>NW_028263387.1:7157785-8586535 GCF_051168715.1 Poecilia mexicana
TTTATCTGTTGGGAGCCTTGCAACAAAATTTTGCTCAATATGTATGCTGTGAATATGCAGCAGAATGACAGTCTGTCTAAAACAAGTAGTACTATGAACTACCTGACAAAATAAAGTGCCTTTACAAAAGCAGGAATTTAAAAAGATAAGTGAAGCAATAGAAGAACTAGTACCTAAATCTTGCTAGTGCAGTTTAAAAATAGATTTTTTTTTACATAAAAACATGTAAAGTATTTTTGACAAAAAATGATCAGCAGCATTAACCAGATGTTTGAATAGTGTTGGTTCTAAAAAATATCCCCTATCCTCTTATTGGCACTGGTTCCACAAGATGCTATGAAGCTCGTATGAAACAATCCATTGACATTCCAGTGTGTATCTGTTAGCAAAATGCACCTGTTAGCTGCATATTGATGCTGTGACTTCTAAGGTTAAAAAGACACTCAAAATGCTGGAGCTGATAACACAAAATATTGTACATTTATGGTAATTGCAAAGCAAAAAAAAAAAAAAACCTTAAATTTCCTAATCAATGCCAATGCAATCGTTATGAGATTGATATGCTTCCACAATATTAATTTTGTGAAAGCATCCTGAAAGTATGTCTTTTCTTCATAACAGCCTCATAACTCTTCTCAATTGCCTCCATCGGCGTTTTCACTTCGTTACATGCTTCACTTCCAATAGCACCACCTTGAATTCCCCCTAAAGCAGCTGCGGCTAGCACAGCAACACCTGCCGCTACACCGCCAGCCACGACTGCCACCTCACTTCCAACTGCTGCAGGTGCCGTCGTTTTTAGGTTTTTCACGTGTTTCATCACCTGGGCTGTATTCACAACTTTCATTACAACTTCCAATAGCGCTGCCACTCCGAAAAATGCCCCCAACCAAGCACCGGTGGCAGTACCCACTAACTGGATCAGAAATTCATTAGACACAAACGTTTTAGCCCGCTTCCTGATCTCCTGTGGGGGTAAATCCACTGCCATCTCTCTAATCTGCTTTTCTTCCTTCTGGATCCTTTCTTCTACGTGCTGCAGAACCGCATTGGTGTAGTAGGATCCGTTTTTTTCCACCATCATCTTGTCTACTGTCTGAAGGAATGCCTCCAACTGGACCTGGTTGTTCCTGTAATCATCTTGCCCTTCTCCGTTCCAGTGTTTATTATCAAAGACATGGCACCGACCTCCGCACTTCTTCACCAGATTACTCAGATTCTTATTCTTATTGACAAACTCTTCGATTTTCATCCCTTCTTGGAGCTGCTCGCCGTGAGTGAACACGATTATAGCGTATTTCAGAGCATCCTCTGAGAAATGATCGCATATTTTTGTGATAACCTGTTGCTCATGCTTTGTGAATCTGTCAACTCTAAGTAAAATGAGGAAGACGTGCGGTCCAGGTGCGCACTCCGTGAGGCAACGCATTATCTCCGGCTTCAGCTCTTCTTCCGACCTGTCGGTGTCGAAGAAACCAGGTGTGTCGATCAAAGTGAGGCGTCTGCCATTAACTGTTCTGGTCTCTGATTGACATCTTCTTGTTCCAGCATTAGGTGAATGGCATGAAGTAAAAACTTCCTCCCCCAGGATGGTGTTAGCTAGGTGGCTTTTCCCAATTCCAGTTTTCCCCAGCAGAACGATCCTTGTTGGACTGGAGACTGGAGAAAACATTGAGATTGAGGATATGAATACAGAATATATTTTTGAACCTATCAGTACTGTCATTTATTTTCTTGCTTTCTAATATTTATTTGATCATCCAGACTGAAAACAAATTTAATTTAAATCTTACAGTTCTCTACCCACCCTGATCATTTTCAGTAGATCTGTTGTACTGCATACCTTCTTGTACACACTTGAAGATCTGTAGGGACAAGACATTCAAATTTAGTACAAGTCGCAACATATAGCATCCACCTCTCCAATACAGACATACACTTTATCGCCGAAATTATAGTCATTTTCACTTACACACACCTAAACCAAATGACATGCAACTTTTATTTCAAAGGTTGCAAAATAATTTGCCCCACCTTTATTCAGCAACAACCATCTCAGTTCTTTCAGAAAAACTACAATGGTTAGACGTGTCTACAGAAATGTTTGACCGTTCTTACACCAAATCAATTGTGAGATCAGACAAGAAGGCGAGCATTGTCTTAGATATGATTGGCAAAAAAAATAATATATATATAATAAATAAAACATAACTATGCATTAGCTAATATTTTATTTTTTTAACAGTTAACCCTTCTGTTGTGAATTACTTAAGAAAAAAACATGTTTATTGTACTTGACCTCCCAACCCTCTTGATCTGGTAGAACAAGGAGAACTCGAACTGGTGCGCTGGTGGTTCTCTCCTGCTCAAATTTAGAGATCTCCTCCAGTAAAACCCTGGCTACTACAGTGATTGGGAAACACAGGGCAATGCCAGCCCCAAGTGCAGGTATTGCTACAGATCCAAACCCTTTGCTCTCACAGGAAGTCAGAATTTGGTTGATGCCCAGTCGGAGAACCTGCAAAAATTAGTATTAGAAACAAGCTGAACATTATTTTGAACTCATCCGGACAGACTAATTGTAGTATATATGCTCAGTTGTCTCACCTGAACCGCGGTTCCATTGTCTTCTGCATCCCACCGAACAAGGCTGAGGAAGAACACGGCACCAAAAGGAACTCCAGTCAGATTTTCCTCTAGAATGAAGTCACCAGGCCCCATTTCACCTTCTGACTTCCCTATAATCGTTTTAGTCACACGAGGACCAATTGCTTTACTGAGAATGTTTCCAACACGAGTAGACAGAGGATCGTTGAAGACCATTGGAGACACCACTGCATCTGTCTAAAAACAGTTCCAAACCAAAGGTTACAAATTGGCATGTGCTAAAATAGCTTACTGCCAACAGTGCTGTACAACTCCAATAATCAATCCTCTTAAGAGACAAGAAACTTTTCAACATTAATTCTCACCTGCTGGTTTTCAATGGTCCCCTGAACAATCTCAACCTGGACGAGACCTTTGGGAGCTCCAGCTGTGGCTCCTCTGGCTACATTTTGTCCAGCAGAATCAAACTCCCTTCCAAGTGGATCTTCGCTTCCTGTACGGTAGGCAGCACTTTGCCCCAGAAGCTGCCTGTCACATGCTTTTTGCATGGCCCTCACCACCTTTCCAGAGCTCTCACCGAAATGTCGCTCCTCCTCTACGTCCAACAACTCTGCGTTTACCAGAGTACCTCCCACACCCGAGGTCCTCAATCTGCTGTCTTCTCCTCTGTAGTATTGAGCTTCAACCTCATCTGGATTTTCATCAAAGTGGACCAGAGTACCATCACACTGTTGGTCTTCCTCTCCTTTCCAGTCTCTAGCTTCACCCACTGCATCAGTTAGGTCAGGAATGGACTGCTGGCTCTGTTGAAAGCATAACAATAGCAGAATTTACAAAGTAAACATATATAGGAAGGTCCCATGTAAAAATCGTAGCAGATATATAACTAGATTTTCTAGTCATATTTAAAACTGGAATAATATTTTAGCATCCTAAAAGTATTTTCTTTGAACATTAACAGCTTTCTTTGTCATTCTTCTTCCCATTTTACTTTTCTATCACCAAACAACTTTTACGCCATCAGTCAATAGGTTGGTAATTATTAGTTTATGGGAGTTTCACGGTAAATGTTAAAGATTACTTTCTCAGGTCATCTTTTCAGGCTAAGCTGTAGGCAAGCCAGGCTTATTTCTTTAGTACTATGGATGGATGGATGGATGGATGGATGGATGGACATGGTTTTAAAGAAATAAGCTGGCCTTCAGCTTGGCCATTTATCATGCTCAAAGTTCAAGTGTGTTAACTATTTAGGTGTCTCTTTGCTAAAGCAAAATACTACTTATTTAATGCTTATCAAACATCAGTCTAATCAACTGTACTTTTCAAAATTGACATGCTGTTTATTTTTTTAACACCTCCTGAAAGAAAAAGATGAAGAATTGAGATGTGGATCGGACATTTAGCAGATTATAAAACATCCCTGCAGGCCCCCTTTCATGTTTGTTTTGTCGAATTGGAAACCCAGAAGGAAATGTTGTGCTGACCTCTGCTGCCGCTGCAGCGGTGGTGTCATGTGAGGAGCTGGGAGGTGACAGGTTGCCCCTGACACTGAACACCAGAAAGCTGTCAGTGAGCTCAACGACGTGCTTAGATTTCTTCAACACTTCCTGTTGATCTACAGCACAGTGCATCATAAATTCATGCATGTATACAAAATTATATTCATGTCTGTGTGTGCACGTGTGCAATGAAATTATATTATTGTGGATCCTGGACGAGCTCAGACTTCTGCGTAAATAATCACGGAGGTTCTGTATGGAAATAATCATCCAATGTAAATAGGGAAGCAGTGCTGAGTTCCAGGTAAAACTCCAGAGACCGAGATTGTTTCATGGTTGACATATAATTTAGTTTCAGACCTGCTCGGAGTCACATGAGGACCAATTACTTGATCCTTATGTGACCAAGTAATTGGTCACATAAGCATCAGACTCCACCTCCAGCAACAACTAATCTTTATCTATGCAAACAAGAAGATTATATGGCAGTTTTTACAATCTATTACCTTTACCCAGAGCTCCACTTACAAAAAATCTTGAACTATCCCTTTAAAACTAATGACTGGAAAGCAAAACCAAGATTACCTCTATGCTTGAGTTATATTGGCTTAATAATTCCCAAGCTATATAACAGTACACTGCCTGACAACTCGCTCTTTGGTTTTGTCTTCTTTTAGTTACATAACAGAATTTTGTTGTGTGTAGAAACTGAAATAATCATAAGGTTGTACAATAATTTAAACTGCTAAGCATTTTAGAACATTAGAATATACCTTTATTTCTAATAATCGACTGCACCGCTTTAGCGTGACACCTGCATAAACAAAATTTTGGTTGCTATTCCTAAATTTCTACCTTTTAGTTAGCACCTGTGTGGACGTGCAATGAACATTTTTCTGAGTAATATGCTCAATATTATATTTTAATATTTGCTCCAGCTTGATCATTTACATTCCTACTTGTATTTCAGTATCATTCTGAATCAATCAGGTTATGCAGTAGTTTTCGTTATGTAAAAAACCAGATGTTACTCAGCTTTATAACAGTGTAACTGTTTGTTTTAGATTATCTTTTACAGTGCATTGCTCTTTGCCACTCTGTCAGTTTTCAGCTGCTCTTTATGGCGTTTGGCAGCCTGAGTTAAGTCACTTTTCAGATAAATTTCCCGTTTCCATTCGTCAAAGTCGAAGAATATACAGACTATATGCTACTACAACATTAATAACAACATTAATAATAACAAACACAACAATAAAAATAATAAGTTTCAGCATTTTCTTTTTTCACATAGTCGTGTACGTTTTGAAGGACATGTTACAGGTCTCCCATGCTTCTTAAAGCAAAGTCACAACACAAACAGCAACAGAAAGTCTTATGTTTCTGTACCTTTCTGATATTTGAACGCTATGCTGTAGACATTATCAGCCTCTCTCGTTAATGGACCGCAGTCTCCTCCGCCGGACCGTCTGTGAACACGGAAAAACCTCTCTGTTTTCTTTTTGTTCTTCTCCGAAAGAAGCCTGTGACACTCGAAAAAAACGGGGTACTGGTAATTGTCTGCCATAGTTATGGTTTCAGGTTCGAATCCCTGACAGTATGTACTTCCTTATGAGACGACGAGACGTCTCAAATGTACTCCAGAGGTGCGCCCCCTAGTGGCAACAATGAAGACAACTGAGGCAGACAGACGTCACAGCTGTCATATCAGTAAATCTTTTTTTCTTTTTCTAAATAACCTTTAATCTGAATGTCGCAGGAGGAAACCAAACCCCGAAATATTTCTAATAAAACACTTTCAAAATATCTTGCTCAACTAAGAGTTTAATAAACTAATAAAGTTTATTTTTTATAGCACACTTCAGTAACAAGGCAGCTCAAAGTGCTTTATAACACCACACAGTAAACATATTTTGCCAAGTGCTGTCATTACAAATCAAAATGTTGGTCACTGTTTCTTTTATGATGGTTAAAACTCACCAATAAACAGCTGGGCTTTTAGTCTAAATTTAAAGGAAATCAGTGTTTTGCCTGTTTTGCAGTTTTCAGGAAGTTTGTTCCATATTCATGGTGCATAGAAGCTGAATGCTGCTTCTCCATACTTGGTTCTGGTTCTGGGATGCAGAGCAGAACCAGAACCAGAAGACCTGAGAGGTCTGGAAGGTTGATACAACAGCAGATCTTTAAAGCATTGTGGTTCTAAGCCATTTAGTGATTTAAAAACTAAACAGTATTTTAAAGTCTATTCTCTGAGCTACAGGGAGTCAGTGTAGGAACTTTAAAACTAGTGTGATCTACTCTGTCTTCCTGGTGTTAGTGAGAACACGAGCAGCAGCATCTGGATCAGCTGCAGCTGTTTAATTTGTTGGACAGACCTGTGAAGACGCTGTTGCAGTAATCAGTGTGACTAAAGATAAACACATGGATGAGTTTCTCTAGATCTTGCTGAGACATAAGTCCTCTAATGTTCTTTAGGTGACAGAAGGCCAACTTTGTGACTGTCTTAATGTGACTCTGAAGGTTCAGGTCAGATCATAAGATCAATAAAAACAGGTACTTCAAAGAGAAATGTCAGGCTTCTGAAAGCTATATTAATTTCTATACACTCTAGTTCACATAAATTATTGCAGTCATGTGGCGTGCCATGGCAACGAAATGAAAACCCAAGTTGTTTTGATGGGTTTGCCGACTCAAATTCCTTTTGACAATCATGTCAGGCCGGTTTGCTGCTCTTTAGAGCACAGTAACACCATGGTCATTGAGTCAGCATTTCACATCTTTTGGCAGTGACCTGCTGGAAAATGAAACCAGAATCTCCATAAACCCTTCCAGCAGAAGGAAGCATGAAGTGCATACGCGTGCCGTGGGAGATGAGGTGTAGCTGTATTGTATACATACAAAGCCCACTGAAGTACTCCATCATGTCTAGTGTTTGCACATTGCTTTAGCTGGCTGGGGAATATTATTTTACAATAAAGTGGATACATTTTTGTATATTTTAAAAATTCTGAATATGTCATAGTGTAATAAATATATAAATTCACATCACTTTATAATCACAAATTAGGGATAACATAAATAAAGTTATTTGCATGTAAATGTTTTATATATTATATAAAACATTATATAAAACATAATAAAAATATATATATAAAACATATATATATATATATATATATATATATATATATATATATATATATATATATATATATATATATATATATATATATATATATATATATATATATATAAACTACACAGTGCTGTGTTTTGTGAAATAGGAAATACAGATGAGGCTAAATGTTGGACTTATCAGCCATTCTCAGGATTGTGATGCTACTGTTCCACTTCACCGTTCCCGTATTTATTGTCAACAACGTTACAGTCACATGAGCTGTAGCTCGCGAGGCAAATTCTGTTTTATTAACTTTCCAAGCTGTGGCCCATCTGATAAGGTAAATAAGCGGAACAACTCTGAAGAGAAACTTTGTGACACTGTCGTCCTACAAAGACTGTCACCTTGCTTTGTAAACAAAACAACAACAAGGAATTTCCAGTCCTTCTTTTCCCTGAATATTAATTCTGAACATTATATTGTATTTTGGGCTGCACAGTGTTTGCAGTGTTGCTATGCAGCAAGAACGTGTTTGGTTTGAATCTTGGTCTAGGGATTCCGACTTCCTCCAACAGTTCAGATTAATTAGTTTCTTTAGCTTCCCCTCTGATTCAATTGCATGCATTGCTGTCTGTTCTTTGTCTCTCCATTGCTTTGATGCTGGCAACCTGTCCATGATGTATCTCTGGAGACAAGTGTTTTGTGACCAAAACTGAATATGACAAATTTTATTTGATT
Source organism: Poecilia mexicana (assembly GCF_051168715.1). Lineage (NCBI taxonomy): Eukaryota > Metazoa > Chordata > Actinopteri > Cyprinodontiformes > Poeciliidae > Poecilia > Poecilia mexicana. Next base: position 7,165,745 of record NW_028263387.1, read on the forward strand.
TAAATTTTATTTCATATTTGATATAGTAAATACAACTTCTCTAACTCAGAGAAATAATAAAACAAGCAAAGGTTGCAACATTCTGTAAAAGTGCACCTACTTCTGCAACCATTATCTATAGACTCTAGGAGGCGCTGTTTATATTAGATTATTGTTTGAAACATTGTCCCCTTTGATTAGTCTGGTTTTTCAAAATCCACACAGAACAAATTATTTTCTCTAGCATGCCTTTATATCTGCAGGCCATTAACACTAAACAACAAAGTATCTCAGACGCCTTGTTCTTTCTCTCTTTGCACCCAGGCTTTTCATGCGCTTTAGCTCCCCCTGGTGGCTAAGTATGTCTACAACAGTTTATCAGTGGACCTCGTTAGATAAACAGAATCAAATAAAGTTAATATCATTGCAACATATACTTTCCCATGCATGATTTTCACAGATTATTATTTTTATTATTACTATTATGAATAAACTTTGCAGCATATATGATTCTCTTGAGAGATAAAATCAGAAAGTTTTATACTTGTATTCACATTTAACATGTTCAAACAGATAAAATTAATCTGTTTCTGCCTTTCCTGTACTCTCTGAGTCTTTCTCCTTTTTTTCTCTTTTTACACTTGAGTCCGTCTCGGGGCCCTGATGCCAAACAGCTTTCATGGCTTCACTAAATGCCTCCTGTACAGTTTCTGCTTCTGCACCTGCATTGTATCCTTTCCAGACTCCCCTAATGGCTTCACTTATAGCAAGCAATGTCGGGCTTTGGACAGATGCTTGTGGTGGAACATCTGAATGTTCCGACCCACTAAGAAAGAGTTTAATGTGCTTGGTCACACCAAGGAATGCTCCCAACAATGCCCCTGTAGCACTACCCACTAACTGACACATTAACGAATTAAACACACTTCTTTTAGCTTTGTTTCTAGTTTCCTCTGATGACTGGTTAGTCGATGAGTGCTTCATATTTGCCTCCTCCACCTCTATTTGGTTTATCACTGCTTGCAGCATCTCATTGGTGTAAAACTTGCCATCATTTGCTTCACTAATCTTATCAATTGTACTCAGTATTTCTGCCACTTGGAGCTTATTGTTCCTATACTGATCTTCTGTGTTACGGTTCCAGTATTTATTGTCTACAACATGGCACCTGCCTCCACAGTTTTTCACCAGGTCTTTCAGTTCTTCGTTGTGTTGGACAAAGTCCTCGATCCTCCTTCCCTCTGGGAGCTGGTCTCCATGGGTGAAGACAACGGCAGCAAATTTCAGAGCCTCTTCAGAGAAGTTTCTGCATATTTCTCTGATGACGTCTTTCTCCTGCTTTGTGAATTTCTCCACTTTAAGAACGATGAGGAAAGCGTGAGGTCCGGGAGCGCACTCTGTGATGCAGCTCAGGATCTCCGTCTTAAGCATGACTTCAGAGTCACGGGTGTCAAAAAGACTGGGACTGTCAATCAGTGTGAGCTTCCTGCCATTAACAGGTCTGGTTTCCCCTCGAGACAGACTTAGTTCGGAAATGGGAAAGTGGCTGATCTTGAAGACTTCCTCTCCGAATATGGTGTTAGCCAAGCTGCTTTTGCCGCATCCAGTTTTCCCCAGAAGGACAATTCTCTTTGAGTCCGGCACTGGAAGAAAAGATTAGTACAAGAGAAGCATATTTGAATTGAAGCTTTTCAATTAACCCACTACTCAGTAAACGTCTGAGTTTAAGAAATACAAAATGTCAGTCGATGAATCTAGTGGTCTTCGGACTGAGAAACAGATGGTTGCAGGTTTTTTAAACTTGAAAAAGTGGATATTTTATTCTTTTATTTGTTTTTCTTGGGATATGGGGAGATGTTACTCAAGGATGGGCGTAGTCCAAACACTGTGATCTGATAAATCCTCAGCAAACACTTTCACACATTTTCACACTTGGATATAATGTTAAATTCTTTCTCATAAAAACACATTCAGAACATAAAAAGAAAATCTCCACTTACTGGTAAACAATAAAACAGTCAACTTTGAAGGGATTACAACACCAGGAAATGAAAATAAATAAATACAAACAGAAGTGAAATCATGCTCTCATAAAAACACACTTCAAACAGGAATCATATACAAAGATAAGATAAAGATTTTTTTTTTTTTTAATTAATTTAAAAGCATTTTAAGCCTAAAAATAAGTCGGTGAAAATCTTACAAACCAGTACATTACAATGTAGCACCATATTCAGCTGATTGCAGGCAAATGCCTTCACTGTGCCTCCAACAGTTTTAAATCTGTCAGTCAAGACCATGAAAGTTAACATTTAACCCAACCAAGCTGATCAATGTTTAATCAATCAAATGCAAAATATGATGTTCGGAGCAGGAACAGATAGAAAGAAAGCAAAACTGACCTTCCATGCTGACAGAAAAGAGATCACAGCAAAGCCACCTGAAGACTGATCAGCTGCTCTTCTATGTAAGGAAAGTGTTGTCTGGGAACTACGATCACTGCTGTTGTTTTTCTACAGCAGCGTGTGATTGTTGTATATTCTGGTTTGCCTAGTTGGTTGAGAACTGAAAAGTGTGCTGTGCAAAAGAGTTCAGCCCCATTTTCTCCACGTGTGAGGACGAGGATGTGGGTTTTCTGTGCATTTTTGATTAATAATTAATGTTCGTGTTTTACTCTTGATTGTTTCCATTTGTCCCTTGTTATCCCCTGTGTATTTATTTAGTCATTGCTATGTCACTGTTTGCCAGCCATGTTCGCGTCTCGTCACTCATTTGTGGTTCCTGGCTAAAATTAAAATGAAACACACTTAGGTTTTTGGTTGTAATGTGACAAAATATGGAAATGTTTAAAGGATCTAAATACTTTTGCAAGCCGCTGTATGCTATTGTCAGCTTTGGTCATTTATAGACATTTTATTAGCATCATAAAAAATCAATTTGTAATGTGTAATTTTAAGATGTAGGACTTCAGAACAAAGAATAACTGATTTTGAAGTGAAAAATCATTATTTTTTTCCTCTGTCTTTGAATAAAGTTGTACAATTGTGTAATGTTATTTTGTTTAATTATAAAATAATGTGTATATATATATATATTTTTTTTTTTGCTTAATTATAAAGTACCAGTGGAACCTGCCTGTCAGTCAGAGGAGGATAACAATGACATCTTTCACAGCTTTTCAGGGTGGTGCTGGTTTTAAATGAGTTCATTCTATTCCTTTCAACGAAGCAGTTAATGAAAAACCTAAAAACAATAAGCAAAAGATAATGTTAATAATGTTCAAGAATGTCTTATGTGAGAATAGGAGGACAATGGTGGCATCTTTTGATAGCTTTATAGGGTTGCATCGTGATGTGACAGGAAACTAACTGAAAGGACATTTTTGTGTGAGGTGTAACCCAATACCAGCCAGCAGAGACCTCAGAACAAAAGTGTTTACAGTCTTTTTAAGTCACCAAAAGGCTGGCATGTTTTCAGCGCTACTGATAGATGAGACGGCAAAGCTACGGTGTGTACCTTTCATGAAAATATATTTTATATATACTGTCGGCAACAAAACATGCCGACAGTGCACCCTTACCAGACAGCACACCCCCCATTTCCAACACACCACACCAGGCCGACTGTCAAATTGAAGCCACCTCTCCGGATCACCACCGCACACTTCCACCCACTGGAATCTGGCAACCACCCCAACCAAAGGGTCGGCCACCATAACCAAAAATCTGACCGATCCCAGGGGAACCGAATTGCCAGCCCTGTCCCCAACCGTCCCCCGAGGCCCAAAGGTCATCCACAGCCCAGGCTCCAACCAGAGGGCAGATACTTTCTTCTGGCCCCCCATCCTTAAATGGCAATCAGTGAGGAAAAAGTCTGACTTAAGTTTTTTCTTATGTAAATTGTTTTATGTGGTTTTGTAGAAAAGTTAATGCACTAAAACCATACTTTACAAAAGCTGCATTCCTGTTCATCATAGAATTGTTCAAATTGATATTAGGAAAATAAATTGGCTAAATAGAAAACAACTCATGTTTTTTGATTAAAAATGTTTTTTTGTGCTTGGATGAGGTGGTTTTTCAGCAGAATAGAAACAAATGTATTTCGCAAGACTGCAATAGAAAAACTTCTTTTGCATCACAGGAGTCACAGCTGGATGTCACATTGACAGGAAATGGTAAGAGGATGATGGTTTGTTTTGGGGTTTTTTGGACATCGTGCAGCTGGCTCCACCAGAGCTCCCACAGCATCGCACAGCTCATAAAAAGTTGTGTGTCATTCCAACATGTTGAATTCACACCTCTTCTGTAAAACTGCTGACTACCATTTCCCCAAAATGGCGCGTAAGAACCCGCTCTCCAAGTGTAAAGGGCTTGTTGCTCCAGTGCATGAATAAGATGCTGACTTCTGATGGCTGAATTATGAACACATCTCATGTAACTGTTTATATCCATCACTGCCATTACTGTTGAACAACCTTATTCATGTGTGATTTTAATTGAATTTCTTATTTAATGGAAACACCTTTGTGGTTTTTCTCTTTTTTTATTGTTTGGTTTTTTGACAGTAGAATATAGACCAAGTGTTGGACACATTTATAGTGGAAACTCAGATACATATTGCTACAAAGTGGTACCAGGACTTTCTGCTGTGGTCCTCTGAAGAAAAGATGGGTAAAGATGAACAAATAGTGACTAGTGATCTTCAACAGCCAAAAGAATATATTGGTCAGGCACCATAATCTTCTGTTAGAAACAACATAAATGAGGTGCGCATTTAAAAAAAAAAAAAGTTGAAGACCTCTGGAACGAGCTGAATCAGACAACTGTAAACAGCGACAATTGTTCTACTTTGGAAAGAACTTCAAACCCAACCAAGTTGGGTTTCTAGCTCAAAAAATCTTTTGGATTTCCTTATTGAACTGTGCAAGTGAAAATGTTCAAGTTTAAAATTGTTACTCTCATGATTCTCAGGTGTTTGAGTATTTAGACATGTGTTTTTATAGTTTTTACTTGTTTGCCATGTACCCTGTTGTAACATCTTTCCCCCCTATTTCCTCAGTTCTATGTCAGCTGGTCAGTTATTCTGATACTAACCTGACATTTTATGCTCATTAAAAGCTTTTTTTTTATTGTCATGTTTTATATTTGACTGATGAAAAACTAAACTCTTACACCAAGTAACACCATCTTGGCTTTTAGGCTACGCTTGCGAAAGTGAGCGTGAAGTGAGATGCAGAAGTATTTATACAAGAGACATGTGGCCAACAAGTTGTTTTATTTTGCTATAATAACAAAAAAACAAGAAAAAAAGATGTGCCTAAACAAAAAACACAGATAGTTTATCGTACAGAAAAGTACCATAAATGTCAGTGTTGAAATTTTTTTAAATATATCTGGGAATATGATTGGTTTACCTTAAAATCAGTATACAGTGAAAACATTTCCAAAGAAGATTAGACTGTACAACACTCCAAACTGTAAAATTATTCAATTTGCTGAATTTACATAGAAATTGAACCCAAAACACCAGTTTCATGAATACATAGCACAAAAACGACAATGGTGAGGAAGAATCCTAGTTTTAACATTCAAGTCTCCTTTACTGTTTATTCAAATGGATTAAATGGATCATAACTTCTTTCAAACAAATCCTTAAGCCATTCCAGTATACCTTCCACTCCGTCTGCTGATTCCAGCTCAACTTCCTGGCCTATAGGGATGGCTGGGGATGGTACGCTTACAGCTGTAACTTCTTTCCCCACTTCCTCTAAAGTTTCAACCATCAATTCTTCAGCACCGTGACTTGGCATTGTGGTGCTGGATAGTGTTATCTCTGGTAATGTCTGCTCTAACCTAGATTTGATGAACCAAGCGGAGATGGCTACAATTATTCCTGAGATTGCCACACCAATGATGACTTTGATGGGTATTTGTGTTCCTCTCTCCAAAGACTTCTTTTGGATTTTGACTATTGCCTGTTGTCTGATCTCATCCTCTGACAGGTTTTCTGATGACATCTTGATCAGCTTTGCCTCTTCTTGTATTTTTCTCTCCGCCTCATTCAGCTCTGCATTGGTGTAGAACCCTCCTCTGTTCTCCATCAACATCTTGTCTATGGTGTTGAGCAGCTCTGCCACCTGGAACTTGTTGCTTCTGTAATCGTCTTCCTGGTTGTTCTTCCAGTACCTGTTATCAAAGACATGGCAGCGACCGCCACACTTCTCCACCAGTTCCCTCAGACCGTCACTCTGGTCCACATACTCTTCTATTTTCATCCCTTCAGGCAGCTGGTCACCGTGGGTGAAGACCACCGCTGCATACTTCAGGGCTTCATCTGTGAATTTCTCTAATATTTTGGTGACTACAGCCTTCTCCTGCTCTGTGTATCTCTCCACCTTGAGAAGAATCAGAAAGACATGAGGCCCCGGAGCGCACTCTATGATACACGTCTCCCACGCAGACTTGACCTCCTTCTGAGACATCCTGCCTGAGTCGAACAAACCAGGCGTATCAATCAAAGTGAGGCTTTTGCCATTGACACTTTTGGTTTTAGCTTGGGTAGCAAAGGAGTTTGTGTCGTTAATTTTTTTTACTTGACAAATTGCTTCTCCAAAAATGGTGTTAGCCAGGCTGCTCTTGCCGTTTCCACTCTTCCCCAGCAGGACAATCCTGAATGTGTCTGACCCTGGAGGAAAACAACAAATGATCAATTTACAGACTGCTTGGTGTTTATACTGTAAGACCCTTGCAATCAAAACTGAGTTTCAGTCACATCAACAAATGCATCAATTCCATTCTAAATCAACTAAAAAATGTTAGTTTAAATATTGCACATTCAATCACTGTATATCTATATATATTTAATTGTAATCATAGTCTCAGAAGAGTTTTTGAAAGTTGGATTAGTATTCAACTAGTATTCAACTGAATAGGAGAACTGTCTGAGAAAACCTCAGTGAACATGAAATTATTCTCTGCATTTGTAAATGTTATCAGTTTATCTGTCTATATCTAGAATCTAAGCTCTACATTTAGACAAAGGTCTCTTCCAGCACATACGACAACATAACAGTTTTGAATGACTTTTATCATTTGTATTAAATATTGTAGAAGTGTTAAGGTTTGCAGAGTCACACCCTCCCAAAATTCAATGAAGAGTAAATCAACAGAGTCAGAAATAGTAAAAGGAGTTATGCTAATTTTTTTTTTAGGGGCGGGGGGTCAAATGACACGTTAGACTTTCTCATAAACCTACAGAACCTTCAGAAGGACAATTTGTTTGAGATTAAATAAATAAAATAATCAGATGAATAACCAAACAGCTCGTCATTTAATTGGGTCAAAAGTAATTCTATTTTTACTGTAACAAAAACATTTCAGCTCAAAACAAATTTAACGTTAAAAGAGGTAAAGTTGGAAACGTCAGCACAGCTTACCGTTCATGTTGTCGCAGAGAGAATTACATGAAGAAACGATGAAACGTCTGAGCTCGGAGGCTTGTTCTTTTGCTCTGACTTGCCTGCTTTGTTGTCTTTCTTCCTGTTTGACTTGTTTCCAGGCAGCAAGCTCGAAACACAAAGTGCAATTACATCAAATCAATTTTTGGTCCACCAGTGTGCAGCTTTGTAGAGCTCAACACTATCATAAAACAATGCAATGGAAGCAGAGATACAGCACAAAACATGAATTAGAAACAACATGGAGCCATGTTTATTAAAAGATACAAAGCAAGAGAAGATGGAGGAATCAGTCCATGAAATGGAAATTACTATTTATTTTTTGACAATATCTGACGAACAGTAATCTATGACTTTTGGGATCCTGCTTGTACTATTTCATAATGTTTAGCTAAGGGTTTTTATACATTTAAGAGATTATTAGAGACCATTATGCTGTTGGAGTACTAGTGTGTTGACCTTAATCTTAATATTTTTCTTACATTTTGAGTGTAAAAGTATCAAAAGTATTGCTTATACTTTTTTTTGCTTAGTGTCGCTTATAAAGTGGCAAAGATATCTGGTTGTCCGCAACATTTCAAAAATCATTGCTATGTTCTACATGGGATTTTGCGAAATTCGTCTTAAATGTACAATCAATGTGTAGCCTAAAATGTGTTTATAATTTGTGTCAAAGTGACATTATGTATGTTTTTACAACAATTGATGTTCACAAAAACAAAACTTACTGAATCAAATGATTCTCTATTTAAATATCGGTCTATGCTTTCTGGACACTTTAACCAATTTACAAACTTTTGAGATCTACATGCAGGTTTAATAAAAGTTTGATTGCTCTGTGGATTTTGCTGTGATATTTTTTTTTATTATTTATTGCAGTTGGAAGTTTGCTGAGGTGAATATATGAATACATGCACATGATTCTTCCATTATGAATAAAAAAAACCCCCATAAGGTTGAAGGATCATACCTGACATCTCATTTTCTGACTAATTAGCTTAAGAATAAAATCTTAGGCTAAGAACCTAAGAAATCTTAGAAAAAGGGTTAACAAAACATCTACATTTGGTTATATGTTATTATTATTAACTATGTCATGACCAGATGGCCATGAGCATTACTACACATCATACTCACGGCAGCCCCTTCATTATTTAGTTTGTTTGGTTCTTAGGTGTATTTTTGTGACCATTTATACTTTTCCTTTCTGTGTTTGTTCTTTTGGCTTAAATAATGTCCCTACTGGGTGCAGCTGGTAGGTAATCAACCCCTGTAAGGAAGACAAGTCCATCAAGTTTCTTATGAAACTTTTCAATTGGTCTGTTCAGCCGCCGCTATGCTGAACTCCCAGATGGTAAAAATAGTAAGCTCATTAAACAACTCAAACAGGTGACACAAAAGCTCAAGGAAAAGGAAAAGGTTTGGGGATCTGAGTCTCCGTAGCAGCATCGCAGCATGGAAGGTAAACCTATATAACATTCATTTAAAATGTTATTTTTTTGGCTACTATGTTTTACAGATAATCATGATTTTGGTCAAAGGGTGCAGTTATTTTTATTTTTTCAAACGTGTAAAAAAAATGTTTCCTACAAAAAAAAAAAAAAACAGCAGCAAGGATTTAAGTAATGTTTAAGTTTAAGTTTTCACTGTGAGTGTGTTTACCTCTGTACACAAAAATGTTACTTAATTCAGATGGTTTTGTCACACATTTCCTGAGTTTGTATGTTTGTGTTTACATTTAAACTCAACACCTTTAATTTGGCTGAATTTTTATTTTTCAGTCAATATGTTTGTTTCTGATAGGAAATTTGACAAGTGCCAACAATATTATCATGTCCGGTTAGGGGAATGGTGGTAAAATGAAAGGGCTACTTTAAATCATTTCTATCTTGGGATGTGAATATTTTTGGACTAGTTGTGAAACATTTCCCTAAACAGATTTAATTCCCATTCTGCTTTCTACGTCATAAAAATACTTTTTGATTAATACAAACAAAATTATCCATGTCCTCATATAAACTTCTTTTTTTTTTCTCTTCCAGAAAATATGAGGATTGTGGTTTTGGGAAAGACTGGAGCTGGGAAAAGCAGTCTTTTAAACACCTTGTCTGGAGAGAATGCATTTGAAATAAATCATACCGCCAAATCTGGAACCAAAATATGTAAGAGAGAGTTAAAAACAGTCAATGGGAACAATTTGCTTCTAGTCGATACTCCCGGTTTTTTCGACACTGACAGATCTGAAGAAGACGTGAAGGCTGAGATAGTAAGCTGCATCACAGAGTGCGCTCCTGGTCCTCATGTGTTTATCATCGTGCTAAAAGTGGAGAAATTCACAGAACAGGAGAACCAAGTCATAAAGAAGTTAACCGACTACTTCTCAGATGAAGCTCTGAGGTTTGCCACAGTGCTGTTCACTCATGGAGACCAGCTGGGAGAGGAAACACACATTGATCAGTTTGTTAATGAAAGTGAAGAGCTGAGAAACCTGGTAAAGAGGTGTGGGAACAGATGCAACGTCCTTGATAACAAATACTGGAAGGGAAGCCAGGACGAATACAGGAGCAACTCTGTCCAGGTGAAAGAGCTTCTGAGCACATTGTACAATATTTTTGAGGCAAACAATGGAGGTTATTATACCACAGAGATGCTGCAGATGGCCAACCGAAATATCGATGATGAGAGAGAGAGCTTAAGGCAAGCATTTCCGAATCTGTCCTCTGCTGAGGTCACGCAAAAGGCCAAAAGTGTTGTCACTGAAAACATCCTGTTAAAGGTGACAGGGATTTCAGCAGGGGCACTTTTAGGTGCATTTCTTGGTGGTGGAATAAAATTAATGAGAGAAGGAAACCCAACAGTGCCAATAGTACTTGGAATAGCATTCGGGACAGCAGTGGGGATAGCTCTGGGAGCAGAGACCACAGGTGCAGGTGGCACAGCAACATCTACAGTTCAGACGACTGGAGAACTCCAGGAGTTAGGTTCAAGTGACAATGACGCTGACTAAGCAGAACCACAGAAGAAATAAACTTCTTCCACTGGATAATGTAGGCTGAAAGACATATTATAAGAGGATACTGACCTTTTGCAATTACCGTATCACTTTGAGGCGCCATGATGGACATCTGAAATGATGGACGGGAGTAACTGGGATCATTTTCCCAAGTTGCTTTGGACCCAACAAATTTGTCTCTGGCTGTACTTAGTTTGAAACAGCTAGCTCAGACGCTAACCTGTACCTTCTCCAAGATTTTCGTCCAGTTCGCTCTGCTTTCTTCATCACACACTAATGTAACAACTGCTTTCTATATGTTGTGGTTAAATGTTAGTTTATAGTGATACACAGTTTTTAATAATAGCCATTTTAACCAATTGAGGGATTGCTTTCAGAGCTATGATTTATATATATTATGTGTCTTTTGTATATTTGTTTAACTGACAGGTATGACCTCTCCAATTCCAAAGAAAATGAAGAAACGGGAGTAAACCTGAAACTTTACTTAAAGTCATTGTGTGTTCAGAAAATGCACCTCTTTAATATTTGTAAAACACTGTGATGGACATAAAACCTCATTTGAATTAGAATGTACGAACTTTGCAGAGTTGTCATTTCTATGGGCAGAGTGACACTGCTATGAATAATAACTGTAACCTGTAAATCTAATTTTAATTACTGTACCTAATGCAAATATGATTACTTTTTGTGCTTGGCATCTATGTAATAAAAAATGAAAAACATCTAGAGTGGATTTATTTTTGCTTGTCAAGTAAGTATCAGTGAAGCATCAATGCACACACAGGCACAGTTATGTATCCATCCATTGTCTTACACTCTTGTCCCTAGTGAGGTAATGAGGGGTGAGCTCCACTGCCTTCTCCCAGTGCTCTCAGTGCTAACTACAAAAATGCACAGCTTGGTCAGAAACAACTGATCAGAGCAAGGAGGAGGGTCTTAGCGCTGACAATCATTCTCTTGCGTACTACACTCATTCACCACCTTGCTATGCTATGGCTAGCTTGTCAATTGCTCAGTTAGCATGGTCACTAATCATGGTGGATTAATGGTTTTCCTGTAACGGTGAGTTGTTTTTCCACCATTAGCACACTTTGCAGCAAGTACACAAGTTTGATTGACAGCTCTAAGACCCTCCTCCTGGCTCTGATTGGTTGTTTTTGACCGGGAATTGTGCGTTTTTGCAGACTGCAAAAGCAGCACAGGGAGGGGGGGGGGGGAATTTTTTTTTTTTTTTTTTTGTAGATTGTCTCATGCTGTCTATTAGTAAATATGTAAGAAAACAATTTTTTTTTTTAATTTTTAGAAACGTTACATACTCCAGCTTTAAATGTGATGGAAATATCAATCAGTTTTGAAATGCAAATACAACTCATCTTTTGTGAGGGTGAGGATTTTCCATCATCCAAAGCAAATTTCACCTAGTAATGTTTCTATATCTTTAATAATTTTTGCCTTGTCTTCTCACAAGTTGGTTAGGTAGATAGAAATCACCATATCAATGAACAGTGAAATGCACCGTACTTTGACTATAAGTCATGGGATGACATAACTTAGTTTTGAAACTCCTCATCTACCAGAAGTACTGACAAAATGTGAAATGTTTTCGTAATTCAAGATAACAACTTGTCCTGTGTTTGAGCATGTGGGATGATATGTTCTAAGTGACTTGCTTGGCTTAAGAATACTTTTTGGGACCTCACCTGATAGAGCAACACAACACATTGTGCAAATAAAGAGCTGGAAATTTGAACGCGAAGTAAGAAAACACTTTGGTGAACAACCTTTCACAACAATTACAGCTATGAATGTACATTTTTTGCACAATTAGATTTGCTAAAAATATCAAGCTCAGTTAGAGCATCTATGAACAACAATTTTCAAGTAAAATTCTTCGGACAATTTTACATTTATGTTTTCCTTCCACTTCACAAACTTGCACTACCAAGGCATTGAGAGATCAAACACAAAGATTATACAATACTGTAGCCATGGTAACACAACAATCAAACTATCAAGCTGATTCTTTAAACTTTTACGAAGTATACTTCCTAATTAAATCCTAAATGTACTTTTTATTTTTTTTTATTTCTTCTCTGCTGAATGCATGAAATAAAATTTAATACCATTATCATTCTCAATAAATGAATGCTACAGGTTTAGCTCTATGGTCTGTGTTACAATTCAACCATTTCTACTGAGTTTTCTTTACCTTGTTATCCCATTCTTATAATTCTAGATCTCAGAAGTGCTAACATAAAAAAGTACATAGAGTGAACCTCTTTGAGCTTTTTTGATCTTTGAAGCAGTCTGCAGCCCAAGTTGTTATAGAGGTTAAACAGATTTTATTAGGGCTTATTTAGCAAAATAGCAGCAAATTTGCTTATTTCATACCTTCATAACCAGCGACCTTCTCTCCTCTGGTCTGTTTAACAACTACAGTCTCAGATCAACTCAGCCCTCCACCTCTGTCAGCAGCAGAAACAGCTAATTTATACCTATCAGGGAGAATACAGACTATATTTGCTTTGCATTGCCCCCACATGATGACAGTGATATAGTATGATCAGGTTAAAAATGAGATTCTTGATTAATATGGGTTGTTGCTATGTTGTTGTCCCGTGTTTTAAGATCTTGTTCATTGTGCCCCTTTTTAACTTTGAGCCCCCGCCCCTCCAAAGGTCTCTGCACGGCCCTGGCATCAGCGCTACCAACTGCGCCACAGTGCATTGAAAGTGATCGTACCTCTTTGATGTGAGTAGCTCTCTTAAACACCGAGGCATCATACAACTCAGACAGTAATTGTTATATTGAACCAATTACTTTTGCTGGCTTAGTTAATGATGTGGGATAGTTTTGCTTTGTGTTTCATTGTTTCATTGCAATGAAACTGTCACTGTAATCAACATTAAATCATATTTTCAGTCATTGGACCCGCCCTTCATAAGAACGGACTGTAATTATCATCATTATTGTTTGGTTTTTTTTAAAATGTACATTGAAAGTATTTAGCTTCAGGATTCAACTTGCTCCATTGCCCTGCCTTGAAAAACCAGTGGCTCAAGAAGACGCTCTGGTTACTGCTTGAACATCACAGTGTTTTTGTTTTGGTGACATTTAGTTCTAAAGAGTTCTCTGCAATAGGCTGGACCAAGTTTTTAACCACAATGCAGTCGATCAAATGAGTCACCAGCACCACGTCAAATGCATATTTCATAAGTGTCGTTCCTTCAACGGTGCAAAGCATGTTGATGTTCCCAGAGGAAAGGATGAATAGGTGATACAGCACAGGTCTGTGGGCCTCTAGACTGTAAAGAAAATATTACTTATCGGCTTTTAAATGCAAACACTTGGCAGTGAATCCAAGTGAATTCTTCAAACCATTTCTCTTGGATATACTTAAGGTTTCCTTTGCAAGTTTGTAACTGCTATTTCTTTTTTATTGGCTTTGCTTTTCCGACATGTGCTCCTTTGCTGCTGCCTGTCCAGACAAACATGGCCGAAAGCAGAACATCTTTGAGCCATTAAAACATTTGATTCATAATTACATGAGTTAATGATGATAATCCTTCGACTCACATTTCAGTTTAGCAGTACAACATCTACAGAAGTCTCTCAGTTCCACCTTTCTCTCTCTTTTTTAGATATTCGACCCCCATGGCTGCACCTTGTCACCAAACACATGCACACGGTGGGTTTCTTTCAACGGTAGGTTTTGGATTTGTGGCATGCAAAGTATATAGTTGCCCACCGATGCAGTAAGTCTCTGCAGCTTCTGAGTTACCAAGATCATTTAATGTATTTTCTTAATGCTGCTCTCTTTCCCCAGACGGGGAAGGAATAGTCTGGGGAATCCTATAATCATAAATATCACCTATTTATGATTATATATGATATTTATTTTCTAATTAGGTGACTTAAGAAGGCAATTCATGCAAGGTTTTATTTTATTCATGGAGGTCAGAGTAAAGGGGGTTGAATACAAACACTTTACTTTCAGATTTGTGTTTCTTGTGATACTTTGGGTTGCTCTTCCAAGCAACGTCCCAATAAGATACAATTTGCATGATCGAATACTGAAAACAACAACAACAAAAAAACACAACCAGTATGAACACTTTAAGGAACTGTAACAATAGGCTATTATTTGGGATTATTTGCTCCACCCCTTCATAGTGTCTTTTTTGGGTAAGGTAGAACAAGTGGAAATAAGTTTGACATTTAAAAAAGATTCATTTGTTTTGCTGTCAATCTGGTTTCTATGCTGCTTTAAATAAGTACTGGAATAACAACCCTATTAAAATGAAGGTGTGCCCAAATACAAAGCTGGACGAAGCTCCAAATTTGAATTAAGACGTTTTCTAAAGTGTTTCGTAACTTTTATGAGTGAATTACAGTTAATATAAGGAGGTCGTCAACAGATAAACACTCTAATTAGAATTAGTCTAAACCGAACAGTTTGTGATTTTTTTAAGTAATCAATAGGAATATATGTTATTCTTGTTAGCAAAAATAATGATTTCTTTGATACCCTGCTCATTCAGAGCAGCACAAAAATGTTTGGAAAGGATTCCAATTTTGACATATTTTTAAGTCTTGGATAATTTTCCAAATGTTTCATCACAAAATCCATCAAAAAAAAACAACAACAACACTTTCAACTGTTATGTGACAGTAAAGTGAAAAAGTTCAAGTGGTAAGGCTGCTGTTGTTACCAATGAATGAATGTTCTACCAATGCAGGACTTAGAAGTGAAAGTGACTTCAATCTGCAACTTCAGGCTGTTGTTTCTTTGTGGGAACAAGAGGACATGCTGTCAGGTCTTTTAAAAGTGAATTTAATCTGTGTGATCTCATGGATAATTATGCTAGCAATTATCCAAACAAAAGGTTTTAAGATGGTTGTGTCCACACCTTTAATGACCAAATACCAAACTAAAGATTGATTTAGTTGCTTTCATTTTTGATTCTCAGATCTCTTGTAAAACAGAAAGGTCCCTTAAATGGCCAAGGATCTGTCACCAAATCATAAAATTACAAGTTTATGGACAAATCTTCCATAAGACAAACCTTATGGAAGATTTGTGCATAAACTTGTAATTTTCACATTCTATGGGTGGGTTTTCATTTTTGAAGTAAATTTTTCTTGAATGTCATTTATAATCATAAGTTTGGTCATATTCTGTTCCCTTCTCTGTGTGTATTGTTGTCATATTGTTATATTAATTTGTATGAAGTTAATTATTTTCATAAGTAAAGTTAAACCTCTTTCTCTGAAACCAGAAACTTCTCTGCTGGTACTTTTTACTTCTAGTGCGTGGAGAACCTCCTCCTCCTGCACAGAAACTACCTTTTGACACAAGAGCAGCCATGACACACAGGATAGAGAAAGTGTTTTATTTTGGGAGAAAAATGCATGGACGCACATGTATAAGTATACAGTCACATATTCCTAATGGCAAAAAGAATCTAAAACACTTGATGATTAGTCAAACGGACAGAAAGGATTGTACGTTCGTTCAAATAATGCATTAAGATAGTCACAAATGGCTTCAAATGTGTTTGGTATTGCTTGCTCAGCTTTCTGATGTAAAACGGTTTGAGCTTCTTCCACAACTGATTCCTCTGCTACGTTTGATGTTGAGTTTGATCCGGAGATGATCAACCAAGCAAGTAATCCAACACCAACACCAACTGCACCAACTGAGACCAACTTTTTCCAAAAGGTTTCCTTCAACTGTTTTTTTAGGACGACACTTTTTACCTGCTGTCTCATTTCACCCTCTGACATGTTCTCTGTTGACAATTTTAAAAGCTTTATCTCCTCTTGCATTTCTCTCTCAATGTCATTGAGTGTTTTATTTCTGTAGAACCCTCCTCTGTTCTCCATCAACATCTTGTCTATGGTGTTGAGCAGCTCGGCCAACTGGAACTTGTTGCTTCTGTAATCGTCTTCCTGGTTGTTCTTCCAGTACCTGTTATCAAAGACATGGCAGCGACCTCCACACTTCTCCACCAGTTCCCTCAGACCGTCACTCTGATCAGCATACTGTTTTATTTCCATCCCCTCAGGCAGCTGGTCACCGTGGGTGAAGACCACCGCTGCGTACTTCAGGGCGTCATCGGAGAAGTACCGGCGTATGTTAGCGATGACGTCTTCCTCCTGCTCGGTGTACTTCTCCACTTTGAGAACGATCAGAAAAACGTGAGGCCCGGGAGCGCACTCTATGATGCACCTCAGTAACTCGGGTTTCACGGCCTCCGGAGACCTGCCTGAGTCGAACAGCCCAGGAGTATCGATCAAAGTAAAGTTTCTTCCGTTGACGAGTTTTGTTTGTGCTTCGATAGCAAAGGAATCCATGTCGTTAAAATTTTTAACGAAGAATATGGCTTCTCCGAAAATGGTGTTGCCCAGGCTGCTCTTCCCGTTCTGACTTTCCCCCAGCAGGACGATCCTGAATGCGGCTGCAGCTAAAGGGAAAGAACAGCAAATCATTCAAACTAACCTTTTTGCTTCGTGTACAAAAACACAGCTACATCTGAGTTTTTTTTAAAGCTGTATTGATTCAACAACCAACAGTTTGATGCAAAATTAAAAAACTTTATTTAATCCTTGGCTAGTGTGGACTAATGAGTCGCAGCAGATCCTGTAGTTTGGTACATGAGGTAAGCCCAACAAAGGTACATCCAAAAAAATGTCATTACCCAGTTGAACAAAGCAGCATCAAACCAAACAACAACTTCTATTAATTTGTATTGAAATTGACTATTATCGATATCCAACATCATTGTGCTAACATTTACCGCTAAATCATATTTCACTTTAATTTCTGCAACATAGAGTGTACATTTAGCGAGATTGGAGGATTCATTTAATTTCCAACAAGCTTGCAGTGATACAACATTTCACTACTAAAGGAAAGGTTATCAATGACAACATTACAGAAACTGAGTTAAAACATCTAAATTACATCTGTAAGCCTGTACCGGTAATCTTATATAACGTTTCGGTAACACTTTAATTGATGGGGTGTACATAAGACTGACATGACAGTGTTATAAACATGACATAAAACCAGTAATGAAGAAGAAGGAGTCTTTATGAATGTTTATGACTGTTGTTATGAAGTGTCATTCAATGAATAATATTTTTAATGCAAAGTTGACAATGGACTTTTTAATACAACTTTTAATGCAACTGTGCATTAAAGTGTCATTATTTTTACTGAATGAAACTTCATGACAACTGTCATAGACATTCATAAAGACTCCTTCATGTTCATGATCGTTGTTATGTCATGTTTATGACACTGTCATGTCAGTCTTATGGACACCCTTCAAATAAAGAGTTACCTTGTTTCTCTTGATTTCACTAATAATTGTTTTGCTGATAAGTTGTTTAGGTGTGGCAGAGCAAAACTTGCTGCTTGAGTAAATCATAGTAGGAAAAAGAATTGACAACCTTTACCTGTTAAAGTAATCTTTAGAAAGTGTCTATATGCAACGTTTAATCATAATCAAACCAGGTTCACATGACAGAAACAGCTAAAACCTCTTTCCATCTCATTGATTTTTATAACAGGTAAATTCTAGGTATTTAGAGGAAAATTTATTTATATAACTTACCTTCCATTTTGCCAAAAAAAAAAAATTAGCAGTGAAATACAAAATGCCTCCTTCTTTGGTCTTTTCTCTTGATCTGTAGCTCCGACTTGCCTCAGTTTGACTGCTTTGCTCTCATCTGACCTGTCTGACTTGTTTCATCATTGTGAACAGAATGAATGACTAAACAGGTGTCATCTGTGGTAAAACAGTTTCATTTCATAGGGAAATATGTTAGTTTTACGAGAAAAATAACATTCTTCTCTGTTTTATTATGTAAGGTTTATCTGTTCTCTCTGTATCTGCATTAGTTTGTTCAAGGAGATTCAAATTCCTCCTGTGGTCCAACAAAACACCTCCCAGTTGGGTGGTGCTTAGTGCATCTCATGCATTTAAAGAGACAGCATCCAAACATGTTGCTCTCAGATAGCACCCCAGAAGTGAGGTTAAAGAGGTCTGCAGAGTTACAATAAAATTAATTTATATCAAAGCATTGCAGTTCCACTGTACATAAACCAGAACTATGTAAAAAGTAAGAATTTAAAAGCATGTCTGCTTTAAGCCTGACTATGACTATGAATAGTCTGCAGAAACACAAGACGATGTACAAACTTACATTCATCAACAAAATTATTGAGAAAACTGTTTAAACAGTTAAATAGCTTCTTAATGATAACCAACTACTTTGATGTCTTTCAGTCTGGATTTTGCTTTCCAGAACTTTCTCCAGCTGAACAGAAACAAAACTGAAGTTATTATCTTTGGACCTGAAGAGGAGCTATCTGGAGTCAATGCACAGCTTCAGTTATTACAACTGAAACCTAGTGACCAGGCCTGTACCCTGGGAGTAGTGATGGATTTTGACCTGAACCTTCAGAGCCACATAAAGACAGCCACAAAGTCGGCCTTCTGTCACCTGAAGAACATCTCCAGGATTAGAGGACTGATGTCTCAGCGAGACCTAGAGAAACTCATCCAGGAATTTGTCTTCAGTCGTACTGATTACTGCAGCAGGGTCTTCACAGACCTGCCTAAAAAAATAAATCAAACAGTTGCAGCTGATCCAGAATGCAGCTGCTTGTGTTCTCACTAAAACCAGAAAGGTGGAGCACATAACACCAGTTTTAAAGTCCCTACACTGGCTCCCTGTAGCTCAGAGAATAGACTTTAAAATACTCTTGTTAGTTTATAAAAAAAAAAAACTTACAGCTTATCACTACAATACATTAAAGATCTACTAGTGTTGTACCTTCCAGACCCCTCAGGTCTTCTGGTTCTGGTTCTGCTCTGCATCACTAGAACCAGAACCAAACATGGAGAAGCAGCATTCAGGTTATATGCACCATATATCTTGAACACTGAGTACCTGTAAATCTAGACTTAAAGCCCAGCAGTGAAGAGTTGCTTTTAACCCATCACAAACAGAACATTGACCAACATATTTGATGTTGTGACGATCCCCTCCTGTCCAGTAGGTGTCTCTAGTCCTCTACATGTTTGTTCTTGTTTTTTTTCAGGAAGCAGGTAGATGGGCTGTTAATTGCACACACCGGTAGATGATAAAAGTGGACGACTAGTCAGTCACTGTCTGCTTGTTTGCCCTCCGGACCAGGCCGGAACGAGCAGCATTGGTCCACACTTCTCTCTGACTGGCTGTCCTGATCTCACAGAGCGTATTTTTGTTATCAAATAAATTATTGTTTCTATAGATCCGCTCGTCTGTCTCCCTTTTTGTCCTCGCCTTCGAGCTGGGCGTGACAATGTGTATTGATTACTTCAATGATGACATTTGACAAAATGCAAAATCTGTTATGGATTTTCCCAATTGTTGACTGCAGGATATGGTTATGATGCTTTCATGTTTTTACGATGTTAAGCACTTTGAACGGCTTTGTTGCTGTAATGTCCAAGTTTACAAATAAACTTGACTGACTGATAGAAATGGTCTCTGCCCATCAGCAATACTGAACCTCTGGAAGATTTTCAGTCTTCAACTGACATGTTTCAACTTAAGTGAAACCGGAGGGTTAAAGGCCGAGGTGTGTTAGGGCGTTTTGTGTATTGTCAAGAAGACAAAAAAAAGAAACTGGTCCGACAGCGGGAGCGAGATTTACAAGTTAAATCATTCCAAATACATTTTATTAAGACAGTGTGCCAAAACCTATATTTAGCTCTTTATGCAGTTCTGAACGAAAGCGTATAAGTACTCACCAATTTGAAACAGTGATCCAAGCCTTTTTCACCACTGGGCTTTGTGACCATTGCCTGTTTTCAGATGGTGCAAAATGCCTCCACACCTCTGTGTTCACTGTTTTTCTTAAAGTTCTTCATAAATAAGATTTGGTTGGAGAAGTATAAAAGAAAACTAACTCAAATACAGAAAATAAAACATTTTCTAGAGCGTTTGTCTGGTTGTCATACTCATCACCTCTGAATGTCTCTTGTATCTTTTCAGGCAAAAGAAGTGAAACGACTGAAAACTGCATTGGAATTTTATTAGTTATCATTTACATAATGAATAAACAGAGATTAGATTTGAGAACAAAACAAAAACTCACCTATTAACATTATTTTGCTATTGTGAAAAAACAAATCAATGCTTCGACATAATATGATTCTATAAACTCAATTAAAGGTTGCCGGGACTTTTGAAAAAGTTGTCGTCATGAGACAGTCATACTTTGACTTTATACCAAACACTGAGATGAGAAAAAAGTACAGTAAGCATTTCTAAAATCTAATATGAAAAAAGAAGCATGAACAGATCAATATGAAAACGATTCAAAGTGTGTTTACCAGGTTTATGTAATTAGTTAATACATTAATAACACACCTGCGACAGACTGGCGACCTGTCCAGGGTGTACCCCGCCTCTCGCCCGGAACGTGAGCTGGAGATAGGCACCAGCACCCCTCCCGACCCCACTGAGGGACAAGGGTGAAGGAAAATGGATGGATGGATGGATGGATTAATAACACACTAAAAGGACTTTAAATAAAGACTAAAGTTGGATCATCGTATATACATGTCATTCATAATTCTATTAGGTTTTCATGTGTTTCCTTGGAATCACACATTTATTTGTAGACTGTTAACTTTTAGCCACATGCAACCACAGAAGAGGATGATTGTGTCTATTTTATTGCTGCACTTTCTTCTCCTGCCACACCAGTTCCTTCTGACGCAGCTCTTCCTTCAGCCGAATCTTCTTCTTTAACAGATGCACCGACTGCTCCTGCTGAACCTGCTCGTCTTGCTACAGCCGCCGCCATGGCGCCCGTTACCCCTACCGAAATCGCCAAGAACAGTGGGTCGTCTGTCATTAGGTTCTTTCCGCCACTTAGGAATGTTTTTAGCAACACCTCTTTGCTGACTCTAAAAACGTAATGTGACCACTTCTCCTGCACCACAGCTTTAGCCTTTTCTTCAATCTCAGGTGGTGAAAGATTGGGAGACTCTTGCTTTAAACGCTGTTGCTCTTCTTCTAACTCTCTGCTCATGCTCTCCAGCACCTTGTTAGTGTAGTGCTTTCTGCCGTTCTCCTCAATAATCTTGTCTATGGTCTTGAGAATCTTTTTTACTTGGAACTTGTTGCTCCTGTATCCATCAAGGCTGTTTTTCCAGTATTTATTATCAATGACGTTGCAGCGGTTCCCGCACTTCTTGACTAATTCATTTAAATCTGGACTTTTACTGACAAACTCCTCAATAGTTGTTCCTTCAAGCAGCTGGTCACCATGAGTGAAAAGCACGGTGGCGAACCTTAGGGCTTCATCTGAGAAATACTCAGTCAGCTTATTAATGATCTCCATCTCCTGCTTTGTGTATTTATCCACTTTAAGTACGATCATAAAAACATGTGGACCAGGAGCACTTTCAATGATACACTTCATGATCTCCACTTTCATCACTTCCTCAGACCTCATGGTGTCAAAAAAGCCAGGAGTGTCGATGAGTTTTATGCTTCTCCCATTGACTGTTCTTGACTCTGCCTGACATCGACTTGTTCCAGATACGGCAGAATCATCTGGTTTGCACACATTCTCGCCCAACAAGGTGTTGGCCAGGCTGCTCTTCCCCGCTCCAGTCTTTCCCAACACCACAATTCTTCTTGTGAAATCTGCAAGACAATATCAAGCAAATGGCAATTGGCAGACACCAAACAAGGGTCTGTTCTGACAGCGAGTGCTAACCATCTTTTACCAAACGTTTTGCATTTAATGACAATGTGTTGCTGCCTCTGAAAAGATTCCTCCTTCCTACAGAAATTAGAAAATAAAAGCACAGATTTATCATAAATCCTTATCCAGTTGTCAAGATGTTGTCATCCTCCAAATATTGAAGACTTTCCTTTGGTTTTTACTATGACCTTGTATCATCCTGTATTAAGAACCACATGTGGATCACCATGTGTGTACAACTTGGAGATCCACAATGTTTTCATCAGGAAGTATTGATGAGTAACATTAACATACCATTAGGGATGGATGTGGTACCTTTAATGTTCTGCTGGACAAAACTGCTGTCTTTAATCGTAGCACTCTGCTGTAAAAAAAATAAAAAGAAAAAGAAGAATCATATTTAGATAAGTATATCAATAGTTATGCAAAGTTACTAGGTTGAGCTGTTGTATCACTGTGTCAGCAACTGTTCTGGAGCAAGTGGAGGTTTAAAGTTTCTAGATAATGGCATTTCTTGTTTCAGGTGTTGGGTCAATAAGGACAAAATAAAGACAAAACACATGGAAGGTATCATTTTCTGTTCTCCATCTGTTGGTGGGAGGAGACAATGAGCTGTGTAAGTATAACCTAAAAGAAGTTGGATTGTTTGACTTTTTACTTTTATTTAAAAAAAGAAAAATGAAAAAAAAAACCCTGAAAATTAATTAATTGAGAGTAAGAGCAGCACTACCTTTTAAAAGTTTAGATTGTTTTTGTGGAATTGAGTTGTTCAAGTAATCCCCCTCATAGAAATAAAAAAAAATTGAATAAAAAAAAAGAAGAAAGGGAATAAAAACAAAAACATGAAGAAAATGGAGTTCAAAAAGGCTTTGAAAGCCAAAAATACCAGCTGAAATCTCACGATGCCAAAAAAGAAAATCTTGCTCCTAAGTAGAATCGCTCTAAACTAGCTTCAATAAAAGTGTTGTCCTATGAAGAACTGTGGTATGATTGTTTAAAAAAAAAAGAAAAAAAAAAAAAGAAAAAAAACTTCTGAATGTTCTACGGAGTACCATTAGAGTCAAAATCTGGAGCGACAATGAACATCATTTCAACAAAAAGCAGCCACATCCAGGTACAACTTGTGAGATATGTAAGAGTAGAGTTAAAACATAAATCAAAGAATCGCATAGGAAACAATGAGAACTTGCAGGGAACTTCTAAAAGACATGAAGGGACACATTTTTTCCATTAGAGCAATAGAATCTATGTGTAATAACTGCTCAAGACTCCACTGCTGAAAAAAAACCCATTTGAAGCTGAACTTTAAAATGTACTGCAGAAGATTTGAACAACATAATCTGAAGTAGAAATACAAATAGTAGAAAATAGTTTTGCACATCAAAGCAAAAACACCAAGCAAAAACTGAAGCTTCCAAGTGAGAACATGATGGTGT
The DNA here is from genome assembly GCF_051168715.1 of Poecilia mexicana. Classification (NCBI taxonomy): domain Eukaryota; kingdom Metazoa; phylum Chordata; class Actinopteri; order Cyprinodontiformes; family Poeciliidae; genus Poecilia; species Poecilia mexicana. Next base: position 7,189,411 of record NW_028263387.1, read on the forward strand.
GGGCGATCTTACATTACATGACCTTGTTTAGTTAAAGAAAAGTTGAATGTAAAAATGAACCGGAACATTTTCTAAACACTCTCAAAGAAGAACAATATGCTTACGAACTCAGCAGCTTTAGAATGACATTCAGTTGAATTGAGAAATGCCTTTTATACAAAAAAGCAAAGTTCCTTGGAAGTAAATGTGTAATAAAAAATAACAAGGCTACCAAGATCGTGCTGTTTACTCTGTATTTAAGATTCTGTTTCCTGACCACCCACAATAGAAAAACAGAAAAATATGTCTAAAGACATAAATTAGGGTGTTGCACTGACCTCTGCTGGCTCTGATTTCTGAGAGGAGCTGGAAGTTGGTAGACTGTCTGTGGCAGTAAACACCAGAAGACCGTCTGACAGCTTCACCGTGTGTTTACGCCTCCTGAGAACTTCCTGTTGGTCTACGACAAAATGTGTCACAGTAGTTATTCAGAATATTAAACAAAATTGCATTGAGCAGATATAACCACAGGCAGGTGGAAAATATTCAGTTTAAAAATTCAAAAATATCTTATAAAATCATAATATATTTGCTCAGATATTGTGTGCATGGTTAAACGCCTCCCTTTGGATGAAAAAATAACATTTTGTGGTTAAAACAGAACTCCTGACAGGGACAACAAAGGAAATGAATAGATTATCTCTGCTCATAAATTGTTATCCATGTAATTTGCTGAATTAAAAAAATCAAATGAGATTGAAGCCATTCTACAAATATAAAGAGCATATTAGGCGATGATAATCTTCTATATTTTACAGTACCTTTTTGCTCTTTGAAAGCTACACAGTTGTAGCTCTGAGCCACAGCTGTCAGCGGTCCGCATTCTCCTCCACCTGATTTGCGATGATTCCTTAAATAAAGTTGAAGTTTCTTCTTAGTTTCATCTGAGAGAACGCTGTCGCACTCAAGATAAACAAGATACTGGCCAGTGGCCTCCATCATCTCATGACTGGTGTGCACTGGTTCATAGAGTAGAACGTCCAGGGTTGAAATCGTGAGTTACACCTGCACTGCTGCTGTAACAGTGAATTGTGTTCTTCCATGATGACACACAGTACTTTTAATTTCCTCTGGTTAGGCCAGTTCCTGGGCATACTTTAAGAATATCACATGGTACTGAGGTACTGTATTCATAAACACTTACGTTAATAACAAATTGAAAGATAATCCATTCAGTTTTACATAAAATCAAAAATATTTTCATAGGTGATTCCTAAAGGCAACTGGTTGCACTGGTATGGTTTTAATGGTATCAAGTTATAAAGAAAGAGGCTAAAAACTAAATTCTTAAAACCATATATAATTTTTCTTCCATCTGACAATTAATGCCTTGCTTTATAATTTTCTACCTTAAAAAATACAGTTTCAATTGAAGTTTGATTCTAACATGACAAAAAATATGAAAATAAAACACCAGGGGTGGGAATTTGTTTCTAAAACACTTTGATACTAAAGTGTTGACAAAGAATAGGAGCTCCACCTTTTCATTCTGTTTAAGGGTGGTGTCCATTTTCTTTCTTTCTTTTTTTTTTTTGGCAATGTGGTTATTGTTAACAACATGGTCATTTGCACCAGGAAATAATCAACCATTTCAACTTGATTTAAGGTTCGGCCAAATACTAAACTGCAGGAACATTAAATTGCAATAAAGGTTTGGTTTTGCAAAGTGTAACATAAACTTAAGTAGCAATTAGACTTCTGTGTCCACGCCTTTTCTGACACCGAAGACAGAGCTGCTGAAATCTCAAACGTGTTTGTTTAAATTGTTTAAATTAGCGATGAACTTTTAAAGTCACGGTCTAAACTTTAAAAAACAAAGTGATTCAAAGAGTAGTGCCACATCTGCAAGTTTGCACTCAAAAATGAATTTTCTTTTTTTTGAATAAAATACATCTCAAACACTCAAAAAAACTTCAAAATGCATCAGATAGAGAAAGTTGAACATTCCACTTGCATTTTTTTTAGGAAATGTGACTGTTTCACCATGCGCTGCCAGAGTTAAACAATAAATTATCTTTATTATTCCTAGAAATCCTTATATTTGAGCTAAATAGTTATCTCTAACCCTAGTTTGAGTAACTCCTGACAGGGAGCCATGTCAAATGGTGAAACATCCGAGTGTGACTAAAGAGTGTTATTGTCTGAAAGGAACCACATTGAACTTTTAGGCCAAGATTTGTTTGGCATAACTACAGAACATGACCAAAGAGGAACACCATAACAGTGAAACAGAAAAGTAGAGTTTTGGAATGGAGCTGTCAGACGTCAGAACTAATTCAGGCAAAACCATGAAGAAGCTTCAAATTATAATTATATGTAATTATAATTTGATAGATTTAGTGAGATAGATACATGAGATACAGACAGACTGCTACCAAAGAAAAGCTGAAAGCTGGAATTGAGTCTGAAATCGCTCTGTTTCTCACCAACAAGCGTCACAAAGCCTTGACTTTATTGTCGTCTGTATCCTATAATATATAAACAGTTTATAATAACTTTAATAACTCCTCTCCGTCATATAATTATATGACGCATTTGAAGTTGAATTATAAAGTAGCATGAAATGGAAACTATTAAGTTGACCTAGATATTTTTTGAGTTGCTACTTTTACTTCTTAAGAACTGTAAATCTGATCTCCAGCTGAGGTGTTGATGAGTCTCTTCATGTCCTTCATGTTAGTGACCAGGTCAGTGTGTTTCTCTCTGCAGTACTGCTGAGCTTCAGTCCAGGTCTTATTCTCATTAATGAAGTGAAACTGATAGAGCTGACAGTCCATGAAGCAACACTGACCTAAAACAGAAAAAAGAAAAAAAACTCAGTGGATTTATTCATAACAGAGTTTTAAAATACTGTGTGTCTATTACACTACAGACTTTATGATAATTCTATTCAAAATATATATTTGTTACCATCCTATGGTCTGTTGGGTGAAATTTATGTTAGGAAATGTTCAGTAACATAGTTCATGCAGAGACACTTACCCATCCAAATGAGCAGAAACAGAGTCCACTGCATATTTGATGTTAGTTGTTGAATCTGATGTCGTTTTGGCACAAATGTGTCTCTGCTGGAGAAAATGTGTGTAAATGTAAAAACATAAATTCTAGCAATAAAAAATATTTTAGTAGATGTGTGAAGATAAATACAACTAAACTAGACTGTAGTCTTTATAGAAACTTCATTAAAGATTTACAGTAATTATATTGTAATAATACTGAGGATTTTATAAATGTGCAGCTTAGGAAAACACTGAGAGCAGCTGTTTCCTATTATGATATGCAAAACAAACACACATTTTAAGAACTAAAACCTGCTTTAAATGTTACACGACTGCATCTTAATCCACCATCACCTCATTAAATCACACTTTTGTTAAAAGAAAGGACAACATAATATTAATATCAAGAATAGATGTTTTGTAAAGAGCAATAAAAACAAATGTTTACAAGTAATACACATGTTTCGACCAATAAACACATAGATACACACCTATAATAAAATAAATGTCTGAGTCGAGGATAAAAACTTACATCTGCAGTTCTGCTTATGGTGCCTTGATGTCTCAGTGGATCTTCTGTTCTATCTGACTGAACTTTTGTACTTTTGGGAGTTTATGTGGGTAATTTGAATATTCAAACATGAAAACACCCTTCAGGTATTCATGTTACCATATTTATAGTCTGTACTGACAGATGTAAGGAAAGGTCACCATGTGTTACATTTACTTATGTTTACAGTGAATAACACATTCAGTTTGCTTTATGTCAACTATGTTAACATACAGATAATTATGTCAGTGTAATCCAGGTAACAAACAGCTGTTTCCTCACAACATGCGTAAAAAAGAACTTCCCCAAGTGTTTTTATGAATATCATTAAAACAAGCATCTGTTTGGAAGCACGGTCCTCATTTGAATCCCAGAGGTTTCAGTCTTTGCAGCAGATGAAGCTGCTTACTGTAGTATTTTTATCCTGGATCTCATGTATAGCTTCTATTCAACACTAATGTCAGTATTTGAATATTAAAACATTCTGGCTAAAAACATTAATCAGTCACAGAATAAAGTCAAGAGGATTTTTACTTATTTATCTAGAACAGGTTAAACAAACTAAAAGATTCTGCATTAGATTCTATAAAGTTTCTCACCATCAACATTTAACTTTCCACTTTTAATCAAATCCAGTTTAATCTCTAAGGACAACTTTTCCTGTTCAGTGTCACAGAACATGTTTTCTAATGCCAACTCTTTTTCAGTGTCTGCAGTATCTTTTATTTTGTCACCGTCCATCTGCAGCGTTAGCCACCGTTTCTGATGTTCAAACGTCAAACTGGCATAAAAACACCTGAACTCAAACTGGGAGATTTTTCAATATCCAAAACACAAATTCCACTTACCATTATCTCTCCTTTTAAGGTTGGAAAAATGGATCCAAATGTACCTGTAAATTTTCTAGTACCCACCAGGGGGCGTGCAAGAGCTGCTTCTCGTCACACTGAAAGTGAAAATGGTTTAGATGAAGCTGTTCTTGCAGCAGAGGAGAGGCACTCCCATCCTGCACCGTTACAAGATCCACTCAGAGTTTCCACATTAAATATCAGTGCTGGTAAGTTATGGTCACTTATTTGCAGTGCTTCACATTACAGACTACACTTGAAGATTCTTGACTTAAACTAGTGGCAGATAAATGTGATTAGGTCTCTGTGTGTGTAAAGAACGAGCAACGTCAATAAATGCAACTTGTTTATCAGTGAAGCGTGGATTTACAAGTTTCACTTCCTGTTTTCTCTCCTTCAGAGCACTCAGGTTTTGAGGTGCAGACAAACTCAGTCTAACAGCCGAACACAAAGTTTTCAAGACGGACATTTTGATTGAGGGTAAGTGCTCATTCTGTGCCAACTGTAAGTGAAAGAAAGATTATTTACTTTATTTCAAATGGGATTAAATTCTTTGTCAAATGTACAAATGTTGAAGAGGACGAGGCAAAAACGTTTATTTGACTAGAAGATGAGAAGTTTGATTTTCACAATCTTCACAAGTTAGTAAATATGGGAAAGCAGCTGCTCCCCTTAGGTTACAGTTGGAGGGACAGAATTCAAAGTTTAAAATGTGGCCTAACTTTATCTGGTCACATCACAAATAGCTAGAAAGATGGCAAGGAAAGTGAAAACTGTTCCAGAATTCACTGGTAGAGAAGGGAATTTTAAATGTAAAACAATATAGGACTTCTTCTGGCAAAGTGGCAGTGGGGCAGACCGGAGAGGATGCAGATACACCAAATGCAACAGCTGCACTCCAGCAGATTACAAAGTGAAACTGCAAAACAAATTTCGTTGAAACAAGTCTTTCTCAAACTGTGGCCCACAGATCATTGGTGGTCAATAGGCGGCCCGTAGTGGTCCGCAAGGTACTGTAAACGGCCATTTATGTGCTGTGATGTAAGCTCAAAGAGTGATGTATGTACAAAAGGAAAAAAATAAAAAATAGCTTTTTGACCAGCACCTGTATGTTATTTGTCTGTGACAAACTGCTGCCAAATTCAAACCCAGGACTTTTTTCCTGCAAGGCAACAATGCTACCAACTGCGCCACTATATATTGTACATGTTAAATATGTCAAGGTCAAACGTTCTTTTTAAAGAAACACAGAATGATTAAAGAGTTTTAGGACTGGACCAAGCGTCTACTTTTTGGAAATCAAAGCATGGTCATCCTAGCTCCTGGTCAGATGAGGACTGATTCTTCAACCTTCAGTGGGCTGCTGAATTATAGTAACAGTGATGGTACTGCTGCTGTCAGTAATGGTAACGGTGTGGTATCAATGGAAAAAGTAATTGGTTAGATTACAGAACAACCTCTGTAATCTCTCTTAAATAAATAGTAGAACTATTTATTTAACAAAGTTAATTATCATCACTGAAAATGATCAAAACACAAAATAGTTGTTTTAATGTGATGTTTTCATCTTCCAGGTCCCAACATGAGAAGAATTGTGATCCTCGGAAAAACTGGATCTGGGAAAAGCAGTGTTGCAAACACTATATTTGAAGAGGACAAGTTCACCGTCTGCCATGGTTCTGTCTCTGCTGAAAGTCCATGTGAAGCAAAAACTAAATCACTAAATGGAAAAGAAATCACTCTGATTGATACTCCCGGGTTATTTGATACAAACAAACCTGAAGAAGCTCTGAAGCCTGAAATAGTGAAGTGCATCACAGAGTGTTCACCTGGGCCGCACGCTTTCCTCATTGTGGTACAACTAGGAAGATTTACAGAGCAGGAAAACGACATTGTTAACAAAATAACCCAATATTTCTCTGAAGAAGTGTTTAGATTTGCAACACTCGTCTTTACTCATGGTGATGACCTCCGAGAAGGGCAGAAAATCACAGAGTATTTGAGCCCAAATGTACTTTTGGATGAATTAGTAAAAAAATGTGGTGGTCGATGCCATGTGATAGATAATAAATACTGGAAAAATCCCTCAGGTGACCCCTACAGGAGCAACGCTTATCAGGTGAAAGAGATACTGAAATCAGTTGAAGAGATAGTGAAGGCAAACAATGGAAACTGCTACACCAACAAGATGCTGCAAAAAGTGGAGAAACTAAAGCAACAGGAAAAGCAGCGTATTGCACAGTCCTCCAGAAACCTTTCGGAGAGAGAAATTGATGAGAAAGCTAAAAGCAGAGTGTGTGATATTTTAAACAAAGCAGCAGGTATTACAACAGGTGTACTGCTGGGAGCACTTTTTGGTGTAGTTGCCGCTATTGGAGCAGTTGTTGCCGGCATAAAAATAGCAGCTGACTTACAAGGAATAATAGCTGGACATGCAGCAGGAGTAACAGCTGGAACTGCAGCAGGAGTAACAGCTGGAACTGCAGCAGGAGTAACAGCTGGAACTGCAGCAGGAGTAACAGCTGGAACTGCAGCAGGAGTAACAGCTGGAACTGCAGCAGGAGTAACAGCTGGAACTGCAGCAGGAGTAACAGCTGGAACTGCAGCAGGAGTAACAGCTGGAACTGCAGCAGGAGTAACAGCTGGAACTGCAGCAGAAGTAGCAGCTGGAACTGCAGCAGGAGTAACAGCTGGAACAGCAGCAGAAGTAACAGCTGGAACTGCAGCAGGTGCAACAGCTGGAACTGCTTTCTTCACAGCAGGATCAGTACTACTGGGTACAGTTGCAGCTGCTGGAGCAGCGTTTGGTGCATATAAAGGATATCAGGCAGCAGAGGAAGCAGAAACACCATGGGAAGCAGTAAAGAAGACGGCAGAAGCTTTGTGTTCTTCAGGAAAGTATGCCATAAATCAAGTTGAAGAGTTCAGCACCAAGTGTCAGGAAACTTGGATAAAAAAGTAATTAAATTACACTGTGGTCAAATGTAAATGATCTGTTCTTGAACAGTTCTCTATCCAAAATGCCTTACTCTACTTTCAGTCATTCATACACTCACTGATGGTGGCAAGCTACTGGATAGGATGGTAGCCACAGCACACAAACACTTGAGGCTGGAATGCATCAGTGCCAAAGGGTCCTCTGACCATCACCAGGACACAGGGGGTCCTGAACCAACAACCCACTGATTGAGTGACAAACTCCTGTCACCACCATCGTTCCAATAAACTAGTCCAACACAAGATTTCCAGAAATATTGCTTTTTTAAAAGTTGCAGTGTTCACTGAAAATATTCAACCTTCCAGAGGTTATTAACTTTTTCTATGTCTTCATCATAACAATATGTCATGTGTGTCTCATTTGTTATTTAGATCAGTCTGATTACACTGTATTTGACTTAAAATGATCCTTTGTACAATCTAATTGTAAAAAGAAAAACCTTTGTATTCTTAACTTCTGTATTTTAGTCCTTCTGCAGCATCAATGACCACCTATCAATGCATGTCAAATCAAATACCTACCAAAAACGTACTCATCATTGATTACACTTTATAGAAGCTGAAATTCTGTTCAAATTAGTAATAAAAGACCAGTGATTTCTGTTCAGATTGATTTGTCTCTAGTCACATCCCAAAAAAGAAATAACATTTTGATTGCGTATTTTATTGAGGGTCAGCCATTTTGTGAAGAGGAAGGAACATTCTTTTTATTTTATTTTTTATTTGTCTTAACTTTTTTCTGATTGGAAAAAAGGGGCAGTTGTTATTCATTGATAAATGATACTCATCTTCCATAATAAAACTTGGAATTTCAAGTTCCTTTGAGTCTTTTTTTTTAACAATGTTCCAATTTTGTTAAATGTAAACAATAAACAATGTGTTGTTTTGGAAATCAAACACCACACTGCACTCATTGCAAATAAAGCACAGTAGTTTTTTAATTTGTATGTGATGGTAAAATAAATGGTTGTCAGTCCAATTCCCTGGTGAAAAATAAATACACTAAACATGTAAAATTTTAGCGTAGTTGAAACCAGACTAATCATCTGCATACCTGAAGTGTGATATTTTGGAACAACTAATTTTGTGCTTAGTGTTTGTTAATAGTAATTAAATTGTATTATAGCACAATCTAAACTGTACTCTCACGTACTTACTTTTTGGAACAACTATAGTTTTGCTTACTGTACTTTAAGTATATTGATTTTGATGAACTGTAAACGTGCTTGATTAGTATATCTTAAGTAGAATATATTAAGAATGTCTAAGTATATAAGCATTACATATTTTATATATTACTAGTTTGATTACAGTATGCTGCAATTACACTTTTGGTTCATTATAGTACACTTTTTAATGTCTATTATTATTCTGCTTTGCCACTTTCTACATTAATGGTTCATAGACACTGCAGTACTGCAAACACATCAGGTTACCAGAACACAGAAGGGTCATTTACAACACACTTTACTGGAGAAACTAATTATATTGTACTTTAATACTTGACCATTTTTCAAGAGTACATTGCCAATATACCATCGCAGAATTGCACAAATTCTCAATACATTCAGAGTTTACAGACAACATGCTTATGAAAATTAGCACAATAAAACAACAGGTACACTTTAGAGCCCTAGTAAAAAAAAGGTATACTTTAGTACATTTCAAGCATACTTACATTTGTGAAAGTACATTTTAAGTATACTAATTATTAAGTGTACTACCTATAAATATATATGAAGTATACTAAAAGTATGCTTGGACCAACTTCGACATTATAACTTTAAGCACACGTAAATATAATTGTACCAAAATACACTTTTAAGAAATATATTAAATAAAAGTATTCTGTAAGTGAACAAAATATGTATTTGCCCAAGTGTAAATATACACTTGCTCAGGTGTATATTTAAAAGATTTTTAAAATATCTGTCAAAGATATTTTGTGTATATTTTAAAATATATGCTCAAAATAGATTTTTTTTAATTCACTTAACGCTACTTTAAATTATTAATTTCAGTATATTTTAAATTACATCTCAGTGTATATTTTAGACTAATAAATTATGCCTTTTTAGGTGCCTTAATAATCGTTTACTTTTTTTTTTTTCAAATGGAAAAGAATAAAAAAATGATAATCCTGATGTAATGTTGTTTAACAAAGTACCCAATCCATTTTCAGATGTTTGATGTAAGCCAGTGTTTCTCTATGGAGTTAGATTTGTTTCACAATTATTCAATCAAAAAAAAAATCATGTCAAACAAAAAAAGTAGTATTCAACCAAAAAAAAAATCATGTCAAACAAAAAAAGTAGTATTCAATCAAAAAAAAAAATCATGTCAAAGCAAAAATCACTAAGTTTTTTTTTAAAACTATTTTTTTTGTTTTTGGTTGAGTCTCTTTTTTTTTTGGTTGAAACTTTTTTTTTTGGTTGAGTCTCTTTTTTTTTGGTTGAAACTTTTTTTTTTGGTTGAGTCTCTTTTTTTTTGGTTGAAACTTTTTTTTTTGGTTGAGTCGCTTTTTTTTTGGTTGAAACTTTTTTTTTTGGTTGAGTCGCTTTTTTTTTTGGTTGAAACTTTTTCTAAGTTTTTGGTTGAATTCGTTTTCTTGCTTATACAACTTTATTTGCTTCGGGGAAGCTTACATGAACATTCTGGGCGGGGCTTAAGGACGAGCAATGTAAGACGTGTTCCGATTGGTTAGCGCTGACTAAAGCGGATGACTCCCTGAGATCTCAGAACTCCGTCCCGAACTGCAGGGCTTCGGTGACGGGACACAGAATGTGGACGGTAAGTAATCTTCACAAAATTACACCGTTTAGCAGCTTCTAAAGTGTCCACCCTGTTTCAAAGAAGAAATCTTACTCAACTTATGACGACAGTCACATATTTTGTCTGCCGTGATCCCCGGTAGCATATTGTGCTAGCTAATGTTAGCACTAGGTAAAGTTCATAAACTAGGCTTGTGTAATATTCGCCTGTCTTTATGTTGAATTCGTTAACCAGCGCACCTCTGTCGAGTGGCATTAAGCGTGGAAAATACCAAATATATCTGGAGGAAATATGTGTTAAAAAACTGTTGCGCAATCCTCAGTGTGTGTGTGTATTAACTAGCATTGAAGCTAAAATGGGAAAACAGCGGATCGTTGCACCAATGTTATCAGGTCCACATTAATCTGCACCACACGTCAAGTGACTGTGCAGATGATTTATTTACCAAGCACATAATCAGTGCTGTCGATGAGGGGAGGCAACGTAACTCTTAAATATATACATTTTCTTCCAGATGTAAAATGTAAAACTAAGCTGGTAGGTCACAGGCCGAAGGAGGATATTCACATAATTTCTGTTTTTTATTATTTGGTGGGTGTGTGTCCTGTACTTAGTTTTATTCCGAATTACATGTAATATGCCTTTTGCTGTGTTATATTAAATTAATTTGGTGTTCTCCTAATTCCCCATTCTAGTATGACCAGCAGAGTGCAGCTGAAGCAGGACAGGCTTGTAGGTCTTACTGATTCCTCCAGCTGCTACAGACGATCAGAGCATGAGGATGGAGAGATCAGTAAGTGTTGAGTCAGAGAAGGCCAGGTAGGGAAGGAAGTGTTGCTTATAGGGGCCGTGTGTGTTTGGCTAAATATATTTTAACATACATTTTCTACTTACTAAATATTTCAGTTTACTCTCTCAGTAACTTCAGTGTTATACCTCTGCACGATTTTTTTGCAGTTTCTCTTATTGTGATACAGTAACTGTTTCACTTGAACATTTAATTTCCTGAGATATAGTCAATTTATTTTCAATTAAAACTCTTAAAAAGACTTTAGGGCTTATTAGGTTTTGATTATGTTGTCTAGGTAAATATCATCACTTACTCGTACTTTTTTAATTCATTTTTGTTTTTCAGATTTGCGTCAAAGCTTCTTGATTCGTTTCTGAGCCATGATTGAGACTCTCCATGATGTTCACCCAGGACAGAGGGGAACTGTTATCAACTCCACTCCATTGACCCCTTGAGACCTTCCTGTTGTTAAATTGCTTTTCCCTTGGATCCAAGCACCTGCACCTCGCTGACCAGTAGTGACCATCAGTCCACAGTCAACTGGATCATCACAACATTGACTAACTTTTTATTTACAATTAGGATCTGAAAACCAGAGGACCAGCTACGCAAAAATCTACCTGCAAACTTTAAGCAGCTACCCTGACACTGCAGTAATCCTGGACTGGGCTGAGCTGCTCTTCCTCTCTCCTCCAGAGTGACGAGTTTTCATCACCAGTAAAGACAAGTTTGAGTAACTGCTGGAAAGTGTATTGTATATTTTTAGTGTTCATTTCGTTATACTGTTTGGACTTAAAATAAAATGTAATCTCTTTTGTAATACTCTACATTTTACAAACCTTTTTCCCTTATCTCAGTTGTAACATTATGTGAAGTATTTGCATGTAATTCGGCCTTCAAGCGAGATATTAAAATTAAACGCTTTCAAGCAATATTTCATCTTTTCTAAAACAAAATACAGAAAATACTTTCACAAAGTGGCTTTAATTCTGTCATTCCTCTTGTGAGTTGTATAATGGAGTGTTATGGCCAGGTTACAAGTATTTTTAATTATCAGAATGCAGTCATATTAGGATCATAAAGATGCAATTTTACCAGAAGAACATCTTAAAATATGGGAAGTCATTTTATGGAGAAGTCTTGGCTCCCTCTGACGAAACCAGCTCAGTCCAGGTGGTTCCGATACATTCAGTGGTTAAGAGGATCAACTGGCCACCAGGTAAGCATTGATGTCAAAATAACAAACAGAGCTACTGATGTAGGAGTATTTTCCATGTTGAAGAAAAGCTAAGTTTATAATGGGAGAGGGAAAATGATGCGTTTAGGTCAGCCGATGTCTCCATCCAGGAAGCCACTAAAGCCAAACAACTCCAGTCCAGCTCCAGCTGCAGTGAGGATGAAAAAGGGAGAAATAACCGAACGTTAACATGACAGGGAATAAAGGAAATTTGGTAATTCGCTTTTAATGTGTTCCAGATCCAAAAAGAAAAAGCTCTGATATAAACTTGTTTATTTATTTCTGCCAGGATGTTGGTGGTAATTTTTGTATTTTTATTACAATGTATCATTAACACATAAGCATGCATTATTTTTAAAACCACTAAATAAACTGACTTGGAGAAATATATTTAGCCAAACACACACGGCCCCTATAAGCAACACTTCCTTCCCTACCTGGCCTTCTCTGACTCAACACTTACTGATCTCTCCATCCTCATGCTCTGATCGTCTGTAGCAGCTGGAGGAATCAGTAAGACCTACAAGCCTGTCCTGCTTCAGCTGCACTCTGCTGGTCATACTAGAATGGGGAATTAGGAGAACACCAAATTAATTTAATATAACACAGCAAAAGGCATATTACATGTAATTCGGAATAAAACTAAGTACAGGACACACACCCACCAAATAATAAACAGAAATTATGTGAATATCCTCCTTCGGCCTGTGACCTACCAGCTTAGTTTTACATTTTACATCTGGAAGAAAATGTATATATTTAAGAGTTACGTTGCCTCCCCTCATCGACAGCACTGATTATGTGCTTGGTAAATAAATCATCTGCACAGTCACTTGACGTGTGGTGCAGATTAATGTGGACCTGATAACATTGGTGCAACGATCCGCTGTTTTCCCATTTTAGCTTCAATGCTAGTTAATACACACACACACACACACACGCACACTGAGGATTGCGCAACAGTTTTTTAACACATATTTCCTCCAGATATATTTGGTATTTTCCACGCTTAATGCCACTCGACAGAGTTGCGCTGGTTAACGAATTCAACATAAAGACAGGCGAATATTACACAAGCCTAGTTTATGAACTTTACCTAGTGCTAACATTAGCTAGCACAATATGCTACCGGGGATCACGGCAGACAAAATATGTGACTGTCGTCATAAGTTGAGTAAGATTTCTTCTTTGAAACAGGGTGGACACTTTAGAAGCTGCTAAACGGTGTAATTTTGTGAAGATTACTTACCATCCACATTCTGTGTCCCGTCACCGAAGCCCTGCAGTTCGGGACGGAGTTCTGAGATCTCAGGGAGTCATCCGCTTTAGTCAGCGCTAACCAATCGGAACACGTCTTACATTGCTCGTCCTTAAGCCCCGCCCAGAATGTTCATGTAAGCTTCCCCGAAGCAAATAAAGTTGTATAAGCAAGAAAACGAATTCAACCAAAAACTTAGAAAAAGTTTCAACCAAAAAAAAGCGACTCAACCAAAAAAAAGCGACTCAACCAAAAAAAAAGTTTCAACCAAAAAAAAGAGACTCAACCAAAAAAAAAAGTTTCAACCAAAAAAAAAGAGACTCAACCAAAAAAAAAAGTTTCAACCAAAAAAAAAGAGACTCAACCAAAAAAAAAAGTTTCAACCAAAAAAAAAGAGACTCAACCAAAAACAAAAAAAATAGTTTTAAAAAAAAACTTAGTGATTTTTGCTTTGACATGATTTTTTTTTTTTTGATTGAATACTACTTTTTTTGTTTGACATGATTTTTTTTTTGGTTGAATACTACTTTTTTTGTTTGACATGATTTTTTTTTTGATTGAATAATTGTGAAACAAATCTAACTCCATATTTCTCAACCCTGGTCCTCACCGCCCCCCTGCTCTGCATGTTTTAGATGTGCCTCTATTCCAGAACAGCCGATTCAAATGATTGCGAGACCATCAAGTACTGCAGAAGCCTGTTAATCACCCAGAGATACAATTCAGGTGTGTGGCAGAAGGGAAACACCTAAAACATGCAGGACAGGGGGGCGGTGAGGACCAGGGTTGAGAAACACTGTGGTAAACAGTAATCAATAGACGGCAGACAAGAGACAACTAGACAAGTACCTGACAGAGAACAAGAAACACAGGTGGATATAAATACACAAGGGATGTAGACACAGCTGGGATCAATCAAGGGTAGGCAGGACCACACCGAAACTCAACTGACAGAATCCTAAATAAACACACTGGAAAACTCTTACACAATGTCTGCAAGTTTACACTAAAAAATGAGTTTTCCTTTAAGAACATGATCTCAAACACTCAAAAAAATTCAAAGCTTACTTCAGTTCATTTTCAACTAGTAAAACATCCAGGTGTGCCGAAAGTGTGTTATCTGAAGGAACCACACTTGAACATTTAAGCCAAGATTTGTTTGGAATAACTACAGAACATGACCAAAGAGGAACACCATAGCAGTGAAACAGAGAAGTCAAGTTTTGGAATGGAGCAGTCAGACGTCAGAACTAATTCAGGAAAAACCACGAAGAAGCTTCTGCATGTACTTATAATTTGATAGATTTAGTGAGCATTGGCAAAATTGTGCACCAACATTTTCAAGACAACATGTGAAATGCAGACAGACTGCTACCAAAGAAAAGCTGAAAGCTGGACTTGATTTGAAATTGCTCTGTTTCTCACCAACACTGTCACAAAGCTTTGACTTCATTGACGTCTCTGTCCTATAATATATAGAGTTTATATTATAGGATAACCTGTGTGAATCCTGAGTAGCTGAAATTAATATAAGTACAACTTAGTCTAACATCAATAATTACATAATACATTTGAAGTGGAATTATAAAGTATCATAAAAAGAAAACTATTAAGTATACCTAAATATTTCAGTTGCTACTTTTACTTCTTAATCACTCTTTAGTTGTAAAAATAGATCCAAATGTAACCTGTAGATTTTCTAGTATCCACAAGGGGGCAGCAAGAGCTGCTTCTCGTCAAACTGAAAGTGAAAGTGGTTTAGATGAAGCTGTTCTTGCAGCAGAGGAGAGGCACTCCCATCCTGCACCGTTACAAGATCCACTCAGAGTTTCCACATTAAATATCAGTGCTGGTAAGTTATGGTCACTTATTTGCAGTGGTTCACATTACAGACTACACTTGAAGATTCTTGACTTAAACTAGTGGCAGATAAATGTGATTAGGTCTCTGTGTGTGTAAAGAACGAGCAACGTCACGTATAAATGCAACTTGTTTACCAGTGAAGCGTGGATTTACAAGTTTCACTTCCTGTTTTCTCTCCTTCAGAGCACTCAGGCTCTGAGGTGCAGACAAACTCAGTCTAACACCCGAACACAAAGTTTTCAAGACGGACATTTTGATTGAGGGTAAGTGCTCATTCTGTGCCAACTGTAAGTGAAAGAAAGATTATTTACTTTATTTCAAATGGGATTAAATTCTTTGTCAAATGTACAAATTTTGAAGAGGACGAGGCAAAAACGTTTATTTGACTAGAAGATGAGAAGTTTGATTTTCACAATCTTCACAAGTTAGTAAATATGGGAAAGCAGCTGCTCCCCTTAGGTTACAGTTGGAGGGACAGAATTCAAAGTTTAAAATGTGGCCTAACTTTATCTGGTCACATCACAAATAGCTAGAAAGATGGCAAGGAAAGTGAAAACTGTTCCAGAATTCACTGGTAGAGAAGGGAATTTTAAATGTAAAACAATATAGGACTTCTCATGCTGTTGCAAGAAAAAAATCTCATCTGTTTTACCTGAGAGTTTTACTGTATATAGGATTTCCTAAATGCACAGATAAGGCTGTCCCTGTCCTTCTATGTTTCTTACTGTACGATATCATTTCCAGGAAGAGCAGAGGCTAAAAATATATAGGTGAAGATGGTGATGCACACTGACAAACAGAGTACCTACCACTCCACTGACAATATGGCCGACTACTGTGTCCACAACAAAGCATGGATAAAAATATCGGGCCCTGCAGCTGCGCCGCTTCGGGACGTTTTCTTTGGATCGAATGTCGTGGTTCAACCAGAACTCAAGGCTACAGGAAGACAAGAAAAAGAAGCCAAAGCTCTCCAGAAAGAAATACCTGACAGGAGACAGACTGCAGAAGAACACTCTGTACATGTAGGTGTTTATAATCCAACAGGGTCAGCGCCACAAGAACAACAAGCAGAGAGAGTGCAACCAAAGAGAGGTGAAGACGCTTAGTGGTGGTAAACAAAAGTTTGCAATAATCATAAATCTATCTCAGTGAAGCTCAGGGATAACAAAGCCATAAATAATGCAATCTTTTTTCCCCCTTCCCTGGTGGCAGCATCAAAGGTCATCATCAAAGGAACAGATGGAGTTCAGAAGTGCATCAAAGGTAACTAGAGATTACAGCGGTTTACAGTTTTCTGTTATCCTTTCAAATGAACATGATGATTTAATTTTCACCATTGCTTCATAGTGCTGAGAGCCTACAGGATCGTCCTGTTGGGAGAAACCGGGGCTGGGAAAAGCACCCTTGGAAACTCCATCTTAGGAGAGGAAGTGTTCAAACCTGGCAGGACGACTGACTATCAAATTCAGTCCAAATCTGCCCACGAAAGAAGAATCACTGTGTTGGACACTCCTGGTTTCGCTCATTTTGACCAACCTGAGGCGGAGCTGAAGGATGAGATGGCGAGGTGTACTGCAAGGTGCACTCCTGGTCCCCATGTTCTTCTGATTGTGCTGAACGTAGAGGAATCCTCAAAGCAACAGTCGGCTGCAATCGACAAAATCTGCCAGTGTCTTCCAGAGGAAGCATTCAAATATGCTGCAGTTGTTTTTACTCATGGCCCAAATAGGATGACAATTGAAAAGTATATCAATGAGAATCAACGTCTCAAGGATTTGGTAATGAAGTGTGGTGGCCGATATCATGTAGTTGATCGTAAGTACAGCCCAAGGGGTGACGAAAACGACTCTCAGGTGTCACAGCTGATGAGCATGATAGATAAGATAGTGGTAGAAAACAAAGGAGGGTGTTTCACTAACGAAATCATCCAGGCAGATCAGAGAGACAAAAATAACACAAAATCAAGTAACCCAAAACAATCAAACAATGACAACAGAGGTAATGCCAACAACAACTTGTGGATTAGCTTCTCAGGCCCTGAGGGGAACTTGGTGGCAGAAGCTTTGTTTGGGTCAGATGTTGCAGTTTGGCAAACAACACAAACATCCACCGAGGCCGGAGAATGTACTACTAGTAAACGGGGAGAAAATAAAGTACCATGTTCTGAACCAAAACAGAGAGATGAAGAAAAGTACAAGAGTGAACCTCAAAAAAACTCCATTTCAATGGAGGAGGAAGAGGCAGTTGAGCACGAAAAAGAAGCTAATCCAGAGTTTGATACAGAAACAAACGAGGCATCAAATATGTCGGACAGGAGGACGGAAACAGCAGGGGCAGGAGCTGCAGGTTTAACTGGGCCGGCAACGGGAGGTTTAGGGGCAGTTGGGGCAGGTCTTATCGGGCTGGCAGTGGCAGGTTTAGGGGCAGGTCTTACAGGGCTGGCAGTGGGAGGTTCAGGGGCAGTTGGGGCAGGTCTTACCGGGGTGGCAGCGGAAGGTTCAGGGGCAGTTGGGGCAGGTCTTACCGAGGTGGCAGAGGGAGGTTCAGGGGCAGTTGGGGCAGGTCTTACCGAGGTGGCAGAGGGAGGTTCAGGGGCAGTTGGGGCAGGTCTTACCGAGGTGGCAGAGGGAGGTTCAGGGGCAGTTGGGGCAGGTCTTACCGAGGTGGCAGAGGGAGGTTCAGGGGCAGTTGGAACAGCTTTAACTTGGGTGGCAAAAATAGCTGCAGGTATAATACCTTTGGCAGCAGCAGTAGGGGTAGGCACATGGGTCAAGAAAATGTATGACAAGATCATGCACCTTTATGAGATGATCAAGAAGAACATCGGAGTCGTCCTTCTGGTTGTCGCTTTTTACTTCCTGCTGTTCTTGTCGTTTTGTGACAGAGTACCAATGGCTGGAGCCATTTTCCTATCAAGTGGGATATTGGTGATGTTTCTGGTCATACTGTTTTTGTTCACTGTCATTTTGAAACAATGACAGTTTGTGACTATGTACCCAGTTTAATGTATTTTGGGAACTGGATTCAGATGGAGATATGGAGACATAACTGTTGGGTTTTAAGATGTGCAATTGTCTTCAGTGAATATGAAGATTTTTAAAAAGATCTCAGCCCAAACGTTACTGATTTTTACCTGAACACACAATTAATGCGTCTGTGTGTTCTCTGCATGAAAGGTGATTCATGGGTTAAGAAGGAGCAATTAGTAATCTGGTTTAGAGCTGGATCACTTGACAATGTGTTAATCCCTTAAACATTTAATGTGTAATTAAACGATAAAGGTGACAAGTAAATTTTATGAACTAGATCACACTTTAAGTAAATATTTGTTGTATTTAACATATTTCAGGTAAGAAATGAACATGTAATGAAATAGATCCTGTCCTAGAATTTCATGTAATTGACCATTACAGGTAACAAATGTGATGATCACCTAGCCAAGGTAATAGATTTTATGAAAAAATTTTTTTAAATATAATTGTGGTTAAAAAAATTTCTTTAAAAATGGTCAACATGGAATAAAAATATGCCTAATCTATATAGTTCAGAAGAATAATTTCACAATGATTTTGAGTTAATGTGGCACACAAATTGGAAACTAAGAAAACATATTTAATATTAAAATTATTTAAAATATTGACTATGACTTAAACTTTTAATAGGGGATAGTGTGCCTCATGTAATAGCATGAATTACCACTTTTTTGTATCAGTTGGTCACAAGACAAGGCATTTATTTACAGGAGTGTTTGGTTCGTAAATTGACGGTCCCTTTGTGAACCTCGGAGCGCTAGAGAACAGCTGGCCGAAACTAGCGTTCATAAATCGGATCAACCTTGAGTTAAACGTCTCTTACTCCGTGGCACGCGAATATCCAGTATCCAACTTGAAAATAACTCCGCTGCAGGCGGTAACACAATGAAAACACTTGAAAAGGTTTGTTTTGGTCTGCAAAGATGGCGCCGAGCGACGCAAACATCATACGCTGTGACGTCGGCTCCAAAGCTCTATTCCTGGGAGGATTACTGGGGAAACGATGAGGAGTCTTACTCCTGGCGCCCACCAGAGTAGCATTATTTCATTGTAATTTATAAGTTTTTCTTTAGCTAGTCTATATTCATGATAGAAGTTACATCTCTCTTTTTTGGTTATAATGCAATATTTAGTGAAACTTGTTTATCGCGCCCACAAATCACACAAAGCCTCATGGGGGACGCAATTTATTCCGTATTGCTATGAATGTCTGATAGACACACCGCACATCTCTACAATGAGTGTAAAAATAATGACCAAAACAACACACGTGAAATTTTAAGGTCAGTTTAATTGTCATTGCGGGACCTAAATAGACACCGGCTAACAGAATATCAATATCTCAAATATATTAAATGATGAAATATTGCCCTGTTTTTTGTTTCATTCTTTTTCAATTGCTCTGTTGGCGGCAATTTATTCACATACATTTATTATTATTAAAGATCAGTTGTACAAGTTTGTGTCATTGGGGGGCCCCGATGACATGTTAGCATGCACCTCAGAAAGTATGTAGTTGCGCCCCTGTTCTTCAATACTTATGTTGTGTTTTAAATTAGAATGTTGTAATAAAGAATTGTGTTGATATACATTGTGTTTTTATTGATATTACAAAAATTAAGTTGTAAGGGACAGAAAAGGCATCTGCAGCTGACCCAGATGCCTCAATGAAGGACGGGCCAGCAGAGCCCGGGTCTGGTTTGCCAGAGGTGAAACGGTTTATGGGCCAGTTGGACCAGACCTGGTCCGGAAACTATTGTCCATCAGGTTCTGGTCCAGTTCTGGTGACTCTGTTTGGATACAACAATGTGGCATTTTGTGTAATTCCTGCCATGTGATTGGCTGAGGTGATGTTTGCATTAGCTGTATTAACTGGCAACCTTTAGGAAAACCGTTGGTGTTGAAAATGTAGAATCACTTGAGTCAGGGTTTTGTATATCAGGTCATAAATAATTAATACTATAAACTAGAGAAATAGCATAATTTCACAGAAATTTCATATCAGCGTCAGCAGAAAACTGGACTCTGTTCAGAGATGTCATGAATCCCTGATTTCAGGAAAAAATAATGTTTGTTTAAAACCAAATAATTATTTGTACAAAATATACAGCTGGCCAGACAGGAAATATTTATAAATGAGACATTTTTCCTCTGTCTCTGATAATGGACACTTCCTGACACCAGTTTAAATCTGTCTGAAAACAACCTATGATAATACATACCAATGTTTCTAACAGTCCTAACTCAGTTTGCATTGTGTTAAGTGAGACAAAGCTATTTTGAACTGGATCTGCACTGGTTTTCTACAGGTTTTAACCAGGTTCTCTACAGTTTCTGGTTCCATTTAACTAACTATTGCTCCATCTTCCTGCTACCCACTGCAGCCCAGCAGCAGACCTGCGGCTGTAGGCCAGAGGCCACAGGAAGAAACAGTGGAGGAAGACCAGCACAGTAGGTCAAAGGTCAAAAACCCACCAACCCTACACCATGATTCCCAAGGTGCCCAAGCATGCAAATGGTCTACCAAGCTGACCTGATTTCCCCTCCACCAAAGGGAATAAGCTGCTCTCATGATTCCTCTGGACAGCAGCCACAGTAATGAACTTATGGTCCATCAGCATGGAGACAATTCTAACCCTAACTAAAAACAGTAAGTGTTAAGGAAAGCTGCTACTGAATTAATTTATAGTAACATAAGTCAGACAAACTCCAGACTGCATAAAAATTACTTTGGAATAAAGTTTTCCCTTCATATTGAGAGAGGATGGTATCATCCTGACACCAGAGAGGTTCTGCTTCTGGCTCTAGTGATGGAGATAAAAACCAACTGAACTGGATGAATGACAATAAACTGATAAAAATCATTAAAAATGAATCATTTATTAACTAACACACAAACTGACAGGAGGTTCTGTTCACTGTTAGCGCATTCATCCATCCATCCATCCATCCATCCATCCATCCATCCATCCATCCATCCATTCCAGCTCCTCCGGGGGAACCCCAAGGCGTTCCCAGGCCATCCGAGAAACATAGTCCCTCCAGCGTGTCCTGGGTCTTCCTCGGGGCCTCTTCCTGGTGGGACGTGCCCAGAACACCTAACCAGGGAGGCGTCCAGGAGGCATCCTGACCAGATGCCTGAGCCACCTCACCTGGCTCCTCTTGACGTGAAGGAGCAGCGGCTCTACACTGAGTCCCTCCCGGATGACCGAGCTTCTCACCCTCTCTCTAAGGGAGAGTCCAGACACCCTGCGGAGGAAACCCATTTTGGCCGCTTGTATCCGTGATCTCGTTCTTTCAGTCAAAGTAGTTTATGTTAAATTTACATCAGTGATGAAGAGGAGAAACTGATTAAAGTGAAAACTAAAAAAAAAAAAAAACAGTTTAAAACTGAACATAAGTCATCAACCAATCAGCTTCAGCCAATCATCTGCACTTGTTCCTTTTGATCACGAAGTAAATTCCCACAGCAGCTCCCAGCAGGCCGATGGTCAGACCGACTCCACAGAAGATAGACGGACCGAGACCGGAATGAGGATTGTCCACCTCCACATCTGGAGACAGAGACAAGAAACATCTGGATGTTTGATTTAATAAGGTTTAATCAGGTTTATCATTAACTTAAAGGCTCCCCTTCAGGATTTCAGTCTAGTTAAAGTCTCCTCACCCCAGGTCATGGTCTGTGGTTTTGTCAGAGCCACATGCTCCACGGAGCAGCTGTAGATGTCTCCCAACTGAGGGACGAACTGCAGCCTGGAGATCTGGGTGAAGGTGAAGTCCTTATTGAGGAGGGGAACGTTGATGCTGCTTCCTTCAGTCACTTCCTGACCGTTTTTGGTCCAGGAGACGTTGACCGGAGCGGGATAGAAACCAGAGACGTGACAGATCAGGATGTTCTTCACTCCCAGCTCCACATTGTCTCTGGGGTAAATCACCAGGCCGTCGGGGGGGTCTGAGGAGAAACCGTGAGGTTAACTGGAGGAACAGGACCTGATGGAGAGTCTGATCCAGGAAGGGTCTGAGCAGAACGTCTGATGGTGGACCGGATAGATCAGAGTCTACCACATTCACAACTCAGAGCATCAAAGAGAAGCAGAAGAACTGATGACCTGCTTTACTGTAACTCGGCAAATGGTAAACCATGGGGTGGGGCTAACCGGCAGCAGGTCTGTTAGAGATTAGAAATAAACTGATGGAATAGTTTCCAGAGGAACTGGACCAGAACTGGACCCAGACCATCAATAGGACCTACTTCGTTTTATTATATTATGGGATGTTCCCAGTAACCACCATCGTCTTTACTGGGAGCAGAAGACAGTTATTGTTCATATGTAAAGATGAAAATGATAAATTCCTGTTTTATTTCTAATTGTCCAGCCTGAGAGAATCTCTGTGGGAATATTTTAGTTATTTATTCTCAGTTTCAGTCAGATAAAATAAAGTTAATAACATGAAGAGTTTTACTTATATTAATTATTTGATGAATTAGATGGATCAAAAAAAGAGCTAAATGTTAATATTAATTCTTTCACATGAAATAAAATGTTTGAAAGCACTGAAATATAGAAACAACCCGGAGTGAAATATCTGCTTTCATCAAGGAAGAAAGCTCTGCATGTTATTAATGGTTAATAAACAGTTAATAGAGTGATAATATTAGATGAATATAAACTGTAATAAACTGGAACACCTTTAATTAACATCATATCTCAGATTTTAGACAACATGGTTTTTCCTCACTGGACTGGATTTAATTGATTAAAATATTCTGATTTGTTAATAATAAACATTTAATTATAAAAATGATCAGCTGATCAGAGGTGAAAATAAATCAGTTTAAATAATTATTGTTCTTCACCGTTTTCATCTGGGATGTCCTTCATGGCTATACGAATCGTCTTCAGGTTTGCTCTGCAGATCTGTTGATTAGCCACAGCTGTTTCATAAGCTCCTGGGCGGCTCATCTGGTCAATAAAAGGAGGCAGAGGTTCGACTCCTTCTCCCTTCTGGAAGTTGGCGTACCACAGCACTTCTCTATCCAGGGTGTACACAGACTCTCCATCAGAGTCTGAGCATCCATTGATACTAAGGTCCTTATGTAGAACTAAAAACACAGAGAGAGAAACTGATGAAGAACCTGGAGCAGAACCTCCAGAACCCCATGGGTCTATCAGAACCAGTTTGGACCCGGTCAGAACCAGAATAACTCACCATCAGCAGAGACCCAGAGGACCCCGCTGAGGAAGAGGAGCAGCTTCATCTTCATCAGTCAGACTCTCAGAGACTCTGAGAGGAACTGAAGCTGCTGCTGGAACCAAACGCTGGCAGCAGCCAATCAGAGGGCATGAGGGTTGTGACGTCATCAGGAGCTGGGCAGAGGAAGGCTGGAGCTCCAGAACCAGTTCCTCGGGTTCAGGAACTGGTTCTGCAGGAGTCCAGGAGAACCAACTGCTGGTTCTTTGTTTGTAAACTTTGTTCATTTTTAATTTTTAAATGTACTACAGAACCAGAACAGAACCCATTTCTCTCTGTGATCTTCAGCCCTCAGGCTCTTCTACCCGGTAACCAGTGATGCAGAGGTCATGGGACTCTGTTCTGGTTTTTACAGCAGTTCCTATCAGAACCAGTTAGTTCCTCTGACTGGGAGAGAGAGAGAGACATGGCTCCATCACCGCTCTGCTGGCTGCTGATCGTCATCATCATAAACTCTGCTGGTATGATCAATAACTGATAATATGATCAATACTCTGGTAATAACTGATAACCACCAATCATTAAGTTATATGGATCAATATTCAGGGTTTAAACTGCATATTTCTATAAAAATATAGAAATATGCAGTATAGAAATATGTAGTATTGATCAGGATCAATAATCTGATCACTGATCAATACTACAGCTAATATCTGGATCAATAGTCTCTTACTCTGGATCAGTTCTGCTGGCAAATCAGTGATGCAGATTCAAAACTGATAAACTGATCAATGTTCTGATTAATTATTGATCATTAATATGGTAATCATTACTTCAGTCCATTCAAATGTATTGATTGGTAATCGATGTGAAGTTGATCAAATGAACGCCTGCTAGGATCAATAACTGACAGTAAATCAATGCTGAGGTTCTGTTTTGGTTCCAGATGGATTCAGAAATTGCCAAGTGAATCTTTGTGCCTTTAACTCCACTGAGCTGTTAGACATCCAGTTCATCAGCTCCTACATTTACAACAAGATGGAGTATGTCAGGTTTGACAGCAACGTGGGGAAGTTTGTTGGATATACGGAGTTTGGAGTGAAGAATGCTGAACAATGGAACAAAGATCCTTCAAGGATAGCGATGATGAAAGCTCAGAAGGAAACCTACTGCCTGCACAACATTGTTGTCGACTACCAGAATGTTCTGACTAAATCAGGTGAGTTTGATTTGATCATTTCCTGATTCTCTGATCAGTTCTGACTGATGATCATTAAACTGAATATTTCAGTCTTCATTTATTTATTATTGATTAACTTAAACATTAAACTCTGATGTCATCAAATGATCAATATTTATCTCTCACCATGGATCTGATCAGCTGATCTATAGAGATCCAGTCACTGCTGATATTAGTGATGGTAATAACTACTGGAGTTAATCAATATTAAATACATAGATATTTTAATGACATCAGAAACGTTTAAAGAATCAATTAAATCTGGAAACAAGCAGGAAAAAGAAAATAATTTTCCTGTTAATTGTTCATAAATATAAAATTCACTATAGAACTTAAATACTGAAGTTACATCTAGTTATAGATGGACTCAGTCTATAACATCCAGTTCTATTATTATTAATGATTTATGATTTATCTACAATAATAACATTAGTTTATCAGAACTCTGGTCTGTTTATAATTATATTTATGTATTAATTATAACTATATAAAACCCAGGTCTGTTTGGATCAATAACCAGAATCATCACAGTAAATTTAATAATCTACTTCCATTTCCCCTCCAGTTCTCCCAGCAGCTTCAGTTCTGGTTAAACTGGTTTTATCATCAATAATCAACAAGGAAACTGATAATATTGATACAATAATATAAATACTTCCTGTGACATCCAGGCATAATCAGAATGGATCATGTATGGATTAATTTGACCTTAATAATAAACCAATAACCTGTCAATAATCTCCCAGTCATGCCCACCGTCAGGCTTCACTCCAGGACGCCCCCTGCTGGCCACCACCCCTCCATGCTGGTCTGCAGCGTTTATGATTTCTACCCTAAAACCATCAACGTCGGGTGGCTGAGAGACGGACAGGAAGTGACATCAGATGTCACCACCACTGACGAGATGGCGGACGGAGACTGGTACTACCAGATCCACTCCACGCTGGAGTACACGCCCAGGTGGGTCAGAACCAGAACCAGTAGAACCCCTGGGGTCTGACCCAGTTCCCTGCTGGTCCTGACCCGGTTCTTTTGGTTCTGACCCAGTTCTGTTCCTCTCTCTTCAGACCTGGAGAGCGGATCTCCTGCAAGGTGGAACACGCCAGCCTGAAGGAGCCTCTGATCACCGACTGGGGTAAGAAGGACAACGACTGGAGACACCTGGAGGACGGAACACCTGTCTCACCTGTCCTCATGTCTCACCTGTCCTCATATCTCACTTGTCCTCATGTCTCCCCATGTCCCTCTCCTGTCCAAACATGTCCCCACGTCTCTGTCCTCTTCCTCTCTGTCCTTCCAGACCCGTCCATGCCAAAGTCAGAGAGGAACAAACTGATCATCGGAGCTTCGGGAATGGTCCTGGGTTTGATCCTGTCTCTGGCTGGATACATCTACTACAAGACGAAGCCCAGAGGTCAGAACCAGAACCTGAACAGAACCAGAACCAGAATAGGACCAGAACCAGTATAGAATCAATTCAGACCAGTTCAGACAGTTTTAGAGATAATTTAAAACCAGTTGAGAGCCAGCTGCATTCATGTACTGAAAGAGAAAGGTCAAAGGTCAGAGCCAGAACACAACCAGTTTAAAGCAAGTTTATGGAACCAGAACACATTTAGGCCCGGTCCCGATTCTCTCCCTCCCTCCCTTGTTCTTGTTGGAGGTCAAAGGTCACAATGTGTCCCACATTCTTCTCATCCGCCCTAAGTCCATTTTGGGTTCTGTTTCCACCTTTACTCTGAGTCCGCACTTTTACTGCCTTTGGCAAAGTGTATTACCCACAATTCATAGCTGCATGTGACAGATTTATGGAAATGTTTTGTTTGTAGAAAATCTAAATAAAATATCATAACAAGGCACACCCTCAAGTTGCTGCTCCAACTTTTCTCACAGACATATCCCTGTTGGCCAAAGCTATCCAAGACAGCACCGTCCCACCGCCTGCGCCCATGGCGGTCAGCGGAGATCCAACCAACTACCTCAAATGGAAAGATTCATTCGTCTCAGTGGTGGACTGGAAAAGCATATCTCCTGCTGATAAACTGCATCTACTAAAAAGGTACATCACTAGTCCTGCTCTTAAATGTCTGGAGGTCATATTTTATTGCAGTGAAGGAGATGCATACAGAGAAGCAATGAAGAGGCTTGACCAGCGCTACGGTCAGCCTTTCATTGTTCAGAAGACATTTAAGCCGTTTTGCGAAGGACCAATTTGATTTTGGAAAATGTATATATGGAATTGTTTGGCCTGTGTGTGTTGGCGCCTGATAGGATTTTTATGTGTTATCACTCTTGCATCAGTAGTCTTATATTCAGGTTTTTACTGTGTGTGTTGGAAACTTTTGACCCTCACTCAAAGAAGGTCTCTGCAGCATGATTACCTCTAGATTCCCTCAGCCCTTGGGAGAAATCTCCCACATGTAAAAGACTAGATGACCTGCGTGAAACATGTTCTTCTTTTATCTCTTTCTTTCTTCCTTTTCCCTGAAAATAAAAGACAAGCTCAAGCTGGAAGTTATCAGGACGAGCGGTGGGCAGCTTGCTGGAGCGGTCCGCTGCGTCTTGTCTTTTCATGAAAGCTTGATTTCAAAGCTCATGTTGTCTGTGGTTCTTTTTTATGTAGGTTGGGGAGAAAATACCTGTCATCTTGATGCCGTGACCCACATGAAGATAACAAGTTCCGGATGGACAAAGATGACCTGAAAAAAGGATTATATGATGAACATTTTAAAAAATAAACATATTAAGTAATCTGCTATGACTCCTACACTGAAAATGTGAAAACACGTGATGAAGAAATGCATTTGGTTTCCTGCTGTTTCATTTATACAGTACATTTCTTTTTAGTGTGTTTGTACTCCTTAGACTGGAAAAAAATAGCATTTTTATTGTTCCTTTTTCATTTTCTTGTCTTCTCTTTTCTTTTCTTTAGATTTTAGGTAGCTCACACATATGTCAGAATGATAACAGGAGGGGAATGCTAGGATTTTTATGTGTTGTTATCACTCTTACATCAGTAGTCTTATATTCATTTAAAAGTGTCAGCTTTTTACTGTGTTGGAAACTTTTGACCCTCTCTGATGATATGTACCATTTCTGGCTAACACTCTGGCACTAAGAGTTCTTCTTCTTCTCTTCTATTATGGCGGCTTGCAAGCAACTTTAAGATGCATACCGCCACCTACTGTACACGACTGTGTAGCAACATTTCTTTACATCTGTTAAAGTCTATTTTTTAATCTTGTATTTTGAAGAAAAATAAATAATGCTTTTCTTAATCTATAAATATCCATTATGTTTCCTTCATTTCCCAGTATTCCTTTAAGACTCCATTCTTGACCTTCTTGTCCTTCCAACCATTCTTTTCAATTTCTCCCTTTCAGATTCATATGTTCTACAGTTCATCAATACATGTTCTACATTTTCTTTCTCTCCACATCCTTCACATTTATCATTATTTTCCTCCCTATTAAATATAAAATATCATTTAAATAGGTATGGCTTACTCTTAATCTGATCATTATTATGTATTCCCTTCTGTTTCTCTCATTAATAATTCTAATTCATACTGACTTTTGTACTTTATATAATCTTCTTCCGTTTTTATCTTCATTCCACCTTTTTTGCCATTTTTCCATTTCTTTATTCTTAATAAATGATTTCCCTTTCCCAAAAGGAATTATAATCGTTATTGTCACCTCTAAAGCCCTTTTTGCTCGTTTATCTGGCTTTTCATTTCCTTTTACCCCTTCAAGAGCTGGTACCAAACATCAATGCCACCTCTGTATAATCTAAATAAACTGCTGAATTTCTAATACTAAATCTTTCCTTAATACTGCTGCAAAAAATGTCTGAGATCAGGCAGCAGTTTATTAGATGCCGTAAACACAATTTGAGCAATTTTAAATTCCACCAGCACTTCAAGTTTAAGAGTTTTAGATCTTAAAAATAACGTGTTTGTGGTCTCATAATAACCAACATTATGGATGGTTCTAATGTTTCTGTAGAAAACTCAGTGGAAGTAAAGAGCTTCTGTAATAAATCCCCCAAACTTTGTACAATGTTAAATAAGGCAAAATCAGAGGTATAAAGAATATAAAGTGATTTATTATTCAGAATGTTTGACTTTAGCCAGGATTGATTTGCTTCTATTTAGTTTATTCTGTAAATGTTTAGTATGAGGTTTACAACTGATTTTATAATTTATTACCCAGAAATATAGATTTAAAATAGGAGCCATCAGCAGATCAACTGAAAGTAAAAGTTAAAATACTTATCTACCAGCTGTAGGCACTAAAGTCCAATTCATCAAAATTATCAAGTCTGATGCAGCTGATAAAAGCAATATTCTTGACACACAGCCTTTTTTATGACAAAAATAACTAAGGTACTTTTCAGTTTATTTGTTGAAAACGCTTTAAAACATGTAGAATTTTTTTTTCTACTTCACAATTGTACACCACTTTGTGTCGGTCTTTCACATAAAATCTGAATATTTATGCTTGTTGCTGTCATGTTATATAAAAAATAGTTCAAGGGGTGTGAATACTTTTGTCTGACAACACCTCAGTTGTCTTATCAGACAAATGTTAAACACACCCTGGTCTTTAAGTGTCTGATGTTTGTTATGTTGTTAAGTTTGCTTGTGTGACGCAACCAGTAATAAAATCAAAAGTGAAATGAAGCGTCTAAAGAAGCCAAAGAAAAAAGTTGCTTCTCCTTGGTGAGTGGCTTTTCTGAGGGATTCCTGAGCAATTCTTTCTTCAACATCATGGAAGGTAAGATATTATAATAACTAATAATAAATGTTAACCCCTTTAACTCTTTTTAGAAATCTAAACTCTTTGTTTTTGTTGCTGTTTAGTTCATGCTTTCAAGGACAGTCTAACACAGAGCAGCATATTTCTAACATGTACTTCTCTTGTAAGAAAGACAAAGTAACACAATTTGAAGTTGATCAACTAATGGGAAAGTCGTCCGTAAAGGGTTAATTTGATATCACTGCACCTTTAACACTGCGGTCATCAAGTTCAAGAAGCCATAACTCAGAGGATTTTCTCAATTTTCTCACTAACAAAATCATAAATATAATGTTGCATCTTAGCACTTGTGGATGAGACATGTCTGTGATAAACTGTAATCTGTGACCTGTTTCTCCTGTATTTGTAGGCCCTCCAGCTGCTTGTTGTGGGTTGGGAGCAAGAAGGAACAATTCCCAACGTAGGTCTTTTTTTTTAACCACGTGTAAATGAGTTTAATGAAAATTACACACAAATTGTAAAATTCTGAATGAACTGAACTTATGTAGCATTTTTTAGCCTGTAAGTTTTTAATTAATTATTTACAAAAGGTCTGAAAATGTTGTGTTTTGTTATTCTTTCTAATTACTTGCCTTTAAAGTGTAACTGATCCCCCAGTGAAACCATAAAAATTTATGCTCTATATAAAAAGAAGCAACAAGTGACAAGTCTAACAACTCAGACGGCATCATACAGCACTGTTGAAACCAATAGGAAAATCCAACTGCAGTAGCCACAGTTTAACCCAAAGAGGGCAGCACTATATCACAGAGTAAAATTAGGAAAGAAGAAAATTTCAACATTTGCTCAGAAGCTTTAAGATAGCACCCCAAGTTAAATGCTTAGTTTATTAGCATTTAACTTGGATGTCGCATGTCATAAATTGCACAAATTTACGACAAAGAAAATGTTGCATGAGAATATAACTGAGTAAAATAATGATGAATAATTTATATGACATAAAACAATTTAACTATAAATTCCTATTTCAGGTAAGACTTCATAGGTTACTGTGATTTCTCATGTCCTGGCCCCAGCTTTAATTATTATTTTTTAGTTAGGTTAGATGTAACATATATATGATGCTTCTTGAAGAACAATCAACAAAAATAAATGTTTTTTTCTTATCTCTTAGTGCGCCTAAGAAGAATCGCCATCATTGGACAAACTGGAGCAGGAAAAAGCAGCCTTGGAAACACCATATTTAAAGAGCAGAAGTTTAAAGTCAACCATGACGTGGATCCTGGGATGAGTGGATGTGAAGCAAAGACCAAACGTGTTGGTGGGAGAGAAATCACTCTGATCGATATGCCTGGATTATTTGATCCAGAGAAAGATGAGAAACAGCTGAAGGCTGAGTTACTGAAAGGAATCACAGAGTGTTCGCCTGGCCCTCACGCTTTCCTCATCGTGCTCAACGTGGAGAAATCTACAGAGAAAGACAACGACATCGTCAGCAAAATGAATGAACACTTCTCTGAGGAAGTGTTTAAATATTCCACTGTTGTCTTTACACACGGTGATCAGCTCCCAAGACGGAAACAAATCCAAGGGTTTGTGAAGGAGAACAAGTTCCTCAGCGATTTAGTAGAAAAGTGTGGAAATCGATGCCACGTCGTTGACAACAAACGCTGGAACAAGCGATCAAAGTACAGCTACAGAAGCAACCGGTACCAGGTGAAGAAACTGCTCAAGTCAATCGAGAAGACAGTGGAAGAGAACGACGGAAGCTTCTACACCAATGCCATGCTGCAAAAAATAGAGGAGAACATTAAAGAAGAAGAAGAAGACATCGCAAAGTCTTCCAGAAACATATCAGAGGAACAAATCGGAGAGACGGCTAAAGAAAGAGTGTATAATGATTTCTTAATAAAAGCAGCAGGGGTGACTACTGGTGCTTTGTTAGGAGCTGTTTTTGGTTCAGTAGTGGCTGTTGTTGCAGTTCTACCAACATCAAGTGCCATCAACTTGGCAAAGAATTTATGGAGCGGAACTGTTACAAAACCAGCTTCGGACTCAACAGCAAGTGCAGCACCAGACAAAACAGGGGAAGCAGAAAAAGAAGCAAATGTAGCGGCAGAAACAGGAGAACCACCAACAGCAATGATGGAAAAAGAGGCAGATACAGCAGCAGCAGAAAAACCACTAGCCGCACAAAAGGTGGCAACAGTAGAAAAAGGAAAAGCAGTAGAAGCAGCTGCAAATATCAGAAAAGAACCTCCAAAAACAGAAGTTATGAAACAAGTGGGTGTGACTGCAGTAGCAGGAGCGTTTTTAGGGGGTGTAGCAGGATACAAAGCAGCAGAAAAAGCAAAAACTCCATGGGAAGCAGCAGAGAAGGCGGCTCAGGCTGTGTCATGTTCAGGATTTACAGCCATAGAGAAATCTATAGAGAATCTTTAATCAGAGCTTGTTAAACCCATGACCAAAGACTCTTAAAGGAACAGGGCACATATATATACTGGGAATTGATATAGTTCAATACGGTTCAACATCTAGTTGATTGATTGTGATTTTTTAAAGGGATTTTGTGTAAATAACAAATACAGTTATAAACAAATGTGAGAAAATAGTCAGTGTTGCAAATTTTATGCAACTTCTTACATGTGTTGAACCATGAAATAAATTCATATTTGATGTGAAATCAGTTGTCATAAATTTACATTTTAATAATTGAATGACATAATTGATGAATTAACTGTTTATAAAATCATTTAAATGTTTATTTAGTACATGATCATGGTACATTTAACTAATGACACACTGACATTAGTATATGTTTATTTAATTTTGTCCCTTTTAGCCCTCCAAAGAAGATAGCACCTCCACAATAGCAAAAAAAGCTATGTAAATATCAAGCAAATACATTTTTTTCCCAATAAACAATATGCAGATCATAATCTCTCTATCATATCAAATCAGAGATGCATACAGCTGTAAAAAAAATGTGTGTGGGTTTGAAATTATTTTATTTACTGTAATACATCGGAATCTGTCAAAGCTACGACATCATCAAGATGTATTTTCCTAATGTTTGAGTGGATTATGATGTTTTTAATTTTCATGAATTTTACACTTTAAAAGATTACTCTGACATTTAGTAGTTAAAAATGATTTTACTCTTTCTGACCTTAAACAGAAAATGTTTAAGATTTAATGTTATACATTGATGGAAAGAAATGTGTCTCTTTTTTGAAAGTGTATGTAAATGTTTAGTAAGCTTAAGTTGCCACAAGTTCCACAATGTTTTTTTTTGTTGTTGTTGTTGTTGTTGTTTTTGAGTATTCTCCATATTGTTCAAACACCAAAGGACCTGAACTGAATGAATTAAAAATGAAGTGAAAGACATTCTCTCATGTTTTCCCCTCTTTCTCATGATAATGAAGGTCTTCATTATTTATTCTGGCTCACTTAAAAATAAATGAGAAAAATCACCAGGAGAAACAGATTGAAGTATTTTATTCTTAGTTTGTGGGTTTTCTTAGGCAGCTTTTTCTTATCTGGTACTGACGATGACTACTTCTAATAACAAAACAAACAGATAAAATATAAGAATTAGTGTGAGTAATCTCTGAAATAGGGCGAAAAATGTTTGAATTTATTATGACAGAGTTCAAGTGACTTACCTCTGTTGTCTCTCTCCTGTGCCTGGTGTTCAGGCTAAAAGATTCCCCAAACACCTGAGCACCTTTCAAAGGTTCCAGGAGAGACCATTATTGATTGAAGGGAAAGGAATAAACTGTGCACTTTAGAAGTTTAATATTATAGATTTACATCTATAGAAATTATGTGTTTAATTATAGATAGTGTTTAACCAGGTAATATAACAGTCAGACTATTAGAGTGACTGCATTTGTTCATCTCTAGATTAACACAAAAGATGCAAAAACCTGAATTTATGACAACTAAGACATAAAGTCAACTAAAACATTTGGAGTTTCATAGTTTTCCAAAAGCATTGCTGAAATTTACTCTTATACTTTTCTTGTGAACCGATAATAGTGTGATGTTTCATCCTATTAGCTGGATGAAAAATCTCTTTATATTTAGAGAACACTTGCCCTTAAGACATGGTTTCTATAGATTCTTTTTTATTTAATCAGATCTTTTTATTGGACCAACCATCTGATAGCATGTTGTTTTGTCTTCAGCCACTGGAAAAAATCTTCAGGATTTTACAAGAATCTACAAATTTATTTGGTTCTCGTCACTGAACATATGGCTTGCCAAAAGCAAACTGAACTTAAACTATGTAAAATTATGACAATTTTAGATTTGTTGGTATTTTAGACTTTTTCTAAGAAATACTTTCTTAAAATTTACTGTTGACATTTTTGCTTCACATCTAACGTTTTCCCTGCGTGGCCAGTTTTTGTCATCCAAGGATGAAGATATGAAGAAACCAAAGCAGACAGTAGAGACACTAGCAACAACCTCTACGAGTAAAACTCC
This sequence comes from Poecilia mexicana, assembly GCF_051168715.1. NCBI lineage: Eukaryota > Metazoa > Chordata > Actinopteri > Cyprinodontiformes > Poeciliidae > Poecilia > Poecilia mexicana. The sequence continues at coordinate 7,223,483 of NW_028263387.1, forward strand.
TTATTCTTGGGTTTGATGCCTCAGGTCGTCATCCTGTTCAGTTTCAATAATCTCAAACAAAGCAGCTCCACACATTTTTGACACTTGACATTTATTACATTTATTCCATCTCTTCAGGAATACAGAAAGACAGATAAGTAACAGAAAATGAACAAACGTAATTTGTGGCACAGATTTAACTCTCAAAAACAGTTAAATTCAGGATTAAGTGAATATGGACTTTCATAGCAGTCATAACTGCTTGATATCATGAGTAAAAATATGAATAATACCTGGACTTTTTCTACTGTTGTTGACAGGTTGGCATACTTCTTGTCCGTCCTGAACTTTTATCCAACAAGTCCTGGAATGACTTTTCAAATTTTTTCAAAAACAAAATTCCATTAAGAATTTTTCTTAAGAATTTTTCAGTGCCAATCACTGAGGTATATACAAAATAAATCACGTGGGATATACATGTTATATTAATAATATTGACTACTTGGTTCTGTCAATGCATAACAGAAAATGATGAACAAAGGATCAACCCCTTTATTTTTACCAGGACAAATAAAAGCTGGAACCGGATGTAAAGTTATTCCAATAAATATTACAATTGATTTAATAGATCTGAGTGAAAAAAAATCAAGATGAATGAGTACATAAATCACATATCTAAATATTCAGTATAAGCAAGACATTACCGTTTTCATTCTAAACACATCAAAACAAAACTACTTATTTATGAAGAAGCAAATATTGAACCAAAATGAAATTGCTAAAATGTAATGACAAGGCTAAATGGAGATCACACATTATTGAGCCTTAATATGGCAGATATACTTGATAAACATTTTTGAAATATTTAATATTAAATATAAACTATATTTAACCCTTTGCAATGACAGGTAAGTTCTACTGTTAAACCATTCAAGATTCAGGTTTAAACAGTAGCTACCATTTGTGATTCACAGTGAGTTCTATCAGATTGAACTATTTAGATGTTTCCACTCTGAAACATGGTATAAAAAATATTCACAATTTGGTTTAAAAGCCAATTCTCTAAACATAAATCAAGATTTTCATCTCATATTTCAAAGCTAGATCCTGAAGTTGAGGTGAGAACAAAGCTTTCCACCACAAAAATAAAATATCAAGAAGGGGGCGCTGTTGCTTAAAAGAAAATTCTTAAAAGAAAAGTTGCTTAAAAGAAAATTCAATAATTCATAGTCTTGATCACACTGGGGAAGATGGAAAGTTTCGACTCTCTACTCACAAAAAGGAATCTTATTGCTCCAACTAGGATTAGTAGTCATCATGGTATGGAAAAAAGATTTGAAATCACAACAGAAAGTCGCCCAAACAAGTTTTATCATGACTTTGAAACGTGGCAATAGAGACCTGAAGTTATGAAAATATACTAATAATATCCTCCTATTTCTCAGAATCCACTGATTGGGACAGCAGTCCTCGGTTTGATGCGTTTTGGTTTTAGTTTGGTGTCTTATGTCAGAACAAGTATCATCATAAAAAACACAAAGGAACTAAACCACTTCCTGTTTACAAAGCAATATTTTATAAATGCATATTTTTCTTAGTGAAATGAGTCGAGTCAACTAAAATAATATAAGCCACAAAAAACTAATGAATGTCAAAATAACCTTTGTACTCTGACTTTTTTAAAATTGAGCTGAAATAAGGCATTCTTCTAAATGTATTCGTAAATCAGCTGTCTGAAAAACATCTTGTAATGTGCAATAAATCTTGTCTCACAATTACATTATTTTCCCAAAGCTTAAGGCGAGATTACTGCTAAATGGAAGAAGGTCTTAAACCTCCTATTGCTGCTGCTGCTACTGTTAAACCAGCAGCTCCAACCACTTGTCCTATGCCTGGTAGCAAAGTTGCTATACATGCAAGAATACATATACCAGCTACTGTTGTACCAAGAAAGGCCTTCCATAGTAGATCTGATCTAATACCTTTTACTTTCTTTAAAATCTCGCAAACTCTTCTTTTAGCTCTCTTCATGATTCCTTCTCTTGCAACTTGTTCTTCTTCATAAATAACTTGTTCTTCTTCATGAAGAACCTGTTGTGTCATTTCTTCCACTCTTTGCAGAACCTCATTGGTATAGTACTTTCCATCGTTTTGTACCACTGTGTCTTCAATTGATTTGAGTATGTCTTTCACCTGGAAGGCGTTGCTCCTGTATGTCTCAATAGAACGATTGTTCCAGTGTTCATTGTCTACAACATGACACCGACCACCACATTTTGTTACTATTTCCAACAAAGATTCGTTTTGACTAATATATTCTTTGATATTCTGCCCTATAGGGAGCTTCTCACCATTAGTAAAAACTACTGTTGCATATGTAAACACTTCTTCAGAGAAGTATTCACAAATTTTTTGAATAATGTCATTTTCCTGGTCTGTGAATCGTCCTACTTCAAGTACAATGAGGAAGGCATGCGGCCCTGGTGAACACTCTGTGATACACTTCAATATTTCATCCTTCAGATTTTCTTCAGGCATATTTGTATCAAATAAGCCTGGTGTATCAATCAAAGTAATTCTTCTCCCATTGAGTGACTCAGTTTTTGCCTGACATGGACTTTGACAAGAGTTAGCACCAGGGCAGACGGTGAACTTGTCCTCTCCAAATATGGTGTTTCCGAGACTGCTTTTCCCAGATCCAGTTTTCCCGAGGATCACAATTCTTCTCAAATCAGACTCTAAAAAACAAAAATGTCCCTCAATACTATGACACTTAAAAGATGTGAACAAAAGCAAGATGATGAATGTTTGGTGAATGAAGTCATACTTTGTATTCAAAGCTGAATATCAGACACAGACAGCTGTCAAACAGAAAACATTGCAGCTTGGCCCTGGAGAAAACAGATCCTAACAATCCTATAGCCTTCTACCAGCCATCCAGGGCCGGTCCTCCACAGTCTTCGGCTGGTCTTCCAGAACCTCCTTGCAGGTCCAGCTGCCCACTGGATCCAGCGTCCGCCTCCTGCATCGCCGCCTTCCGGGCATTTTGTGGCAGGCTCCGCCCTGACTGCACTGTTTTGGTCAGACTGCCATGTTTGTCTTTTTTTTGTGTGTTTTCTTGGACTCTGTAAAGTAGGGTTTAGTCTATGTTTCCTTGATGAGATTGACATTTTTGCTTCACCTTACCACCATTTATTTGGTTATTTGGTTATAGAGCAGAATGAGTTTATTGGCTGAGTTTACAATACTTTTTTATTGTAAACTCTCAGGTAGACTTTCAAATATTGTATTCTGAAAAGGAAAGAGTTGGAGAAAATAAATGAGGGTGACTTACCATCAGGAAGGCGTCTGTTGCCAGTGTTTATGAAGTCCCAATCGTTTTCGTTTGACACAGCCCTCTAGTGTACAAGAAAATGGTTTATTTATGTAGGCAAAAAAGTTTTTTAAGTCTTTAGGCAGACATGATGAAAATAAGACATACAGAGATAATAAAACACTTTATCAACACAGAATTTGGTAGAACCTAATGATGTGCAAATATTATATTCACACCGCTAAACATCTCCACCAACAACCTAATTTCCAGATTTAAAAAAAAATCTTCTATTAATATTCATATTATGTCTTATATCTTAGCGATCATTTCATTACCATTATATTGAACTCTAGAAGATCAACTGTTCACAAGGTTTCTAGAGGCCTGTACTGGTCATGTTGGTCAAGAAGATTTGAGAGTGAAGAGAGAGTATATGTCCAAAGTGCTGTTGAGTCCTACCAACCTCTACTGGAGCTGTGGAGACAATGGTGCTGGAAGAGTCAGAAGATAGAGGTTTGTCTATGACAATTAAGACCAGACGACCTGAGGGCAGCTCCACTGTGTGCTCACATCTCCTTAGGACTTCCTGCTGGTCTACAACAAAACAGATCACAATAATTATTTTGAGATTTAATAAGATGTACATGAAAAAATTACAACCAAATTGTTGATCCATAGGTGAAAAATAAGTATTATTTAAAATGTGCAGACAATTTCATATTTTCTGCCGATCAAACTTAATTTTGAGCAATTACAGGAGAGGTATTAAATATTTTCCAGGCATAGGGTGCATTTTATAGCCTTATCAGGCAACTCAGTTACCCTCAGTTGTCATAAACTGAAACTGAGGGTAAAGTCAGTATTTACAAAATAAATACAGTCAGTATATATTTTAAAGTCATACAGCATAAAATGCTGTATGAGTTCAACATAAATTTGACAGAGACCTTAAAACTGGGTCTCTGTCTCTTTAAAAACTCCTGCTCTTTCTGAAACAACACCTTCAGGAAGTCACCACAAAAGCACTGTTCTATTAACCTTGTAACAATATTTTACTAGCATTTCACAGCGTTTTGACAGCTGCATGGTTGCCATGTTTGAGAAATTCAAGGATTTCTCAAACATGCATGAAAGGAACAAGGCAACACTCCAGGTTTTTAATGAGGGAATAACAGTATAACATGATGTAAGCTGAAAAAAGTTAGTAACACTTTATTTGAAGGGGTGTGCACAAGAGTGACATGAGACTGTCATAAACATAACAAGTCATGAACATGAATGACTTCATAAATGTTTGTGACTGCTATCATGAAGTATCATTTAGACAAATTAGGACACTTTTAATGGACTAAAAGTTGCATTAAAAGTTCTTTAACTTTGCGTTATTCAGTAAATAATAAAAGTTTTAATGAATGAAAAGTCAATTAAAAGTGCCATCTTTGCATTATGAGCATCATTATTTATTGAATGACTCTTCATGACATTCATAAAGACTTCTTCATATTTAAGACATGTTATGTCATAAACATGACATAACACCTGTGCATGCTAGTCTTATGCACACCCCATCAAAAAAAGTGTTACCAAAAAGTCAATTTTGGATAATATTGCCACTTTACTTGTCTTGAGAGCTTTGGATTTGACCAGGCGTTTGCTAATTACTGCTGCTGCTAGTCTTGAGGAGCTGTGTGGTGGAGACGTGGGGGAGGGATGTTCTATGAGGCAGAGCACCTCTCCTCCCTCACTGGTGACTCCATGTCAGAGAAGTAGTTTTGTAGAAACAGGTGGTGCATTGTGAAAGCAAGTGGGAGATTTAAAAATTTTTTTAAACATATTTTTTAACCATCCATGCATCCATTTTCTAAAACCATTGTCCCTATTGGGATCAGGAGGGTTGCTGGTGCCTATCTCCAGCTAATGTTCAGAGGCGGGGTCACCCTGGAAAGGTCGCCAGTCTGTCACAGGGCAACACAGAGACACACAACCATGCACATACACACTCACACCTAGGGAGAATTTGGAGAGGCCAATTAACCTGACATGTTTTTGGACTGTGGGAGGAAACCAGAGAACCTGGAGAAAACCCACCATGCTCAGGGAGAACATGCAAACTCCATGCAGAAAGACCGGGGCAGGGAATCGAACCCAGAACCTTCCTGCTGCAAGGCAACAGCTCTACCAACTGTACCACTGTGCAGCCCCCTTCTTTTTTATTTATTTATTTTAACCAATATGTAAAACAAAAAATATATATATTTTTTTTAAATAAGAGTTACATACATGCATCATCACCTCATTCACAACCCTTTCTATTAGATTTTCACATTATAATACATGTTCACATTATTTGACTGCACCTAAAATAAAGATATTTTAAATTTAAATGAAGATATGAAATAATACAATATAAAATGACTTAAATTATACCAGGGTATATACTAGATAATCAAATCAGGGCCAGTTCATTTGACAGTGTCAATCAAGTTGCCTGTAAGGATTTTTAAGGTGCAGCAGGGGTCAGTATTCAGTGACACAGTATTAACACTGTATCAATACAGTTCGGCAATATGTTGAAATGCCTTATTAATCCATCACTACATTTTACAGAAAATTACTTCATTTAAACTTTCCTGAATTAAACAGACACCGGATGCCAAACAACAAAAGATAAAGTTAGTATGGAAAAAAAAAAAAAGTCAGCTCTAAACTCCTACATCCTCTGTGCTTATTTGTTATTTTTCATGTCATCCTTCAAGTTTGTTCCACTCACTCAATTAACTTTTTTCAAGGCAATTTACACTTGAAATACGTAATTAACACCTGTAACTAATAGACAGCATTTTACTTTACCTCTTTGATGTTTGAAAGCTACACTGTAGGTCTCATCAGCCGCAGTTGTCACTGGTCCACACTCTCCTCCACCTGACTTGCGTTTAATCTTAAAATAATTTCTAACTTTCTTCTTATTTTGTTCTGAGAGAACGTTGGAACACACGATGAAAACAGAGTATTGATAACGGTCCTCCATCCTCATGCAGAATGAGAACTAACTTCTAGTTTCTCTTGGCCGCACCCTTTGTAATGTTGTTTTCGTAAACACACAAATGGCTTTTTTTCCATGATGAAATGGAACTTGAACTTAAAGTTACATCTCAACATTGAAAAAAAAAAAACATATCTGAGTTTATGAAAACAACAGTACAAAGGGTGCGGGTAAGAGGAACTAGCAGTCTATCTTTTGAAGGTTTGACTTTACACTTACAGAAATAAGCAGGATTGGGTCCTGAAAAATTGCTATTATGGTGATTTTTCTTACTAAGTAAAAGTTAAAACCAAAAACATTTTCTCACACTCACAGATCAATAACAACTTTTATTTAAAACACTCAAATGTGAAATGCAAGCAAACAATTATAATAAGCAAAAAATAATTTCGAAAAAAATCACAGTGACTCATTATTCATGGAAAGGGCACCTGGTCTCTGCTTACAGTTTCATCAAGGTGTGGCTCTGCTGCTGCCTTACTGAACAGTTTTATTTTGCTTTCACTTCTCTGCAATCCAAAAAGATGTTCCCAATAAATCAGATTTAATCCAACCAAGAACTCTTATCAGTCATTCATCACATTCAAAATTTGTGACAGAACATTTTACCAAGTGCCAAGTGGAACTATTCTTAACAGCAATTCAAAAGGAAAAAACAAATTATAGTAAAATCCATAGAGTAAAACAAGGTGAAAATGTAATATGAGTGAACAAGTGTGTTCAAGTGTGTGAGTGCACATGATGTCAGGAGACTCAAATTTTTTTTTTTATGGCTTGGCCCTCTGTATTCACAACAGACTCAGATTTGTTTCTGTTGGCATCTCAATTTCATTTTGAACGAATAAGCATATGCATGTTCAGTTTTTTTTGTCCCTTTTCTTAGACAACTATTAAAATCAGTTGTGTGGAATTAATCACATGGCTGAATTCCCTCATCAGCTCTCCAGAGGTATGAAAATAAAAGTCATTTGTTTGGTTCAGGCGTGTTGCATCTAAAAGTTTCCAGATGGAAGCACTAGGTGACTGGACTTGGGCATCCCTCACAGTCTCATTTGTCTCCGCCTGTTGTGTTCAGTCATATATATCTGAGAATACATTTCCACTCATTTTAGTTATTCTTGTCATGACACCGTCATAAACATGACATAACACCTGTCATGAATATCAATAAGTCTTCATGAATACTTATGACTGTTGTCATAAAGCGTCATTCGGTAAATTTTGACACTTTTAATACACAGATGACATTATTCAAACTGTCTTCGTTATGACAACTTGACATTAACCAAGAAATCATGATCTGACATAAATTTCTTATAAAAGTATTACTGATTAAACTTTAGCTTTAATAACATAAAGCTACACAATTTTTAAAGTGTAATCAATAATACTTTTATCACAAATTTATGTCATACCATAACAACTTGGTTAATGACAAGTTGCCATAACAAATTATTTGTGCATATTAACTTGTTATACTTTCTATTAAATTCCATAATTATTCACTACTTTCATGCAATTATGTGATAAATAAATGAAATGAATATTTATGAAACTAGAAGGAAATTGTATGCATTAAGGAACGTCTGAATAAACCTTTCAATGAACAATCTCTGCGTTGACTCCAATAATTCCCATCATTTTAATGTTAATCTGTACTACAGAATTTGTAGTACAGATTCAAAATAACCTTCCTGCCATTGACAGCTAAAAGTGACATCTATTATCCTTTGAATAAAACTTGACATATACTTTGTATATCAAATAAATATATTTTTTAAACGTATATTAAAAGTCCTAACTTATTAAAGGAGTGGCTGTAATACAAATGTAAATACAAATGTCATTTTAAAATAAAATGACAATGTTCATAACAATAAAGGAAAAAATATAAGAAATACATGCGAAGGATGCAAAATATGTTAAAATATATATTATTTTATTTAAAAGGGCAGTATTATGTAAAACCAACTTTTTTGAGCTTTGCATCATGTTATAATATTATTCTCTCATTAAAAACTTACTGGAAGTGTTGCCTTGATTATTTCATGTTTCATGTTTAAGAAATCCTTCGATCTGGCTGGTCCCAAGGCCAGCAACAGCGCATGAGGCAGACCCACAGTGGTGGGTCCTGAAGAGGTGGAGGGCAGGTTTGCTGCACGGACCCTCGAAGAGGCAGAGACGGACGGCCTTGAGGCCAGCAGAAGCCATGATGAGGCTGCGGAGTATGATCAGGAGAACCTGGAGTGCCGGCTCTCCACACAGGTAAGAGATTGGGCTGTTTGTGGATAGCACAGGGAGACGAGGAGTCACTGGGGACAGAACAGGGAGCACTAGGAGAGTCACTGGGAGGCGACGAGGACCCACTTGGGTCCTTGTGATGAAGGAGAGTCAGGAGCTGTGGAGGAGGATGGAGAGCAGAAGATGGGGATATCTGGCATTGGCAGAGGTGGTTTGCCGATTATCACAGCAAAAGCTGCTTGGCAGTGCCTCTCCGCCTCCTCCATCAACTCCGTTACGTCAATCCAGGGAAGATGAGGTGACCAGTCCCGTAGGGCAATGACACATCTCGTGGCTACCTCTAAACGTCTCCGGGCAGCAGGCACGTGCAGAGGGGGGGCCTGGGGGGGCTTGAGCACCTGCCCTTTTTGCTCCTTGCCCCAAAGTGCCCTTTTGGTCAATTTTTTTTTTTTTTTTGGTATTATTATTTTCAAAGCCCTCTTCTGACACATAATAACATATACTAAAATTATTTTATTTTATTTATTTTTTTTGTACAACATAATAAGCCTTCCGGTCATCTTGTTACCTTTGACCTTTTGCCCGTGACGCATGACGCAGTTGCCTCTCGCGCAGTGAGATAAGGCGGCTAACTGGCGCTCAGCACAGCGAACGTTCCAGATTACAGAACAGTTTTTGGTGAATAAAGTGCAGTAGACTTACTACTTGTCAGATGACGGAAAACGTTGAAAGTATCGTTTCTGCTTCAGCACGGAGTCGCGGTTTAAGCAGAGAGGTAATGAAATACAACAGACACTGACAGGCCTCTAGTCTGCTTTTCTCTGAAGAACTACTGAGCAGGAGGAGACAGCCAGGTGAGGAAAAACTGTTCTTATCTATCGATTCAGTATTTTTATCATACAGACATTAGGCTGCTATTGTTGTGCTATTAGCTAGCTGTTAGCTAACGACTTTGCTAGCAAAGCTAGATAACTGAAAAGCTTCTTCCCTGTGTATGAGGCACATCGCCCGTCCAAAACTTATCATCTCCATAATGGATAAATGTCAGATCTTCTAATTTCCTTTGCTCCATAATGTACATTGCATTTATTCTGGCGTTAAGTTAATGTGTCTTGAAAGAGAATAGCACTTAAATAACAGTCCAACAAGGATATTCATTTAGAATTAAAAATAACTCACCCTGAATTACCAAGATAGATAAAATGTATGTCATTATTGAAGGGGAAAAATTCAACCAGACTTTAAGTTTAGGGTCTGGTTTGCAGAGTATGTAGTTAAATTTTTCCCCAATTATTTAATGGGAAAAAAATAAACTAACCTCAGTTAAGTAAAATAAAATTGTAATCAAAACTTTTGGAATTGTAATTTCTTTTTAAAAAACAAATTCTTTTGTTTAAAAAACATTTTTTAAATTAAATAACTATTTTTTGTCTTGTGAACTTAAAAAGTTATTTGCCAAACATAAACTTTTATTTGCACACATCAGAAATCTTTTGTTGCGATTTTGGGTCCTGCCCATGACATCATGTGAGAATCACAAGCAAAACTTTGAGTCAAACAAAAACTTAGAATATCAACAAAAGATTTCTGACATGCACAAATAAGTTTGTTTTGCAAAAAAAAAAAAAAATCCCTTCATGAGACAAATGTGTGATTTAAATGTTTAAAAAAGTTTTAAGCAAAACTCGGTAGGCTTTTCCCATAGTGACATGCATTAACAATTCAATTTTTGCTTTTGTTCTTTTCCTTTTTTCTGCAGTTCCACCTTAAAGTTTGATGCAGCTCTGCTTTCCTGAATGGACCATCTTCATCTCCACTGCAGCAAACAGGCAGCTCTGTTTTATAGATTACAGTCCACTAAAAGGTTGTATTGTGCCCTTGTTTATATTTTTAATAGTGTAATTCTGTAAAGACAAAACATGTAAATCAGAGCTAAACCACCAGCTCTGATTTACATATCTTGCTAAATTGCGGGTTTGAATATTGCAATACTTTCCTATAACAAAATAGACCTGCAGAAAGAAATTACTAATAAAATATCTTACATATGCATAGTTGTGTGCTCTGTATAGAGATTTACCTTAGCTTTGATTGTATATTTCACAATTTTGTACTTTATCATTGTTTATTAAACTCTGAAAGCTGTGTGGCCATTCTGTCCTAGAATGCGGTAAGATGTGCCCTTTTTTTTTTGAGCACCTGCCCTTTTAGTGGTCTCTGCACGGCCCTGCCGAGCAGAGCAGGGATGAGCTAAAACAAACAAAAAAAAAACGTTTGGTTGGATTTAACTTCAGGCATTGAGAAAAAAAATTTTGTGTCTGTGAACACCTGGTTTCAATCATATGTAACCCATGCATTTTCATTTTATGCCTTACATGGAGCAATTGCTTCCACACCAGCAAAAGCTGGTATTTGTTGGTAGAGCTCTACCTTGATCTATTTTTGATCATTCTGAGTAAAAACAAAGCGGAAGAGAGAACAGCAGCGCATAATATAAAGTCACATGAAGTCAGTGGATCTAAAAAGCGTATCAAAGTAAAACAAGAAATACATTGCCTGGAAGAGCAAAATTAAAGAATCCATTATTTAATTCAGTGAATATTCAAAACTTACTTAATTTACAAATTTGCTTGTAAAGTTAACATTGACACTGAAACTGAAAAAAAATTATTTATTTTTTCTTGAAACACTTTCAGTGAAAGTAGGAATGGACTGTTTGGCCCCAATTTATAGAATCTTTGCAAGGTCTTTAATATAAAGGGTAGGATTACAAATGAAGTTGTTTGTGGTTGATGTTCTAAACCAGATCGTTTCTGCAACAAGCCAAGTGCCTGATAACTTGTAGTCCCAAAGTTAGCGCACCAATCCAAAATGAACTGGTTTATAGTATTTGACTGTTCTATACAATATCTCTGCAGAGGGAGGAGATGTGAAAAGTCTCATTTCTTTAAAGTAATTGCAGCACTTGGAATGCTAAAGTGTGATTTTGCGGTTGATGTCTTTGAATTAGATTAGATGGATGCACTCTGCAGATGACTCTGTTGTGTTGTTATGTCTGCTTTGTTTACACCTGACTTGGCTCTCCCTGCTCAGCTGGTTCCTAGAACCTTTGCTTGTGACGCCTGAATCAGAATGCTTTTAGATCAAAACATTTTCAAATTAGACTGAAACGTAAAAGCAGAGAAAGACAGTGTTTCAGGTTTAATTATTGAGGGATCGAAACTTACACTCATTGGTAATTATTCGTAGGTTCCATGTTGGAGATACTTTAGTTTTAACATCTACCTTCAAGAAAACACTTTATACCACACGAAGCATTTTGTAGTATATTTTGTTTTGTTTGTTTGGGTTCAATGCATCAACATTTTAATACATCAACTAAAAATTCATCTTTCAGGAACGACTCCACTCTGCCAGTGAAGTGTGCCACGAAGCACAGCAAAGACACATTTAGTCTTTTTACTGGTGTATAAAGAAACTATTTAAAATAATTTTAAAAAAGCAATGGCCTGGCAGCGGGGCAAGTAAAGCATGGTGACCCACCAGGCTTATAATACACTTTGGGAAACCCTGTTTGAGACCACTTTCTAATAGGTAAGGTTCACATTGTTTAAATTGTATTTTCATATGTTTTATTGGACAGTTGCTTAGAGAGACAAGCACTCATATGTAAGTTATAGTGAGCTGTGACTATTTCCCCACTCTCTCTGGTCACAAACCATGTTAATGTGGAAAGGAATTGCTAATGTTTGACCTACATTGTTGAAATGCACTTTCTGATGCCCATCTGCATTTCGCTCGCCATCCGGGTTTCATGTCTAAAACTCAGTTCCTGGTTATGTGTTTACATATTGGACAAAAACATGGATACTAAAAACAGATTCTTCCGGGGCTTCAGTTTTTTTTTGCATGGCAGAAGATGCCAAAAAATAAATAGAACACTGTTTTGAAAGGAACAAGGAAAGCTAAACAAGTTCAGTAAAACTGCGAGAACAAAAACTAGAAAATGCTTAAGTGCAAGCAGAAAAATGTGCTGAACACACACGTTTTCCACACAAACTTCAACTGCTGGAGCAGAAGGAGCGAGAATTTGCGATTCAGAAAAATCATTGTTGTTGGAGAATGGCAAGAGAGACGTGACCCGGGACAGATAAAGGAAGAGTTCAGCTTAGCTGCTACCAGGCTGGTAAGTAGGAGTGGAAATGTTCATGCAGAGAGGACAGGTTTGTGAGAGAGTGTCTGCACATAAATTGGCAAGTAGTCAGAAAAACACTGGAATAGCGCAGAAATTATAATGATTTTCTCCACCAAAAGGAATTTTTAATTTTCACCCCTGCTTAACATACCATCAGTTTGCAACTGCCAATGTTCTCATTAGAATTATTTCATAGAAAAATGACTCCTGAAATAGGCTGGAAATGAATGAAAACAGGAAATTAATCTTGGTAGCCAGTATTCCTGTCTCCCAATTACAAACAAGGTACATTGATGTAAAGTAGAAAAGAGACTGAGTTCCTTGGAATTTCTCATTACAATATATTTTCAAATCTTGTAGGTGAGCTAACATTACTAATATTGGTCAGATTATAGTAACATTAAGATGATGGGTAAAGAAATTTGACTGCACTTCAATATGGAGAGACAGACAGAGAAAGAAAGTGATTAAAGAAAGTTTAATGACAAATAAACATTAAAGTCCTTTGGCGTTCAGGCCCCGGCCGGGAATGTCGAGCTGGAACTTCGATAAGCTCGATAAACATTTCTGATGCTGCATTGGAATGTAATCCCACAGGGCCTGTACTGGTGGTGGAAGTCGAAGAAGGATGTGGCCTGAGAGCCAGGAGCAGAAGGTGGAGCTGGAGTGGAGGTGGGTTGATTGCAGCTGGTAAGCGGTGGAAGCTGTGGCCAGGAGGTCTTTTTCAACTGGAGCTTGAACGATGATTGGCCGAAAAGAGGCTTGATCCAAAGCTGATAGGTCCAGGGTGAAGAGAGGAAGGTGCTGATTGATGAGGCAGGTGAGGCTAAAGAGTCTTCCAGATTGAATTTGCGCAGAAGCTTGATTTGATTCCATGACTTTGATTTAAGATGGTTACCTGTCTCCTAAAAACCCAAGATTAAACTGAACAACATTCAGAACTTCTTAACTTGTTTGCTTGTTGTTTGTGAGAGAGAACAAGAATAAAAAGAGCAGTGAAGTTACTAATTCTGATTTTATTACCATTTCTTGGATATCAGACATCTGTAAATATACAAATAAGTGATTACAGCAGTCAAAGCGAAAAGAATATTCCAATAAAAATGTTGGGGAAAAAGGTTAATCCCATGTCTAAATATTCTTGATATTATAGTAAAGTTTGTAATGCCCTTGAATAGAAACCAATTTACTGATGATTCACTCAACAGGACAGGTTCTAGTACATAATAGATTTTTGCAATCAAATGAAAAATCAAATTTTAAAACTTTGAATTGTAACAGAAAAATAGAAAATCTCCAGGAAAGTCAAAGAGGCTAATTGGAGATATATCTATATAAGACATCTGCACACTTTTTCTCTTTTTGGTAACAAAGTAAACAGAAAATGAACAAAATTAATTACTAAAAATAGACTCCAAAACTAAAATATATCTACTATCTAGAAGTTAGTTACTATCATAATCATGAACATCTTTACATTGCTATTGTTGTTGCTTCGTTATACAAACAGAGTGTAGAACATTGATTTTGAACAAAGAACTGAAATTTTGCATATAAAAAGTTATGTTGCTTCTTGGCTGTGTCTGTTGTAGCTTTTAACTTTGCCAACACTCTATAAAGACCTGAATGCTTCAGTTTAGTTTTAAGGACAACTATCTTAAACATTCACACATTAAGAAATTCTCTTCATGTTTGTTACAGATTTACTGCACCTTTTTAAATTGGATCTGATGTTGTGTCATATAAGTTGTCTTATTGGATGTCATTTTGTCCATTATGAAATTCTTAAACACACTGAATAAAAACATCTTGGCCCTTTAAGCTTCCTCTGAATAAATATTGAAATATATATTTCAGTGATTCTCATGCGGTGGTATTTATAGGTGTTTTAACTTAAATTAGCGCTGTGTTGGTTTAGGTTGTTATCACGAATTACAAGGACCAGCAACACCAACAATGAAAACAAAAACAGCAAGAGAAATGACAAGAGGATTTCAACATTTACACTGAGAAGGAATGATACCAGTAGCAGCAAGTAAAAAACAGTCGCAAGGAGTATTTCTCTGCTGTGCTGTCTTATGCTGTTGATAAAGTCATAAATTTGAGAAATTATGTCTGCAGCCCAAATTATAGATTCAATTGTTGACTTTAATGCTTTTATTCCTCTGGGTGCCAATGGTGCTAGTGCCACAGCTGCAGTTGCAGATATTATTTCTGCAGCTCCAGCTGTTGTTGCTTCTGCAGAAACAGCAGCAGTAATACATTCCCCTGTAGCTTCTGCTGCAGTTACACCTGCTTCACCTCCGCCTTCTACCCATGTTCCTCCTCCTGCTAGGCCTGTTACTTCTCCACCTGTTGCTCCTACCCCACCAGTGCCACCACCTGTTGTTCCACCTGTTGCTCCGCCCGTACCTCCTCCACCTGTTGCTCCACCTGTTGCTCCGCCTGTACCTCCTCCACCTGTTGCTCCACCTGTTGCTCCGCCCATACCTCCTCCACCTGTTGCTCCACCTGTTGCTCCGCCTGTACCTCCTCCACCTGTTGCTCCACCTGTTGCTCCGCCCGTACCTCCTCCACCTGTTGCTCCGCCCGTACCTCCTCCACCTGTTGCTCCACCTGTTGCTCCGCCCGTACCTCCTCCACCTGTTGCTCCACTTGTTGCTCCGCCTGTACCTCCTCCACCTGTTGCTCCACCTGTTGCTCCGCCCGTACCTCCTCCACCTGTTGCTCCACCTGTTGCTCCGCCCGTACCTCCTCCACCTGTTGCTCCACCTGTTACTCCGCCTGTACCTCCTCCACCTGTTGCTCCACCTGTTGCTCCGCCCGTACCTCCTCCACCTGTTGCTCCACCTGTTGCTCCGCCCGTACCTCCTCCACCTGTTGCTCCACCTGTTACTCCGCCTGTACCTCCTCCACCTGTTGCTCCACCTGTTGCTCCGCCTGTACCTCCTCCACCTGTTGCTCCACCTGTTGCTCCGCCCGTACCTCCTCCACCTGTTGCTCCGCCTGTACCTCCTCCACCTGTTGCTCCGCCTGTACCTCCTCCACCTGTTGCTCCACCTGTTGCTCCGCCCGTACCTCCTCCACCTGTTGCTCCGCCTGTACCTCCTCCACCTGTTGCTCCGCCTGTACCTCCTCCACCTGTTGCTCCACCTGTTGCTCCACCTGTTGCTCCACCCATACCTCCCATTCCTGTTCCTCCTATTCCTGCAACCCCTGAACTCAGTGCCCCACCTATTACTGCTGCTGTTCCTGCTACACCCATGATTCCACCTACTGCTTCTAATGCTGGGTAACAAATTCCTCCAAACTGTCTTCTTTTAGAATTTCCTTCTCTCCCACCTTTTCCATTTTTTGTTGCTTCATTTTCATCTGCTACATTGTCTTCTCCTGCTTCTTTGATGTTTACACTTTTTGTTGCTACCTGCAAAGCTACAAGGACTGACCCAAATAAAGCATCTGACACTGATTCATCTGTGGTCTCTGTTAATTTGATCCATACATTCGCAGAAGCGCTGTCATTGTATTCTTCTTTTGCTTTCTTTGCAGTCTTGTCCATTGTGGTAAACAGCTGCTGCAACTGGTTTTTGATGCTTCTGCAGCACTAGAAAAGATAGAGTAATTATTAGTCGTTACTACATTATTGGTTATATAAAATTATATCAATGTTTAATAATTGCAATGCACATTAAGCCTAAACAAAGTAACAAATTATTATGATTGTAAAGAAATTGTTGATCTTCCATACAAGTAAATCAAACAATTTGAACATCTTGAAGGAGTTTACTTTTTTGTCACACCGTGAGTTCCTGGTATTGATTGGATTTACTTGATTTGATTTACCACCATCTTACTGTGGTGGAGAGATTTGAATGTTCCTGTAATTCTAGGAACAATGCGGTCAGCTTCATGCCCCTAGTAGAGTGAACTAGGGCACATGGGTCCCATGTAAGGGACCAGACAGCTTTCAGCCCAAAGACTCCTTATGATAAGTACAATCAATGTACTAAATCAATGTCACTGTCTCTGGAGCTAGGGCAGGAGGGGGAGCACTCTGGTGAGTGCTTCGTGGCTCTTTGGATATGGAATGTCACCTCTGTGGCTGATGTGTGAGGTTGAGAGGTTCCAACTTGAAATAGTCTGACTGACCTCAATACATGGCTCTAGATCTGGAACCTTTCTCCAAGAGAAATTTTCCAGACACTCTTTCAGTCTGGAGTGGGCATACTTGTTTCCCCCATCTTCGTGGTTGTATGTTGGGTTTCACCCCTCTGAATGAGATGGTTGCCTCCCTCTGCCTACATGGGGGGATGGGTTCTGATTGTTCAGATTAACAATAAAACCTGGAGGAGTGTGGGTGGGAGGAATGACCCCCTGATCTGAACCCAAGTGGTGTTCTGTTTTTGGACCTTTGTGCTCGTCATGGATTGTCCATAACGAACACCATATTCAGGCGTCAGGGTGCCCATACGTGTACTTGACACCAGGACACCCTACGCTGCAGTTCAGTTATCAACTTTGTTGTCATTTCATCTGATCTGCAACTGCATGTCTCAGACACGCGGGCAAAGACAGGTGCAGAGCTGTATACACTGACCAATACTTGGTGGTGAGTTGCCTCTGATGGTGGGGGAGGATGCCGGTCAGACCTGGCAGGCCCAAATGTGTTGTGAGTGTCTGCTGGGAATGTTTGGCAGAGTCTCATGAAAAGAGCTTTAACTCCCATCTCCAGGAAAACTTCGAACATGTTCCAGGAGAAGTGGGGGACATTGAGTTCGAGTGGACCATGTTCTGCACCTCCATCATCGTGACAGCCTATTGGAGCTGGGGCCACATGGGTCTCATGCCTGTTGTGGTGGCATCTCTTGAACCTACTGGTGGACACCAAAGGACTCTTCTTCATATTAAAAGAGTCTTTCTTCTAATATGAAGGAAGACTTATATTAGACTTTAGTGCCCTAGGTCTTTCCAGAGGAGGGACTAGGTTTCTCAGCTGGCCTAGGAATGTCTTGGGATTCCCCTGGAGGAGTTGGCCCAGCTAGTTAGTTACCGACATTGGCTACTACCTGCAACCCATCCATGCATCCATGCATCCATGGATGCATGATTACAACTTTAGTCCATCCATCCAAAGGATGGATGGATGGATGGATGGATGGATGGATGGATGGATGGATGGATGGATGGATGGATGGATGGATGGATGGATGGATGGATGGATGGATGGATGGATGGATGGATGGATGGATGGATGGATGGATTTTCCAAAATTACAATATATGTAGGCTTGAAACATTTACCCTGTTACATTTCGACTGAATATCAGACAGCAAGAAAAAATATAAATACCTTGTTTGAACTTTCATGTAATGACAGTCATTGAATCTAAAAGTCACTTTTATATATGGCTTTCTGTGTTGTATCTAAGTTGTCTCCTTAATGACAAAAATGTATAATCTAAATGCTTGGAAATAATGGATTCAAACATAATTAAGGTCCGGACTTTAAATAAACTTTTAGTGTGCCTTTCAAACCGTTTTATTTGATTACATTCATATGTAATAGATAGTAGTAAAATACTCCTTATTTCATCATCTTCTTTCCATGAAATCTCCTCTTATTACCTGACTAGATGCTTCATTGGGCTGTAAGACAATCCGAACCAAGAGTGGTCTGCTGCTGCCTTTATTCCTTTCAAAGGAGTGGATCTCCTCCAATAAAACCTTGGCTACCACATTGTCTGGAAAGCGCAAGGCCATCCCGACTCCAAGTACGGGAACTGCAACAGATTCAAACCCTCTCCTCTCACACGATGTCAGGATGTTGTTGATGCCCAATCTGAGAACCTTTCAAATAAAGATGTACATAACTTGCAGTCTGTATCACATGGGACAACATAGCACAAGGACATAGTTTTTTTAAGTATTATATTTGTATTTCACCTGAACTGCAGTTCCATCTTCATCACCATCCCATGGAACAAGGTTGAGAAAAAACACAGCTCCAGATGAAAGTCCAAGTACTCCCCTCAAGAGCACTAAGTCTCCAGGCATGGACTCCTCTCCTGCATCCTTCCTGAATCTTGAGACCAACTGCAGTCCAGCTATTCGGTTCAAAGCAGTCCCAACACCTGAAGAAAGAGGGTTATGGCCTACCATGGGAGAAACCACAGCATCAACCTAGAAGAGGAACATTGAAAATTATTTTAGGTTTATTTAGGCATTCAATACAGTTCTGTTTGCAACCTACCCCCTATGAGATGATAAAGACTTGGATCATTAAATGATCGTTCTGATCCTACCAAAAGACATAAAACTGAAATATTTCCCACCTGCTGGGTTTCGATAGTCCCCAGAACAACTTCAACATGAACGCCACCTTCAGCTTTGTTTCGTCTCTCTGGTTGTTGGTCAGCAACGTCCGTCTGGATCTCCCCAACCCTCAATGCACTGTCTTTGTCGTTAGTTCCATGTAGAAGCCTGTCACACACCTCCAGCATGGCCCTCACAACATGCCTTCTGTTGTCTATCAGAATGATTCTGTTCACACTTTGTCCTCCCTGACTGCTGAACTCCTTCACAGCCCTTATTATAGCCTCAGAGCAAATATCAAGAGGAACACCAAACACCCCTGCACTGTGAAAGGGCATGGTTAAAAATTTGGACCTGAATGTTTCTGAAAAGACAGAAACCCTGTCACAGTGGTCTAAATCCTCCCTTGTAATGTTTACCAAAGTGTCTGTATCCAGTGTGGTGATGTCACCCAAACACACTATCACCTGGAGTCTATTTAGGACATTGTATGCTACAACTGTGCTTCCTTCCCTCATACTTATAAATGGCAAGTTCTCATTTAACCATGAATTTACATCTAGATCCTCCTTACAGTGTTTCCCACCTGAGCTGTAATCCTCGTCCTCTGTGGTCTGACATGCTTTAATGTTGTCAATGGATTTCTTATCATGGAATGTCAAAACCTCATCATTGTTTCCCTCAATTTTGCAATGCAATGCCTGTGTAAGCAAGGCATTGCATAGTTTTCTTCTGAACAAAACATTTGACTCCTCTGAGTAAATATGGCAAAATGTCAGCACCTGAGTGGCAGCCTCTATATAAAGGAGTCTGTTAAACTCTAGTTCACACTTTTTAATTATTGATAGCACATTTGAGGCACGAAGGAGGTCTAAGCTCTGTGTTGGAGACAAGAACATGCAATGATTACAACTTTAGTTTCAGTTTCTCTGTCTACTTCCCCTACACCCACCCAAAAAGGTTTGTCAAATTTTAATCTAAATATCATCTGACCTTTGGAGATGCAGTCAATAAAGCATTGAAAGGTGATATGTCAGCTTCCAAACTGCTTTTGACTGTCAAAGTGAGACAACGGCCATCTCTGAGATCCACAACATGCTTTGATCTCTTAAGGACTGCTTGCTGATCTAAACCATAATGTACATAACAGCAACAATAGTCAGTACAAATAACATTCCTGTTAAATATAAGAACATCACACTTTGCAAAAAGTCAAATACATTCAGAGATCAAGAAACAGAATTTCCCAGACAGGAAAACTTGTTTCATTAAATTCTTTTTGGGGAGTGTTTGTAAAACAAAATGGTTTGGAAAAAAATATTTTCTCCTAAATCTACATAATTATTAAAGATAGTGTGGAATATTTGACTTTTAAGCAACATGTCTTAGTATTTTACATTGTGTTTGGTTTAGTTCAAACAAACTTCATATAAAAAAAAAGAAAATTCTAGAATTGCAGTTCAAATTACCTCTGACTTTGGAAACAAAACATTACTTTACTTTGACAAATTAGAACTGCCTATTCAAACTAATCAAATACTTTTAACAACTTTTGAAATAAGTAGAATCTTTCTAATGGAAAACATTTTACTACCTTTTTTGTTTCGGAAAGAGATCGTGTAAACTCGGTCAGACACCATCTTCAGTGATCCACAGTCTTTTCTGCTTGATGTCCAGTAGTGGAAATAGTTTTCTATTTCCGTCTTCTGCTCTTGATGAAGGTTGTAGCACTCAAAGAAAACGGGGTACCTATTACTCAATTGATTACCCATTTTACTTATGCAAGACACCAAAAATGAAACATTAGCAATAGTTTTGTCTTCGTGGTCTGATCATCCAAGATGAAATGTTCCTGAAAGCAGCTGTAACATGAACCTTGTGTAAATAGCACCACCCATAAAGATGACTCACCATCAAATGGAAAATGTTTACATAAAATGTTAACCCCTTACTGCCTGAATTTATATTTAATTGTAAAAAATGGTTTTGCAGTCAGATGTTTAATTAATTAGAGATAATTAATTTGAACTTTGCACCCTCCATTAATGTGCAGGTATGATATTAATTAAACACACTAAATGCTCTTAATGAATAAAACACACTTTCTAAAGCCAGTATGTTGATAATTTATTGATCCTGTTATTGATCAAAAACGTTTTTGAAATTGAATCAAGATATGTGTTTTTGAACAAATTCATTGGTACCATTATGGCGATGAGACTTTCTGTCACTGTAGAATGTTGAAGGGTGGACCCAATAAAGATTTAATGAAAATATAAGAACCAAAACTCACAAAATTCCAGGGGCATACAGGGAGTCAAGAAAAAAAATAAACAGGAATGAAACCAGCAAGGAGAACACAAGGTAGAATGTTGAACTGAGAAGAGGAACCACCAAGGAGGAACTGAAAAAGAGGTGTATATAAGGTTGAATGCAGAACAAAAGACCAGTGCTGATGATGGGCTTTTGTGGGGAGTAAGCAGAAGGCAGGCTGAGCAGAGAGAGAGAGAGAGAGAGAGTGAGTGGTACAAGGGGCGGGGGAGTGAACACTGCAGACTAACAAATTTAGCAAAATAACTACACATAAGAAACTTAATAAAACTTGAGTGACTAAGAAAGGACTAGATATAAGAAGTAAATATAACTAGGATCATTAGTTATGTTTACTTTAAAAATAGAAACAAGACAGAACTGATCTAAAAGATTGACACAAAAGAATAATGGAGCTAGAACCAAAGTGAAACAGAAACATGGCTGATCAAATAAAAGAAGAGGAACTAAGGAAAACAGAAATAAACAAGGCCAATAACCCGACCAACACAATCACAGTTTTGATAGAAAATAAAAATAAGTAAATATGAATGATTACTTTACAGACTAAACTCATTTTTGCCCTTTTGCCATTTCACAATTATGTAGTTCTAGTCCTTTCCCTTCCTAATCTTTTCGGTTAGGAAATGCTGTCATCTGCCACACATTTCATATGGACTATGCATTAATTCATACCGACCAGAGAATCATTTTAGGTGCTGTTCTCTCTTTGAAACTGTCGAGCGGGCGGGTGAGGGGCGGAGGGGGGGAGGGGGGGATTGCCGACGACGACGACACATACGCGCTTTTAGATAGATTTTTACCCAGAATGCAAATGGAAAAAAACCGTGAGTGAAATGACGTGGCGGGCCGGATCCGGCCCGCGGGCCGTAGTTTGGGGACCCCTGATCAAAGACATCCCCTGCTATAATACGGCACTGTAGAAGTCTATAGGAGAGCAGCTTGATCTCATGACAAGATCATGCAGACACAACCTAAAGCACAAGAGGGGTGAGGAGCACATAATAAAATTTTCCTTCTTTTGATTATAGTGAACACTGTTCATATTAATCACACAAAAGATAATACAATTTTGACAATACACGAGTATGCTACAACTTGCAGTTGCTTTAAATTCTTTCATTATTTTGACATTTAGCAAATAACAAAGAAATGATAATCCTATTTTACCTAAAACGGGAAACATTTATTCTCATTTTACGTCAGAATGTCTGTTTTTATATGGTATACATAAGCCTCTGCTTTAAAATGTACTTCAGGTAATGTTTGAGATTTTGAGATGCTAATCAGTTGCTCCCAGGTAGAACAATTATCCAAACATCCAATGCAATCAGATATGTGATGGCATTAAGTGTGATTCATTTTGCATACATTGTAAGTAAATTTGTTTCAGATCTTTGATCTCATCCACATGTCAGATTTACACTATTTACCACGTTTAGCTTGGGGTAAATCAGATGTTACTGCAACATGATGATGCTGCATAGATTCTATGAATACTTTTTTCATCAGAAAATTATGTGCAATGTAATTTTTTAGTTTCCTCTCCCCTGTATAGTTAGATTTTAAAAAGTCCTCCACACTGAAATCAGCTTTAAAAACACATATACATGTGTGACTGAAACAAAAAATATATATACATCAATAACATTATTACCCTCTCTTGTGCCCATTTAGAAATTTAGGAATGACAAAAATCAAATTCTTAATCAAACTGTATTTACGTCTTCAAAGCTAAGAGGGTATTTTATGTTACTAGTACACTTATCTCTACTATTTCTAATGAAATCAAACAATTTTCCTTCAAACAAAGTAATTTCAAACACAAATGTAATTAATTTTGACTGCATTGTGGTGGATATATGGCTTTTAACTCTTGTAAAGGTTTTATTAGAGTACAGCAACTGTTCTTTTAGCATTTCTTTCTATACTCTAGTCTGTAATGTGATTCATTTCTTTTAATTTTCTCACTTTACACAAATGATGAAGTTCTGACATAGACCAGATGCAAATTAATCAACACAATTCATACAACTGGTCAAATATTTCATGAGCCCGACAAAACTACACCAGGGTTAGAAATGATTGTATACTTAATTGTACGCACTAGATGACTACGTAAACAGCAGTACTGACACAGGCAATATTTTTCATTTGAGTAATTTACTTTCATAACTTCTTACATAAAATTTCTCTCCAGCAACTTTTTGACTTGGATAAGTAAAAGTAGATTTGAAATGACTACAGGAAACATGGAAACACATACAGGCTGAAGAATAAACCAATGACAACAGGTTTAACAATCTCACATATATGCTTTATTCCAATCAGATTAGTTGTATAACTAGATTCCATTAATGACATCATCCCTCCAGTCCAGTTTCCTCCTGCAACAGAAATTCATGTTGGAAGGTGATCTCAGTAAAGTTTGTCACGAAGCAGTGATTTCTCCTCTGACTTTTCACATTTTGGTTGTATAACTTTGCTCCAGCCCTGGTGAACCGTGTCTAAGCAAACCTGCGCCTCATTCTTCACAGCCTCTGCTGTTTTCTGTGCAGCTTCCTTTGGAGTCTCTGCTCCCTCAGCCACATCATATCCAGCTAAAGCCCCTTTAACCGCACCTGTTGCAGCAACTGCTGCTGTAACACTCAAACACGTTGCTACTGGTACCACACCGCCCCCTAGTGCCGTTCCTCCTATCCCTAATGCCATCCCTGCTGAAGCTGCAACTGTTTTGCCCACCGCCTTCCTCAGCTTTACTGGATTTGAAGATTCCTTTAAAACAGTAAGGACTGCTCCAACCATGACCACCACTCCAAAAATCGCCCCTAACAAAACGCCAACACCAAGGGCCGTACATCTGATCAAGAGTCTATCAGCAACCCTTCTCTTGGCCTTTTCTCTGATATCTGCTTCAGGCAGGCTTCCTGAAGTCAGTCGAATGTTCTCCTCCTCCTCTTTTATTTCTTCCTCGGCTGCCTGCAGCAGGTCATTGGTGTAGCATTTGCCCTCATTTTCCGTCACCAACGTGTCAATAGTTTGAAGCAGCCTCTCCATCTGGAACGGGTTGCTCCTGTATTCCTCCTGTGGCTTATTGTTCCAGTACTTGTTGTCCATGATGTGGCAGCGGCCGCCACACTTCTTCACCAGTTCACTCACAAGCTTATTGTCCCCGACAAACTCCTCAATCTGGGCCCCATCAGGCAGCTGGTCGCCATGAGTGAACACCACCACGGCGTATTTCAGAACGTCTTCAGAGAAGTACGTGCAGATTTTCTCGACAACGGCCTTCTCGTGCTCTGTGAATTTCTCCACCTTGAGCACAATGAGAAACACATGGGGCCCAGGACCGCACTCTGTGAGGCACCTCACTATCTCAGTCTTCATGTCCTCCTCCGGCCGGTCTGTGTCAAAGAAACCCGGGGTGTCAATGACCGTGAGGTTTCTCCCACCGACGGACCTGGTGATGGCTTTGCAGAGGCTTGTTTCAGAGTTGATCGTGTGGTTGGTCGTGAACAGCTGGTCTCCGCATATTGTGTTGGCCAGGCTGCTTTTACCAGATCCAGTCTTTCCCAGGAGGACCATTCTAATTGGTTCTGCAACCAAGAGAGAATGATGTTGATTAACTTTTTTTGCGTCCCCCATACTCTGCGTGTAAAAATAGTATTTGTCTTTCAGTGTTGCATGTATGCATGATTTCTTTAAGACCAAAAAACAATACACAAGAATGTCCTAATTCAAAGTGCAAGAGACATTACGCAGACCCCTCATCGTTTCTATTGGAATGAAGAGGGAAAGTAATGGAAGAAATTCATTAATTCATCATCATCTGATGCAATTCCTCTACAAAGTTTGGATTTTTGTTAATCTAGAGCAGGGGTCCCCAAACTACGGCCCGCGGGCCGGATCCAGCCCGCCTCCACATTTGGTCCGGCCCCCTCAACAATACCAGAGAGCATTCAGATTTTTTTTTTTTTTCATATATTGTATTTTCGGTTTATATGTGGATATTTCTTCAACCACCAGGGGGCTCTTTAGCAGGAAGTGTGTCCTGTAAACTATGGTATTTTCTTTTGCATGACGCATTGCTGCCATCTGTTGGACATTTAGGGAACTGCTTGATTTTTATGTTATTTAATCAGTACGGTTGTTTGCTAGCGGTAGAGCAGATGAACACATGTGTCTGTTATGAACGCCGCACTCCAGGTCGAGTTATTCGAATCAATGCCTGTAAGTAGCAGCTTTTACCCTCACAGGAAAAAGTTTGGGGACCAGTGATCTAGAGCATACAGAGATGCAGAGTTTTGGTTGGTGTGTGTTTGTAATGCGCAATAAGGGAATTTGAAGAAATTACCTTTTCTAAACTGGGACTGTATCTAGTCTACGTACTAGGAGTGAAATGTGTGTGAAAAGTGGAGTCAAAGGTCATCTCCTCCACAAATAAAGCTTAGACTGAGTCATCAATGGGAAAGTTATTCCCAACCCACCAATAAAAATGTAAACCATATGTCCATTCCAATGTTATAGAACTACTGTAATGGGAGTTTAAGGAAACTTTTCAAAAACATAAATCTGCAAACTAAAAAAAAAAGTTGAAACTGAATCATAATATTTCTTCTTTTTCAGCTAAAAGACAGACCTGAAAACAAACATGGGGCGTATTGTCCGCTCCTTTTATGAGTCTTTCCACGCTGTAGCAGGAACAGCCTTCAGCTGATCACTACCCAACTTCACTCAAGCAATTCTTTCTAAATTGAAAGAAATTCCTTAAAAATAACTAAAGAAATTCCTTAAAAATAACAATGACCGTCATGGTTGCCGTCATAAAACAGTCAAGAAACTGATTGAGAATGAAGAAAATCAACTGGTCACAAAAACTCAAACACTGTTTTTCCTTATACACATGTGATACTTAAGCCTATTCCTATTCAGTTACAACACTAAAGATTTTTACAGAAAATAGCGGCTTACCATTCATTTTTTGAGAGAAGCTGAGGACTGAAGGACCGGCAAGGCAGAGGGTGTTTGAATTAGCTTCATGTATTCTGACAAGTGGCAAAGGTTTCACTTCCTGAATTGTTGCATCACGCATAAGCAAGACTCACCATTATCACTATTCACAGTTCCTTCGACAGCGCATGAATCGATTCAATAAACAATCTGCTTCTCGACTTAAAATGTCATGCTTGTTTATGACTACAGCAAGAGCTTGAAAGTGTTTTAAAAAAAATAAGCCGGCATCTTTCAAGCAAAACACTAATTTTAAAAGAAAGTGTATCTTCAGTAAGAGGTTTTCCTGTTCTCTCTTTCAGAACGGAAATATTAAACAGCACTTCGCCTACCAGAGCCTTGAGTTTTCTGTAGCCCTGCCCCACTTTCCACCACCACAGAAAAGAAAAGGGCACCAGCCCCAAGACTAGTTAAAGATTTCAGACACTTTATTCTGATCAGCAAACATAAATCACAAACATTTAAATATAAAAAGGCAGTAAAAAATATGACAGACGAATACTGCATGTTGGGTTATGATAAGTGTCCAAACGCTGTTGGTATTCCTTTGTGTTCCAGTGTGTTGACCCGTTTTTTTTTTTTCCTTTCGGTTACACAGTGGAACAAAAACCCACACTAAATGTTTCCCGTTTGTGTAATACTTGCTTCAGACACAATAGAAATAAATCTTTAAAAAAGCCACTTCACATCAAAACAGAAAATACTGTAAGGCAGCATTGTGATTATGCAAACAAACACACATGTATTTGGGACTTTCTTAGTACAATCTAACATTTGGAAGATTGTTTGCCTTCTGTCATGAATTCACCATCAGTCCCTGCCCCCCATCCCCGTGTGTCCTTTGTCTCTGCTCTGCTCAGGCGCTGACAAACACCAGTCTGGCGCTGTAGGCCAGATCGGCGAGGTACAGCAGGAAGTTGAGAGCGGTGAGAACGGCCACGGCAATCAGGTTTTTCTGGTCTCCCCACCTCCTGTACTTCTTGTCAAATTGGAAAATGGGCCAGAGGATGGTGGCCGTCAGGTACATGATGACGGCCAAGAGCCCGTAGGCCGACAGGAACTTGGAGAAGGGAACGGGGAGGCAGCCGGTGCACTCTCCCACGCACAGCACCACCACGGCCATGGAGAGGATGAAGCAGATGCAGTACACCGCCATGCACCACTTCAGCGCCGGGTGGTGGTCATACGACACGGGGTCGCTGACCAGGATGAAGATAATGCAGGCCACAAAGGTTTGGCACACCTTCATCAGACCTGGAGCAGTTTTCATGTAACCCGCCACTTCTCCTGGCCTGGCCTTGGACAGGCTCACCTCCACCATGTAGGCAACTGTTGCCAGGCAGGAGAAGACCGTGGACGCGATGCGATGATCGCGCGTCTCCTGGGAGGGATACTGGTCCTTGAGGAAAAACACAGGGAAAATGATAGAGGCCGAGAGGCAGAGGAGGGAGGCGTAGCAGGCAACTGTGATGGGGAAGTTGGACCAGGAGACAGGGATTCGGGACTGGAGGCTGCACTGCTCCACCAGCAGGACCAGCAGGGTACAGGCGAAGCTGAAAGCCCAGCTGAAGATGCACCAGTCCGCCATACCTCCGTGGGAGAGATTGCCGCCATTTGCTACCACACTGAAAGCGGTGCAGGTGAACAGCACCGCAGCGATGCGAACCCATAGCAGCTGGGATGTTGGGAACCAGGTCACCGGCATGGTGGGATGTCAGTCAGGATCGACTACGTGAGTCTAGGATCGCAATGTGACTTTCAGCTGGATCCTGTGTTGGCTTCCTGTCGGGCACTTTCCCTCTGTTGGAATGTGTCAAGCTCTGCATACAGAAAAAATAAAATCAGAACAAATTGACACAATTTTGGTTGCATGGTTTTCTTAAAAAATAATAATAAATAAATATATAAATAAATAAACCCAATATCACTGCAGGGATTCCCCCAGTGTATTATAAGCCTGGCGGCCCGCCATGCTTTACTAGCCCTGCCGCCAGGCTAAGCGTTGCTTGTTTATGTTTCTAGGGGGAAAAAAATCGTTTTTATTTTGTTTTTTTTAAAGCCAGGCTGCAAAGAAGCGTCTCTGTTGCTCTTAGCATTTCACTAGCGGAGCAGATTTATTCCTAAAGGATAGGTTTATAGTTTATGCATTTAAACCTAATAGCGCGTGGACCAATCACACCGCTGGCACCTCTGCACTTTGCCTCACGTGCTGCCGCTGCTTTACCTCAGCGGGATCGCGCGCGCCTCCTTTCACTCAAACTGGACTCAGGCTGACCTGTATGGATATTTACATCAACTTACTGTGAGGAATTATGATCCTTTGGAGAACTCTAGGTAAGAGTTTAAAACCTTCCGTGTTAGCTCTGGTTGCACAGCTCTATGTGAACCCCAGGAATAACTTCCTAGCCAGCATGCCTAGGTGGGCCCCATGTGGGGGAAAGGAGGGCTGATATATGGGTCCCATATGGGTTTGCCCATGTAGGGCCACAGCCCACATGAGCCCTTCATGGGCCCTAAATGGACAAACCCATGTGGGGCACCACCATATAGGGCCCATGTGGGCTGTGGCCCTACATGGGCAAATCCATGTGGGGCCATCGTGGAACACGCGGACAAACCCATCTGTGACCTATATGGCCTGCCCTCCTTTTTCCCACATGGGGCCAATCTAGGCATGCTGGCAGGGTTGTAGCGAATTCAGAGGCGCGTTGTGGAGCAGTGAGAATGATTTATCTTTGTGAACGAACAATTATATGCACCGTTTACATCTCAACACGCTGCCCAGCATGTGGCTCTGTGTCTGTCTTCCCTGTAAAGTTTATGTCTGTGGTCCCGGTTGGCCTGAGCGTTTGTGGATAACGAGCAGCGCTAACCTCATCATGCAGGTTCAGCCTGGTGAGGAGCTTTAACGCTCTCCTCGGAGTCACGCAACACGCTGATTTTATATTATTTTAAGTATTATTTTTCCGGTTACACGATGCATCAAACCATTTCAAATGCTTCGTCTACTTGGAGTTAATACGCGCGGCCGCACGGAGATCTGAGAAACTCGTCCCATAAACTCGACCAACCACAATAGTTTCTGTGACGCTTATTAAAAACTCAACAGACAAAATGGAAGAGCTACTAAAGCCACATTAGCAGCATTGAATTAAATCTCCCGTTTTTTGCTTATCTCTGGGCAGTGCAGCGAATTTACTCATCATGCAGGGCCGGTCCAAGGCTGCATGAGGCCTTGAGCAAAATTTGACTTAGGGGCCCCTCTAGTTGCTAAAATCATCAGCACCTCTAACAGCTTCTGTGTTAGATTTAGTTAAATCTGGGAGAAGGGAGTAGTTTAATAGGTCACCCTAAGAAGCAATAAGTTATAATCGCAGTTTACTAATTTATATTTGTAAATTCAAAGATTAAACTCACAGCATCAGATTGTTGCTATGGTAACAAAACAATCCAAGTATGAATATTGTTCTTTGAAGTTTTACAAAGTAAACTCGCCAGCTCCTTAATGCTTTGCATTAAATGTTAAACAATTTAAAATCTTTTAATTTATGTATGCCTAAACAATTTACTCAAATTTAACAGCATTGATAATCTCAATAAACAAGTGTTACATGTGGTCTGTGTTAAAATATTAGCATTTATGGGGCCCCTGAAGCCTTTGGTGGCCTGATGGAGCCGCTGACTTAACTTGAGTTGAATAGAAGTGCAAATTTGTTGTTTTAAGACTAGTTGTGGGTTTAAATAGCATTTCACTGGAGGTGGTTTCCCGTAACATATTATTACACAGTAATACTTTTACATTTCCTGTCAACTTAACATCTTTTAATACAAAAACACGATGGACCGTCTTGATGCCCCGACCACCGGGCTTAGCACGTTTTCTGGGGGAAACCCTGCACTGTGTTAATGCTTTTCGACAAGTGACCAGAGTACAGTAGCTTGAACCTTTTTAGCTCAACCATGAACCTAGTAATATGTGACAGAACACCACCAGTGCTAATCAGCTAATATTTGAGCCAGGTGTGCTGAAGGAGAGAGACAACTAGAAGTTGAAGGATACCAACCTTTGAGGCCTCGAGTCTGAGACCACTGTTTTAAAGGTAGAAAAATAATAGTGAAGTAATTGAAGATGCATATTTAGTTCTTAAGGGTTGCGATATTTGAACTAAACCCTTAAGATGGCAAATTTGATGTACTTTCTTATAAAAAAAAAAAAAGACAACCTGGATTTTCACTTCAAACGTACTGACTGATGAGTTGTTATGTTCTTCACTGCACAACTTCGGTTTGAGCCTGGACATGTTGAAGGAACAGGACTGAGTAAGGTTTCCTGTTCGTGATACAACACGTTCACGCAGGAAGCTGAAGTTTGGCTACTAATCCTTCAAAGAGTTGGAAAGTCCCTCAGATTAAACAAAAAATGTAAGAGCAGTGAAGTTTCACAGGGTTGACTCTGCTGCCCTCTTGTGTCCTTTTTGACAAAGAGGCAGACGTATACAGATAAGAAGCAACATTGCTCAAAAACTTACGTTACTTTCTCATTTCAGACCTGAGTGTGTTTGATATAGAAATTAGCCGTACTTAAAATCAAATTGACACTTATTCAGGTTGAAATTTCCATCTTAAACTTCAATAGCATGCCCATAAGCGACAAATCAAAGCCTACAAACGGTTTGTTCTGTGACGCATATACATGGATAATCTTTTAATCTGTTTGTTTTTCCTTTGATTCAGGCTAATATCTCAATCACGGAACGTGAAGCATTTTTTTTTTTTTTTTTTTGTCTTTTGTGGTCAATGTTTGTTACATTTAATTATTGAATTGGCACAATTTTCACAAAAAATATGCGCAACGGATCAAGTTGGCCTGTGATTATTCTCTCCCACATTACTGTTCAAATGAAGAATTCGGATGTTTGGATTGTATCTCATATTATCTCTCGTTTGGCTCATCATCATTTTCCATATCCTTTTGAATTTTTTAAATGTTTTCAAAACATTCTGAACATTTCAGACAAAGACAAAAAATTACCTAAACTTTTGTGGGGCGGAAGGACCAAGTCATCTGGACCAGTTTGGATCTGTGAATTTCGTCACTTGTAACTTTTGACATATTAAAACCTGGACTGGATTATCCTGGCCAGGTTTCACAGAAAAACAATATAAAAAGATTAAAAAGCAATATATCACAGGTGTCAAACTCCAGTCCTGGAGGGCCGCTGTCCTGCAACTTTTAGATGTGCCTCTGCTGCACCACAGCTGAATATAATAATTAGGTCGTTAGCAAAGCTCTGGAGATCTGATCTACACAAGGAGGAGGTAATTAAGCCATTTCATTCTTGTGTTTTTGTACCTGTGGCACAATCTAAAAACTGCATGACAGTGGCCCTTGAGGACTGGAGTTTGAGACCCCTGCATTATATTTTATTTATCTGCATTTACACCTATAAATGCAGTAAAGTGGTCCCCTATTTTTACAGTGATTTTCAATGTGATCAGATCTATTTGTAATTTTTCTGTGAGCGACTCAAAAAGCATTTTAATCAATGAATCCGATAGAAAAACTCTTAATTTGTGACCTGGCAAACCCGACATAAAAGACACTATGTGCCACTAAATCAACATAGGAAAAAAAAGCATGTATTACTGTCTTCCAATGCAGCTTAAAGTCAAAACTTTTGCAGATATTACAAACTAAAATGTTGGTTCTTTTTAAATTTAAGGAATGCTGTAAGACAACGGAATAGGGAATCAAGTGTGCAAGTACAAAATATTTTTCCATACCGTGTTTATTGCCATATTTTTTTTTCCAAACTTGGTAAAACACTGATGATAGATTTATACTTTTTAAATCTACTTTTCATCCATATTTGTAATATTCCAAAAATCTGATTGTGTACATTTTAATAGGCTCCATTTTACTGTGGTTTGTTGCAAATGAAGTAGTGGAATATATATTTTTTCCCAATTTAATTTCAGCTTATGGTTTTACCAAAGTTCTTCTTTTCAAAATGTCCAGATATTTTTATATTTTTATTTATTTATTTATTTATTTATTATTATTATTATTGTTACTATTATTACTTTCAAAACTTGTCTTGCGAAACGTGCTTGTTATTTCTCTTCAGGAGAAGGTGTGGCCCCTCTGATGCCTGGCAACAATTTCTGTTGCTTTTGCCTGAAAATGAATAACTTCAGCCTTCAGATAGCGTTATAGCTCACTTCCTGACGTCACGTAGCAGCACTGACACACAGGAAGCTGATGCTGCTGTGGTAGGGCCTAACTACCTCAGGAAGCAGCACAAAACAAATCGATGTAAAAATTTAATTTATTCTAGAGTCGTCAAAGCAACCAAGCCCTCGGTTTTGTTTTTTTGCTCTATGCGCCGTGGTTTCTTTATCAAGCACACGGTATTTTGGGTACCTGGGGTTTAATGTGAAAACTACAACCCACAGACCATCATCAGATTCCGAGCTGAGAGGTGTGGGTTGGTTCAGCGGCGGTGAGGATTGTGGCCTCCTTAACAGGAAACCAACTTTGGGGTCGATTTCTAGCTTTGATGAGCAACCTAGTTTATTCACAGTTTCATTTTGACTACACTGACATTGTGAAGAGTCAAAAATATTGTCATACTGGACGCTAGAATGGACGAGTGAGATTTTTATTGTATTTTTTTTTTTTAAACCGCATACCTGAATCCCCAAACCATCCTACTTGTTGCCATCTTTACAGGATCAATTTTGCACACATATACGGCGGAACATACTTTCACATACCGTAGCAAACAGATATAATAACCGTGAATTTTTAGTAATAAGAGGTGCATACCACACCGCGCCCATCTCTACTGTAAACATCCCTGGTCCAGCAAAAAGAGAATAATAAAAGCGTTCATCGTTTTACTGATGACAATTTCCCCAGGACATCTTTATGACAAAAAGGGGAAACAAACATGTGACTTTGAGGCAGATTTAGCTTACCTAGCAGACTCGGGAGTTCCAGCTCATTGTCGTCGCCGTAAGGCAGAAGTTTCCGTGAATGTATCAGTCTGAATCCCACGCCCCGCAGTGGCCATATTTGGTAAAGTGTTCAAAGCGTCTCCGGGCAGCAGTTTTAGGTCACTTCCCCTCTTCAAGGGTTCAGACCTCGGATAAAAAATAAATAAAAAGTTCAGACAGCGAGGTCATTGTGAGCTCATAGCTGCTGCGCTAGTTCTTCAATTTTGCTGTATAAGGAATAACAACATCTGGCGGTTTAATCGTTTGAATGCAAGGCTTTGATTTACAAAGAGTGTTCCAACAAAGCTTAAATATCCCCTCATATGATAGAATATCACACCAGAAGCAAGTTAGAAGTAAAAGGAAGTACACAGATTAAACCCGAGGAGCAATAAAAAGTAATTATTAATGCACATTGAAGCAAATATATTGTTGTAAACGGAAACAACCTCAATTTTTTCTGTAAACGTAAATCAGAAATGCATCTTACTTCTACATTAATCGGCTTTGTAATATTTCCTAGACTTTGCTACAGATTTTCTGGAGAAAATTCGTTGGATTTGACTCTATTTAACCAAGAAACACATCATGAATGCAGTGGCGTTCCTAAAGGTGGGAGGAGGGGGCCATGGCCACCCCTGGAAAAAATACTGACCACTCCAATGAATGAGTCATTCCTACATTTTGTTAGAATTTATCACCCCATCTATATGAGGGCTTTTAAAACTACAAATAAATTACATGTATGGAACCATATTAACTTTGGCCAAATATTCGTCGTATGATTCGTCATCACTGTGATGTTCATATTTTCTGAAATGCAATTTTCCCTTATCTGCTCAATAAATGTATATTGGAGAATTGTTCTGTTTGCCAGTACATTTATTTTGCAATAAAAAGAAAGTGCAATATAACTTTCACAAGAAAAAATTTGGAATTTCATGTTTTATTGAAGAAAAGAGAATGATGGATGGATTGGGTATGATGAAGGGTCATCTGAGGAGACTTGTTGATGGAGGTTTGGGAGGAGGAGACCCTGTGTTGGGATAATAAGGAAATAGTTGTTTTTTTTTACATAGAAGCAACTTGAAACAAAAAAATTGTTTTTGAACACAAGAACTGAAATTTTTATTTTTATTTAATTCATTTTCTTTATTACATAATACATTAATGCACAACAGGTGTTGACTACCAGTTAATTAGAGTAAACTGCAACAGTATGGAATATCACCATGCAACGTTAAAACTGGCAAAGCTGGTTTGTCCCTGCTTGTGAATCACAAAACAAAACGCAGAGAAACAGTAAAGAAAAGGCACCTTAATCCCGCCTTGAACTGTTTTGTGAAACGGATTAGAGATGACTCAAAACTGGATCGTGACAGCTAGTTCACCGCAGACTTCCAGCTGCAGTGTATTCAGGAGACGAATTTCATGAGCTTCCAATCAGAAATATGTCAAGAACGCTCCCTGGAATCAGATTTTCAACCGGCAAAGTTTTAGATCTGGAGCACACCCAAAGAGTGTGTTGGCAGCACGAAGCATGCTGGGATTGTCCTACATTGTATCGTATTGTACTGTAGTTAGACCCACACCAGTGAACAAATCAGTGCCTTGCAACTTGCAAATCCAACTTGCTACTTGGATGTAACATCAATTCCATATCCAAGCGTTGATTTCTGAGACGAATCGAGTGTGTGTGTGTGTGTGTGTGTGTGTGTGTGTGTGTGTGTGTGTGTGTGTGTGTGTGTGTGTGTGTGCGCGTGCGTGCGTGCATGTGTGTGTCATATTTGTACTTTGATGTATCTCATTGAAGCATTGTTACAAAAAAAAGTGGACACAATATCGGAAAAATGTACCTTCTCGGGTCTGATTGGATTAAAATGAGGGAAATACATTGTTATCATCTTGTAGTTATCTCCTTGATTTTCTCACTTACTGTTGGAATTTGCTCTTCTTCTGTATTTGGGTGTGACATCACTGCTAGATCCAAGGTCCAACCTTCAAGATAAATCTATAGAAAGCAGAAATTTCTCAAATGTCTGTTGTAAGGCGTCACAGATCTTTTAAAAGACCGTTGCAGAGGATGCAATCTTCTGCTGTCATCCATTGAGGTAGCAGCTCCAGATTCAGTTGCTTACACAAGCTGATAAAGAAGAGTGGCTCTGCTATGGTGACTGCTCTGGAACTTGTAGAGATGAAAGAAGAATGATTTGTAAAATAAAGAGCATTTGCTTCACAAGACTACAACAAAACTCCTTCCCATAGTCATCACAACCTATAATGATTCTATGATGAAACTTAGATAACGAGAGCTCCTCCTACACCTACTATTCCCAACAGCATTAAAAACGTATTTTTAGATTTTAACCACCAAAATGCACTGAAATCCGGCAATTCCAGACTTTCTTAGCTACAGATTGCAATTTTCCCACACGAGGTCGCTGTTTCAACTGTTTTTGAGCTCGTGATCCTTGAAGATATGCTGGTTGATCAGCAGTCAGGACAACAAGATAACAGAACAGCGGAGATCATTATTTTAAACAACGGGCACTGTATCGAGAGCGACGGATATCATAATTGCGTCTGGATTTCTCCTCTGCATTATCACGACAGGGAAACAAACCTTTGATTAAATCAGTGTTTTGATGAGAGAACGGGAACCTGCTTGGGATTTGGAACTCCTCTGGAATAACGTCCAGCTATCCTCGCTAACATGCCACTCTGCGTCTGAAATAGCAACAGAACGGGACCTCTGGATATACCTAGCAGCATATACACACACACCGAAGGAGTCCAGTGCGTATAGACAACCACGTATCCTAATGTTGCCAAAGCTATGCGGTGGTTTCGCTTTGCAGAGCTACCCGGTTAGCTAGCTAGCTCGTCGGCTCGTTGGTGCTGCTGCAAGCCGGGGACGCGGCGCTTAAGGTCGGCGTGCGCGCTAACGCCATGCCGGTGGTCGAAAGGGGCCTATTGGTAGTGGCAGTTCCCCTCAGCTAACGTCGGCTGGATGTAGCGGGCCCCCGAAAATTCTACGTATTAGATTAGTCGCAGGGGTATTTGTGCTT
This sequence comes from Poecilia mexicana, assembly GCF_051168715.1. NCBI lineage: Eukaryota > Metazoa > Chordata > Actinopteri > Cyprinodontiformes > Poeciliidae > Poecilia > Poecilia mexicana. The sequence goes on from NW_028263387.1 coordinate 7,259,976, forward strand.
AAATTTGAAAATAGCCATGCGATACTACTGAAAACAAATTATATGGAGAGGATTAGTTAGATCGGAGCATCTGCTACAAGCTCCACATGTAAACAAGCCTGGCAAGTGTGTGGGAGAGAGTCTGTGGTTGAAGGTTAGCACTAAATATTCAAATTAATCCTTTGTTGTTATCTGTAGCACTTGTTCTAGGTGTTAAAGTTAAGCTCCAAGTGATTCCGTTAAGTTCAGTAATGGGCTTAAAAGTCGTGGATGTTGTTGATCTACAGCCCTGTCAGACATATCAGCCATTCATTCATGATTGATGACCCTTGAGGAATCAGACTGTCTTTCATCCATTTCTACTACAGCGAAACCACAACGTTAAGTCACTAACACTTTCTGGATTATACAGGTTTTGTCATTATCAGGTAAATACGGAGAGCTTTTTTTTTGGGTGGGTGAGTTTGTTTCAACAGCACTTTATTTTTCAAGTCCCCACTGACCTCGCTGGAACTCCCTACAGTGCATGGGAACATGAGGGACTGTCTGTTTGATCTGAACCAGCATCCAAGTAGCTTCAAGGACTGATCAAAGCCCAACAGAGAGCCCCATTGTGTGGACTACGAACTGAACGGGGAAAGAGATGGTGATGATAAGAGTGGCCCAGTGACTGTGTTTGATCCCACACAAGGAAGCAGAGGAGTGCAGACATGAACCTCCGCCAGCCCACATCCACCCTGGACAGGTACGAGCCTGCCGTCCGCCATCCTCTACGTCTAGATGGGGTCCTGATGTTGGCATCTTATCTCGGGTGCCTTCCGTAAAACCGCAGTGCTCTCTTTTTATCAGACCGAAGTCCGGTTTGACTGTGGGAAGAACAGGTCAGACAGGTTGACTTTAGGGATGGTGAAACAGCCTCCTAGAAGAAGAGAGGCTACATTGTGTAGACATGCCAATAGTTTACCGCCTACTTTCATTCGCCTTCCCACCGTCTGTACCCTACACCCCCTTGTGCTGCCGTGGATTTTGCCTTTCTAATGTCTTTCCATCACCCGCGCTGTGTTTCTGATCACCTTTGTCTTTATCATGTGTGTTTCCATGTCTCTCTCACTGTTCGCTGTTTTCCCCGGTGTGTTCTCACGCTTTCGTCCAATGCTTCCCACTACCTTCTTTGTGTGTCATGTGACAGCAAGGTGGCCAGTGAAAAACACACCCACCTGTTCAGGTAGGACTACTGCCCGGCAGTGATTGCTCGTGTTTGGGTGTGTGCAGACAATAGTCATGCCCACAGATTGTGCCATGAACGCATTTTTGTAAAAACAACACAAAAGTTTACTCTTCTACCAAGTCAAGTATATTAATCTTTAAATGTGCACAATTATGCATGAGATAGGTCAGACACAAGTAACTCCTGGGTGAATATTCTCTTAGTCTACATTGGCGGTCTCCAGTACCACTCCTTGACATCTATTGTCCTCCACCTTTTTAAGCTCTGCTCTAAAACATCTCAATTGAATGGCTCAGTTGCATCTTCAGCATGCCATTAGGAACGGATAATTCCAGGTTAAGAGCCATTCATTTTATGGAGATATATTTGAACAGGGTTGGATCTAAAAGTTGCTGGACAGTAGCTTTTCCAGGCTGGAGTTGGAGACTACCGGTTTAGGTCATTTGAAAGAATGAAATTGTCATTATTGGATCTTGTTGAGCTTCTAGGAAGCAGAGTAAATCGTTCTGAAAGCAAATGTGTCAATCTGACTCTGAGATTTTTACTTATTCTGAACACGAGAATAGACTAGAAACATCCAAATGTAAAGAAGTTGATTCTCACCTAGGATTTACCACTTTCTTCTCAACAGAAGAAGTAGTAGTGTTGTTCTTCCTTCATAGTATCGCTATCTGAATTCCACCTTGCAGGGATGTCTCAATTCAAAACCAGTTAATGGATCTATTTCATAATTAGTGTTTGAGTCGTTGACTTATATCAACTATTAGCAGAAGAATTACATGTTTTATCAGTATTGTGTCCCATTTCACGTGCTAACCATTGGCAGTCTGGTCATCACAGCGTCTGTTTTTCTGCACTATGACATATTTTGTCAAGGTACGATTTTTGGTAGGTTGATATTTTGGTCCTGCAGGCTGAAGCGTTAAGCTAGCACTAACATTTTTTATCCTCTGTTTTGATATGACTCTTTGATCTTTCGGCTTTCATTAGGGCTGCTGAATATCTCTCAAAATTACCTTCATCGTGACACCAGTGTGTGTGCAATAATAATGTCACAAAAGGCTGCTGTAATTGTTGGCTAATAGATTTTGTTATGAACTTGGATTTCACATTCCTTCTAGATTCCACACCTGACAAAAACGAGTCTCTGATATATGCCAACGATAACAGGGTTTTGAGGGCACACACGACAAAGCTAAATAAATTACTGTAGCTAAAGGATGAAAATGTCAGGAAAATCTTTCTGAAATTGTTGAATAGTATTTCAGGTTGATTAGATCCACTATACTTACTTGTAACCAAGGATACTGTATCAAAAGGTGCCTAAAACAAAGCCTTCATCTAAGTGTTCACTGCAGAAACACAAAGTACATTTGAAGTAAAACAAACTTAAAATGAACTTTTCAGCAAGACATAGAGGCTTGTAAAAAAGGCCAATGATTCCTTAATATTGATTAAAAAGTGCTACTAGACCCTCTGGCAGGTTATTACTTATAACCAGACATTTGTTCTCTTCTGCTCTGTGCCGGAAATCAGGTCGCTTTGTTAGTTTTCCACTGATTACGTGATTGGACATTGCACAGCTGCTGCTGCTTCCTACTGTCTTACGTCGGTCCCTTCAGAAAAATAAACACTGAAATCTCCCCCCTGTCCCTTCCTCGCCTCAGTCATTAAACATTAAGTAGTCCCAATAACACTTACAATATGCGGGGGAAGTGCACACAGTCTGCAGCCGTGTTTTGAAATGCTTTCTGTGAACCTTGACCCTTAAACATGAGTATACTCTGTTCATTCATCACCTTTAAACTGAAAGACCTGACTGCTCTCGAGTGTTTGCAATCTGGAGGAGGAAAGGGTCTGCCGATGGTTTGTAAAAGCTTTCCCTCTTCCGGCCTGTTCGATTCTCCATGTTTGTTGTTCTGAATCTCTGTTCTCTGTTTATCTGTGTTTCCTTCTTTTCCGTCATGCTTCGCTTTCAGCCCTTTTGCTGCTTGGTGAGTTGTTTCGTGCCCGCTGTTTTCTTGTTGGTGTCCATCTTCAAAACTCATATGAGATCTTCTTTGTGTCGTATCTCTTCCTTTACTTTCTCCTTCTCATTACAAGGTTTACTTTGTGTTTTGTGGTTTGCTCCGGTCACTTCTCATTTGTCTCTTGTTTATCAGGTCTCATTACTTTCAGACTTCTTTCTTTTACTCTAAATTGATATAATTGTACGCTTAGATGCTCTTTTTTTGGTCTTTAAACTCAGGCTCAACAGTCTGACAGCTGGCGATTCGGAGCGCAGAGCCCCTGCCAGCCAACAGAGAGAGGCGACGATAGATGAGAGTTCAAGTAAGTACACACTGGCTACTCTAGCTCGTGAACGAACCCTTGGCTTTAGCGCCGTAGTTATTTTTGTCTGTCAAACTCAACCGTGACTTTCCCCTCCCGGCCAGGTCCTGGTCTGGTCCACAGGTGTGTGGTGGTACAGAAGGACCAGCTCGGTTTCGGCTTCACTGTCTGTGGAGAGAGAGTCAAGCTAGTGCAGAACGTCCGACCAGGTGAGAATCATTTTAAGGATATCCTACTGCCACAGAATGAAGGGGAAGTTGGATTCACACCAACCACTGTTTAGTCTGGTGTAATCGAACCGGCTTTTGTTTGTGCAGAAAGTCTGGTTCGTTTGGGGAGAACACGTAATCAAACTCTGACCCAAACCAAAACAGCTAACTCTAGTTTGCCTACAAAACTAGGACTCAGTTTTGTTGAAGTAAACTCTGGTGCACATTTGAATGCAAATGGACCAGAGACGGCTCCAAAAGCAGGAAACAGACTATAGTGCAAGGCATTCTGGGTCGATGGAACCAAAACAAACATGTGTCTAGCATCAGCTGGAGAATTGGCTCAGGGCCTTTTACCAAACACCAAAGGGAAATAATATAACCGCCAAAATCTGACACTACTCCATTTGGAAGTAGCGCTCATGTCTTCTTCTGATTCTTTTGTGTCGCTTCCTTCAGGGATTCTTGGTGCAGTGCCCCCGCAGGCGAGGGGGAGGAACATGTTTTTCAAAGAGTTTGGTTCCATCAGCTGTGAAATATTTGAATTTAACAAATACAAAAAAATAAGATTTTAGTTGTTGTTTTTTAGTTTGGGATATTTAAATGTCTTCCAGTTCCAGTGTTAAGTGTTCTTCACAAAATTAAAGATTATTGATCTCTCAGAGGGCAAATTAGCACTATTATGCCATTATTAATGTATTACTTGAAAATGGTCTGAAAACAGCAATACTATGGTTTACTGGGACAATTTATCGTCATAACAGGTCTATATTCTCTGCCTTGTTTTGGTCTATCTCATAAAATAAATTGGCATTGATTCTTTTGCCAGGTGTACAGCTTTCTACAGAGAAAAACAAAACACACTCATCTTTAGGGTTCTTCCCATTTATGTACCTTGACATCATATTGATTTGGAGGACAACATCATTTGTGATTGAAAGTTGCTTTTCACCTATAGAATTTCAAAGATTGATTGAGAGTAAAAATAAATATAGCCTAGCTAATGCACTTATCGTGTAGTTTCTCAATGAGTCAGTTTTAGAGTCTTGTGCTTTCAGTTTCGCTTAATTAGTTCAGCTCGATTCAGAGAAGCAGAGAGCAGTGATTTGACAAGGAAGTCAAATCACAAGTCTCACCTCACCTTTCTCCTTTCTTTGTTATCGACCTGCTGGCTTTTGCACAAGTTTTGTTAGGCAACAAAGTCCACTGCTTGGGGTTGTTGTCCCAGCTCTGAGCTCTACTGCCTCCGTCTGGAGGGAAGAAAATAAAATACAGAAGGAGTAACTGCAGACATCCAGCCAACTTCACCAAGCCCAAGCCAGAGACAAAACGGATCGATTTCTAGTACATAAAGCTGCATCGAGTAGGGAGACAGAGTCTGGGCCAAGCAAAAATAATTAAAAAAAGGAAGTATGACCATAATTATTTAAAGTTTGGATATTCATGGGATGGATCTGAAGACTCTCCAGTGCCACAGCGTTGTCAAGGTTATTTCTCGAACACTTTGAAAACCCCTGTTCCACGTCATTAAAATCGCTTTCACACTAGAGCTGCTTTCAACGAACCAAAGTATTGACCCAACATGCACCCTGGTGCAGTTGGCTTACAGTGGAAAACAAAACACATTGATATTCAGAGAAACCAAACAGAGGATGTGATGCCTCTCATAGGTACGGCTGACACACATAACTAGGATCTGAAAACGTTTAAATCCTGGCAACGGCTCCATCTGCATCAGAGCACACTGCCTGGCTTACTGATGCTACTGGGCAGCAGGTTGTTACAGCACCCCCAAATGGACAGGTGGTGTAACTGCACGATGCTGTCCTGAAAGTAGGGGTGAGCCATATGAACTGTAACAATCCCAATAATACCGACAGTTTTGGATGGTTTTGAACATCGTGAATAGGAATTTATTGTTAAAGCTATAAATCTAAATTGTTATCACTAAATTTACCACGATCAATGATAAACAATATGATAAATGCCCAGCTCTAACTGAAAGTTTGGTTTACTTCCAAAACTTCAATGTGAAAGTGAACCAAAACAAAGACGCACCTAGTAAATCTTGACTAACACTGCGAGACACATGATGTACTGTTTCCTTACGAACAATAAGCCACATGCGAATGCAAATTATGGTCATTTGGATCCCACAGTCTTTTTACTCTCTGCACGGTCCAGTGGACTATGTGTGTTGTTATGGAAACTGATGGTCTGACAGGACAACCTCACCGCTACCCAGTTTTCCGACCATGACATTTGCTATGCTAAGACCGCAAGAGGGTTAAATAAGCTGTATAGTTTTTTTCTCGTCATAATCAGCCCTCATTTGACCTACGACCTTCTGTAGTTTCCATTCATTGCTTGACTTGCATGCCTGATCTCCATCCTAGGTGGCGCTGCAGTCAAAGCCGGGGTACATGAGGGGGACCGGATCATTAAGGTTTGCATTTTTCCATCCGAAACTTGTTTACTTTTTTTTAATCTGGAAGTTGTTGTTTTGAGATTTCTTCCTTTGTGTTAACTTTGCCTCTCAGGTGAACGGTTCATCTGTCTCCACCATGACTCACCAGGAAGTGGTAAAGCTCATAAAATGTGAGTTTGATGAGCTCCGCCGGATCGGTGTTTGTAGCCTCAGGTTTTATTAAAGCCGTCCTGTTTTTCTGCAGCCGGACCGTACGTCGCCCTGACACTACAAGGACCGCCCCCGTCCGCCACCTCCGTGCCCTTGGAGCCCCTCCCTTCAGACCCTACGCCCAATCAGAGGTCTTCCCTGGCTGGGGAGGGTCTACCCCCTCCGCCTCCGCCCTTACCCTCCGGACTGGGCAGCACCCCATCCCAAAGAATCACTGGACCCAAACCGCTACAGGTGACTGGAAAACCTTTAAAAGTTGTTTTTGAATTACATTTGTTGGCTAAAAAAAGTTTTTCAAACAATTTTTTTCTCTCTCTCTAAAAATTGTTAAACGTTTTTGTAGGATCCAGAAGTGCAAAAACATGCAAGTCAGATACTCAGGAAAATGTTGGAGCAGGAAGAGGCTGAACTCCAGGTGGGAATTCTGACGCAGAAAAAGACATTTGTTTGTTTAAAAGTCACAACATTTGCTCCATTAAGCTGCTTGTTTCTGCAGGCCCTGATGGAGGAGTGGTTGAAGAACCCGTCGCCGTCGCTGGACGAGCGCATCGAGAGCGCCAAGAGAAGAGCTCACCAAGTCAGAGTCAAGATTCAGAATCAGGTCAGCAGAAAAAGAAGCAGCAAAGAAATCAAAAAAAGAAAAGTTTAAGTAACAAGTGATACCAGGATGGGATGGCTAACATGTTAGGATGATTACTTTGTTTTCTTTTCTTCTTCTGTCGTTTTCCTCCTCAGGAGGGAACGGGATCAGAATCTGTCACAAACTACATCCAAGCAGGAGAAGGTTTGTCTGCTTTTAAATGATTAAATCAATTAAAAATTAAAATAAAACATCAATTTGAAAAAGAAATTATATCAAGTTTTATTTCCCATTTTAATAGATTTATTTCATTTCAGAAAATTTTAGATTAGTACGAGAGGATCAGGAAATTATAAGATCTTGTATCTTCCTCAAATTTTTGTTTGATGGATTTTTTTTTTTCTCTCTTTTTATTTACAATGGCCCTAATGCGCCATGTTAGGGACACAGATGCTTGCCACACTTTTCAGATTTTCACAAAGAGAGATGTCTTTGGACGCTGTTTTTACTTCCTTATCAAAGCACCAGTTTGTGTCGCGGGAATACGTCGAAGGTCATGGTTCTAACATGACAAGTTCTGGTTTAAGAAATGCGAGGATGTTTTTGCAACGCACCTCAGAGTCATTGTAAAAGTGTTTTTTGTTGTTGTTTTTGCAGGAAGTTGTTACAGATCTTCCTGTTCTTTCACAGGACGGCTGTCGATGGACTCCAGTGAAGGAGACTTGGAGGTAACACGCTGTTGCTGTGTGTGTGTGTGTGTGTTTGTGCATGTGAATGTGAATGTCCACTCATCCCGTTCCACTCATCCTGGCTCCCCCTTCCCCTCCCGTTGCCCCCAGGCCTTTGAGAGTCCCAGCTCCTCCCCCTCATTATCCTTCAGGACCCCCTATCACCGACGCCAGAACTCGGACACATACACCCTGTCTGACACGGTGAGACAGACACACATTTGCTTCCATTTTTTTCTCTCTCTCTGTCATTCATTTACTCATTCATTATTTATTTGTTTTTGCGACAATTGTTGCTTTGTTATTTTACCGAAACAGGAACGTCGTCACGCACTCCGTTTGCAACACTTTGATTCACTCGGCTTTTAAAAAAAAATCTCAATGTCACAAAAGGAAAAAAAAAAAAAAAAGATGTTGGTTTTGTTTCAGCCTGTTTAGGCTTGGCGTTTTCTGCCTGAACACAATTAATAAATAAAAACAACTCTTGATGCGTTTCAGACTGAAGAATTAAACTAATTGTTCTTCAATCTGATTCTGTCGTAGGGTGTCAAAGCCCAGATTATCAGCCCTGAGGATGAAGATGAAGAAGGTGATGGCTATGCCTTTAATGAGGTGTGTGTGTGTTTTTTTTTCTGTTTAATTTCCCCCAAATTACTTGACTGCTTTTCATCCTGACTTTGTTTCATTTGAACCCGTTCACAGATGGACGGTCCCTTCCAGGACATCGAGTTGTTGAAGTCACGGCCGGCACACATGACGGTGTTCATGAGATACGTCTTCACCCAGCTGCTGGACCCAAACCCTCTGGTCAGTTCAGAGCTAAACAGATTTGCTCTAATGAGCTAATTATATATATATATATATATATATATATATATATATATATATATATATATATATATATATATATATATATATATATATATATATATATATATATATATATATATATATATATATATATATATATATATATATATATATATATGAGACACTGTCTGGTTTTCTTGATGCTAAAAAGATTGAAATTTGAGTCAGGAATATATGTTGCTTTCTGAATACACATAAACAGTGATTTCAATTTTTTTTTTTCTGCTTTAGTCCCGGAGCCAACATCTGTTTTATTCTTTAAGATGTCAGAAGTAGAGGAAGGTGCATAAAAGGGCAAAAAAGTTATAACGTTACATTTGGAACAGGTCGCCTTGGAGACAAAGTACAGAACAGAAATCCAAGACAAAAGTAGCAAGGTCTCCAGCATTTGACTCCCCCACTCAACTCCTTCAGATTAGCCAGCAGCAATTAGCAAACCCCTGGTGTTACTGGACATCTGCTGAGCTCATTAATGGAGCTACTTCTCAGTGAAACGCTGATAAAAGTGTTGTTAAAGGGTTAATGGAGGAGCCACGTTGTGATGACTTCCTGAGGGCGGAGTTTCAGATAGAGTAGAAATTTTTAAAGAGACAGAGGCCCAATTTCAAAGTAAAATTACAAAGTAAAATTTCTTACAAGTCATATTTGATATATGTAGCATTTTTTGAAACAACTGAAGTTAGCATAGTTACTTTATTGTGCCTTAAAATGGCACTATGTGCCTGGAAAACACATCATCCAAACTGGGACTTAGTTTCTTACATTCACGTCTTCTCCCCTCCACAGCTGTTCTACCTGTCTGTAGAGGCGTATTTAGGCTCCGCCCCTAAAGACGCCCGTGCACTCGCGCCTCAGATCTGCTCCCACTTCCTGGATCCTGATGCTGTATGTATCCATGCAACAACTGATGTTTTCACTGTGATAATACATGTGTTTTGCAGAGATTGACAATAGTAATGTTTTTTGGGTTTTTTTTTGTAAAATGTGAAAATAAATACATTATTACAATTTTAACCATAATGTTACACCTTCAGTGCGCCAACTCATTGGAACATTTTTCTTACAGCCTTTGAAGATCAAAGTGCGCGAGGAATTTCTAACAGAAATAGGTAACAGGAGGCTTCATTAATAATCTGATATAACACCAGTTATTTTTTTGTGCATCCTTTTATATTCTATCATTAATGTTTGTATTAATGTCAGAGAACCGCCTTCACGCCCAGGAGGACATCCGAGGGCCTCTGTCCGAGCTGCAGCAGCAGGTTCTGCCAGACATCCAGGATCAGATTCAAGACTACAGGTGTGTCATTTAAGGATGCTGCAGTCCAAAACTCAACACCGTTTTCCATCCAAGATGTCTGTTCTGACTGAGTTTAAGCTCTACAAGGTGTTTGTTTTTGTGTTTTTATCACAGCTGCCGTGTCGTCGCTGATCTTGACCCAAACTTGACCCTTAATAAAAAATGTTCAGTCAGAGAAAGAGCAGGTGCAAAAACGCAGGACGGTGCAAGTCTGAGTCTGAAGGCTTTTAGTTTAGTCTAAGGATATGAATTTAAACCCTGCAGATTCTGATGTGGGACTCTGGCTTTGAACTCTGTACAGTTCAGCTGTAGTTACATTTAAACCTTTGTAAAAATTCAGAGAAATGCAACAGTAACAGTAACCATTCATGCCAACTTTAACAAAGATGAAAAAAATAAATTAATTCTACTTTTCAACCTCCAACTCTCTTCCTTCTCTAATGAAGCAAAAAAGCTAGCTAATGATAGATAGATAGATAGATAGATAGATAGATAGATAGATAGATAGATAGATAGATGTTTATAAATCTTAAATTTCATTCCAGGTGGCTTTAAAACGATCTTATAAAGTCATAACTGCGTCTTACTGAAACCAGCAGACTTTCTGCCTCAGTTGCTTTTGTAACTGGATCTTAAGGTTTGTGTGTATCGCTCATTTACTGCGTGTTGTAAAACCACTATATGTATAGGATTTTCTGCTTTCTGTTTCCTGGTAAAAAAAACCTCTTACTTTATAGCTTTTTTTTTTTTTTTTTGTAACCTGTTGAGTTTGTGTTCATGTCTCCTGACAGGAACAAGCAGATGATTGGTCTGGGCTCTCTGTTTGGGGAAGGAGACCTGCGTCAGCTGGATGGAGACCCCCTGAAGGAGAAGCAGGTGGTGGACAGACAGGTCGCCGCTCTCTGGGAGATTCTGTGAGTCATGAAGCTGCCTTCGTGAATGGAAGTCGTAAAAGGGTAGTCCGTAGTTTTCCTCTTTGATTGGCTCACTTTGACGTTAGGAAATTAGGAAAGTCTCTTTCCCTTTAAAGAGAGAGAGGGGAAAAAAAGCTTTTCTCTCAGGAACTGAAACTGATTTTCTGTCTCTATAGTAGGTCCACCTGCTCAGGTGTTTATAGAGTCCTATAAAATAGTTAATCACAAAGCAGCAGCAGCAAAACGAGCATAGCAAAGGTCGTTGCTCCAGATGTAAAGGCTGGAAACCATGTGACACTTGCGCTTTCGGCTTTTTCCACACACCGTCAGATTCTCTGTCACATGACTGAGACGGCAGGGCTTCCGTTTCTAACGCCTGTGGATGTAGCTAAACCGCTGCAGATCCAATCAGCAAACTATTTTTTTGTCTGTTTTTTTTCCCGTTCCAGATCAAAGGATGAAGAGGACAGAAGGTAAAAGCGCGTTTATCGGCTATTCGACACTTTAGCAGCTCTCTGTTTCTTCGTTGGCCTCATCGCGTCGGCTCTCTCTCCTTCACTGCAGCTCCCCTCTGGCCTCAGCTGTCCTCCTCTACCTGCGGCACTCCGGCATCAAGCTCAGAGACTCCAAGGTCTTCCTCGGCCTGAGCACGGAGAAGGACAAGTGGCTGGCTTTTTTAAAACCCAAAAAGGTAAAGACAAGGCGGGACTCTTATCTGCGCCGGTTAAAAATAAATAAATAAATAAATAAGTAGATACATAAGCGTCTGATTTGAGAAAAGCAGTCGCTGCTGCACACGTAGTTCATCTTTAACAGAGGAAGCAAGTTTTTTCTTGTTTTTATAGCTTGTAATATCCCAGGAACCAAATCCGCCCCTGAACTTTAATGGACGTTTTAACTTGAAAACCTTGATAACTCCAAGCTGTTTGGCTTCCAATAAGCGCTGAACTCTGCTCTCAGTCAGCAGAGAGTTTATGTACGCTGCAGAAACACCAGATCTCACCACGGATCTTTGGTCTAGTTTCTACTTCAAATATCTTAGAACGCTTAAAATAAGATGAAACTAACTTTAAAGTAACTTTTTAGCACAATGTAGAAGTTTGTTTTAAGTCAATAATCCCTGAATATTGATGAAGTAGTCTTAGTTGGTGGATTATTTCACATAAAACATGAAATAAGTGATATAAGTCCATCTTGGGGCAAAAATGAAGCTTAAAAAAATTGCAACTTTTTGAAAAAAAAAAAAAGATGCTATAAAATCAATAGTTTTAGTTCTGCAACATCCTGGAAGGACTGGATGGTGATTAGCACAAATTATCGTTATATTTTCAAAATCATGCGTTTTCTATAACATGTACAAAACAAAACTAAATCAGTTTAGTGTTCTAGTTACAACCTGAAAGTTTCACTTCCTGTTTAGGTCTGAATAAACAGCTTGAACAACCGATATGTCTAGATACCAAATAGTTTTCTCTCAAATTGCTTTTTCAATCGCTGGTTGTGTAAATAAGTGAGTCTTCCTCCTGCAGTCACAGCATCCACAACGAAGAGTGTTAAAGTAGGCATGACTCAGGGCTTTCTCATGGTGCGTTCACTGCCCGGAAAAAGGTTGGAGTTTATTAGAGTATCAGTTTAATATTAAACCGTAAACAACATAAACCTGTTTTAATTTTATCTGTGAACAGCAACGCACTTTGCAACTTGTTTCTGCCATGTTTTCTACAATCCTCTTGGAATATCAGCTGTTTTTGTCACCTTTATTCATTTTAACATCAACTAACACTAATATGAAACTTTATACATTAGATTGCATCAAGTTGATTATGTTTTTTTCAGTGTTTACACTCAAGAAAGAAGGGAAAAACAAATCCTACACCGGAGATTTTGGCGTTTTAGCACATATTTTAAGCGAACGGATGTAGAAAACGAAACTTGCGTTTACAAATGTTTTGTCTTTCTGCAGCCGAGCAGCGTGAAGAAAGAGAAAGATGGAGAGGATAAGAAGAGAAACCCCATCCTGAAGTACATCGGCAAACCCCGGAGCACATCTCAGTCCAGTAAAGAAACACACACACTCACACACACACAGTTTTAAACAGAAATGAACCTCAAATAAATACTAGATCCTCTATTTACAGCAAAAGATTCAATAAAATTATTCTGACATTTATTTCATACAGAAAAGCAACAGATTATATATATATATATATATGTAGACAAATAATACATTAACTTATACAGTTTGTTTTCCTAAAACTGAAAATATTTTTCATAAAACCAATTTTTGTCTTGAAAAGTGCTGTAGCCTTCTTTCAGTCAGCTGACCTGGCAGTGTGCAGCCACGGGTTGCTGTGCTGATCTGTGTTCTATAAAGTTTTCATATCTTGTTATAGTTTTGTTATTTACAATAACTTGTGATAGAAAACACCCTGAAACTCTCCCTTTCACTGTTCATTTCCAATCATAATAATTTCATTTTGGTTTTTGTTCACCATGTTGTTTTGCTTTCTTTTTTTTTTTCTAATAATTATTAATTGACTCTTGATTTAATTGTTTCTTTTTCGGCTCATTTTTGGTTTTGTAGCATTCCACGTCCCGTTGTCACCCACAGAAGGTACATTATTATGTTTTTTTCCCTCCTCTTTATTATTTCACTTTTGCTTTTTCAATTAACTTGCTGCAGACTTAGTTCCAGCCCTACTTTCTGTCTTTTTGCTGTTGTTTTTGTCGTCGTACTGAACCGAGATGTGTTTTTATCAGTGCGTCCCGGCAGCGTGAAGAACATCATTCAGCAGTTCGAGAACCACACAGAGCTTCCAGGAGAGGAGGACGGGGATGGTGTGGACCCCCAGAGGCTGTCCTCCAGCAGCTTGGGAGAAGAAGGCATGGACAGGTGACTGTACCCAAAATTAACTACCTAAAATTAAGGCACTAACATGTATTGAATCCTTGAAAATAAATGTTAGTCACAGGTCTTAAATTTTGTCATGGGAGGCTACTTATTTATTTAATTTTTTTCCCATCGAACTTTTCTGTCAGGTAAAAGGTTTGAGTCACAAACGTCTAGGGCTGAAACGATTCCTCGAATGATTCGAGTACCTCGATTACTAAAATTCCTCGAGGAAAATTTACCTGCCTCGAAGCTTCGTTAATTTATGTTTTATTAGTTAGCGCACCGTGTTCCGGCCGGGACTTCATTTGCGTTGCGCGGAGCTCTCACTTCCGCCTCTAAGTTGTTGACAAAAGCTAAGTCTCAGCGGCATAAAGTCCAATCTTCAAGATTGGCCCGTGGGGATTTTATTGATTGATGATAATGCCCGACTTTTTATCATTTTTGGGGAACCAATAAGCATCCTTAAAATGACTGGGGGATGCCTGGAGTACGGCAGCATTTCTCCTCCGGGGCTGCTGGTTGAAAGCGAACGGCGGGAAGAGCGCTGAGGTGAGCGGATAGCCTGAACAGGGCGGGCGGCTGAGTAGCTGATGCTTACCGTGTAAATGTAGCTTTACCGACGAACCGCACAATAAATTTCATATCCCGGTCTGAAGAAACGGGTGGCGGAGCGCATCGTACATGGCTGGTAGATGAGTTTCTGAGTGTGACCAGTGAAGGTGTCGTAAATATCCCGTATTGCTTCCCCCCGTGTTCGTCCCCCGGTCTAACGGTTCGTCAGTCCGCTGGTCTATTTCCTCCCCTCCACCCCATGTTCGTTCATTCGCCCTCTCCTCCCACTCCAGGCGGCATTTCCCGTATTTTCAAACCCAAAGCGTGACAGGTTAGGTGGCAAGGTGAGTTTAATTAATCTATTAAACTCACTGAAGATGAATACATAAACTAAAAGCTGGATTGTAGACATTTTTTATAAGCATATTTGTGAGCCTGCCTCTTTGTTATTAAATTCAATATAATTTCAGATTTTTCTATAACTTTTCTTCTGGTTAACTTAGAAAGTGAGCTATTATTGTTACAGGTTAGTTTTCTAAACTACAAAAAAAGCAACTGTTAGGGATGCTCAAATATGAAAAATTGGACTGATATTGATATCTGATAGTAACACCGGTATTATGCCAGATTTACCAATATTTCATTTTATAATTTTTTTTTATCCGATTACTCGATTAATCGTAAGAATAATCGATAGATTACTCGATTACTAAAATATTCGTTTACAACAGCCCTACAAACGTCTCCATTCCATTGTGTGACTCCAGGCTACCAGCAGCTATCTGCTAATGTACCTTTGCTAGCTTAAATTTTGTAGTGGCAGGACTATTTGATCTAGCCTTTTTTTTTTCCTTCCTCACGGGACTTTCCTGTCAGGTAAAAGTTTGAGTCGCACGCAAACATTTTCATTGCATTGTGACTCAAGGCAGTCAGGCTTAGCTAGCTACTTAGCCAGCTAGCCTTAGAGTTTTGAGTTTTTGTGAACCTTGATGTTAATGCAGCAGAATTCCCCCACCATCATATTTTTTCTGTTTAAATTTCATTCAAGATGGCATTGCAAAGGTCTTAATTTTAACTTGCTGAAACCGGCACGTACCTTGACGTTTCCCGGTTTTGTCTCGCAGCCACATGGTCTCGGTGCGTTTGGGGCGCAGCGGGTCGTTGAAGGCTCAGGGCGAGGATCGCCGGCGGGGCACCATCTCCAGCGGGGACTCGGTGCCCCGCTCTCGCAGCGATGTGGACATGGAGGACTGCGAGGAGAGGGAGCAACCGGGCCTCCGGCTGCTCCAGCACAGCGCCTCGTCGTCCGCGTCCAGCAGCTCCGCTCGGTAAGGATTCTCGCTGTCAGACTTCTGTGTTTTTTTTTTTTTTTTGTTTTTTTTTTCCCGTTTGCAGCTCTGAGTCCAGGGGTCTCGCTCAACAGCCGCTCACATTCCCCTGATCTGGGTAGCTTCTTCCTCACGCCATCTCTATTTCCACTCTCCCACACTCAGGTCTCTTGAGAACCCTACACCCCCATTCACCCCTCGGTCCAGACGCAGGTGAGTCAGGATTAACGAAGGATCACCCAGAGTGAGGGAAATAGGAGCCCAGAGGCAGAAATGGGGACAATTTTTGTTCATAATAGCCATCATGGCTTTAAAATAAAATAACTTAGGCTGACTCTGGAAATATGAGTTATTTCGAATAATTGTTTTTCTGTTCTTCTCTTCATCCACGTTGTTTTCTTGTTGTTCCTCCACTGTCTGTTCCTGCCCCCCCTTTTCTCGGACCCCATCTTGATTTTCCTACAGGAGTGTGGACTCGCAGCTGGCCCTGCTGCCAGACGCCGCGGTGCTGGAGGACGAGGTGTCTGACGGGCAGAACTGGAGGGACACGGTTCCCCCTGAGCTCCTGGCGACCCTCAGCCCCAGGGAAGTGGAGCGGCAAGCCGTCATTTACGGTACGGTTGGCATTCACCGAGATCTGTGACAAAAAAGACGTGCGGTCAGGAATTTATTTGTCATCTTTGACTTCCCTTTGTTTCAATCAGAGCTGTTCACCACTGAGGTGTCCCACCTTCGGACCTTACGGGTTCTTGACAAGGTTTTTTACCGGAAGATGAGATCTGTGCTGAACTCGGAGGAGCTGGCCTGCATCTTCCCAAACCTGCCTCAGGTCTACGAACTCCACGGTCAGTCCGGGTGCCAGCGTGTCGTCAGGCTCCAAGGCTAGAGTTTGGAAGATGTTTTCTATGGAACACAAAGATCTCGTGAAGTCACGGTTTTACTATTTTGGAACTACAAAATTATCTATAGGACTTACAAATCACTGTCAAGGTACAGTCTGCTATAGATGTTATGAAGTCTGGTTAAAATAACTCGTCCACCTATGATGTTTCTGCTGGAGAGCTTTTATCAGCTGCTCCTACGTGCTAAAATAATTAAATGCTATGTTGCTCTGACCAAAAATGCATTGCTTCATATTTTTTTACACATGAATACACATATGCGACTACTGTAAGATGTGTTGCTTCTTCTAATAGTTTTCATCAGAAGCAGTTTGCTGAGGCGCTAGGCTAACGTTAGCACGTGTACTTTCTGTTTTGATAGGACTCATCGATAATCGTTTGCGGTTAAGACAACGTACAGAAAACGTTCTTCTCCACTTAATAATCTCAGTGCTTGGCCTCGAACATCGTAACATGTAATTGCTAGTGTTTCAGCTGCTCTCTGAACAGATCTTCGCTACATCTAGAGACGTCTGTGGAGCCATTTTTGTTTATTTCATACTGCATTTCTGCCCCGGTGTTGATTTATTTATTTTTTTTTCTATGTAGCGAGTCTTTGTGAGGAGATGAAGAAGCGAAGGGAGAGCCCCATCGTTCAGAACATCGGAGACGTCATGCTGGCCAAGGTGAGCCACTCCTGCTGCGTTTACCAAACTCTGCTGGACTAAGACGGAGTATTTCAGTAACAAACACTCCAAGTATGTTTAGCAATGCAGGTTTAGCATCATTTTTCTCTTTCAAAAGTCAACAGCTAGTTATGGTCTGTTTGAAATGCCAGGGGATTTTAAATAAGAATCTGCTGGTCTTTTTCCTTTTTACCTTCCTAACCCTCGTTGTTGTTGTTCAGGTTGAAGGCGCAGCTGGAAACGAGTTTCAGGAGCAGGCGTCGCAGCTGTGCTGCCAGCAGACTCAGGCTCTGGAGCTCATCAAGAACAAAAAACGGAAAGATCAACGCTTCGCCCAAATCATCCAGGTCTGCACGCTCACCGACTCCAGAAAACCTGAAAAAAGAAAATGTCTGCCTTGTCTTTTTAACATATCTGGTTTGACATTTTATAAAACTAAAACTTTCAGCATCCTTGGGACTTTTAAAGTGAGATGCAAAGAGTTGCTGTTTTGCAAATCTTCTCTCATCAGACCTGTCTTTACCCCCAAACATAATTCAATGCTGCTAAGTCCCATCAAAACAGAAAACATAAAAAAAGACATCGGTTTTCTTTCGCTGACGTTTTGCTGACATGTCTCCGGCTCAGGAGTGTGAGGCGAGTCCTCAGTGTCGGAGGCTGCAGCTCAAAGACCTGCTGGTGTCCGAGATGCTGAGACTCACCAAGTATCCTCTGCTGCTCGACAAGATCATCAAATACACAGAGGGTGAGGGAGCAGGAGACTGAAAGGAAACGATCTGTGACTCTACAAGGAGTCGAAAACAGTCGTACTTCAGTTTGATTTGATAATATAATTACTTAATTTCCTGATGGTTTTCTTGCGATAAAGAGTTAGTTTACCTGCGGTTTTATGAAGATAACGACTTAATTTACCTAAGTTTTTCTTGAAAAAACTAATGAGTACACTCAGCTTCCATTGAAACCTGCTCATATCTGTTTTGTTTTGTTTTTTTTTATTTCTGCAGGCGGCTCATCGGACCTCCCGTCGCTGCAGCGCGCCCAGGCTTGTTGCCGAGGCATCCTGAAGGCGGTCAACGAGGACGTGAGGGAGACGGAGCACCGGCAACGCCTCAGTCAGTACCAGCGCCGGCTGGACCCCGCGCCTCAGTTTAAGGTGGGGCCAAACATTTCTAATTTACCGCCCTGGTAGCGTCCTCTATTCATCAAACACCGTTTTAAAACGTCTTCTTTCCTCACAGAGTCTGGACCTCACCACGAAGAGAATGATTCACGAAGGTCCTCTCGTCTGGAAGATCGGCAAAGACAAGCAGATAGGTCGGTATTCCTCCCGCCGATCGGCTAACGTCGGCTCTGGTGTCCGTTTCATCTCGTGTCTGCGCTCGTTCCTCAGAGATCCAAGCGCTGCTGCTGTCGGACTGCCTGGTCTTCCTCCAGAAAGGCCCCGACGACCGGCTGCTGCTGCGCTACCCGTCCCGGTGGATGGGAGGAGGAGGAGGAGTCATCACGGACACCAAGACCTCCTTCAGTCCCGTGGTGAAGCTGGACTCGCTGCTTGTCCGCTCCGTAGCTACAGGTACGGTCTTTGCTGAAGTTTGGACATCCTTGTCTTTTTTCTGTTTTGTTTTTTTTTTTCAATGAAATGACGACTTTTGGGTACTTTTTTTTTTCTAGACAAAAAAGCTCTGTACATCATCAGCACCAAAGAGACGCAGATTTATGAGCTGGCGGCGGGGTCGCCGTCTGAGAAAGACACGTAAGTGGATTTCTTCTGCGACAGACGGACGAACATTCTTCTACTGTTCACCTTTAGAAGTCACATTCTGCTTCACTCTGTCTGGATGGTTTGCTAACTTTTCTGCTATTTGATTCACAGCTGGAAGGATTTACTTGAAAAGACCATTAAAACTTCATCTCCACAGAGCAATCACGGATCACTTCCTGTATCGTGAGTATATATATGTAGAGGATAAGAAACAAGGGGAAGAAAAGTTCCTAGTCTTAGTTAAATCACATGCATATGTATTCATTCAGTATGTTTTGTTTTTCCAGTTCTCCCAGCCTACGCAGCAGTTCACCAGCCTTAACTGAAGGTAAAAAAAACCATGAGCAACGGGAAAAAAAGATTAGCGCCACAAATTCTGTGATTTTAATTGCAAAAAAATCCCAGAAGCAATTCTGAAATCCTGCAGGGACCGATGGCTGTGAAAAGATGTTCAGTATTAATTCATTTTAAGAAATGAGTATTGAATGCAGAGACTGCTATTTATTAATATTTGAAAAGTTGAATAGGTTTAATCTATACATACTGGCACAACTGACCCTTGAGAACATTCCTGGTCTTGATAGGACCCAAAAATGAAAACGAGTTTGACCACAACACTTTGTGGACACTTTGTCTGCACCAATGAAAGATAACTCACCTCAGCTTGCCAAATGCATAAAATGGCTCCAACAGGAGGACTGGCTGGCCTATTTTCTGGCTATTTCAGCTAATAACTAATTGACCGCACTGGGTCACTCAGAGACTCTATATCGGGTATCAACCTTCCAACCCAACATGGTCTTTAAGTTTGAACAATTCAAACTGGTTGGCAGCTAGAGTTCAGACTACGTTAACATTAAAATGCTAAATTCTTAGATTTCTTTTGTTTCTAATCCACCAGTCCACCCTGCGGAGGAGCAGTCGGAGTTTATCAGGAGCCACGCCTCCGCTGACGACGGCATGCTGGGTGACCAGCTCACCGACCAACCTGAAGCCAACAGCTGTGATGAGGACCAGGCAGTGGGCGTGGCAGAAGCTGCTCTGCACGATGGTGGGGAGAAATCGGAACGCAACGGAGTCAGAAAGCAGCATTTTTGGAGGATGTTGGACTTACTGTTGTTTCTCCTCCAGTGGAAACGCTGCGGAGGCTCATATTGCCGGACGTGGACGAGGACCGGAGGAGCCACGATACGGACGACACCCCCACCAACACTATGAGCAACGGGAACGCCGACGGACGACGGCAGGACTCTCTGGAGACCGTCCTGGACCTCTGCCTGAGCGAGCCGGAGCCCGGGCAGCCAGAGGCTCCGCCCCCAGAAAGCAGGCAGCCCAGCGCCAAGGTGGTGCGGAGAGGTAAACGGATTGCAGGGAAGACGAGCGGTCGACTCCAATCTCTCACTTGCTGATGATGATCAAACCGAAGACGACGTTTGTCTTTGGATTCTGGGTGTCTTTGCATGTTTCCTTTCGACTTGTGATTATAATTTTCTTTCTCTCTGTTTTTTTATCTCATTTGCTTGCAACAAAAAAAAAAAAACACAAAAAATGCTTCTTTTTCCTCCCCCTTCTTTCACCCTTTCACACACTTTTCCTTCACACACATCTATCCTCTGCGTAGCTGTGGTTGCGGGTGCTCCTCCTCCTCCTCCTCCTCATTCTTCTTCTGCCCCTGATGGCACCGCCAGCGATGTTAGCCTCCCCTCCGATCTGTCGTCGCAGTCTAGAGGCGAGGCCGACACGCAGGGTAATGGAGACTGAACCTGTTGTCATGAGACCACTCTCAAATCAACCTTTGATTCGGGCGACGGCTTTCGAGCTAAAGCCGCTTTTCCACTCTCTTAGGGAACGTCTTCTACCTGGTGATGCCGTTAGACCAAGGAGAGAGCGTCACTGACGACCTCCCCGACCCTCCTACGCCCACCGCCAGCTACTTCCCTCAACCTCCACAGGAAGTGATGTCATCACAGACTCAACTGGAGGAGGTGGAGGAAGAAGAAGAAGAAGAAGTGGTCGCGGCCTGCTGCCCGGAGTTCATCCAATCAGAGACAGAAACTATGCAAATGGAAGTAGAGTTAGAGGAAGACGATAATGACAATGATGGTGAAGAGGATGATGAAACGGGCCCGCCTCCAGCTGCACAACAGAGTCACGTGATCAGAAACGCGGATGAGATTTTTCTCACCATCGAGGGCTTGATGAGGAAGTTGCACAAGCTGAAGGTGAGTTTTGTGTCTTCTGTTGCCCCTGTGGAGGAACCAAGACGATCCGGTTCAAACGGCAACATTCAGAAGTATTAAAAACGCTCAAGCTTTTCCACTTTATCTCACGTTACCACCAGAACATTATGAATTCAACTGGCTAGGTTGAGCACATTCACTGATTAAGCTTTTTGTTGAAGAAACATTGTTTTTCTGCCTCTGCCTTAATTTAAAATTCATCCAAATTGATGAAATATGATTTTCATAATCTCAGTATAGAAAATGTTGAGACTGTGTTGAAATTATAGAAAAATAAATGACATTTTTGTACATTTACTTTGTGATTTTAGCTTGACATAAACATTTTAGGGCAGGACCAGAGACGTGTTTAACATTTCAAGCCTTACATGAGTTTTAAACTGGACAAATTCTTGTTACGGGATGCATAAAATTAATTTTTTACAGATTTTCCTCGTCAGTTGCAATTGAATTCAGAGTAATATAACAAATGTTGCTGTAGGGATTTTAGTTAGCAAAACAAAAGCTGGAAAACTTGACCTCATAATATTTACAGCTAAATATATCTCATGCAGTTCTATTGTATTTACAATACATACCAGTCATATAACAGTTGAGTTGAAAATGTATGAAAAATGTTGCAGTCTGAAAGTTCTTTAATTCCAACTTCCTCCCGCCATGTTGAATTCCGTCTTCTCCGCTTAATGGATGAATGTGATTCTGTTTAGATTTTGGGTTTGTTTACAGAAGTGCACTTAAGAACAGCTCCTAATGTTTGCGTCGAGTATTGATGTTCGATTCCTTTGCAGGAAATCGAGAAGGCCCATCACAAGCTGCTAGAATCTCTCAGAGATCCCGCCCTCAGTCAGGAGTCAGAGGACCAGGCGTGCCGCTCGGCAACCGTCTCCAGGACGCCGTCCATGGACCGCAGCTCAGGAGACGGTTCGTGAGTGCCGTTATTTAGATGTTTGGTCTTTTATATTTGTTTTTAAGCTTATTGCTTTGGATGCTAATCATATTTTTTTTTTTTTTATTGTGGTTGTGTTTGCACTTTAACAGGTAAGGAGGGAAACCCGGGAGATCCCAGAATCCTCTCAACCGGATTCTGAGTGGATTCGCTCGCTGTCGGCTGATCTCCACACGCGTCTGTAGGTTGAACACTAATAAGTCCCGCGGATCTAAACGCACATCTCATTTTACGATGGGAGACAGCACGATGGAGATAGATTATTATTTTTTAAGGATGGAAGTCTGGAGAGAGAAAAAGAGGCAGGAAAAAAAAACAGGTAGCAGAAGAAGGGTGAAGAAGGAAGTTTGAAGAACATGAAGTTTTTTGGGGGAGAAAAAAATGACCAAGTTGGATTCTTGTGAAGGAAAAAAAACAAACAAGACTTTTTACGTTGTGTTTTGTAGAGCTGGTTGAAGAAACGGAGCAGAGAAGTGTCGAAATGTTAATGTAAGGAAATGTTCCTAGGGACCCGTCACCCCAGCACTTTACCCATAATGCATCTCTCCCCCCAAACCCAGCGCTCCCCCTGTCGCGTTCGGACCCGACCGGGGAGCAGACGACAGTACGTTTCACGGCCGAAGGACTGTGTCTGATTAATTCAGGTCATTTTTTTTTTTTTTTTTTTAATTGCACTGCGTAAGGAAAACGAACACAAGCACCACTAGACTCACTAAATCACTGTGGAAAACTCTTCTTTTTTTAAAAATTCTTTTCATGTTTGGTTTCAGCTTTCATTGAAGCTACAGGAAGGTGGAACTGTTGCATTATTTCACTTTTTTTTTTTTGCTTTACTTTGGGGAAACACTACTGCTCTGTTTACTACTGAAGAAGAAAAAAAGCAGGTAGGTTTAATTTCCTTGCTTCCACGGCGTAAAGGGATCTCCGCAGATTCACACAGCTGCTCACATCATGCCAGGTTGGATCGTTCGGGGAGGTTTATATTCACTTGTCATAACCAAATTTTGGCACCGGCGGTGCTGTATCCCACGACCCCTAACCCTTGTCCGGTTTTTGGTTTAAACGTGAGGGAAAACTGTGAGTTGTTCGTACTGCGGTTAAGTTGAGTGTAAAGTTTTTAGGGAGAAGTTTGGAAAAGCTTAGGGAGAAAAAACTTATTTTTTTATCTTCGGTAAATACACTTGGTTTCGTGCATGTTAGCCTGTTAGCTTAGCATAAAACTGGAAGAAGTCACATGTAAAAGAAATAAAAAATAAACAACGAAATACACCCATGACCTCAGAAGCTCGCTCGTTTATTTTATACAGATTATAACCCAACGAGTCATAATGTAGTAATTACTAGTAGCTGTGAATTTCAGTATATTTTCAGCAGAACTTGCTCAGTGCTTTACGTTTGTGGCATGGTTCTGGTTTTGTGAAGTACGGTTCTGTGCAGTCAGTACTTGATACAGACTGAAAACAGAAACATTTTAGGTTTTTCATGTCCACATTTTTGATAAAACATTGGTAGCAGACCAATTCCAACATTTGCATTTGCAAATGCCAAACACAAACGTAGCAGCTGTTTAGGTGATAGCACGAACCGCTACATTTTCTGAGATTCTGGTTATTATGGCAGGTTATTATGGCCACCCATGATGGGTGTAGACTTTAGTATACACCCACCATTGACTAGTCTTTGGATTGTATATGATCCAGCTGCTGGTCGGATACTGACCACTCGTAACGGCTTCACAGAACCCCACTTAAAAGGAAAAAAAGGCTGCCATTTTTCTACACAGTTATACAAATATTGAGCTTAAAGCAGTGACGATTACCAGCATAACTTTTTTTTTAAATTATATTTCCGTTTGTTGGTGTGTAACTAATCAAAGTTTGAGCAACCTCCTGGTAAAATGTTTTTTCATACCAGCATTTCAAATCAATTTGCACCTTCTCCATTTTCACCCATTTTGCTGTCCTACTTCCTGAAAAAAATAAAATACCCATACACCTGAAAATACCTATGGTTATATTTATGCATAATCTTAAAAACACTCAAGTCTAATCTATCTATAAATGATTTCCTTAATATTTGATATCGCACCCTACTTTTATTAACAGTAGTTCTAATGTTGACTCTTATGAAATAAGGCAGATTGTGACGCTTGATTGAACCAACAGAATAACTGACCGCTTTTCTGCCATGCTAATTTTAGACGCTTACCTTACACATTGTTAGCGGGGTTTAGTTAACAGCCATAGTTCTCAGAGGGTACGAACTGACAGTCAGAGAAAAAAATGGAAGTAGGGCACATAACTAAAACCTAAAATTAAAAACTTACTAAAGACAAGCACACGTTAGCATGTAGCATCAAGCTACATCCAAGCAAAATCCGACGTTAGCATGTAGCATCAAGCTAACGGCTTTCCGTCTTGAGCTTGCGGAAGATTTATGTTGTTTACCTTTGTATGCCTGGTGTAAAAGTAAAAGCAAAAACTATTCCTGGAGCGCCCGTTGGATTTTATTCTTTTAATTTTTTAAATTAATATATGTATTGAAATTAGTTTGGTCCTGGGTGAGACCTGAACCCAACACCAAGAGACGCTAAAACCAAGTGCTTTTCTCTCTCTTTTTTTTTTTTTTTTTTTTTTTTTTTTACCAATCTACACTAATACATACTACATATTTTTTTCTTACTAATTTATGTTTTTCTTTAAATTTCTAAATTTCTCACAGAAGCTTATCCGAAACACACTGGAGGAGTTTATTTTTGAGCTATTTTTTATTATCACTGGAAGTGATTTCCATCTTCCAACCCTACGCTGTCACACTACAGCAGCCTCCAATGTGTTGTCAGAACGTGGTTTCCTTTCTGGTGGTGTTTACGCTCTTTGAAGGAGGAACAGGAAGACAGTAGCATGTGTATAGATTTATGAAATGCAGCTGAAATGGAAAAAAAATAAGAAATTTTTATCGCAGCTGATCCTGAAAAAACTTGGAAAAGGAATTGTAAAGTTGGAAAGTGATCTACCAAAGTGAGGCATTGAAGGGAACATTTTTGTTTTGTTTTATTTACCATTTTGGATGCTGGGGATTTTTATTTCTTTTTTTCAGCACCACAGACCAGCAGAGGGATGTTTTTGTCAGTCCTCAGTTTTGAAAATTCAGCACAAAAACGCCACCCCAAAACAGAAAACCCACGATCCTCGCTGGTCTGAATCAGCTGAATCAGGATCAGTTTCTATCTAACCATCTTTCATCTCGTCTTTACTTCTCTCAGTCTCTATTACTCAACTACAGTGGTTGTATTTCCTGTTTCTACCTCTACACTTTGTATCTTCCTTTTCATGTATTAACTTGTACATTGACATCAATGTTGTGACCCTAACTGACTGAATTAAAAACATCTCAAACTGATTACCTTGTTTTTTTTTTGTTTGTTTTTTTAAATATATATATATACATATGTTGCACAAATAAATTTCCCTGCACAGTGCAAACTACTGTATGCGTAAACACATCTTTAATTTCCATCTCATTGTCTTTTTATTTGGTCTCATCATTCATGTGTAATATAGAGAAATCCAACCCACTTGTTTTATAATGTTAATTTTTTTCTGTTCTGTAAAGCCTTAGTTCTTCTATTTGATTTTATTTTTGTAGACATGATTTTAATAAAAGGATGCATAAATTATTTTCTGGGGTTTTTTTTGTTTTGTTTTGTTTTAAAAGATGGATGAGTTTGTTAGCTGCACAAAAGGCAAACAGATTTTTGTTTCTGGTTTATGTGTTTTTGTGAGATTAAAACGATGAAACTGGAAAAGAAAATTCCTTGTGTGGACTTTCATTAGTAAAACAAAACAAAGGTTTTGTTGTCAATGGAAATTATTTCTTATGCTGTTAGTGCTAGTGGCTTCTGCAGTTGGCACATAAAAGAGAGCTGGGGATGAACTGGGTGATGTGCTCAGCAAAGCAGAAAAGCGTCCATCTTCAACCAACAGTCCAGACAAAACCGGATATGGACCTTCAAAATAAAACCGAAACGACTGCGAAGGACATAAGTGAATAATTTCCCTAAGAAAACCACTGGAACCCTGGATGAGTCTGATTGTGACGTAATTAAGTACCGCATTGACTCAAATAATTTTGAGTCAATGCGGTGATAGAACAGCGGCATCTACCAAGGTATTTGACAGTAATTCAAAAATATTGCCAATTATATTGTCTTGCATTTAAGCTTCCGTGGTTTTGCTGAGCGCCATCACAACATTGCGCTGCCACCGCCATGTTTCACCATGGGAATAACGTATTCACGATGTTCAGTGTTAGTTTCTAAGCACTTTTACAGTATTTCACATACCAAAACGTTCTGTCTTGGTCTAATCTGATCAGAGCCCACATGTTTGGTGGGTCCCCTACATGATTTGGGGGAAAACTGCGAACAGGACTTGGTCTGACTTCCTTTGAACGGTTATTGCCTGAATTTGTTGAGTTCACAAATAATATATTGACGCCATGTTTTGTTGGATTACCAGTTGTAACATACTCTCATGCAGAAAGTTTCAAATTTCTATATGAAAAATACGAGCATTGGTTGTAGTTTTCGGTCTACAATTACTAAACTTAGCTGCTGTATCACAAAAAAAACTTCATAAAATGAGTCAGAATGTGAACAACCACGGTACGGATGGAGTGACTAAGAATGAAAGATAAAGTAAATAAAACATTTTTTGTCTCAATGAAACAGTAACGTGCACGACTTGTCATAAATTTCCAAAACGGCTTTTAATTCCCAAACCCCTCACCGGAAGTTGCGCGTGAACCCAGTTTTATCTCGACGCTTCTCAGCCCGGCGTTGTATCGTCCACCCATCCCGACTCAGCGGGACTCCGGGACACAACAGATGCGGCGGAGCCCCGTGATGAGGTGTTGGTAGCAGCCTGTTGAGGAAACGTTTTTGTGGGAGGGACGCGGGGAAGATTTCCCTTGGAAAATAAAAACAACAGATTGTTGCACTGTGAGCTTTGGGGCTGATTTGTAATTTTCACCTTAATGGCCGTTGGAAACCGCGCAGACTGATGAGAAAGGACGTAAAGTGAAAGACAAAAAGGTGGACTTTTTGATGAGGGACGCCGCTGCTAACTGGCTCTTTGTGTCGGAGGCGTCTTTTTTCTTTTTTTTCTTTTGAGCAGTAAGGTGAGACCACCCTGCGGGGTTTATATTCACGTCTTCATTTAGGCTGCTTGGTCGCATAAGTTTGCAATATGAAAACTTGCCACAAGTTTAGAGTTGTCACGCATTTTTATCTTTTTCGATTATTATTATTGCCCCGGTCTACCGGTCGAGGATTGATGAGCTGGCAAACATCTCAGCGGCTGGACTAAAAAATGTTTGCACGCTTTCATGTGGTGCACACTGACGCGCACTTTCCTGCTTTAAGTCCGGCTGCGTGTGTGCGAATTTACGCAGAGCGCAGTTTTAACCAGGCAGCTTTTAACTTTGTATTTGTGGAGTTTGTTCTCACGGCGGTCTCATGCGCCTTTCCGGCTTGGGTTTGTTTAGCGAATGACTGCATCCAACCGCATCACTACACGTTGGGTGTGTTTGCTTTGTCTCAAAAAGCACCTCTGCCAGTGCCGTCCCCAAGCCGGGGCGGAGTGGGGTGGGGTTGCCCCCTGGTAGGACACAATATGTGTGGCACTTTTTCTAAATATACAAACCTTAAAGGAAGAGAAGGCATGTTTGAATAAGTTACATAATGTTTGTGTCATTAGGATTCCAGAGAGAGCTCCTTAAAGGACAAAAGGGGCTAAATAATTCTTTATCTGTCAGTCTTTAAACCAGGAAGAAAACTCTTTGAGATTAAAAATCTAATTTATAAGTGTCCTGGACTATGCAGCACCAAAACAAGAAAAAAACAAGACAGTTTCTGTAATATAATATAATATTTTTGTGCCCTTGTTTCTAATGCTGCCCTGGGCATTAGCATTACGGCTGCAAAGCTATACCCTGGCAATAAACAAATAATTGTTTTTACAGTTATTTTATTTTATTTTATTTTTTTGAAAATCTTTCTTCTTTTTAAATCTTTGAGTATTGTTATTATTTCTCTGCTTTTCGTGGCTTTCTTTTAAGGTTTGACTCAACTGTATACACGGGCTTAATAGACAGTCATGGATTTCCTCCAAGTCACTATAGCATAAAATTTTACACATTCCTTCATGAGATAAATCAAACCCCTTCTTTTTGACATTCAGAGAGATAATTTTAAACAACCAACCTCCCACCTTTGTATGTACAGCAACAACATAACAGTGACCACTTTCTGGTAGTCAAATGAATAAAATAAACACTACTTTTATCCACAAATGTTGTTGTAAGCAGAGAACTTTTAATTCGCTTGCATTTCGTCGAGAACGTCAGTACGCAAAAACGACTGGTTTCCGACTGATAATGGGCCAGTCAAATGCTAAATCATCATCATCATCATCACTGGGTAATTTCTGTGTACATCTGTAAACAGCTATGTTCGATATTTAGCTTCCGCGCTGTCAGTGAAGGGATCACACTGGATATGGAGCTGATCTTGGTATCCAATGGAAATCAATATGTTTTGATTGAATTAGGAGAGGAGAAAGCTTGTTGCACCAATCAATAGGATTGACTCCATTGTGACTCAACGAGAGCCAGAGAGAGAGAGAGAGAGAGAGAGAGAGAGAGATGGTTTTGTTTACATTCACTTAGCAAGACGGTTGTGCTAAACTCAAGAAACACTCAGACGCATTTCTCACTCGCTAGCATGTCTTACTATAATGTCCTTGACCTTAAAATACGAGTCTTTTTGTACCAGGCGATAAACATCTAGATTTACTGTAGCTACTAAACACACTTCTTAACAGTCTAATTGAACCAGTACTCCAATATATGAACATTTTCCTGATCTGCAGCAAAGCTCTAAATATAATTTCCGTGTCATTCTTGGGAAACTAGGTTCTTAGGTCAATGGGATTTGTATTTTTAGCTACAAAATAATAGGAGCACTCCGATTTGTGTGACACTGTGTGATAGTGGAGCTATTTTTATCCTTTGTTTTCACCATGAAGGCCTTAATTTATCATTTTTGTCCAATTGCAGCATAAAAAAAACACAAGCAACCATGAGAACCAGTTCCGAAGTTTTCTTTAGCTTTCATGTAAGTTATTGTAAATGTCAGCAAAGGGAGTCTTGCAGGTTTTATTAATATACAACATCCTGCATTTTAAGGCGTCCTTCAAATATCAAATTGCTTTTTTTTTTTAAAAAAAATATCACTTAAAATTTAAAGTCCTCCAGTCGTGCCACCATTCTTCAGATTTTCTCTCCAATAAATTGTTGTAGAGTCTATCATCCTCGATAATTCTTGTTCCTTTCACAGAAGGCAGCTGAGCTTCCTTTTTGTTTTTTTTTGTAGACATTTCATCAATCATTCGGATAATTTTATTTTTGTAATTTCTGAACACAAGTCAGAAGTTTCAAGTTTAGAAGTTGCAGTCAGAGCTACAATTCCACAGATAGGGTTGCTAAAGCCACTAATTGGACTGTAAAGTTCATGAGTCATGGACTCTACCATGTAATCTGTTCAATGTCTGGAACATTGCCACTTGATGATGCCAACACCTGAGTTGTTTGGGTCACATGTCTTGAGGTGTGAATGCCTGTAAAACAGACGAGTCCGTAAAGGAACCTATTAGTGCGATTGCTCCTAAATGAACCCGATACTTTCAACCCATGTTCAAATCTGACAGAGCACTCTGCGGGAGAGATAAAATGTCTTTAGGAATTGAGAGAAGTCCATTTGGCTGCTCACCAGACATAGACCTTTTATAAGGAGGTCTAAATCACTCGTTCCATAAGCTTTTTGAAGGTCTTCCAAGTCTTTTCTTGAACTGTAGCTGCTTTTACCCTCATTTTCTGTCCAGTACTTGTACCTGAATGTTTAAGGGGAATTCATTAGATTTTTTAAGCCCTCTGGCCTAACCAGTCTGCTTAATTTGAACTAAGACGAGCCACCTATGAAAACCATTAACCAAAAATAAAACAAGAGGAAAACATGACCAAGCATCACCAAGGGAATCTCAAAAGAGCTATTGGGATCCTGTTTCACTAGTTTAATGATTTTTGTTTGTTTTTTTTGCTTTGCCTGGTGACATAATCAGAGGTCAGATACCAGAATTATGTCACAAAATGTACTTAAAATGTGATTGAGCGTAGAAAGATTCCTTTTAACAATTCGTACCCAACTTCCTGTCTGTGGAGTTTTTCAAAAGGTGGAAAAATGGGTCCAATCTTTGTCATTTGAAGTGGCTTTTTTTGTTTGATTCTAAGAGCTGATAACAGATACTGCAATATCCCCCCTTAGAAGGAATATTCAGGTGAATTGAGCATATTACAGTCCAATTCACCCGAAATGTTTTCCGCTATGCGCCTCTCTGCTTTGCCGAACGTCCCGCCATAGAATTCCACGTGGGAATCACATGAAATCCCTCAGCGCAAATTGGAGTGTCCGATATAGAAAGCAGAAACAGGAGGTTAGGGCACAAATGAGAAAGCACGAGGACGTTGGTTATTAGATTATAGGTTAGTTTGTAAGGTACCAAGAAGACAACACGAGTCCTGTCCTGACAAAGACAGAAAAAAAAACAGAAACTGGATCAGATTTGGAAGATGAAGTCAAACGCGTCCTTGAACTGGAGTCAGATTCACAGCTTTGGTGAAAGGATTGTCTGTTTTTGTTTTCTGGGGGTGTGTATAGCCAAGGGGGTCGAGGAGGAGACGAAGCACTGAGTTGTTGTTCTGGTCTCCATGACGACACCCCACTACCACCTCCCTCCTTTGTCTTTTCTCACCCCTAGACTCCCATTCATCCCCATTGTAGTAGCTGAGTTGTGTTGCCCTGAGAAACCACAGGGGACTCTTGGGAATGTGGCGCCTGTGTGCGGACGTCAACTCGACATTGCAAAGAGCAAGAAAATATTCAGCATGTTGCATGTTTTTAATCATTTCCTCTTTAGCTTTAATGTAAAACTAGCATGTTGTGGATCTGTGCAAATACTTGGCCTCCTCTTTGATGCTTCCTGAATGCTGGAGACTCGAGGCCTGGTATGGAAGGTGGCGTAGTTGGCCTTTATCAGGCTGAGAACACACTCTGGGCCAATACGCTTATGGATTCTCATGAAAAAGTCTCCCATAAGACGGAAGAATGGGCTCAGCTATGTCCTGCGCTGCCGACAGTACACAGCCTTTCAACAGAGCGCACAGTGCCAACATTTTAACAATGCTGTCTCTCTTCTTTTCATGGCTGCTTGGTATGTGCCCCTTTCGAGACAGTTTTACTTGTCTCACATGACAAATTATCCTCTTCCTTTGCACTCTCTCCTCACTCCTAATCTCTCCTCTGTCCCTTGGCTCACACAGGCAGTACGCTCTACTCGGTTGCAGATCCTGCAACTTTTCTCTCACATTGCCTTCCTCTCTCATCCTTCCTCCTTTTTCCCCCTCAGGCCTCCAAGATAGATTCCCTCAGGAGTAAAGTGGACTTGTTGCGTCTTCCGTTGGTCCTTTCCACAAAGTCCATCAGCAACCGCAAGAGCCAATTGGGCGTGGTGTGGGAGAAAGGCGGCGGCTCGGGGACGGGAGTGGCACGGAAACTCCGCCCACCGCCGGCCTCCGACATGGACAACGAGTCAACGTATTCGGGATATTCCTACAAGTCGTCCCACTCGCGTACCTCCCGCAAAAACAGGTAGGGGATGGTGTTTGTTTCTCGCTGTCTTTAGAGTGAGATCTTTACTGTGTCTTGTAATGTACTTGCTGTTAGCGCGAATACGGGACAATATGGATGAAAACCTGTATGATACTGCTGTGGTGGAGGTTCACCTTCCATTGGGACGTTGATCCAACACACACTCCCAGAGCTGCAATGAAATTAGTCAGATCAAAGAGTATTGGATTAGGATGATCTAACAGACTCCAGACGTGAAACTAATTTAGAATGTGATCCAAAGCTTAAAATTCAATGTTCAAAGACTTTCTTTAGCCAATCTGACTGAGATTTTTGTATTTTGCAAAGAATAAGAGGTAAACAAATTCAGACATTTGGTGGGCAAAGCTGGTATAGATGCATTTTATGTTATTTGACTGTTCTAAATTGATATTTGATGTGAGTTTAAGTGCTTATGGATAGATCTCCTGTGTGAGTGCCTTGCTCTCACCCGGTGATATCCAGGTCAGACGACTGGGCCCTCTTTCCAAACAGCAGGGTTAGCGAATGGATTGGTGGACTGATTTGGGGTTTTCTACACCAGACCAAGTGGAATATGAAGTCAGGCATTAATACTAGTGCTTGCAATCTCCAGTATTTCCACTAGATGTCCCCAAATAAAACAGAGTTGGATCCACACTTTTGCAGCACTTTTGTTGTGGCTTAACTTGTTGCAAATGGTTTTTTATTTTAAAGTCAAAAGTAATTACCCTTGGGGATGAATAGTCTCTTGTGTCTCGTCCCAGGAAGTTTCTGGATTGACAACTAAATCGCAAATCTTTCAAAATGAACAAGACCAAAACTCCCTTTTTAAACTTTTGTATTTCATATAAGGTAAAGAAGGGAATCAAGGAGTTGAAGTAATGTTCAAAAAGCAACTGAAAATTACCCAATGTTTGAAATAAAAGTATTACAAAAAAGTTTTGAATCCACCTGCCTTATAGCGGCACAGCCTGTTAACTTAAACTCTCTGTCAGTGTTTTAAACTTAAAGTTATCATGGATTTTATTATTTGGGAAGCTCTCGGGTCAGTCATTGTTCTAAATGTGTGTATATTTAAACTGTGATGCTGTGACTCATTGAGGTAAAAGTTTGCAGCTTGAGCTGATCTATAACCTATATGAGTGTTCCTGGCATTTCCTGAATACCAAAATAGATGAACTTTTTTTTTTAGTTGAAATGTAACCTTGATGTTGAACCTTTTATTTTGCTCTGTTGTCTTTCAACAATCATGAATCGCTTCATGATTGTTTTCCGGTCTATTATAAGTTATGTTATCATGACCTACTTTTCTGTACTTTCACAGTCTGACAGTCCTTTTCCTAAAATGTCTTTCTGTGCAATAGTCAAACATGCCTGTGAATAGAAAAAAAAATCTTTTATTCCAAACAATAAAGTTTGTCTTAAAAGAAGAGCTTACATACTGTATATAAAAATACCCAAGTTTTGTATAATGAGGTCAATTGCTGTGAATGAAAGTGCACCGTCATTTCAGATAACTTAATCCCGATTAAATTCTTAAATGAATTAGTGTAACTGCAACCAGCTGATTCTGGGTCAGCAAGTTAATCTTTCTGGGAAACTGGATAAAATAAGCTGTATCACACAACCTCAAATTTGAATAGCATGATTATAATTATAGTGAGATAGAGTGTCTTTCGATCAATGTTAGCCATTAAGTAACATTACAGCATTTACATAGAACAATGTGTATTGTTCTATGTAAATGCTGTAATATGACCCCTCCAAAAGTATCTTAAAGCCACAAACAGTGAGTAATTTCTCCAGAAAATGCTTATTGTCCCTGAACGACTACTTATTCCTGACATTTACACTGATTTCCATTGTTTCTTCAGGGAGAGAAGGGACCGGCATCGCTTGAAGAATCGGGATGGCTCAATCCGTGGAGATAAGTCTGTGATGATCCAGGCCCCGGGCGAGCCGCTGCTGGATCCTGAGTCCACCGTAGCAGACGACCGGGTCAGATTTTCATTGTGCAACTCGTCTGTCTTTAGATGGGATCTATGTGAACACATGATCACCAACACCCACCGTTCTTATGTTCCCACAGGACGACAACTGGGGTGAGACCACCACCGTGGTCACCGGGACTTCTGTGGACAGTATCTCCAATGAAGATCTGACTCGGATCTCTAAGGACTTGGAGGACTCTTTGCCTCTCGACTGTCGCCGTTACATCAGCCCCGTTCTAGGAGCCATTTTGGGGCTCATTTCTGTAATCACTCCCTTGGCTTTCCTCGCCCTTCCACAGCTCCTTTGGCGGGACACATTGGACCCTTGTGGAACGCCATGTGAGGGCCTTTACATCTCTCTGGCTTTCAAACTCCTGATCCTCCTCATCTCCACGTGGGCGTTGTTCCTCCGCCCATCCAGGGCCACTCTGCCACGCTTCTTTGTCTTCCGCTGTCTGCTCCTGGCGCTGGTCTTTCTCTTCGTTGCGTCTTATTGGCTCTTCTACGGCGTCCGGGTCCTGGAGCCCCACGAGACGGACTACAGGGGGATCGTGGGATATGCCGCATCTCTGGTGGATGCACTGCTGTTCATTCAGTATCTGGCTCTGGTTCTGCTGGAGGTCCGACACCTGCGGCCCGCTTTCTGTCTGAAGGTGGTCAGGACCGCTGATGGAGTCAGTCGGTTCTACAACGTGGGGCATCTTAGGTCAGTATAAATGCTTTCAATTAATGGGTCAGTCGGCGATTAAAAGCACAAATTCTTGTCAAATTCCTGAGAAATCACTCAAATTTATTGCTTATCTGACATACCTGTGCATAATAATGATCTAACAGACTGGTTAAGACTTTCTTGGCTGATGATTTGTGAACTGCATCATTCACCCGCCATAATTCTTCATACTGCGTCTAACGTGGTTTGAAAGATGCTGTTACATGAACGCTTGCAGTGACATTTAAATGCACTTTGAAGCAGCAGGGAAATGAAACCTCAAACACCTAAAATAGTTCAGCAGAGCAACTGCAACATGTTTCTGAACTGTTCTGCTTTAGCCACATTAGGGTCAAGAGAAAATACATGAAGAGATCTGGTCCAATCAAAGCACTTACTACAAGGCAGGTGATTTAGCTGATATGCCTTAATATAACATAAAAGTAGATTATTATTTGTGCTTTGAATATAACTGTTTATCCTCTTGGCCCGTTATCATCGCCCCCCAGTCATGACTCATTGTGGCGCACCACTTCCTGATGTTTTGCTATTGTGTAGCTGCCACGGTGGAACATCCCGACAACAACTTTCCCTTTCTAAAATGCAGCAAATTAGTCATGTCCCCCTTTTTCTGGTGCAATGCAGCATCCAAAGGGCAGGAGTGTGGGTTCTGGACCAGTACTACAGCGACTTCCCAGTCTATAACCCAGCATTGCTTAACCTCCCCAAGTCCATCCTTACCAAGAAGATGTCCTCCTTCAAAGTCTACAACCTGGAAGAAGGTAAATTTTTGTCTCCTTTATATTATAAGAAGCCATCGCTGTTCTAAATGTAGAGTTTATTTTATATTTAATGTGATACATACAGTACAAAGATCAGTAGCTTGGTTGAAAAGGCCTTATTGGTGCCTCACCTGTCTGAACTGGCACTTTCCTTATTTTGTGTAATCAAAAGATGAAACGGATGGTCATATCCATCCTTTAGATGGAACAATTTAAAGGCATGTTTCTGCCCACAGAGAACACCAACAACTCCACAGGCCAGTCCAGAGCCATGATAGCAGCCGCCGCTCGGAGAAGAGACAACTCCCATAACGAGTACTACTACGAGGAGGCAGAGGTGGAGAGGAGGCTCCGCAAACGCAGGGCCAGGTAGCAATACAGGGAAAAGCACTGGACATTGCTCTTAGATACTTGATAGACCTCCCAAAGTAATTCCTCTGGACCAGTCTAGTTCAAGCAGTAGCTTGTATACATCAAGTTGGTGACTTTGGTTGATGTTCTAGTAGAAACATTCCGCCTCTCGTACATCCTGTTTTGTGTTCTTGTAGGCTGGTAGTGGCAGTAGAAGAAGCCTTCACCCACATCAAGCGTCACCAGGATGACGACACGCCCACATCGTCTCCCAAACACCCACGAGAGGTGATGGACCCCAGGGAGGCCGCCCAGGCTATCTTCGCCCCCATGGCCCGGGCCATGCAGAAGTACCTGCGGGCCACCAGGCAGCAGTCCTATCACACCATGGAGAGCATCATCAACCATCTGCAGTTCTGCATCACGCACAACATGACACCTAAGGTTAGGAGGTGTTCCTTCTGAAATGCGATGTTAATGTAGTGCCGTTTAAAGCACAGTCAAGTAACTATATTACCTGCAGCTTATATCAAAAACAGCTTAATAGAAATACCTGTATATTATGCCTTGAAATAGGCCTCTATCCCTTTAAGGGTGTTTAATACCTGATAGTCTCATCAACTTGATTTGATTGAGGGCCAAAATTGCAACATTTGTTAAATGTTGTCATTTTCACACTTCATTGTGTCAAACAATCCAAACCTTCTGATAAAACTGTTCCCCTCCTCACCTGCGGGGGCGCTGTTCCAAGAACCACTGGAGGAAATGACACAAAAGCCTTTGAAGATGATATGTAGAGCAACTAACTTCTTCCCAAAATGGAAACATGGAGTGGCGTCAGATTTTATCAGTTGTTGAATTTCTTTTGTCTTTGGTAAAAGACCACAAGACATTTCTCCCACTACTGTTAGTTATGCTTTTTGTATGGTTGCATTTACCCAGAATGCCCTGTGCTATAGTCTGCACCTGCTCTTAGAGCGGCCTCCATTCCTCTTGGCATGCATTCAAACTGTGCCAGACTTCACTTAAACCAAACCAAAATCTAGGGATCTAAAGTTCCTTGTCAGAGTTCAACTGCGCATTCACACCTCCCCAAACAAACCAGACTTTCTAGGCAAACGGACTAAAGTTCGCTTTATGCGCTTCCCTCTGAAGCGCATCATAGCCACAATGCTTCTCCATGCCGTCCATTGATGCCCTATATAACTGTTCTCAGGAGTGTTTAAGTTCCTATAATTAGCTCAGCAAACATGTGATTTCACCATCCATGAAGGAGTCAAAAGCTTTGTGTGTGGTTGGGTAATGACATGACATCAAATAAAGCTCAAAAAAGTTGATTTTGCATAATACAAATCCTCGTGACCCACTTTTTCTTCCTCTCCTTAAAGGCCTTCTTAGAGCGCTACCTCAGCCCTGGTCCCACCCTCCAGTATCTGGACAACAACAGGGGGCGCCAGTGGACACTAGTGAGCGAGGAGGCGGTGACGGCCTCCTTGCGCCAAGGCCAGGTCTTCTGTCTGAAGCGCCTCGACTTCGCCTTGGTCGTCAAGGTGATGCCCCTCCCTTTCCTGCGCCTTGCCGAGGAGTTTATCGACCCAAAAAGTCACAAGTTTGTCATGAAGCTCCAGTCAGAGACGTCTGTGTAGCAGAACGGATGCAGCTGGACAGAAGGAAAGGGGAAGTTGAAAGATACTTCTTATCGAGGGCATGGTTTTTGTTTTATATACCTTGTAGTATTACAGTGTTATTTTACATGGTTTTTTATTATTATTATTTGTCCAAATACAAAGCCATAAAACATACGGCCATGATAAAGAAAGATGAAGTCGTAGTCCTTTATATTAGTTTAAAGAAAGAAAGATATAGACACTTCTCTATCTGACTGCTGCAGGGGAAGTATCAGTCTAACACTTCGTTCTTCTCTAAACAAATGTCATACACAACAAAATGTGTTCTTTAGGCTTTGCTCCAGATCCAGTCGTGCTTTTTGCTTTTCTCTTGTTTTTTATTTAACATGACCCTTCGTACCACCACAGCACTCTGCTAAAAAATCTTTTATTTTTACCAGAGTATTAGGCTTTTAGATAAGACTATTTTGCTGAACAAATCTTGGTTTCTATTTCTTCAGTAGTTGTTTTTTTAGTACAACTCAAATTGTAACCTTATAAAGCAGAATCAAACATCGCAAAACCCAAGTGAAATGATATTTTAACCTTTCCTGACTCTTATAACAAAATGATACGATCCGAAACCAAAAACAACTGAATTCTTTTTAGACTGCGGTAGAAGGTTCTGCTTCCTTGAAATGGCAGACGAAGATAAAAATACTTCGCTTTACAGGGAAGTGTATCAACTGTCTTTCTCGTGACAGACAAGAGGAACAATTTTGATGTGAAAAATGTATTAATTGCTTTGTTTGGAACGTGGTTTTTGTTCATAGAAAGGTAGTGGCTTCCAGTGAGTAATAACACACTCTGTCATTTTTTTCCCCACATTGTACGCTATGTATGCCACGGCTGCATCTACAGCTCCCATGTGAAACTTTTCTTTTTTTAAGGAATGTTGCAGCTTTACTTGGACATGAGGGTACAAAAATTCTGGACTCCGTCTTTTAAAGGGCTTTGGTTAATGGTACAGATTTGTTTTTGTGTGTGTGTGTGTGTGTGGAGTATGCTGCATAAGACAGCAGTCACAAGCCACAAGAATTACCGTGTATAGAAATCAGCTGATGGAACTTAACCTGACAGTGAAGCTAAATACATGGTGTCTCTGTTTGGAAAATGTGGATTTAGAGTTCACGGTACGCTGAGTAGTTTGTTTATTTACTGGCACATAGGAACTTTTCTCGAATTTTCTACACCGACTGTTGTTACCTGAAGGTAATACGTGCAAGTATTCCACACAAATATGTTTTTAAAAAGTACATTTTAGTGATAAGCCAAGTGTGTCATGTCAGAGGAAAGTCCCTTCAAAGACACAAGCTTATGTGGACATGCCTGGTTAACCATCGCTGCCAACCACAATCTCTGTTGGGTTAGCTTGATCATGCCGTGATTTGATGTCTTTTTGTTTTCTGCAACACATATTTTGGAGAGCTAAACCTCTGAAGAGCTGAGAAATGCCCAAAATGTACTTAGAAGTTGCCTTTTTTTTTACACATTTTGCTAAATGTATGCTAAACAGAGGCACGTTGGCATCCACTCGTGAGCTCACCAACTACATTCACTACATTGTTATACGGTACACTTCGTTACGCTTTGTTTGATTTTTCTTTCTGAAGTTAACACGTAGATCTGTGGATCTCTGAAAGGTCATGGACTGACTGATCGTACTGCTGGTTGCAGTATAAGACAATAGTTTATTTCTCTCTGTTTTGTGCGTTCAAACACTAAAAGCCTTAACAAACACTTCAATGTACGTTAATGTAGACCTCAAAGAAGAACCTCCTGCTCATGCTGTTTTCTACTCAACTGAACCACTTGGAGAAAATCTCTTTTTACTGGTCACTGCAGCCAATTAGAGAAGACGAAAATCACCAAAAACGAAAGGATAAAATGAATTCTCACCAGAATATCTAGGCAGTTTTTTTTTTATCTTTGCTGTTCCATGACAAACCAATGGAACAGGGAAAATGGCACATTACCCCACCCTGTGAACGCAAGGAGTGCTTTATAAAAAAGTTACAGAACTGTTGTCAGCGGTTACTTGTCGCCTGCTTCTCTTGCACGCAAATGCCATCACAGGGTATGTCTGTGAATTATGCAAATGGACTTAAAAAAGAAGAAATGTTTCAGAACTATAATCTCAAAATATCGTTTTAAGTGTGATGTTGAACTGCAAGAGCATTTATTACGTCTGACTGGATTCCCTAGTGAATTAAACTACATTCTGACTTGGAGATATGCTCTAGGGTTAAAATTGAATCCAAAGACACAAGCAGGGGTATAATTAGTACTGCAGTGGAATAACTTTGAGTTGTTAAAAAAAAAAAATTCTTACAAAA
The DNA here is from genome assembly GCF_051168715.1 of Poecilia mexicana. Taxonomy (NCBI): domain Eukaryota; kingdom Metazoa; phylum Chordata; class Actinopteri; order Cyprinodontiformes; family Poeciliidae; genus Poecilia; species Poecilia mexicana. Next base: position 7,299,643 of record NW_028263387.1, read on the forward strand.
ATTACGCATTGGAACAAAAATTTACATTTTCATTTTGACTTCCTCTCAAACTAGTTCTTCTCAAGCTATTGAGAAATAATGACAATCTTCCTCTACTAGAAGTTCAGGTATGACGAAAGCAACTGGAGTGGGCTGAGAGAAGAGGAAGTGTGATGTTGGTGCTATTGGTTTCATGACAACAGCAGTTTAAACTCAGAATGTCAAGACTTCAGTATTGCGACTTGCTTTCTTGTATTACTGTTGGTATTTGGATAACAAAGCCAAGCTCTCTCAAATTCAAATATGGATTACATGTAAAGTGCTTAAACCTTATAAAAGCCTCTGAAAGGTTTGTTTTAATAAGCTACCTGATCAATAAATAGTTGACTCTGTGTTTTGTAGTCAGGAGTAATAAGCTGTTGGATATTACCGGAGGTCACTGCAGGCCTCTCACACATCTGTCCATACATTTAAATAGTGAAATATGTGTACTTACATTATTTTACATCTTGAAGGTGTATAATGCCGTCTGACTTCAACTTTTTAAGCCTCTTTTACATCTGCTAAAAATGCTAATATCTTCGAAGGACATTGTTATCAGAAACTATTTTTTTGTACTCTTATGCTTCCAGTTGATGCCAACGCTTTATAATAAATGATCACATTTTTAAATGTCACCTGTTTTATTGCTTTTTTTTTATTATTGCAAAAACCCCCCCCCCAAAAAAACATGTGATATGTGACGTGATGAGAGTGTGGTTGATGTGTAAGAACATCATCTGTGTGGGACAAAACAGAAGTTTAAACTCAACAACATGTCTGGATGTTTGTATGGCATTTAATGTGTTTGATTAACAAACACTTTCAGTGTGTAACTATATCTTGATCTAGCTGTTGGTGCGTTCTCATGCGTCGTTGCGGAAGTTAAAACGGGAAACTCGCCTCTCCTTTAAGTCATCGCTGTCTATTGTCCGGCGCTGCAGCAATGAGATTTATCGTCCTTTTCCTGTTGTTTCAAGGTAAGTAATTATACCAGCGCACCAGTGGATGTAGGGTCAGGAGTTGGGTGTGTGTGTGTGTTTGTGTGTGTACTCAGGCCAAGCTACATGTCAGAAAGCCACGCAGCCGTTGACTTTGCTCAAGTTGCCATCGCAACTCATTCTGTGAACCGTAAACGTTTGAGTCTGTCCTACTTTTTTTAGCTGGTCAGGGACGGGGGAAATTGGCAGAAACGCCTGTACATACATTTCTGTCGAGTGAGGGTGGTCACGTTTTCTGGTTAACATATTTTTGAGCACTAGCGTTTCTCTCCTGCGCAGGTGTAGTGAGATGTCAGCCATTTAGTAGCGCTTTTGTCTTTGTTAGAAACCTTGTTTGGGTTTGACCTCCACAAGGTGTTGTGTGAAGTTATTCTGCTTCTCTTTTATGTTTTTCCCCCCACTAAGAGCTTCGTTTTATTTCAAAACCAAACCTTTTCATCCACCTTCGGAAAGTAAATAATTGTAATGTTGACATGTAGAGCTATAGGTTTACTAGAGTATTCTGCTCAGCGCTTGTCAAAACCCTGCTTTCTGAAACGAGGTCCAGGTTTTTGAGAATATAATGTCTGTTTTAAAATGTAAAATATAAAACGACGGTTCAGGACATATTCTAAGACCTACAGAAGTGTCAGGCTTTACTTTAAAATTATGGTTTCTATGCCTGACGAAAGCATTTGGTGTGGGCTAAGTGTGTTTAAGATGTTTTAAAATTAAAACATGTCGTTGGTTCGATGGCTAGTTCTCATGATAAGCATGAAAAAGAAAAAAAAAGATATAGGAAATATTGTATACTTTATTCTCTGTGTCGGTTGTTTCTTAATTCTCAAAAGATTATCCGTGAAAAATGTGTGCAATTTGCATATGCATGAGATCCAGTCAGTGGCGCAACTACACATTATTCAGGTGAATGCGAAAACATAAATCGGCGCCCCCCCCCCCCCCCGCCCCAAGGAAGGAACGTCAGCGTAGAAAACATACGCTCGCTCCACCCCCCACCCCCCTCCACCCCACAGGCGAGGATACGTTAAGTGTGAAACTCGCGCTAGATTTACCTCATTATGTGCGTTAGGTGAAGGAGTACGGAGCCCCCCAGGGGACATGGGGAATTTTTTTTCTTTTGCGTTCCCTCGCAATACTTTTGCGTTCCCTCGCAATAATCTACTGATCGGTTCATGCGGCATAATTGATACTGTAAGCCTTTTTTACGGTGGAAGCCGTACTTTCTGCTTTAATACAAGCTTATAAGGTTTTTCCATGGACTACTGAGTTATTATCGCGGGGTAATAAGTCATCTGATTGTGTCTCTATTTTGTTCGTAGTCTGAATGGTTTAAAGCAGGGCTGCTTTCTGTGCCGTTCCATCTGAGCCTTAACAGACATAAACATGCAGTAAATAAATCGATTTTCAATCAGTTTTTTGCACCAAAGCGTTAATAATAATAACGCAAAAGTATTGCGAGGGAACGCAAAAGTTTTGCGAGGGAACGCAAAAGGAAAAAAATTCCCCATTTCCCCTGGGGGGCTCCGTAAAGGAGCGTAAGGCGCGCTGAAGTGTATGGGAAAACATAATCGGAGGGGGCGCCAAAACCAGAGGGGACGCCAAAACCCCTCCAGACGGGGTTTTGGCGCCCCCTCTGGTGCTGCGCCCCTATGCGTTGCATGCGCTGCATAGCCACTTTTTGCGCCACTGGATCCAGTAATAAAGCAGAATGTGTTTCCAGTGTGTATTTCCCTTTTTCTAAGAATTGATACTGATGGCCTTCCCTTTTTCTTTAATACAGGAACTTAACATTCCAATTCAAATGATATTTATAACTGCAGACTGCCAAAGAAAAGTAATCCCATGAACTTTTTCATATTTTATCAAGTCACAAACTTCAGTGCATTTTATTAGGATTCTAAGTCACAAACTAATACATAGCAGAGAATTACTCTGAACTGGAAAGGAAGTAACTCATTATTTTGAAAGTTTCTTGTACCCCAAAAATCTGAAAAGTGTGGCATGCATTTGTATTCACTCTGCTGACTCAATACTTTGTAGCCATTTGTTGCATACATGTGTGTAAGACAGTTTTCAGGCTCTTTTTAAATTCCACTTCAGAATTGGGCACTACTTTGAGTTAATTACATGCAATTCCAACAAAATTTTTAAAAACGTATAGCACCCTTATACACATAAACAAGCTATTTTTCTAGTATCTGTAATAAGTAATTAATTTAAAGTCTGTGTAATTTGAATTCATACAGACTTTGAATTAAGTCTCTGTGTCTTAGGGTGCGTTCACACTGCAGCCTAAAGTGACCCGATTCTGATTTTTTTTGACGTAATGCGACCTGTATCTGATCTTTTCATCACAGTCTGAACAGCACAGGTCAGATTCTTTTCGAATGCGGCCTATATCCAATGCGTATCTGATTCAAATGCGACCTAACAGTGTGAACGGCCCGTCAAAAAAATCCGATTTGACAAAAAATCGGAATTGGATCCCTTCAGGTTGCAGTGTGAACGCACCCTAAATTTGAAATCCTATAAAATAACAGCGGTAAATGAGATGATGTTTCAAGAATCCTATTTGTCATGAGCTGTCATCCTTTCCCAGAGATGAAACACACCCATGGAAGAAGCATGTCATGCATATATTTAGCAACTCTTCAACTGTAGGTGTCATAGGAGGTTATTTCCAATGACTTTTAGCACCTCCACGTATGATAACTTTATGCTAATGTGTTGAAAGATTAGATATTTCCTTATTTGTAAACCCCGACACCAAAGTATAACTTCACAAGTTGCTAAGCATTTCTCTCTTTTTTTTTTTAATTATCACATAAGAGTTCTTATAAAATTAGGCTACTACATTATTCTCTTAATATTACAACTTTATTCCCGCATTATTTCGACTTTATTGTTGAAATAATGCGGGAAAATTATTGTGTATTGTATAATATTATTGTATATTTTTTCTCATAATATTATGAGTTTATTCTTGTAATTGGATTTTCTTTTTTCTTAGCCTCAATAAGAAAAAAGCGATGTTAAGAACCTGTGTGAAAAACTTTCTTCGTATTAAAACTTGAGTCAGCGGTTGCACAAACTCTTGCTGAACCTCAAGTGATGGATTAGAAACATATTGATTCAAGAATCTAAACTTTTTGCTGTCTGATTGTTTTTTATTTAAACCACCAGGTCACAATGTCTTATAATTCTTCTACCAACATGGCAGATAGATGTTTAATGCAAATAATTGAATATTAATAACAATATTGCTGAAAACAGCGTCTTAGCCTGTGGAGTTGCGCTGTATTGGCACAACTTAATTCAGGTGCATAGAACCACTTAGATATTCAAATCACTAATCTTAAGTGTGTAGGACATGTTGATGATTGAAAGGAGTGCCATGTTGTAAGGGCTGATCTTTGTTCCATGGTCAGTGTCTGTTTTGATTTCAATGGTTAAAAGGTCGCCCTGCGATGGACTGGCAACCTGTCCAGGATGTACGCCTTTCGCTTGAAACATTCGCTGGAGTTAGGGACCAGCACCCCTCCTGACCCCACTAGGGACTTGGATGGATGGATGGATAAAAGGAAAGGTTGTCCTGCGAAGGACTGGCAACCTGTCCAGTGTGATTCCGCTGGAGATAGGCACCAGCACCCCTCGCGACTAGGGATAAGAGTGTAAGACAATGGATGGATGGTTAAAAGGTCTGTTTAAATGGTATCTGTTGAAGAAGGGCAATAGAAATAAGGGAGATAGGACCTGATCAGGAAGAAGAAAATTGCCTCACTGTGAGAAACATTTTGGGGCTTGCAAAGCCATCGGAGCTTTTATTAGCTCTGATGTTAAGCTCCGATGGCTAAGATTCTCCCAGTTAATTTCTCTTTGTGTCAGTCATGCAAATGTTCGTTCTGCATAGCTTAACCTTTACATCATCACTGCGCCCAAAACGAAGGTGTTTAAGTGTCGCAATGTTCTTTTACATGAGTGGAGATGAAGTGTGTTGCTTTGGTTTATCATGATAATGACAAGATGAGCAACATAGGCCAATTTGATAAATACTGGAACAACAATATTTCACCCCTCATCAACAGCAATGAGCAGTGGATTCTGGCTGAAAGAACAAGATGGAGTAAGCCCTCGTCTCTCTGCCTGGTCTTACTGGTGGTAGCGGTGGTGGCTGGTGTGGGTGAACTGGTCATTTACTGCTCTCTTGTCTGCCTCTCTTTGGTTGCATTGGTGTTTTAAGGAAATAACTGCACCTTTCTTTTTATGAGTTTTTTTTTATGCTGGACAAACAATGTCCCTTGACATTGACAGAGAAGTGAGAAAATGTACTCTTGTATAAAAGAAGTCGCCCACTTGTTTCACTTCCCAAAATTCTACATCTTCAAAGAGCATGTACCAATCCGACCAAACTTCTCTAAGTTTTGAAACCCTTAGACCAGTGGTTCTTAACCTTTTTTGAGGTACCGAACCCCCCAGTTTCATATGCGCATTCACTGAACCCTTCTGATAAATACAATGTCGCCTGCGCTGCTGGAAACTGCGTCGCTTCACCAATTGGAATTACAGAAATTATAAAACTAGGCCAACTAAAAAAAAAAAAAAAAATACTGTTTTTTTTTTCCCAATATAAATTTTAAAAAAGAGACGCAGAATTTATTTGATATTTTTTGGCACTCTTAAGGAAAAGGTCAGGAAGAGACTTTGTTCAGTCGGCCCCCCACATTTGTTTGCATGCGTTTGCTTGTAATTGACTGTTTTGAAGAAACTTAATCTGCTGACCCATTTTTGTTTTGATTAGCACCGTTTGACTCTGATCTTGATTGCTTCAACTTAATTTAGAAGCTTGTGTTTTGGAAGCATGGTGCTCCCTTTTTGTTCCTTTTGGTTTTTGAGTTTACTTTAGATTGAGTTGTTTGGCTGTTTTTGTTTCATTACCGATGTTTCACTTAACCCTCTCTAATTTGTACTGTGTTTTTGTTTGTAAAACCACCCTTTTTTTTATAATAAATCATTTTAAGTCTCACTTGTTACTCTGGACACTTCTTTATGTTATCGCCCAGGGCCAGGGGCGGTCGTAACAATTACACTGATGCCTTTTAATTTTTTCCTCCAGGGCTGCAGGTTAAAGTTCTTGGCCAATTCAGCTCCACAACCACAGTCATTGGGTACGTAGGTGAAACCATTACCTTGCCAGCCAAAGCCTTCAAATCATGGACTCTGGCTAGAATTGACTGGTCAATATTGCACAACTTCACCTGGATTGCAACATGGGACCAAGAAGGTATAAATACTGAACGTCGCCCAGAATACAAAGGGAGGCTCTCACTTAACACGACAACAGGTAAAAAGGAAATGGTCTCCTGATAAGATGCAAATAAATGTTGATTTCTGTTTACAATGCTTTCTGTGTTTCTACAGGGGATTTAACGATGCGAGATCTTAGGTTACGTGACGCCATGCATTACAATGTGGACCTCCTCAACAGTTCAAATTACAACCAAGTAAACCGGGTCTATCTAGTAGTGAAAGGTAAGTTGCATTTCCTTAACCCGTTTTTTCTATAATCATTGCATCATTTTAGATCATGTCATTTTGGATGTTAAGTTCAATTGTTTAAAAAAATCTACTTTTTTTTTTTTTTTAATTCAATAACAATTGCAGAACGCCTCAAGAAACCGACCATACAGCTCAACCAATATTTCACAAAAAGCGAAAATGGCTGTGTTTTGGTGCTCAACTGTTCTTCTCCTGTTACCGGCGTTGCCTTCTACTGGGAGATCGAGCCTTCGTGTGATCACTGCAGCAACAATTCTTCAAGTGACACTTCAGAGCTTATCGCCTTTTTCTCAACAAAACCAGACTCTGTAAATCTCACCTGCATTGTCAAGCGCGAAACGGACACCGAATCAAACAATTTGATCTCTAAGATTAAAGGTGAGTTTGTTAGTCATCATCAACCGTGGACAGAGAACGTTAGCATTAAGCCAACATTTTCGGTTTAAATGCCTAGTTTGAGATCCACCACTGGAATTATTTTTCAGGCCAATAATATAATCACAAGACCTTATTTAAATCTACCAATGTAGATGACATGAAGTCGCATCACTTTTTGGTTTGGTGTCACTACTACATAGTCCCCGCAACCCAACGCATTCAACATTGTTTAGTTGGAGGGTTGCTGGTTCTGAACCACCACAAGTACTCAATTTCTAAATTAAAATATATTTGTCCGCAAAAACTGCAATGAGAAAAAATTCTTTGTCATTTGCCTGGAAGTCAGCTTCCCTTTCATTTATATGAGAAATTCACTATAAAAAGCCTGAAGGATTAAAAAAAAAAGCCAGAAGAGGTTTGAAATTAGTATGTACAATTGAAACCAGAAGTGTAGATTTGTATAAAAAAAGGTTGACAGCTTTTTGATACTGAATCAAGATTATTATTATTATTATTATTATTATTATTATTATTAGGACTTTATTTAAATTCAAAGCTTAACACGGGGTTGGACATTTTGAGTACATTTCCACATGCTTCTAAAAATGGCTCGTTTACATGACAACAGCGACCACAGTCTTTCACACCTGCGTTTTAAGAAACCAGCTCCGAGTAGAACTTTTCTGGAACACCTCCTACAGAGGTGTGACGTGTACAGAACAATGGCGGACAGCATGGTGCTGTGTTGTACTTAGCCTGTTGAGTTGAACATAACTTCAGATCAGGAATATATGTGTTAGATGAGCACTTCTTCATGGGAGACGGAGACATGTTATTGTTTAGAATGAGGTGGAAGCTAAGGGTGAAAGGGGCGCATGCGTGTTGTAAGACATCATAAAATCACACCGCCATCTAGTGGCCCGGGATGACAATTACACCTGACTCAAGCGCTGCTTTGTCTTCATGATTAGGGTGTCGGTGACCGTCTGCTGGACATCTGTCCAGTCAGACAACTGCTGTATGATTACGTAGGCCTCTAGCATAACCTTTCTCTATTAAAGATAATTTCTATTCGTTTAAGATTTTTTTTTCAATAAATTGGTTTGCTGTTTTTTCATTAAATCTAAGTGATAATCATCAAAATGAACAGAAGGAAACTTGAAACACATGTATAATCTGATATTCTGGGGGTAATACATCTATGAAGTTTTACTTTTTCAACTTGAATTACTGGCTCGAGGTTTCTGTCTGAAATGGAGACGCTACAGTCTTTTTACAATCTGAATGTTTCAATATGTGTTTTTTTATGTTTTATGTTGTATCAATTGTAGCAATTTGAGATCTCTGTAAATGTAAAGTGTGTGATAAATAACATATTGCTTTAATTACAGTTTAATCAAACGTGTTAAGTTTTTTCAATTAAGCTTTTAGTAGAAACTACTACACTGTTTAGCATGTACTTTTACACATATTTTACACTGTTTTATGATTATCTCTGCTGTTCTTCCAGTACCAATGGTCGAAGTCAAATCCAATTGTGGCTACATGTTCGCTTGTGGATTCATCACTGCATTTCTGATTGGGATGGTGGGGATTTTACTTTACCAGTTTAGAGGTGAGAGGAAAAACATTCCGATTTTTCACTTAATTTGAATGCTTTCTTTGTGACACTCATTGAACATGCAGACAAAACTATTTCAATGGAAGAGAAAAAACAAACTAAACCAAGACATTAAATTTGTTTTCATGTTAAAACCTTCATAGCCCAATGAAGAAGGTCAGATTTAAATTAAGGGATGAAACAGAACTGCAGTGTTACCAAATGTAGAGTGAATGGATACAGAAGAGAAACAAAAAAAATCCAAATCATTTTGGTTTGGTGAGACAGTTTCCTTAAAGTTACAAAGAGAAAAGTATGCATAACAGAGCTCAAGTGTTTTTTTATTTATTTATTTTTTTTAACCTCATACTTTTTTAAGTTGATCTTTTCTGTTTTAGTCTCTAAATTTGTGTATTATGGGAGTTTAAATATGACATCCTACAGAGTCGCTCCTCAAAAAGGGGAAAGATCAGAACATATAAGACAGGAGATAGCTGAGATAGCTAAAATGAGCTTGGCAAAAAATTTTTTACTTCATTTATTGAAATGAAATATTTGAACCTTCATATTTCTGTTTACATTTCCACTAAAAGGTTACTTCTGAAACACATGTATGACACATGAATAGTCATAGTTTACATTAATATTTTTAATAGTAAATACTGTTTAACAGAATTAACTATTTATTCAGTCACCAGGATTGTGAATCCCTTTCAAAAAAAAAAAAAAAAACAAAACTTTTTCAGATTGACATGACGTGCTGCCTGAGACTTTTCTGAACTGAAACTGTTTGGGGGATTTCAATTTGGAGTTAGCATGTTCCTCCTTTGTTTAGGTTTTATTTGTTCTCTTAAACAATGGACCTGAAGAACTGGTCGTCTTGCCCCACCTAGCGTCTGCGTCAAACAAGTGCAAAAATCCTACAGTGGCAAAGTGGTTTTTAATAAAGAGGGTCTAAGTTCAACAAGACATGCTGCAAACTCTGCTTTAAAATCTCTGCTGCTAACCACCCATAAAACAAACAAACAAAAAAAAAAAACCTCTGGTCACTGAGGAGTAAATCCCCACCAGTAATTAATTAATTCCAGATTTGTTTGACTTATTTACAATAAAAAATATTCTCTTTATGGTTTTGGAAAGTCTTTTTGACTTTTTCAATTGAACATGTTTGTTAAATTAATCTGAAGAAAAACATTATGTGGCCATGGAAGAGCAAATCTTTACAAAAACGTTTAAAAATTTCTTGATTGATTTTTACATATTTATGAGAAAAAATTCGGCACTTGTGATTTTTAAAAAAAATGCCAGAAGTCCTCTATAAATGAAGTGGTAAAGTTAGGCAAGGCGTCAGTTATATCTGGAGACTCTAAATCGGTTCCTGTCTCTTTAAGAAGCTCCTATTCTTTGACACTCCCCCTTCAGCATGTCATCACAGCAGTGCTTCTCTTTAACGTTGTTAAAGGGTTAATAAAGGAGCGAGGTTGTGAAGACTTCCTGAAGGCGGAGTTTCAGACAGAGCAGGAGTTTCTTAAAGAGACTGTGGCCCAATTTTAAAGCATTAATTTACAACTTTTCTTTTCTTTTTTTTTTTTTTTTGAGTCACATTAGGTGTGTATTTATAGCATTTTATAGCACCTGAAGATAACATAACTACTTTAAAAGAGACACTATATGTCTGTGAAATACATAATACTGTTCATTTAAGTACATTTTATGCCTGTCTATCTGTATTGGACTGAACTGTGAATTGTAATATCTCGTAATTCACTATTTATGTTCAACCAGACTATATCTGTTTCTGTTTCTGGTTTGACCAGCCAGACATTGACACTGTGTTTTGATTTTAGGTAAGATAATCGAAATATTCCAGCAGCATGTAGGACCAGGTAATTTGCACCAGACGGGACCCAAAGTTCAGCCGGAGAGTGTGACTTTCTGAAAATAAAAGTCCTAAATTTGACATGGTTGTTTTAAAAGGAGTAGAGTGCTGTTCGGCTGTTTAAACAAAACAAAACAAAACAAAAAAAAGATCTATTTTAATATTTCTTTTCTTTTTAAATGTTAACTATAGCAAAGAAACAATGGTTGAGATGAACAGTAGTGAAAACCTTTTACCAGAATAACATAATCACTCAAACTGTAACATTCCGTCAGTCCATTCATCTTTGGTCGGATATCTGAGTTTCAGATATTCTAAAATATTCATTTCACATGTCTGGTCTACATTATCATGCCTGATTTCTCATGTTTTTTTTTTATATTGAGCTTTTTTGAATTGAGAAACTGCTGTGTTTTTATGGTCTCAGGGAATAAATTTTATCTACCCTACTTACTGTCACCACTTGATGAAATAAAACATTTATTGCACCCAAATGATGCAGTATGGAGAAGTCACATATTTGCATATTAAGTTAGCACTACCCTGGGCTGGCCCACGGTTGTATGAGCACATATGCAGTATTTGATGTGGGGCTCCACTTCTTCATAATGTCCCGCAGCACTAGCTGTGTTTCAGTGCAGATTTGCTGGAATCTGCCAGAGAGGGCCGAGTTTAATTGGTTGACCATAAAGGTAATCAATGGTTGTTGCTTGTTGGTTGTAGCTCTGATGGATTTGAACATACACAAAAATTTTATTTATCAGATTTTAACTTGAACACAGCAGCAAGACAAGACTTGACTTTCTCTCAGGTTATGCATTCTTCATGACTTCTGCTGCTAATACTTTTCATATTCCTTTTTCTATTACATTTCTATTGTAACATTTTTCAATGTCTCTAGATCAGTGTTTCTCAATTCCGGTCCTCACGCCCCCCTGCCCTGCATGTTTTAGATGTTTCCCTTCTGCCACACACCTGGATTCAATATTTTGGTGATTAACAGGCTTCTGCAGTACTTGAAGGTCATGCAATCATTTGAATCAGCTGTTCTGGAGTAGAGGCACATCTAAAACATGCAGAGCAGGGGGGCCCGAGGACTGGAATTGAGAAGCACTGCTCTAGATCCATCTAGATTCCTCTTATTGTCGCATTTTTATATGAAGAGAGAGAGAGAGACAGATATATATATATATATATATATATATATATATATATATATATATATATATATATATATATATATATATATATATATATATATATATATATATATATATATATATAAAATATGCGCGCGCTGATTTGGCCTGGCCAAACTTCCATTGGATAATTCCAATGGAAAGTACGACTGATGTCCTGTATTCTGTTTATGGCAGAGTCCAGTCCACTGTGAAATTTTTGACAATTTCACAAAGATTGACTGAAAAATCTCTCCATATCATCCATTCATCATCAGATCCTAAGAAAAAAAAATCATGATCTAGAACTTGAATTAGTTTTTTTTTTTTTTTACATTGATTAATGCTGTTATTGAGAGATGTACCTGTAAATTGCCTTATAAATGCAATTTTTATTAATTTATTTTTTATATGAAGTATACATTTAAAGGCTAAAATATGTGAGCCTTTAAATGTATAAAATGAAGATGGCGTTTATTTTCAAAATATTTTTTTATTCTATGCTAACATCTGCTTTTTGTGACTTTATGTAAAAATCATAATGATACTTACATGTGTGACTGAATTTCAAAGATTCCATGGGTTTTTTGTTTGTTCCAAGTTATTGTGTGTCCATGTCTGTCCTGTTGTTTCCAGGTGAATGTCAAACAGTATTTTACATTTGTTAAATAAATGCTTTTTATAACTCTCTGCTTCTTTTTGACGTTAAAACATAAATAAATATTTAAAAGAAAGTAGTCTTCTTAAAAATCTAGTTTTATTTATTCCAACCACCCAAATTGGAAAGAAAAACGACTTTAACTTTTACTCTGTAACTTGACAGGTTTATGCTTTGATTGATGAAAATATGCCAATGATTAGCATCGACTTAATATTTTATTTATATCATACCAAACTTGGACAATTGAAACCAGAAATTCAGACACACCAAATAAAACAGCAAACTTTATTTTTCCCCTCACGTCTGTAATTAAATCAGACCAAACTTCTTTTTCTTTCCTTTCTCCTTTTTTTGGCCAAATTCCACTATATGACAGAGAATATGTCAGATTTATTCATGTCTTCAAAGTCGGATATTTAAATACTGAATGATTACTGTCTCTTTAAGGGAACTCCCAGATGGTGAAGTCATGGAAACGTTGGAAACCTCTGATTGGTTAGCTGACATGTTTGCGTTAACTGTAGGCAGACCATGAACTCACTGCGTTCTGGTTTGACAAAATAGAAAAGTCACAAGAAATCAGACAAAATGTAAATTTTTACTATGATACAGATGGTTTAAAAAATAAATAAATAAAAAAACATAAAAAGCAGACATACAGCTGAATGACAGGCAACACAAGTGAACTTCAAGACAAACATTTGTATAATATACATTTTTATTTATATCATCTATATATTTACAAGATGTACAAACATATAACATAAGCTACAGAGCCCAGTTGCACCTTTAAAAACATAAAGTTATACACATTCCAGCATAAAATTAGGAAAAAACATGGACAATTTTTAAATGAACAATAATCCATTTTGCAGATCGTTGTCCCTAAATTAGGTTTTATAAAATCTAAATTTTTCTTATTAATTTGTATATCATCCACCGACATGTGACATGTGTATTATTTTAGAATTTGACTAATTATCTTAACCTTTCTCTCTTTTTGTTGCTCCAAAGATTGAGAAAATGGGCACTTTTTGCTTTATGTGTTAAAACTTCACACACATGAATACATAATTCCCACAAGTCTGAACTGGAAGTGATCCACGCCACTGAACAGCCATCTTGGTAGAAGGTGCAAAACATAGATGAACTACGGCTTCCAGACCAACAAAATGAAGGTACTAAAAAATTTTATTTGAGTAGTAGTTTTAATGTACTTTTATTGTTTATTAATTAGATAGAAACAAGGCAAGAGCTAGTTCTAAGCTTGTGGGTTGTTTATTGTCATAGCAACGCCATAACAACTACCATTACAGTTAGTTATGATCTCTACCAAGATGGCTGACAGCTACAAAGTTCCCCAAAGTGTTTTGTCACATGAGAACTACATATCAATTCGATGAGTAACCAAGAATACTATATGGTCACTCTGGAGGAGCTACAGAGATTCACAGGTTGAAGAGTCTGAATACAAATTCACGGCATCCTTTTCAGAACATGAATAATTTTCCACCCACTTCCAAATTATTCGCTACTTTGTGCCGTTTATCACACAAATCTCAATCGTAATGTGACAAAATGTGAAACAGATCAAGGGGTATGGATACATTTCCAATGACTGTTTGTCTTTATCAACTAAGAGACATGTTAATTCCAGGTCTGAAGAGGGTCTGACATTATATGTTGCATATTGTAAATGCCAAAGCGCTCATTGACATGAACAGGTATAACGTGTAACTTGGACAGCAAGTGTTGCAGCAAGATTGCCCACCATCTTAAAGTTGCTGAAAACGTCGCAAAATTACTCTCGGCTCTAATGGTTCCTCCATTACACAGGAACCATTAAACGCCACCAGGTGTTTTCTGACTTTTTTTCTGAGGTGCACCAGAATTTAAAGGTTCAAACCGTCTAGGAAACCTCCTGGTACGGAGACACTGAAGCCTTCCTCATCCGTTCAATCTGTATCTTGTCGTAGATCGTCTGAGGCTAAATGATTGGGAGAAAATAAAAAATACATTTTAGGGTTTCTCAGTGGTGGCTTAAGATAATTTTTCCTGCAGCTTCCAATGGTTAAACAATTCACTGAAAGTGCTATGAAGGATCATTTGTTCTTACAGTTCTCAATACACTGAAGCACAGAGAACAATTCAGAACTAAGATATCTACAGCAGACACCAGTTAAGTGGATAGTGAATATGTGGTGTTCTGCTGTTTATTTAAACTTTAAAGCATATATAGAACAAGATGGCTGACAAACACATCACAATTTAAGCATTTCATATCAATAAATCAATATTGGTAATTATTGATTAGATTTTTTGTTTTATATATCTGAAATACATCCAAACTGGTGACATGATCTTCAATGTTTTATCCACAATTTCCTCTTGAACTTTTGACTCCATCTTTGCAAATGTATTATTATTATTATTATTATTATTATTATTAGATAATACTAAAAAAAACATAGAGATGTTATACAGCGGTGCTAAATGCTCACATTTGTGTGTGTGTTTTTTAAGTACTATTTTAATTATTGGCATCATTTGACGGTTCACCTGTGGGGGGCGCCGTACAGCGATCCTAAGCTTTAACAGGCTGGTGACGCACCAGAAGCGTGTGTGGAGCTGCTGTAGCAGCTCCGTTTTGTTTAAGAAAAAAAAATAGAAAAGGAAGGAAAGAAAGAAAAGAAGCGCTCGAAGGCTTCTAAAAATATAAAAGGGAGTCTTCACCTTGGGAAGGACCAACCCGCAGGCGAGTGTCGGGGTTTTGGCTGGGCTGAAGTTTCTGTTGTGTGATTTTTTGGAAAGAGGTGACTGGACGCTAAAGGACTGTTGGACCGGGGAGTTCACACGTCTCCTATTACTAACCACCGATAAAGTCATATTTGGTGTATTTTTAGGAAAAGTCAGGGGGAAAAAAAACTATATCTAAAGAAAAATAATAATATTACGATGGGAAGAGGGCTGCACAGTGGCGCATTTGGCAGCAAGAAGGTTAGATTCCCGGCCTGGGGTCTTTCTGCATGGAGTTTGCATGTTCTCCCTGTGCATGGTGGGTTCTTTCCGGGTACTCCGGCTTCCTCCCAGTCCAAAAACATGACTGTCAGGTAAATTGGTCTCTCCAAATTCTCCCTAGGTGTGTGTGTGTGTGTGTGTGTGTGTGTGTGTGTGTGCATGGTTGTTTGTCCTGCCTGTCTCTGTGTTGCCCTGAGACAGACTGGCGACCTGTCCAGGGTGACCCCGCCTCTCGCTCGAAACGTTAGCTGGAGATAGGCACCAGCACCTCCCGACCCCACTAAGGGACAAGGGTGTAAAGAAAATGAATGGATGGATGGGGAAAAAAAGCTACTAAACTGAGGGTCTGACGGACGAAGGACTCTGCGGGCTGGAACGTTAGCTCGTTGAGGAACTCTGAAGCAACATTGAAGGTAGGCCCCACCTCATGTGTGTTCCGCCAGGTGCCTGTTTTGTGTATTGCTTTTTCTCTTTTTACGGGAGTAGAGCCTGTTGTTGCGGGTAACCAGCCAAAGAATTTACATTTGTGATTAAGAAAAAAAAAACAAGAAAAACAAACAATGTAAACCGACTGAAACCGACAGACATGCCCCCCCCCCTTTGTGCTGCTTTCAATGGGGTATATGCCACGAGAGGTGGTGACGTATTTCCGTTTGAATTTATTCCACATAGGTTGGTTCCAGGTCCTGCTTGCTCCTATTGTTCTTGGCCGAAGCTGCAAGATCTGTACTATGAAAAAGACGCAAAACTTAAAATATCTGTGAGCTGCTGGTACAACGACTGAGTTTTGTGGTGTGCCGTTGTTTCCAGTAATTAGTCGGTACCATCCAGTGCTTAGTTTTTTCATTTTCCAGCTGATATCAAGGCGACAGCGCCTAAGTAGCCAAAACTTAGCCACTACAGCTAACACGCGGTTTGTAGCTGCCTGCTATTTCAAAGCTTGAGGATATTGAAGATCCAGCGTCAGAAATGGGAAGATGGGGGATATAAAGGGAGTTGTACTTGTTTCGTTTAGTGGAATAATTTGTTGGAGGAAAATAATGCCGGAGGAAATCCACTGCAACGGGAACAGGCTGAGAACAGAGGCAGCGATTCGGCACAAGGTAAGTCAATACGTGTGTGTTGATGTGCGTTTATGTTATATGGAGTATGAAATTATTTTTAGGCAACTCCTTAGTTTTTGTTTATGTGACAATTATATAAAATACATTTAACATGCAGTCGGAGCGATACCGAGCACTGTAATTTAAAAACAGCCGAGAGCAGCAATGCTCCAAACCACACAAGAAGTCAGTCAGATTAAGGTCCAAAACCTTCGCTTTACATCCGTTTAAGTTGCACCGACCCACATAAAAAACCCACAGAACAAATGGTGCAAATCACTTATTTCCCGAATCCCGAATATATGATTATCTACCTTTGCTGTTTCATAATTATTATCCACGTTAGAGTGAATTTTTCCACTTGACTGCTATAATCTGTTCTTGCGTTACACAACGTAATTTCTCTTTTTTTCCCTCTGAGATTCTGCTTAGAAAATGAGGTTATGAAGTTACATCCTCCTGCTGCTTTTTGTTTTTAAAATGGTTAACGGTTACTGTGGGCAAATCCAGCAAGGACCAAGTGAAAAACTCCATCTGTGACCTGTGCACCGGAAGCAGGCTATGTGGAAAAAAAATGCGGAAGTGCTAAAACGGAAGTCCGTGGCATATACCCTATTGTTTACCGGAAGTGAAAATAGGCGAACGAGTTAATTTCCTGTCGCGAGATGGAATTTACTTTTACTCAACAACAATCACTGGTGGGGTTTTTTTCATAAGCTGTGTTTTGCGAGGAAAATATTGCAACAACCACATGTTAAAAAACATTAACTTAGATGAAAAGAAAAGTAATAATCTGATATCCACCAGGGGGAGCTATTGGACCACCTAACTCGCGCACTCCTGGGTCACCGCTGAGGTTTAGCTCTTACCATCTGGTGATCCGGGCTGTTTCTGGCGTCAATAGTGTCGTACAGAGAGCAGGGCTTATCGGAGGGACCCTGCAGGTTTGCATTCGCATGTATTAAGGAGAAATAAATCCTCAGTTAGGAAACAATAAATCACTGTAAACATTTGCTCATTGTAAGGCTTGTGTGTACTTACAACTTCAGATGAAAAATCTGAGATATCGGCATAAACTGTGAGTTCGTTTGAATCACTGCCTGTGTAAAGAAAACAAAATTACAGAAATGACTCAGTGGCTGGTAAAAAGCCACAATAACAAAGTAAGAGAGAGAAAAAAAATGGCACATTAAAGAGTTTCTTACCAGACCATCTTCTTTTGCAGAGACATCCGCTCACCACTATGATTATAATAATGATCAGTAAACCTCCTACTGCTGCAACGATAATCCAGACTAGGATTGGGATTCCTACAATTGACAGCAGATTAACAATATGTCATGTTTAAAAAGAAGCAAATAAAAACAAGCAGGAAAATAATTTGTCCAAAACTATTTTAAACAATAAATCCCGTTATTTATCTTACCATTTTTATGCAGTGTGATGTGTTTGGTCAATTATATAAAATTATGATTAAGATGCAGTGAAATTTGTAGCTATAAAGTGACAAACTAAAAAAAATTCAAAAGGTTTCGATATGTTTTAAAAGCAATGCATTTTTAGTATGAATGTGCTGCTTTTTAAAAATAGTTTTAACTAGCTATGACGTCAGTCATAGAGTGAAACTGTGTGTGTGTGGGGGGGGGGGGGTGTGCTGGATTACTGCCGACGACATATTCGCGTTTGTACATAGAATTTTACCCAGAATGCAAATGGAAAAGAGTGAAACGGTGACTGGTACTGACTAGTATATATTCCATTGAGGGAAACTAAGTTTCATATCTGCTCAAGAGCCCCCTTGGTGGTTGAAGAAAAATCCACATATATATGAAAAAAAACACTGAATGCCGGACCAAATGAGGAGGCGGACCAGATCCGGTATTGTTCAGGGGGCCAGACCAAATGAGGAGGCGGGCCGGATCCGGCCCACGGGCCGGAGTTTGGGGACCCCTGATCCACAGCATGTTGGATAAACCATAAAGTACATTTCTAACTCTTCTATGATTTTTGTCTGTATTATTACCAAATATTGAAAATCATCATTACTTTATGATTCAGAAAAGTTTCTTAGGAACTGCAAGAAAATTAATTTCTAGTCTCTGGATCTGAGATTTTCTGTGTTTTGTGGACTTGGACCTTTTATAGAACTATACATCCAACAGATTTACAAAATAAACCGACTTGTTCTTGTTGTCTTCAAACATCTCCTTTCTGAACATACCTTCATTAGACCCTGTGGGTTTTGTGGTGTTGCTACATCTCAGTGTTTCAGATGCTAACTTCTCACTGACAACATTGGAGGCAATGCAGGTGAATATGGTGTCGCCATCTTGTGGTGTAATGTTGTATTGCAGCCTGGGGCCGTTACTTCTTTGGTTTCCCACAGTCCAGATGTAAGTGACGTTGCTGTGAGGATTTGCTTTGCACTCCAGAAAAACTGTACAAAATCCATTTGGTCCAGGCTGAGTGATGTTTGAAAACACATTGGGATTTGTGGATATTGGCTCTAATGTGAAAACAGAGGGAAGAAGTGTAACAGTCAGTAACATTATATATGCATTTTATTTGCAGAATTCACACAGTATTTGCTCCTTTAATCTTAGAAAATTCAGAAAGATGTCATCAAATGATGAATTCCTTTTAATTGATGCAACCATAAAATTTGCTTTCTATCAGTAAATCCTGGGAGAATCTCCTGTGATCACTGTTTGGTCTTAAAGCTCAAGCACATTTAGATTCTGCAGCAGGACAGTGACCCCCATAAACATGATATAAAAATTCAGATAAAGCTGGGTTTTTTTTTACATTGATATATTTTCTAACAAGTATTGTGTTCTTCATTTTGAAAACAGTGTATTAATCAATCCGTTCTTTAAGAATTCTACACAAGTTTTCTTTCTTGAAAAGATTATTTTTGATTGATTTGGATTGAAAAGAAAAGTATCTTACCGTGAACTTGCAGAGTGATGAAGACTGAACCTGGATGGTCTTTGACCTCTGTGATAAAATTAAATTCACCAGAATCTTGAAGAGTCAGGTCTCTTATTGTTAAACTAAAGCTTGTGTTATTGAACTTCGCTCTGTCCTTAAATGGATTGTTTGTAATAACACCTGAACCTTTGTGTGCTACTGGTGAGTCTCCATATTTCCATGTTGCCCTGGTGACGCCTTCAGCTGGTAAATTTGATAAAAGCTCCACAGAATCTCCAACTTTTTTGTGAATGACTTGTTTTCCTTCTGAAGCCTCCACATCTGAAACAAAAAACAAAGAGCATAATGTTATTAATTCATCTAAGTGAAACATTTAGATGTTCTGTTACATACAATTTAATGTTTACAGTTTTTTAAAATGTCCGTAAGCAGTTTCCCAGCCATTACAAGATGTATCATAATCTGCTATCAGAGCTCGAACTCTTAACAATTACATTTGTTGAGGAACCACAGGGTACAGGATTTGGTCACATCACCTAAAACCAACTGAATGCATGTGACACATGAATGCAACAGCAGGTGGCGGTAATTCTCTGAAGGTATTCTCTGATTTCTATCTCACCGAGCTTAGAACACTTTTATATGAAGTGCTTAGTTTTTTTTTTTTTTAATGGAATTTAAATGTTGGCTTTTATGTCAACGGACCACAACATGAAGTTAGGATTTTATTCAAAATTTGGAGTTTATGTTAAATAACTTAATTCTAATTGGTAAAAAAAATATATCCAGAAATTACAGTTTTGTAAATTAAGCAAAGCTAAACTACGTTAATAACTGATAGTTAATAATGTCAAAGGCTTTTAAAACTTTATGATTAAAATTTTAAATGATTCGTTTAAGGCTCTTTGTTATTTATTATGATTTTGTCGCCTTTCTTTTGTGTAATTTTTTAATTAATGTGTGATTATTTGTTAGTTTGTATTATGTCACATGTAATTTTTTTTCATGTTCATATAACTGATCTTTTGTCTTCTGTCAATTGGCTCCCAGCATGTCCAATTGTGTTTGTGCCCTGTTCATATTTATGTGATCAGTCTGGATTCTGCAAAAGGGGGGGAAAAAGAGAGTCAAACATGTTTGACTGTATCATAAAAACTAAAAACTAACTTTTTATGATACAAAAAATAATAATTTCCTTGGGGGTTTACAAACAAACGGTGCAAAATTGTGATTGACTGACTTGAATTGTTTGTATGCATCTCCAGAACATAGTCATATTTATGTTGGTTTGAACAGGGGTTGTAATATATCGTATTTCATAACAGTCATCCGCCTTTGTGTTAGAACAGAGAGGTGGATGTTTGAACTCTGGTCGGGTGCCAAGAAGGACACATTGTATACAGCGCTGTAGAAAACTATTAGTTTTAGTGAGTCCCCTCTTGTTGAAGAGTGAACTCACTTCTGAAAACATTGCCACAAATACAGATTGACACTAAAACACCATCCAAGTGCAATGTTGGTAATTGACTGAGGAGCAGTTTGCTGATGAACAAAGTTTCTCTCATAACATGGAGCAAAAGTTGATCAGGGTTTAAAATCTGGAGAACTGAAGAATGAGTAAATTACTTAAATTTAGTTCACCAGTCCACTGTGTGTTGGAACAAAACGAAGATGATTGGAGATTTAAAAAGAAACAGGAATACTTCAAACATTATTCCTTTCATAAGGGAAGATGTTTTTTAAATAAGTTCTCACTTCTTCCTACCCCATTTTGAGCATGATATGTTAACTGAAACAAAAAAATCTGTATTTTCTCTTCTTTCTTATGCACTTCTTGTTACTGTGCACTATTTTATTTTTATATTTGTATCATGTTCGAATAAAATTTCATTTCATTTCATTTCAAATATCTCAATGTTCTCCTAGACAACAGACTGCTCTGAACATCAGATAGTAAAGCTTTATACAAGAAGGGACGGTTGTTCTAGAAACCTAGTTCCTTCAGTCTTTCAATGTGCTGTAGATCTACTATAGATCTATTGTAGAGAGTATGCTCTGTTCTCCCATCACCTGTTGGGTTAACGCCATCAGTCAGTGGCTTAAAAAGGCTCAAGAAAATGATAAAGAAGGCTGGCTCTGTTCTACAGGCTGTTCTGAAGATGGTGCAAATACATGTATTTCTATAATCAAAGAACATCATGGAAAACCCTTTTCATCCTCTTCACAACAGAGCTATAAAACATGTAGTATATTACATGCACCGTTGCACAAGTTCTTATGAAGAAATGTTTTAAGTTTAGTTATAGGATTTCTAAAAATCAGCCAAAGCAACATTAGTTCATCCCACTAACATTGGTTCCCACCATTATTAATGATGAAGCTCAACTAAAAACAAAACGTAGCCTCTGAATCACATTAATAATGA
This sequence comes from Poecilia mexicana, assembly GCF_051168715.1. Taxonomy (NCBI): domain Eukaryota; kingdom Metazoa; phylum Chordata; class Actinopteri; order Cyprinodontiformes; family Poeciliidae; genus Poecilia; species Poecilia mexicana. The sequence continues at coordinate 7,321,391 of NW_028263387.1, forward strand.
ACAGTCTGTTTACTTATTTTCACTACACTTAATGAAGTAACCAATATAAAGAAGATGAAGAGAAATAAAGCTGATTTTACTGATTTCTGTATCTGCAGGTTGTTCAGGTGAGCAAACAAACAGCATTCACTCAGTAACGTATTATCTCCAAAGAGTCGGTATTCTGTCTGTTCAAGCTTTCAGAAAATGATGTAAAGTAACATGTCTTGACATTTAATGTACATTTAAATTTAAAGGGGTAGTGTTATGTGTTTTTCAGCCACTGTGCAATTTAATGGTACGATTAGTAACTGTTACCTGCAGTTGTTATAAAATATCAAATATGGCTTAAAAGAAATTTAACTTCCTAATTTAACACCGTGAAATTGGGCCTCTGTCTCTTTAAGAAACTCCTGCTCTTTCTGAAACTATGCCTTCAGGAAATTGTCATAAAACAAATCAACCCTCTATAAATGCTAACAACTTTTTTTTTACCGGCATTGCAATAGAAATGGCTTGTGTGACGAGCTCAGCTGATGTGCAGTACAACCAGGTGTTTGCTAATTGCTGCTGGCTAGTCTGTAGGAGCTGAGTCGGTTCGTGGAGGAGGGCTGCTCTGTGAGACGGAAGCTTGGAAAACGCAGCTTCAAGGAGGAGCTTTGTCCTCGAAGGCGGAGCTAGGTCCACCCAGTCGTTTTGCACAGCTGAACGGTTGCCACGGGAGATTATAGGATTTCTCAAACATGCATGAAAAAATCAAAGTAACACTCTCCGGGTCCGTTTTTGATGAGGGAGTAACATTCTAACATGATGTAAAGCTCAACAATGTTTACTGTCCAGAAGACTGCTCCTTTAAACAAGAACATAATTATTTTATTAGACACTTCTGTAATAATATAAAGGGAATTCTAGTCTATTTTTTGTTCAGCAGGTCATGTGTCTCATCAGTATGCACACAGAGCAAAGTACTTCTCCATTTAATAGGATCAAATTTGTATCTGTCTGTTCTGTGAATTTCTGCTGCTACAACTAGAAACAGGGCTGAGCTCTGAACTGCAGGTATGACACTGCATCACACGAAGGTTTATTTAGAAAAGATAAAAATGATAAAGTTTTACCAGAAGAAATCTTTTAACTATGGTTTATATCGGTTTTAAGAACTAGCTTAGGTTTTTTTTTTATTTTTAACTGTTTGCAAAAACCTCTGCTGCTACAAGAAGGAAGTGTAATCAAACACTTGAAAACACTCCGAGGTGTTTTTATCACATAACAGCAGAAGCTACACGGCTTTACTGGTGAGTTCCTGTTGTTGGACAAACAGGAAAATGTTTTAATGAAGTGATCAAACTTCTTATAACACGTATCATCAGATACAGAATAAGTCAAGCCGCCCCCACGCTGATGGACATTTTAAAACTGTAGATAACAAGATTTCACTTGACAAGTTAATGTCTTAAAAAAAGTAAAGAGAAAACAATAAGACAATATTACTATCCATCAGAACGGCTTCTTTGGCGGGAAGTTAATTTTTACTCAGAATCTTAGATTTAAAAGCTTCAAGTAAGAAAGAAATATTAAAAGATGCAATTACTTGAATTGCTTTGCTGAGGTTGGAAAGTTGTAGATTTTTTATTACATTCCCAACCCGCAATATATCTACCTTTCATGTAAATTTCTGTAAGTCAGAAATAAACTGTTTATTTGCTCTCTTTGCATTTCAGTTCAACATTCCTTAGTGATCATATAAGTTAAGTGCTTGAGAACATGCAAATACAAGTGAATAGCATGTTATATATATTTTATTGCTACCAGCAGTTAGCAATACCTTGTGATTTAGCATATTAATCAGCTAATCCATCTGTTTTTTGTACTTTTATACACTTAAGTTGGGCTTGAAATCTCGACGTCTGACCTCAGACGTAAATCACACATTGTTAGCAAAGCCCAGCGTTTGTTTCTGGTTCATTGTTGCCTGCTTTATGTTATACATGGAGACCTCAAAAGATCTTAAAGTTCTCAAAGATCTTTAAGATCTGTGTTTGCTTGAACAAGCCGTCTACTGGGCTTCCGGTGCTTAGGGGCCCCTACAGCGCTGTTGATGCAATAACCTGACAAGCATCAGTGCCAATGTTTCTTCTGAGTACCACTAAAGATTCGCCAAGTACCATCTGTGATGCCTCAACCTCAGTTTGAGAACCATGTTTTGGTTGCAGGAGGATGGAACCTCTCTTTGTATTCAGTGGAAAAATCTTTATTACTATTACAGCCATGAAGAGCTTCTCATAGCTGCTGCTAACCAGTTGTTTTCATCTTTGGCAATGAGCTCCAACTCTTTGAGGATGGAAAAACTCTTTGCCGTCACCCTAATCTTTAGCAACATTCAGAGACGATCAAACTTAAATAAGAACTGTGGCTGGGGCCGTGTAGAGGAGGCAGGGCGACAAAGACTGTATCCTGAAAACTGTCAGATCAGCAGTCGTACCCATGACTCTCGTGACCATTTCTTCTTTTATCGCTCTGTGTAATACTAACACTTGTACTGAAAGTGAAATTTGACATTGGATTTTCCTAATTGTCCTAATAACTACACTTAGCAGCATTAAATATATCACTCAATGTGTTCAATGAATTTAGGTTGTTTTGAACTGAAACAGAACAATCAAACTAACCTTCACTGAAAAACGAGAGCACTTACTCCAACTTAAATATATTGCATTAATTAGTCCCAAATATCCAAATTAAGTCTATCCAAGCTCATTTATTAAATTGTCAAGTTAAATAAACGTAAATAAATTTAGCCTGACGCTTCATTCAATTGCCTGTAACATTTTTTTTTTTTACTTGGAGCTCCATTCTCACTTTTTTTTTTCAACTAGGGAAAGTTTTCAATGAAGACTAAAGAAAAACGGACGCATGAAAGCTCGATCACTAGCTTCCACTTTTTGAATAAATTCATTTGCATGTTCATGTAACGGCCGACTTTGCATCATTTCCCTGGAAAACCGAGACAAACCACAATCTGTGCCCTCGGTGGAAAAGTTAAAATAAAAGTCTGTATCCGTCTCATTTTCGGTCAGCGTCAGTGCTTTTGGTGGAGAACACACAGGAAACACCACCGTTGCTTTTGCTCTTGTTTCTGTCTCATACTTTTATTTAGACACACACAAAAAAGAAAACAGCCGACAACTGAAGCGCAACAAATAGCAGGTAGAGCTCTGAAATGTGGCCTGACAGAGCAAGCACGCAAGATTGAAGAAGTGAACGGTATTTCATTGTGACCTACAATTTGAAGAAGAAAGCCGGAAGTGACAAAAAGAGAAAAGATGATCTATCTCCAAGTTGCAAAAGTTTCCATGCATATGTAGCAGGAAATCTGCCAACACAGCGACACAGAAACATGCAAAACTTGACCCTTAATATTCAACCACAAGATGCCCAAAGGTTATAGCTGCCGCCTCAGACAAGGAGGATAAATTCAGATCGTCACAGATCTTAGTGAGAACACTAATTTTCATTGGGATGTTCCAAATCCCAAATTATTATGCAACTTCAGTTTCAAAAGTAGACAGGAGTTAATATTTTAGGAAAACCTTCTTAATAACATCTTATATTGTATTGCAAAATCTATTACGAAAAACAATGCACTACGAGGAAAGAATAAAAAAAAACATTGAAGAAACAACACCTCCTTTTCCAAGGAGGTATGCAAATATCCCGTTCTAAGGAACCGAATCGTAATTCTTTGTCAAAGTCACAACTACAGAAAACCGGGAGGTCGATCACCATCCATGGCAGTAAACATGAGGGGCAGACCAGGTCACGTACCGTGGCGGGAGACCCCGAGAAGCAGCGCGGCCGTGTACGCGAGAAGGCAGCTCAGGCAGCGAAAGCGACCACCAGCCATCTCTGTGGGGAGCGGAGCAGTGTCTGTTTCCTCTTCTGCTCGCTGCAGTAAGCAAAGTTAGAAAAAAAAAACTGAGGGAGGGAGGGAGGGGTGGAGGAAGCTTCCGTAAATGTAGAGCATGAAGCAGGTTGAGTATACAGAGAAATATCTGCAAACACTTTAAGGTTAAAAAAGATCATTTCTTTCAATACAGTTTCTGTGTTTATTATTTTGTTCACTATATCACCATGCAAATTTTGAATTTGATGAAAGCAACAAAACCAACCATCCACTGCAATAAATGCTAATGAGCCGTTGACATCGCTCTGGAGGAAACATCTCAATCAGATCCCATCACCTCCCAGACCTTCATTTTGTTTTAATTATTATTTGAAGGTAGACTTGCTGGTCGACCTGCATAGGTTATGCAGACACCAAAGGTCACAAACTGATGGGCGGACATTGTCCTTCCTGTTTGTTTTTTTTTGTTTTTTTTAACACCATGAGTGATGATAGTACAGTGTAGCAAAGAATGTAGCCACAGACATTCACACCACATGTTGGACTTTCTGTATGTGGTTTTTTTCTGAAAAGCTATGTGTTTTTTTTTTTTACAGCAGATATAATATTACACACAGCTTCTAAAAAGTTCCACTTTTGTCCCATCAGTTCACAAGATGATTTTTGGACTAATGGGCTTCAGGTCCTGTTTGGGTGAACGATGAGTTTCAACCTTCGTAACTCAGATGAAGATCTGAGTTCTGGCCCAGTTTCTATCCTACTGCTGAATCATGATCACTGAGTTTATCTGAGGTCTGCAGGGCTTCAGATTTTTTTTTTTTCGTGAATTATTTTGCGACCTCTTGCGTGAGTCTTCATTGCACTCTTGTCAGCCACTCCCGAGAAAGTTCCTTCCAGGTATTTCCTGTTTGTGGCTAATGGTTCCTCATTGTGGTTTAGTAGCGTCCAGAAGTTTTAGAAAGGGGCGTTCATTTGTTACGATCAGGAAATGGTGCGTCTTTTTCAGACTCTTTAACCTGTTTCATGACCACGAAGAGTCTAAAAACTAATTTTAGGGTTTTGAAATCAATCCTGTATCGCATTGTTAAGCAAAGCCAGCATCGATGATATGTGCTGACATAAAAGCAGCATTTTTCTTTGGCTCTAGTGGTCTTTATTTGAAAGTGCTTAAGACAGGAAATTAGGTAAAGAGTGAGAGAGAAGATGTACAGCAAAGTTCACTTGACCTGGAATCGAACCTGCGAGGGCTGCATTGAGGACTATGGCCTGCTTATGTGGGTGTTGCTTAACCTCTGCATAACCACAGCACCCCGCACACAGCAGCAGTTTGTACGGCCTGCTAGCAACGAAAGGAAGACTGATCTAAATCCTTAAAGAATATAAGTTAACCATCTTGATAAAGGCAGGAATTAGTTGTTTCTTTTAAAGTCCTTAGGGAAGCAGACAAACAAATGTAGCTGTAGGAAACTTGATGTGTTTATCGAATCTGAGGGAGGAATCAAAAATCACTCTAAGACTTCTAACAGAACACTGAATTGTGCTGAAGGACCCAGAGAGCTAACAGGATATGTTGAATAGGGTGACTTCTGTTTGATTAGTTTAAATGGAGAAAACTTGAACATATGTCATCCAAACAGTCCAGTAAAGGCCTTGATGAATAACTCGTTTTAACTTTTAAAGAAAAATAAAGCTGAACCACAGTGGAACCAGATGTTATATTTTTGAAGGACAGATCCTAACGCGAAATATACCTTGAGAACAAAAGAGGGGCCAGAATGGAGCCCTGCGGAACCCCACGATAAGGGAATACGGGTTTATTTTAACCAAGAAAGTTCTATTTGTCAAATAGGATTTAAACAGCTGCAAAGCAAGTTCCTTTAATATCTAGATAACGTCAGAGACTAGATAAGAGAATGTTATTATCTACGGATCAAAAGCAGCACTCGAGCGTACGAAGAGGAAAGCAGCAGATTTCCCCAAATCAGAAAACAAACGAAGGTCAGTAAAAACCCTGAAGAGTGCGGTTTCTGATCTGAGGTGGACTCCTTTTAGGACCTTAGACAGAATCGATAGTTTGGAGATAAGTCAGCTATTTGCTAGTACTGAACAGTCTTAACGTTTTGAAAGCAGGAGAGAAAGTTATTCCAAAGCATGTTATATTTTCATGGTGACAACAAACATAAGAGACTATTAGTTCCCAACTGGCGTGAGCACTGATCTTTTCCACTTTGTCAAAATAAATAAATAAATAAAATGCTGTTCTGTAGCTAAGAGCTAAGCTAGCTCAGCAGTGCAAGCAGCCTCGTGAGCTCTACATGTTTTAGTGAGATACGAAGACCTAATCTAACAGTTTATATCAACAACCACACAGGAACTAGACCACATCCTCCCAACAGTTATTGATACTGATGTGACAACTGCTCAACATGGAAAATAAACTGTGTGTGCATGCCACAAGCTAGGTCGGTCACAAGTACATGTCACAAGAGCAGAGCAGACGGGAGCCTTTATTTGTCCAGCCAAGAAGGTTTCAAGACCAAAAATAAAGATAATGTGCTAAAGTTTTCTGCCCTCCATGCACAGGTACATAGCAGAAAGCATCAACTCTGATTCAGGTCAGTATTTATAATCTTACACAGTGCACTCTGTTTATCTGAACCTGGATGTTTAATAAGTGACACTGACTATAAATGCCGTAGGTGTATTGTGAAACAAGCTCCCAGTTTGGGCTTGAGAGGAAGCGACGCTGTCGACCCCTGAGATAAGTTTCCGGGTTGAAAAGAGTCATAGTTGGATTAAGTGTTTTGGGATTGGTTAAGTGGTGAGCAGTCCGAACACATCAAACACTGGGCTGAACATTTTTTCTCGTCAGAACGTTTTCGGAGTATGACCTGCTGGTTTAAAAAACGTTACGCATGTTGGGTGGAACTTTGACCTGAATCCGGCCTCCTAGGTTGAGTTTACAAACACGGTCTGGTTACGGCTTTGACCCAGAACAATGAGTTTGGTTTCTAACCCCAGAAAAATGGGTTAAAGTGACCAAGTCAGCCAGAGAGTGGGATGGAAACAATTACCAATCACTTCCATTACCAAAACAGTAATATGTGGGATTAAATAATCACTTCTGATTAAAACAAATAAAATACATTTAATAAAAAAAAAGGGCAGCTACCTTCTATTGCCTGAAAGATTGCCAATGAATAACGACTTTATGAGAAAGCTAAAGGCTAATGCTATCTTAAGAGAACAAACTTGTTCTCAAATCTTCAACGCACACTGACTGATTACCATTTTAATGCAGCATTATTGCCATGAGAGCAGCTTTTATTAATAATCGGCTTCCAAAAAGCTGGTTATTAGTTCTAGGTTTGGTTGTTTACCTCTCTATTATCTAAAACCTATAATCAAGGATTGGCAATATCCCCTCAAAAATCTAGATTTTTCAATGCCAAATGAATCTAACATAAAGTAAAAAAAAAAAAAAAAGTTAAGTATTTCCTATGCAACATTAAAATGATGAAAGCCATTTTATATTGCTAGATGTCAATGTTGTTATTGATGCAATGCATAAGAACCAGTAGTCCAAGAAGAGTTTTGTTTTCTCCATTAAGGTCGACAAAGCTTAATCTGGACAAACTACAGGACTTCTGGATCAAGGCCTTCTGGTGAAATCGAAGAGCAAAGCTGAGATGCTTGTCATCCCACAATGCATTGTGGGATGTTTGACAAAAGCTAAACATAGTATACATGTACAAATAGCTCACACCAATTCTCAAGTGTGATGTTGATAGGATGCGGTAATGGTTTGGGCTTTTTTTTTAAGACCTTAAGAAGCAACATTTCTATTTTGGCCTCATCTTGGTTTAATAAATAATGTTGACTAGAAAGATAGTGTACAGTACCCTGGAGTGACTTTTATTGGAAACAGAAAGCAAGTTTCTGCGTATTTGGTATCTGTAAAAATATTTTTAGGCAACTAAATATACCCTGATATTGAAGTGCTACTAATACTTTTTATCTAAGAAGTTTCAAGTCATGGTTTTGGTTGAGGTTTTTCTACTTCTTCTAGGAGAGGAAAACCCCTCAATGTTATTGTTATTTACTGACCAAAGTATTTTTTTTACACTTCCAGTTAAGTCCTTCTCACAGTCTTCCTCTTATTGGATTTGGACGTTATAAACTTTTGTTGAAGCAGGACTTAGTCTCATAAAACAACAGGTTAAAAGCAGGGAGATAAACTTTCCATTACCATGATAAAGTTACACAGTTCCAGTCATAGTACAGCTGGACATTCCCTGCATCCGGGGACCGTACTGAACAACGTTTAGCACTGTTGGATTTTCAGTCTTCTTTTCAAACTGGCCTTGCTCAACCCAACACTTTGAACGCCGGAAGGATCCTTTGCATCTAACTAGTCGCACCAAAGGTCACCGTGCGATTCGTTTCCTCTATTGCGCAGATAGTGGCCCTTGCAAGACTGGGTCTATAAGCAGAACTAACGGGTTGAACATTTGTGTACTTGTTAACTGTTGAGGAAGCAAACCCCACACACAGATAAAGCCCGCATTAAGGCTATCTCAGTTTGTGCTGCTTGTCTGACACTACCAATCCCTAAAAGGCAATGTGTAGACCTTAGGTTATCGTTTGCAACATACGTAACTGTGAGAACTCCATGTACGTGTGCTGGTGGAGTTATAGGGAAATACAACATTATTCTGAAAATTGTAGCTCCGTGTCATCACCATCTGAATAGGTAGATTCAGTTCCTGCTTCAAAATGTGGTTTTTGTTCATCTATTGAAGTGCACCCACACCACCTCTAATTATGCACTGTGCATTTTCACCACAACTCTCTTTCTTGCAAAGACAAAGCAACGGTGCCTGTCGCGAACGCAACGTCATTGTGAACAAGACTGCAAACGACGCAATCGCTACAGCAAACGTCAGACACGCGCGGCATCTTGAATTAATTTAATATGTGGCCACCTGAGGTTTCTCAGAGTTTGCCTCATGCCTTATCTCTTTCTAGATAATCTTAATTACGACTCAAAGCTATTTAAACTCAGATGTATAAAGGAAAACCATTGACAGGCTAAACATAAGAATAGGTTTATTATTACACTTCCTTTAAGAATTTGCCTACTCACAGGCTTATTCTTATTCTAACAGAACAGGAGGAGTTGATTCAGTCATAGGATTACTAATCTGAGATGCAGTGGTTGCCTCCCCAAATGATGACATGGATGTTATGAACACTAAATAATAATGGTGGATTTTACAGTGTTTTTCATGGAAACAGAAACACGTCATACTTCCGTGGAAAAACAGGCTTATTACCTGGTAAAAACCCTCACTACATTTTCCCAAGAGCGAGACTAACTTCCAGTTTGTAAACCATGGTGATTACAGTTGCTATGTAGAAACTACGTTTGACACCGAGATGAGAATAGTTGGGATGAACTCGTTAATAATGACCTCATCTTGGGTCTAACACTACAGGATGGAGGTGGGAGTGTGTTAAGGGTCTATTAAAACCTCGCCCACAGTAAAGTCAAATTAAGCAACACCAGTATTAAAGCTGGGTTACTCTCTCTTCAGGGTGTTTTCAGACCAAAATAACAAACAAAGAAAACCGTAACATTGTCTTATCACTAACTGTAGCAAAAAAAGAGAAGAAAATATTAAAAAGAGGCTGCACCACCCTTAATCTTTCCAATATTAACAAACCGGTTTGGCGTGCAGAAAACAAAAACTTAAGCATGTTTTATTTTTGTTTGTTTTTCATTTTAATTTTTTTTTCAAAAACAAAAATGTTTCAGTTTAAAAAAAATACGTTTTTTCAAAAATATATTTTTCTGGTTTTTTTGTTTTTTTTTTCAAAATGCATTTTTTTTTTTTTTTTTGAAGACAGAGGATATCATGCTGCTTCTGGGCTCTGGAGCTTCTTTAGTTTTTAAAATAGCCAGATGTTTGGTCGAGCAAGAAGTCTTTAGACCACATTTGTAGAACCACAAAAGACCATCAGGCAGTGTTGTGTTCAAGACCACCTAACCCGAGACCAAGACAAGACCAAGACCAGAGTGTATCGAGACCGAGACAAGACCAAGACTTTTGGGGTCCGAGACCAAGTCAAGACCAAGACCGATGGGAGTCGAGACCGAGTCAAGACCAAGACCAGCGGCCCGCGCTACATGACACAATAAGATGTAAAATATGATCGAAATTGCTTCTCAAAATAATCTGAAAGATCCATATTACCATAAAACACCTAGATATTAAATATTTAATACATTTTACTAATATTAAATATTCCATTTATGTGCTAAAAAGTGTGATGGTCTCGTGCCATCCCTAAAAACATAACGCCCTGGGCATTTGCCCATATTGCTCATATAAGAAACCACCACTGTCTGCACCATTAAACATAGCAATTGAGGCAATGCCCTGACGGTAAATAACGCTCAACCATGAACACTGACCAAGGAGCAACAAGCAAGAAGTAACCAAACAGAAGGCGCTCATAGTGACTGTTCTCACTCTCTCCCAGTACATGAAGCCAGGTAGTCTGACACCATGGCAGACATTGCAGCTGCCACTTTGAACAAAAACAATCAAAGAGTGCATGCTCTGCGTGCTCTTTCGTTCTTGTGTTTTAGTTATTTGTTAATTTAAATATTAACGTACATAATAAAATAAAATAATGATGCAGTGTACACAGAGCATTACAAGAACAAAGAACGGGTGTTCTGTCAGGTCAGATCACGGTGTTCTGTCAGATCAGCATACGTTGTCAGATAGTCGTACGCTTAGCTCAGATATGCATACGCTGTCATTACCATATGATTTTATTTAATCAGCAACATAGAATCATGACGTAGATCATCAAACACTTGGTTATTAACAGTTGTATGGCATCCAGCTGCAGCCAGACCTGCTTTAAACACACTTTGAAACCACGACAACGCATGTATATCCAGCTAGTTATCACATTATGTCATATTATAAACAATTTAATTACTTATTTTCGTCATAACTTGTTGCGTATACTGACAACTACACTGACGGTCGGACTTAATGTGCATGCACTGGCATGGTACTCACTGCATGTATGCTATTCTGACAGCGTATGGCTATGTCATAGAACACCGGCTATATCTGTCAGACACGTCATTACCATAAGATTTCATTTAATCAACAACATAGAATCATGACGTAGATCGTCATACACTTTGTTATTAACAGTTGTATGGCATCCTGACTTAGCGGTTAAGTGAGTTTTACGTGTGTTGTAGCTGACTCCAGCTGCAGCCAGACCCTGCTTTAAATACACTTTGAAACCATGACAACACATGTATATCTATATAGTTATCATTGAAAACAATTTAATAACTTAAGTTCATCATAACTTGCTGCGTATGGTGAACTGACAACTCCTCTGACGGTCGGATTTCTTAATGCTTAATGCATGTATGCTATCCTGACAGCGTATGGCTATCTGATAGAACAACGGCTCTCAGTGAGTGACACTCCAGTCCTATCTAATAAGTAAAGAGCCGTGGAGAAGAATCGACTGTTTCTGAATGTCACCTCACTATATTGCAAACTTTTGGACATAGCGTTGTCCCATATATGCGACAAGTCAGTCAACACCTCCGCACAATAATTCAGCACAGTGAGTGATAACATATTTCATCACAATGCTTATGTGTCTCTGTACAGCTAGCTTTGATAACATCACGTTAACGGAGCTTACCTTCTTTGAGCTACTTTTCTAAGTGACGAAAAAAAGACGTTGACCCCACCGTCTGTGAAAGCGAAGCGCTGCTGAGTTAGCTGTGGCCATCGGATTTCTTACTATTTATGCAGCGCTATTATATTACTGACGATTAGACAAACATTTTCTGCCGCTGAGAGGAAACCACTGCGCATGTCCTGGAGCGCCGCCCGCGAGTGAAAGGTGGGGAGGGGAGGAGGAGGGAGAGTGAAAGGTGGGGAGGGTGGGGGGAGTAACAGAAACACGTAGTTGCTTGGATTTTAATTGGTGCGTTTTGCATCCACTGAAAACAAAGATGTTAACAAATAAAGTGGACAGTATGCTGTACGTTTAGTGATATTTTCACAGTTGCGGTCTTGACTGGTCTTGAAATAAAATGCCGAGTCCTCAGCGCCCGAGACCCAGACAAGACCGAGACCAAATGTGGTCGAGTCCGAGACGAGACCGAGACCATCAAAAAATGGTCTTAAGACCGGTCTTAAGACCAAGACCAACTTCGAGTACCACAACACTGCCATCAGGTGAGCCCAAAAAATTATCTTTGAGTGAAACGATCTCAATCGGACTTCACAACAGAAAGCAAACAGACAACTAGAGTGAAAAACCCAATCCAATCAAACAACTGGACATTCTGTTGGTTTCCTGTATCAGATAAACAGAACCATGTAGCTTAAGAGTTATGTAACTGATTGGAAACGCATTTGAAGCTGAATTGATTTATGTTGGATTGAGTTGTTGTGAAATGAATCTAATGGATTTGTATTTACACATAAATATGAACAGGACCTGTTTTATAGACTGATCAATGCATTTCTTGTGACCTAGCACCATTTAACTAAGCTTGAAATTTTGAATATAATGAAAATTCAAATCAAACCAAATGAAGTATGTGAGGATGTGCAAAAGTAAACCAGTGTTTGTTCAATTTTCAACTATTCCAAAATGCTAAAATGTCTAAGTTCAATTTTTCATGTTGGCCTACATCAGTTTTGCTTTGAGGGTGCATTTAAACCCTTAATTTCCCCCTTTTGAATAATCACAAATGCACATGAACATCAAAAAACAAACATCAGGATGACAAGATGATGTATTTTTTTTTTTGTAAGGTACTGAAAGAAGTGGGAAACAATAATGTCCGTTCTTGGAAATCAAGGCAGCGGAATGGGATCTGGCTTCCAGCAGCTTCCCCTTCTCAGCCAATGCTTTCTATACATCGGTTTTCCCAGACTTCTCTTTTGTTGGCATGAGCTACATATTTCTGCTTTCAGTTGCAATTTGATCATATTAAGGAATCAAAAATAGCGAGTCTCTGGGTTGTGTGCGTCATATACTCCTTAGGTACGTTTGTTAAAATAAATAGACTTATGTTATGATGAACAGTCATGCATTTTTATGTGTAAGACTGACAGGCCTCTGTAACTTTCTTTTCATAAAACTGTGATGGGAATATATTTTTATTTGAAGCAACAGCCCCACAAACTAAACTATCAGAACAGCTCAAGGAGTTTCTCTTAACATTTCAAAGCTTCATTTACTTGTTCAGTTCAGTTTAGAGAAAAAATAAGGGTTGCTTGTACCGGCGAATAAAAAGAGATTAAACTTGGTAACGTTTTTGACCTTCAACCTTTTTCATTCTGGTGCATCCAGGTTGCATTCCTACAGGTCTTAACACATTTCGAAACAAACAAACAAACAAACAAACAAACAAAACGGTCTTCCACAAACTCTAACTACTTTTCCAATTAAACACTCGTAAACTTCAGAGTGTGTTTTAAAACCTTTGCAGGATTCCTCTAGAGGTTTTTGTGGTGTCCCTTCTTGAAGCACCAATACACATTTACTGGCATTTTGAAAGAAGAAGTGACACAATACCAGTAAAACAATTCCAACCAGTGAGTCATTCGAGAAACACAACCAAGAGGGAAGAGAAAGGACATCCATCGGAGCAGAAATAAAACTGCTATTAAGGAGGCTAATTCACGTTAGCATTGCAGAAATATCTCATTTCTTAAGCGAATCGACACTCGCATGCCCTAACGAGACGTAGAAACTTTAAACATGGATAGCAAAAAAAAGGAGGGCTGTGCTGCTGTTGGGCTAAAAGGCCGAGATCATGTCACTTAAATGAACTGTAAATATGTTATCTTTTCTATTTAAGCAACATCTTAGCTTGTGCAGATGTGCAACGATGTGTTTGCGCAACTCACTCAGATCAGATAACTCTTCTGACAGACAAATGCAGCCCAGCAGCCATTTGCAATATCGGACCAGAAATCTCACAGCTCGTAGAAACACATTTGAAATGCCTAGGTGGGTTGTTGATGTTGTGTGTGCATCAAGGTAGAAGAGCACAAGATGTGTGAGTTTCACTCTGAATGTTGAGCACTGCTGTTAGCTTCGCAATCGGACTAAAATATCACCTCGAGTAAGCTCCAGCGTATCACCCCTGCAGACCACCAGACAGTGTAACTGGAAGAAAACCCACAGAGCTCCATCATGTGGTCAGAAGTGTAGCTCTGACTTCGCCAGAACGCCGAGCGCTCTGAATACCACCGGTTTCGTTCAAGTGCCTCCCACTTCCCCAAAGCTTTGCAAAAAAAAAAAAGGTAAAGCTGCAAAGCAGAGATGACGCCCACACGTCTCTGTAGAGCTGGACTGAAGACAGAATGTGTTTCAACCTGGCAACTTTTAAAGTTTTATGATAAAATAAACTTAGTTCTTGGAGAGGAAGGACCCAAAACTCTGAAACACAATGAGATGGCTAAGACTATGTAAAACTTTCACAAATATCACAGGATCAAAGACAAATAAGTAAAGAAGACGTATTGTGAAGCAATACCAATATGAATCTGTAAAAATATGCTTTAAAATCTTGCTAACAAAGTCAACACTAAGAAAAGAAGAAAAAGTTGAACCAGTTTTGTTTTTTTTTGCTTTATGTATTTCCAATAGTAGTTATTCTAGGTTGAGTGGAGGTCATTTAATGATATTTAATGAGAATCAAATGGACAAAACTAGACTCAGAACCTCAATGAAACATATATGAAGTGACAAACGCTAAGAGAGAATATTATACAATTGATATTAACATATGAGTGAGATTTGGTAACCTTGCTTTTTTAAAACTAATTTTAATCAATAATCCAAGATAAATGCACAGATACACAGTTAATTACATGAGTATACTGGTTTGATCACTGGTCTAAAAATCGGACAACTGGGTACAAAATTGAATTTGGTGGAGAAGTGAAAGGACTGAGGAGCCATTTTACCTTTGTTGACCATTGTCACAAATTCACCTCAAACCGTTTCTGGTCTTATTGCCACCGGGATGGAGGCATTTACATCAGACATCTTAACAAGTTTGGAACAACCGCTTCACAAATCTATCTGACATAAGAGAAAACATATATATGTACGTAAGACTGTTTAACATAAGCAATGAAAATAAAGTGTGACAGCGACCGAGAGAGAGAGAGAGAGAGAGAGAGAGATAGTAATCAGAGGAAATGTGAAGAAGAAAAGAAACCCCAGAAGGCCCCTGGTCAGCACAGACGAGCGTTTTGCACTTCCTCTTGTAGAGAAGTGTCAATGTGATTGACAGGAATGTGTTAAAACCGCAGTGAGCGAGTCGACGTTGAACTGTACGGCTGTCTGTAAGCTGCACTTTAGAGCATAAATAAAAGCCACAACTTTTTAGCATTCGGTGGACCTGAAACTCTTCTGGTTTAAAGATCAGAGAAAAAGCTCAGACATTAATAATGAAGATTTGGGGAAAAGGTTCTGTTTGTAATTGAAAATGGTTTCACATCGTTAGGATTATCCACAGATGCTCCATCTGGTGGTTTTACAGGTTGGTGATGGTTACAGGAAAGGGGAGCAACAGTGACACCTGCTGCCAATCTCTTGGTACTGCTGACTTAAAACTAATATTTGTTATGACAACAACTACAGGTATATGATGAACTAAAAAGTAGAATTAATTTGTACAATGAAATAGTTGAGTTCTTATATAATGTCTAGATCCAAAGGTTTTATTCTAATTCTTATTATAATATTATTGTTTGTCACTCAGTAGTTCTGTGTTAATTCACTGATCTGTGTCCCCATTTCATACTCTATTAATATCATTTCACTTTCAGACTGTAGTTTCACTTTGCAAACAACGCAGTTTGTACTCATTCACTTTAACAGGTAATAAATGTCTAATTGACTAAAAAACGCAGCTTAAATCTCCACTACACTTTCACTTGGTTGCTTTTCCCACCAAGTGTATCAGGGGCCGGTCATCATCGCCTTGTCATGAATTTGCAATTTTACAGCTATTTCAACATGTTACGCAAGGACTAGTTCATGTGAACAGCTTCAAACAACAAAAAACCCCAAAAGGATAGAAGATGAGATTCAATGACTTCAGGATCCGGAGACATTCTGAGCATAATTCAGATTATATACCTGAAATATTAGGTCAAGTTTTTTAAAAATATTTTTCAGATTTCTTATGTCTTTGCAAATGTTTTTTTTTTTCTGAGTCCTTAGCAAAAGAGAAGAAAAAAACCTTTAAACCAGAGGTGAAGAAAATAGTCCTTTATTTCATATTAATGTGCCAACGAGAATTTAATGCAGCAATATGCAAATCTTCATCATTAAGATGATGAGAAAGATATTAAATATGCAAAGTGACTAAACAATCGGTTCTTCTCATTTCAAAACCACAAAACACCAACGTGTGACTAAAAGCAACATGAAGGCAAAAAAAACCTAACATTTCCTTTGAATGATGACTCATTATGTGAGATACTACTGTTTACATTTTCAATTCAATTCAGTTTTTTTATATTTCAACATTTCACGGGACTTTACATAAAACAAGACGATCCGATCCAAACATAATTTCTATTTGTTCCTAGTTATCAAGTCAAGTTTGGTTTATTATTAAATTTGTTAAAATGTTTTATATCTAAGGAAACCCAGCAGATTGTGATTGAGAGTGGACAATCTCTGCACCCTGTTGTTTCATTTTCCTCATTGCAAGCATGTATGTAGCAACAGTGGAGAGGAAAAAACCTCCGTTTAACAGGAAGAAAACACCAGCAGAACCAGAACCTGGCTCAGTGTGAGAGACTGTCTTCCACAACTGACTGGGGTTTGAGAAGACAAAGCAGATACACAAAAATAAAACTTTTCTGATGGATTTCCTGGGTTCATCTTGTTCTCAATCGATTGTCCTGATCGTTGATGGGAACTTATTGAAATGGGATGTTTTCATCTGAAAAAAAATATATATATATTGCATCTTTCCTCATTTCTGACAATGTTTTGAGTATCAGCAGTTCGTACCTTCTTAAGCGTCTGCAGATCCTCCTGAGTTTTCATACACCAAAGCATCACCTGTCAGTAATTAAAGCAAACTGTTACACACTTCACTGAAAGTTTGACGGTACGTAGATTTGTATTTTCTTATCATTTGATCACAAAATAGAAAACTGACTCGGAGGAGGTGAGGAGTGGAGATCCAGCCGACTCAGGTCCTGGTCGACTGCTGCATCGTGTTTAAACCTGGAATGAATAAAGAAATAGTTACATTTTGTGTTTTGAAGGAATCATGTTTGATTTGAAAAGATGCAAAAACTTTAATATGAAAAAGAGAAAGAGTCCTACACACCTGGAGCAAAATACTTCTGTGGAAAGAAACAAACAAAACCAAACAGATTAAAGCTACAGTATATAAAATCAATTGTCAGTTAAAGACAAAGTTTCAAATATCACATCTTACCCTTCAACTTTGCGTCATAAAGCAGCCAGACCAGCACTAAGATAACAAGAAGTCCAACAACCAACCTAAACCAAAACATGACGGGAGAAAAACAACATCCTGCAACAATATGGAGGCAGACAAAAAAAAAAAAACCATCAGGGGACAGAACAGCAGCCTGTGGCTCTGTGAATAAAATACTAAAACAACATTTATTTTTATGCATTATTAAATAAGTTTTAAATATCTTTTCAATGGTTGTTAATGGCTGCCCAAACCTTCATCTGGAATCACATTTAACCCAACATGTAATACAGCCTTTATGTAAACTGTCTCTTATTATGATTAAAAGAACTGTGACAACATCCCTTTTTCTCAGAACTTAATAGCTCGCCAACTTCCTTTTTTATTTGGAATTGTGTCAATTTATTCTTGATAAAACTGGTCTATGTTTTCTTTACAAATGTGAACTTGGCACACAAACGAGTCAAACAGAAGAATTCATATCTCTGAACATACCTTCATTAGACCCTGTGGGTCCTGTGGTGTTGCTACATCTCAGTGTTTCAGATGCTAACTTCTCACTGACAACATTGGAGGCATTGCAGGTGAATGTGGTGTCGCCATCTTCTGGTGTAATGGCGTATTGCAGCCTGGGGCCGTTTCTGCTTTGGTTTCCCACAGTCCAGATGTAAGTGACGTTGCTGTGAGGATTTGCTTTGCACTCCAGAAAAACTGTACAAAATCCATTTGGTCCAGGCTGAGTGATGTTTGAAAACACATTGGGATTTGTGGATATTGGCTCTAATGTGAAAACAGAGGGAAGAAGGACAATAGCTTATTAATAATGACATTATATATATAGTTGATGTATTTATAGTGTGTGTGTGTGTGTGTGTGTATGTGTGTTGTGGTTATTGTTATTTTATTTAAGGTCACAGAAAACTTAAACTAAAGGTTAATAATTGATCTCTTAACAGAATTTTGACACGTTAAACATTAAAAAGCTGTTATATGTAAGAAACTTTAGGACTGGACAGACTAGTGCTATTACTGAATTTAGAAAGTTTATGAAAAACTGTAAATGGATTATAAACATTCAGTTTTTTTTTTTTACATTTCTTTTAAAGGTTGTGAACAAAACCAGCATCTTACCGTGAACTTGCAGAGTGATGAAGACTGAACCTGGATGGTCTTTGACCTCTGTGATTAAATTAAATTCACCAGAATCTTGAAGAGTCAGGTCTCTTATTGTTAAACTAAAGCTTGTGTTATTGAACTTCGCTCTGTCCTTAAATGGATTGGTTGTAATAACACCTGAACCTTTGATTGCTACTCTTGTGTTTTTATATCTTCATTCTACGCTGGTGACGCCTTCAGCTGGTAAATTTGATAAAAGCTCCACAGAATCTCCAACTTTTTTATGAATGACTTGTTTTCCTTCTGCAGCCTCCACATCTGAAACACATTATTAACAACATAATGATTCATTATGAGGAATCATTCTTTATTTTATTTTAATAAATCTCTAGCTGGACTAATAACTAACAGAAAAGCAAATGACAGAAATACGATCCTTTAGTTTCTCTCAGCAAAACTTTATTTAGTCAGAACATTTGTCATAAATATTAGCACAGAACACAGCTGATGTTTCTGATCTCATTTCTGCTATGAGACTCTTACAGACGCTACGGTAGAACGACAGTATACAAACTTTCAAATGTCTTTTGTCATCTTGCGTGTTAATGACATTCGCTTTAAATACCCGAGTCAGATCAAGTGTATCATTATTTGATGTAAGCAGATGACAAACATACCATGACGGCCTAGTCCAAGAAGAACAAGAAGGAGCAACACAGACTGAAGGCCTCTGGGAGAGAACATCTTTGTTCTCTGCAGCTCAGTCAGATGTGACCTGGATGAGGCAAAGGGAAGTGTTAATGATGCAACTTAAAAACTTCTCTGACTTAGCAGAAATAGAAGAAATACTTCCTTTAAAAAAAAGAACGTCACAGCCTGCAACAAATAATAAAAACTCTTAGACGTGAGAACAGTTTTAAACCTAGAAAGACTGAGGTTTTTTTTAAGCATCGTTTCAACAGAGTCAATAACTCATTAAACATTGATGTTTTATGTTACTCTTTCCAGACAATCCTACAATTAGACACTTTACCAGTAAATGAAGTCTATATGAGTGATGTATAAACCTTTCATTACAAGTATCATCTCAGTAGTTCTTGTTTTTTCTAGCGCAAGAAAACTTTTTAAAACATTAAGAAACTCAGCCGCTGGAACTGATTTAACAAAGCTTTCAATTTTTACTCAGATGTTAAATTTTTTGGTTGTTTGTTTTTAAGTAAAAGGAACTAACAAAAGAGTCCGTCTGAGAATTCAAAGTGGACAACAGGAGATTTCTCACCAACCCTGATCTCAAAGTCAGAAATCACTTGTTGGCTTTGAAATATACCGAAAGCTGGAGTCAAAAGTTGACCTCCATTTAGTTTTGTATCTGACCAGGTCTTTTACACACAATTCTTCTCTTTGTTGGGAAACACAAACAGTGACACCCTGCTGTTATTAGATCTGCTGAGCAGAACCTATAAAACGCAGCCAGAATCAACTGTTAGCTAGAGCAGAGTTGAAAGACTGTGATTCTGTATTTTTGTTCTCAACTTGCCAGGTCTTGATACATTTCTTACTTCCTCTCATCCAGACTATTATTAAAGTACAATTTTCCACAGCAGAGCCCGCCTGTGTTCTGCTCTATCTAAACTCCCTCCAGCCTCAGACACACTGTGAGATTATTGATAAATGTTCTGTGTGTAGATGATCAAGTTTAACTCCTGGTTATGACCTTGTTTCTGGGATCTGAATATTGTTTATCTTGCCCCACACCTTGGACTCTACACTTATCTCTGGTTTCTAGACACTGACTATGTAAATAACCCCAAATGAAGCTCCTTATTTGTTGTATCACCTCTTTAGCACTTATTGCCTTTACTTCGTTTTATTTTGTATAGTATATGCTTGACTTCCGGTTGTTTGATTTGATGCTTTTATTTTGATGATAGAACTTCCGCTATATATGTTATAAAACGGCAGCTTAACGGCAGAACAGAACGGAAGACAAATTGCAACAGTGTTATAAAAATGTATCTTGTTATTAGCGGCCCTCTTGATAGAGACACGGGGTATGTTTTATTTTGTAAATAATTATGGTTCTAATGTTTGATTGAAAATGTGAATTTGTTTTATTGTATACAAACACTAGGGTAGTTGATAGTTTTAGTAGTGAACATTATTTTTAGTTGAAACGCTACGGTAAGAGTGTGTTTTTGGAGCTTACCCTGTCCTTTTTGTGTTTGTGCATACAGCTCTTACGGTGAAACTCAGAGTTTACTTCCGATAAACCTCACTGTTCATCAGTAAAGCCACAATCCTTCATCTGGGGCGGGGTGGGGGGCTACAAACTACTTCCTGATTCCTCACAGCAACACAGTTGCTATAATATGTTCTCTCCATATTATATATGCCTTATAAAGAGCTGTAGCAACATTTTGAACACAGAACTCGAAATTTGTTTTGTGGATTTGTCAATAGTTTAACACGTAACTTAATCTCATGTTCATCAAGTAACATTGAGGAACTAAAACCATCTGTCAATTACTTTAGCTTCAAACAGCGAGAACACAAGATGTATGTGAACACTATACAAGTTAAGTATTCCTAATTTATTGCACTTCAATATTTCTGTATATTTTGTTACAGCATGAGGTATAAGTTGTTCTGTCATAATCAGACTTGAAGAAGAGACTTTCAAAATAAGACTACATATTACTATAAACGAGAAGTAACGACAAACTTGGCAGAGGAGGCATGTATAACCCACCTCTGCTAGAGAATAACAGTCTTACCTCCTTATACTTTTGTCGGACCCGCTGAACTGAGCATGTGATAAGTTGGTGAGAATACTGCAAATGTGTCAAATTAAGGAAGTGGCTAGAGTTGGTGTTGCTGTTTAAAGAACATCAGATATAATGAGTAAATTGTCAAGCATTTCTGCTTGCATCAACAACACAATTTGCATGTATTTATAGCCAAAACACCAACATACTTACAGAGGAACTGAAGTACACGAACAGTCTTAAGTTGGAACTTACAGCATAGTACCTCAAATAATGGTACACTTTTGTACGTTTTAGCTTGTTCCTCTGAAAAGAAATATCTTATCTCAAGTAAAAAAATAAAAAAATAAAAAAAAGTTTGATTACAATTTAAGCATCACACGGATGCTTAAATTGCAAGCATCTGTGTGATCTTTACAATTTACAAGATGTTTACACAGATGTTTAAGCATCACAGTTTAAGCATCCATCCATTATCTACCACACACTCGACAGTCACCACAGGCTAGCTATGGAGGCCTGTCCCTTTGTAGAGTGGTACAGGTCACACAGAGGGTCTGACCTGGAAGGGTCGGCAGTCCATCGCAGGGCAACACAGAGACGGAACACACACACACACACACACGCACACACATGTAATGAGAATTTAGAGAAACCAGTTGCAAAGTTGGTAACACAGTTGCCTTGCAGACCTTCTTCTGCAAGCCAGGAACAAGGTCCTGGGTTTGAGTCCCAGCCTGCTGCCTTCAAAGTTGTACCTTCAGCCATGAAAGACTGAACTACAAAGAACAAAGACACGGGTATAGAAACTACTAATCCCAGAATGCATTTCATCAACCCAGTTTAGTTCCAGGAGGAACTGAAAGTGCTGTTAGTTTGCTTATGTTACAGTCTAGCAGATTTCATTTTAGATTAATCACATCTAAAATTCTGTCTTTTCTTTTAGTTCAAATTAATAATGCCTAGTTGAAGAAATCACAAGAACATTTTGTCCTTAAAGCTGCATAAATGGTATATTTCAGCGCACTAATTAATGGTGCTGTTTTGTCTTAACCCTTGTGCGTGCGAGGACTGAGGACTGTTTAACGTGTGTGTGGTTGGTTGGACCCCATTTGTAAACACAAGGGTTAATCTGAAATATGTATTTATCTAAGCCAATGCACATTGGCCTAGATACATTTATTTATCTAGGCCAAACATGAGAATATGTTTATGCTTACCACCTGTAGCTTACACAGATATGCTGTGTTGTAGTGAATTTAAAAAAAAATGCTGTAAAGTAATTGGTTTCCTGTCATCTTCATCTGGAATATTCTGCAAGCTTTCTCAATTTGGAGAAGAGGCTTCTGCGACCCGGTGTAGGTGTTCTAAGAAATAGATGAAAAATACTTGACTGCGTTTTGCTTTCAGCCTTATTCCAAAATGCTGTGTGCTTACGTAGACACACAGTGACATAAAATATTAAATGGCCTGTACTTGTGAGGTGATCTATCTAGTTTATCAGCTCTTCATCCATTCACATACACATAGAAGCTACGCGTGTGTTATTTCTTAGTATGTGGTGCTTTCAACAAGAATAGGGAAGCTGGATAGAAAAGGTAAATTAAGCAGCATACAGGACAGTCCTGAATGAAAACCTCCTAAATGTTCTTGCTTATCTAAACAAATGAACAATGACCAGAACCAACCCAGAGCCACAATGGATGGTTTAGGTCAGGGGTGTCCAAAATGTGGCCACTGGAAACATATAAACATTGATGTGTGGGTAGATATAAACCTACACATAAGTAAATCTTCACAAGACCGGTATAAATCAAAAATAAAAATGTAAGGAAGACTATTAAAGACGCAAATTAAGAAAAACACGAACTTTTTCAATGACGTGAATGACGTCAATTGAGTTGTGGAGAGCGATTCCTCTCCTGTTCTCTTTCACGTCCGCAGTTCACAGATATAGGCGGTGCTTCATCTGCATAGCCCTCATTATCGCTTCAGACTTTTCTAGAACGATACCAACATGAGCGGCAGAGGAAAAGGAGGTAAAGGACTCGGTAAAGGAGGCGCCAAGCGTCACCGCAAGGTTCTCCGTGATAACATCCAGGGAATCACCAAGCCCGCTATCCGCCGTCTGGCTCGCCGCGGGGGAGTCAAGCGCATCTCCGGTCTCATCTACGAGGAGACCCGCGGTGTGCTCAAGGTCTTCCTGGAGAACGTCATCCGTGACGCCGTCACCTACACCGAACACGCCAAGAGGAAGACCGTCACCGCCATGGACGTGGTGTATGCTCTCAAGAGGCAGGGCCGCACTCTGTACGGCTTCGGAGGTTAAACAGCACCGTCATATTGACAAAACAACAAAACGGTCCTTTTAAGGGCCACACACATGTTCTAACGAGCTGAATTTCCTCATTTGAGTGCAATCCTGTTTCCTACGGTAAACCAATATGAACGCGCATAAGTATTACAGCAGAGTAAGAAAACTTCCTGACTTGAGTATGTGATGCATTAATTTACATGAACAATGTATAAGGTGGGATGTGGTTATGAAATCTAAAGTGTGGGAATTGATGAACACATACTGTATGTGTCAAAATAGCATCTATGTAGCTTTTCTGCAGTATCACAAATTCTTCAGTTCTGAGTATCCTGCAATTTCTTCTGTGCTGATATTCAAAACTAACAGAGTTATTAAAATGTTCTAATGATTAAAGTTAAAACGCCAAGAACTGAGGCAAAAACAACCATTCTTGGGCCACAGTTATTTTTGGATTGCTGCTTCCTTTCAGTTTACCTAAGGTCCACTCATTGTGACCTTTTGCATACGTATGCACACACCTACACATTTAAGTGATGACAGGGTGTGACATGAAATTACTGTCACCAACTTGACTCAAGTTTGGTGACATCAGAGCAGAACCAATGCAGAAATTTGATAAAATAGATAACTTATTTCAACAGTGATAAAGTAAATCATGATTAAAGTTTATTTTTAATTTGTAAAGCATTTGCCCGTCACAACAATACGGTGCAGGAAGCCCACCCCCAAAAGAAGGAAATTATGTTATTGGCTGGAAGGGTCAATTATGGGCCCTTGAGAGCGAACAAAAGCTTCACATGGACAGAGTTTGGATATTTGGAAAAAGATTCATGCAAGAAGAGAGATTATTTGTGCATGAAGCATTAAATCAGAGCACAGACATGTTGTGGTAAATTAGAGCAAAGTTATTTTTAATGTGAGGACAAAGGTTTGAAGTAGATCAGAAAGTAAAAATAGGAAATCCTTCACTTACATTAAGAACAAAGACTCTTGATATTAGACAGGTATATTGTTCCATAGATTTTGAGAAGAGATCAACTTTTAGCAAAAACGAACCATAAGATGTGTAGATTATAGTCACATAATGGCTGAAAAGTGTGGTATGAATATAACCATGCCAGGTCTGTGCTTTGTCCAAATTTGAGTAATTTTGCGCTGTTTGCACTAGGAATTACAAAAAATTCTGGGACGTGTCTCAAACGCTCGACCCTACGCAATCCAAAGATGAAAACATTTGAAGAAACGTGTGATCGTGTCTTGTGAGAGAAAGCTCGAATGAACAGGAAGGCCACGGCCTTCCTGTTCATTCGAAGAAGAATCCAAACAGCAGGTGCTGCTGAGCTAGTTTCTAGCATTAGCTTGACAAACACTGTGGAATCTGAGTCAGGCTTGGAACAAAACCAGCGCCATGATGGAAACCTCCTTTCCTTTTCTGTTTTTACTGTGAGCAAAATAAATAAGTGTACCTAATGAAGTTCCCAGAAAGTGTATAAAAAGCAAAACATGAAAGAATGAAGTGAATGAAGAAAACATTACTAATTCCAACCCAAAAAAAATATTTAATATTCTTTTCTGCCCATTTTCTGGTGTCCTTACAAATAGAAAGAAGTCACTTTAGCGTATTTTTAGGGAGAAAGAATAAACCTTTAAATAGAGCAGTTTTGTTCTTTTTGTATCAGATTCTTTTAGAATATGTTAAAACAATCAAAGTTATGAAAATAGAAATGTTGGTTTTTATTCCACTTTTGTGCTGCAGCCGACGCTCACTATTCTGACTGTCTGAGGTTACGTTCTGTTTTAGTCCACTTTAATCCATCTGTAGTCCATATGCCAAGAAAATCTGGTTCGTCTGGGTATGTGTGAACACGCATTTGAATTCTGGTGAGAACCAAACAAAAGCAAACTCTGGTCCACCTATAAATCCCGGTCTCAACTCGATTGAAATGTACCGTGGCCGACCTGGACGCCACGGTACACGGTCCTGCTTTTTGGAGGTCACTCCAAAAAGCAGGCAGTGGACAGTAGTGTTCTGGGTCAACACAACCAAAACAAACATACGTCTGGCACTAGTGAGAAAAATGGCTCGTGCTGAGCCCATTTTTAAGGAGTGTCACCGGCAAATTGTCCAAAGACAAAAGAGAAATCCGACAACCCCCTAAAATCTGACGCCATTCGCATTTCAAAAACAAGTAGTGCTCAGTGTCTTGTCCGGAGGTTTTTATGTTGTTTCCTTCAGTGGTTTGTAGTGCAGCGCCACCACAGGTGAGGAGGTGAACAGGCGTTGGACGCAGTGTTGTTTGAAAGTGAACCACACCATATGGACATGTAACAATGTTGCAATTTTGGTCCCAAATCAAAGTAAGAAAGCGAAGACTCCCTTTGTGACATCAAATCGTAGATGAGTTGCAGGTAAAATTGAAAATAATTGCTCAGACCCAAATGCCTGTCTAACATTAAACCCCCATCTTTCTAGTTATGATTTAGCTCTGTGGCTCACAGTTCAACAACATTTTCTCATGTAGTCATGCGACTGCTTTGCATGACTATGCTTCACCTTCACTACGTGCAGTAAGGACCTTTGGCTTCCTGTTCTTTTCAAAAGAAACCAAATAACATATTTAAAAAGCCCCCTGCTTGGTTTGATTGTTAGCTTGCTAAAAGATTTGAAACCTTTGGTGAAGTCCTAGTAACTTCACTCCTTTCCCCATTTAATACTTTTGCATTTTTATATTTTCCCTCTTCTTCAAAGCAAATGCACAGTTAAAAAGTTGAACTGAAGTAGTACGACATATGTTGAAAAGGCCTGATGAGCAATGGGTGAACCAGAGCTTAAAACAGCGGGAGCTCACATCTTCTCAGACAACAATTACCTCAAAGCTAAAACTCAAGGTTACTTTTTCAAAAGCTGAATTTGCAATACAAGAAAGTACAATTAAATTAATTGAACTATTACCCCACCCTCATTACGCCCCCTACCCCAAAACTGGTTAAGCGATTTTCCCACGAAAGAAAGAAAAGTGTGTTAGCCACAATGTTCCACCGCAGTCACATCGCTGCTCGCCACAATGGTGAAATGTCAACAAAACAAGCTCTTGATTCCAGTCAGCAATGTGAAAACTTTTAGTTCATGACCACAGACTAAAGTCATAGGTTAACATGCAGTCATTTGATTGGCTGTTTGCTCAGAGCCAGGATACCTGGTGGTCATGGTAACTGACTATAACTTCAGCAGACACTGACCTCCTCCTGTCTCTTCACAAGACCAACAGTAGAGACGGACCAATCGTGAAAGGTGAGTAAATATATCCTCTGAGTTATAATTTGAATCTGAAGTTGATTATTTCCAATCAATAATAAAATATCTCTAATGAAACAACTTTTTAAATTATGATTTAGGAATTTTTTTAACGTCCTAGTCACAGCTTCAAAGCGCGCCGCTGTTCAGAGCAACAGAATAGCGACGTAGTAACAAAACGTTTTGAACTACATTCAGTAACTTTGAGTTTCTGCTTCTTCAGACAAGAAAATGCAAGTCATCCTGCTGATCGCTGTCATGTGCAGCTGTGCTGTGGGAGACGAGGATTTACACAACAGATGGCCCTGTCAGCCGACCAATAAGCGAAAAGCTTTCAAGAACTTTGAAAGAAACCACATCCTTCCAAAAAACTTTGATACTAATTCAACATCTGAATGGCAGAGGTGAGAACAGCCTAATATTATGAAGTCACTGAGCTTGATTGAGAAAGTATGACTCTAATATTAAAGTCAAAACTAGAAACTGTTTCTTTACATCCAGTTGTATGTCACCCAGTTCAGTCTAAGTTCAAATCGGTTCTATATAATCAAATTTTATCCTCAAAATCAAACTCAAGTGGAGTGGAAATGGATTTGCTCCCCAAATATTTATTTTCTTTTGGCTTAAAATAAAAATAAGCATTTAAACCTTTAAGATAATCAAACTAATGTTACAAATCATGCAACGATGGAGGGTGAATACAAACATTGTACCTGGATTATCATTAAATAATGATTTGGGAGAAAGGGTCTCTAAACAAACTTTTACAAAAAAAAAAAAAAATGTTTTCTACATCTTTGATAAAACTGTCACCATGTCATGACAGAATAATATGAGACAAGTAATCTGGGAAAAAAATTAAGCTCCTCCTCCAACTCTTCCGAATGCTACTATAAGCATACTGCTCCTTGTCAGAAACAACAAAGGAGGGTCTTAGTGCTGTCAATCATAATCATGTACGTGCTAAATGCAGACAAACAACTTACTTTTCTAGAAAAACAGTTTTTTGGTGGTGCCTTCATGACAGGCTCCCTTTTTCTGAACCAGTTCTAGTCCAGCTGTGCGAACACGAGGATGACTGGCCGTTCATGTAAAAGACTTGTGGCATAATTGAAATAAAAAATATGAAGCATTTAAAATGAAATATGTGGAATGTATTTTATGACATATTTATTTCTTTGTCTAGACACATAACAGGCTTGAATCGGAGAAACCCAAAACAGACGTTCTTTGAGTGGTCAAAAGCCAACCTTGTCAAAAAAATTTGCAAAGGCGGAGGCTGGAGTGTGGACGGTGACTTGTGCACAAGCTTTTCAAAAATACCCGTGTATGAGGTGACGACATCGAATGGCACGGTTGAGCAATTCAAAGAGGTAAATGAATCACATGTGACTGTGGCTTGTGACAAAGTCGGAGGAAAGTGCCTTCCGGTTCATTTTCATGGAAGTCATCAAAACAAAAACCATTCCAATGTTACCTGCAGTCCTGCTCTTGCTGATCGTTGGGCTGCCGAGAAATTTAATATCTCCATCACGATTGGTTGAGAGATGGTTAGAAATACGCTGAAAATGCTTCTGTATGCTGATGCTTTTAGCCGCTCAAACGCTTCACCCTGCTCTTTGGAACCGTTTGAAAATGGAAAGCTTGGAAATGTATACAAAATGTGAAGAATATCATATGAATCGTTCATATGTTGATGTTCTTATGAACTGTGCTAAGAAGTGGCATGTCTTTGCATGTTGTCTAATAAAGCTCACAATCAAGAATTAACTGAATTTGTCCTGTTATTATACAATCACTGCTATGTTTTTAAAACATATCTGCAGCTCTAAGATGTTTTTATTCCCTTCAGTCTTTCTTTCTATGTTGCCGGAAGAACAGTTCCTGACTAGAAGAACAGTTCTAGTCAGGGTATGACTAGAATTGAAGCACAGTCAGGTTCTGGTGCAAAAAATAAATAAATAAAATTGCTTTTGTTACATGTTACACGCCTCAATGTGATTGATACCCAGGTAGTGTAATGTTTGTAGCTTCTACAGTGTGTATCATTCAGGACATGCTCTGTTTCTCAGCTCCAAGAAGATTATGCAAATATAAGCAGAAGTCACATGAAGTTTCAAAAGCTTAGAAACTAAGATAATTGTGTGAAACTTACAAATCTCATCATACAAGCCGGAACCAATATTAACCGGGAGTACGGTTAGTATTGGTTCACACATACTCTGAACGATCAGCATTCAGGATGCTCAGATGTTGCTGGAGTAGAACCGGCAGATTAACACTCACCCTGGTTTGACTCATGAAAGGGTTTTTTTCCTCTGTCCTCTGTCTCTACATGCTCATCCAGGAGGAGTGATGGCTGAAAATTAGAGCCTTGATGCAATCTGTTAGGTCTTGTTTGATTAAAGGGAGTTTCTTGTTAAGTTGAATAGGATCAGTTGGAACGTATGGATGTGACGACTGGATTGAACTTACAGTGCTGTTAACTGCCAAAGAAAATAAATTGGATTCTTGCCCTCTTTCAAGATGGTACACATGGTTGAAGAAAAATGTTAGCCCCCAGTCTTGCCTGCAGACATCCATTGTAAAGGACATCATATCTCACCTACCCTAAGAACTCAGTCTATATAAAGAATCACGGCTTCCACAATGAGAAGAACTTTCTTTAAATGCTCCAGACCCAGATTCAAGAAAAGGAAAAGATTTGAAGAGAAACATTAAAGTGCTTCTTAGAGTACACAATATTGCATCTACGACTGGGTTTGGAAACTTCAATTACTAGAGGTAAGGATTCAATGTCAGAACCAATCTAAAGATGGTATCTATGTTTGTTTTCAATGATTAATTCCTAATTCAGCTAAACTGTTATTTAGGTTTTTTTTTTTGTTTTTTTTTATATTTGGAACTCAGAGCAAAAGAAATGGGTGTGGTGGTAAAAGAAAAGGAGGTATAAATCTAACAACTGAAATGACGGATGTCTTCAGATAAAACAACACAACACTGTGGACTGTCGTCTTCAGTCTGAGTGACTAAAGCTTATTTTTCGACCTGCTTGTTGTAAAAAAGCATAAACAGAAAGTGTCTGAATGTACTAAGTGTATTTGCTTTCTATTTTTTGGTTCTGGTGAGTTACAGACTCTATGAGGAGCAGCTAAGCTGAGAACAATGAGGAACCGTCAGGATTTCCCGCTTCTTTCATTCTCGCCGCGCGCAAAGTTTAAAATTCCCACGTGATTTCTTTTTGAACTCAGCACTTCCTACTTTACCCTCTGAGCCAAACAGCCAATCACAGCTGGGGGATGACACAGCTCTATTTGCATGCTGGGTGTATAATAGCGACCTCACCGCCAACAGCGAGTCATTCGTTGCTGTTAGATCCAGTGAGGAAACATGCCGGAACCCGCCAAGTCTGCGCCCAAGAAGGGCTCCAAGAAAGCGGTCACCAAGACCGCCGGCAAAGGAGGCAAGAAGAAGAGAAGGACCAGGAAGGAGAGCTACGCCATCTACGTCTACAAGGTGCTCAAGCAGGTCCACCCCGACACCGGGATCTCCTCCAAAGCCATGAGCATCATGAACTCCTTCGTCAACGACATCTTTGAGCGCATCGCCTCCGAGGCCTCCCGTCTGGCTCACTACAACAAGCGCTCCACCATCACCTCCAGGGAGATCCAGACCGCTGTGCGCCTCCTGCTGCCCGGTGAGCTGGCCAAGCACGCCGTGTCCGAGGGAACCAAGGCTGTTACCAAGTACACCAGCTCCAAGTAAACAGCTCTGCTGTTTACACACAAACCCAACGGCTCTTTTAAGAGCCACTCACTACATCTGAAGAGCGATTTTTCCTTATCTGTATAAATGATGCCACATACAGAACCTTATATGGATTGAAATGTCCTGAAGTGGATTAAATGACTTAAAAGGTTTATGGTTGATGTACAATCATCTTAATTCCAGACACAAAAGGTCTATAGTAAGAATAGAACACAGTAGTGGGTTTGTCTAAGAACTGAACAATATTCTATTTAACCACTAGCCTAAACTAAAATGGCATTAAGTATATTTATGTAGGGTAAGATCCATTTTCTTCAATTCACATCTTTGTAGAATAAAGCATAGTTGAATGCTGTTTAATGTATTTAAGGCTAAATGTATTTTGACCAAAGGAAAAAGTCCATCCTTCAGCTACTAGAATAGGGTTTCAAAACGTCCTATGGCAGGTTTAATAAAGAGGATTGTCTAAGCCTAGTTGAATATCTTGACTAGAAAATTAAAAGTAAAGATGCACATTGTGTGGTTTTACCCATGCTTGTGAGCTAAAGTACAATACTATTCTGGATCTGGGCCCTAAAACTCCAAGGGTTGCAAATGGCTCACAGGCCACTTTTTCTTTTTAGAAGTATCAAATGAAGTGAGGGTGAAATACTGTAAAGCCAACAGACATGATTTAATTCTATATTTTTGACCTTATACTTAATTCAATCTAACAAATATCCTTTGGAAATTTGCATGCTTAGTCTTTCATTGTAAAACTGCTTCTAAAAACACAGTAAAGTTCACAATAGTGCAACTATGGTGGTAATGTGTTAAATTAAGGGGAACAAGCTCTTAATGAGGTTGTGTGTGGCTCTTAAAAGAGCCGTTGTGTGTTAGTTGGAGCTGCAGCATCTAAGCTCTCTCTCCGCGGATGCGGCGGGCCAGCTGGATGTCTTTGGGCATGATGGTGACCCTCTTGGCGTGGATGGCGCACAGGTTGGTGTCCTCGAACAGACCCACCAGGTAGGCCTCGCTGGCCTCCTGCAGAGCCATGACGGCGGAGCTCTGGAAGCGCAGGTCGGTCTTGAAGTCCTGAGCGATCTCTCGGACCAGACGCTGGAAGGGCAGCTTGCGGATCAGCAGCTCCGTCGACTTCTGGTAGCGACGGATCTCTCTCAGAGCCACGGTACCGGGCCTGTAACGGTGAGGCTTCTTCACGCCGCCGGTAGCCGGAGCGCTCTTCCTGGCTGCCTTGGTGGCCAGCTGCTTCCTGGGAGCTTTGCCTCCGGTGGATTTACGGGCGGTCTGCTTGGTTCTGGCCATGCTTCTGTTCTCTGATCACGATCAGGAGAGGAGAAATGATGCAAACCGCCGAGGCTCCGCTGCTCTTAAGCCGAGGCTCTGGGCGTCACTCTGTGACGCTGCAGCTCCGCTCCGGATCCTGGTTGGTTAGCGGCTCCTCCTGGAGCTCAGCGCCGCCCAGAGGCGTCTCCTCCCGGCTTAATGTCCGCCGCTCATTGGAGGAAGCCGCGTTTAAAAAGTCCGCCTCTCCGTCCCGCTCTGCTGGGAGCTTTTCTGATTGGTCGCCTGCATCATCCCGCTCCTCTCCGCGGACATAAAAAGCAGCTTTCAGCCGCTGCTTCTCATTTCTTTCTCGAGTCTCACCTCCATTAAGAAGCAACAACAAAATGAGTGGCCGCGGAAAAACCGGAGGAAAAGCCAGAGCCAAGGCCAAGACCCGCTCCTCTAGAGCCGGACTCCAGTTCCCAGTGGGCCGTGTTCACAGGCTGCTGCGCAAAGGCAACTACGGCGAGCGGGTCGGTGCCGGAGCCCCCGTCTACCTGGCCGCTGTGCTCGAGTATTTGACCGCTGAGATCCTGGAGCTGGCTGGGAACGCCGCCCGCGACAACAAGAAGACCCGCATCATCCCCCGTCACCTGCAGCTGGCCGTCCGCAACGACGAGGAGCTCAACAAGCTGCTGGGTGGAGTCACCATCGCTCAGGGTGGAGTGCTGCCCAACATCCAGGCGGTGCTGCTGCCCAAGAAGACCGAGAAGCCCGCAAAGGCCAAGTAAACTCCCCGATACCCGCTGAAAACGAACAACGGCTCTTTTAAGAGCCACACACTTTATTTTGAGAGCTTGGACTGCTGCTGTTGCTTTGACGATATTACATTTTTCACTTTAAGAATTAAAATTTTAATTGTCACATTAATTTTAAAGACTTATGATTATGGGTCACTTAATTGGGCTTTAATTGAATAATGGCACAACAATTATTCTTATAAAAGCCTAATTGAATAACCAACTGAAGTTTCTTGTTTTAAAACCTAGAAAAGAAAAACATGCAGTGACTGATGTGTCAAGCTAAATGTTTGACATACTAATGCATAAAGTCTAAATATCCTGTCTTCATTAAACAATGACTGGATCAAACCTAGAAGAGGAAACAGAAGAGGGGGTTGAGACACGACCGCAGATTTGATACTCTGAAATCATACCTATGTTACTGGCATAATGGCATCTCAACTGTGCCTATGCTACCCTTCATATGGTGCACATAGTAATAATCACTATTCATAACTACTAATACATCTAGAGAATACAGTGTAAGTTGACTTGTAAAACATTTAACCACTCCATTCAGAATGTCACATTGTTATATTTTTGTATTTATTCATGCATTTAGATATCTTAAAGCTGTTTCCTGTTTATTGATGGTAAAACCTAAAACTCAATTTCTCAATCAGAACCACAATTTCCTGCAATTATAATTTGGACCTCATTTAGATTTCCTATTTCCAGATTTTTGATTTGAAGTACCTCTGTATAAATATTTTTTTGCATTTCCCCTTCATTTTCAAAGTGTGGTTTTATTTTCATTTTATTTAAAATCTTCCTTATGGGTTAAGCTATGTTGACAGATGTGCACCAGTTAGCTTTTTGCATTTAAATATTCATAGTGGTCCAATTATTTGGTAGTTCAGTAGCTATGAAAGCAGAGTCATTGGAGCAAGTGTCAGTTTGTACTTTAATAGTTGAGTCTAAATATTTTACAATGTGGAACAACCCACAGCCAAAGTCAGCTATCCATTTAAATAACACAAGTCAACTGATAAAATATATAGATTGTGAACACGTTATAGTTTTAAACAGACTATGCAATAAATTTAAATGGATTTGTAGAAAGTAAACTGCAGCCTTGCCAGTTTCATGTTACTTAGGAATTAGTCATTGTAGCTTTTAGTTTCCCTTGAAAGTTGGAGGTAGAAAACCAGATGAAATTCAGCTCGTTAGAACGTGTGTGGCCCTTAAAAGGTCCTTTACCTTTTTAAGTAGTTTGAGTATATATGAAGCACAGCTCAAAGAGTTGGCTTACAATAGATGTAGCTTTTATTATTAAAGTTAGACAGGAAATTAGCTTCTTAAAAGACGTGTGTGGCCCTTAAAAGGACCGTTTTGTTGTTTTGTCAGTATGAGGAGCAGTTTAACCTCCGAAGCCGTACAGAGTGCGGCCCTGCCTCTTCAGAGCGTACACCACGTCCATGGCGGTGACGGTCTTCCTCTTGGCGTGTTCGGTGTAGGTGACGGCGTCACGGATGACGTTCTCCAGGAAGACCTTGAGCACACCGCGGGTCTCCTCGTAGATGAGGCCGGAGATACGCTTGACTCCCCCGCGACGAGCCAGACGGCGGATAGCGGGCTTGGTGATTCCCTGGATGTTATCACGGAGAACCTTACGGTGACGCTTGGCGCCTCCTTTACCGAGTCCTTTGCCTCCTTTGCCTCTGCCGCTCATGTTGGTATCGTTCTAGAAAAGTCTGAAGCGATAATGAGGGCTACGCGGATGAAGCACCGCCTATATCTGTGAACTGCGGACGTGAAAGAGAACAGGAGAGGAACCGAGCTTAACAGAGCCAGTCACGTCATTGAAATCGACTGAAAAACTTCGTATTTTCCTTAATTTGCCTTTTTATTTTGGATTCCTGGTGTAATTTATTTTAATTCATTGTCTGAAGAGTACCTTTTATTTGCTTATCGAATTCAACATTTTTCTAATGTTCAATTAAAAATCTTAAAAATATATTTAAGTAAATCGCATTTTTAATTAAATCTTTACAAATGATCATTTGTTCCTCACACAGAATGTGTTAAGCGCTTTCAGTCATAATAAATAGCCTTTTTTATGTATTTTCAGTGGAAGTGAAATAAAAATTTCAGTTGCAACTGAATCAGTTCAATCTGAGCTATTCATTTCTTAAATCAAGTGCATGCAGTTTGAGTTGATTTTTGGCTGCTCATCAATGGCAGTAACATGCAATTGTACAATTGTTCTTTGAATACATTTTGACAAATAACTACATTTTGGAATAAAAATGTACAATCTCAAAATGTGGCTTGGTTATAGGTAGCAGTAGTAGGTAGGTGTAATTCTAAGAAAAGTAATTGGATCTGTTGGCAGATTAAATCAAATAGTTTCACTGTGATTGTGATTAGAGGTATTTATATATAGTAGTAACGATAAAATCTCTATGTGGTTACACGCAGAAATAAAAAGCTGTTAGAACTGTGTCGTCTATATTTAAGGGATTAACGTTGTCCCTGGTTAATTCAATGCAAGGACAGGATGTGCTCTACAGAGAATAAGTGTTGGCTCTGAAAAGAGCCTTTTGGTGCACTGAGTGCGGGTTGAAGCAGCTGTTTATTTCTTGGCCTTCTTCGCTGCGGGCTTTTTGGCTGTAGTTTTCTTGACTGCGGGTTTCTTAGCTGCCTTAGGCTTTTTGGCAGCCACGGCCTTCTTGGGGCTCTTTGCGGGCTTTTTCACAGCTTTCTTAGCCGGAGCCTTCTTCGGGGACTTCTTGGCAGCTGCAGGTTTCTTAGCGGCGGGTTTCTTGGCTGCTGTGGTCTTCTTGGCGGCGGGCTTCTTGGCCTTGACGGGAGCCTTCTTCTTCACCACCTTCTTGGCCGGTTTAGCGGCTTTGGGCTCCTTGGCGAGCTTGAAGGAGCCGGAGGCCCCCGTGCCCTTAGTCTGGCTCAGGGTTCCTTTGGTGACCAGCTTGGTGACGGCGGTGTTGATGCGCTTGTTGGCCTTGCTCACGTCCACTCCTTTCCCGGCCAGCACCTTCTTGAGGGCCGACAGGGACATCCCCTTGCGCTCCTTGGACTCGGCCACGGCGTCCACGATGAGTTTCGGGAGGCTGGGTCCGTCCTTCTTGGGCCGGGGAGCGGACTTCTTCTTCGGGGCTTTGGCCGGAGCCTTGGCCGGCGCGGCTGCTGGAGCTTCCTCTGCCATGTCTGTCGGACTGGGTTGTTCCTCTGAACGTACCGAGCTCAGAGCGGGAGGCGGGACTTATAACACATATGAGAACCGTGAAGAGACAACTCGGTCCGCTGCTCTGCTGCCGCCTCGAACAGCGGCTCCACTTTGTGTTTTCTCCGCCAACATTTAGTCTCAAAATACTCCGAAAACAAACATCTTACAAGACCAAAGTTACTAAAGCAGATATAAAAGTCTCCGTTCTTCAGACTGAGCTCATGTTTGACACCCATCATGTTTTTCCTTTGTTCCAGGAGCCTTTAAAGCGGCCAGATTCTCGCCTTCGTTGTGCCTCTTGCTGGGAGTTTTCTTCGAATTTCGCCTCCAAAAACATCCCAAACTATCTTAAGTTGCATGTAATAATTACGTTTCTAGTAGCAGACAAATGAAGAGACATAATCACGGTGAAAACGTTGCGCTGAAGCGATCCAGTGATTTTTAAGAGGAGCGTTTTCCGCGGATGTAAACACACCGCTTCCCCGCTGCTTGAGGCGGACTGCTCCCAGAAGATCCGCTGAATAAACGTCCCATCTGCGCTAAATATGGATTCAGCAGCAGATGCAACGAAAAACAATATCATGGCTCGTCCTCATCCGCAAATAAACATCTTTTTTGTTACCTTACACATTCGCGCGACCTCTCACTCCCCTTTTAAACATACTTTTTGAATTAACTTGCAGACAGATTTTCTTTCACGAGGTCATGACTAATATACTATATTCTAAAATCAGGACATTTAAGAAAATTAAAATTACTTTTATTTTGATGAAACCAAAGTCGTATTCATTCAGGTAATCATATAGTTGCTGTCAGAACCCCTCATTTTTTCCATGTCCTCAGTTCCATTAAGGTGTCTTCATCAACACAGTGGTTTCTGGAACATAAGTAGTCATATAATTAGCCTTCAAGATGTTTCAAAAAATATGACACATTCAAATGTATATTCAAATATAATAACACTAAAACATTTGATAGAATCTCTGACCATCTATATTTTGAAAGTTAGACTAAGATCATTTCACTGTATGTAAAAATCACAAAATGAAACCAATAGGATGTATGATGACTGATGATCAATGTATCGATACCGCTTTCTTTTTGTCACATTCCTCACCTAGAGGAATGAACTCATGAGACTTGTGGTCTCAAATTGAGCAGAGAGAACAGATGCATGTGTTGTCCATCAGACAGAAGAGCTCCAGCAGTTTACTGTGCTGTGCGCATATCCTTTCTTCCAAGTCCTCCACAGGTTCCATGAGCTGATGCCTTTTCAGACGCGATGCCGTCAAATGGGGCTCCAGAAGAGTCTCACAGTAAGAAGCCAAGCACACAAGGCAGGACTTTGCCGCCTTTAGCTTGGTTTTATTGAGGATTAGAAAGGTGGCTATACTCTTAAATATCTAAGTAAAAGAAATAACGCACAGAGACGTAGTTCTTGCTGCTAGGCCATAGACGAGCTGGAGATTTATTACACTTCCACGGCTTCCTCTTTACAGTTTCTTCAGTTCAATACAAAATCTTCATCATCATCGTCTTGTCACAAAAAATCTCCTCGAAGTCTTAATCTCGACCTGTTTTATACTTTTCCATCTTCATCAGTGTGTGTTGGAAAGTTTCAACCAATGGCGTGCAACTGTTGTTTTGCAGAAAGATTCTGGCACGCTTTATACTGAGTGTGTATTGGACGACCTTTAAAATATTTTGGACCTCACGAACTCAACATCTGCTCCATTTCAGAATTGCTGAATAGAACAATTTATCTCAAATTGTTGATTTTATCTTGCACAAACAGACATCCTTTCCAGTAAATTCTGGCTCCATTTGCGCTTTGCACGCAAATGGAAGGAAAGAATTTGGTCAGGTTGACCTGGTGCGAAGCCAAAGTCTTCGCCGAGGCGCCAGTGTCATTTTTCCGCCAAACAACTCCTTAGATAGTATTTCCGCTCTTACAGTTTCAGTGCAGACATCGCAGGGAACGTCT
This sequence comes from Poecilia mexicana, assembly GCF_051168715.1. Taxonomy (NCBI): domain Eukaryota; kingdom Metazoa; phylum Chordata; class Actinopteri; order Cyprinodontiformes; family Poeciliidae; genus Poecilia; species Poecilia mexicana. The sequence goes on from NW_028263387.1 coordinate 7,359,366, forward strand.
CCTGGCTGTATAGCTTGTTGCTCAGATCTGCTGATCTGAGCAATCAGATTCTGGATAAAGGTGTTGATGCTCAGTCGAGGTCTGGTGGGAAAATGCTCCTTGCACACCGGGCAGTTGAATAGAATGCTACTGTCCCAATGTCTGTCAATACATTGTTTGCAAAAGTTGTGTCCACACGGTGTGCTGACTGGATGGATGAACACATCCAGACAGATGGAGCACTGAAACTGATCCATAAGTTGAGAGGTTTGGCCAGCGAACATGTCTGCAGTGTGTAAAAAAAATAATAAATAAAGATTAGCAATGATCTACTGTATACAGCCTGAAATTCAGTTTTATTACACTTAAACAGTTGATTTGGTTTTATTGATTTAAGGTTCTGTGGAGGGTGATTATTTTATTAAATGTGGTAGAAAGAAGTCATACCGCCTTCAGTTTGTTCGACAATCAGATACATCCATCCGTCAAGGTGTTGAATGCTAAACAAGCTAACCAGATGTACACTAAAATTACACCTGTCAGCTAATATGGAGTTTGCGTGACTAATTGTCAAACACCTTTAAGACTTTGAACATTCACAACTAACATAAAATCCAAATATTTTCTCACTCTACATGGAGCTGAAGGGTACTGATGAGTCACAGTAGACATGGAGGGTTGATACAAACAGGCTCAATCCACATGACTTTACGTAGAAACACAGACACTGTCCAGCTAAACAAAGCAGCACTAAATGCAACAGCATCCATTGTGAAATTGTAGATTTTTTTATTTCTACTAAGAGAGATGAATCCCACTCATGTAAATGTTTTTAGCTTGAGTTGTCTGAAAGACAGCTAAAAGAAACGCATATTTTAAGACTTAGCCATTAAATACTCAGATTAATCATTTAACTTCCTATGTAGACAGTAGACAGATGATGTGACATCTGTCTACTACAGGTAAGGGAAATATTAATGGAAGTAACTTCATGATCACAGTATTTTGAAACAATAGGTGTCAGGAGACCCTGATGAAACTAAACTCCCGTTAGCAGGTGTTGGCCTAGGAATTTCAGACTTACTGTCAAAGAGATGCAAAACATGTTTTGAACTATTAGCTTAGATTAATCTGTATCATAGTTTGTGAGCCATAAGTTTGTTGATAGCAGCTAAAACATTCATCAGTTAAATCTTACATTGTTAGAGCAGTTTCTGCTGCTGGAGAAAAAAATGCAATAGCCAATATGCTAAAGTTAGCATAACTGCTGAGCATCAAAACAAAAACTAGAGCAGAGTTTATTAAAGACTGTATGTATGGTGTAATGATAAAGCTTTACATGTTTCAGGTGAGACATTGACAGAATATCACAGTTGCTTTCTTAACTGATTTAATGCATGTAGAAGAAGCCTACTGACACTTAGTCAAATTAGTCAGATGAATTTAAAGTACAATCCTGATTGGAAGATCTCTAGTTTTAGTCTAAAAGTAAGACAACAAAGCTTTGTGTTGATGCTGGTTGTTCCAAAACAGTGAATAATGTTAGTTGTACTTACCAGTTTTAAAGTGAGTTTTTAACAAAGAAGAGATTAACTTGAAACGTATTCTTCTTGACGACTAAAATGACAGAGTGATTGTTTTGTCGTCACTCAGTCATTTCAGGAATGTGACTCTTAAACTTGCCCTTCAACTTTTGCTCCTCCTGTACTTTAATGGTTTATTTTTAGCTCTCATGGTTATTGCATTACATTAAAAACATGATCCGACAGAATATTATCTTCAACTTAATGGAGATCGTTTTTCTTATCTTTGGTGTTAATGATTTTGATGATGGCACTCGACAAAATGTAATGTCTGTTACTAGTTTCTAAGATGGTAACTGTTGTTTTTATGAGGTTTTATGTTTGTGTTTCATCAGGTAAAGCACTTTGAACTGCTTTGTTGCTGAAATGTGCTTATACAAACAAATCAAGATTTAAGAGATTACCACAAGCAATTCACAAAAAAGTTCAAGTTAATACATAACCTAATATAACCACAGAACCCTTCAGAAATATATTTTTTAATTGAGGATTTTTAAGAATGCATGTTCTGTTCCCATGTCATCTTTACAGTATAACTTCATTTTGAATAAATCACAGCAATGTCTTGTGCAAATAATTTAAGTCTGCTGCTGGACACAGGGACAAACTCAACAGAAATGTCCTGCATAATGTACCTGTTTTGTCAGTCTTTTCCCTCTGTTCAATTTATAAAAAAATTTACGTTGATTTGTATTGTAAGAGCCATAAAATATTCGGTGTGTTATGGTGTGGCCACTGGGCGTCGCTGTGGTTCAACAAATATATAGAAGAACCGTTGTATGGGTGAGAAGTTTCGAGGGGCAGTTAATAGGTTGTTGACCATAGATCTTTCCTCACAAAATCCTCTGGTTTGTCCAGCAAATGGCAGCAAGAGACCACAAATAAACCACATATCATACTCTTAAGTCTTTAAATTGTCATATATATGCATTTAAGTTGCACATATATACAAATCCTGTTTAAATACTAACAAAACTTACATTGATTCATTTGCACGCTCCCAGTCTCTTGAACAAAGAGCTCTGAACGGTCTCCAACGATTACTTCGTCAACTTTCTGTTCATCTAACACTGAACATGTGCTCTTACAGCAACGACGGCTATTGGCAGCTTGAAATTAGATTGAACCAATCACAGCAAACATTACTCAGACGACTTCCTGAGCTCTTAAAGTGATACACGGTTATATTAGTCCATTTTCAATAATAATAAAACAAAAGATTTTTGTTGAAAAGTTAACAAAACAATTTCCTTGATAGATGAAACCTGCACCTAAACTACAGCAAGAGAACTGAAGATAAAAAACAAAAAAGCCAGGGTAAAGACAGAAAAGGTACAAAAAAACATAGTGAAATAAAATTACGCATTTTCTTATAAACTGTTGATAGTTTTCTTTTCGACAACAGTGAACTCAGCTTTGAAAAAGAAACAAAAACCCAAAAGTTATTTTAGTACACTTCTCTCTGCGTTATACATAAACGTTCTTCAAATTAAAACGTTTTTTTTTTCTCTCAGAAAAAAAAACAACTAGACCCAAGGAAGTGCAGCATGTCACAATGCACACGTATAACAATATACCATTCTTCAAAATAAGAGCATAAAATTCTAACCACCATACAACTCTTAGCCATTTATAGTATCCCGTTCATTAATGTCAATTTGGTAGTGGTCTTATTTTGTCACTCAGTTTTAAACAGTCATAGTAGCCCAGCCTAGCTACGCTGACAACATGCTAGCCAACGTCAAAACAACAAGGTAATGGTTTGTAACTATGGAAACCAGTGACAGTTTAAAAGCTCGCTGGCCCTTTCTACAGTCAGGTTGCGCGCGCATCCGTTGTGTTAGTAAAACATCCATAAGACATGCCCGCTCTGAATTTCAAATGAAACTGTGACATCACAATATAACTTCAAAGGCAGAATTCTGACATCACCAGCGATTATAAAAGCTCCGCACAGTGATCTACTTTCATCACAACCTGTTAGCAGCTGTTGTTGATAGTTTCTATTGAGAATTTGCTTAGCAGTTTAAAGTCAGATTTTCAACTTGTTTGGTGCACATTTCTTTTGAAACTTAACGTGAAATCTTTACCGAGTTTCTAGACAAGTGATTTATTGTAGAACCGGAAACAAGCATAAGCCACAATGCAGTCTGATCAGCCTGGAGTAGAAGAGGTTACATTGGAGGACATCGAAAGGGAATTACAGATTCCCCAGCGACCCAAGCACAAGAAGAAGATCCCATTTGCAGTCTGGTTGGAGTTGCAAGCTCCTAAGGACCTAAAGACACCTGATGAAAATATCGAACAGCAGGACTCCTCACTGACCACCACTGGAGCGCAGGAGACAAACAATACAGCAGAGAAGGAACAGCTCTCTATGTCTGAGGAACAGCCACCAAAGACAAGGCGCAACAAAAAGAAAAAGATACCGTTTCAAGTCTGGATGGAGAAACATGCCCCTGCTGATCTAAGGACTTCAGCTGAAGGAGGTACTGGAAAGGAAGGCAATTCACCAGTTACCGAAAAAGTATCGATCTCTGGACTGCAGGAAACTATCAATATAGCACAGAAGTCCTTCAAGTCTTGTGGTGAAAATGTTAATAAGCAAGACATTTCTCCGCCTGAAGAAGGTAATCTGGAAGATTCCTTAAAGGAGATTTGCAAAGAGGAACCTATAATTTCCACAAAACAGCTGGTCACTGAAAATAAATCCATGTCCAAACCACAACAGAGAGAGGACCAAAAAGTGGAGAAACAGATTTCAAAAACCAAGCGCATCAAGAAGCCATTGCTTTGGAAATCTTTCCCAGAGTCAGACGCTTCTATAGATCTTACATTTTTCACTGAAAATAGTTCTCAGGCAGCTTTGCCCAGCAGAAAAAAGTCATTTTGGAAAGTGCTCCCCAAATCTGAACCTCACATGGATATAAGTTTTATTGCTGAGAATACTGAAACTCAAAAAGTGTCAAAGCCAGCACAAGAACAAAATCAAACATCAGAAAATGTTAAAGGAGAGTGTTTAAGAGAAATTCAAAATTTGCCCCATTCCTCTGAAAAGACAAGTCATGGAAAATGTACGTGTGAAGCCAAATTTAAAGCCTCTGAATTGGAATATATAAAAGTACAGAAATATTTAATGAGACAACTTGATGAGCTGTTCGATATAAACCGTAAACTGAGTGCTAAACTCAGACAGCAGAAAGAGCTGACGAGAAAAGGACTCTCAGAGAGAAGCCAAAGCAAGACTTCAGTGGTTTCTGTTCAAATTCAGGAAGATTCCCAAGACTGCTCATGGCAGAAAACCGTCCATACTCGATCTGGTTCAGTACAAATAGCGAGGGATATACGGGAAACCAGCTACCAGTTAAAACCACACTGTCGAACAATTTCAACGCAAACAGAAATCGATGTACAGAAGACGAAATGTCAATTAAAACCAGTCAGTCGGACGACTTCGACTCAAACAGAAATGGATGTGCTGGAAAGCAAATGTCAAGTGAAACCAGTCAGTCGGACGACATCAACTCAAACAGAAATGGATGTGCTAGAAAGCAAATGTCAAGTGAAACCAATCAGTCGGACGACTTCAACTCAAACAGAAATGGATGTGCTGGAAACCGGCTATCGGTTTCCAGTACATGGAATGATTGAATTGGAAACCATCTGTAAAGAAAAGCTTTCTGAATCAAACGGTGAAGAACAACACATTTCAGCACCAGAAACGGTTGGGGATCAGACAGGCACCATCGAAAATGAGATTCATGCAAAAGAAACGGTGATCGTTAAAGAACAGCAGATCACTGAGGAAAAAAACATCTCTGAAAACCAACCAAATGGGGACGAGCAAGATAACAAAAAGCCATCAAGGAAAGCTAAATGGAGGACCAAGAGAAAGGCTGCAATGAAAGCTGCATCTGATTTGGAAAACCCCAACAAAGACAACGTTTCTGGACAAAACTGTGAAAAAGAAGCTTCTGTACCAGAAACAGGTGAGGATCAGACAGCCACAGTCAAAAACACTCAGATGATTGAAACAACAATCTACAGTCCCCAGCAAATCTCGGAAGAGGACATGATCTCTGAACGACAACAAAATGGAGTTAATGAAATGAAGAAACAATCAAAAAAATATAAGAATAAGAAGAAGAGAAAGGCAGCATTGAAAGCTGCCTCTGAACGGGAAGCAACCAATAATGATCAAGTTTTTGGAGAAAACATGGAAGAAGAAGTTTCAATACCGGAAATAGTCGAGGATCAGAGAGCCACCATCATAATTGAGATTTGTGAAAACAAAACAGTGATTGACAAACCGACTGAAGACGAAATGGGAATACAACAAAATGGGGACCAGCAGGATGAGACAAACATTGAGACACCAAAAACTGATTTTGAGATCCCTCAGACAGTTTGTGAAAAAATAGACACAAACCTTTGCAAAACTTCAGAAGATGTAACAAGTAAAGTTCATTCAGTGTCCACAGAAGGGGAGAATGGCCTAACGGAGGAACAAAGAACATCTCCTCCACAGATGAAGGTCACATTAAAGGAAGACATAATCCAAACAACACCTGAGGAATCAGAACTTCAAGGAGCTGAAGAGTCAGCTGAACAGAAGAATGTGTCTGAACAAGAAGAGCGCCCCAGGAAGAATATCTCGCTGTGGAGGAGAATCAAAAAGGCTTTGACTCCAACATGTCTGCGCCAATTCAAAGACAGACGTTAAGTCAAAACAGCACAGATCAACTTACGTCTCAGTACATTAGATTTAAAAGGGGGGTGGGGCCACGTGTGTTTTGGGTAATTGGCGGGAATTGAAAAAAGAGCTGATGTTGTTGTAAATTGGACATTTTAATATTAAAAAGACAGGACTGCACGGTGGGAATGTCTCCCCGTGTAGGTGTGGGTTCACTCCAGGTGCTCCGGCTTCCCCCACGTTCAACAGCATCAGAACTCAAATTCATCCACTGTAAGATTTTTCAATGGATGGAAAATCCATTGAAAAACCTGAAGATGTAACAGGTCAGCAACTCTTTTTCCAGTTCCTGTAGTTTCCAATTCTGTAGAAACTACAGAAATTGAAAAAAGAGCTGCTGTTGTTGGAAATTGGACATTTTAATATTAAAAAGACAGGACTGCACGGTGGGAATGTCTCCCCGTGTAGGTGTGGGTTCACTCCGGGTGCTCCAGCTTCCCCCACATTCAATAACATGTTCATCCACTGTAAGATTTGTATTTCTAATTCTAAACAGAAAATAAGACAACCACATTTATTGATTAAAGACAGATTTAGGGAAAGAATGTAAACAACGTGGAACAAAAAGAGCATTTTAGAAGTCTAACCAATAAAAATTGGAAAAAATGTGGAAAACTATCTTTCTTGCCAAGATATTTATATCCATATCTAAATTGTTCTATATATCTATAAACATATCTCTATAGATATAGATATCTATATCTAAATCTATCAATCTGTCTCTCTCTATAAATACATATAAATCTATATATATATCTACATATCAATATCAATCTATTTATACATCTACCTCTCTATACATATATAGAGAGAAGTAGATATATAGATATATAGATGTAGAAATGTAGACATGTATATAGATATCTATCTATATATATAAATATATAGATATATATTCAGATATCTATATCTATATATTTATATCAATCAATCAATCAATCAAATTTTATTCGTATAGCACATTTAAGCAGCAAGGTATTTCAAGGTGCTTATCTATATATATCTATATATAGATATATAGTCACTGATTCTCTATCTATCTATATCTGTCTATCTCTATAAATATATATATATATATATATATATATTTATCAATCTATCTATACATCTACCTCTCTATGTATATATACATACATAGAGAAAGTAGGTAGATATAGATATATAGACATATAGATGTAGATACGTATCTACACACATATATATATATATATATATATATATATATATATATATATAAAAAAAAGAAAGGAGGTTGAACTCTCCTCTACAGAATGTCTCCCGTCACACTGAAACCTTGTTCTGGGTGTTAATCCACAGTACTCAGCCACGCCCTTAACTCCTCCCAATCTCCAGCGGACTGACTACTGACCAGCTCTCCGTCTCACGGGTCCGAAAAGCCTCCAATTCCTGGGTATTACCGCAAATAAGAATATAGAGAACTTTTGTTTAAGCTGGGAGCGAGAAAGATTCGTCTAAGCTCTAACTACCTTCATCCAGATGTTATGACCCGCTTCAGTCCATGATTGAGACATCGGAGTAGCCCCGCCAATGTCCGAGCTCATAAACCACGTCTGTTCACGGCAGCTCTTTCTCTGTATTAACGGGCACTTGTTACCGGCTTAGATAATTTTAGCGACTAGGAATAAATCCCAGGGTCATTATTTATCTGAACTAAAGAACATACGAAGCCACCCTGATTTATTAGGATCATTAACATTGATTTCACATTAATCAGAAGAATTAAATCTAGTTGACTCAATTAATTTAACTGTCCACAACGTCAATTAGACTTTAGCATTTTTATTAGCAAGCTTTAGCAGGGGAGAAAAGACATACAGCAATTAACGAAGGATTAAGTAATCAATAGATTTAAGAAAATTTAGACATTTCACCTAATTCTAAACCCTACACTGTGTCTTACTCTAAACAGAGGCTTTGGGGGAGGCAATTTTACTCGAACCCAGATGCAGAGACGTTCCTTGGCAGCAGAAAACTTTAACGTCCATGGATGGAGTCCTGTCTTTGTCTTGGCAGAATCCTTTTAGAATAGATCAAAAGTTGAACTGGTGAGAATCCTCAATGAACTCAGTTCTTAATCCACAAAAGATCTTTGTCTATTCCCCATGTCCACTGCAGCATCGTTGTAATCCTTTGGGTTGAGTTTGGGGCCGCGGTCGAATCAGAATCCCGGGTTGTGGGTAAACGGATCTTGTTCCTTCCTTGTGCAGCGAGCAGTCGTCCCGGGGTATCATCACGCAGCCCTCCGTTGATTCTGCATCTTCGTTTGCTCGACTCGAACGCCGTGGAACAAAGAACCTCGATTCTGCATTTGCATATATTTTTATACTGCATATTCTGCACGTCCGGTGCGTACTTTCCTTGACGTCAAGTGCCTTCAGTTAGCCTTAACCTTTCTTCCACTCAACTTTTAACCTTCCTTTTTAAAGATCAACAACTCAAAACACCTGGTACAGATATAGTCTCAAAATCTCACTTCCTCTTTCCTCCGTGCTAAAAATTCTTTCATCCCTGCAGCCTATATTTGTGACACAGTATCAAACACTTTTTACTCTTTACTCTTCAACCTCATACAGTAGTGAAAGAAATTATTATATGTATTTTACTCATCTTTAAAACATAATAAATTCATTTTGCATTTAAAAACAAAGATTACATGTTTTTCAATCAACATTAAGTCATAATACAAGATTACTAGTAGCTCCAGGCTTTTGTGACCTGTTTTTTGTGTGTTCTGGAAAGATCTCGACTAGTTCCAGCCAGGTTTTACGACATGGGTCAGGCTGTGGTTGGAAAGGGGGGCACGAGGCGCACTGTTAGAGCCTCAAGTCAGCATCAAACTTTGAAATTTCAGACGCTTCCTTCAGATTTGCTGCCTCAGAAAAGGACAGAGAAGAATTTACTCTCTGCAGCTGACTAATATAGAAAACAAACAAAAAAAAAAGGTTGCTGCAGCCGAGTTCCCGCTCCGGCCGATCACGTCGACCTCTGCCCCAGCGGTTCAGTTAGCGCCACCCCTCCTCCGCCCTGACAGGATGTGTATGTGGTCATAGCTCTGATGTAGAAACAGCTCCTCTGATAGGGTTAGCTAGAGAAGGCCTGCTTTTAATTTAACGGATTTGGATTTTAACCTTTATATTCCAGTCTTTTTACACTAAATTTTATTCATGCATTTAGAAAGAAAGCTATATACAGAAAAAAACTTGCAAATGCATCAAAAAGGAGCCAAAAAGTTATTTTAATTGTTTAAGTTTCCAGAGCAAACTAGGAACTTTTCTGGCCAATGCAGACCTGATTCTGTTTCTCTCAAACCACCATGACCGCATGTAGCAAAAATCTATCTGCCTGTAAGCACAGAGTTGCATCTTAAGGTGCTTTGCAAGCCTTGTTTTTCTCAATATGTTGAATACTTTGAGCTGTAGAGCGTTTTATAGATTTTGTGAGAATATTTTGTTCTGCCCATTTTAAAAATTAGTTTACTATTTAGTCATGTTTTTCCTGAGGTCTGCCATCACAAGAAATAATAAGGCTACATAAAATGTTAAAGTTTCATCAAGCTATGAAAAGTCACTTTTTCATGTGAAATGATTATGAGACAAACCCACTACTGTGTTCCATTCTTACTATAGACCTTTTGTGTCTGGAATTATGATACGATTGTACATCAACCATAAACCTTTTAAGTCATTTAAGGCACTATCAGGACATTTCAATCCATAAGGTTCTGTTTATGTGGCATCCTGATGTAGCCATTTGCATAGTTGCAATCACCTGAAGTTTCACATACAACCAGAGCCAAGAACACCCCTAGTTGGACTCATTCAGATTTTCAAAAGCACAACTATAACTCAGTTTTAATTTTACAGCATTTTCTGGGTAGTCAACATTTAGCTGAAAACAAAAGCACCTCATGTCTCTGTAGCTGCAAGTTTTAAGGAAAAATCGCTCTTCAGATGTAGTGAGTGGCTCTTAAAAGAGCCGTTGGGTTTGTGTGTTGACAGCAGAGCTGTTTACTTGGAGCTGGTGTACTTGGTAACCGCCTTGGTTCCCTCGGACACGGCGTGCTTGGCCAGCTCACCGGGCAGCAGGAGGCGCACAGCGGTCTGGATCTCCCTGGAGGTGATGGTGGAGCGCTTGTTGTAGTGAGCCAGACGGGAGGCCTCGGAGGCGATGCGCTCAAAGATGTCGTTGACGAAGGAGTTCATGATGCTCATGGCCTTAGAGGAGATCCCGGTGTCGGGGTGGACCTGCTTGAGCACCTTGTAGACGTAGATGGCGTAGCTCTCCTTCCTGGTCCTTCTCCTCTTCTTGCCTCCTTTGCCGGCGGTCTTGGTGACCGCTTTCTTGGAGCCCTTCTTGGGCGCAGACTTGGCGGGTTCCGGCATGTTTCCTCACTGGATCTAACAGCAACGAATGACTCGCTGTTCGCGGTCAGGTCGGTATTATACACCCAGCATGCAAATAGAGCTGTGTCATCCCCCAGCTGTGATTGGCTGTTTGGCTCAGAGGGTAAAGTAGGAAGTGCTGAGTTCAAAAAGAAATCACGTGGGATTTTTAAACTTTGCGCGCGGCGAGAATGAAAGAAGCGGGAAATCCTGACGGTTCCTCATTGTTCTCAGCTTAAAGTCTGTAAATGTTTATTTATATAACATCAAATCACAATAATTGACGTTGTTGTGAATAGATAATTTAATCCATTCAAATCAATCCAATCCTAGTTATCAAACAGTGCAGTTAATTATCTGTTAAAGAATTGAAAAGTAAAAAGTGAAGAAGAATTAACTGTATATTTAGATGAATTTTTCTATTTAATTGTTTTTTTTCCAACAAGCAGGTTGTAAAATGTGGTTAAAACAACCCAAAGACTGAAGTCAAGTCAAATGTGCTGTAATGTTTGCAGTGATTTTATTTCAAGGCACCATTGTTTCATCTGTTAGTCCCCTGGCAGAGTTATATTCGTACTTTATTTTAATATATCACCAGATCCATTTTCTGACTTTCTCTTTTTCTAGGAGTTTTAAACAAACATCATAGAAAAAGCTTTGGCTAAATTAGGAAATCCTCAAAAGTATATTATATTTTCTGCGACGTTTATTAACTCCTCTGATTTCCTCGCCCGGCACTGATAAACAGAACCAGATGGTTATTATGCAGTGAATTCACATCAGTTTTTTTTAATTCGGTATATTCACAACACATATTGTCTCAAGCAACTTCAGAAAAAAAAAAAGCCAATTTAATCCAGTCAGACATATTCAACATTTTTGATGTGATTTGATTTATTTCAAACAGGTTTTTAAAAGAAGAAAACAAGCAATCAGGAAAAAAAACATGTGCATACATATCCAAAAACAAAATAATTAGCTTCAAAATATTTAAAAACGAGCTCTGATTGGAAGATACATGTATTAACACATGACCATGAGCTTTATTAGACAATATCTAAGCATTGTACATTTCTTAGCACAGTTAAGTAAATCAGTGTACTAATGACTCATTTGACGTCACACGGACTTCAAAGCTTTACAAAAGTTACCAACTGTGAACAAGGAGCAACAAGCAAGAAGTAACCAAGCAGAAGGCGCTCACTGTGACTGTTCTCACCCTCTCTCACGCTAAATGTAGAAAGCATCTGGCAATGATGGATATGCCAACAATGTTGGATGAGTTGAGAATGCAAAACTTCTTAAATTTTAAAACTTCCTCAGAAATCTGCAAATAATTTAGCATTTATTCATTTCTGACAAACTAAAAGCACCGAACAACAGCTTTGATAAGCTGAAAGTGCTACTGTCAAACCATTTTCAACTCGAAAGTGGTGCATTTTCAAACATCTTTTTTCATTTTTTTTTCTACTTTTCAGTGTTTTACAAAGAGAGAGAAAGATTTGGAATAAACTCAGAGTTGAGGCAAAGTCTAAGCAGGATGTATTTTAAGAAAAGCCTCGAAATGGTTATTATTGAAGGGTAAAGAGTCAAATGGATGGGAGTGGACTGAGAGCAGTCATGGGACTGGCTTATTGACACCTCTGAGCCATATTCCTTGCTGAAAGTCACCCACAGCAAGGAAACACAACAGACAAATAATAGCCGGCCATCAAGGGAAGAATGGTGATTGTTGGGCTTTTCTAATTCAAAGCTAGAGGCTTAACTTTGGGTGATAGCTGGCAGAGAGGCTTTGACAACATACACATGAAAAGAAGAGCAGTTAGCCTGATTATTTGGGTCCAGAAAGTCGTTTTGATTTTAATGACCACTTGTTAGACCAGTCTATTGTCTACCAAAGGTGTGGACTTCATCTTCACTGATGAAGATGAGTCATCAGTGACTGAATGGATGGTATCGGGTGTAAAAAATATCAAAGTGCCCACTAGGGAGTTACTCTGACAAATGGAGATGTTTTGTTTCAAATATATTCAAGCTACAAAGTGAATTTAGACAAAATGTGAATGTTTTTTAGATGTAGTCCTTCACAAAAATATTCACATACCAGTGACTTTTTTCCCCCCCCATTTTGTCAAGTTATACACAAACTGAGGTGGTTATGCAATTAGTTAATAAATCCAGGTTTGACAGATATCTGTCTGGATGCTGGAAGTAGACAACTAGTGAACCAGTGTTTGACTCTTTCTTTAAAAGTGAACGAGTACGGCTAACCTACAAACCTTCCAAAAGATGACTGGTCAGATAAGGAGAACGTTAAGCAGAAGCAGCCGAACACATTTACGATGTCTGATCTGGAGAAGATCAGAGACCCATAGCTCAGAAAGCATCTGTAGACAGAACAACTATTAGTGGTAAATCTGGCTTTTATGGAGGAGTGGGGAGTGGAAATCCGTGAGAAGTCTCTAAAGTTTGCCGAAAGAAGGGGACACAACAAACATGTGGAGGAATGTTTTCTGGTGGAAGAGACCAAAACTGAACTTTTGCCCTGCATATAAACATAGGTGTGGCAGTCAATTAATACAACCCCCACTGTGAAGCATGGTGGTGGTACCATTATGTTGTGGGGATGCTGGTTTGTGTCAATGGTAGCATGGCAGAAGCTAAATGCATAGACGAATGGGCACAAGTTTGATATCTACACATTTAAAGTTGGCAACAACATAAGCAAGAGCGGCGGTTTTACAGAAAATTGAGTAGAAATACTACGAACAACAATCTGCCCCATAGTGCATTTTTGTTACTGGTTTGAACACCATTTTTCTTCCACTTTACAGTTCTGCTACATTTTGTGTCTAACTGTGTACGGTTCTGATAGGTTTGTGGTCAAAACATGACAAAATGTAAAAAGGCTGAAGCACAGTGTGTCTCTTAATGCAAAACTAGACAGAGATTAGGGTTCTTTGTCCTTTCACTGGATGTGATAACTGACTACTGGTTTGACATGGATGCACTGTTGCCCTCCTGAGGTTGGAAACAAACCTTTTCCATGAAATTAACTCTGTTTCAAACAGGGTAGTGCTGTGTTGTGCTTCTCATGGTCGGGCGGTTCTGTTCGAGCTTCCTGCCTTCTGAATATCCAAATGTGAAATCTGCAGCAGATGTGTTGCTGTGGGTAAAATCCACTCCCATCTGTTTAATGGGAGTGGATTTTAGTGGTAAATCCACTCCCATCTGTTTTCACAGTCAATCATCGAGTTTCCCTGCTACTCACATGTTATTACATGAGCTGAATTTCAAACAATGTACTGATCTTTGGCTTTTGTATTCCTCATCAAAGACAAAAAAAAAAAAAAAAGCAAACACTAAGTATATGATTAAAAGGACAATCACTTATACATGTAATTATTTAATTAGAAAAGTTAAGATAAAAAATAATGTAATCTTTGTTTAGAGTGGAAACGAGCTGAACAAAGTGAAGTTGGGTTGATTAGTAGATGGGAAGCAGAAAAGAAATGCCTAATGTTAACCAGCTGCACAACGTCAGAGCCCCAGATTATTTTGAAATGCACAATTTGATGCACAATTATTTTCCTTAAAGCACTTTAATGTATATAGGTAACAGAAAATATCCTATGTATTTCTGGAATCAGCACAGAAACAGAGGAAAGGCAAATCTTTCGCATTGCCGACTCAAGTCAAGAACTTGTTTTCTGACGTTTCGCCTCGGTGACGAGCAGCAATGTGACTGAGGGTGGAACATTGTGGCTAACAAACTTTTCTAGCGTGTGAAAACCATTTAGCGGGTTTGGGCCTGTCGTTACAACTTGTCAGAATATGAGTTGATTTTATCTATTCATTTTTAATTCGTGGAGTTTTACATTTCATTGCAGTCAGGTCTCCTTCACATATTTCGTACCAGTACAGTTCAGTGTTTTACTGTGCATCTGTTCTGGACGAGTGGGAAGGTTTGGTCATGTTACACAGTGCAGCTGAGAAAATGCTCCACCAGACCAGCTAACGGGCTGAAAGAGTTGCCTGGAAAAGTCGTGCTAACAGGAACAGGAAGGTGTTGATCAGCACCTTTGCCACAAGAGCAGGTCAAACCTGTTTTTCCAAACACGTTTTCATGACTGCAACGTGCTGGTCGGACAAACTTCCACCAACATTTTTGACTTACTAGTGCAAATCAGTCAGAGCCACGTTTACTATGAATACTTAGGTGAAACCAAATGTCATATTTAAATTATCCCATATTTTTCCTACCATTTTCTATCTAAAATCTACATGTGTAAAATAAATAAAGTATTTATTTATTTAGCATTTTCACCCTCAGATCTACCTCTGCCTGTTTGCATCCTTTTCCTTATAATCAAACTTTGTCTCTGTGAAACTTCGGCTCTCAGTCCTGCGCTCTATGCTGGTGATTGCTTAGCAACCGTTACAGAATAACATCACTTCCTTCTTTTGGGGGTTTTGTTTCCTGCACCTTTTAGGTGTGACCTGTAAATGCTTCTCTTAAGTTTTTCTCTGCACTGCTACTTACTAATAATTTTCTGGTTTTGTTGGATTGTTTAGCAAATATTGCTAAATTTAGCAAAGAGAGACATTATCAGTGTGGATTCCTCTTTAACTAACAATGAGTCGAGTCTGGGGCAGTTTTACTGTAGATAAATCTCTGTTTTTCAGTCTTTGTTAGATGGATTCTCTTTGTGTGCAGAACTAACAGTCAGCAGAGCTCCTTGTAAACACAAAGAATCTGAAATGTTGCTGGTTTACCTATTGGGCTCAAAGGAAAACGACAACTAACTGAGATGAAGTTGCTGCTATACTGACAAACAACCAGCAGGTGGCAATGAAGCGCTGAAAGAGCTTTTGATTGAGTGAACTAGTTGTCAGTATATCAGCTAACTTCTCTGTTATAACATTCATTGCAAAACTAGGAAAAAAAAGGTTAATAGCAAAGTAGCTACTTTAGTAACTAAGACTTCTCAGAACTACAGAGCTGTTTTAAATCATGAGCTGTGATTGGACAACAGGACAAAATCAGATTTCATTCATAGATGTGAGCTTTATTGGACAATATTCAAAGCAACAGCAATTTGTTTAGCACAACCAATAGGGAAATCAGCATAAAATAAATTAATTTGATTATACGTACAGCTGAAACCAGATATTTCCTTATCTTCTTATTTTTAAGAAAGTAATTAAAAAAATCTCTAAAATATGTTTTTACTAACTTTTCTGTCATTAAGCACATAAAATTAATTTTAATAATTTCAACTAACTTAAAACAAGAGACATTTAGTCTGATGTAGCTTGAGGCAGGGAGAAAAAAACGTGAATGTGTCTTTATATTCAGGATGTATTCTTAGGAACAGATGCTTCTATTCACACTGTATCCAAAATCAACAAAGGTTAAACTGGCATGTAAAAAGATTATTGTACAGAACGTCCGCTCTTAACAATACGATGCAAATAAAACCCTTTGGTGCAGAACATATTCATTTCTTGTGAGGATCGCTGGAGCAGGTTAAAGTTTCTGAATTTTCTAATAACAACAGCGTAGAAGCATTTTTAATAATCTCTCAGATGTTAAATTGCTCATCAGACCAATAATAATCATCATCATCAGCAGCAGTAGGGGAGCAGGTAACTTTGCGTCCCTTCTGAGTTTGTTGTTTTGCCTGGAGATGAACAGGAAGGCATTGGTTGCCAACTTTGTCGCAAGCCACCGTCACCAGTTCCTCCGTTTTCCTCGGGGTGTTGAGAACTGTGCAGCTGGATGTGTTCACTTTCACTACGTACACGGGCAGTTTTGAGTTGCTCGTGCACAAGTTGCCCTGCCGGTTCCAGCCGTTGCCGTTGCAGATTTTCTTAACAAGATTGACCTTTGACCTCTCGATGAAGGTCTGAGTTTCAACTTTGCAGCGCTTCAAGCTTTTTATGTGTCTAGAGAAATAAACAAACTGCGTTATTCAAAACATTTAAACATGTAATTTAAAAAGGTTAGATTTTTCTTTTATTAAAATGAAGCCACACGTCTTTCAGATAATCTAACATTATGCATGAACAGTATAAGATATGTTTTGCCCCATTATGCATTTTTTTCTTACACTTGAATATTTCAGATCAAACTAATTTTAATAGCACCTTAGTGAAAACAAAAGTTTTCAAAAGATGATTCCATTTATTACGCAGGAAAAAATCTGTCCAAACAAACTATATGGAAAAACCATAAATCTGATACTCAGTTATGGTATCCTGATGTTTCACCCGAGAGCTTTTAGAAAATATTCTGTGAACCAATCAGAAAATAGTAGAGCATTTTGGAAGCTGCATATCCGTCACACACATAAAACTGACACGTAATTCCAGGATGAAGCGTTTAAAATCCTGGGTGATGGAACCACACCAGAAAACACTGAAGGTGAATTTCTCTTCAACTTACTTACTCTGCATGATTTAAAAAAAGAGGAGATTGGAAGTGCTGGACAGGCCTATTCAAAGTCTAGACATTGAGATGCAGTGATGAGACCTTCCAAATAAACAGTCTTTTAAGTAACAATTGCAATGTTTTTATCCCTGCTTTAATCAACATTCAGTGACTCACTTCTCCCACACGGGTGTTGAGCTAGTTTTGAACTTTTTTGGAAGGATGTGTTTGGCTTCGAACTTGCTGTAGGCGTTTTGGTCGTTGTTCGGCTGACACGGGCGTTTATTGAAGGAATCCTCGTCTCCCGCAGCGCAGCTGCACACGACAGCGATCAGCAGGACGACTCGCATTTTCTTGCCTGAAGACGCAAGAGACCGAGTTAGTGAACACAACTCAAAAGGTCTGTAATTTGGATGTTAAGATACTCGCATCCTGGCTGTAGCGTTGATAAATCATCACTATATAATCGGTTACAGACAAACAAAAAAAATCTATTTCAGATGTGTTCCAAGATTTTAGCTTTAGGAGTTAATGTTATGTCACTTGAACACAGGAGATTATTTATTTATTTTTTTCTCAAAAAGTAGCAAATAAATAGAATAAATCAAATGATGGAGCTGTTAATATTATCGGTTTGTAGCTGAGAAAGTATTGACTCACCTTCCATGACCGGCCCGTCTCCGCTCTCTGTGTCGTGAAGGAGGTTACTGACGTTATAGTCAGTTGACCAGGACCACCTCGGATCCCAGCTCGCAGCAAACAGCCAATCAAATAACTGCAGTGAATGCATCACTTTGTAAGTCTGAGGTCAAGATCAACAAATTTTCACACTGCTGACTCAGATCAAGCAGTTGTTTTTTTTTTTGTTTTTTTTGACAGCTCACCCTTGTGGCGAGCAGCGACGATTGAGGTTGGAAAACTGTGGTTGTCACACTTTTGAGCGAGGGAAGCGCAGTTGGCAGTGACGGACCTTAGAGATGTTCAGGAGGTGAGTCGACTTTATTTGTGGTTTTATTAAATGTCACACGTAGAAATGTGAAGTCGGGCCCGTCGTGTGGCTGCAGTGACACCTCCTGCTGTGCATCTGTTTCCGAAGGAGCGAGAAATGGTTGGCTACAAAAGTGAAGAAAATTGCAAACGTAGCAAAGTGACAAGCAATGAGCAACGTCTGACAGAGGTTGGAGTCGGTTTATCGGGTGTTCAAACTAAGAGTGTGTTTTGTTTTTCTTATGAAAATGAACAGGAAGCCAGAAACCTGCACTGCACGAGGAGAACTGTGAAGCTAAGGTTTGGTCATGCAACACATTCGTCTGGTTGAGAAAATGTTGTCGATCTGGGAGGCACCTCCTCCACCGCGCCACAAACCCAGACCGGTTAACAGGTGACACATTGATCTGGCTCAGTCCTATTAAAAAGAAAAAAATTAATAAAGCTTCTGGTGGGTTGTAAATGCATGGATTACTAATGCTGACGAAAGCAGAAAAGTAAAGGAGAGTTTTACTCTTCAGGAGACATCTAAGTATTTTTGGTTATCAGACCTCAGCATCTATATTTTAGAGGCCTATTCACCGACATTGTTGACAACAGACAGAGGTCAGAGGTCAGGGAGGAGAGAGCAGCACAGGAAAAACTGGTGGAGCATTTTGGACTCAGTAAAATCATCAATTAATTTTGATTTTACATTCATTTTGTTTGAGAATTTCCCTCTGAGATTAATAAAGTACATTCATTCATTCATCCATTAAAATTTGAAGAACTCAGTCATCCCCAGTTTGATGAAACTAAGACAGTCAGAGAAGACAAGAGTAGAGCGAGCAGCAACTTCTTGAGGAAGAAATAGATTTGGGAGTGATTTCTGTATAAGTGGAATAATAATCCTTCATTCCTGTGGAATAGTTCCCAGTCAACGAACTGGTTATGGTGGCACCAGTAGCTCCACCCTAACCATACGGTGCCGTTGTCCTGACACCAAGACTGATGAGGATGCCAGGAATGGGTCGGTTGGTTGGATGGAGGCTTGTGGGTTTGATCCAACACACTTTTTCAACTCAAAAATATATCAAACTGTTTATTTGTTGGGCTACCAGGTTGAAATGAAAGACAATCAAACCAGAATTACTGAATAGAAATATTTGGGTTATTTGTTTTTTTCTTTTGTTGTTGGTTTTTTTTTCTGGGTCTTATCTTTTATTTGCTTCCTGACCACTTTATTAGTCGTGCTTATTCCATCACAGAGGAAATCTCCTTTTCCACCCATATTTGTGCTGACACAGGTTTTCAGACATCGAGCTGATGCTCTAAACAAGCACAGCAGCATGAGCCGTTTGGTTTCCGTGGTTTTGAAAGGAACAGGAAGGTGGTGGTCTGCACTTTTGTCACAAGACCAGATGAAAACTTATTCTCTCCAGATACGTTTTCATTATTGCAACGCGTCGGTCGGACAAACCTGCAGCAACATTTTTGAATTATTAGTGCAATTAGTAAATCAGAACCAGATTTACTAATATACGAGTGAAACCGAGCGTCATGCTGCTGCCATATTTTTTGACCATCTCTAATCTACATGTGTGTTATTGTTGTTTCTTGCTAATTATTATTCTCAATCTCTTCTCAAAATCTATGGCACAATGCACCTGAAGAGCATTCATTCTTAATGTAAGTGAAGTATTTTTGTTTCTCTTCACTTTCAGGTTTATCTCAAAGCTTTGTCTTTTCATTAAAAAATTATGTTATTGTTTGTATACATCCTCTCGACAGTATGTCTGTGCTCAGAGGATTCATCCACATATATTCCCCTCTTCCTGCTTGCATCTTTTTCCTTATATCCAAACTCCGTCTCTGTGAAGCTTCGTCTCTCACAGCCCTGCCCCCTGTGCTGGTGGCTGCTTAGCAACCGGTACAGAATAACATCGTTTCCTTATTTTTTGGGGGGCGGGGTGCTTCCTGCACCTCTTAGGTGTGACCTGTAAATGTTTCTCTTAAGTCCTTCTCTTCACTATTACTTACCAATGATTTACTTGGTTCATTTAGCAATATTGCTCAACTTAGCAAAGAGACACATTATCAGTGTGGATTTCTCTACAACCAAACCTGAGTCGAGTGTGGAGCATTTTTACTTTAGATAAATCACAGCTGAGCTCTTTGTAAACACAAATAATCTGAAATGTTGCTGGTTTACCTATTGGGCTCAACGGAAAACGTGAAACAACTTCGCAACTATCTGAGATGAAGTTGCTGCTATACTGATAAACAACCAGTAGGTGGCGATATAGCACTGCAAGCATATTCAAGAAACTTAAGTAGTTTTAATACATTTTTTGAACATCCTTTTTAAATTTGAACAATCTCCATGATGCGTGACTTTGTAAACAGATTCAGGTTTCAGGAAGTTTAAAATGAACTGTAATTATTGATATGTGTCATTTTGTTTTACATTAATGTCTACACAAAACACAAATGTAGTAATTTAAAGGGTTAATGGCACAGTACATTCATAGAATTATATTGCAATTGTTACATTGCATAAAGATATGTACAATTATACAGATGTTGCACCACAAACATAAAAATAAAAAAAGTTGGTAAAATGAATAGAGAGAATTAAATATGAGGATTATTGGTTCAAACAGAAGTTTGTGCAAGAAATTAGCTCAGTATGATGGTTGTAAGATTTAAAGTGTAAGAGTGTGATTTTGCAGTTTAGCTCATTGTTGGAAAATAATAATGGAAAAGGTCACAGTAGGTGACTTAGCTCAAAAACTGAAGGCAAACAACAACTTAGATAAAAATAACTCACATATAATCCAGTCCAACAGTATGGCATTCTTTTTATTAGAGTTTAATAAATGTGCTTTTTCAGTAAGCATTGGTATGGAAGTATCATTTTAATCATTCTTAATTTATTTGAATATCAATTTTTATATTTGTGTTTAAAACAACAGAAACAAGGAGAAAGAGATCAAAATCAACCCAATTTAATTCATGCTATATTAATGATATCACAGAATCCAAGACCGTTGATTAATATCGTTTCTACCTTAAAACCTAACAGACACAAACAGACACTGTAATTAATATATTTGGTAACAGTAATAATATCCAACATGAAGTTTGCAGAATAAAGCTGAAAACTGATTGGTGAGCTTTTCAGATGTGAAGTCTTTCTGTACAGTCCCAGAATCAGCCATGACTGGTTGGATAATTCACAGAGTTCCTTCTTTTAACAGACCCAGAGAGTCAGAAACTTTAGGGAATGAATAAAAATGCTGCTTTCTGTCCTGAAAACCAATACTGACTCAAGCAGTGTTTTGTTGCTGATTTGTACCTTTACAATCATGTTTTTCTGAACAATCCTCCACTTTGAAGATGACAGGACCCCTGATGTTGAAGCCAAGATAAAAACGCTTTGGGCTCAAAGTGCCAGATTCATGCACATGGTGAACCTGGCACTGATATGTTCTTATTATCTTCCCGCCTACACTGAGAAACATTTTTTCATCTCCTCCATTCTGTTGCATGGTCTCCATTTGAATGGGCTGAAGCATTTCCTGGATTTGTGGCAGCTGCCACACCTCCCCGCAATCCCACATATCATTGATCTTCTTTCTTTTCATTTTGTTTCTATTTGTGTCCCTTGGTTTATTAGCGAGCTCTGTTTCCACCCGGTTTTCCACCGCTGCATCCAGTCTAGACCTGTGGATCCATCTGCTAAGTCCAGAGTCCTTCCCTAGAAAAAACAGTGGCAGCAGGTACCGACCTCGAAGGTACTTGTCATAGACGTTGTCATAGGCCTTTTGCATCAAGGTGACATATTCTTCCATGTCAAGTTCATATACGAGGCCAGGAAGGGGTTGTTCAGGTTCTTCTCCTGTATTGCTCTCCTTTACATCTGCTTCCTCTATAGTTTGGTCTTCAGACTGAGCCTTGTCTGTGTCAGGTTCTTGTAACGTTTCATCTTCATTGTTTTCTTGACCCTTCTGAAGCTGCTCCTCTGGCCAAAACAACAGCAGGACCAAAAGGTAAAACTCTGGGTCTTTACTGTTCGCCTCATTGGGCAGAAGCCTCTGAAGTATTTCCTGAAGTTCTCTAACCAGGGCGTGTTGAGGAGAGTGAGGCTCCTTGTTGCTCAGGATGATGTTTGAAAGGATGTACCTCTCTGCCACTTTGACATCATCTACAGCTTCCTCATAAGCAGTCTTTAATTCATCTCGGGTTTGCTCCAGCTGTTGTCGTGTTTTCTCAGTCACCTCAGACTTGAAAGCTCGTTTTTCCTTCGACACGAATAGGCCGTGATTCAGACAATCGAGAAGAGCTGGGAAGCTGGTGGAATCAGCTGCAACTTCTGCTGTGTATTGTTGATAGCAACTGGCAACATCTTTCCAAAAGAAATCTGGTTCCACTGTTATCCTGTCAGGCTGGGAGTAGCTGAGATACCATTCAAAAAATTCAAACTTGTCTTCAACTTCCAATTTTAGGGTGTCCTCAAACGGATTGTCATGTTTATGTTTCTCAGAGACAATCTTGGCCACTTGAATGAAACCAAAATGGCCTCGGTTGTTGAACGAAACGGAATAGTTGGCACAGCCATCATATTCACTCCATTCGGGGTGTAATTCCTTCTCAGCTTTCATCTCTACATCTTTGAACGCCTCAAGGGCCTTCACGGCCATTTTATTCACTTCAGAGGATCCTTTGACCCCTCTCAATAAATGGTTCTTGTAGACCTGTCCAAGGGTGTCTGCGGCATAGGAGTTATTCTGGGCTCTTTTGATGGTTTCTTTAGCCCATTTCTCAGCTTTTTTGAAGTTTGGGCGACATCCTCCAATGTTGTACAGCCGAGCAACAGTTTGGGGGAAAATGTGTTTGTCCTGGAATTTGTTTGAAGCTTTTATCAAAACCATCAGTGCTTTAATAAATTTTTCTTGCTCTACAATGTCTTTAATTAGCAGTGAGAATTTCTCTTTGCCCTTTGGACCCATCTCTCTCTTTGTCAGCAAATCTTTTACAAACTGGACAGTGTGAAGTTGGACTTCTTCCCCACAAAGCAGAAACACACAGTTCAGTGCTAAGGAACTTCTGGGAATGCCTAGTTCAGCTAACAGCTCCACAGACCTTCTAGCAATGTCTGAATGGATCAGGCGTACCTTCGAGCCAGATACTTTGATGAGCTTGGAAAACGGTTGCATTCTAACTTCGAAGGGAGGACCTCCATAGATGGGATCAGGCGGACCTAGGATTTCTCGACACTCTTCCATGAACAGGTAGGAATTGGGAACATAGGCATTCAACAGTGCCAACATTGAGAACAATTTTGAATTGGTGGACATTGGGTTGGTCAGCACATGTGCAGAAATGTACGGTTCACAACGAAAAAATAAAAAACCATATTTTTTGTCAAGACCAAGGGCAGAGTTCACATCTTCTCCTGAGTTACTTTCCATGATGGTCACGTCAAACAGAAGGGTCTATTCTTTTGTTTTTGTTGCTTCAGCTTGAAAAAGTTGTTTCACCACACACAGTTTGCAATCCTAAAAATAGAAGAAATTAGGTTTTTAGCATAAATATTAAAAATAACAAGACATAGTGAGATAGAAGTGCTGGAACTGAACCCAGAATATCAAAACCCACAGAATGATCCAGATCATGTCAGTCGGTGTGTGTTGAAAGCCTTTGTTGAACAGCTATAGAATGTCTTTCCAGACATATTTAACATTTTTCTTGGCCAAAGTGCCAACCTGTCCAAAGACTGCCATCACTATTCCTCTGACCAAGAAGCCAAATCCATTTTTGATTAATTTTACTGTCCAGGTAATATTGACACCATCAGCACAGAAATGTTTGGAGCAGTTTATGAGTAATCACATCACATCTTACATCTTCACTAATCAGGACTTGCTTCAGTTTGCCTCACTGAGAAGTTTTACTGTTGATCTCCACCCAACTCCATAATATGTTGACACACCCAGGAAAGAAGGAAAAGGCATGTTGTAGGTGTCTCCTTGTTTCCAAACACCTGACGTAAATGAATGGGTGATTAATAGGTTTTTGCAGGGTTACTTGAGGACCAGGTTTGGGAACGTCTGGTTCAGGTGAATGTTACCAGTCCAGTTAGAGATTATCGCCATAATTATCTTAACTGGAAGTTAAGGTATGCTGTTAAATTTTTGTACTTTTGAGCGATGTTTTGTATATGCATGTAGTGAGTTCACACTATTTGCTGTTCTGTAATATGACAACTCATCAAGCAGGTATTCATGAAGCAATAACAGGCAGCGTCTGTCAGCTGTTAAGCTATGAATTCCAGATAATCATGTGTTGCCCTACCTTAGTAATTCTGATTAAAATTAATGACTTTGTCAACAACTGCCTTTGCTAGTCATTAACAGTTAGTCATTGCCAAGCCTATTGCTGCACAACACAACATTCTGCAAAGGTTGGAAGGATCCTCACATTCACAACAGCACAGCAGAAGAGAGACTCTGGTAATGAGAACAGCTGAGGAAGCCATCAGAGTCTCATCTGCAGCACATTTACGGAGAGAAGATGGCAGACAGCTCACAGCAACTTCATTCTCACCTTCCTGTTGCTTGGGGAAAAAAATGCCGGAGGACATTAAACATTTTTTTTTCCTCCACAATCAAACTCCTGAACCAAAGAATGTCGCATGCAGAGTTGGGTTATAGTATTTTTTGTGTCTGTTCTTGTCTGTGGATCTGTGGAGCTCGGTTTAGTTTTTGTGTGATGCATAGAAATAACATATCAAGTTCTTCCTTTGTTCGTTCATTCATTCATTCACTCCTAATGCCTCAGGATCCACTTACCTGCAAATGTCACAACCAGAGGACCAACAGGACTAAATCATCTGCAATAAGCAAAGAGAATACTTTCCAAATCAGACACAAATCTCTACTTGACTGTGTGAACGTCACAGACAGGTGACTCTTTGTGGCCTAGACGCAGTCCGACCTCATATGTAAAAATGTAGGTCAGCAATTTTCTATATTTTGACATGCAAAGTTGAATTCCAACCTTGTACGTCAAAATACAGAAATACCGCTGACCTGTGTTGAACTCTTCACGGCAAATAAGTATTAATATTTACAGATTCCAAATGTCAAAATGGATGGCCAATCACCAAGTCTTATCAGAAACAATTTAAATAGTCTGTGTATTAGAAATTGAAATGTTCAATTTGTAATGTTTGTAATAACACCACTTTAACAATGTTTGCTTAATACAAAATTTGTAGCCAAAAAGTGCTAAAACTCACTTAAAATGCTTTTTTTTCCTGATGAATGATTTGACAATAATCAAAAATACGACACAAACAACACTTAACTCTTACCCACAGAGACGAATGAACACACACACTCTCCAGTCATCTTACCTGTCAGAGTTACAGCAGGTGTGCAGGTGACTGAACAGTAGAACAATGTTATTTATAATCAGCTTTGACCACACCCTCCCCACGGTTTCAAATCTTCTATCTTGATGATGACATGAGTTTCATGTTACATTGCAATCCTTCTCTTGTTTCTTTATGTGTGTCTCAAACGTGCCACGGTTATTAATAGCTCAACTTGTAAGGCAGCATGCCACCTAATGAGTTGTGTTTCTTCACAAGTGAAAGTAATATCTTAGTTCGAAACTTTTGGTTTGAACATTTTTTATTCATACCCAACATCTTAGGTATGTTTCTTCAGAAACAGTGGTTTTGTTCGGCCATCTTGTAAATGGTCAATTCATGTGTTTCCTAGATATCTATAGAAAAAACAGGGAACAAACAGTTTAAATGGATTATGTAGGCTGAGGGAAACGTGTAGAGGTTTCATATCAGTATATGAAACTGATATGAAACCAAGCCATCCAATCTGGCTTGGATTGCCACAAAATTATTGTATTTAATTTGTATTCTGCTGCTCCATCGCAGCTTCCCATTAAATTTCTGGTTTCCCCCCAAACCAAAACAATCTGAAAATTGCTGTGTCCAGTAATCAGGAAGATTCTTCATAATCTCTCTTTCAATAAGATTTGCACAAAGTTATAAATGGTATTTAAAAAAGCAACACAGCAGATGATGTGTTAAGGTGAGGTGTCTTGTGTTAAAATGAACATTGATACAATAACACCTCAATGCTGGAGCATTAGAGCTCTTCAAAAGCAGTTAGTGTTTCTAGGATGCAATGAAAGCACAGAATACAAAGAAATAGTAACTTTAGAGAACTGGAGAATCCCCTGAATATTGGGAAAGACAAAAATGTTTATTCTAACTCGTATAATGTTACTGTTGCCATGTTAGCTAACCCACATCGTGTGAAAGGTTATTTTCTACAGCAGGTGAAATTTTCTCAAAACAGAGAAACCAGCACAGTCAGTGAAAAGTTCTGTTTTTAAAACAATTGACATTTTCTTGCTATAGTGACATTAGCATGGTTACTAAGTAACAAGTTAATTCACATCAAAATCCTCTCATTTACTTCCACTTTTCCTTTTGGTCCCGTCTTTGATTTAAAGATCAACAATATGCTAGAGTTGCGTATTAGCATCAAACTTTCAGTTTAAAACTTCATACTATACATTTTAATCACGTCATTAGTCACTACACGTTCAGCATTTGTCCACTTGATGGCGCAGTAGTGCAGCTTCATCTTGTCACATGGAGTTGAAAGCTTCATGGTATCCATAGTCAGCTTTGGGGACGAATTTTATTAGACTGCACTTTTTTGGTTATTTTGCACCAGTACTTTACAGACAATGGTCCAGTCTTACACCTCATTCCTATCCTAATGGGTCCTTTACCTTTTTAAGTAGTTTGAGTATATATGAAGCGCAGCTGAAAGAGTTGGCTTACAATAGATGTAGCTTTTATTATTAAAGTTAGACAGGAAATTAGCTTCTTAAAAGCCATGTGTGTGGCCCTTAAAAGGACCGTTTTGTTTTGTCAATATGACGGAGCAGTTTAACCTCCGAAGCCGTACAGAGTGCGGCCCTGCCTCTTGAGCGCGTACACCACGTCCATGGCGGTGACGGTCTTCCTCTTGGCGTGCTCGGTGTAGGTGACGGCGTCACGGATGACGTTCTCCAGGAAGACCTTGAGCACACCGCGGGTCTCCTCGTAGATGAGACCGGAGATACGCTTGACTCCCCCGCGGCGAGCCAGACGGCGGATAGCGGGCTTGGTGATTCCCTGGATGTTATCACGGAGAACCTTACGGTGACGCTTGGCGCCTCCTTTACCGAGTCCTTTACCTCCTTTGCCTCTGCCGCTCATGTTGGTATCGTTCTAGAAAAGTCTGAAGCGATAATGAGAGCTACGCAGATGAAGCACCGCCTATATCTGTGAACTGCGGACGTGAAAGAGAACAGGAGAGGAACCGAGCTTCAGTCACACCGTTGAGACTGAAAAAGTTCGTTTTTTCTTAATTGCGTTTTTTAAATGAAATCTTCCTTCGGTAATTCAGAAATTAATTAGGAAAGAATAAAAATAAGTAAGGACTCTGTTAAGATTTTAATATAATAAAGAGGAAAGTAATGTAAAATCTGGTGTTTCAGTTGAGAAACTATTGAATGAACTGAATGTCGTTATTTTGTGAATTTTAAGAGCTTTAAAATTATAGAAGAAATGATAAATTATGTAGATGTTTGCATATATCGTGTACCTGTGTTGAGTGGATGTGAATGAACAGTAGATATTTCTTTATATATATATATATATATATATATATATATATATATATATATATATTCCTCTTTTGACATAAGCTTGTAGAATAGTGTTTTATTTTGTTTCAGTTTTTGTAATGTAAACCTATATAAAAATACAAAAAATCTCATTTGATTTATTAGTTTTAATCAGTTTAATATTCGATGAGTACCAACACATCTAATCTGTTGTATTTTTACCTGATTTTCTAATACATTGAAATTCATGTCTGCAATTTAATAACATGAATTTGTCTCGGACTCCATCCTGTTCTTATTAAAAATAAATTAATTTTACCATTACATATTTTGTACCATCTAAAAACTTGACTTTAGTATAGAAGTGAAGTGGCTGAGATCATAGCTCAGAACCAGAATTACTGTTAGTATTGCAGATATAATATACACCAATATTTCCACTGGCGAATAAAATGAATTGCAACTTTAAGAACATGTATAATTTTGGGATACTTTGTTCCACCGTGGGGTTACATTTGTATAGTTTCAAGACTTCATAAATAAAATTGAGTGCTTATGATAAACTTGTTCGTCAAAGCAGCAGCAGCAGTCCAAGCTCTTAAAATAAAGTGTGTGGCTCTTAAAAGAGCCGTTGTTTGTTTTCAGCGGGTATCGGGGAGTTTACTTGGCCTTTGCGGGCTTCTCGGTCTTCTTGGGCAGCAGCACCGCCTGGATGTTGGGCAGCACTCCACCCTGAGCGATGGTGACTCCACCCAGCAGCTTGTTGAGCTCCTCGTCGTTGCGGACGGCCAGCTGCAGGTGACGGGGGATGATGCGGGTCTTCTTGTTGTCGCGGGCGGCGTTCCCAGCCAGCTCCAGGATCTCAGCGGTCAGATACTCGAGCACAGCGGCCAGGTAGACGGGGGCTCCGGCACCGACCCGCTCGCCGTAGTTGCCTTTGCGCAGCAGCCTGTGAACACGGCCCACTGGGAACTGGAGTCCGGCTCTAGAGGAGCGGGTCTTGGCCTTGGCTCTGGCTTTTCCTCCGGTCTTTCCGCGGCCACTCATTTTGTTGTTGCTTCTTAACGGAGATGAGACTCGAGAAAGAAATGCGAAGCAGCGGCTGAAAGCTGCTTTTTATGTCCGCGGAGAGGAGCGGGATGATGCAGGCGACCAATCAGAAAAGCTCCCAGCAGAGCGGGACGGAGAGGCGGACTTTTTAAACGCAGCTTCCTCCAATGAGCGGCGGACATTAAGCCGGGAGGAGACGCCTCTGGGCGGCGCTGAGCGCCAGGAGGAGCCGCTAACCAACCAGGATCCGGAGCGGAGCCGCAGCGTCACAGAGTGACGCCCAGAGCCTCGGCTTAAGAGCAGCGGAGCCTCGGCGGTTTGCATCATTTCTCTCCTGATCGTGATAAGAGAACAAAAGCATGGCCAGAACCAAGCAGACCGCCCGTAAATCCACTGGAGGCAAAGCCCCCAGGAAGCAGCTGGCCACCAAGGCAGCCAGGAAGAGCGCTCCGGCTACCGGCGGCGTGAAGAAGCCTCACCGTTACAGGCCCGGTACCGTGGCTCTGAGAGAGATCCGTCGCTACCAGAAGTCGACGGAGCTGCTGATCCGCAAGCTGCCCTTCCAGCGTCTGGTCCGAGAGATCGCTCAGGACTTCAAGACCGACCTGCGCTTCCAGAGCTCCGCCGTCATGGCTCTGCAGGAGGCCAGCGAGGCCTACCTGGTGGGTCTGTTCGAGGACACCAACCTGTGCGCCATCCACGCCAAGAGGGTCACCATCATGCCCAAAGACATCCAGCTGGCCCGCCGCATCCGCGGAGAGAGAGCTTAGAGGCTGCAGCTCCAACTAACACACAACGGCTCTTTTAAGAGCCACACACACCTTCATTGAGAGCTTGTTCCCCCTTACTTGTTTACCCAATTAACATTAATACCACTATACCAGGTATATCGGCGTTTTATCATTTTAGTGCTAGACGAAGCTATTTTCTGGAAGTGTGACCGAACTATGTAAAAATGCAGCTTGATTTCAATGAGATCAAGGCACATTCTCATGAATAAGGTTTTTAATTGTGGCAATTTCTGACAATTTTGTTCAGAACCCAAAATTCGGCAGAGCTAAAGGAGCTTGTGTGCAATTTCTTAATTCAGAAAATAAATTTTGATTAGCTTAATCTGATATCTAGAGTTGGAAATATGACTGTTTGACCCTTAAAATGAAGAATTTGACACTTTTGAGATTTCTTGTAACCTTTTCATCAGTCAAAATATTTTAATATTTTGAATTTATCTTTACCTCGTCAAAATGTAAATGCAGATGTTTTGAATTGCTGCTCAAGATAGTCGATGTCCAATTTAAGAATATAAATGCAATAGTTAGAAAGCTAAACTGCACACAATGAAATATCTTTATCGGCTCAGTAATGTTTTAGTGTGGATGTGTGGATTTTTATCGCATTTAATTTATACTGCTTTGTTTCAGTAAAACTACAGATAGATCTTAACTAGTGGCTAAATACGGTGCATAGCAAGTCTTTTGACATGATTGTTTCTGTACATTGTCCCATACGTTAACTCAAGTTCAGAGGCAAGATGAAACTGCTAATTTACCAAAAATATTTAACACAGGAAAATCTCAAGTTTTATTTTTTAACATCTCAAACATTAAATTTACTTCACTGCATTTCCCTTATGTTTATTCACACACACATTCTTTGTAGATTTAAAGTTAACTTAACAAAAATGTTTGATCAACAGCAAACATACTAAACTGACTCATTCACTTGGAACATAATAGGTTGCAACAGTTTCACCAAAGTTTGATTCAAATAAATCTTACAAAATGACAAAAGAAAACAAAAACTGACCTCAGCCGACAAAACAAAAATAGGGAGACGACATCAATTGGTAACTTCTTCTAGTGTTCTTGTCCACTGCATTCAGGTCCCTCTGATTAACCCAAACAAACCCACAAATCCAAACTACCAAAGCCAAAAACAAGACTGATGTAACATGAAAAACCAACTTATGAATGAAAGATAAACAAATAGAAGAAAAAAATGTAGATGTCAGAGAAAATAACAGTCACGTAGTGGAAGGGACGGGCCTTCAGACTGGTTCTTCTGGGTTTGAACCTTCCAACTCTCGGCTCTGGAAGGAGAAAGAAAACACATTTGTCATATTCAACGTCATCCATTAAACTAATTGTTATCCTTGTCTGACTGTAAAACATGACACTGATTAATTATATTGTGCTATTAATATAACTGGATAGAGCAGTTTTACAGGAACCAAAAAGACAATTGATTTACGGCAAACAACAGCTAAAGAGCCTTGGTGGCGCTACACATACGACTTTGAACGTTACAGGTTTTTTTGATTCTAAAAATAAACTGATTAAGGCCTAAACACACATGGAGAATGGTGGTAATGCATCACACATATGCAGTTTTAGTCATTTTGGACAACTTATTAAGGTGCAAAGAAGGAAGGATCTGCCCCTGGATCTTTCACACCAACAATACATCAATTTTTACTCGCCTTAAAAACTAAGATTGGAAGTAATTTTCAGTAATCATAACCATGTTTTTGTAGAAATGGGGTGCTATGTCTTTCTCCTAAGTAGATCTGGGGTAATCTATCATACTTCAAATGAGTTAACACTGGAGACAATGTATGAAGTGTAAAATGATATAAATATTCATAAGATTTTGAGCATTTTGATTACCTGATTGCTTATTTAAATACCAATAGGACACCGGGGTATGAGTTGGTGAAGGGGAGAATTGATCCGGAGTCATAAACATGAACAACATGGGAGAACACCAGCTAGTTCTTATTAAATGGTATATAGCACTTCTTCAGCTATTTTTCACCCATTCACTCTCACACTCACAGTTTAAAAACAGTGCCCATCCTGACATGTGACAGGAGAAAACCGAAGCCAAACCTATAATCTTCTGATCACAAAACGATTACTCTACCCACAAAGGTACAGTGGCTAAGCAGTAAATATGCTTCCTTTCCTTTCCTTTCCTTAAAAATGTCTTTGTTGTGAGTAAGGAACCATTGTTATCTGCATGTAAATAAGCGAGCCATATTATCTCACCTCTTTCTACCTATTTAGTCTGGATGTCAAAGGCCACTGGACCTCTGATGGTGAATCCAAGGAAAAAGGAAACTTGCCGTGCTTTCCAGAGACTTCTTTGTAGATTGGCTTCAATTTCAATATGTTTGCTGCCAACAGGAAGAAACAAACTGTAGTTCCTTACTACCCCTTCAAACTTGATCAGGCGTTCTTTGACTTTGCCATCTCTGAATATGTCTTCATTTGTCCAGTCTTTCATTTTGCAGTCTGAATCCGTTCCTTGGCTGTGCTCAAAGAACAGATGCTCGAGAACTTTTCTGTGAACAAGTCTGTCCAGATCTTGTCCTTTTCCGATGAAAAACAGAGGTTGGAGGTATCTTGATCTAAAGTACTTCTGGTATGTCTTTTCATATGAATGGCCCATTTCCTGGATTTGTTGGTTCAGATCAAAGCTACTTTTATTTTCACTGTCTGCAGGCCACGACAAGAGTAAGGCTAGCATGTGCTGCTCAGGAGGATTACTGTGATCTGGCGGTTTTCCCTGTTTGAAACTTTGAATTAAAGCTTCAGGAGAATCAAGAAAGGTTGCTTTCAAGTTCCGGGACAAAACGTAAGCCAGAATGTAGTTGGCTTCATCTGATCTGGACTTTGTCTTTGACCATACTTTTATCCAACCTTTGGCTATACACTTGAGTAGATCTTCAGAGTACTCTCTGTCCATGCATGCAAGCACTCCTGCAGATGTTGTTGCAAGGTTCTGCTGAAGCTCATGCTTACACTGATCGGCGTTTGGTATGACCTTTGCTGACAGCGAGTCACCAACAAACTTCTTTTGACATTCATAGGTTTCTTCCGAAATGTATGCAGGGTCATCTCTCTCTATGCTGAGCTTTGAGAAGGTCAGATACTCCGCAAAAAACTCAGCTTTTTTCTGAAGGTCTCCTTTAAGGTTGTTTACCAGATCATTGAAACTGGAAAGACTGCTGTCTCCAAGTTCTTCCAGGACAGAATCAAAGGACACCTTCTTTGTCAGAACTGCTTCCCACCATTTGTTTTTCTTCGCAAGCAAGTTATAGAGAAGGTTGCAGACCTGTACAAACCCAAACTGCCCTCTGCAGTTGAACAGACGTGAGAATCGAACTGTCCTATCACTAGAGGTGTCCATCTGATGTTCTTCTTCCGCAAGTTGTTCTTCATGCTTGAAAGCCTCAATAGCTTTTTTGGCTAGCAGCAAGACTTGTCTTGGGTTTGAAGTTTCCCCTATGTTCTTGAGGCAGTTCTTGTGGACCTGACCCAAAGTGTCAGCGATGAAGGAATTTTGGGGATCTCTTTCCTTTGCTCTCTTTGCCCACATTTCGGCTAGGTTGTAATCTTTTAACTCTATGTAGTAGAAACGAGCAAGAGCTTGAGGGAAAAAGGGATTGTGAGGAAATTTATTTGATGCCACCTTTAAGACGGACGCACTCTGGACCTTGTGCTCTTGTTGTTGGATATCCAGAATGAGTTTTGAAAATCTCTCTTGTTCCCCCTTAACCTCTAAGCTGCTGTTTGGGTTGAGTTTCGTTTTAAATTCTCTTTTGGTCAACATGTCTTTAACGAAACGAAGCAAATATATTGGGAACTTCCCATGGTCCTCGTATCTGTAGAAATCATTCAGGAAGTTTCTTGCTGTGTCACTTCTTGTCACCCCTTTATCAGCCAGGACTTCAGTACAACACTTTGCTATCAGTGGGTGAGCCATACGGACCTTTCTCTCTGTTCTTTCATCTTCTTGGAAGGTGACAATGAGGTGACTAAAGGGCTGCATTTTGTCTTCCACTGATACGTCTGCAAAAGCGTTGCTTTCCTCCTTGAGGAAGTCGAGGCACTGAGATTCCAGCAGATAGGATCCTGGTACATAGGCATTCAGTAAGGATAGGAAGGCAGCTAGCTGGGCCTTCAAGGGTCTCTGTGCTTTTGAACAAGATCTAATTATCTGGCAGGCTTTGTTGATGTATTCTTTTGAGAAATTAGTCTGCATTATGTTAAAGCCATGGAACTCTCGGATCTTTTTGCCGTACTTTTTAGTGAGCTCCTTCTTCTTTTCATTGAATTTCTGCTGTTCGTTCTCTGACAGCTCTCTTTTTAGAAAAACATTTTTACTTTGTACCAGGATATCCTTTCTCACACAGCTTAGTAAAACTGCCACAGGCATGCGGGTGACTATGTTATGTTTCTTGACGGTCATCATAATGCTCTCTTGGAGCTTGTCAAGGATCTGCTCATCATTTAGTAACAGAAGTACTGTGTTCTGGTGACCGAGACTGCCTGCCGTAAAAAGATGGACCACTTCCTGCGCCACTCTTGTGGTGTTTGAGGCCGAGTTTGTAAGAACTGCACAGCGGAAGGTTTTCTTTAAGTCCCACAACGCCTGCATTGCCATTGTAGTTCCTCCGCTTCCTGACTGGTGGAACAGTTTAACTGTGGACATCGCAGGGAGTTTTCTTTTCATTTGAATTTCCTCCTTGAGTTTTTCAAATCTATCCCGTTTGATAAAAAGCGTTCCAGTGCCAGATGATGCTTCCTGCTCGTTAATGTGAAAGTTCAGCCAGTTTGGAGGGGCCCCCCTGTAAAAGTTTTCCTCTCCTTGTTCTGTAAACGTTGGATCATCTCCTTCAAACTGATCTGCATAGAGAACATCTAACAGAGAAAAGAGATCCCTAATGTCACTTTTCACATATATCCTACGGCCTGGAGCAGTGGACAAGGCCGGTCCGGTTTCCATGTCAGATTTTCAGTTTTCTGTAAAAACAGAAGAAAAATCCAGATTAATTTTTGAGTGAATGGTTCAACCTCAGCAGTTCACTGAAGTCACTGAGATTGACTGACCTGCTCAGTAAGTCCAGTCATGAAGTTTATTGACACTAAATGGTAATATAACAAAGCGGAAGAATTGGAAATAACAACAGCTCAACCATAAATTTGTTGCCCCAGTAACATCTTGCAGAGGGGTCAAATGTCCATTTTGTGCCAGGTGTGGGGACAGAAAGGCCTCAGAGATGTCAGTGGTCAGAAGAGAACGGACAGACTGAGGTGTCAGAACAGCAGCTCAAATACTCGCCGGTCACAGCCATCATCTCCAAACACACAATGTTTGTTTTTGAGACGCTGATTACTGACAGTTTGCAGCAGCGCAGAAAAAAGTCCATCTTCTTGTCAAATATTTTTTTGAGTCTTTGCTGCTCCCTTGAGGAAAAAAAAGA
This sequence comes from Poecilia mexicana, assembly GCF_051168715.1. Classification (NCBI taxonomy): domain Eukaryota; kingdom Metazoa; phylum Chordata; class Actinopteri; order Cyprinodontiformes; family Poeciliidae; genus Poecilia; species Poecilia mexicana. Next base: position 7,394,515 of record NW_028263387.1, read on the forward strand.
CAAATGAAAATAATTTTTATGATACAATAAAGTGTACAGAAAAACAATGATTATGAGGCTCAAAGACCAAACGGTTTGACAACATAGTAGTGACATTTGTTCCAGCCCAGCCTCTCCTCATCGAGTTTTTATGTTAAACTTTATGGAAACTCTTGCAGTAAATGAATCTGGATGATGTCATATTGAATGGGAGGGACTAGTATCTATTAAACTCACATCAGATTGTTACATAATACATAAATATATATATATATATATATATACACACACACACACACACACACACACACACAATATGTTGGTCTGAGTGGATAAATATGTTGTCAACAACTAAAAAAGAAAAGCTCCCTTGCCGATAGATTAAAGATAATGGGCAATTAAAAACAACACAACAAAAATGTTAACCAAGCAGATCTGATGGGGCGTAGCTTCTTAGTTCTGCCTGTCAGAAACTCAGTTCATTGTTTTCCTGTTCTGGTTCTTCATTCCCTCTGACTCAGAACTGAGGACACAGTGTCAGAGGTCAGAGAAGCATTTGGTGCACAAGTTTAGCAGATCTCATCTTGCCAATCCTGTTTGTTAATATTTCATTGTGTTGAGTATTTAATAAAAACAAAATATGAGAATAAATACAATTGGCATGGGCAACTGATACAGCTAACTTCTCTGACATAAACAGAGACCTGTTACAGACTCAACTAATTTTACTTCAGTTGCAAGTTCAGTTTATTTACGTTTTTGTTTTTGCATGTAAGCTAAGGCTGTTTTATTTTTTGAGTTATGAAAAATAATTAAGTTGCTCAAGTTTAAGTTCAAATATATTTAAAGTTCTCACAGCATTTTACTGTCAAAAATATAAGCAGCAATGAGTCTCAAATAGAGTCGTGGCAATAGAGCTCAAGAACAGTTTATTGATCCCACGGAGGAAAAGTCCATTTGAAGTTGTCACAAAGTGCCTTTAATTTTGCGTAGGAGCTGAAAATAAGATTAATCGATGGGATCTCTTCATCCGTGGTTGTTCCAGGCGTTCGACCTTATCCAGAAATTTAACTTGGACGTTTGAATACAAATTTTGAGAAACACAGAATGAAACGTTCTTACCTGTGAGAGTCCCAGCAGGTGTGCAGCTACTGAACAGTCAGGCGAGGCTATTTATCACTTTGACGTTGACCCGCCCCGTGTTTTGAATATTTTCTAAACACGATGTGTTTCTGCCGTTGTTCTTTGCTCTTTCCCATTAACCATTACATCTACCTGTAACCACAGTTCTGCTGTGTTACAGATTTCAGGTCTCTTTAGAAATGATGGTTTGGTTCTGCTTTCTTTGGCCTGGACAGATTAAGAAAAAAGAAATTCTAGATTTCTATGGAAAAAATAGTTTTAAATTTATGGATTTAATGCAAAATTGTAGGAAGTTTCAATTCAACAAATGTAAAGCTTTCTTACGTCATTACATTTTTATTATTATTATATTTTGGCTAATATCTGCTCTGAAAGCTATCTAAGGTTGGCGTCCCATTAAATTTTCTCGTGCTGGAAACATTATCCCTGATTCTTCTATTTACAAACAAAAATTACATTTACATTTTTGTTGAACAAACGATCGCCTATAAGAGAATTTCACTGAGCGTTGCTTTACAAAGCGATTTGATTTTCATCTGAATTTTGTTTTCGTCTCACTCAGAGTATTTGACAAAGACATGACAAAATCTGAGGGGTTTCACCAAATAACAAGATGCCCTATAATTTTATTGCCATTCCTGATAAAAATAAAAAGTGAAACTTTATCTCTAACTGCACGCAGAAGCATCGTTTCACACTAAAATATAAATATAAATATTTTCAAGATGTATTTGTTTCATGAAGCCTCAGAGAGTTCATGGTCTCATGTAATCTAGGAGGTTCCTGGAACATCACAGACCCACAGCATCACAGTTCCTCCACTATACTTCACAGTGGGAATGAGGTTCTTTCCTCGTATTTATCTGTTATTTTACCTTCCTGTCAAAAAGCTAAATCTTAGTCACATCTGACCAAAACACACATTTAAAGTTACAGGAGAGTTTTAGAAGGTCTTTGTTTATGTCTGTGACAGTAGACCAAAGGACGACTTTATTTTCCTAGCTTCACTCTCCAAAAGGCAGCTGGAAGTAGATAAAAACAAAAATCTAAGGGTTGCTATGGCAACACGACAGCCCTGCGATGATTCAAAGTTTAAGATTCCTTTGTTTATTATTTGTGCAGAGATACATGAGGTGAAATGCCAGTAGAGGAGTGTGACATCATGTGATCATCATCAAGTGATAGATCAGAAACCGAATGTGCCTGGACACGATCAATTCAGAAACATAAATTATAAGTAATAAAGGGACCATTCAATGATTTATTGAATTTATAGATGCTAGCACAACTGGTTGTGTTAGATTGATGATTATTTGGTAACACTTTATTTGAAGAGGTGTGCATAAGACTGACATGACACTGTCATAAACATGATATAACATCTGTCATGAACATAAAGAAGTCTTTATGAATGTTTATGACATTTGTCATGCAGTGTCATTCGGTAAAAAATGACACTTTTAATGCAAAGTTGCTCTAAAAGTTGCATTGAAAGTCCATTAAAAGTGCCAACTTTGCATGATTTTGTAAACAAGACAATTTAATATCTTCTTTGTGCTTGGGAATAAACTATTCACAGACATTTCAATACCTGAATTAGAAAAGAGAATGTCAGAAATGTTAAAACTATAAATGCATTCCTCAAATAATAATTGTACTAACTGGTGCATAAAAAGCAACTAAATGTGAAGTATGTTCTCAGGCTGTATTTGCTGAAAACATAAAAACACATATCCTGGACATATCAATAAACTATCAGATAATTTGCCTCACTCCCAAAACCATCTGAGCCAGCAGAATCAGCGAGTTTTACAAAAATCACATAGCCAACATGGACTACGCACAGAAAACAAATTTCAGGAGTGAAGTGGAAATATTCTCTCTGACACAGATTATGACCATAAAACACGGAAGGTAAGACTGAATTTATGTTTCTAGCTTAATGAAATGAGCTGTCTTTGTTGCAGATGCCAAAAAAAAGCACTGTGTGTCATTTGCAAACATTACAGATGACACCCAGAGGTTCCTAAACCAGACGACCTTGTCTCCATGACGACTCGAACCACAAAATAGTCGTAAAGAAACCGGTCACAACTCTTCGTTTGGTTTCCTGAAATGTAACACTGTATAATTCTGGGTCATGATGAGCTACATTTTCTGTGAAACTAGTTTGACTGTTTGTGGTAAACATGATTCTTTCATGATGAAAGAACATATTTAACCAAACAAGTTGATCTTACATTAAATTAATTTCTCCAGCAAAAAAGGTTTAACAATCAAATCAGTTTTAGAAGATGCAACAGTGAATAACTTTAAAAATTGTCAAAATGGATTTCAACTAGATTTTAACTTAAAAATTAAAGAAATAGATGAATAATAAATTTATGTTTCTTTTTCTCCAAACATTACATAAAGACAGATTAACACACAATTTAATCTTCTTACCTGTTAGAGTTCCAGCAGGTGTGCAGCTGACCGAACCTTCAGACGAGGCTATTTATTACAACCTGAAAGTCCCACCCCATTTTTTGAATACCTTTCTCCGGTTTATCATAGTATTTCTCTGAGTAACATTGTTGACATTCTTCATTGTGCCTTCACAATAAATATATCAGCTGTTCTACGTCAGCAGCTCACGCCTGAAAGATCAGATGGCACAAAACATAAGTTGTGTTTCTTCAGAAGTGAAGGTCAGATTCTGTTTTCCTGTAAAAGTAGGCTTTAAGAGAAAATGTGTGTATATATTTTAAGCTATATATACACACACATTTAGATATATGTCTTATATTGAGATAGATATCTATACATACAGTCAGATAAGGCAGATGATTTCTCTTATCTCAGTGAAATATTAATAGTAAAAAGGCTGTAAGAGGTAATATCAGAGGAAACTTATTTTCAGTTGAGGCAAGATTGAGCCTCTATAGCACATGTGTCAAACTCAAGGCCCGCGGGCCACATGTGGCCCGCCACGTCAATTTATGTGGCCCCTCCAGCGTTTTATAGGCCCATGATTGACTTAAAATAGGTTTTGAGCACGAATTGACTACAAACTACATCTCCCATAATGCATTCCGATTGTTACTAGCCAACATTACGGCTTCTCGCCACTAGAGAGCAGCAGAGTCGCCTCAAGCTGCTTATTGATTTTCCCAGCGAATAAAACTGAGACATCGACAAGCTAACAACAAAACGTCCAAGAAAAGAAACATCGATTTACAAGTAAGACTGTGAATGAAGATGTGTGTGAGGTGGTGTCAGGGCGGCAGGTCGCGCTAGACTTTTTTTTGTTATCCATTATCTTGACTGACAACATAAAAAAAATCGGCCATGTACTATTTTTATCTGTGAAATTACAATCATATTAACATCGGCCATTTAGCCGGATTTTATGCGGTTTTGTTAATATTCACCGTGAATCCAGATCCCATCACAAATTAAGCAGATAAATGCATCTACATTTTTCTCCGTAGTGATAAAAACCACTGACTGAGGCCCCAATAACTTTTAATAAATTAAACTAAGGGACTTCACTTAAATTAGCATCACTTCAACCCGCTGGGGTCTGAACACACTTCCTCCTGGTTCCCATCTGCAGAAAAATCTGCGCTAATTCATCAGTCAGTTGGATCTGTCTGATCCAAACAGATCAACTGAACTGTGTGAGTATTTTACCCTGCGCGGTCCGGTGTGAGCTTTTTCCGGAATTTTTTGTTTTATTTTTTATTTTTTGCGTGGTTTCGCTTCTCCGAAACGGACAGATGTTACGTCTGCAGCTCCTCCAGAACGCAGCTCTCCTGGGTAACGTGAACCAACAAGGCTCCATTTGTTAAATCTTCTGGATGAGTTACTTCGCAGCGGCGGAGCCACGTCCGCAGTGGTTGAGCAGCGAACTGCGTATGTTACAGTCTAATTAACTTTTGCATCGTCATTTATTTCCTCAAGATAAACTGCAGGCTCCTCAAATGGATTAACACAGTGTTGCATTCTCTTCAGTGGCGCAACTACACATTATTCAGGTGGATGCGAAAACATAAATCGGCGCCCCCCAACCCCCACCCAGGGATGGAACGTCAGGGTGAAGTGTAAGAATCGCTACATGTACCTCGTTATGTATGTGCCAGAGGTGAAGGAGCGTGAGGCGCGCTGAACTGTATGGGAAAACATAATCGGCGCGTCGCCCCCTCCAGACGGGGTTTTGGCGCCCCCTCTGGTGCTGTGCCCCTATGCGTTGCATACCCACTTTTTGCGCCTCAGATTCTCTTTAGTTTTCTCTGGTCTGTAATGGAGACTTGAATTTAACGCACCATTTCAACCAAAGGTTTGTAATGCGGCTTCCTAACCAGAAGCTCCAAAGCGTTATTTAACAATATGAGGTGTTTAATTTATTTTTAACATTGTATTTTCATACATTTTATGCTAGGGTTGCCCAAGTCTAGTTTTCCAGAGCTACCATCTGCAACTTTAGATGTGTTCCTTCTCTAACACACCTGGATCATTGACTCATTATAAGGCTCTACAGAACTGAGTTGCTGCTAATGAGGGAAGTCAACCTTTTGTCTGGGGTGTGTTTTAGCAGGGATACATCTAAAAGTTGCAGTCTGAAGGACTGCACCTGGGCACTCCTGATTTGTATCGTCAATGTGGCCCGTTGAGGGTGGCCAATATGCTGAAGTGGCCCTCGGTGAAATTGAGTTTGACACCCCTGCTCTATAGGATCTCAATTTCATTCACGTTGGTTTCTTTTCCGCTTTGTCATTTTGTGCTTTTGCAGTTTTGGTCACAGTGACATCAATTTTTTTTAATTATTATTATTATACAAAACCTGATCCAAGATTAAATTTGAAGAATTTGTCTTATCTGAGTCAAGCTGCATTTTGACTACAGCAAACCAAAATCAACGACTCTCAAACTATTGCTAAATATGTAACTAAATATTCCAATTTGTAAAAGATGCTTCTAGAAGAAACTCAGACTCTTTTTTCAAATGCTTTTCAGATAAAATGAAACCAATGCAGCAGCATGTGTAACTGGTTTATTCTGCTGGGGCACACACCCTCTGTACTTTAGGTACCTGTCAGTCATTTTTGCACAGCATGAATGATTCATTTCACTTCCAATGTCTTACAGAAATACTTGTAACCTTTGAACCTCCTCACATTTTGCGGTGTTTACACCAGTTTCCCGTTTATTTATTTGAAGATGAAACAGTTGATTCTGTTTATTAGGGCCAAAATGTGAGCTTGAGTTTCTTGGTTAAGGATAAACATGTAACATTTAATTGTTATTTTCACTGCAATAGCCTTGAGTTTCTATTTGTAACAAGAAGATGTGATTCTCACCAGAATTTTATTTTTAAAATATCGTCTGATTTGCTCAAGAAGTCAAGGAATCTCACAGGGTGAAATTACCATAATAACCCAATATTGGCTGGAAAGCGCAACGTCTTCCCTTTTAGAAACCGTTGGAACTTTACCGATAGCGCCAAGTGTCGCGGAATTACGGTATTGCAAATTTGGCTGGATCGTTCCCGATACGTTCGGTCTTGTACCAATACTTTTTTTATTCTATTTCACAATTTCTAAACAGTCTTCAGTCTTACAGGAAATGTTTGTAATGTAAAAGTAAGAATAATTCTACAGCAGTCAATGAAACACCTACTTTGTATTCCTGAAAATAAATAAATAAAAATCCCACCTTTATCCACATGGACTTCAACTTCATAGCAGCGGTTTTCTCGGATGGCTCGCTGGGCCACTGTGACGCTGCGTGGAGCCGGTAGATGGCGCCACACAACGCGGATTTGTTCTGAGTGATACGGCGCGTGGAGAGCTGAATGCCATCAACAAAATGGCGGACTTTTCCCGTCATTTTCCATCCGGAGTAAGATTGATACGCCACCGCCCCCAAAGCCACGTTTCTATTGACGGAAACTATTTAAGGATAAAAAATTATTATGATGCAGTTAAACCGCTGGCCTGGTAAAGACATTACCGTCGAAATTAAAAACCTCATTTTCAAGGAAGAAATGGCAGCAACTATGAGGCTACAACACCATAAAATAAGTTGTTTAGAAAAAGCAAGTCACTGTCATAGCATAGACCACCTAATTTTAGATTTAAAAGTGGAAAAATCCTAAGACAATAAAAGAAGCTAGGTTCTTACCATTCCGCTACAGAGCACGTCTCAGCCTTGTGTTGAACCGTGTCATCAGTGGTCTGAACAGATTCGTCCTTGATTTTACTGCTGGTGTTTGTCAGGGTGACAATTTGGACCCATTTCATCTGTTATGTCAAGAATCTTTACATGATATGTACAAATTAAATTTTATTTACATTTAATATGTGTAATTGGGGTATCATTGAAATATTACACTTATTTTGTAGATTATAGCATTTAAACAATAAAATTACCCAGCTGTGTTAGAAAGAGCCTGACCTACAAGAGCACCTGGACATAAAACAAGGCAACCAAAAATTGTCTTGTACTTTTAATTTTCCCCAAATTTGTACATCTTGATTTAATATTTTTAAGATTCTTGTGTTATACTAACATTGATTTATTTTTTGTATGCTGCCACTGTCCTGTACCCATCTCCACTTCATGTTTTAATCTGAGGCAGTTAAATCCACCTCTATGCAGATGATATACTGTTCCACTTCTGTCCCGTATTCATACGCATTCTGTCGTTGCTAGCTTCACCATCTTTCATTCAAGCACACATTCAATATCCCAGGCTCTCTTCTGGCTCCCCACTCAAAATACAATCGCAATATCATCTGCAAACGTCATAATTCATTTCCCTCTTCCTGGTAGACATTTCCTGCTTGACCTCATCCATCAGCCTCACATTAACTAGAAGTGGACTCAAATCTGATCCCTTCATTCCCCATCACACACAAGTCAATACTTCTTGGCCAATTCATCCTATTTATATACCTTAAAAGCTGAAGAAAACCCCAATGGAAACAAACTACAGTTTCTTTTAATTTTATTACAAAAACAAAAAACAGATTTTCAGAATCAACAGTACATCTATTCTGATACAACAAAAAGGGAAACGTAGGACAAGTGTGAGGAGGAAGGTGTGTGTGTGTGTGTGTGTGTATGTGCATAACTACATCAGTTTACAAAGCCCATTAGAAAAACAAAAACAATCAGGAAAGGTGAATCCTCCTGCTTGTTATCACATTTTCATAAAGAGGAAAAAGGAGAAAAAAATGAGATGAAGAATCACAGGTTTCTCAGTTTTCATATAAAAACACTTTGCAGAGGGGATGACAGGCCATCTTTTATTATTTATCCATCATATTAAGAAACCAATTTTATCTTAAACAGAAAACAACTTGCAATAAAAACCCATGAACACACACACACACAAAACCAAAAATAGTAGCTGGCTGAAGAACAGAGTAAGTCGGGGATGAACATGATGAAAAGCTGTTGAATGAAGTGTGACTGCTGGTTCTTTCATCGTCACGAGAAACTTCACAGACCCCCCCCAAAAAAGGGACGAAGAAAAATGGAGGGAGACCTTCTACGTCTATGTACAGATCGTTTGTCTGAAAATGTGTGTGTGTGTGTGTGATTTTTGTAAAAAAAAAAAAAAAAAAAGCCAGGGAGGGAATAAAAGGAAAATGGCAGGAGGGTAAAAATGGGTTTGGCAGTGTGTGTGTGTATGTGTGTGTGTGAGAGTGTGTGTCAGTTTAGGACCGCCGCTTCTTTTTACTACTATGAGGGGCCGATGAGCGTGCCTTCCTCTTCCTGTTGGAAGTGTCCTCGTCTTCATAGTGGCTCTCTTTGTCAGCTGCAGAACGGAAGGAGAAACCAATTACCTCGACGACTGAGGAAGATTAAAAACAGTCGCAGGATTACGCCACAGATTACTTTTCTTTAACCATTCAGCCCAGAAAACGGTTTGTAATCTTGTTACTAGAACAACCAATATTTCAATCCTGCATTAATTAGAAATCGTTGTCGATTTTCAGCCTCAGCTGTTTGCAAAAATATCTGATATCTCTGATTCTGTAAGACAATCTTCTTTACTCGGTATCAGTGACCGCACCGAAGAGTGTGACAGGACCCCATTTTTGAGTGTCCAACAAGTCGATCAAGGTGAAAACTGGCCGATTGTGGTCAACAGTCTCCATCTTGGTGTGTCTCTAAACAGTCTTCATTTGGAAAACAGATCTCATTTACCTGAAGTTTAAAAGAAGTTGTAAAGATTTAAAGGATTTTGATCTTTGCTGTCATTACAGCACAGGAAGTTAGGGAAATATTCAAAGACTGTAACCTGACCTAAAGATAACTAACCTGACCTAAAGATAACTAACAATCAAAAGCAACTACACTGCACAAACACAAAACCTTACCAAGTAATATTGGTATAGTTTTTAGTGCAAATATCTTAATAGACTTAAAACAAAACTAACTTACAAGTGACTTTTCAGGTATAGGAGCTTGTTTTAATAATTATTTTATATATTGATCAAAAAGATATAGCTACATATAATTTCTCCTTTAAAAAAGGAATAAGTGAAATAATCTGCCAGTGGAACATGTACTGGACAGAAATTACTTGGTAATATTTTGTTTTTTTCCAGTGTGATCTCCATGGAAACCAGGTGCAGACACGAACCTTTCCTGGCCTCCTCCTCCAGCTCGTCCCAGTCTTTGCCGCTCTCCTCCTCGCTGCCCAGTGAAGCGCTGTAATCTGCAGCCAGACAGGAAGTTGAGTTCAACTGTGCCTTATAGTGGCGAGACAAACCTTGACCAAAACGTGAAGCAGGAGTATCGTACCAGAGTCTTCCGTCTCCGAGCTGTAGTCTTCGTCGCTGTCTTCTTCTTCCTCCTCTTCTTCGTCAGCAGATGGGTTGAATGTTTCGTCCTCCATCTCGGACTCCGAGTCTTCCTCTGCGCCGCTTCCCTAAAACAAAAAAGGAAGATGAGTGGAGGAAGTCAATAAAACCCAAAGGAAACTAAGAATTTTCTCCCAAAAAGTCAAAACAGTTCAATATTATTTTGATTGTTTATTTTTATATTTTTAGAAATACTTTATGACTTGAATAATAGTTATTCTAGTTATTTTAGAATAGTTTGTAATGTGTTCCCATTACAAATTAGTGCAAAACTTTTGTTGATATTCTGCTAATGTCGAACAGTTTCACAATTGAGGTGTTTTCATAAAATAAGAAACAAAATTAAGGTCACAGGTGAATAAGTTTGTTCATGAAGTAAGTTATTAAAAACATGATCCTCCAACCATTTCCTGTCGTTTCTGCCAGTAGTAACATTCAGTTGTGGATTATGTGACTTGTGTGAAGCGGAAAAAAGTATTTTCAGTGAAGTTTTGCAAAATGAACCAACTGGCTTTGGATGAATCCAACATTTCATAAAGCAAATTTATTTAAGTCAAATCACACAATTATACAGTCAATGGAAACGCAGCTACTGTTGTGCCTTTGTGCAATTATGTTAAAGTAAGCCTGAATCTAAGTACTAAAATGAATCCAGTTTGTTTTAATCACTAAAGCTCACCTCGCTCTCTGGGTCTAAGAACGACCAGCCTCCCTGCTCAAAGAAACCCTCTGGGTCGTCCACAATGGTCTTCATGATCTTGGTCCAGTTCAAAGACTGGACTCCTTCTGTGTACTTGATGTCACACGAGCTGAAAAAAACACACAAAAAGAAAATGAATAAAAAAGTGAAGAAAATAAAAAGATCTGTAGTCAACAGTCAACTGAACTGCGTCGTACTTGAGCCACTCCTTGATTGGGTCCAGGGAGTTGACAGGCACTGCGTTGATCATGGTGACCTTTTTGCTGTAGTCCTTGTAGACGATGACGACGTCGAAGTTCTTGAGGTGGAACTGAACGCGCTCAAAATGGACCAGCTCCACCTCGTCGAGAGTCACCACAAACGGCGGCTAAAAGTAGAAAAGATTTAGATCATTTTTTAAAGGGTGGTATTGTAAATTTTTCAGGCACAGCGCCATTTTATAACACAATCAAGTAACTATGTTAGCTTCAGTTGTTAGAAGTAGGTCCTATAATGAGATGCTCAGTTTTATCAGATGTTTGCTAATTGCTGCTGGCTAGTCTGAAGGAGCATAAGAAGCCAGAAACTTGGACACTGCAGCTCCGAGGAGAAGTTTCATCCTCGAAGGCGGGGCTAGGTCCAGCCAGGTGTTCTGCAAGGCTGAATGGCTGCCATGGAGTTTACAAGATTTCTCAAACATTCATAAAAGAATCAAGGCAACACTCCATGTATGTTATTGATGAGGGAGTATCCTCATAAGATGGTGTAAAGGTCATAAAAGTACATTTTACATGATACTGCCCCTTTAAGAAGATGAGAATTAGATCTCAAACCTTTCAGTGTTCTCACCCATTCTGTAACGTTGATGAGGGAACTGGATGTTGGCTGTAATAAGCAGGTACTCCTGTAGGGGGCGCCCTGGAACCTGAGGACAAACATCTGTTAGCACACCTCCTTGTTTTCAAACTAAATTCATCTCCTTTTAGTTCACGGATCCCCGTTTCCGTACCCCAGGTCCCTGAAGGGAACCTCGAACTCCAGCTCCTCCTTCGTCAGCGTCTCCACCTTCTCGATGAAGTTCTTGAACGCCGACTTGAGCTTGTGCCTCATCTCGCGCTCCATCTGCTCGGCGTACAGGTCGTCTCTGTCGTGCATGTGTTGGTGTTTGCCCAGATCCGTGGTGATCTCCCCGACCTCGGTGTAGAACTGCACGTCCGTGTGACGCCTCTTGCCAAACATAATGGCATTCTGGGGGACAAGCCAAAAGGTCAAAGGTTAGATGTTGGTTGGAGTTGGTTAATTAGCAACCATTTTGAGATAGAATTAAAGAATGCATGGAGGAGAATCCAATAGGTTATTGGCAAGGGGACAAAAAAAGGGAAGAAGAAACGGAGTAAAGTATTTAAACTTGCTGTCTCCAACTGCACCTGTATTTATATTTTATTAAAAAAAATTCCAGAAAAAAATAAATAAATTGGACCCATTTTCTTCATTTTGGGTGATCTGCAAACAGCCGATCTCGTCTTACTTTGAAAAGGCCCGAAAATTACCACAATGTAGCAAACGTAGCAACTTTGTCACAATATTCAGCAGCTTTTCAGTCAAAAATAAATACTTAAATAAATCACATCGGCCAAAATCGAGTTGAGTACTTTTGCCAGCTCATTCCATTTTACATTAGGAGTTACTAAATGTACCTTTAGGTGGAAGTGTAGAACGATGATCATCTCCCCGTCACACGGCTGGAAGATGGCGTGTTTAATGTTGTTGTAAAGAATGTCCACTTTATCACCGCGGACCGACGTAAAACGGAAACCTGAGGGGGAAAAATAAAATGACAGAACTCAGCATCGTCCCGTCAGGTTTACGTGAACCTGATCGCCACGACGCTTCCACCCTCCGTACCGTTGGTGTGCGCCTCCAGCGAGCCCTGCATCCTCTTCTGGGCGATGTTGGGCCGGATGTAGAGGTCTTTGAGCTTGGGGTTGCTGCGGTTCAGGTTGATGACCAGAGAGTCCTGCTTCACGATGCCCTCCTTCTCCTTCTCCTCGGCTTCCCGCGTCTTGTAGCGCTTCTGGACCTCCTTGATGATGCGGAAGGCGTTCTGCAGGTTGGTGGATGGCACTGACGTGTCGCCGGGGGCCTTCAGGTTGGACGCCCGGTACGTACTGCCAGAGGAGAGAGAGAGAGAGAGAGGGGGCGTACAAGGTCATCGATATGAGAAAAATCTATTTTATTCAAATTTATAAAAGCAGCAGGTTTCAATCCTGGATTAATTGATTAATCGTGATGAATCAATTGCTGAACTCATCGATTAATCGTTAACTGGAGACTCAAACAACAATCATTTGATGAAAAAAACAACACATTGAGAGCAGGAATTATGTCAAAACTGTACAAAATACATGTATACATATAAGATAAAGACAACTTTATCTAATATGTAAGAGAAATATTTATGTCTGTAAATATTTTAACTTCACCTGGTTCAAATTCACAAAGGGAATCTTGATACATTTTAGGCAACAACATGCAATAAAATGTTATATAAAAAAAAAAAGAAACTATTTATTGTTCATTGTTTATTTACATTTTTAAAACATTTCCTAAGTGGTTAAATGAAAATTTTGCAGAATGTGCAAATTTTTTTTTTTTTTTATCTGATTGTAGAAATACTCACATTTCTTTGACAAACGTGGCATCAGGATTGGGGAAGATGTTTCCCTCCTGTCGCCCCAGAGAGCTGCCGGGGACGTAGAAGTTGATTCTCAGGTAGGTGTAGTCTCCCTCTACGGACATGCTAATGTTCTGAAACATTAAAAAACAGACACAAATCCATAAATAAAGTGATTAATTGTATTTTTAAAAGTGCTGGAGTATAGATTATAAAGTATGAGGCTACCTTAATAGTTGCGATGTGAAATGGCGTGGCGATACCGAAAACGGGCATGATAACCGTCTCGTATTTCTTGTCGATGTGAATCTTCATTTCCCTGATTTCCTTTTCTTTGGGCATCTGAGAGACGTTCTTGTACGACACGTTTGATTTTCTGGCTCTGGGAGGAAATAAGGGACGGTTCAGGCTTTGCATACATTTCCCACAGTGAAATTCAAGAACTTTTCAAAAATCATCATGCTGAGATTTCTAACTTTCAACATTATTCTTATTTCCACACTTTGGCTCACTCTGAACTCTGGAAACACGCAGAGTGGAAAAAAAATTTAAAATCCAGATTTTCTAAAAGTTAAATCTTGAAAAATCTATATTTCATTAATCAATAACATTGATAATCTAAATGTTAATTTGATACTTGTTAATGATCGATAACATACATTTTTGATTAATCGTGATTATTTGAACTCTTTTGATTAATCAGTAACATTGATTAATCAAATGTTAATTTGATACACGTTAGTGAGCGATAACATTGTTTTTTGATTAATCAACTGTTTATGAATAATCGGTAACATTGATTAACAAATGTTAATTTGATTAAATCAATTAATCTAATCAAATTTGATGAATCGAAGTCGAATAATTGATCTGAAGGCAAACTAGGTACTTTTATGAGAGGAAGAAACGTTTCCAAAACTCCCAACACTCACTTCTGGATGTGCTGCTCTCCTTTCTGCTCCGTCAGACGCCGCTTTGCCTCCTCGTTCAGGTTGTTGGCCAGCTCCTTCTGGTGAGCGCGCCTCTTCTCCTCAGCCGTCATCTCGTTCTACATTTCATTTGCAAAATAAAACAGAAGAAAAAGAAATCATTGCTTAAAAGAACCAAATTCTTTTTTTAAGATGATAAACACAACATACATGCAGAAAACAGACTTGTATTGAGATATGTGGTGGGGAAAAAACACTTGGAAACACAGAAAACAAGTAAAAATTGATTGTTGAAATCAAAATGGCAGTCTTTTCCATCAGCAGGGTTTTTTTTTTTTTCATATATATCACTGAATCGGTTCAGCTGATGAGATTTTAGGATAAAACAATGAATACTTACCTTTCCAAGTAGCTGATAGAGTACAGAGACATTCACATCATCAGGACAGAGCAAACACTAAATCAGCAGTCAGGTGAGGAACAACGCAGAGGTCCAAACTCACTCTGGTTCTGTCTGCCAGCAGGGCGGCGCTCCGGGCTCCCTTCCCCAGCAGCTCCTCAGCGTCGTCACCTTCCTCCTCCTCGTCTTCTTCATCATCATTCTAACAAAACAAAAAAACAATTGATAAGTCTAAGTCTATTGGTGATCCGTTTTTCTTACTCAGAATAAAGAAAAAGATTGAGACGAAGAGAAAACCTGCCTTCAAGAAGATGGCCACGTTCTTGATCTTTTTCTTGACAGGAGTGAGTATCGTGGCGGCCTCTTCCTGCCAAACAAAACGCCCGAGTTCAAGTCAAACAGAAAAACTCGTAACTTCATGCGGCAACGATGACTTCAAAACATTCACTTTGAGGAAGTTCTATGAAATTGAGAAAGAAAGACCTCACCTCATTGATTTGAACTGTGTCACCGAGGAACAAGGCGTACTTCTGCTCCTCCTTCTTGGCGTCTTTGTTGATCAGGTCAGAGAGGCCCAGGCTGATGCTCAGCACCATGCCTGTTGGAGACAGCAGGTGTTAGCAAAGATGCAGTGCAGTAAAACCCAACGGTAGAGCTCATGTGCTCACCTTTTTTCAGTTTGTACTGGTTCTTAGCGTTCAACACCAGAGAGCCTTCTCTGAACTCGATGCCCATGGCAAAGCTGAGAAGAAAACACAGACATGAGCGAGTGGAAGGTGTGTGAACGCGGGAGTGAGAGGAGGCTACACCACTCTGCCTTTACCCCAGGTTCTTCGTCAGCTTCGCCACGAGGTCCGGCTTCTCTTTCTTCACGTACTCCATGACGCCGTTGTAGGCGTCGCAGATTTTCACACCTTGCGGAGGAAAAGATGTCACTGGCTTACGTTTTTACTGCTTCAGTTGTAATAACAGAGAAGCTGGAAGCGTTTTCAGACACTCACCGTGCTTGAGCTGCTTCAGCAGCTCCTCCTCCACCTGCAGCAGGAAGTTGTAGTTGTCCTGCATCTCCTGAGAGGGGTCCACCATGAGCGTGCGCACCAGGTTGGAGCAGTAGGACTTGTAGCGGATCCCCATGGCACACGTGATGGCACCGAAGTGCATGTGGTTTTTGTCGCTGGTAAGGAGAAAAAAAAAAAGAAACAGGAAGGACTGATGGGTTAAATACTTCTTGCCGTCACAGAATTAGAGGTTGGAGAAGTTTAGTTAACTAGAAAAACAAATCTTAGTTTTCAGCCAACAACAGTTAGCATCATCTAAGGAAAACAGGCAGCTATCCACTTGATTTGAGCGACATCTAGTGGCCTTATTTGTACACTACATCCTTCAACTCCATCGCCTCCTTTCAGTTTGTGGTTTAAGTTTAGTTCTGTCGCGCTAGCTAGCATAAAATGGCAGAAACCAATGAGTCCCTGCAGAGGGGAAGACGGTCTACCTGACGACGCTGAACTTCAGGCTGTAGTTGCCGCCGCTCTGGATGATGGGAGGGTAGCACATCTCCACCGTGGATGGGTCGGCCCCACCCAGGTACTTCTTCTCCTCTATAGCTTTCTCCACCGACTCGGCTAACTTGCTGTGACGAACTTTCTGTTGAGGAAAGCAAAACAGAGGATTACAGAGAAACGTCCAGCAGAACTACTCTAAGACTGTGTGTAAGGTGTGTGTTAGAGTAACAACTTAAAGCCAGAAGCATTGAATTAGGGATGTGTTTAACTTCCTACAGCTTTTATTCTACACAGGCTGTTTTTTTTTTGTGGAGTCCCCGGATTAAGAACGAAGGGCTTTTCCCCAGTGTATTATAAGCCTGGCAGCCCGCCAGGCTTATAATACACTGGGGAAAAGCCCAGTGCATCTAAAGTTGCAATGTAACTCCAGAAAGCAAATTCAAGATTCAGAGCCAGTGAGTGATCAGTGAAAACACACACTGATGCCAACGCCGTCCATCATCTCACCTCATCTGCGTCGACGATCTCCATGACCCGCTCCTTGAAGAACTTGGAGTAAACCTCTCCGGTGATGGCCGCTGCCTTCTTCATCAGGTTGAGCTCTCCGTCCTCCTTCACCGCCATCGTGTAGGCGACCACAGCGCTGATGTCCACCTGCGCCACACAAACCCAAACGTTGAGCAAACGACGCGTCGCCTCGCTCTCCGCAGCGAACGACTCAGCCTGTCGAATGGCGCCTCACCCTGTCCAGCCCCTCGGCGGTGAGCGTGTCGTTCCAGCTCTTCATGTACTCCCCGGGGAACTTGTCCTTGCTGAACACGCCTATCGTCTTTCCCTCTTTGCTGCCCTTGATGGCTTCGATCATCTTGTCAAAGTTAGCCTTGTTGCTTTCGTTCTGGAAGAGGCGCGCCACAAGAGACATGGTGGTTTGTGACAGCACAGGATTTGCAGGATACAAAAGAAAATACACACAAATCAATGGGGTCTCACTTCAAGCTCAACAGTCTACTCTTATTATTACAGCTTATTACTGAGTGTAGTTTCTTTGAATAAAACAGTCTCCCCAGAATTTTTTTTATGTTCTTTGTGATTGTTGCAGCCTAAAATTACTAATTCTGTGGCACTTTTTTCAAAAAGCTACTTTTTTGGAGGTGGAGAGCGCTTTACTTTTGCCATAACACGGTCTTACAAAAAAGTTACGATTTCTGTAAATAACCTTCCCAAAAAAAGGACAGGATTTTAAAACAGTTAATATCTAAAATTCAAACAACATTTTCAACTACATTCTTAAAATATCACTCTTGGTACAAATAAAATGTCTTGGGGAGAGATCAATGTGCAAAAAAAAAAAAAAAAAAAAAAAATTTAACTTAATATTTCAAAATGTTTTTTGCAAAAAGAAAAAAATAGAGAAAGGCAAATGTTACAGTTTAGCATCACACATTATGTTTTCATCTGGCATTTTTGGCTTTCAAAAAACGTCACGAAACAGGAAGTTAAGTTAGAAAAGTAGGAAATATGCTAAACATTAAAGTGACTGGTCAGATTTTTCGGAAAAGTTGCGATGGCTGGTGAAAATGCAACTCTGCTCAAAATTTGGGAATGATGTATGAATTTACATCAATAGTTGCAAGAACAACCGCCTGTACAACACTGAGACTTTTCATAATCAAATCAAAGAATAAACTCCAATTACAAAGAAAAAAAAGTCCCATTAGGCATAAACCAATCAGACATCTTTCTGTTACCTTTTCCCTGGTGAGTAGCGTGATGGGCGGCACTCCATTAGCGTTCTCATTGCCTTTAGTTATGGCCACCTGCTTGAGGAAATCCACTTTCTTCTTACTGGCCAGGAAAATTATTTTGGTTTCGCAAAACACCATGATGGTGTCGGTCAACTCGTAGCCAAAAAGCCAGGTCTGCAGCAACAAAAAAAGCACATACATGTGTGATCTGGTACAAGGACTACCGTGAAAACAGAAGGGAAAAGGCTGCCACTGTCTAAAGAAAATCAACAAAACAGCTGATAATCAGATTAAACGAACACAACAAAGTCTAAGTAAATGAAAAGAAAAACAGGAGCAGAGCTTAGACTTGAGCTAAACTGTAATTTAGAGATAAGACTGAAAGTTTGTGTTCAGGACTCTTAAGTACTGCTAACTGTCGCTGGTGGTATCATGCAGGGTTTGGTTGTTGAGGCCTGCACTCACCTGTATGGCTGTGGACTTGGCGTACACGATTTCCTCGTCAACTCCCACGGAAACCACAATGGCGTCGACCTTACCGAACTCATCCTCTGCTTTCTGGAGAACACACACGGACACACGCACAACGTGACGAAGCCGAATGATACAACTTTAGACAAAATGCTCTAAATAAAACCAAAAATCAATTATTAAGACCGCTTGAGTTAAAATAATGGTTTAAAGTCGTATGTATTGAAATACATATTCTTACTGCACATGGTTCTGGTCTTTATAGAGGGATGCTGCATTTGATTTGTGCCTAAAGTCATAGCTTGGATGTGGGAATGCCCAAGTTGAATGTTCTGGTTGGAATTTGGGAAAATAAGCCGGATATTCCAAACATTGCACCAATGATGAGTAGCAATACAAGTCAAGGTATTCAGGGTTTCCCAGTATTATAAGCCTGGTGGGCCACCAGGCTTAGCATTTCTCATTTAAGTTTTTTTTTTTTTTTTTTCAAACATTTGCATTTTTTAAGACTTTATAGTTGGTGGTCAGATATAAATCTTCCAATAACACATAATTTTCAACATTTTTTTAATTCAAAAACACAACGGGCCACTGGATGAATGACTGCCGAGCGCTACAACCACCAGGCTTAACGAGTTTTCTGGTATTTCTCTTTCTATTTTATTGAAACCCATTAGGGAACCTTTCATCAACAGAGGCTGCACAGTTACAATATGCAAACATAATATAAAAGTATGAGAAGTGTTGATGAATGGTATCAACACTTTTCAAAGTGTTGATGCCATTTTCACCGTATTCTATGAACACAGTAGATACAAAAATGTAGTTAGGGTAGCTCCTATTTTTCTATTACAATTTCACAGTTCTTGGGGGTATTTTCAGCCAGCTGACTGGCATTGCACAGCAACAGCCGAGGTAAAATGAGTGCTGAATTACTCTATGCTCCAGACTATGAACACTCTGCTCACCCCCGCCACATTCTCCCTCACTTTTAGGTAGTCAGAAAAAGAAAAATAATGAAAGGCTGCAACTTTTTTTAATGTTACAACAAAACTAGCAAAAATACAGCGCAAAGTAATTAAACTGCTTTAGGAAAACCAAATGAAAGAACTCACCGTGGTCCCTGACCATGTAACTGGGATGCTGACGTTATTGAGATGCTAATTAGCTAGCTAACATTAGCATGTTGTCAACACTGGAGATGTAAACCGACAGGAACTAAATATACCTGCAGTTTGCTTAATGTCCCGTAGACCCGTGTGGACATTTTGCTGCATTTATAGAGCTTTAATGTGATTTGTTTATCAAGGGAGCAGACGTAACACCATTACAGGTTAGGTCGTTCGGCTAGCAGGCTAGCTAACGTGGTGAATGTGAGGACTGGTGTGCTAACATGAGGTAGCTAGCCACTCTGACGGACAGATAAGACAAGAGGGTAGTTTTCAGAAAGTTGCGAGGGGGCTCCATGCCGTGTATCTGGGCAGTATAGCTACTACTGATGCCGTGCTGGCTTTTAGGGTCGCGGGCTCAAACACATTCACACCAACACTCGCCATAGATAAAACCATGGGCTAACTTAGCGGTTCAGCAGCTCACTTTTTACAACTATAGAAAACTCCAACAGGCTCCCTGACTCCGACACGCGCGTCACATCGATAACAATCACCTTCCAGTTGCTGTATAGTCTCTTGATTCGGCGGTAGTAAGCCTCCTTGTCCAGGTTTACTGCCATGGTGAGTCCCCCTTTCAGCAAACTCCAGCTCCCGGCCTCGCCTCACAGCAGGCCGGATAACGATGACGGCGAGTGTCAACCAACAACGCACTTCTTCCCTTTCCACGCCTGCCGAGATCCAAACACCACGGAGAGATGCTGCAGCCTGCCTTACAATTTCACAGTTGTTGTTTTTTTTTTTCTTTAAATCAAGCAATCGTGTAACTAAAATAAATTAAGTTATAAGCATTATTACTTAAAAACGTGCATATTATAGTGTAATGTAAATCCTCCCCCCGTCGTAATTAACTCCTTGTAGCCCCCTCCCTCGTTTCTTCCTGCGCTCCTTTTCCCTCCCCCATCGAGTATTAACGCATCACTGTCATAAACATTGCTACAAAACTTTACGCAGCCTGAATGGACATTATTATTTTAATTTATTTATAAGAACAATCATTTAAGTAAACAATTTTTTTCACGTTATGTCGGTCATTATATTTGTTTTTTTGGCGCATTGTAGTACACGCCGCACAACAGCGCCCCCTGTCCTGTCTTAACCACGTTGCTTTTTTTTCCCGCCACAGCGCGTTGTAGAATTTCTTCCCGCCACAATCATTAAACGGATCTGGTGACGTCAATCTCGCGATACAAACTGCGAAATCAGACTCACCAGCATTTTTAAGGAAAACAACTGCAGTTAAGCCGTTTATCCACAGAAATAGCAGTAAAGCACAAATATTAAGATGAGGGAGCACTGGAAATTACTGAAAATGGTTATTTTAATTACAGAAAAACAGCAAATGTATCTATATTTAAAATCTGTCTTAAAAACATCATTTGTAAATTAAAAATGTTTTTATGTGTAGCTTATGTTAGTTTAAACTTGACTGTTTCCATAAATGTGTACGCTTGTGGAGTCTGGAGGAACAATAGTGTCTTTGTTCTTTTAAAATCATCTATCCATTTAAAATACAAAATAAATAAAAAGAAAATACATTTAAAACAGATTTTCCTTAAAAAAAAATAAAAAAAATTTTACTGATTAATTTTATGGTTTTCTCCATTGTTCTAATTTTTATTCCTTAAAATAAATTCAATAATTTCAAATGAAATTCAAAAATACATGCAAAATAATTATGTTGTGATCGTTTCCTATATTGTTTATTTCTTATATTTATTTATTTATTGCTTTGCATTTCTGGTTGTTGGAGTCTCTCTAATTTTCATGATTTGCATAAAGTAATTAAAGAAAAAAATCAAAATAATTTGAGAAAATGGGAAAAACGAAAACAAAGTTAACACCAAAGTGTAATAAAAAAAAATCTGTTATATTATAACATAAAATATTTTTATTTCATAATTAAAAACATTGCCAGAATATCTACAATAGACCACACCAATAATGGCATCGCTTTATCCATCTGGAATTTTTTTTTTTTTTGGTTAGCAACAAAATCCTTTTATTCCTGTCAACCCGCCACTGATTTCTATGGTGTGTTAGGGCCATTGTAGATAGGGAAAAGAAAAGAGAACATTTCTCCCAAAACATTTTGAGATTGCCAGAAAAGTTGGACATTTTTCAGTACAACCCTTGTGCAGTCTTAGCACGACACACAGTAGTACAGCGGCGGATGTCACGGTCAGACAACGGGGAAGCAGGGAAGTTTGGATGGGGGGAGGAGGGTGGATCGCTGTCCCATCAGACCGTCAGTTTCCGGCCCCCCCCACCCCTCAAGAAAAAAAAAAAAAAAAAAAAAAAAACTTATTGTAAAAAGCTTGTGGGGTCTAAATGAGCTTGGGAGGGTTAAAAAGTCAAAAATTTGTTAGACAAAAAAAATTCTCAAAAAAAGGGAAATTTTAAAAGTTGTACATTTCTAAGATTTATTTCAAAATTTTAGACTTGCTAATTTTCATCTTTTCAACAGAGGTTTTTAAAAAATGTATAGAAATTTTTAGATTTTTGGGCAAAAATTATCTTTTTTTTTTTCAATCTGCAATGGTCCTAATACTCTGTCACATATTACTTTAATGGGGTAAAATTTTTTCGTAAAAAAAGAACATTTACAATGTATTCCCTTTACAGCAAACGCTGCTGTTAGAGCTGGTGTGTTTATTTCATACTGGTTTTCCTAATTCCATCCAGAAATGATCACAAATCTTTATATGCAAACTACGCAGCACATGTTCCAGAAGCTCAAATGTACAGGGGGAAGCAGACGTTAGCACCCGTTTTGTGTTTCTGACCAGCAGCCGTTCACTTATGGAAAGTTGGTCAAAAAGTGTCTTTTAAAAATGCGTTTGACAAAATTCCATTTCTGGCAGGTTCCCTTTTCACCCGCCATGTTTAACTCCTTCTTGCACGATCTTGAGATGGTTTGTGCTTGGAGTGGTTGTCGGTTCCCCAAACGTCTACATTAGCACAGATAAAGAAAACCGAATCGTCCAAAACTCCCAGAATTCGTTCACAATGATGCGTCGTCCTTGTAACAGTAAAGGGAAGAGCACAGATGAATAAAACAAATGCATCAGCAGGTTCCCCCCCCCCACCTCTACATGTCGTTTTCCGTTTTCCTTATGTTTTCTTTTCTTGAAAATAATTAAAAACACCACAATGTTCATATAAAATGTTCCTCGTTTTATCAAGTTCTTTTCTCTTTTTTTTTTTTCCAATTCACAATACATGATCAACATGAAATACGTGGAGCAGCGTTAGCCATCCGTCTGTGTGAACGAATCCAGTGCTTGCAAACAGGAAACCGGAGGCAACTTCCACCCTCCTGCCACCGTGAGGTCTTTGTTCTTGTCCCCGAGATGATGTGAGTGTAAGAAAAAAAAACAAAAAAAAAACAACAACAACAAACCACCTACGAGCCGACACCCGAGTCAGTCATACGTGTTTTGTTCGCAGTTCATTTGTAGTATTTAGTCCTGTTTGTGTAGCATCGTTTCCATTCTCTATGTGACGGTGGTGGAGTTTGACCCTCGGATGGCGCACCAGGCCATGAACACGTCTCTGTGGAGAAGAAACAGCGGGGGGTGAGGAGAGTACTGAAAATGAAATACGATTAAAATGACTCTGGAGTCCTGACGCCTTAAGCCGGGATACATTGAAAAAAAACTTGGATTAAACTAATTAAATTCCCCAACGATTAAAAAAAATAGACGAAAGTAAGATATGACTCTGCAGCCATGGAGCATTGTGTTTCGCAGAGTTTTGTAGTACAAAATACATTTATTATTTATAAGTACTGGAGCTCATTCGCATTTATTGTTGCACCTCAGATTACACAAGTCATCTATCTCTCTTCTTATAATAAACATTTCCATCCCCACAGGCTGCAAAAACACCAACATAAACACGGAAATAGCCACGACTCACCAGCAGATGGCGACAATGATACAAACATCAAGCAGAGATGTTTACTGTTCACAGTCATGGCTGAGGGTTTTGGGACTTCTAGAAAAGGTAAAGCTACCCTGAGTGCTATGTAATGTCAACGTTTTGTGTGGGGATTTGTCCAAGTAAGCGAGTCCAATGAAAATTGTGCAAAAAACAGAATCAAAACATCCTCATGTAGCAAATTTCCACAATGATTCAAGAGTGATTTTATGGGAAAAAAGGTTTCGCTAACCAGAATCAAAAAACTTCACTTATTTCTCATGAAAAGCAATTTGAACTTACAAAATTGTTTTTTAAACATCCAGTTACCCTCAGAAAGGAAAGAGATGCAACCACAAATAATACAAGATGTCTAAATGACACACTATTGTCGTTTAGACGAACAAATGGTTTTAATTGTAGGTTTTACTTTCTACAGAGTCAGACTTCGAGCTACAGCCTGTGTTGAATTAAAATATTTAGTAATATTTCACTTGAGGTTAGCCTGAAATAATTTAAAACCTATCAACGACAAGATCATTTACCTGACACGTTTCCTGCATTTATTTCAGGTTTTTATAATAAAAAAGGAAGAAAAAAATTATCAAATTTCAGGTTTGAACTAAGGCTGTGTCACCATAGTTCTGGGTAAAATGTATTTACAAAGAAGGTTTTCTTCATCTGATGCAAAATGTATATTTTTGTACATTTCTGGTTTTTATTTCTGCTCTAAGTTAATTGTTCTGTTAGCAAATTGATTTTTTTTTTAGTCTGTTTTCTCCAGTTAATCGATAAAACAATTAATCACAGTTAATCTTGATTTAGTAAATTAATCTGATTAATTGCAATTACTCTCAAATAATAATGATTAAGTCAATTAATCGTGATTAATCGCTTCAACCCTAATCAACAGATGAATTAATCTTTATTACGACGTGTGCAAGTACCTGCAGTGTGTGGCGACACACTCGTTGCTGCAGTACTCCTTGTCCCAGTCTTCGCTCTCCACCGCCGGCTTGTTGCATCCGGCGCGCACGCAGATGTTCGGGGCCTGAGCGGCGGTCACACTCAGACCCGGCGTCACGTTCACCTCCACCTCCATCTGGAGCAGCGGACAAAGTGACAGAACATCTAAACCATGCAGAATAACTCAGGTACGCATCAAAAGTACAGCAGCATACCCCTTCCTCCGCTTCCGCCACCTCCTCCCCTGCCATCACCACGGCGTCCGGCTGCCCCACCTCCACCGTCACGCCCGACGGGGATGTCAACGTGTTGCCAGCGTCGCCGGCTGCCGTCACTATGATGGGCGTGCCCGAGTCCTGCTGCCGCGACGAGGGGACCACTTTGATCTGCAGGGGTGGCGGAGCGGTGGCCGCGGCCGCGCCGCCACCCCGAGGTTTGGCTTGCAGAGGGGGAGGAGCCTGCTGCAGTCTGGGCGGCGGCGGGGTGTTCTGCATTTGCTGCAGTGGGGGCGGCTGGCGCGGCGAGGAGGCGGTGGTGCTGGTGATGGACATGCCGCCAGACGGAAGCGGCATCTGCTTGATGATGATCTTGGTGACGGTGGGAGGGTTGGGGGCGGGGCTCGGAGCCGGGGCCGGGGGCTTGGCGCCGGTGCGGGAACGCGTGGTGACATGAGGCAGGTCCAGGATGATGTTGGAGGTGCAGATGTTGGTGATGGTGTTTTCCTCGGGGTTGTAGTGCTGGGACCTGGAGGGCCGAGGGTTCGAAGTGGAGGCTTGCGTAACCACTGGAGGAGGAGCGGGGGCAGCGGGCGGCGGCGACGGTTCGGTTTCCATGACTTCAATGGGAGCCTGAGGAGAAAAGAGCTGCTTACAAATTGCAAGATTTTTTTTCTCACGTCACCTCAAAACCAGTGCTACATCTAACGATTATTTTAGCTATCGATTAATCTATTGCTTATTCTGATGATTAGTCGTTTGTAACGATTAATCGGATTTAAAAACTTAACATTCTGCATGTTTTTCATTTAATCCTTTTTACAAACGTTAAAAGATGTAACAAGTAAATAATTCAATTCCTTTTTAAATGAGAAAATAAACTTTGTATTGCCTAAAACAGCTTTCTTCTAGTGAACATTTGATTATTTACATCTCAAGAATGTGAAAAGCTCAGCTGTTCCCCGAGTTTTTTTCTTTTTAAATGCAAAATTTAAGTATTTTTTTTAGAAGTTACTTAGTGCTAACTTACTTATGAGTATGTTGTATCAGCAAATGCCCTTTTTTGAGTCTGCAGTTATTAGGTAATTAGTTGAGCATCATTTTCAATAATCGACTGAATCGATTAATCACGATTAATCGTTTCAGTCCTACTCCAACTCAGACGTACCTGGGAGTTCTTGTTGGCTCTGTACTCTGATAGTGCTTTCAAGTATTCCTTCTTTGCGGCTTCATTTTTCCTTTTGTAAACCTGAAGGACAGTCAAAACATTCAGCACCACAAATCAAGACTGATTCAAATATTCTGCAGCATCCGATTGCGCAAAAGACAAAAAGTTCTCCTACTTGTTTTTGTTCCTCTCCCAAACTGTCCCACATTGACGCCACGATCTTAGAGACTTCTCCGAACGTAGCGTTGGGGTTCTGGCCTTTAATGGCCGCCTGCGTGTCCCTGAAGAACAAAGCGTAGGCCGAAACGGGTTTCTGAGGCTCGTTTGGGTCTTTCTTCTTCCTCCCCTTTTTTCCTCCTCCTCCTCCACCTGCTGCTGCTCCTTTCCGTCCGACGGCCGACGAGACGCTGGAAGTGGACGCAGAGATGGGGGACTCCGACATGGAGGGGTCGAGTGAGATGACGCCGGGCGAAACAGCCAGAGACACCGGAGACTCGACCAGCACGCTCTGATTGGGGGAGGAAAACAAGAATCAGTCTGGAAAGTTCTGAGATGAAACTAATCACAGGATTTCCTCAACATGGAATTGATCGTAGCGCTCTGCCACAGCAAAATAAAAGCCACTGAACTACTTTTTAACGTGTGCCAGCGTATTATAAACCTGGCGGGCCACCAGGCTTTACTCGCCCCCCCAACCAGGCTAACCAGGGTTTATTTTAAGTAGGTTTTTTTATACACTAGTAACAGTAAAAATGGACTGAGCTGGGTTTACAGTTGACGCACTGAATTGAGCGAGTGTGGGTGCAAACGAATTACACCTGATCGTTGGCCTCACACGCCATTATTTACAAATTACTAACCATAACCAGAGTTGGAAATGAATTGAAATATCATGAAACATTAAATTGACTTCATCTTAAAAAACCAACACTACTGGTTCCAGCCTGACTGCCTGCTGTGCACTGCGCTGGTTTCAGGACAGAAGAAAAACTGGAGACGAAAGGCTGAAGTAGAGAGAGAGAAATGGTGAAAGAAAGGCTTTAAGGAGGTTAAGTTGAATGTATTTTTAGTTTAAGTGTGTGAAAAAGACCCTAATGTTAACGTATGTGGCACCTGAATGACAGTAGACCTACTTAATATAGTTTGGCCTTACTGCATCATGTTTATTGACATCTTAAAGTCTCCCTGATGATGGTTTTTAATCAGCAGCGTCATCACAACCTCCCAGCCCACCATCACTTTTTATAAAGAATCCTAGATGAAACCCTGGATCATTTAAGATTCAGACTCACCCGTCTAAAGTCGTCCATGTCGTCGTCCTGCAGCGAGCTGGTGGGCGACGCCGTTGCCGACAACGGATTCTCGGGCGATTGGGGTCGCTGCAACATGTTGCCTCCTCCTAGACCGAGCCCCAGCTGAGCGCTCAGCTCTGATTGGTCGATAGTGGTCAGCTGGTTGGACCCCAGTAGCCCCTGGCCCATGTCACCCAACGGGACGTCTATGGTCACCGGAGATGAGCTGCTGAACTGAGACCCAATGGGGTGGCCCAGATCCTGAGGAACGGATGAAACCGGAGTGAATAAAGGTAGAGAAGATCTTTAGAATAACCAAAAAATAATAATAATAAAAACTCCTCACCATCCCCAACGAGGAGCCCAGCAGAGCGCTTCCTCCCGACTGGTTCATGACCCCCAGGGTCAAGTGCTCCAAGCCCTGCGAGGGAGCGCCGACGTAGGGGGCGGCGAAGGACGGGTCGTCCCCTTCCACCACGGCGTTCCCCGGTACCACCACGCCGTCTGAGCCGCCGGCGTCCGACAGCTCGCCAAAATGAGACACCACGTCGGACACGGTGAGCGCCGAGTCCGGGTCCAGAGAGATGGGCGGGATCTCGAATTCCTCATCGCCGAGGCTTGGGGTGTGGAACGTCTGGAGATGCGAAACGCCAACAGGAGAAGGCAAAATGTATTTATTTTGGTCAAAAAATTATGGCTCAGGCCAGCGATTCTTCTCAAAAACCAAGATTGGTTCCATCTCTGCGCACAATATCGTAAGAGTAGCTGTCGTTAACCAAAAAGGGCAAATTGAGATGTTTAGACAAAAGCGGTTTTGTTTAAACTTTAAAACAAACAAAAAAGTTGTTCAAGTTGGAATCTTTTCATTGGAATTTCCTGGAGCAGCGCCCCTACAGACGAGGAGGGGAACAGGTTTTTCAAAGGTTTGTATCATTTGACACAGTGCAGCAGGAAACTGCTGCTGAAAACATAACAAATGTTGCCATTTTTGTTCCCAATGTAACCAAATCCACTGAAATGTCAAGTGTGAAAACTCAAATTCTCAATCACACACACATACACACACACACGGTATTCAGGCAGTGCCTCCTACTAGTACGGTCCATTCTTCCATCACGTGCAGATTATTTCTTGAGCCTTGGACCAGAGCCGTAAACAGGATTTTTTTTTAAGTCCAACTTTTGCTGAAGGTCTGGCAAATCCCTCCCACTAACACTTTGATTAATACTGAATTGTACCGCATCAATTAAAATTCTCTGTGCTTTGAATCGCATATTTTCATGTAATCTGACATCAAAAAGTGCCATATCTACTGAGTAAAAATATGAGAAAATTCATAAAAGCAGATGAAACCCCCAGAGAAACAGAAGAAGACAACATTCAGAATGTCTCAACATTAATCCAAAACAATGTCTCAGTCCGAACACACAAATACCTGAAAATATGAAAATGAACAGGTTTAACTTGAGTTTACTGCGCAGAAAGAATTAAGACCTCATCTGGTCTCAGATTTATTGTCTTCTAAAATAAAATTATCCTGTTCTTTGGTCATTAAAGAGTTTTGGGTCTGAATTAAGTCATCTTCTTCCCACTCTATTTGTTTTTACATTTGGATGAAATTGGCCATGATGAAATTCACAAATTCATTTAAATTGCTCTTAATCCGCTTTTAACTTGGATCATTTTTATAATAGTTACATTAATTCAACATAAACAACAACTTCTCATCTTCATTTTACTTCTGACCTCAGTCGTATTTTTCCATCATGACGACGACGCCAAGACTGACATCTTTCAACCCACAGAAGAAGAACATTGAAGCCACACGTCTGAGCCCGGCTACATAAAGTGATGCAGAGCGTTAAAGGTGCGGGGAGAGAAAACACCTGGGACAGGTCAAGACTCAGACATATGAAAACGATCCTCAGGCGAGTCATTGCTGCAGCTTTTTATAGATTGATTCGAAATTTGTATCCGATGACTCACACCGAGTGAAAAATCCCAAAAAAACAGCATTTAGATTTGGCTTTTTGAGGCGTCTAAAATAGCTTGGGAGCACCAGGACAAAAGCTGCAGCTTGTTTTGATCATTCGCAGACGGACGGCAGACCCCCTACCTCGGAGGAAGAGAGGAAGGGATGGCCGGACCCAGGAATCGACAGGTAGTTTTCGCTGCCGCCAGGGAACTGAAACACACAGGAGAAAACTGAGTTAGTGGCTGCAAGCTCCCTTTATGACAAACTAATCCAGCGTGATAAATTGTCCCAGATAAACGATAAGATTTTTTTGGTTTTTAGCCATTTTATAAAGATAATAGCACATATAATGCAAGAAGACATTCTCAAAGATCAATAAACTTGAAATTCTAATGAACATTTAACACTGGAACTAGAAGATATTTTAAGTAAATTAAAAAAAAAAAAAAAACAGAAACCAGAAATAAAAATGACTTATGACGTATCTGTACACAGAATTATCCTCCAAAAAAGGGGCAAACTTAAGACGTTTGTCATCCAGAAATCATCCTGACAGTGATTTGCGTCTTGTTGCCATTTGCGACAATAGTTTCTATTAAAGCATATTTGTGTGCTAACATGGCTCAGCCAAAGTCCAGGTTGGAAATTTGTAGTATAACTTATAACTATGTTGAAACAACACAAAACGCATTGAATTTTATAGGTGTATCATGACAAAAGGTTCATGGCACCATGTGAAATTTTTTTCTGCCACCAAACCTTGGAGAGAGTCTAGATTTAAAACAATGGGTTAGCTTTTGTTGTTTAAAACAAAGCTAAACAATAACAAAAAGAAAATCCCTAAAAATACTAACTAGTAATTCACTTGGATGCTTAGCTTTGATTGTAAAAACAGGAGCCAAAAATAAGTGACAGTGTTACTGACTGCTGCAGGAACTGTGTGTTTTGTTTCCTTTCACCTTGCTGTCAGAGTCAAATCCATTGAAGGCATGCGGGTCCAAGAACTCTGGATCAGCGTCGTGCTGACCGGTTCCGTCTGTTAAATCCGAGTAAAAATTGAGGTCCATGTTTTCAGCTGGGCCTTAGCATTTACCAGTCGCTTCTCTTTGTTTGGTTTTGCAGTTAAATATTGTGGAAGCCTCCTCAGGCAGCTGCTAATGGGGATACAAGTTCCCCCCTCCGCCGCCGCCACCACACTAGCTGTATCTGCTTGCTCCGTCCGCACTGACAGCTCTGCTGCTGACAATGTGGGGGAAACACTGGGCATGTGTTGCCCCCAGCAGCCGTGCCAAAAATAATCCGTCCGCTGTGCGAGGCTAGCCGCCGGGTTAGCGTGGCCGTTAACCGTCTTTCTTGCTGACTTGTCCCACACCGCGGCTTTTAGCCCCTTTAGCCTGGCTACACCGCTACCGCAAGGCTGCGGTACTCAGACCGCCACCGCCAGCCCCGGAGCCCGTCTGTCTGTCCGTCCGTCCTTGGGCGTTTCATTCGGACTCCCTTCGAGAGTATCAACCGATAGAAATGTTAACGTAGCCGCGAGAGGTGTGGGGGAACGGTTCAAGGTGTCTGACAGGCGGAGGAAGACCGAGCAATCCGCCGTGTCTGCGACGTGTTAGCCCGGGCTAGGATGCTCAATGGATTCCCGAGACGTGGATCGGGGACGGCAGGATAAAGTTACGCGGAAGAACAACCGGATGTGAGGTGAAGGTTTCAAAATAAAATCGATAACCCCCCCCATCCCCACTCCCAAGACCAAACCAAACCATACGGTCTTTGGTTAATTTATTTGGTTACAATTAAATGCTGACATTAATTTAAGCAAATGAATGCAATGAAAGCCACTTGTTGGGATTCAAATTGCATCAGGAATCGGGACGAAAACGGATTTAAGCAACTTTGAACCTGGCATGCATAATACGATGATTGGCTTTAAGGATTGAGATTTCCATGCGCTAGATTTAAATTAACATAAATTACAGCAACATTTAATTTACCTTTAGGGATCAATAAAGTATTTTTGAAATTGAATTTAATCCCAATTGTCAATTTGACTATTTCAGTTCCAGTTCTAGCAAGCTGCATGAACTGGACAAACAAACACCAACAATTCTGCAACAGTTCTGCATTTCTTTTCCGTCAAAAAAGAAATGAAGGATTCTGCATAAAGAAGTTAGAAACAAAAGTTATTAATGTTGAAAAACCTTGGAAAATGGGTCCAAAGAGGACTAAAAAAAGTAGCAAACCAGTGTTGGTACATCTACAATACCAGACATTTAACAAAGCACCTAAAACTAGTCAAATGTTTGTCCACAATCACCTTCTACAAACTAAGCTTGAGTTCATATAAACAATTGTTTAATTAGAAATGGTTCTGTACCAAGAATATTCAATTTGACATTATTATTTCTAAACTGCTCCAGTTTCAATTTAATTTAACATGATTTAGAAATAAATATCAATGTTGGCATTTAAGAATATGATTATTTTTATTTAATTCAGTCATGGGTTTATGTTTGAAATATACATTTAAAGCGTGATATATTTATAATATTTCAGATAAAAAAAACAAAAACTAACTAACTGCCTTCTAAACCTAACAACTGGCAAATCAGCTTCACTGGAGTTTTTTTAAAGCATGAACAGCCTGATGAAAATCATGCATCAAATCAAGCCCAGACTTTGAGTAGGCCACTTCATAAACATTCCCCTTTTTGTTTTTGCTTTATTGGATTCAATCACAATCCATTTGGACACAAACCCAAAACCAGACAATGTCATTGCATCAAGTTTTCCAAGTCATCCAGAGACAGCTCATCACACTACCACCACCATGTTTGAATATTGGTACCATTAGTATGATGGATGGAACAAGTTCCACTTTTGTCTTGTCTATTCATCAAGATGTATTACAGAACATATGACTTTTGTAGGGGATTTTTTTTTTCTTTTTGTCCACTCTTGTCTTACTTTTGACTCAAAAAGGCAGGAAAGGCATGCAGTCCATTTAGATGCTGCTTTAGTTTCTTTCATGACCTCCTCCTTGAGAGGTCAGTACACTCCCAGAGTAATATCAGTAGGCCAGCCACTCCTACCGTTTTCTCAATTTGTAGCTCATCTTTTTCTTTCACGTTTCATATTATTTTGAAAGCGCGAACCGGAAGTTGCCTTTTAGAAGGTACTAGAGCCAGATATCCCTTTGCTACATATTGACCATGGCTCGACAATAAATTTGAAGGAAGATATTTTTCAGATCCCGTTTATCGGAGTGCTTTAACAATTTGAAAGTGAAACAGGAGTATTAATTAATCTACGTCCTCATTGGATCCGTGCTAACATATTTTGTGACTAATCTAAAAAATGTGTGTTATGACCGGTAAAAGTTCGAATAAGATAACTTACTAAGGCTGGCCAGTCCTTGATAGGGACTTTAATCACTTTAAACCACATTCAAGCATTGTTAACAAGTTAAGACTAAACGTTGTGTCTACAGACCCTCAAGTTCGCTTTTTAATTGTAAAAGCATTTTAACTGAATTTTAAAAGAGCATTTTCAATAAAGTGACACTAATAAATCAGATCAGACCAGCTGATCCGCTCAACAAGGCCATCATTGTGATTGTGAAGACCAAACATCCTGTGTTATAGTTTATTAATCTTTTATTTCTACATGAAATATGTTCAAAACCAACTACTCTTACCTCCATCCTCACCCCGAAATCTGAATCACGTTTTGTTTTTTAAATCCCACTTTTTAAGCAGAACTTCGCCCACAATTTCCACCAATATAACATGGCACCGGCTTCCTGATTGTAAGCGTTCGTGGAAGTGACGTCGTTAGGCCGATAAAGTATGTCAACGTTTCAAAATAAGAGTAAGGCTGTGAATTATGTTAAAATGTAGTTTCAAACAAATGAGATCCGTTTAAGACTATATTCTTTGCATCATTTCAAAGTAAAAAGTATATTTGGATAAAACTAAAACTCGGCCATAAAACTACATATTTCACAGAAGACTAAGTTTTTCCCCTGATTCATAAAACAAACAAAAATAGACAGCAATGTCTTTCTTTAAAATTGCTTTATTCCCATTTTTTAAGCAACATTTTTTTCATGATTTTTATAATAATGTAATTAAAAAAAGATAAAACTTAAGGTCTTCTGCCCTTATGTACAAGCGAGATCATCTTCAGGAAATAAAAATCAACATAATATAATCCTTGCACAACAATGAAAATAAAATAAAAAATAGCATTTGAGCGGGATAAAACATCTCTAGAAGATTCTAAAATTGAACATTAAAATCACAAGCATTCATTTTACATACAGACATGTGCGCATACACATAAAGCAGAACGTGAGTGGGGTTATTTTGAG
Organism: Poecilia mexicana; assembly: GCF_051168715.1. NCBI lineage: Eukaryota > Metazoa > Chordata > Actinopteri > Cyprinodontiformes > Poeciliidae > Poecilia > Poecilia mexicana. Next base: position 7,427,973 of record NW_028263387.1, read on the forward strand.
GTGTGGAATGAGATGGTTGTAGGATATAAAGCTCGAACTGCTGATATTCTTTCGAACAACAAAGCGAGATCAAACATGTGACATCACATTCATACCTCATTTACCCAACATGCAGTGCGGTGGTTCGTGCCACAACGGTCCAGCTTGACCACTATTATTCGTTTCTCGTCTTTCTGAGGCTAACACAAGCTATAACGAACGAGTCTGATACTTTATAAAAAGGAGTTATGCCGATATCTCTTCTCATGCACTCCACCGGGCTAGTTACATGTCCAAAACCTCTAATCACGTTGTCAATGATCATTTTGGTTTTACATGGAGTTCAATAAACATTTAACAAAAATAAAAAGGCAGCCCTTCTTTTCAGATATGCAGTCATAGCAACCGAACCAACCGCCATCAGCGCGGTAATCGCATCTAAACGATTAATCGACAATGATATGTGCCTCTAAGAAAGTCCTTTTTTTTTATTCACATAAAAAAAAAGTTTTGTTCTTTAAATGCTGGAACGAAATTGATAGGAGTCTGTGTGTGTGTGTGTGTAGGGGGTGGGAGAGTGTACTTAGCTATCATTATAAATGGCCCAAGAAAATTTTATTTTACATCTATACTTTAAAACAAAATAATATTCTTGGAGGTCCTAAGAATAAATTTTTCCTTTGATTCAAATTATTGCTTCACATGATTTCTTCAAAACATCTACCTTTACTTTATTATTACCTACCATTAACATTTAAGAACAATTGCATAATTAATTAACTATAATGTGTCTTTTGAAAACATAATTTTTAATTTGTGCTTAAGTTTACATTAAATTTAATATTTTGGTTCATAAATGAAAGAAACCCAAAAGGAATTTATTCTGAATTTGGTAAATAAATAATAAAAAAAACAGAGATTCTAATATACAATATTAGTTTCAGACAAATACCAAAGTCAAACATCTGTGCAACAAAACTGATTTTAAAGTTGCTGTATCATGAGCTTTAATGTCTACAAAATAAATGCTGAGTTTGGTGTTCATCTGTTCCTGTAGATGGAAAATGATACACAAGATTATCTGCTTTACTCTCAACTTTACTGTTATTTGCTCCATGTGTAATTCTGGAATAAACATTTATGTGCCTTCCAAAATAATAATAATAATAATACTCAATAATAAAAAATCAGTAATACTCCTCTTGATACCAGACATTTAGGTCTCTCATAGCAAACTAACAAACCAAAATACATTCTGTACAAAAATCAAACCCTGAGTTTTGTTGGACTGTATCGTTTTCAGACCGATCATATTTACTTTAACTGATCCACTGCCTAAACACACCTGCTTCGAACAAAATGCTGGTCCCTTCAACAGATCAAAGATCTTCCAGGTGAGCAATTCCCACAAACGCACACATACACACACAGACACATGCACACACATGATTGCTATGGGTTCTTGTTGCTCAATCGTGGAACTGTGTTGGCATTTCCTCAAGTCAACATAATTGGAGTAGAAACCACCATCATGGCAGAAAACGAGTGAAGATGAAAAGTTTGGTGGGATGACAACCAATGCTGCAGCCAGTGACGGTCTATCCCACGCAGACCACACAGAACCAACCCATCTCCTGTCTTCTCCATGATTGGCTTGCTTGTTGAACAGTGTCTTCCAGTGTCTTGTCCAATCAGGAGTAGATGGTGATGACTTCACTTCCGCCTCCTCGGACCAACAGGACGCGCTCCAATCCTTCCGTCAGAACCTCCAAGAACTCCATGTCTAGGTTCATGAGTTAAAACTTTACAGCTTGTATTAGAACTGGGGCTGCAACTAACGATTACTTTAGTAAATCAATTATTCTGACGATTAATCGATTAATCTGATAAAGAGACTTTTCATTTAACAATTTGCTCCTTTTTTATACAATATACACTGAAAGACGCAATCAAAGAATGAATTTATTTAAAAATAAAATAAAAAAAAATTTCTTGCCTGAAATGAAACAGATGAAGCTAAAATTTTGTTACTAGGGAACTTTTGAGTAAAACATATTTACAGACGAAGGTGCTTATCTTTAATGCAAGCTATATTTTTCCGAAAATGGTCTTTTTTTGCGTGTTTACTTCAGTTAACAATTAATTAATTACTAAATTAGTCAATTATTATTCCAAAAATCAATTAATCATGATTAATCCCGTTAATCATTTCAGCCCTAATGAGAACAATGAATTACAGCGCCAGGAGAAGGAAAGGATACAGTTCTCGTCTCCGTCCGTGTTCTTCGGGGGCCCCGGCATGTTGAGCAGGACGAGCCGGGCATCGTGGGATTTGTTCACGATGACTTCATTGAGCTTGACAGCGGTGTGCATCCTTCTGACATTGGAGTGGTCCCTGAAAGAAAAGCAAAAAAAAAAAAAAAAAAAAAAAAACAATCACCCCCCTCTCCAGGCCACTGCGATCAGACAGAAGTGCATCGCTATCCGTCCTCACGGCCTGATGCTCAGCATGTCTCTGAAGCCTTCGGGTGTGGAGCAGCCGGAGTGCGCCGCTCTGTACTGGGCCGTCTTCTCCTTGGTCCAGGTCATCTGGACACGACGGTGGTGCTCGGAGCTGCTGCTCACCGGCCGCTCCCGCTCTCCGCCGTCGGTGTCGTCCTCGTCGTCTGACCCGATGCTGGTCAGGCGCAGCATGGAGTTACGGTCCTTCACCAGCTGGGCCTGCGTCGCATATGGAAACAAACATGGACTCGGCTCGTATAACCTCTGATTCGAGCCTGACCCGTTCCTTTTCTCCATTTTTTTCCCCCAATGCGATTCCTCGCTCCTCTGCCACCAACCTCCTGACTCTTAACTCTTGTTTCTTTCTCACTCTCTGCCTCTTTGTACCTGTCTGTCTCTGTCGTCTTTGATGGGGTTTGATGTGTGGCCTTCAGTACTCCTGAACCTGGGTGAGAGATACACCTAAAGACAACACAAGGTCACCTAACCAGCTAAAAAAAACAAACACAGGCTGTAGCTACGCTATCGGGAAGCTACAGGAGCACAACGCAAGTTATGGAGCCCATCTGTCTAAAGAGGCTGATAAGATTCAAATCAGAAGACCTCTGAACTTCAGTGGGAGGAGCAGCAGAGGAGGTTTACAGAAAAACAGATCATGGTGTAAAATTATGACATGAACTTTATTTACACTTTTGTACAGCTAACTAAGCTTGTGCTTCTGCCTGAACTGAAATGCCTGAAACTAGATGGTGTTGTGAAATCAGTTTAATTAAAATCTCCTCTGTCAGAAGTTTGAAGGTCTTCACCTACATCTAAATTCAGGCAACTTCCTATGGCAACGTGAAACATGGTAAACTTACATCGTCAAAACTCCAGCGCACCCTCTGAGCAAACCAGAGGCAAAGGGAGAGGATATGAAATGGAAAAAAATAAAATACCTGCTACATTATGATCCTCAGACTTTTTTTTTTATCATTTAAGACTTTTAAAGACCACTATGAATGGAATTTAAGACCTGTATCTCCACAGAAGTGATTGAATTTTGTCCAGCCAACTGGCGATAAAGTTGCGCTTACCCAAATCGTAAGCGCAACTAGCTAGCAAAATAGCTAGTTGGCTAGCTGGTAAGGCTTTATTGGCAGCTAGTTAGCGGTAGCCTCAATGGTCTGGAGTCACAGAACATAAAGAAGATGTCTGAGTGTGACTCAAACTTTTGCCTGACAAAAGTTCTCACAAAAATTAAAAAAAATACATAGAAATACAGCGCATGCCATCATCGGGATGCAAGATATCAACAAACATTTGGTTGCAATACTATTGCAATAATGATATCGATTATATTTTTGTTTGTTTTTATCCCAACAACTGTGAGACTTAAATAAAAGGTGTAAAACAAAAGAAAAAAATTTACACAACACACTTACTTCTTTTTCTCTGTCTGATTTAGAGAGTCGCATTTGTCTGAGCATCTGAGACCTCTGCTCCATCATCAGTGTCCTTTCGTAGGTGTACGCACTGATGTCGCTGTTATGCTGGAGACGAAGAGGAATAAAAACACTCAGATTATTACACATTTATGACCGAATTTGACAGATTATAAATATTTCAATTCTTTTGTAGATTTACAAGGTTGTGTAAAATGATCTCACAGCTGAACTTTAGATACTTTGGAATGTAGAAGAGTCTACAAAATAATGAATAATAACAGCTTTCATTTATAATGCTTTTCACATTAGTGAGAGCTCAAAGATCTAAAAAAAAAAACCTTCATAATTCTAAAACATTTGAATATTACTTATATTCATAAAAACCCTAAAATAATTAAAATGACAAGATTTGGAAAAATGAATTTTATATATTGTGCAATGTTTGCAAAACATGAATTCAGAAAAAAAAAACTTAAAAAAAATCTTTGGGATGCCCCTAAAAACTGGGGCCCTGGGCTAGAGCCCAGTAGCCCTTTTTGACCCAGCTGGTCACATACCATCTCCACAACTTCCACCTCTGCTTCAATACGAAGGTGATAGAGAAACGTTGCCAGATCCTTCTTCATCTGAATAGAGTTGTCCTCCATCTGAGCCACAGTGAAGATTCGCATCCCACATTTACGCCACACCTGGATGGAGACAGGAAATCATTCCCTCAGGAAAACGTATTCATAGAAAATGGATTAATTTGATAAAAATGGTTGCATCTTCCCCTCTTTCCCCCACCTTGTGTTGGCGAAGGAGAAACGGCAGCAGCATCAGCATCCCCCCGTCATGGACGATCCACCACACGTCGATGTAGCCGTCGGTGGGCGGCTCGCTGTTGCTGGGGAACAGGGAGATGTTTTTGGGCACCAGCAGAGCCAGGTGGGCCGCCGTGGTCACTCGGACCGTATCTGGAAGGAGGAAACAGAGGGGGGTTGCTGTTGGGCTGCTGAGTGGAGGAAAAGAAATTGCGTTTCGTCTCCTTTGTGACTCACTGATGAAGGTCTTCCAGGCCTGCGGGTCTTCGCTCTGCCTCCAGGTGTGAGGCCAGCCCATCACCACCGTGTTGGGCTTCATTCCTCCCAGGCCGCTCGACTGGATCATGTGACTGATTCCCTCGCGCGGCTTTTGAGCCACTATGCACTGAACAAAGCCCTTCACCCGTTCCTTCTCCATGAGATGCTTCAAAGTCTGAGGGAGGAGAGAAAATGGTCCAGAGGCTGTTGACATTCATATTAATAGTGGGCATTCATTGTATCATTTATAATTTATCATGATAAATTGCTTATCGTGATAAGAATTTTGATTTATCGTCACAATAATTTCCAACCCCCACCCCCAAAATTGTCAGTATTTCAGCATTGTTAGCTTTGCATCTCGATACTCTCATTGTTTGTTCAATGAATGCATCAATTAATTTGAACATATTAAAAGATTCCTTATTTAATTTTTTTTTGTTTTCTGTATTGGAGTTTTATTGATAAATCACTACTTCCTTCTCCTCATATTACAGCTTTATTCTTGAAAACAAATAAAAATCATAAATCTTAGTCTGGCCCTTATAATTTGTCATAGAGCTGATGTAAATTAAAGTCCAAATAAATAGAAGCTGTACAACACTCAATCAAGATGCCCGCCCTGCGCGTGCTGACATCACTCTGAGCTAAGGAAACCCAAAAAGTGCATTTTTGGGGGGAACAAAATCCTGATTTTCTAAAAATTAAAACTAAATAGAAACGCATGCCTCACGTTTTATTTTTTTCTTTGCTCTTTGATATCCCTTTATGTCAGTTTACCACTTAGCATTCCCCTGAAATTCAGGAAAGCTTCAGGTTAGAACATGCTAAAATATGGAAAAGTTCAAGGGGGATGAGCACTTTTGCACGACACTGTCTGACATCCAGCATTTCTAGATCCAAACTGCCTGTTTGACATGTGATGAGTGTAAAGATGAACCTGTTCTGCAGCCAGAGCCTCTCCGTAAGTCTGCAGGAAGTTTCCCGAGACGACCGTGCCGACGATGGTGAGGCCCTTTCCTGCTTTCAGCTGGCTGGCGAACGTCAGCAGCCGCGGAGACTTGACGTGAGCGTCTTCGTCCAGCTTTAGCAACACCAGAAGTTGGGGCCTTGGGACGAAAGGGAAATAAAACTGGATTTTACATAGACTCATGGCCGTTTGAATGCTTTAAGCTTATATCTTTTTGCATTTAGACATGAAGAAGTAGAAGTCCCTAAAGCACTCTGCTGTTACCTCCAGTTCTTGGTGTGTGGTGGTCCCTCCTCCAGCCTCAGGAGGGCATAGCGAGCAGCACTGAGTGACAGACCGCGGATCCCGTCTCCCCACTCCTTCTCTGCTCTAATGCACACAGAAACAATGAAAAAGGATAAACTTGCTGAAAAAACTCCGGTAAGCAGAAAAAAAAAAAAAAATAATAGAAAAATGCAGTGGTGCCCTCAAGAGGTGGTGAAGGGGGGCCCATGACCCCCTCTTGAAAAATGCTGCCCACCCAGAGAATCACATTTATGTCATAGAAAGTCATACAGTCATCTTCTTCAAAGACATAAATCTAAAATCCAATAAATACATAAAAAAACTGATACAACTAAATCAACAAATGAATACTAAATTAATTATAAATAAATACTAAAAGAATAAATAAAAAATAAATGAATATTAAATAAAAAATTTATACTAAATAAATAAATTAAAATTAAATACTAAATGAATACATTTAAACAAAATAATTACTAAATAAATACATTAAAGTGAATACAAAATAAATAACTTAAAAATAAATGATTGAATACTAAATAAATGTATTAATTTTTTTATTATTTATGGTTTTTATTAGTCTGTGCCCCCTACATTTTTACTGTTCTGGCCCCCCATATGAAATTTTCTGGGTCCACCACTGGAAAAATGACCAAATCAAACTATTTCAAACACACACACACCTACACACACGCACGCACAGGAATCTCAACCATACTGTACATATACAAATGCATGGAGCAAATACATCACCATGGCAACATACCCATGATATTCAATGTATTTGTAGATCATGCCAGCGATCACCATGGCAACGATTGCGTAGTACCAAGAAGATATGAACATGAGAGCGAGGCAGATGATCATCCCCAGAAACGACAAGGTCCTGGACAGATGTGGAGCACAAGAACACTTCAGTCTCCATGTTTGTGTGTACAACTATGTGTGTATGTGTGCACTTGCGTACATGCGTGTGTGTGTGTTTGTCAGTACCAGTGGTAGTAGGAGAAACGGGGCCTCCAGTTGGGGGTCCTGAGCAGCGTCTGCAGGGCGCAGGCCAGGTTAACAAACAGGTAACACATCAGGAAGAACCTGGAGAGACGGAGAAAGAAAGCTGGAGTCTGATGGAGAGAGACTGGCTGACAGGATGGGCGACCGAGCTAATCAACAGCGGCCGTTCAAACCGGCCTCATTGGCTCACATTGTGAGGATGGGAGCGACCAGATCCAGAGAGGCGATGAGAATCCCCAGCTCAGCTATCAGTGCCGTCAGGAGCAGAGCCCAGGTGGGTTCGCCGTTAGCTTTCCCATGTCCAAACACCTGGAGCACAACACACACACACACACAGAGGGAAAACACAGTGATCACACCAAAGACTTTACATCGGAAATGGCCAAATACGTTCTCTAATCATCAGTGAATAAATAATTGCTTCTAATCCTTAAACCTTTTATCGCCTGTTGAGATTCTGAACTTTATTGTGCTTTCACAATAATCTGAACGTCCTAAAAATGCTCTACTTATGCTAGCTGCATGATGAAGATTAACAATAACATGATTAATTTTATTTGACCATTATTTATACAGGTTATGTCATTGTTCGCAGCTAAGAGGAGGAGCTGTGTCTCGAAGGAGGAGCTAGGTCCACCCAGGCGTTTTGCACAGCTGAATGGTTGCCATGGAGATACATGGCAACCATGTTCTCAAACATGTATGAAAGAGTCAAAGCAACACGCCAGGTATGTTTTTGATGAGAGAACATTGTAACATGATGTAAAGCTAAAAAAATATTCAAATTTATATAAATACTGAGCCTTTAAATCTAATCAGCAGATAAAGGCTAGACATGCCTTTATCTGCTTAATAGGAAGCAAAAAAGGTGTTTATAATTTCTTTTGATTGCATTTGTCAGACCAATTCCATCATTTATTATCAGATAAATTCAGCTTAATATAAAATAATTCAGAGTTCTTTTATATTAAGAACTCTGTAGAGATATTTACAATATCTACTCTAAAAGCTCAACTCTAAATAAAAAAAAATGTAACTGTAAAATTAAACTCAAACAAAACATGACATCGAGTCCCACACAAAGAAGTAAAGGCTTGGTTCTTCATCACTTTACAAAATAAAAAAAAATACAATAAAAACGACTCCTACCCGTAGAAATGGGATGATGTTGTCCTTGGCGATGGCCTGCAGCAGTCGTGGCGCGCCGGTCAGCGACTGAAGGCCTGCACCGCATGTTGAGAAGAAGGAGCCAATCACAATGACCCAAGGAGAAGGCCAGGCTAGCGTGCCAACAACCAGAGTGCCGTCAACTGACTCTCCAAACCTGCACAGGTGAGTTAGTGTAAATCTTTTGAGTTTTCACAAGAAAAAGTCATTTTCTTTACAGAATAAAGTAAACAGAGGTAAGTGAATGATAGAAGCAGATGTACTGACTTGTCTCTGAGGACGACGCCATCGATGCAGGCGCCAAACAACACGACGCTGCTCAGGTCTACAAGGACGACACTCAGGAAAACAACATTCACACCAGAAGAGTCTGAACGGTACCCATAAACTGAACTATGAACTCTCAACCAGAGGACTTTCAGAAGTAACAAGTGGCTTCTTCTTTTCTTTTTCTTTTTTTTTTTGCTTGCATATTTGAATTACGAGAGATTCTTCAAAACCATGTTGGGAAACTAAGACATAAGATGCGATACAAGGATACAGACAAAAGAGGTAGTGAGGATAGCGAGGATGGTTCCGATGGGGATGGAGCGCTGAGCGTCTTTTAAATCCCCTGACCGATTTGAACCAGCCATGATTCCTGAGGAAGAGCAGGAGAATAACATTTTTTGGGTTACGTTTATTTGCAGATCATAAAACACCAGCAATTCGCTAAAAAAAAACAAAAAAAAAAACAGAAGAAAAACAAATAAGAATGTGCAGGAGAAAAAACAAGTTACACACCAAAGTAAAGTTAAAAATATAAGCTATGAAGAATATGAAAACTATGGTCTAAAAATTCAACCCAACCCGGCCCGAGCCCATAGACATTGTGTGAAGTCCGATCCGACCCGACTGATTAACATGAATTACAGGCCTGAGCCTGAAGAAAACCAAACGCACAATTTTAACTAAGATTTCACTGCCTTCATTTTTAGAGCATAATTTAAATATGCAGTGCAAGTTTTGCCATTTTCATTTTTTTAAAGCATCTTCCAGCTCCATCTTGTCGCTTGTTGTAATCGCAGGATGAGTAAGGTGCAAAACTTCAAGGATGCGTGATTGATAGGAGCAGAAAGGGGCGGAGCTCCGTGCACATTGTGTAGAATGCTGCGGTTGCTACAGTCTAATGAACGTCTACACCTTACTTTATTTCCTCAATAAGGTACGCTGCTAACTCTTCTATTTAAAATACAAAAATTAGAACTTTACATCGCGACTTCTCATTTGGTTTTCTTTATGCTAACATGTGTTAAAGGTTTTTTGGGTCAGGCTCAGTCCATAAATCTAAACTCCAATTCAAATTGATTAAAATAATGAAAATTAAAAAAAAAAAAACAGTAAGAAATGGCTAGAAACCTGTATGTTAAACAAAAACAGACTAAAACAAAATAGAAACAAGCAACATAACTATGTCTTATTTCAAATGTGCTTTTCAAGTAAAGATATATTTTTTAAATATGTCAAATTTGAACCAATTTCCATGCAACAGTTCAGGGAGAATAAAAACCTGACACATTCATGATATGTTTGATTATAAATCCTCAGAGGAACCAGGAGCAAGAATAACTTTGATTAATTACAAAACAGAGATGAATAAACCTTTAGAGCACGTGTCGAACTTAAGGCCTGCGAGCCAAATCGTGTCCGCCATAGCTAATGTTGTGGCCCTCTAATTGTCAGACCGCTACAGAACTAGAACTTGAAGATAACAGTTGTGTGCTTAAACATTTTATCAATTAAATCAATTCAGATTTAAATAGAGTGGCAAATTACATCAATGTGAAAAATGCTACATATTTTTTAATCTTAGGGAGTACAAATTGAATGCATAGACAGGTATAATTTTTTTTTGTTTTAAGATTTTTTATCTCTAGTGGCCTTTATCTGACAGTTAATTGACAGGAAGGTGGGTAATGAGGGAAGGGGGAATACATGCAGCAAGGGTCGCCAAGGCTGGGAATCGAACCTGCGACAGCTGCGTCGAGGACCGAGGCCTCCATTTGTGGGTTGTGCTTAACCCCTGCGCCACCACAGCACACCCCAGGTATAATATTTTAACAGTTTGATAATAGGGAGTTTTATCAATACGTTCTTAGAGGACATTCATGATCCAGATGTGGAGTAGAAGCAGCAAATGTGTACCTGTGACTGAAGGGAAGAAGATGCCCACCAGCAGGGTGAAGGAGGTGGTGATGTCGGCGAACACGTACGGATGAGGCGGTGATGCTGGAGGTGACGAGTGAGAGGAGCTGAGCGAGCTTTTCTCCAGAACCTCGCCTTTGCTGATGTAGGAGCTCCACAGGTTCTCTAACAGGAGGAGAAAATTCAGAAAACAGTTGTTTGGAGAAAGTAGCGTGCCATTCCAGGTTTACTTAGATTCTCAGTCAACGTTTATCCCATTATTTAACATAAAGTTTGATTTTGTGCCGATATTTGTACAGTGGTGAAGCCTTAAATGGAAATATGAGAAGAAATATTACCTGAAATGATGCCACTGGCCAGACCAGGAATCCCTTTAATCTCAGTGAAGTTATTAGCGGTGAAGTATTCGTCACAGGTGGCGTTGAGTTCAGGGCTGTGGCAAAATTCTTCCCAAAGTAGTGTGGTTTGCTCCACAGCTGGCGCAGCGGTGGGGACGACTGGTCCAGCTGTGCTGTTTTCTAAAGGCATGATGCAGACACGTTAGCATGAACCAACAACTAAAATGTGTGACGACTCTAAAGAGACGAAGCCTCAACCCACCGTAGCCGAGTGTGAAGTTGCTGTCGAAGTTTCCCGTTGTGTCTTTGATTCCCACTGGGACGGTTTTATTACACTGGTCGTGGCTGGTGATGGTTCTATTTCCCAGCATGCACACACTGTTGGAAACGAGACCCAGCAGTCAATAACGACACCAACTAGTTAACAGGACAGGGTTGGAAATCTCACAAAAGGATTTGGTCGTGTTACAACCACAAACTTATTTTATTGGGAGTTTACAAGACGAACACAAAGTGGTGCATAGAAGTGGGGTTGAAGGAACATCTGAAAGGTGTCGTGTTTTTTTTTTATTTTCTTAGATAGAAAAACTTTATGTCGGCCAATTGCAAGGAATCCCAGTACAATCTGACAAAATGAGGAATAATTTAAAGATGCGAGTATGTTTTTAATGTACCGTCATTACAAAAATATTCCCCCCTCTTGCCAAGAGGGGCCTCCTCTTGGCGGGAAGGGGCCCCTCCCAGAGAATCATTTATGTGACATAGAAAGGCATACAGAGTCATCTTCTTCAATGAAGACAAATGTAAAACAATAATCAACTAAAAAGAAAGACAAAAAGAAACAGAAATAAAGACAAAGAAGCAAAGACAGGAAGAAAAAAGTAGAAACAGAAAGAAACAAGGAAAGAAATGAAAGGATTTTTATAAAATCTGTGTCCCCCTAAAATGTTTACTGGCTTTATCTGGCCAACTCTATGAAAATTCCCAGGGGGCGCCACTGGGTCGTGTACACTTACGTAAATTTATGCTCGTAGAAAGCGGAGACAAACGCTCCGATGTAGATGGAAACGATGGAGACGATGACACAGGCCAGGAAGATGGAGGCCAGCTTGTTGACATACTTCACACCGACAAAGACGAGCAGCGACATGAGGAGGAGACAGATGCTGCCGTAGACCCGCATGTTGTTCAACATGGCCGCCCCGCCACCTTTAAAGATTTCTGCCTGAGGAACAATGTACATCTGGGAGACGGAGGGGAGAGAGGGGTTAATGTAAGGACTAATATTTTAGATCACAATCAAAGATCAAGGAATGCAGACAAAACTGCAAACACTGATGGGGCGATTGGCAAAAACGAAGCCAAGTCCTACCAGTAAGATCTCGATGGCTCCCAGGATGTACATGGCCCCAGCGAAGGTGGTGCCCAGGTAGAAACAGATCCCCACGGCCCCTCCAAACTCTGGACCCAGAGAACGGCTGATCATGAAGTAGGAGCCTCCAGCTGGAAGAGGGTGAAGGTGGTTAGGGTACACCAGCGGTGGAGGAAGTGAAATGAACCACAAAGTGTTGAAGGGGGGGAAAAAATGATTGAAGATAAACAGAAGAATTTAAAATCAGTGGGACGATAAGACAAACGAGGAATGGATAGTTAGGGACATTAGAAGGCAAAGGCAGAGAAACGAGGACAGCTGATGAGTAAAACGTCTATTATTCTAAAAAGAAAGTATATTAGGTATATTAAGAAAGTACAAAGGTATATTGGAATTAGACAATATATATATATATATTTTGGGGAAAAACATTTCTGCAAACATTTCATGAGTGTTTTTGTCATTTTAGAAAAAGATTCAGTTGAGATGCAGTTTTCTTCACATAACCACATAACAGTGTCAAATTGAGAAGCAGAAAATAAATGGCACATGGTTTAGAAATTTTCTTAGAGATCTAAAAGGTTCCAGGCCTAAATCCCCTCGACTGATCTCACCAAGACGATTAAAACAAACGGCATCCTTACTTTTGCTAGTACAATCATAAAACGGACAAAAGTGGTACAGGATGATAACACACAGAGAACAACTAAATCTGAACAACTAAAACACAGTGTTTGGTGTTCAAATTGCAAACCTTGCTGCTGTGAAGATTGAGGCACTCCTTTCCCAAACCATGGGGAAACTGATTCTTTACCTTGCCTAACTGACTGTGTGGGAGGATATATTTGTTTGCCGTGTTTACGCAACACTTTCGATAAGGAGTGAAACCGCTTCCGCAACAACAAACCCTGGAATACTAGCTTAAAAAAAGCGTTCCTGGGAAGCAAAACAATAGGTTGGGATTGATTGGGGGATTAGGGAGGAAACGTGGTGGGATGACAAATGGAAACACATTGGAGCCGCCCAGCTAGGGATTAGGCATGGTTAGTAGGTGGTACTAAGGTAAACAGAGGTTTTAACATTGGTGAAGTTATGTGATGCCACATGGCTCAACTATAGTTGAGTTATCTGTGCTCATGCAGTCGTACACAGAACTTGGAAATTCCAACTTCTCAGTGGGAAAAGTCAACTGCAACTCCCTCCGAAGTCGGATTTCCTCTTACGAAACTGGGAGCAAGTCCAATTTGCAAGGCCGACTTTGTGTTTCAATGTGGCCGCTCCTCGCACCAACAAACATGGTTACTTTACAAGACACGCATGTAAACGCACGTCTAAGCTTAATGTATTAACTCAAAGCAACTCAAAGCTGAAAACATTAAAAGTGGCATTTGCCTCTTGAAAATAAAGATTAAAATGATGCAAGAGCTACTGCAAACAATGTCTACGGGCGTCGCCATGTTGAAATTCCAACTTCTTAGCTAGGCTGCTGTTGCTGCTTTCCAGGAACCTGGGAACTCGGGTTTGACGTCAAACCCAAGGTAACAGCACTCTAGTTAAGTTAGACTTTCAACATGGTGACGCCCAAACATATGGTTTGCAGAACATCTTCCAAACATCATTTTAAGCATTACTTTCCATAAGCAAACGCCACTTTTCATTTCGTCAATTTAGATCAGTAGGCGTTACACTTAGCATTGATTTTAGTCACTCTTTTACACACGTCTTGTAAATACATGTTCCCATCACAGCTTACTGCTAATGCAAGGAGCGGCTATATCGCAACGCAAAGTCCGTCCTACAAGTTGTAACGGATTTGCTCCCAGTTTCCCAGTGGGAAATTCGACTTCGAAGGACGTTCCAGTTGATTTTTATGACTGGGAAGTTGGAATTTCCTAGTTCCGAGTACAACTGTAAAGCAGCATTAATCCTGTTAAGTATCTGGGAGTATATTTATTTGCATTTGCTATAAAACTACGTCAGAGCCTTAAAGAAAGTGCCTCGAATGAGAAACGACATCAAGACAGTCACAGTATACATAAAGAGATCCTTCTGACCGTTTTCAGTTAGAAGGATAACTGAATAATTTCTGCTGCCGAGTTGTATTTGGAAAGCCAAACACTTTATAGTCTTTTGAATCACCCGTAATAAACATGGAAACAGAGGAAGCATGAGAACTAAAAGCGCTTACGGCAGTGCAGAGTAGATAAACTGAAGCTGAATGTTATCCATGTTGCATTTGATCTACTTTTGTTCTTTTCAAAATGTCAAGATGCTGCAGGCATGAGAGAATCACATTACTTTGACATTTTATTTAATGCGCCAATCTAGACACACTGTTGAAAGATGAGGTATTTATTACAACTAGGTTTTAATTTATGAACACAGAGCAGAGACAGGCAGCACGACAACAACAAAAATCCCTTCAGGAGCATTGCTTAAACATTAAGAGGAAATGAATATTAGCCATTTATTAGAAGAGAGGGGAATACCTGGCACAACTCCATTAGTGGCGATCGCGCTCATTGAAATAGCAGTCAGCAACGTCTGGAAAGCAGAAACAGTCCCACAAAATGTTACTGGAAACGTTTCAATAGTGTCCATGAACGCATGCCGACAAAGAAACACTCACGCAGCAGCAGCATATGAAGACGATGCAGAGGGCCTGCAGCACGCCGGCGGTCCCCACCACCCACGTCAACCTCAGGAACAGGATGACTCCGAAGATGTTCTGAAGGCAAGGGAGGTAGACGCCCATGAACGTCCCCATCTGCGGTGACTGAAACGGAGACAAAGTATCCGTGTGGAATTTAGCACTTCGTATGCTTCTGTCAACCATTATATTTTGTATAAAGAATGTCAAATGAATGTGTGTAGAAAGCAGCAGTAGTTACTAAAATGTTTTTAATAGGGATGTTCAGATAAAACTGTACTCAAGGCGGTCCACATCATTTGCGCCTTTCAAAATTTAGGTTACATTAAAACCAAAGTTAAATTCCTTTCATTGCACACAAACTCAACCAATAAATCTTGTGATTAATAAAGAGAGGCCGTTTTGGCTACTTTTACCGACGAATGTCAGTAAAAGAAAGATTAACAGAGCAGCTGAAACGCTAGACTTTAAATTTTTTGAGGTTCGAGGCAAAGAGCATTAAGTTTATGTCACTGGAAAAAAATCATGTTCTCCAAATTTTGTCTGGTTATGATTAATTGGAACTATAATAGTTGGCAGCAGAATGACAAAAGTAAAAATTATAACCTTGTACTTCATGAAAAAGTTGGTAAAAGAAAGACAGGAGTTCATAATTCAGTGTAGACCAAGTAGTACTAATAAAATGTGGTATAATATATTATGGCATTGATCTAATATGTGGGGTACTCCAAGGGTCCTCTTATTTATTTTTTGCTATGTCCCTCTTAAACAAAACACCACCACATTCCATTACATTTCATATTATCTGTACACAGATGACATTCAGCTGAACTGTTCTTTCAGAAAGTCCGTTCTTCAAGCTGTCAGAACCACCAGAGTGCCTAAAGGAGCCGATCAATGTCTGTTCAAGGTCACTCAAACCACTTCAAAGCGTTTTATCATTTCTCACATTGAGACTATAGTTATGCACTTTTTGAATTTATCAATAAAAAGTCCCTTGTTCCCCTTCCATTAGTCCAAAACTCTGCAGAAAGACTCTTAAGTGACTCAAACAGAAAAGCTCCCATCACTCCGGTTTTAATGTCCTCGCCCTAAATGAAAGCAGGTTCACTGTTGAGTGTAAAAGGAAAGTTTTTCCTGGTTGTGTTGAAATTCAAACTATGTCTAGTTTCACTTTTTAACAAAGAATGAAAGTATTACAAGCTAATCTCAAAGTGGTGTGGCAGCGTTTTGGTGATGCTTGTACTGAACACACCGCAGAACCAGAAGGGAAGATTAAAACTGTTTTGGTTAAACTCCCCCGACCTCAAATCCCCTCCCTGCTGTCTGCCAATCTAAGCTGGAAATACTATGAACGGCCAAAACAGATCGTCTCATCTTGGATGCGTGCGGCTTATCATCGAGCGCTGCAGCGTAAGCCGAGTTCAGGCCTTGACGCCCTTTGAGTCGTAGATATGATTTGTCTAGACAACAACTCGATGACCGACGCAGGAGAGGATGGACGATGAGCTCACTCTAAAAGGGACTCCATCCGTTTTCCACCATTTCTTGAAGCAAATTCAGTCAAACTGTGTGTAATTTATCAAAGCAATGTTTCTGATACTTTACATATCAGAATGTAACGGTGTTTCATTTTGAGATTTTATGCTTCAAAATGATATATAGTGTATTAGAAAAGCTTTATTGTGTTATTTCACATTAAACTCTGATTTTCAAAACGATTTGTAGCATTTCACACCTTGCTGGCTTTCTTCTTCTCCCCGATGCTCTCAGCCTCCTCATGCTCCTTTGCTCCCTGCGTCAGGTTGGTGTAGTTAGCCAGGCGGCTGAGCAGAGAAGACACCTTCGGCCTAGTGTCCATCTCCTCCTGTTGGTCGTCGAACAATGGGAGACGTCACAGTGTGAGATAACAGTGGTGGGGACACGAAAAGGCAGCAGTGAGTCGGGAACAAAGAAAGGATCAAAGTCAAAAGCAGCAAGATAAAGAGAGAAAGAAGAGGAAGGGTGTTAAACAATCAAGAGGAAGAAAACATGAAAGAGAAGAAAGAACCTGACTGTTTATAGAAAAAGAAAAAGGTTAGAGACATTTCCAGAGAAGCTGGTAATCTATACGAGCTAAAATTAGCTGCACCCACCATGCAGCTTTTTAGCTCAAGTTTGGCAAACAGGAAAAAAAATACCACACACAGGCACAAAGATTTTTGTCACCATCGGTGCTATGAGATAAAATGTTGCAGAAAACTTAGAACATTATAGACAAAACAGTGATAATCAGTTTGATTGTCAAACCTCAAATAAGGCCAAGTTCCTGTCGAAAAATTCATCGTCATCCATCCCATGACTGTTGTTGATGTAAACACTGGAGATCTTAGAGTTCCCCTCCCCTGAACAGCAAGAAAAGAGAACACACACACACGCGCACACACACGCACACACACGCACACACACGCACAAGACCAGAACTTTAATGTGAGCACACAGAGTTGAGATCACTGTCGTTTTGATTCATCGAGGTCAAGCTGTACGGATTTATGCAGCACAGTCCAATGAAATGGCGACGCTGTCACCGAATCCCTTCCAGATCCATCAGCACACATCCCTGCACCATCAGCAGCGCTTGACTCAGCACCATCACTTCCCTCTTTGCTTCCCCAAGCTAACGAAACCAGTCGTCCGCACGCTGCTCTTTGGGTCACGTAGGGGTGCTCTGGAAAGTGATGAAAACCTGCAGCTGGTATTCAGCAGGAGGGGCATTTTCACGAGTCCTTTCGCATTACAGAAAACAACCACACTGCAACATTTGGTGCAAACCAAGCAATGCGTGTGTTTTGGTTGAATAAAGTCAAAACATCAGGGTGTGACCCAACATCTGACTGCTTGAGGGGGGAAAAAAAAAACAAAACCTCAGACTTGGGAGCGCTCCTGGCAAACAAACCTGCTCAACAGGACAGTCCAGATTCAGAAATTCATCTGCGGTTCCCAGACTGCATCTGCTGAATCAGGCTCACAGAGGTGCAGCCTGAAAACACTGGTTCCTCATCAATGAAACCACAAAGAAGAACTGGTTACGACACAGACTGCATATCCTGCTATGAAATCCTTCCGACACGACTGCTTGCTCAACCGTCAGATTCACGGGTGCTGTAGTTTTATTAAGGCGTAACAACACTCAAATTCGTCGGTCAGAACTACAACAGATGGCGAGAACGTTGGGAAATGGCTCAAAGAAAAAAAAAATCTTTGAATAAAATGCAGCTAATTGAAATCTAAAATTGAGAACAGGGTATTTGGATGTTGTTGTTTTTTTTTTTGCTTGTTTCAGACTCTTCAGAAACTCTGTCTTAACACCAGATATCATTCAAAACACCAATTTGGGTCAATAGGAGCTGAAAGTAACCCCAACATAACTGATATTGTCTGGAAATATTTATTAGTCAAGCTAAGAGTCATGCTTATCAGATTATGGTAGAACTCCCTATTGCTCTTCAATGTGTTTGACAGGCTATTGATGTTAAGTTGCTAAATGTCACGACTGGTGAATGTCAACAGATGTGTAGCGAGCCCTGTGACCGTGCTGGTATCGATGGCTTGTCAGTCACTCGACAAAAAGATGGATCAATTCTGAGGGTGGAACGTGAGCAAATACTGGTAAATGTTTGTCCACCAGGAGTGGCTCATGCTGAGAAGCAAGTGGACAGCAGAAGGAGGTCAACAGGGATCAGCGGGTTCATGAGTTTCTGCAGCTAAAAGAAGGAATTGACAAAACACTGTAGCTCCATCTGCAAAAACAAAAAGAAGCTACTAGGAGAAATGGATGGACCAAGGGGCAGAAATCAACAAATAAAAAGCTTTTTAGTGGAGATGCACTCATCAGAATGCTGCACCCAATTTCTGATATCAGATTTTCTAAAATCTCTGATTTTGGTTTTGCCTGATTCCTATTTTGCTTTCAGAACTGTAAAAAAAAAAAAAGTAAAAAGTTACAAGTTCCAAAAGAGTTTCTAGCTGAACGGTTATCAAGGTTGGATAAATCAGATTCTAATTCCTGAGGATGTTTTATACTGGCTTTGGCATCTAATCTGCAGTTAGCACGGTTAGCATTACTAACTGTAAGCACAATCCCATATATTCCTTGACAGATGTTTAAAGCAAAGAAAAATCAAACAGAACAATTTCTGATGCACAGTGAACCCCTGATATGTGTAGCTGTTTGGGATAACAACCATCCATAAATGCCAACCTGGACAGCTGAACAGCTGCCCAGCTATTCAAAGTCGACTTTGTATGAAGTCTACAAAGCACAGACTCTGTAGGAAGTGGAGTCTACAGTATTTGATTGTATAGAGTATCTGAACCTGTGGCAACTGAGAAACGACTGCTAGCTGGATTTGTGGACTCTGCTGAAGTTTAAAATTTTACGTTTGGCCGTAACGTATGTAATGCGGCACTTCAACACTATGAAGCTTCCTGTAAATCGCCCTCGCTGTATACAGAAATCCAGATCAATGGGAGAAAGTCCAGAAAGAGCATTGAGGAGAGAGGCAAAGGCAAAGTTAGCGAATAGCTGGAATCCCCAAATAGCCATTTTAATAGCTCAAATACCAAGATCTGGGTCAACCAAGCAAAAAATAACCCATTTATAGTCATCAGCCAATCTTCTGGTGCACCTCCCCTTTATGTCTCTTGGAACAATGGCTTCATTTTTTCCCTGCAAATGTGGCAACATCTTGTAGGGGTGTTTTTTTTTTTTTTTTTGCTGACTTAGTTAAATAATTAACACAAGACGCTTCACTTTTTGTAGGATCTGGTGACGCCTAGTGTGATGTTCCATCTGAGATACTACAAGTGCATAACAGTTACTATCCGCTGTGTTAAAACTGATGAAAGTGTAAAGGAGAGGAATTAATTTTTTCAATTCTCCATTATGAATTGTGCATCTTCTTCACTTCACTACTGCCGTCTGCTCAGAGCCACAGCTGCTAGACAACATGTGGGTGAACCCGAGGGGGAAACGGCTGTTTGTTTCTGAGAGCGTTCCCAAACAGAAGGGCTCCTCCGCCCAGCAGTTTCAGCAGCAAACTGTAAAGGTGTCAAAAATAATGAATCGTAGAGGAAGTAGCTGCTCATCCATTCACTCCGACTTCTCCTGTCAGTACTTCAGGAACCTGACTCAGTTGCTTCAGTAGCACCACTCCGTCAGCATTTTTTCTTCTTCTTCTTCTTCTTTTATTTCAGGACACGTGGAGACAGAAATATGGACAGGCTGCAGCGGCCTGATCGAAACGGATTAACCGTCTCAATGTCTATTTATGGAAGCTTATTAAACAGTGCAGGGCATCCTCATAACAATGCAACTGCTTAAGTGGATCAGTGGGCTAATTCAGTTACATCTCACTGAGCCAGTGAACCCAACACAGATATTCTTATTTGCTTTTAAATACCAGCGTATTGTCCTCGTGACAGCTATTGACTTAAATTAGCCAGAAGAAAAAAAAAAAAAAAAGCTCCCATAAATTTTATTAAACGCTTAGTGAGCTCTGTGACAGATCTGGAGTAAATAAAATCTAAATGAGATTTTATTTCTCATAGGAAGGTGGCTCTTAATGGCGAGTCCGATCTGACCCGACTAATTAACATTAATTAAGAAGGAACTTCAAATTTCTGTTCTTCAAACTTACACAAATAAAGTAACAAAATTCGAAACAGACAGATCAAAATATAGCACATTTATATTCGCATTTCATTTTACAGCCACAAACTTTATTGTTGGGCTTTTATATGCTAGACAAAGGCTCTGCAACCTTTACAACCAACAGAGAAATTTTGCTCCAAGGTCAACCAAATAAAACTGGTCAGAGCCATAAATGTCACGTGACTTTTTAAAAAAGAAAAACGTTTTAGAACAGAAACGTTTAAAAAAACAAGCATTTTATTTCTATTTTTAGGATTTAAAAAATAAAGATAAAAGAGTATGCAAACCAGAGCTTAAAACATATCACTGGTCCTTTTCATAGCATTCTTTGTAGAAATTCAACCCTGCCTTCAGGAAGTCATCACAACATGGCTTCTCTATTAACCCTTTGACTAAGTTTTTACCAGCGTTTCACTGAGAAGTAGCAACTATGATGAGCTCAACAGAGCTGCAGCTCCACCAGGTGTCTGCTAATTGCTGCTGACTAGTCTGAAGGAGCAGAGAGGGGAGTCACAGGCTGCTCTGTGAAGCTCAGAAGCTTGGAAAATGCAGCGGAGGAGTTTTGTCCTCGAGGGGGGAGCTAGATCCATGCGTTTTCCACAGCTAAATGGTTGCCATGGAGATTGAAGGCTTTCTTAAACAAGTTTGAAAGAATCAGAGCAACACTCCAGGTCTGTTTCTGATGAGGGAATAACATTATGACAAAGTTGATATTGCCTAATACTGCCCCTTTAATCCATCATATGAAAATGAGAGCAACTGTAAAGATCAATTTCCAGGTTTACCCTGGAGGCTCAGTTGAATCAAGGTCTGTACTTTGACCGGCCGCTCTAACATGAATAAGTTCTGATCTAAACTACTGAACTGCCGCTCTGACAGGACGTTTGGGGTCATTTTACAGCTGAAAGGTCAACCTTGAGATTGGGGCTTTCCTCCACACAAAGCATTTTGCACGTACACACAAAAATATAAATATATTTTCATGCACATGTTTATGTGAGATAATAAGTATGCAAGATGATTGCTAGATTATAAACACAATGTTAAAATATTTAGCACCCCACTAAGCCTGTGAGAACAATTGTGTGCATCTTTACCTTGGTCTATGCTGCTGCGGTCCGGCGTTTCGTTCCCTCCCATTCCTCCGAACGTCGTCCCACCTGCGGACCCCTCGCTCACCGGGTCGCTGCGATTGACGCTCTCCCTGGAGCCGAAGCGAACGTGGGCGGACGGGCGGGAGCTGATGTCGGGCGATGTGTCGGACAGCCCTGGGAGGTCCTCAGCCTTGGTGGGCGTCACCGTGAAGCGGACTGATGACATGGCGGGTGGCTTAAGAGAGACTTGCGTGACAGAAAACTAGGAAAGTGGGGATAGACTGGGGGGCTTTGTGGGGGGCAGGGAGAAGTTAAGGGCCAATCAGGGAGCGGCTGGCAGCACTGTGCTGACCTGAGCTAGGCTATTTCCCAGCTGATGCAGAGGTAACTGCTACCTCTACGGTTTCTCCTTTTGGTCATGAAATACTCCATTGAGGTAAGAACCGGGTTCGTCTTGAACCTTTGAGTATCAAAGGAAATTCTGGTCAAAATGTGCTCGTTTTTGGAGAGATGCTAGCATATGGCAACGTGCTGGGAACCAGAATGGGGGTTTGTCTTGTCTTCTGAACTCAAAGGGTTTTTGAACAAAACATAAGAAGGGTTTTCACAATGTTTCTATTGTTGATTACAGCCAGGGTGGTAGAGGGCAGATAGAGAGAGACAGAGAAACAAAAAAACATGAGAGAAAAAAGATTAGAAGTTGGATCTTTGCATACGAAATAAAAACATTAGCTCCAACAATCAGACATGGAAGTTTATCTTTTTGTAAAATCAGTAGTAGCAACAGGAAGCACCGTGTGATGTGCCTTGTGGAAGCCAATCAATTTCAGATTTCAACAATACCTCCTATGTTTGACCATGACCATCGGCTTTGCGAACTGGAAAAAGGAGCAAGTACACTACATTCACATGGCATTCATCTGACACAACGCCAGCCCTGGTTACCTTACATTCTACGTATAAAACCAAGCTTCAGCGACAGAGTGGCATCATCCTCTGACAGAATGAGTGACTGAGATGTAAAACAACAACCAGGAATGAACAGTCAGAGCACAAAAAGAAAACCGAGCGTCAATTTATATGTTCAAAAGCTAAAAAGAGCAGTGGATATAGCTGAACTGGGTTTTTCCCCCTCTCTCTTTCTTTCTTTTAGACTTGGAATATAATTTAATAATTAAAGGAGAGCGGTTCTAACCGGTTATACTGGAGAGTACCAGCTCTCACTCAGCCTGCAGAGGCAAGGCAGGTTGTTCCCATTTTCTTTTTTAAAGAAAAAAACATTGCCTAGTCCGTCAACATTCAGAGTAGGGGGGGCATGAGGTGTGTAGAGCGAGGCAGCAATAGATACAATACCCCACTGTCAAGTTCAGACCGAAAATTAACTCCTAGACAAGAGGAACTTCTTGTTTCCATTTTCAGACGGGTTGGAATTGAAAACAATTGGAAAACTGTGACTTTCTTCTCTAGGGGAAAATCCTGTAGAAGAAAAATCCCTCTGTGTACAGTATTGCTTGTACACAGCACAAAAATATTCACACATACAAGCTGGAAATGCACAAGGGGAAATGGTCAGTGGAATAAAATCTGACAATTTTCAGCTTTAAAAACCACTAAATATTCAGTGTTTTAACAAGTGAATGCATCATGCCTAAACTCTACCAACTCCTGTCAGCATGGAAGCTGCTAATGCAGGAAGAAGATTCAAAACCAACAATTTTCAGTGGCGATGAGGCATTTAAAAACTGAACTCCTTAGCTGTAAGAAGTGACTTGAGAGACAGGATTTAGTCCTTTAACATTTTGTATTTTCTGGCTAAGGAAAGAGACGTTGAGTCAGATTTATGCCCTGGGGAAGTTTTTGCTGACTTGGCAAGAGTGAACCAAGTGAGCCGGTTTTAGAAAATACAAGGAGAGCTGAAGAAAGTTGCTTTGGTTTGTTATTTTGTGCTTTCAACCTTCAATGTGTTGGCAGGATATTAGGATCTTGATTCTCTAAAGAGCCGACACACACAGTGATTTATGTTTATAGGTAGAGTTCATGTTAGTTGCTAATATAAAGGATGAATTCACACCAGCTGAGTCTGGCGCAAGCAGGAAAAATAACTTTTTTTTTTTATAAATGTCAAAAAGGAAATCCTACAAGCCTTAAAACCTGATGCTATTCCATTTTTATTTACATTTTGTGAAGAAGAAAGATGCGCTCATATCGTTTTGTGCCATTTCCTTCGGTAGTTTCTGACACAGCGCTGCCACTGGCGAGGAATTAGTTTTCAATTAGTTTTCACATGACACAGTGACATGTGAAAGAGAACTGTGCCAGCTGAAAATGAAACAAATGTTGCAAATTTTGGACCTCAATCGAATCGAGTCTACCAAACTATATGGTGTGCGAACACCTTAGGATTGTAAAGAAACCTTAAAAACAACACTACCACAGCCTCTAATAGTAAGAACTCTAGAAAAAAAAATACTTCTAACAGCTGTCATTTGTATTTCTTAAAGCAAAGTCAGAATTATTTATCATCTGCAGCACCAGGACAGGTCAGAACTTCACAGAAACTGGAACTTAGCCGCCCCTAATCGGTGCATTTCTAGTACAAACAGAAGTGAGGGCTTACAGCCGGCACGCCTAGAAGAATCTGTATGAAACATCAGGAGAACTGAGACTTCTGTTCACAGGCCGCTGTATAAAGAGTTGGGAGGGTGGGGTACAACACTTGTGACTGACTGAAACTTCCCCCTGAACCTGAAGCCACCCAAATAACCCAGAGGAGGCGATTACTTGAATCGACAAGAAGTCTAACTGGATCTAATTAGTGCTGACATCTTGACAAGATGATTCAATACATTTTGTCCTCATTTCTGACAACACTTACGTACTCTCAAAATCTATGAGTAATAACATGTTTTTTTTATTATTATTTAGATATCACTTTTTTGTGTGTTTTAGGTGCTCAGAAATGCTGCAGTCAAACTGTCAGGACTTCTTCTGGCATCTGGGTGCAGTATTGTTACCCATCTGGCTGTCAAATCCTCATAGGCCTCTGATTCTCAAAGACAGCTGCTCCAAATCCCGCTCCAGAACACCGCAAATAAAAACAGCAGAATATATATGTTCATCGTATTCAGTGGCGATGACTATGTCACTCAAAACTGAGCAGATATTATCTCCTACAGCTGTTAAGCTCTTTAGGATAAAGTCAGTTTTGACTATTTGACACAAACTGAAATGTATGTGATATGCATTAAACCGAGAGCAGTAGCAGTCAGATTAATGCTGAACATTAATTTGGTTCCAATGATGATGCTCGATTTTCAACCCCGCCACTCAGCTGCCATTCTAAGCCAATTAAGCTAGCTATAATAATTCTGGCTTGAACCGGTCGGCAAACGCGTCCCTTTTCAGCAGAACTGGTTAAAATGCAGCCATAAGCACCTGATCCCAAGCACACTATGCTGCGTTACATTGTGTCGCCTCTGTGTAAATTAAATGAGAAACTGCGACTGAGCGGCGAGTTTTAACGCAATAAAACCGGCAAAAAAATAAAAATAAAAATTATACAGAGTAGCGCTTTCAATTTCGACAAAACAAAAATTTGACTGGTTTAAATGCAAGCCGTGTTTTATTTTAAAGTTGTCCTTAATAACTTTTGTAAACCTGGGAGGACACCTAAGGTGTTTCGGCTGAGACAGCCGCCAGAACAGAGCTGCAGTATCGGCTAAGGAGGGCTTTCGGTCGGTGCGACTAGCCTAGCCACGCCGCAGACAACCTGTCAACTCTCTGAATCTCCAGATAGCTCTCTCACAACGACAATTTTTCCCGGTCGAATTCTTCACAATTTACCCGCTAGTCACCGTAAACACATACCTGTCCCCTGTTTCCCTTGAACGGCTCCTCCAATTTACATTTGTTTTTAGTTTTTATCCGTAAACATTCAGCTCCCGTGCCGGGCTTTCTCCGCACATTTATTCCAAATGAGCCACCAAAAAACAGCACGCGACTGCGCTCCTCAGGTCCCAACTTCCTTGCCGTCGTTCCATCTAGTTTGCGCATGCGTGATTATGACCTTTCGTTGAGACGTCTGGGGAATGTAGTGCTGATTTATATTCTGGGAGAAATTGACGTTCTCAATGATATAGCTACCATTAATCCTTATATTCTTCCATCCATGTCCATTTATTTTCCCACGCCAGTATATTATCGATTTCATTATCCATCCATCATTCTACTTTCTTTCTTTACTTTGTGTTGTGAGGCATTTCTCTTGTTTTTTGTGGATGTTTGATTCGAATTTGCAGCTGGTGAAAGTGAAGCTCTAAATGCTTTGTTGTTGTTGGTAGGGCCTGCGCCAGCCTGAAAGTAGCCCAGGGCCCCAAATTTTGGGCGGGGAGGAGGATTTTTTTTTTTTTTTGTTGAATGTATGTAAACACTGTTCGTGTATACAAACACTACACCTCATCTTAAAGAGCATTTTATTTAAATATTGGATTTTTATTCATTTAAAATACAAATACTTAAAAATTATGTTTTAGTGACAGTTGTGTCAGCTGTTCTAAACATGTCATTCATCAATTTGTACCTACCAATGTAGACCTAGCTATGAGTAAAATATTTTTTGGGGGGCAGTGGGGAATGGAGAAGAGGCCCCAAAACTTTCTCCATCCCAGTAACCCTTATTCTTCCAAATCCTGATATTATTGAATAATACAATTAATCTTCACATTTCAGCCTTAGATCTTTGCTTGAGTTAATGTCTCAAGTAGCTACAAAAACTTTGTACATTTCTTTTGGATTGCTTTTTACTCATTCAAGAAAAGAATATGTAATTTTGACAAGTTTTCCATGGCAAAAGACAAAGAACTTTGAAATATTAATTACTTTTAAAACCCTCAACTTATTTTTATTCCCACAAGAAGATTTCCTCATTTCTAAGGCTGGATTGCATTCCAAACACAAAACACAACTAAGTAAAAAGCATTAGCAAATTTTATTGAGTTTATACAATTATAAGTAAAAACCAAAATAATCCAAGTTGTAGCTGATCCAGCTCATAGTCAAGTCTTTCTGAATCCAACCCAGGAGTTTGTCTTCTTTGTTGCAGGCCCAGCATCACTTCCATCACAGAATGGGCCTGGCCTGCTGCGTGAGGAGGATCCCAAAGCGTTTCTTCACCAGCACCCGGTGCCGGGAGAACTTGTCGTCCGGAGAGAAGCGAGCCGGATGGGCTGGGCTGGTGGGCTGCCCTTCGGGTGTCGCCTTCTGTTGGTGGATAACAAGGAAAAGTATTACAGCATATGGTCTGGTGGGAGAAAAACATATACTTTTTAGAGATACAATGTATGAGATTTAGAAAACAAATCAAAGTCTGCTAAAAGTCCAAGTTTTCCATACAAAAAACAAACAAACAAAAAAAACAGTATGACTCCCACTCGTAGCCAATTTAAATAAACAATATATTTTTTTGCAAAGTATTCTAAAAACAGTACAAAGTAACATGTATATGGTAAGAAATCATTATATTTTTTGGCTTGACTTAATTGTTTTGCTGTTGCGTGCAATACGACAAAGCCCAATAAAGCACAAGTAAACAACACGTACAGAATTAGCACTAAAAGCTAACGTGGCAACTCGAGCTGTTTGCCTAATTTCTTTATCTCACGAAGTGCACCATATGTCACAAACTATTTACTTTTACGAATCTAAAACCGTAGTATGTAACATTCAAAAGCGGAAGTGAAACTTAATGAGAATAAAATGTTGCCAGTGTTAAAATGTTAATGTTAGCGACGTAAACACGAAGCTAGGCTTACCTTCAGAGTGTAGACTCGGTCTCCGTTCTCATTTAGATAATATTGCAGAAACATCACGACGACACTGTGCCTTTGGGTTTTACACGTTCAAATGAAGTCAAATAGACTGTTCAAGTCTGGAAAGTCCAAAGGTTTTCGGTAAAAGCGTTGTTGCTATGTCTGAATCCCACGTGCAGCGACGATTTCTTCCAGCCTGCGCAGAAAAGGTGGATATCCGGCTGCGACCGCAGAGCATCCTGGGAAATGTTGTACAGCAGTAACGCGGGTGACCATTGCGCAATCGCGTTCAGTGTTCCGTAACTTTACTTGAAAACACATAGTTGGAATAATTTAATTATTAAATTTGAGACAAAATTAAATTTGTTTTGTCACAACTAAATAATTAAACACATAAGACATAAACAAAAGGAGGGAAAAAGGGAAAAAAATGTATATATGGTTCTCTTTTCAAATATAAATATTCCTCCACTTTAATTCATGAGAAACAGTCAATGGAATGCTTCTGAGCGAAAACAAGCCTCAACTGTTTGTATTTGAATTTAAATGAATGAATAATGAGTCCAGTTTTGAATCCAGCTTTAGCTGAAGACAAAGAATCCCCCCCCCAAAAAAGGTAAGCCCATGAAAACCGATTCATCAACTACAGTTGGCGTGATTTGCCTGCTAGCTGTCTGCATAGAAGGGAAGTATTAATTTGAACATATGGAGAAGTGAAATTTCAGATGATTTAAAATGTGTACAAACTTCTTTAATTTGCCATCTACCATAGAAAAAGTAATTTGCTCAAAAGAAATGGACAAAGGTCCCATTACCCATTAGCATAAATTTGCACACCTTTAAACTAATTCTTGTCATAGAAACTTTTGATTCTGATCATTTTGCCTGTCAGCATGCAGGCATTTCCAAAAGTTCTCAGCCTTATTCATATTGCAAGAACACATTTTCTGTATAGCCTTTTTCAAGTGACCCTACATGTTTTCTGTTTTGGACTTTGACTAGAACATTATGAAACTTACAATTTCTTCAGCTTCACTACACAGATTTTGAGCCTTTTTTTTTTTTTTACATTTGCTACACTTTTCACAAAAGGACCAATTCTATCTAAAGAATTAAATCCCTATAGCATAAAGCTGACACCACTCTGCCTCACTGTGGCTATGGTGCTGCATTAGGGACGTCCAATGTTTTTGTGCCAAAAATATCTTGTGTGATCTTCTCACACTTTTCCCTGAGGAATAAGGAGATTGTCCTTACATCCAGAACAGAACCATCATATCTTTACCTGGATAGTGGACATTTTTATATCCACATGTTTCAACACTGAAAAGTCTTCCGGTGGTTTCTCTTCTAAACTCACAGTCTTTGTTTTCCTACCTTCAAATGTCAGTGTATGTTGCCAGAGAAGAGCCCAAAAGTCCCCACAACACACTGGAAGGTATAGTATAATGAAACGGCCTCACAGAATTATTTTATTAAAGGAGCAGTATTATGAAATTGACTTTTTAAAAAATGTTTACATCCATGTTATCATTCCCAAATGAAAAAACATGGCTGCAGGGTTGCTTTGATTCTTTCACACATGCTTGAGAAATCTGTTAATCTCCCGTGGCAACCGTTCAGCTGTGTTAAACACCTAGTTGAGACCTAGCGGCGCATTTGAGACGCAGCTCGTCCTCAAAGCTGCAGTTTTCAAGCCGAGCTTCCACGTTACAGAGCACCCCTTCCCGCTCCTAAGCTCCTTCAGACTAGCCAGAAGGAATTAGCGAACACCCGGTGCAACTGTGCCAGGTGTGCCAGCAGCTGGTAAAAACATAGTTAAAGAGTTAATATAGGACCCATGTTGTGATGACTTCCTGAAGGTGTTGTTCCAGTAAGCAGGAGCTTCTTAAAGAGACAGAGGCCCAATTTTAAGGCTTTACATAAAAGTCATATTTAATAAATGCAGCATTTTTATAACAACTGAAGGTAACATAGTTACTTCATTGTGTCATGAAATGGCTCACATAATACTGCCCCTTTAAATTCTTATTTTTGCACCAAAAGTTGAATTTTAGCTTCCCCATTTCAGAATCAGCTAAGCAATGGAGCCAGTGTCAACCGTCCCACCGGATTCCATCCTGGAAGAGGAAAGTCAATGCTCCCTGCCCAGAGCATTGGCCACGGCCTTGACCCCGACTCCGACCCTGAACCCAACCCCGACTCCGACCCCAACCCCGGCCTTTCCTCAGAACTCCTCTCTGGTCGCTGCAGGCACAGATCTTCTCCACAAGGTGGAAAACATCCCCTCTCGGTTTGAGCCGGCTCCTCAAATGGGCCATTCGATCTTCAAGGAGCAGTTGATCTGCTCTTATGAGGTCCACAAGCTGAACGTCAATACCGCCGCCACACCATGCTCACCGCCGGCTGCAGAGATGCTCAGGGGGACCATCGATTACGTTCAAAGCAACCGACCAGTGGCGCACAGTCACTTCCCCGGCCTCATGAGCCCCTTCCAGGCCCCCATGTTGAACCCACCCACCAGAGATTTTCCTCCTGCCGTTTGTCCCAGACCTTGGAACTGTCAAGGTTTCCCATCTCCCGGTACCATGGTTTTTGGCGGTTTGCCGCCGATGCACTTTGAACCCAGGGCTCCCGGAAACTCCTGCATGGTGAACACGGGTTACCTGCCTCCCCCGCCTCCGTTAAGCTTCGGTTCGGGCCCCTGCATGGTGATCAGCATGCCGGAGTTCTGTCACGGCGCGTGTTTACCTCCTCCCCAAATGTTCTTCACACCTGAAGGTTATCCCAGCTGGTGCATGGGCCTCCCATTGGAGGCGTTCTACCAGACCTACAGACCCGTTCTGTAAGGAAGATACATAATGCTAATCACACAGGGTTTATGGTTGGTTTCTTAGTGTGCTAAATCTGGTCCACAGGGTTTATAGCAGAAAAGACAACATGGCGCTGAATGGTCCTCAGACGTCAGAGGGTAGGAGGAAGGAAAAAAGTAAGTGATTAGAAGTTGTTTTGAAAGAGGCCAGGTATAAAAATCAAGTGAGTTTATTTGTAACGCACAACAAAGTTCTTTAAACCGTAAAAACATCAACCAGTTATGAAACAAGCAATAAACATTACATTTTGTCAAGCGCTATCATCAAAATCATCAACGCACACCAGATATGCTGATCAATGTTCCAGAGGTTACAATCAAACACAGCTGGTTTTTAAAGGAGCTCAGTGTTTCAGCAGTTTTCTAGTTTTCTAGAAGTTCGTTCCAGATTAGAGGAGCATAAAAGCAGAATGCTGCTTCTCCGTGTTTGGTTCTGGTTCTGGGGATGGAGAGCAGAACCCGAACCAGAAGACCATTCACGCCAGAACCGCCCCTCGATTCTCGCTGTTCTCTCTTCCTCACAGTAGAACACAAAGTTTTCCCGCCCGACATGACCAAGGAACAAGGCAGCCGAGTTTCCTCAAAGCCTGTGGCCGATTTTCAGGATCGGCTGCAAATGGAAAGGACCTGGGAGGACAGCAAGGACGTCCCCAACGCCTTCGGTCTCAAGGTCTCTGGGTTCTAAAGGAAACCACACGGAGAAAAACACTCAACTCCGAAATGCAAAAAAAAATATAATAATAATAATAAAATATATATATATATATATATATATATATATATATATATATATATATATATATATATATATATATATATATATAAATCCCCATGTTGAAACGATCGTATTCGTTGGCGCTTTAAAACTAAGTAAATTTTTCCACACAGAGTGAAGAAAATGAGACTCCAGCGACAGAAATCGGCTCCTTCATGGATCACCAGGATGATCTGGGCAATGACACAAACTTGGTCAGAAATGTAAGTTATTATAACACATAAACCAGAATTTTTGGGATCAAAGATTTCTTTGATGCATTTATTGAATTTTTTTTGTTTTTAAATCAAAGTGACCAGGGTACTGATTCAATAAGGTCTTTTTTTTGTTTGTTTGCTTATTTAAAGTGTTTTGTGGCGGCATAATGTGTTAATTTTGGAGAACTTTGAGCCTACTTTATGCAGTCAAGCAGGTTCTATTATGGCACTTTGTTTACTTTACTTTAAGTTGTTAATTTTCCGCTTAATAAAATAAATCATCCATTTAGATTTTGTATTTTGTAGATTTTGTGTGATTATCTTTGTCTAATATAAGAATTTGTTCAATGATTTGAAGTTAATTTTGACAAAAAAAACAAAGACATTTTACTTGTTCTGTTGAAAACTGACATGTCGGCCAATTTTTTTTACCATCAGTTGGACATGGATGACATGAACTGCCTCTTTCCTTCAGACCTGAACACCTTTGACTTCACACTGGAAGACCTGCAGGTAAAAGATGATAAGCTATTGATTTATTGCTACAAAAAAAAAATAAGTGGAAAGGAACATTTAAAAATAACATTTTCCTCCGTCTGTGCTTGGACTCAAGAGTCTTCTAACCCCATATTTGCTACAAAGTGGCTCAAGGACGATAAATCCGGAGTTTGGGAGTGACTTTCACAAAGCCCTGACATTAGTACGATAGGAAACTTGTGGGCAGAGCTGAAAATGTGTTTGTAAGCAAATCAACCTTTAAATTCGACCCAGTTTCATCTGTTCTTGTCTGGAAGAACGGGTCAAAGTTCCTGCTGTTTATTCCGAAAACATCTGACCCAAGACATGGAGTTCAGAATGCAATTCTACGTCTAAACTCCAGAGACATTTTGAAGAAAGTTCAAACTTGGGCCATGCCAAGTTGCCATGGGTTTTATATTTTTGAGAACATTTTGAAAAAGTCTGCAGCAAGAGCCTGTCAGAACCCACTATAAAATTTACTCAAGTAATACCTACTAAAATTTTAGGTTTAGTGACCCAAATATAACATTAACCTCAGAAAAATGTTTTAAATAGCTGGCAAAAGCAGTTGGACTGATAAAAATTGAAAAACTAGCTGGTAACTGTTTGACCACTTGAAGTCACTGAAAGACTGGAGTACTGAGTTTTCAACCCAAGACAGTTGGGTTTCTATTATTTAAAAAATAAATACAAAAAATAAAGTTGTGTCATAGCAAACGGAAGTTGATGTCTTCATACTACTGATCTTAATGTACATGAACTATACAAAGCCAGGGCAAATCAGACATACTTTCAAAGGACAGACTGGTCAGACTTTGACTACATTGTTACTTTATGCTGCTGTAATTGACGTCTCTTTATGTTCCTGTTTGACCAACAGTCGCTTATGGAGGAGAGCGTAGACCCACCTTTAAATGAGAAAAGTGCAGAGGAGACGCCTCCACCGCCATCTGAAATTGAAAGAATAATCCAGTATCTGCTGTCAGACGCTCCAATCACAGAATGCGAGAGAAAATCTTACCAAAACAAGCTAGATTTGTTAGCTGAAGACAAACCGAAGAAGAACCTGCGTGGCTTCTCTGCAATCCAGCTGACACCCGTAGAAGAAAAACTAATCTACCCGAACACGTCCTTTCCTCTGGGCAGCCATTTTGAAGATTTGACCAGTAAGAATTCGAGAGAAGTCAACGATGACTGCAGGAAGAGACGTAGTCAAAGATATTCGAAGAAACGTTTTCTAAAAACGGAGACGCAAAGTCGAGAAACGGCAAGAAAAAAAGGCATTCTTAATGACAACAAATCGAATTTCGGCACGGACATCAGATGGAGTCAGAGGGCGAAGGACCACACCAACGAACTGGACGGAGACGGTTACCCTTTCAGAGCTAGAGATAGGAAACCAACCAATAAAAATCAGGAACACCGAAAGTTCATGGACAAGTGGCAGGAGTCTAGAGTGCCAAAAGGAAAACCTCTGGATTTCTTCAGAAGGATGGAGATGAGTAGCAAATGGTTATCTAGCATAAAAGAGGAACAAAGAGAGAAGGTTGCGAGACAAAAACCTCAAAGCAAAAAGACAGACAGATTGAAGCAGGCGCCAAAGACAACCAAACGCTCCTCGTCAAGGAAAGCAGCGGGGGTGAACGAGTACAAAGATTCAGGCGAACCTCTGCGGCCCCGGAGCCTGATGAAAGGTGGAAGAGCAAGAGAGACGAAGCGCAAAATAACTCAACCTGCTAAAGCGTCCAGAAAAACAAAGGCAGAGGTTTACAAAGCCTACTTTCCACCCAAACTGCCTGTTAAGTCCAAAAGCAACACAACGGTTGGCAAATGCAGTCAAAAGGCCAAATACAAGCCAAAATGTACCTCCAAAAGGATGAAGACGCTCCCTTCTGTGAAAACAGCTGAAGGAGGTCCGGAGTCAGACGGTTTTCCGTATCCAGCATTTAGTGAAGTGCAGAAGAAGCAGCGATTCCTAAGGGGCAAAACAAAAAATCAGAAAATTTCACAAAGGAGAGCAAATGGGTTAAAAATAAAGCCTGAAGCGTTCAAAGAAGCATATGAGGAAGAGGAAGAAGAAGAGCCCACAGGTACAGTGAAGAAGCACCAGCAGAGAAGCAATACCTCGGAAAAGAGGAAAGGGGGCGCCGACGAGACTCCGGAAATACTCTGCTCCAGTCGGGACTCTGAGCAGAGAGGGCCCAAAATCAGGATAAAAAGGGAAAGAGGGACTTTAAGAGCAACCTGGCTTCATATAGAGTGACAAATAAACCCCCAAAAAGCAAGCTTAAAACACATCAGTTTATTTCTGAAATAAACACATACAAAACAAAAACACAAGCTTTAAGAATCACAATAAATTTACAGTGTTTAGTTATTTTGGCACACACATCACTGTCCAGAAGTCACCTTTATTTTTATAAATTATTTTTTGCTTTTAGCAGTAAAATTAACCTCCAATGACACACAAGTACTTATTGAAAGATATATATAAAAAAGACACCAGTAAACATACGAACCCTCAGAGCCACTTCGGAGGAAAGCTCCCCCTGCTCTTTGGGCGTTTCTCCACGTTTGTGCAATTGATGCTCGACTAAAAATATCATAAAACATATAAAAATAGAACTCTTTGGGTTTGTTTGGTCCCGACGTGATCGGGGGGGGGAAAACGGTCAGATGAGAACCACCAGTAACTAAAAGCTCATTCAAGCTTCTTGTGTTGTAGGAACCCGTTGGCGCCGTGCGTCACGCCGTTGCTGTTCACAGCCTTCCCATTGGCTGCTGCAGCAGCGGGCGACGGCTGTGGCCCCTCCTCCTCGGGCTGCAGGTAGTCGTTCACCACTTTCTGATAGGTCGGATGGGTCGTCAGCACTCGCAGCAGGTTTTCTGTCAAACATTTAGACATTTTGGTTTTAG
This sequence comes from Poecilia mexicana, assembly GCF_051168715.1. Classification (NCBI taxonomy): domain Eukaryota; kingdom Metazoa; phylum Chordata; class Actinopteri; order Cyprinodontiformes; family Poeciliidae; genus Poecilia; species Poecilia mexicana. The sequence continues at coordinate 7,462,791 of NW_028263387.1, forward strand.
CCCGACATAAAGCATCGTGTTTGATCGACAAAGAAAAGAAAAGAAAAAAAAAACATTGTGAATGCGCACCTTCAGTAAGCGTCCCCTGACTGGAGGCCTCGGTATACAGGTCACTGGTGTTGTGCTGTGGGATGCCAAGCAGCGCCCCCATGAGGTCTGAGAGCTCCTCCCCACTTAGGCTGCCTTTCGACTCCTGGTCAAACAGCTGGAAGGTAGGAGAACAAAGGAGAGCATTAACAGGGTGTCTGCAGTCAGATTTAAGACTTTTTTAAATGACACCTTCACTAATGTTTAAGTCCAATCAAGATTTAAACAACAAGAATAGCAACAACTGAGAACTTCGTGAGGTCTGTTTGTGGCTCTCGGCTGTAGTTTTGTGCTTTTCACACTGCATGTGGTTCTCTACAGCCGTAGCTGCCATAGTGCCAAGCTCAAGTTTGTTTTTTTTCTCCACGGTATACACCTAGCCTTGTATGAGCTAGGTGTATACTGTGGTGTATTTTAAGGCCTTAATTTTATATCTATGAATTTCAGACTTTTTAAGGATTTGGGACATCCTGATCATAGCGTACATTTCTAGAAATGTACGTTTCTAGAAATGTACGTTCAAATCTAAGACCAATAACTTCTGTCAAACATGCAAGACACTTACTGTAAAAGCAGAGTGAAGCAGGGCCTTGAAGTTTGTGAAGTCGCTAAGAGCCGAGACGCTGAAGTAAAGCTGTCTGAGGTCCACCGTTTCATCCTGATGAGGAACGCAAAGAAAGAGCTCACACATGTGACCAATTATTTCACCTGAAAGTCTATTTTTAAGATTTCCTTTTTTTTTTAACTGAAATTAAAAACATATTCATAGATTGCTGCATAAAAACAGAGCAAACTTTTTACTTTACCACATTTTACGGGCCACGATTGTTTTTTATGGTTGTTTAAAGGAAAGGCTAAAAGCTTCATTAAGAGATGTTTCAAAAATTTTTTAAACTTTTGGTAAGGGCTGAAACTATTAATCAGATTAATCATGACACACACACGCGTACGCGTACACACACACACACACGAAGGCCATTTCTTAAAAAAAAAAAAAAACAACATTCAGAGCAGTGATTAAGCCAAAACTGTACAGAAAAGAGATACATTTTGCATTCAAGATAAAACACTCAACGTGTTTCACCCAAAACTCAAGTGGCCGATTCAAATTCATAAAAGTAATGCTACATTATTGTACTTTAGGCAATAAAATGTTCTCATTTAAAAAGTAAGTGATTTGTTTATTTGCATTTTTAAAGTAATTCTAATATCATGTAAAAAAATCTTAAAAAGTTAAATGAAAAATCTGTAGAATGTGCCATTTTTTAATCAGATTAATCAATTCATCATCAGAATAATTGATTAATCTGAATAATTGTCAGCTTGAGCCCTTCTTATGAAGGTGGTCTGTAACATCCAACATCACAATATTAAAAACACAGAGTATGCGGAACAAAAGAAACTTTTTTTTTTTTTTCTTCTTTCACACCCAAAGAACTGACTTCACCTTTGAATATAAGCCACAGATGGAGACAGCCGTTTGTTTATCCTTGAGGGAGAGAATAGAGGTGAGCTCATCTGCACTGGCCTTTGACCCCTGAGCTCCAGACCGACACCTGTCAATCATTTTGGTCAGAGCCGCTTTGATTTCATGGGCTTCCAGTCTAAGAGACCGAAAGATGCAAAAAGGAAGACAAGGGTTAGTTTAAATAACACCAAACAGCTTTGGTTTAGAGATTTAAAAAAAAAAAAAAAAAAAAAGAGTTCTTACCCATTTCTACGTAGAAGAGACAACGTTACCCTGCCAGGAGGTTCCAGCGGTAGAGACAGGCCGCCCAGTTTGCTCACAGGGACCCTGCCCTCCATCACATGGTCTGTGGCTGGGACTCCTAACGCCCTGTGGAGCAGTGAAGAACCGTTAGGAAACGGGTCAGGTCGTGGGCGTCTTAGTCAGAAACTAAAGCATATCTTTACTGTTAATCAAAAACAATTTAAAGCTTAAATATGGCTCAGCTGCTCCCTCTGGTGGCAGAAATCTTCAAGCGTTTCTCAAAGTCAAGTGATATAATAAACCAGTTTTTCCCGTTTGAGGAACCGGAAAAACGGGAGCGTCAATGGCAGCTCACGTTGACATTGGCAGGAGCTGCCATTGAGGCAGACACATAACACATAAACATGTGTTATGTTTACTGTGTTATTAATATGGTCGACTGTGCCTAGAGTCTGGCTAGACGGTTCGAAAATCAAAATCCCTACATGAGCTTTCTGTGCCTAGGCTTGTCTGTCTTGATAACATATTTTGCTGGATGATAAATTGTCCCAGGAATAACTGCGATAATATTGTGGTTTTGATACCATTTTCAAGTCACATATTGATAATGGCCATTGATAATGGCATGATGATGCTAGTTCACCTTCGCAAAGACAGAGAAACTTTAATTTTGTGAAGAACACTTAACACTGGAACTGGAAGATATTTTAAATACCCCAAATTAGAGATACACAATATATCAGCACCAACATCAGTATCGGCGGATATTGGTCATTTTCTAACATATCGGTATCAACTGAGTCAATATGAACAACCAACATTTATTTCCATCTTGATGCCTTTTGTTTCTTGTTGGGGGTTTTTCCCCCCAAAAGTGTCAAAATAGTAGAAGCATATATATATATATAAAAAAATACTGGTTATTGGCCAATATTTGGATATCAATATCGGCCCAAATTTTAATATATCTGTGAAATAAAATCTAAAATAAAACATGATCATAAATACAACTGATTAAGATTTCTTTGTAAACAAAATTGCCCTTCAAAAAATATTCTGAAATGATCAAACTCATTTTAAATTCTCATGCGATTAGTTGAGTAGTTGAGTAGTTGCTTATTGCGACAGGCGTGGTCGTCTCCTTACTTGGCCATGAGTTTCTGGACGTTGTCAGCGTACAGGCTGGGGTTCTTCTTCTCCTCCTCAGATGGGTTATAAACAGGCAGGTACTGCAGGACAACAAAGCATGTCATTTATTCGCAGATTAAGTTTTTTTAAAACCTTTTCTTGAGAAGTTAAAAATTAAAAAATTTTTTAAAAAAGTGGCCGATATGGGTAAATACAGCTTCATATCTGCTGCACCTCTTAGTGCAGCCAACAGAGAACACACCCTGAGTACACATATTTATGACTTTATTGTAAGGAAATAGGGTGGGGAGGGGGGATATACGATTCTTACCTCAACAGTCATGTTCGTATAAAACTGTGAAGCAGTGTGCCACACTGAATCGGTCCTAAAAAATAAAGAGAAAATGATACACACTTGTGAGAATGCATAGTGTGCTAATTATGACAGGAAACTCAAGAAGAAAACTTGAGAGAGCCAGTTTAAATCAGACACCAACTTCTTTTCCCAGTTATAGACTTGCTTAAATACTTGGGGTTGAACCAGTGAGACTGAATTATCAAACATAAAAATTAGTGTTATTGCAAAGCAAGAAATTAATTTAAACAAGTTGTGGAAGCTTAAGAAAATTATTTAAATAAATACTAACAGATTGAATGTGCTTCACTCATCAAAACATAATCCTTAGTACTGAAAACATGAAGTCTAAGGCAACTTCTTGAGATTTACCTGTCACATCTTGAATAATGTAAACATTTCCAACAAGATGTCAAAAATGTTTTCCTCATAGTTTCTTCCATACTTGAATACACTTGAACATAAAGCAACCAAAACATTTTTTTCTCATTTTTGCCTCTCAGACTGATCAGTTTCTAAAGGAACATTTTAATGGAACAATGACCTTCAAGTATTAGCAGAACTTTTGTGTTATTGTTTGTTTCAATTGAGGTTCTGTTAATAATACTCTTAATTAGGTGTAAATTCAAATGAGTTGGTCCAAAAGGCTGAAGCTAATAGCTAGCCTGGGAGCAGCCAAGGCAACAGCAGCGAGCTGCAGTTTCAAAGTCAAATCTTAATAATGTTCTCACAATTTATGCAAATGCCACTTTATGGCCTTTATACAGTGGATGCAAACTTGCATAGAAGCTGAATTGGAGGCTGTGAGTCACAAATTATCCGTGTCAAATGCAAACCAATACTGTAATATTTAAAACGTTTATAGCAAGCAAAGCAAAACCGCACTCATACACTGCTCTGGCATTGTTTGCTTTATTCTTTCGACAGGCGATACTTTGTCGTCCAGTTTTCATATGCGTTTCATATGGGAAACTTATTGGTGGCACACCACCTCCAACTTGTGTTTCCTGTAAGTTGCCACCTGTTTTACTGCAAACAAAACTCAATTTAAATTTGAGTGGTGCTTAAAGGTTTACCAAATAGCATTTGCGCAAACTAATGAGACCCTTTGAGACTACATATGGCAGAACACTTTGGTCTCGATCCCTCACAAACTTACCCATTAGCTTTCCGGTCCAGCTATGGACCGGTTAGCTTTCCGGTCCAGCTATGGACCGGAAAGCTAACCTGAATATGGATTCATGCTAAAGTACGATGTTACGCTAAACTACGCTATTAGCTATGGACTTCCCATCACCTGGAACTGCTTTCAATCTTTATCCCCGTTGACAAATGTAGTACAAATGCATCTATAAATGTTCATATTGATGATCTTTGCTGCCATCAAGTGGTCAGAGTATGAATAACATCAGATTGTGGTTTATCGCTGCATTTTACATTATTTGATAGATGGGAATAGAATAATCAATAATACAATTGATCAAAACAGTATTACCATCTATAATCTTACTTAACTAAAGCAATACAAAGCATAACCTGTGATTTAGCTGATTAAATGATCTGACATTATACGTTTGTCACTAATTAGACCAATTTAATGCACATTTATACCAACGCACTTGCATTTCTACCTCCTTTTAATCAAATCCATACAAGCTTAATACAATGCAACACAAGCCTGAGAAGAAACAAAAATAAGCTAGCTTAAGGAACTCACCATGACGCCCCTTTATATGTCCATCGAACGGTGTCCTGAGGAAGAGCCATAAAAACACAGATCAAACAGTGCAAGCGGGACAAAAATGGTTTTATCTCAGAGGGGGGTTTTGTATGCCTCCCATTTCCCCATGTTAAACACAGTGATATTTGCAGTATGCAAACACTGAACCAAACAGTGTTTGCATTCATCTTTCGAACATGACTCCAAACAGTCAAAAATGCCAGCTGTCAAACAGCACAAAGCTTTTATTGTACACTTGTGCGAATGCAAGTTCATACATGTTTTTGGTATGATGCAATACCAAAAACAGTAAGAACAGTAAAAATAGAGCAGAGGCACACACTGTTGTTAAATGCAGCTAACTTCACTTGCTGCTGTTCCATTTCTACAGCTCTCTAAAATCATGTCTAGACTCATGGTTCAGCACTGGGTCATTTGCATGACCAGTGCAGGCCTTTTATGACATCTTGGTGTCCAGTACATTAACAACTCTCAGCATTTTTTGGAACACAAACATTTATATTCCTGTGGTTGAAGCTAATCGGTTCCTGTGGACTTTTCACACCTATATTAGGGATCAAAACTTGCAACATTTGTTAAATTTTCAGCTGATCCATTAAGCTTTCACACTTCAGTGTGTCAAACAAGCCCAACACTTTGAAATACCTGATCTCCCTCTCACCATTCACCTGTGGTGGTGCTGTGCCAAGAACTGTTTAGGAAACAACACAAAAACCTCTGAAGAAGATAAACGTGCAGCAAATTAATGGTATATGAGGGCCGCACTGGGTGAACTCAAGGAATTCATCTGTCCAACCCATGTTTCAATCAACTCCAGGCCACTTCTTTGTTCTGTCACAATTATTGGTTCTTTCCATTTTGATTGTCAGAGTTCAAACTTTACAAGGACTGCGATGCCGACTGACGCAGACTGACCAGGCCAAACAATGCAATGGTGCCAACAATAAACTGCACCACAACACGGTCAACAGAAACTATGATCTCCCCTCGCACCCGCTTCCTCACACACAAAGCCAGCGCACAGTCACCTTCCCATTCATACTTGGTGACAGTCGCGCCCACATCGACACACCCACGACCCAGGTGTCAAAGCCGCATGCTCCTGTCAGATCAGTAATTACTTATTTTATTCATATAGCTCTTGCAGAAGGCATGAGGGCAACTTCCTTGTTCATGAAATGTTAAGAAAAATGAAGCGGCATCAGATTTTAGCGACTGTAGGATTTCTGTTTTGTTTTGGTGAAGCACCACGAGACATTTCTCACAAAAAGACTCTTGTGTTTGTTTCAGTTACATTTACCCAGAATGCCGTTCACTGTAATATGTTTCCTAATTTTGGAGTAGTCCGGCGTTCACATATCTATTTGAACCAAACCAGAGTTCAAGTCAACCAAACCAAACCGAGACCTAGGTTTTTAGGCATACTGGAGTTTGCTTTTTTGGTCTGCATCAGAATTTGATTACGCATTCTCACCTCCTCAAATGAACCGGACTTTCTCGGCAAATAAACCAGAGTTTGATTAAAGTGGACCAAAGAGGGTCCGGTGTGAATGGAAATGCTGGAAAGTGTTAGGAGACCTGCAATTCATCATGCATGCATTAAAGAATTTTAAGGATTCAAATATTTACATCCAAAATGTAAATGTGGATGTAAATAATTGGGACGGAATTATTTACATCAGGGACGGAAACTCTTCTCCCCAATTATTGCACTCACCACTTTGTTTGGGTAGCGCAGAAGAACTGGTTGGACAGGGACTCCAGCGACAAAGGCACCTGACATCAGGAGACAAAGAAAAACGTCTTGGAAATGTACCAAGTCAACAAGTAGCAAAACAAGAAAATGAAACCACTCCGATTATTGAGCAATTCCTGCATGATTCGTGCAAGTTTTACTCAACCAGTCAGGACGGTCTTGCTCAGGATGACATCACGTTTTCTGTTTGTTCTCGCTGCAGACACCTACCAGGCTTGAACTTGATGAGCGCTCGGCCATTAGTCGTGGTTCCCTCTGGAAACATGAGCATCTAGAAAATGAAAAGTTGCTTCTTTTATGAATTCAATCAATAGCAATCAATAGCATTTCAAGAACAATCTAAAATAATTCTCCACCTATTTTGAGCCACAAAAAAAAAAAAACAGTAGCTAAGAAGTGATGCCAAACATCAAAAATAATTCTATCAAACCAGCAGAATGCACAAAATAAATCTAGCTAGGATTTTTCATGCCATGTTTTATAATCTGTGATAATTTTGCAGCATATATTACCTACTATTTAAAGTCCTTGTAATGAGATGTCAGAGAAAATCCTGAAGAAACTGAGTAATGCTTTGCCTCCTCAATCTGTTGCCATCAACGGTTGCTAAGCTAGCTGAAGCAAGGCTAGCAGACCTTTATCCGTCACGTAAAAGAAAGTGACGGGAAAAACAGAAAAATATTTTGTGTTTTCATAAATATTTCCATTTATGAAAAAACACAAAAGCCAGCCTTCATTCTTGATGAGGTCATAATAAAACTAGAGTCCGCAGTAAGACAAAAACAACACATTCACAACAATAAGCACATTTATTTTAAAACTATACATTTACCAGGTCTTAATTCTGTTCTCAAGTTGCACATAAAATTGACATTAAATGACTAAAGTGTTACTGTATAATTCTGACTGAAAATGTTTTTTCAGCAGAGGAAGAAATGACTAGGATTAATCTGATTAATCAGAATGATTAATCAGAATGATTAATCAGATTAATCGTGATGAATTGATTACTGATATCAACCAATTTCGCAATCGATTAATCATTAATTGGAGCATGCAGGTAAATAAAAGTCCTTTTGATTAGAAAACAGCAGTAGTGGTTAATCGAAAACTGTGCAAAAATAAACTAAAAAAGAAAAACCTTTGTCTTATAATTTGTTCTAAGTAGACATGGCCTCTCCTGCAGACGAACACCTGACCTCGTACCTGGGGCCAGTAGCCTTTAGAGGTCAGCCTCTCGATGAGCTTAGCAACGGCCATCTTTCTCGACTCCGGATCTTTCCTGCTCACGAGCACAGACTGGTTGAACTCCAGCAGAGCTGAAACGCATATCAACAATCATTATTATTATTATTTTACACTGCATCAAATCAGAACAAAGAAATAAAACAAACTTTAGAATTTTACTGTGCGGTTACTCCTGAAGGAAATGAGGCAGGAAGTGGAAGAGCACGCCACAGCAGATCAGATGTCGATAGAAGAAGCCACTTGTTTACCTTTAAACTTCCTTGCATATTTCTGGCTGCCTTTTACTGTGCGTCTCCAAATAGTTCTCTGGTTTGCGAGAGTTTAGTGGGAGGATTTTCAGATCTCTGCGTTCCAAATGCGAACCCGGCTAGCCGGAGTTTTCAGAACATGAATCAACTCCTCAGTCCTGCCTCTCTGAGGCCGTCAGAGTCAGGTCTGACCTGGGTGAGTCAGCCGTTTCATCCAGACTCTCAAATCAAACTAAACAGCACTCTCATCTTGTTCCTCAGAGTCATCATGAAACTGCAATTGCTGTCCTGTTGCATCATTTACTCGTGCAATTGTTATCGACAACAGTAATACGCTAAAGGAAACTGCCCAGGAAAACAGATTGGACTACTGATTGAAAAGCGCATACCTTCATGTATGCGTTCGTTTTCCCTTCTCTGAAAGTCGACAGACGTCGAATGATGTGTGATGTTGAAGCGCCACCGAGCAGCAGTTTGAAAACTGAGAACTTTTTATTGTGAAAATGTGCGTTCCCCAATAGTTCACATGGAAATCAAAAGTCTGAAACATGATTATTTAAAAAAAAAAAACACAACGGTTTGATTTGAAGGGAATCGCACTCATTTAGTAGGTTTCACCTTCATGTCTTTCCATTAGTTTAGGTTTTGGGTCAGTTAACCTCTTTTGTACCCAGATTATGTGCAATTATGTTAAATTGTGTTGTGATTTCAGCGTGTCTTACTTCCATTCTACACCATAAAATAAAACACTTTCAAAGCATTGTGTATCTGCTTTGTGGTTTGTAGGCTATTCAAGTTTTTTTATGAATTAGAGATATGAACAAGCATTGAAAAAGTTCAAATCTCACATTATTTTTCTGAATTTCACCCCATTTCTTTTGGATCAGATCGTCATTTGAAACAATTAGACCTTCATAAATTGTGACCCCTAATCACACCAAGATAGCCTGCTTGAGGATATTGCTTCCTAGATGACCGTTTCAAACCTGCTTTGACAAATTATGAACTGATGAATGTGCCAACTCGGACACAGTTCAACCTGCTGTATCTCAGCAACAGCTCTTTGTTGAGACGGAGCAAAGAGCCGCTTTCACAAATGGGACGGGCAAATAAAAAGCTGCGACTTAAATTCTTAAAATATAAATTCTTAAGTCGACAGAAATACTTTAGCATAAAAAAAAAGAAGACAGCCAACTTAGCAATTAAAACTACAATTTTCAGCAGTTTATCTCAACAACCATTAGGTAGCCAACAGGAGTAAATGCAGTAATAGTAATGCATGCAATTGACATTTTAAGCTGAATCCATCAACCCAATTTATGAGTCCATTTATAAACACAGTGAGCTCTTAACAGCTGTTATAAATCTTTCTTTCAAAGCCAGAGTGACTCTATTAGCTCTACTACATGTTAACATCAGAACTGCTGGTCAGGATTTTAAAGATTGTTTGAAAAAAATTTATATTTTTTTTTTACCCGAAGGTGATATCAACCTATTAGATTGAGATAAAATAATTAAACCCCTTAACTAGCCAAATAGGCGTAACTTCCTGAAGGACTGGTGTGGACATGTCAAATTCGCTTTGTTCTCTCGTTTCTAGAACTGACAGAAACCAAACTATAGATTTATTAGCAGAGAGAATATATATTTTACATATTCAAACATCAACATCTCAGCTTTAAGCCACATTTTAGAGAATCCAGTAATTGCTCTGCTCACCAACTGCCCCAACCAGACTCAGAAAAGGTTTTGCGTCTTTATTATTTGCTATATTAAAGACACATCATATCATAATTTATTGACTGTTTGGCATTCACATGTATGTTTTGGCTTTATTCTTAGCACTAGAAAAGGAAAAGGCCTTCCAGTGGCTGTGGGTGCATCAGCACCCTAACACCCCCCCCCAAAAAGAAAAGATTTTCTGTCACACAAATATGTTTTACAATAGATTAAATAATTATTTGCGGGAAGACAGAACGACTCTGGCTGTAAGTAATGAACCAGTTCTTCGCTGGGCATTAAGAAAAAAAAAGCCAGGAGCCAAATCCTGAATCTATCACCAACCCTGCCAACCTCATGATTGTATCGGAGTCATGAAAGTGCAGCCATTTTACCTCCTATGACGGGCAGCTTCGTGTTCTCGTACCGCGACACAACAGTTGCCAGCTGGGTCGGACACAGAACCAGCATGTCCAGGAAGCCGCTGTGGGGCGCCACCACCAGGACCGGCGCCTCCTTCAGGTCGGCCCTGCGACCTTTTACTTTGACCCACAGGAAGCCCAAGGAGAAGAACACGGCTCTGCTCAGGAGCAAGATGATGGGGTGGTACAGCCAGCGGCGCCAGCCCGTGACGGGCCGGGCGCGCTCTTCTTCAGAAAGGCCGGCCAGCCTTAGCCGGGCGATGGGCCACATGATGAGGAAGAATAAGGCCGCCAGCGTGACACGTACAGGGACGAGGACGCTGCCCAGGATGAGCCCCTGTCGGCAAGAGAAATAAAAGAAACGTTAATATTAGAAGATTTATTCTAGTAGTCATAAAGTAAACGCGTATTGTTCTGAAACTAGATAAGATAGAATTCCTATTATTTATAATAGGAATTCAGTTAGTTTTTCTAACTGATTTTGAAAACCTCTACACACACACACACACACACCCCACCTAATATCAAAAAATGTAGATAATCCTGTCGAGTTCAACATGTCATGCTTAACCAACCATTCTTTCCGCTATGCTGCCCTGCCCCAGCCATATTCCTCTCACTATTATGCAACTCTGTGTCTTATCAGTCACACCTGCCTATGATGAGGTTCTTTATGACTTGGCTATTGTGGGGTGTAAGAAGTAGAAGAGGCGCTTTGTTTCTGTGTGAGATGCTGATGTAGGATTCACAAGTCAGGCCAGAAGCTATGAATACCAAGATCTTAAAAAATGTTACTTAAAAATTATTCGTAACGCTTTTTTTTTTTACAATGTTTCATTAAGTAGCAGAACGAAAAAGGCATGTTAAAAGGCATGTTATTTGTGAGACAATAACATGAAACGTAGTCCTATAAAAATGCTGCACATTGCCTCATAAATGTGGCGCTTTGTCTAAAAATGCAATGAAAGGCATTTAGAATTTTTTTAAAAACCTGTATTTTTATTAAATTTTTTTGCCAATTGCTTCATATAATAAATGTAATGTTATTCATGAATATATTTCATATTTTATTAGCAAAAAATATTTCACCCAAGTCTTGTTTAATGCAAATTAACTATTTTTTATTGCTACTTTTCAATGAAAAGCTGCCACTAATTGCAAACGTTTCAATTTAAATATAACATCAGTAAACTCACCCTAATCCTCTGCGCTCTGGTCAGCTTCACCTCGAAGACAAAAGGATGAGGGTACTCCTGTGTTGCCGTGCAACAGTCGCCTTTCTCCATGACTACGACCCGCAGCCGACAAGCTCAACTAAAACGTCTTTAAAAAGTTGAAGGCAAGTTCTTCGACCCAAAAGGTCCTTTAAAAACTTTCGGGGGAGATGACCTGTTTGTAAACAAACACGAGTTTCCGTCTCGCGCCTTCCTTTGAGTTTTAAAAGTTGAAGCTAAAGTTGACAGAACGCGAGACCAAAGATGAAGGTTAAAACCAAACGCCACCGCTTTCTGTCCTACACTCTACCTTAAGCGTGAGACACCACGCTGAAGCCCGGTTTCTCTGCCCTTCCCATCTACGTATTGCTTTCTGAACTCACCTGTCCCGCCCCTTCCCACACACACAGACACACACTGTACGGTACAGTACACACCTACTCAGGGAGGTTTTGTTCGGGCGAGTCAGACCGGTCCCCGAAACTGAACGACACTTCGAAAAATTGTTGTTTTACCAGCGGGGCATACATACAGTATGTAAAAAAAAAAAAAAAAAAAAAAAAAAAAAAAAGTTTAATTCACCTACAGATCACTGTTTACATGTGTTGCATCATGTCATCCACAAGGAGGTGCTGTGCGCTGCTGCTTCCCATGGATTTGATCTTCCATGTAAAAGGTCCAAGAGTTCTTGTCTTGGTATCATTTGAAATAATGTTAGATCAACTTTCAGGTGGTTCCAGGATCATGTATGTAGGGTAACAATTAAGAAATCATGTTTTTTGTTCTCTGATGCAATTAACATTCTTTCTACAATATAGTGCCTTTTTGTTTCTAGCCCAAAGGCCAAGTTAACTATTTTCATTATAAAAAGTGATTACAGCATTAGCTTGAAAGATTTTTCAGAGTCACCCTGTTAATTAAATTTCAAACATTAAAAGTCTATTTTTCTTTATAAATGTTTTACTTGGGAAAATTGGATAAAATTGTGATTTTACCAGTGAAAAAGGGCAGTAATGATCTTTTTAACCATATGACTTACACAGGATATCACATCAATCACAATTAGCTGTCAGACCACAGCAAAAGTTGAGGTTTTTTGAAAGAAAATCATCAAAAAAAAAAAAAAAAAGGTTTCCTATAGTTCTGTCCAGGTTTGCAGGCAAATGCAGCAGGGCTTTTGTCCACTCCTCCATACAGATCTAGTCCTGATCTTTCAGGTTTTGGGGTTACCAAGGGTAAACTTTGAGACTGGAGACCCACATCTCTTCAGGTCATTGACCAGATACTCCCAAATAGCTATGGGATAATCCCCCAACTTTCTCACGATCATGGATACTCTACAAGGTCATATCTTCCATGGAACCCCAGTCTGGGAGAGAATGACAGTCATCTTCCGTTTTATGGTGTCAAAAATTGTTGCCTTCTTACCAATCTGTTTTCCTATTGTCCTGTAGCCTATCCCAACCTTTTGCAGGTCATTTTGTCCTTGGATTAGGACAAACAGCTCTTTGGTCTTGCCATAGTGCTGAGATTGGAGTCTGATTTGTCTTCTTGTATCTTATGGCAGTTGACAACTTTAAGGGGCATTACCGCCACATTCTAGATCAGAGTATGGACGACATCCTACAATACCATTGTATCCTATCCAAAATATCTTCTACTTTTAGTTTGAATACAATTGTGCGGACAGGTGTCTTGTAAACAGGTGAACGAGTCCCACTAGGCGCATTTACCACAGGTAATGAGTGGAGGATCGGAGGGCTTCTTAAAGATGAACTAACACGTCTGTGAGAGCCTGAATTCTTGCTGGTTCGTTGGTGATCAAATCCTTATTTTAATTAAAATGCAAATTAATTATATAAAACTCATACAATGAGATTTTTAGATTCTGTCACAGGAGAGGTGTACCTATGTTGAAAATGTAGACTTTTCAATTCTTTGAAAGCTTGAAAAACATTGAAAGTCTAATAAACACATATTTTCCGTAATGTGTTTAATCTTTTAACAGAATTACTGAAACAATTAACTTTTTGACCCCATATTAATTTACTGAGAAGCAGCTGTGTGATCTATAAGTCCATGTATTTATTGCAGTTTGATCTAAAAAGACAAACTTAAATGATTTTATCAGATACAATGTAAAATCAAGACAAACAAAAGGACACTTATCAAATCAGTGATGCCAAGTAAGGCTATTGGACCCAACAGGAAGCAAAAATTAACCTATTTTTTAAAGCATGAAGAAAGCATCTTTTTTCCTTCAATATATTTATTGACACAGTTGAAAACATTCTATTTCAAGCAATAAGAATTTATTTATAGAACATTTTCATAGGCAAATCAGCATAAATTAAACATACCTATAAATTAAAACTGAGTTAATGTTGCTGGGGAGAGGGTTGAAGTTGTGTTGACATACTGAATTATTTCACTACAAACTGAATATACAACAAAATTAAAAAATTAAAAAAAAACGTGATTGAACTGAAACAATTTTTTTTGTTTCTTTGGGGAAAAAAAAGCTAAACATTTTTGCAGACTCTGCCCAACAATTTCAGGAATTATACGGACAAAATGATTTTTATTAGTGATGTTATGGTCTCTGATCTGTGAGCTATGAAATACTCCCATTAAAAATCTACTGCAAAGTCAATTTTTATCTGCACAGAAAATTACAGTAGCCGAACAGTAGTCAACATTATCTGCTATCTTTATGAGAGTATTTAAAAAAAAAAAAAAAAAAAAAAAGATGCTTGCTTATCGCCAGAGAGGAAGACCAAAGTAACGCTTCAGCAACAAACCCAGAAGAGAGAGGGGGCTGATGGAGAACATGGTGGATAAATCTCTGATGTTAAGCTGTGCTGTAGTAAACGTGTCTGTTTTAGCTGAGGTGGTCGAGTCTGGATCCTGATGGCGTCTGGAAATGGCTAAAAGTCAGGCTTTTGTTTCAGCTGCGATGGGCTGCCTGGTGGTGTGGCAAGAAATAGAAGAAGAAGAAGAAGAGTAGTGGAGTATGTACAGTATGTGACCTCAGCGGAAGTCCGCTTCACAGCACCATCCCTCCGCCCATGATCTCCATCCTCTGTCCAGGACAAACAAAAACAAAATATTATGGTGTCAGTAGAGACATCAATATCCGTATCGGTCCCGATATTGGAAAAAAAAATCTAAATCAGGTATTGGTGACGATGTGCCGGATCCATAAATGCAGATTTATTTACTCTAATTCTATGCTTTGTTCTCTGAGTGACGTCTTGCTTTATTATTTATATCACATTATATTTAGATTTCCTAATTGAACTTTCTAAACCATTTGAAAGATTTGCTGCAGTTTATTTTTTAAATGTCTGACCAAGTTTATTGCGTTTATCAGTTTCAATATATTGTTTATTTTACATTGGCTGTTGCACTGGCTGAACAAATTAAAGTTTTGCTGTTTTCACATGTTAAATCAAGCTCATGACACTATTCTGCCACTGTGGTGCAGAGTGATCAAATAAAATTGTAATTCGGTATATTTATGTTAAAAAAAAAAAGTCAGTTCAGCATTGTTTTCCCTTATCAGCCGATACTAAACCTCACATATTGGTAACGGAAGTGAAAAAAAGTCAGCCCTTGTTTAACACATGCTGGACATGATGGATCATCCTAAACGTTTAACCTACTGCCTTTACCACAAAGAAAAAAGAAGAAGAAAAAAAAAGAGTCCTCAAGGTGAGTGTTCCCACGCACAATTGAAGGTGTTAGAAAAACTTGTCTAACACCTTACTAGCATACCACTGAGAAGAACAAGTTATGCTTGTAGTTCTGTCAAGCAGAACTACAGACCAAAGTTGAAAGTCATTGACAAAAACCACTTTAAAACGTGCTGCGAGATTCAGAGCTGCAGCGGGGACAACGGGGCTAAACGGACACCTTGTCGCCCCGGTTTCAACCAAACCTGTTGGTTTTAGAAACCAGTGCAGCAGGGCCTTTTCACAGGCCTCTTCTTTAAAAAAGCTAAATAATCTGTAATCAGAGTAGAGTAATGCATAACAGGTTTGATCTGTCTTTAAGTCGCAGCTTTCACTTCTACATTACTCTGAAATCACCAAACTGAGTTTAAAACGACCTCTGGCGAATGATTTGATCAAATGCTTGAGCTGCCCTCTGTCAGAATAACACCCTGGTTGGAGAGCCATATTGCCTAACAAAAAACAAAACACCACAGCTCTCCTGTATTTATATTTTAAAAATTCATGACATTGTACAAATGCTATTACAAATTACGACAGAGTATTAGAGCCACGTTAAGAAAATTTAAAAATATATAAAATTACAAGAATAAGGTTATTCTCATAACATTACAAGTTTATTATTGTACTATTAGGACTTTATTATAAAAGTACTGACTTTTTTCTCAAAAATATTATGACCTTATTCTCATACTATTTAAATACGACTTTCTCTTAATATGAGTTTATTCTTATTATTTCAAGTTTATTCTCGTATGACTATCCTTGTAATATGACTTTCGTCTCATATTAGTCTGACTTTATTCTCATAAAACTTTATTCCTGGGTTTTTTTTTTTTTCTCAGTATAGCCCTACAACTCTGTCATTCATGAAACATCTGTGGCTCTAATGAGTTATTAGACTGACGGCAAAAATGGCATTTTGGATTGTAAATATTGCAACCCTCTGTATGATACCATATTAGGAAATATCAGAATAAAACCCAGCTTGACTTATTCTGGAACAAACGCCGCGTCATCATTTATTATTACGACAACATTTGTATCATCTGAAAGGCTTCTTTTGGTAAGCGTCTACGGTCGTCAGCCTGTGTGTGTGTTTGTGACGTTACCTGTGGCGGCTCTATGAAAGCCAGCCAATCGGACGAGTGTGTCGGAAGCAGCCCCATCGACTGACACTTATAAATGGCCAACGCCGCTCCTAGGAGGTTACCGATCAGGTAGACGAGCCCCTGTAGCCACTGCTGACTGGAGCTCTCCAACAGCTTGAAGGCTGAGCGATCAGGACAAACACGGTCAGCGCGTCAGAAGCGAACACGGATTCAGAGCGGAACCAGCGGGCAAACTCAATACTGAACACTCACTCGCTGACATCGACATGAGAGCCTGTATGGGCCTCCAGGCCATCATGCAGACCATCATGATGGGGAAGATGGAGATGGTGTTGCCAGACATGTACATGATGAACAGGTTCATGGGAATCTGCTTTAGGGGCCCGAGGGCCACGTCCCAGCAGCGCTGCAACACAAAACAAGAAAAGAAAGAGAGAGAGGAAGAGAGAGAGTCAAGTTTGCGGCAAAAACGGCAGATCTGTCAAATAAACTCCTTTCATGCGTAGTTTGAGGTTTGTGACAGCAAACTTTGTTTTGTGTTTCAGCTTCTGTCCGTTATGGAATATGTTGGATGTTAAAATGTTGGAAATGCTCAAGGAAGCACACATGGAGACTGTCTGTTTTAGCAATGCTAACCACGCTACCTTCTCCACCAGGTTCTTGTCGGTCTCCTGGATGCTGGTGTCGGGAACGGGTTTCTCTGAGTAGCCGATGGGGTAAACGACGTCGCCCTGACCACCTTGTCGGTCACCGCGGCTCCTGCAAGCGGCAACAACAGTGCAGCTTTGAATCGAACTGTTTCTGCAAACAGATCAGTGCTAATGTGTGGAGAGTGGTCGTTTTGACCAACTAGTGACGGATCCATCTTGGTTTAATTATATTCTAAACACCATGTGACCAAACAGAGGCCATCCTTTAAATTATGGCCTCCAATGTCCAGATGAACACTTGTTATTTATTTGAAAGTGGACAGAATGGCAAAGCTAGTAGGAATTGCTCAGTGCTAAAAAGAAAATGTGGGTTTATTGTGTCTGATTCGGTTCTCGATGTACGAAAACAGATTTTGAAATCAGAGCTTTGTGGCCAAATTCTGTCTCTTATAAAGCTTTAACTTACTGATACTGAAAAGATTATTACAGGGTTATGCAGGTTTTATCAATTTAAATTTAAAACTTTTTAAGACCATTATGAATAGCATTTAAGACCTATATAATGACAACGATGTACCAAAACTCTAAGAGTTGTTTTTCTTTTTTATTTGTGGCACTCTAGCTAACTAGAGAGCCATATTCTAACTGTAAATGAACCATATGCTAGCTGCTAATGGCTTGTTTTTCTGCTTGCCAGCTAGTTAGCAGGCAAGTATTAGCATCTTGTTACCGGTAGCCTTAATTGCCTTGAGTCAAATAAAGCCTCAAACTTCTGGCTGATAGAAAAAAAACCTACATAGAAAATATAAGACTGAATAGTTCTGCCACAATAAAATTTAAGACCTGCGATTACTATATTCACCTTTAACAAATTTAAGAAAATTTAAGGCCTTAAGTTTAGATAAATGAAGCTAGGACTTTTTAAAGGTCCTAATATTTCCAAATCTAACATGTCCCATAAAATATGTCGAAACAATAAATGAGAGTATGTTCAGTCATCCTGTTATCCGCTGGATGTTTGACTTACATCTAACAAACCAAATGAGCCAAAAGATGTCGTGTAACATAATATGTCTTTTTTTTAAATACCTGTCAGGGCTGATCAAGCTGAAAACTGTTGTGGTCAACAGTGGTGCATGTTTAGATGGCATGCTCTGCAACTTTTTGTTTCCGAATAAATAGATTCCTGGCTAATGCTATTTGCATATTTAAAGAAAAAAACGTAAAATGGTTATTTCATTTTGAACCATAAATAGTTTCAAGTACCTGCTACAGTTTAGAACACAGTACTCCAGCTGATATACAAATGGTATGTAAACATAGGGAAGGTGATAGAAGAGCAGTCTACCTTGTGTTTCCCACACTGAGCTCAAGGGCCCACTTCATCCTTCGGGCTCCGCTGCCTCCTCTTGTGGACAAAGCTCCTCCTCCTTGTCCCCCTGGAGACGCCATGACAACAAACTTCACCGCTGGTCCTTGGAGACAGTGTGCACCTGCACGCAGCTAGAAAAATACATGTTGATATTCATTAAATTTTTGTTTTATCTTCCCTTTTTTAAGTTAGCAAGCAAGTATTAGCATCTTATCGGTAGCCTTTTGAACATCAAGTAAAGGAAAAAAATTAAAATGTAATGAATAAAGAAACTATAGTTTTGCTGCAGATGACAATCCACAAAGGGCTTACAGGAATATTACTTCAACTTCTTCCTCATGTCGTCATGTCACAACAACCACAAATTTTAGCAGATTTTAGTGGGGTTGTTCAAGCCTTTAATATGATACCCCTTAATAAAGTCAAAGTCCAGACCTTTCAGTTGAGAATATGTGCTAAGACATGAAAACTTTCCCTTCTTCTTCACCACTATGCCCTACTCTGTGTTGGTGTACACTGAAGTTTGTGGTTGTAACATGCAAAAAGCTCCAGGGGTGTGTGAATACTTTTGTAAATCACGTTACCAAAATGACTGAACAATATAAATGTAACACACTGACAACAGTAAAAATATTTAAATGTCATGGACAGAAACCTTCCTGGAACAGTGGATACTAATAAGCTCACTACAGTATGAAATCAGATCTGGTACAGGTATGAATAACATCTAAAGCAGAAATTAAGTCAAATCTAACCACTAATCAACGATTACATTATAAATAGCATAAAGAAGTCCATTTCCAGAAGCTGAAATAGGAATAATTTGCACTTCTATCACCTTTTTATTTGTCACAGATGCAATTTCTGCTAATTTGACACAAGCACGCTTTAAAACTAAGATTTTTGTTCAGCAGCGGGCGAATTTAATCAAGCAATAGCTTTGTTTAGAGCTTTCTGACACAGACATATGGATAACAATAAGACAGGACATTAGCACGTACTGATAGCAGTCAGGGAGATTTAGATTAGGTATTACTGTACAGATATTAGTTGGTTTAAGTTGTTCCAGTGAACACAGCGGCAGCCCCGCAGTTAGAAGTAGCAACTCGAGGCAGCGCAGGCAGGGTGTCGCTGTCAGCTAACGTCGAACACTTAAAGCCACGCGCACTGTTGGAGGTTAGCTTACCTTACAAATACATCTAAACCAGTGTTGCTGCCGTTCAAAGTGGGCTTTTTAAGAGAAACAAACGACACTGGCCCGTAAGGAGAGCCGAAGAACAACTTGTTCCGCCGACACTCGCTGATTCCTAGGCCCGCAATGATGGCGCAGTTACGCTCAGAGACGTAGGTGCACGTACACGTCGCACAGCCAGTCGTTGGTACGTTAGCGTCGCCGCCATATTGGGGAGGAAGCTTCCGCCACATTTACTTACCTACTCAGGGATTTTGCGTTATAAAAGTTAAGATTATTCTAAAATATTTTTATTTTTTTATGTCCCACACATCCTATTTTATGTTTTTCCATCTTTTGCATTGAATTATATCTTAAGATATGGTCCAAAGCTATGCAGTCTACATACTCAAACTTTTTCGACAAATTATGTAGTTTGGAGAATTTATGTGATGGACCAAAATAAACTAGGATACAATTGTGATTTAAAAGGTAAATTATATATGGATTGTTCTTTTTGAGTTACCTATGACCTCTCAGCAGCTTCTATGGTGAATGCACTACTTACCCACCTTGCAGTTTAGAGCACAGGTGTCAAACTTAAGGCCCGGGGGCCACATCTGGCCCGGCGTAGTTTTTTATGTGGCCCTTTAAACTCCAAATTACATCAATAAGTTCTTACAATTTTTCACAAATCTGCTAAATTTAACATCAGCGCAATATAGTAAAAATGCCTTACAGACATTTCTAAATATTCACCACAAAATCTGTCATTGTCAAAACAATCTGAAAATATTGGAGGAACAGCTATTTATTGGTATTTTCGCAATTTAATTGGTCTTATCAACTTATTCTGGCACAATCAGAATAAGTTGATCAAAACAACTTTAAGAACATTCAGATTTTTGATATGGCCCAAAATGAAAATGAGTTTGACATCCCTGGTTTAGGGGAATGACCTGACTACACCTTTATAGATTTAGTGAAGAGGCAAACAAAGGTAAAATAACCTGAACAGGTGATCTACTCAAAACCTTCCTGTGATCCACTGATAGATCGCGACCAACGTCTTGAGCACCCCTGATCCAGTGTTATGCCATTTTCAGATGACAAACTATACGGTGCTCTGTGAGATATTCGGATGTCAGAATATTATTTAAAAAAAGAAATAAGACGAACCCACCAACAACAAATACAACCGAAAACAGACCAAATATAGGGCTTTTATTATATCAAACATTACCCACAGTGATACGCTGCAACATCTAAACACCACATGAAGAATAAAAAGTTAAACATGTATGTGCATCGTAGCTGTCAGTTCAGAACAATCATATTATATACAAACGTACTGACAATCAAAGCAGTGCAAACTGTATTAAGCATACATGAGTCACATATAAGAGGCACAGTGGTTCTGTACAGTGTATGCACATTGAGAAACAGCTTAAACACAGATATAAGGAGAGTGATTAAGGCTCAGCTTCTTCATGTTTGTTCAAAAGGCAAAAAAATAACATAACTCCCATAATAAAGATAAATGAATGCTGTGTAAAGTTGGTTGTTTCTGCTACAAGATATCTTGTGAGTGCATTTGTTTTTTTCCTTCATTTTATAAGAAAAACATTTTTAGTTTGTTTTTCCGCTCTTCTTCACTTCACTTCATTGGTTTTCTTCACATCACTTGTAGAGGCTGAGCTCTGGGCTGTGGTACAGGCACATGTAGGAGTCGCAGAGCAGCCTGCGGGCCGACTCCCTCAGAGACGAGGCGTCCACCCTGCTCAGCTCCTCCTCCGTCAGGCCCAGATAGCGGCCCACCTCGGGACACGCCCTCACCTGGGGGATGTTGAAGCCGTTCTCGCCACCTGGGTGAGGAAGCGAACAAATGAATGTGAGGCTTTTGTGTTTGACACAAGAGAAGTGACTTGCGCTGCCCTCCCGCTCACCTTCTCGGTCTGCCATGCTGTCGAAGAACAACCAGTCGGAGGCCTGGGGTCCGTGCTTGACGAAGCTGACGTAATGGCTGGTTTCGATGCACGTCACCGCAAAGAGAGACATCCGCTGGCGGGTGTGATGCAGAGGGCCCGACCACGGCCCCCGAGGAACAGCGATCTTGACCGGGTTGTGCGACGCGCGGTTCCTGTGACTGTGAACCTGGTTGTGCACAGAAGAAAAAAAATGAACAGAATCAATACCGCTCTTGTTTTTTTTTTTTCCATTATTATTGCAACAGATTTTCCAGGTGATGAAGGGATACCTGCGTGTTGCACGTCTGGCAGTATTGCTTGAGCTGTCCGGGAGTGATGTCCAAGTCTTCGTAGCACTGCACACACTCCCACTCGGCTACAGCCTGGCAGATGCTGCACTGCCTGAGAGCTACGGACACAGGTACACGCAGCAAGACATGCATTCATAAATTAACTAAAAACTGCAAATGAAACAAGCAAAACGTGATGTTAGACACAACAGACAAGAAATAAACTCTTACTGTCATCCAGCAAGTCTGTGATATCCAGACTGAGGGAGGGCAAGATGGCGTCAAACATTTTGAAGTCCTTCCCAAACCGGGGCATTAGCAGAAGTAGACAGGAGGGAGCCTGGCGGGGCAAGGAATATAAATATAAGTTCTTGTAAGATAATCAGGCTCACTTTGTCTGATCAATGTTTCAGTGTTCAAAAAACATCCCTATGCTGAGGTCGAGCTGAAAGACTCATGTCTTGGTTCTCTAGTTCATTCACGTTTTTGCAGTAAAGGTAAAGTTCAATAATGATGGAGTCAAGATGAACTAAGAAGAAAAATATTAACGCAACACTTCACAGCCATATGAAGATTGCATGTCACCTCTGTTGAAAGTAGCTAAAAGAAACAAGAACTTTTGTAATTCTTGGGTAAGTAGTCTTGTAAAATCCAGCCCCTTGTCCTTCACTACAGGCTTCGTCCAGAGGATTTGGGCTCAAACTGAACAAGGCTGCTGCTGATGTTAATTCAATATTCACAATATACACAACTTCTTCTTCTTCTTCTTCTCCTGATAGGCCTGGTCAAAAACCGACCGGAGACAATCTAACGAAGGGCAGAAAGCCTAAACTATAAGCAAGATTGTTTTTTTTCTTGTTTTTTTTTCCCGAGGAGTTGCACAGGAAGGCAATGGGGATGGTACCAGCTGGATGATGAAATCCGGAGCTTTACCTCGGCAAACTTGAGGCCGCCGTGCAGGAAGGAGGACTCCAGCAGGGACTGAACGCTGGCGACCCTCATGGACGCGGGCGAGGCCATGGGGATGGGCGAGTCGACGGGGGGCGCTGGGGAGGCGGGGAGCGTTGGTGGAAAGAGTTGGTAGAGATGGCACTCCTGAGCCTGCTGAGTCACTGATCTGAAACAGAGAAAAAGGGGAGGGGGACAGGTGTGACTTTTAGACGCGGCACGTGGGAAGGTATTTTCCCCTGGGGTTACTGAAGCCGTAAACATGATTTTTCTGGGGTTTTGTCAATGAAAGCAAATATTTAGAGTTAAAAAGTACATTATATAGCTTCTCTTCCTGCTACGAACGTAGAAAATGACTTGTAGTGCAGCAAAATAACTCAGAGTTTCATTCCCTTAAGAGATTTCTGCAATTGTGTCTCTGGTGCGTCTCTGATGTTGTGAACTAAACTAGCCGTAGGTCTTGGTTGTGCTATGCACAGGAACACAGGGAATGGAGGGAAACGGCAACGTTGTCGCTGCGACAACCAGAGATGATGGCATTGTTTTGCTTATGAGCTACAGGTCTGACTGCAGCTGTGACCGCGTTTGAACCCGGAAGAGCGCGTTAACCTGCAGCCGGTGTTATATGCTGGTAGAATAAAGGAGCCAATGAGTAAAATTACCTGATCTTTAGGAGCGGCTCGACTCGCAGCAGCTGGAAAAGCTTGTTCAGGAACTCTTCGGGATCTGACAGACAGGGTGAGAGAGCAGTGTGGCAACATTCCTTAGTTTTAGAACAGAGCTTAAAAAAAAAAATAAAAAAAACACACACAACTAAAACAAAGTAAAAAGAAAAAGAAAAGCAGGAAATCAGAGGCCCGGACACAATGCATGCACACCTTTTTCCTGGTTGGTGAACCCTGCATCGATGTTGGCAGCTTCCAGCAGGCGCCTCAGAGCCATGGTCTTACTGGCACACACATAGCCGTTCCTTAATAACAGAGCAACACACACACGCGCGTTTTAGATTGGGTTCTGTGTGGGGAGACTGCTTTTCAGAAACACTCAGTCTGTGTTTCCATTAGAAAAAGGCGCAAATTTCTGTCTATATTCTGACAACATTGAGAAAAGAAAACAGAAAGCAAACACACACACACACACACCTTCTCAGTGGGTTGACTATCTCACAGCGAAGCAGGTCCTGAGCATGTTTGGAGCTTTGGTCCGTTTCGGCGTCAAATGGCCAAAATAACACCCAGTCTGCCGAGCTGCAGCAGCAGAACAAACTGCAGACAAAGGGAAACAAATTTTTGCTTTACTTGTTGTCCATTTTTTTTGATTAACAGAAAAGACGAGTCTGTCAGTATCCTGCATCTCGAATTAACCAGATTTACCTGCTCTTCTTTGACAGGAACCCAGTTTAAATGTTTCCCTGTGGGTATCTAGGTATTTGTAAGAAAATGGGTTTCAATCTTTAATGCTTTGGATATTTTTGTTCCCTTCTCCTGACTGGCACATTTGTTCAATAAAATAATTTTTATTATCTTTTGTAAACCTGTATGGTAACTATGACTTTAGTCTAAGAATGCAGGTGAACTTGAGAAAAATCCAACGAGAACAGCTGATCTTTATTTCAGGCTGGTCAGATTTGATGTAGTTGATGAATGAGTTTAGGGCCGAAACAATTAATCGGATAAATCGTGATGAATCAATTACTGAAATAATTGTCAACCAATTTAGTAATCAAATAATTGTTAGCTGGAGGATACAGACTGAAAAAAGGCCAGTTGCTGAGAAAACAAAGCTGGTTGAGCAGTAATTAAGCCAAAACTGTACAAAAAATATATAAATTTTGCATTTAAAAAAAGCAAAACGTATATCCGCATTTTATCTTTTTTTAAGATGATAAAAAATCTTTGTCTATAAATATGTTCTACCATAACTCCTCAAGTGGCATAGTTTTACCTCAACATGATTCAACTTCTGTAAAAAAAAAAAAAAAATCCATTTAAACACTTTTTTAAAAAAAAATCTAATTATTAACTGGTTAATCCAGAAATGATCAGATTTTCTTAAATTTTAGGCATATTTTTTTTCTCATTTAAAAAATTTAATTATTTGTTTCTTTGCATTTTATTAATGCATTTCTAATATTGTATTAAAAAAAAGCTTAAATGAAAAACCTGCAAAGCGTGACAATTTTTTCTATCCGATTAATCATCAGAGAAATTGTTCATAGATAACTAAAATAATCGTTTGATGCAGCCCTAACTGAATGTCTAATCAAAAAGTGTCTCAATGTGATACGGAGAATGCACATTTATGCAACCAGGCTACTGCTTCTATCGTTTTTCTCTCAAACACATTAATTTGTTTCTCACCTGAACAGCGTGGCGTCCAGGTAGCAGGAGTTGAGGTGACCCTGGATGCCTCTCTTTGAGCCTTCGTACAGCTGCCTGGCCTCGTCCCCGTCCACCGGGGGAGTGTGTTCGTCCACCCGCTCGCTTCCCCAATCTGCAAACGCTGAGAGCCATGGATGCAGGTTGGAATTACAAGAGAACAGCCGACATCGCTTCCAAATCTGCGACAGGATGCAGAAATGTCCCAGCTTTGGCTAAGAGGCTAACGCTTTCTCACCTATCGAGTTGCAACGCTCCACTTGGTTGACGGGCTTCTCGGGGACGGGGAACCTGGAGTCCCGTCTGCAGTTACGAAGCTTGACGAACAGCCCCTTGTTGGCGGGGCAACGGAAGTGGCGTTCGCCGAGGTAACTGCCATCTGTCCCAGCAGACAGCTCCTGCTCCTGAAACGCAAGAGTGTGGAAAAAAAATAACACATGTGCTGTAATCCGGTTGCATAACCGGACACACCCTGAAAGTCATGTTTTGCTGAATCACTTTCTGATTCAACACCTCTTATTGGTTTTCTTTGGTAGGAGTCTGTCAGCATCCCACATCATTTCCTCTAGAATCTGAATATCTACCACTGTCCTAGAAACTGGCATATTTTCTGTCCCTTTAATGGGATACAGAACTTCAAGGTTTCTCTGCACGTTTCACCAACTCAAATTTAAGACTATTAAGTGAAATTTACGACATACTTCCACAAAAATATACAAACTTCGTTCGGCCGGTGATAAATTTGCACTTAGCAAAGATGGACGCAAACAGCTAGCTAGTTGGCTAGCAAGGATGGGTTAGCAGCTAGTTAGCGGTAGCCTCAAACGCCTTGAGTCACAGAATGCAATGAAAATATCTGAGTGCAACTTAAGCTTCTGCCTGACAGAAAAGTCCAGGAAGAATATCAAAATACCGAAATGCTTGTTAAAATGAATTCAATACATTCTAAGGTCCTCATATTTTGGATACATGAATTTAAGACTTTTTAAGAATGCACAGACACCCTGTACATGTAGTCGTTGACATAAGCTTGAACAAATGTCTTGCAACCTCCATGGCATTTTTCATTAAATTATACCGTTGTACTGTTAATAAAACCTATGTAATGTTCATTTATTTATTGTTTCAAAACTATCCACTATCATGCGATTCAATGACTATCACAAATATCACCAAGAGATATTAACTGAATCAAACATTGGACATTTATTATTAATTAAACTAATCTAGATTTGCAAGTATTTACTGATGAGAAACATAAAAACTAATTGGATTAACTCAAACAATGACAAAAACATTTACTTCTACTGATGGAGAATTAAAAAAAAAAGGTTAGACTCAAATCTTTGACTCTCACAGTGAAGAATAAGATCATTGACTTGTATGTTTAGAAAGGAAATAACAGGCGCAACAACATATTATAATCGAATAGCTTTTGTTCGCGATTCCTTACTTTTTCCTTCTATTTCATCCAACGGAATGTCTCATTAATTACAACTCTTCATTTAATTTAAAATATTTTAGAATACCAGAATGCTCTGATGTTAACTAAAACGGTTCTGTGTCATACCTGAGATCAGTTTTGTGCACAACCTCAACAATATTTAAAAGTCAAGAGAAATTAAACTGAACAGGAAAACCGAAGCTGAAGCTACACTCACCAGCTCAATTCCTGCCACCGGCTCCTTGACGGCCCCTAAGTGACCAATCCATCGGATAACGCCGAAGAGCGGCGGGTCGTTCACCTCAACCATCGACCCGACCTCCAGCTCCGTCTCCAGTCCCGTTCCTCTATAATCATCTGCACCCTCCTCCTCCTTGTTCTCCTCTTCGTCGTCTACAGGTCTTAAAGGCAACAAAAGGCTGTGGGAACCGTTGGTGTGCTCCGAGGCGGATACTGGTGTTAGGTTTTGAGGTTTTGGAGGCGGTAGTGGGCGCATGAGTACAGGTTTGTGTGTAGGCTTTGGAGGAGGAAGAGGAGGCGTGAGTGCTTGTTTAGCAGGCAGAACCAGGGGCATCCTGGGAGCAGGAACTGGTGACGTCGGGGCTTGTTTAGTATTGGGGGACAATGCCGGCTTTAAAATGGACTTAGGAACTTGGGGAAGAAGATTTGGATGTTGAGATTTTTGTTCTGAGAACACAGAATTAAGAAAAAATAAAATAAATAAATGAATATTTTCTGACAGTACCACTAGGCAATCAATATGTGGTGGAAACCCTGTGGTGCACCTGCAAAAACGTTGCTGACGGGAAGCAACAGTCCGTAGAGGTGACAGGGAATGTGACAGAGCCTATGTTCCTTGTAAAGTCCGTCCCAGTTACCAGCAGGAGCATCCTACAACAACAAAACGCCAACAAGCCAGTAAGTAAGGAGAAGGATTTAACATCCTGAGACCAGATGCATCTTGCGTGGTTCGTGCTCACCAGAAGGACTCCGACATACGTTGAAGACGAGGATCGGCCAGGCAGCGCGCCACAGAACCGCACCTCCCCGCCGTGGACAATGCCATCCAGGCTGACGCACACTCTCTGGCCGATGTGGAACGGTGGCGGTGACGACGAGCCGCGTGGATTGTTGTGAACGGCGATGGGTGCCGACTCGGCCGTCCTCGAGAGCACGGCCTGCGTCTGCGGCTGGACCTTGGGGTGATTGTGATGGAAGCTTATGCGACGCAGGTGGGGATGGTTGGAGCGATCGTTGTTGGTACGGTGGCCGTTGATGCCATGGTTGGTGCGGCGGGAGTGGTCCTTGGTTTTCTCCGGTGCGTTGATGTTGTTCCTGCTGGACCAGTGGCGGAGACGGATGTGGCTCACGGGGACGAAGAGGCCGCAGGCGTCGGGACAGGAGAAGTAGCGGACGCCCTTGTAGGAACCATTGCAAGTTCCTCTACCCACTGCAGATCCCTGGAAGAGCAACAGGCTTTTCATGAGCAATTCATTT
Organism: Poecilia mexicana; assembly: GCF_051168715.1. Taxonomy (NCBI): domain Eukaryota; kingdom Metazoa; phylum Chordata; class Actinopteri; order Cyprinodontiformes; family Poeciliidae; genus Poecilia; species Poecilia mexicana. The sequence goes on from NW_028263387.1 coordinate 7,490,983, forward strand.
GTCTTCTTTTCTTTTTTTTTCAAGCAAACATGCATTAAAATTAGGGTTGAAATGATTAACCCGAATAATACAATTAATCATGATTAATCATAATTAATATGATGATTATCATTATTAATTCCATGACTGTCATGATTAATTATTATTAATCTGCATTCTACAAATCAATCATGATAAATCATTGGATCAATCTGGTGATGATCATGATTAATCATGAGCCATGATTAATGATCATGATCATTATCCGATTAATCATGACTAATCAAGCTAAATTACAATAAATCACACTAAATAATGATTAATCACACCAAATCACAAATAGTCAAGATTAATCACGGTAAATCATGATCAATCATTTGGATTAATCATTGGATTAACCACAATTAACCATGAGATTACTCATGAGAAATCATCGGATTAATCCAATGATTAATCCGGTGATTAATCATTTATCAGATTATAAATTATGTTTAATCATAATTAAACAGTATAAGTACTTTCCAAAGCACTGTAAATATATGACAGCGAACAATCCAATTTTGTTAACCTGTCTCCTTTAACAAGGTTAGACATTTGCCCCCCTGCCCCCAAGTTACTTGGTCAACTCGTCCTTTCATATCTATGGAGTTTTCCTGGGAACCCACCCCTCAAGTATTACCTTTAGCTCCACTCCAAAATACGAAGCGCTGCTCCCTCCGCTGAGCGGCCCGATGTACTTGAGTTCGGCCTCGGCCAGCTCATCCTGACCGCCGATCAGGACCCACAGCGGAGCATTGTTGGGGAGAGAAGCCAGCTGTTGCAGGTTGTCTGGATTGTCTGAAAAAAGGCACAACACACACAAAGATTAGAGTTAGAAAATTTGACTGCATAGACAAAAAAGATTTATGTCAATCTTCATGTGATTGCACAACAATCTAATTCGCTTAACACCGCTACCGCATTACTTAGTAAGTTTAGTCGAACTTCCAGGTCGGACACAGGCTCCACCAGTCCAACGAGGTCAGCCGAGATTTCCAGCAAGTATTTCTTTTCTATTTTCACCATGAGTCCATTGTCCAACACCTGCATGAAAATGAAAAGGACAGGTAGTTCACACAAAGCGGGAAGAAAAAAAAAAAAAAAAAACTACGTTGTGTAAGAAGATGACCTTAAATTTACCTTAACAGTGAATTTAAGGTATGGCTAAGATTCACAACACTTTGTGGGGAAGGTTGACTTCTGACACTTCCCTAGTACAACAATGGCAATAAAACGGTAACAAGAACAAACCTCAGTGTATATGACTGGGATTTACTGCGGTGAATCAACATGTAGCAGCGTATAATCATGAAGTTCTCTACGTGAAATACAAATAATTGACTTTAGAAGCTAATCAGAACACAGAGTCTACCTGCGACTGATTTAATTTCTTTAGATGTTTTGTGAAGCCCTCAGAGGTTTTTGTTTGTAAACAAACACCATCATGGCAACGCGGGGGGAGCTGCAGAGACACACAGCTCAGGTGGAAGAATCTTTTGACTAGATGCTCCCTCACCAAAGATAACACAAGGTAGTAGCAGTGCTGTCTTTGTGATTTTAACTGCATATGGCGGTATTTACACAACTCTGGAAACCATGTCGACCATGTCGTGAACTCCACAAATTGGGCCTTTATGGAAAAGAGGCCAGGTGAAATCCATACTTGATTCCTTCAGCAAGGTTGGATGAATGGAAATGACAGTTTTTGTTTTAAAATGTAAATTTTTAAATTAAAAATATAAACAAGCTGTGATGTTCCTTCTACAAATGAATCATTTAGCTATTTAAAATCCCATTAAAATACATTGGAGTTGATGGTTGTATAGTAAACTGTGGAAAATTTGTTACTGTCTGTCTAATCACTGAAACGCATTTAAATCTTATTAGGGCTGAAATGAGTAATTGTTCTAAATTACTTATTAAAATAATCGTGGACGTCAACTAATTTAGTTATCAATTAATTGTTAACTAGCGCATACAGACTTGTAAAAAAAAAAAAAAGGTAATTTGCTGAAAAAAACAACATACTCAGAGCAGTTAGTCAGATAAAAAATCTCTCCTGTTAATCATGTTGTTATTTAATCATTAATTGACTCATAAAAAAACAAACATATAAAACAAACCAAAAAAAAAAACAAAAACAGATCAACCCTACTGTGTATTAATGGTAAGTCGAGCAGAAAGGGCTGAGCTGTTCACATGTTGATGTCAGAAGCATTTTTTTAGCTGTAGATGCACCTTTAATAGTAATAATAATAATAATACATTTTATTTATAGGCGCCTTTCTGGACACCCAAGGTCAACTTTATTAAAAACGACCAAGCATATGCTAAAGGTATCCTGTTATTGCAGTTTTTCAAATAAAATGTTTGCTTTCTTGTTTAAAATTTAATTGAATTCTTTCTCTATTTGCGTCTTTAATGTATTTCCAGTGTTGTATAAAAAGGCTAAAGTGATACGATAAAATCCGATTAATCGTCAGAATGATCGATAAATTAATCACACTCGTTGGTTGCCGTCCTAAATCTGAATAAATGTCATCTTTTATTGCTGACGATATTTAATACTGTGATAATGAAGTCCATCAAGTTTAGTTCATGGACTCGAAAGAAGTTTCCATGAAGTCAGTTAGTACCTTAACCCAGAGGGCGTCCTTTCGGATCCTGCCCTGGTCCTGTTCTTGGCAGATGAAGCCCCTGCTCAGCAGAACGAGACCCTCCAGATCATCCTGGACCTGAAGATCGGTCGAGATCAGGAACAGCTTGAAGGGACGACGCTTCCTGTTCTGTTCAGGGGCTCCTGACATCTTCGATGTGTCTGTACCAGCAGCTGCTCCGCGGCGAAAATTGAGCCCTCTTTCTCTATGAAGGTTAAAAAAAATTGTTCTCATTATGAGGAAGCGTCAAGAGTGCCACGGTATTTCCGTTCACCTGGAGGAGTAACAGCGACGTCAGGTAGCAGCCGGGGAGAAGTTCGCATTAAAACTTTACTCGCTCCCACCTCAACCAAATTCCACTTTCCTCGCACAATGTTCACTAATAAACAACTCGGACAACTTGGAAAACCAGTGTAAGACAACTCACCAACTTTTTCAACTCCGACCGTCAACATTTCCCTTCACATTTAAAGGAGCTCCGCTCAATAACAAACCGCACCATGAATCAGGAAGCAGCGTGATGGACGGCCGAAAAGCCAATCACGTGCGAGGAAATCAGACCAAGGAAAGAGTCTGAGCCAATCAGAACGCAGGTGGGCGGTATCGACAGTGGGGGGGAAATTCCACATTGAGTGATTGTTGATGCTCCATGCATTTCGGAAACAGACACTTATACAATAACAACGCAGGCGAATTAATGTATGTATTTTTTTATTATCATTATTAGTTTATATAAATAGAATAGAAAAAAATATATTTCCATACTAATAAAGCTCTTTTTTTTCCATTCACAGTTCTCAGCATTCCCTCAATACGATACAAACATACAAGTTACAGTTCATCCTTCAATCACAAGTCAAAAAGTGCAATGTCATGTCCTTCAGGTAAGTTTTCGTGGCATAATTTCACACGTGATGACAGGTTTTTTTTCCACTGGAGTCATGTCAGTTTGAGACATTATTTGAAACAGTAGTTTAAAGCATCAGGGGTCACAGCGATTACGTCCGAGGAATGTCACCAGTGACATCATACTCTGGGATACCCAACCCTTCAGGCTGTAAAAGGTGTGCTGTGCAAGTGTTGACTAAGAAAATGTAGAAAAAATTTCCACTCCACTCCATCTAAACCATTTCAGACTAAAAAGGTAAACAATAAAAGTTCATTTCCGTGCAAACTCATTTTTTTTTGACACTTATCTATTGGTCCACTCATTTTGAGGATGGAGTAACCGAAAAAAAATGTTTTGTTTATCTTTTTCACATTTTTCCATCTCTGTTTATGTAGTCAGGAATGTGCGTGTTTTTCCTGTTATAGCAGGTTGTTATAATGAAAAGCATTTCTTTGGTCCACGTCTTACAATCTCTATGCTAAACCAGTGCATTTAAATAAATCAAAACCAAAAGGTAAATCGTTTCCCTCCCACCCCACAATATAGAAGTGAGATACAAAAATATTTTTAATACATGATAAATGTCATTCCTTCAAGTCAGACATTAGTTGTTGTTTTTTTTTTTTTCGAGGAAGATCAAGTTTCTTTTGTAAGCCACGAGTTTTTCTCTTACAACAGTATTTGGTCATTATGTTTCTACTGAACCTAAATTAACATTATTTAGGAATTTGGCGACGAATGTGATCCAGCCTTGTTGAGTTCCCCCATTAAAAATCTTTTTCAGTATATAGAATGATACAGTACAATGCAGAGTATGCCTGGCAGGCCTTTTAGAAGTCCATGCGGTGGGAGCGTTCTCCTTCCAGATGCCAGTTGTGTTTTGTTTTTAGCAGTCAGGATGGATCGTCTTTATTGTCTCATCCAGTAAAAACGAGTTCTGTTGCCGTGATCCTTTTTTGTCGTTGAGTCAGCATCTGGTGTAAAAATGCAGCGGCCGTCTTCCTTTAAGTCTCAGCCGCTGGTTGTGCGGAAACCAGAATGACTCATCCGGCGTTGTGTACTTCATGGCGGACTGAGCCGCCGGTGTTCATGTCGTAACGCCCTGCTGTAAGTCGGTTTAAGCTCCATTAGAACTGAGGAGTCGTATGGTCGGTTTTGACGAAGTAGGTGGTGAGTTCTCCTTTCCCCTTCACGTTGACTTTTCCTCGGAGTGTGACGTCGTACCCCACGCTCTGGATAATTTGGGAGGTCTCCTCTGTCACCTGAGTTCATAGTAGGGAGAGAAAAAATAGTTTTTAATGTTAATCCAATCATCTGCTTTTAGTATTGTCTTCTTTTAAAGGGGCAGTATTATATTTTCCAGGCACACCGCACTATATTATACCACAATTAAGTATCTATGTTAACTGCAGTTGTTAAAAAAACAATCTGTATATTAAATATGACTTAAAAGAAATTTACTTTGTAATTTAACACCTTGAAATTGGGCTTCTGTCTCTTTAAAAATTCCTGCTCTTTCTGAAACTCTGCCTTCAGGAAGTCATCACAAGATCCCTCCTCTATTAGCTCTTTAACAGAGTTTTTACCAACGTTGCACTGAGAAGGAGCTTATATGATGAGCTCAGCAGATGCACAGTTTGCTAATTGCTGCTGGCTAGTCTGAAGGAGCTCCGAACTGCATCTCAAAGGCGGGGCTAGCTCCAGCCAGCCATTTTGCACAGCTGAATAGTTGCTGTGGGTGTTTTTCTAACCTGTATCTTGTCCAGTTCCCCTGTGCTTTCCATCCGACTGGCAACATTAACAGAGTTCCCCCAGATATCATACTGAGGTTTATGGGCGCCGATAACTCCTGCGATCACTGGGCCGTGATTTACTCCTGCAAATGGATAACAGACAAGAATAAACGCTTATTCACATTTCAGATAAATTATCATTTTAATATAAAAATGCCTCATATTTAGGAGTTTATATCCAATTTGTCTTTGCATTCTGTGGGTTTTGTATTAGTTTATTATTCAAAATAGCTGAATCCTCTACAAAAATGCAAAGTAAAAAAGCAGTTCAAAGTGCTTTACACCATAAAAACATAACACAGTCACCAGTAATAAACATTACATTTAGTCAAACTCCATCATCAGAATCATCAACACATGAAAAATGTTGATCAATGTTCCAGTTATGACTAATCAAAGGCAACTCTAAACAGGTGGAATGTTTTATTGATTTAGTGTTTCAGCAGTTCTGCAGTTTTCTGGAAGTTTGTTCCAGATTAGAGATGCATAAAAACTGAATGCTGCTTCTCCGGGTTTGGTTCTGGTTCTTAGGATGCAGAGTAGACTGGACCCAGCCACATCCCTGTAAACCTCAGAAATCATGTTTTATTCATTCATTTTTCAAAAACAAATATTACCAGCAGCAATAACAATAAAGCAATATTTGTTGAATTAATTTCTGCAGATTTTTTTTGTTTAATTGTGCATACTTAATTTTTTTTTAAATGACAACACTTTGGTAAAACGAAACAGCAACAAAAATCAAAGTAGTGTTTGTATTTGTTTGAACTTTGATTTAAAAGACAGATATGGTGTAAAATAAATGTATTCAGAAAAACATAACTAATATATTACACTGAAGAAAATTTAAGAAGTTGTATTTTTTCAGTTTTACTAAGGTGTTAAGTGATCCTTCAACTGTAGCTACTTTAAAGTAGCAGCCTCTGGTTATCAATACATTTTAATAGTTATGATGGCTTCTCAATGCATTCCCAAATGTTCGACTGGGGTTTACGGTTTTAGTCTCTAAGCAACAACATCAAAAAAGAATCTGTCTTTTTTTTTTTTTGACAATAAGTATTTGTAAGAATTGGTTGTGATAAAAACTTGTGGGCACTGATCTGTAGAGCAGAGATCCAGTTATATATTTAAAAATCTACAGACTTTCTGCTTTCCATTGCGCACGGAAATAACATTTTCAAATGTGTTCGACATTAACACAAATGCTCTTATTTCATGGGTTACTAAAGCTTGTCGAATCTTAACTCCTATTTTCATTTTAATGCACCTTTTGCCTGTACGTCCCAACTTTGCACTACTTTGGTCTATGACACTTGCCTAATAAAATATCTTCACCTTTCTGGTTGTAATATGAGAAAATGCAAAAGAAAAAGATTTAAGGTGCATTGTGTTTAACCCAACTTGTATTTATGAATTACAGCTGTTTATTTAGTTCATTTGGTCTTTACTGACTTTAAACCAGTTACTATGAGCTACAGGTCACCTAAGCAGAGCAGCTACATTTAGTTTTTCTTTAGTAATGCACAGAACTTGGGGGACAAAAGGCCGTTTGTTTCAATGCTAGTTTAATTTAGAACTGAACTTGATGGCTGTTAAGTCTTTTTTCATTTTTTTTCTCTTAATTTGTTGAAAGAATTACACTGACTATAGTCTGTTTTAACATCTTATTGTCTTGTATGTCTCTTTAAAACAAATCGTCCTTAAAAATAGGAACCCAGGATTTACCAGTGTAAAGCTATAAACCTAGATTGTATCTGTTCATACAGTCTACACAATAGCTATCCTCTACTGTACTTCCTTTTATGTTTTTAAGAAGCTCATAAAGTCATAAATCATTGTTTTTTTGCCAGTCAGTGTGGCAGTCAGTGTGATAGTCTTTTTTGTCTAATGAAAGGCTCAAAAAACACAAATGAAAAACAAATAGGAAATTCTTTTGCATTTAAATCCTTTCTGGAAACAGAGTTTGTGCTTTAACATATCAAAGCAGTTTTTTGTCTATTTTTCAGTGAACTACCCACTCTCCTGGTAATATTAAAATAAACTCACCGATCCGGAGTTTAAAGTTGTTAAAAGAGTGCTGGTTGAGTTTTTCCAGTTTGCTCATCATTGCTATTGCAAACTCCACCATGGTGCGGACAGTAATGTAGGTCATGTCGATTTTCTGTAGGGGGAGCCAGAGATCACACTTGTTAGCAGGGCTTTTCTTCTACATGTTCTACAGGAATGCTTCTTCCCTGTGTCCGCTGAACTTGTTTTGCAAAAACGTAGCAAACAATTAATACAAACGTTGACGTTTTTTGTGTTATTTTCATTCTACAAACCTTATTGTCTTCTCCTGCAGGGTAGTGTCTTAGTCCTGCAGCAGCCATGTAAGTGCTGCCAATCGTCTTAATCTTCTCAACAGAAGAGAATTTGGGCTTAGACAGAAGCTGTATTGAGACACATACAGACTAAATGTTAGAAAGGAGAAGAGAGTATTTAACTTTCTTTCACATCATCTCTGTGGTCGTACGTAATCGAAGTCCAGTATGATCTCGTTGAGGAAGCGCAGACACTCCAGGCCGTCTCCGTTGGCACTGCTCTCGCTGTAAAACTCTTTGAACTGAGGCATCGATGCGAACAACACACACACACATTCGTATGATTCGCTGTACAGGTCCTGCAAAATAAAACAGCGATGTTGTAGATGAAGACACTTTGAACTGACGATTAACTTGTCCCAGGGTTTAACATCTGGGAGCATGTTGACTGAGATGCAGGGAAATGTTGCCAAAAATGTTCGTATGTCTCATTTTTAGATATATTTATCATCCAAGGTTTAATACTGTTTTGTTAAAAGCTCATATTTCTGTGTGTCTGTACTAGGGATGCAAGATACCAATCAGTTAATCTAACGTTGATTGATCTTACTGATTGATTATTTGAGAAGCTGCCATTTTCTTAAAAATCTGAGATTTCTCTTGTATCAAGATGGTAGTTGACTAACACCAACGGTTAATTGTTTATAATACACTGAATTAAAAAAGACAATTACATTTGAGATTATTTTATGCCAGTTGTATTAAATACTGACTGAATAAACAGAAAACGGTGTTTTTCTCACATTATTAAACTAAAAACAAAATATGAAAAGAATAAAATATGTGAAACACTTAATTCCCCATGATCAGAGAGACGTTCATCCATACAGAAGTATCTGTGGTAGCTTTGGAAGGAATGTTAAAACTTTCCTCCATGAAGTGCATTAGCTTCATGGAGGAAAGATCTGAAAAGCAACAGCACGTATTGGCAAAACGTTTTTTCATCACATCGCAATTTTTCTTAGTTATATAGTGTTAATATTTCTAGACAGAATGACATAAAGTGCATTTTCGATCCCAAACCGACTCTGTTTGGACCGCTTCTCTTCCCCGTTCTGGTATAGCCCCACCAGCTTTGTTTCTGTATCAACTGGCTCCGCTTAACGATAACCACCGGCGCCCTCTGATGGATGTGAGCCAAACTACAACACTAAAAGAAGATCTAAGCGAGCATTTAAAGTTAATCGAACCAATTCTAATCTAATAAACCATTAATTGCTTGCATCCCTGCTCTGTCCTGTTTTTACAGTATTTACTTGATTGCGGACGGCTTTTCCCATGAAGAAGGAGGCGACGTGAAGTGGCATGACGTTCTGCAGGAGGAGCTTGTTGACGTTCTCCATGGTCTCCATCTCCTCTCGCTCTGTTTGGAAGCAGCACTCCAGCAGGAAGTCTACGCGACACGTCAGCTCATCCTGACAGAGAATCACACACAACGTTTCAACATGCATCGACTAATTTGCTACGCTTTATATTGTGTGGTAATTGACAAAAAGAGACGAACCCGTCTAGCCAGAATGAGGCACACAATGTAAAAGATGACCAGCCAGATCCCGGACATGATCTGAGGGTCCTTCAGTACCCCGACACTGCAGACAAACACAAATATAAAGTAATTCTAGAGTTGAACAGATCAATACAAAGGCCAACCCACTCACCCTTCCTACTTCATCTAACATAGATGTCTTGTTTCTAAGCTGGGTTTGCATCCCCCGCCACCCAGGAGGGCTTCTTTCTATAGAAAGCAGCTAAATAAATGATGGTGATCTGAAACCGCAGACAAGGATTCACAATCTGGGCTCGACGTCACGGACAAAAGGGAAGAAATTTAAGACCTTCCCGAAGTGAGGCTGGTGGCGTTGTGACTGCCGAGGGCGGTGAGCGGAGGAAAGTTTAACATGCGTAGCGTGGTTTTCATCTGCACGCACTCAGGGACACATAAGTCAACAAACCGAAATGTAAACAAAAACAAGATTTCAGTAATTGATTAATCTACTATTCCGATGATTAATTGGATAAAACACATAGACACATCCTGCAGGTTTTTTCATTTAAGCCTTTTTCATACAATTTTATAAATGTATTAAAGGATGAAAATAACCCAATAGTTTAATTCCTTTGTTTTTTAAATAAGAAAATAAGCATATTATTTCCTAAAATGCAGTAACATAGCATTCCTTTAGTGAACGCTTGATCACTTGTAGCAAAGGATGCATCTGCAGCTAAAAAATACTTCTAGCATCCAAGCAGCACCAGTAGTACTATGCATGGGTCACTCACTGTGTGTGATTTTTATCGTAGAACACATCCACAAGGCAACTGGACTCGTTTTCGTAGACTTTGAGGAAGAGGGCTAGGTACACCACCACAGCCAGCGTGAGCAGGAATCCCTTCACAGAGAAGCAGATCCTAACAAACACCATCACTCCCAGCATGGCCAGCAGGCAGCAGTACAGGTAGTACTGGATGTTTCCACCAAAAGGAGGGAGATCAGAGAAACAGGTGCAAACAGGTGAGATGTGTTGTTCAAACTTGGAACGGAACAATTCAGAGCTTTGCTTCAGATCCTATTACTGCAAATACAGTGAAACTTACTAGATAGTTAATAGTTAGCCAACAAGGTTAAAGATTAATGTAAACTATGGGAAATGCAAACACATCGAGAGAAATCAATGTTAGCACAGAAAAAGGTACAAAAACTGTTTCCTGTTTCCATGAATGAGCTTTCAGATGTAGAAAGAAGATCTCATAATCTGGTGAGACACTCACAGGCAGATTATACAGTCCGTGTCCTTCTAAATATGTGGTGTTAGTGACCGACGTGCAGTTTCTTCGTGGGAGGACGATCTGGAAAGAACACAGACACAGTGGAAATAAGACCATCGAGCAAACGAATCGACCGAACGATCGAAAACAATACCTACCAGGTTGAGGATGGCCATAAGCAGAGTGATGAGGATACACAGAGTGACGAGGAAAAGCCGCACCACCGCCCTGGCAGGGAGGTTGCGTGACAGCTTCACTACCCACTGGACATTTAATGGCAACTTGGAGTGCAATTTCTGATGAGGAAAAAGTGAAAAACGTCACTACGGCTGAGTCTTTTCAGGACACAGATAACTGGCGATCATTTCTACTTAGAAACTTAGGAGGAGTGAATGCTGCTGCTGGGTTTCCTTAGATGGAAAACGTTTTGCATCAATTTGAAGAATAAACTGAACTTGATGCATTGTTTGATAACTAGGTTAAACTGGAACTGATTTGATTATGTTGAATTGACTTTTTTTGTAAAATACCTTTTAATATGATGTGTTGTGAATTGGCACTATTTGAATAAAATTGAACTGATTTAAATAAGATGCATTGGAGGGATTCATGTCTTAAACATGCACAACAATGTGTTGGTCCATAACCTAAAATCCCAATAAAGAGCATTAAAGTTAGATAATATTGAAGTGGTTTGACTTATTTTGCAATAAGTTCTGTAGAACTTCATTTCATTGTAGCTGATCTCAATTAGCGTCAGTTACAACAAGTCACGCAGCGTTAATCTGATGTTGACATTGAAATGATGCAAAAACGTAGACGTTACCTTCATGTATGCAACAAAAGAAATGACCAGAAGTGCCACCATTACGGGGAAGGTCACACCGTAGGACACTGCCATTTGAAAGTTCCTATGACAGTAACAAAGTTGAGTCAAGTTAATCTGCTCACCGTAAATAATGATGTTCAGGACAATTAAGATGCAGCTTTATACACAATAGAGACAACGGTTGTATGCATGAAGACGTTTTAAGAGCTACTTACTTTTCAGAGACAAGCATCTGGACGATGAAAAGAGTCACGAAAATGATGAAGATGCAGCTTATCGAGTAGTGCAAATTCGTCACCTTTGACAGGCGGAACTGGAAAGCAGTTTTTAAAAAAGCTGGTTAGGGGTGATAATATTTAGTCTTTTCAGTCACAAGGTTTCCTGTGTAGTGCCCTGCCAAGGTACTAATACTCAAACTTTTGTATATTTTGTCACATTAAAACCTCTAACTTCAATTGGTTTTATATGGAGTTGAAGAAAAACGACACTTTGACTTGAATGAGTGTTCAGTTCAAACTCAGTCAGAGTGGATGGACCTCATTAGTGGAAAGGAGTTTTCATTTATAACGTTGGAAAAATGTCTTGTTTTGAGTGAATCAATCTGCAAGGGTAACTAGTACTTTTTTTATCAATACCAAGTGATTATTGACTACAAAGCTACTTGTAAGCTAGCTCTGTGTTATATCAAATGTTCTATGATATTTGCACTAGAAACTGGACCAAAAATACTTGGTATGATTTTGTTGTTTGTTTTTTTTTAGTAAATCTAACAATTTCCTGTTTTGAGCTGTGAAACTCTGCAGCTCTTCCAAAGCTACAATCAGCATTTGGGCAATTGGTTGCACTAGATTTTATTTATTGCTGTCTGAGTAAATGAGCACCACATTTTTCAGATTTTTATTTCTGAAAAATTTTGATTGCCATGTCATTTTTCTCCTTAAAATTCACAATTCTACTAAGATTCTTGTAAAACAAATTGAAGTCTGTGGTTGTAATGTCTCAAAAGGAGAAAAAACTGAAGGCATATAAATACTTTTTGCAAGAAATTTTTTGTGTACATACTTTTAAGGAGCATATATTAGGTTTCAGAAGAAAATATACCTGTTTCTCGACAGTGAGGTCATTAAACAACAGAGTCAACCAGTTGAGTTTCTTCACTTTCCTCCTAAATGAAAAGAAACAAGGAAACATTGGAGAAATTTAATAAGATAAATCAGTACCTGGTAGTTCTTTTATACTGTCGTTATATTTTAGACTTAAAAATTCAAAAAGATGGGAAAAAAGTAAGGGCATCTGCAAGTTTCAGCAAGTGAAATTTAAGACTTTTTAAGACCTTTTTAATGCCACCATTAATTAAATTTAAGACTGAAAGAATTAAAAATATAGGGGATGGTTGAGGGAACTTAATGTATAGCAATCAAGACTAAGCAAAAACTGTGAACCCGGCTTTTGAGTCCATGATAAACTCATACTAGCTAGAAAACTAGCTAGCAAGGCTATATCAGCCTCAACTGCCTTGAATGCAATGAAGATGTATGACTTCTGTCTGACAAAAATGACCCACAAGAAAAATAAAACTACATAAAACAGTAAAGCTGTGACAAAATTTAAGACCTGTGATTCACATATTTAAGACCAACTTACATGTTTTTAAAGCATTTAAGACATTTTAAGGCCTTTATTTTAGACACACAAATTTAAGACTTTTTAAGGATGTGTGGATATCCTGTAAACTCACCCAGCTATGTCCACTGTGTCCAGCGATCCCTTTATGCTGCTATCGATAGACAGACTAAAACAAATGAAAAGATATTATTGATGGCATCCTCTGAGAAGACCGGAGAGAAGGTTTCGTTTAGCTCCTTTAAGCTGGATGGATTTGACTTTGGAGTAATTTTAACAACGTCTCTTTAAGAGATTCTCGCCGCTTACCGGTTGGGGTTGTTGTGAAAAGGTGGTTCTCCCTGGAATCAAACACAAACATAACAGGCACTGTTAGACTGCCGTACAATAAACCATGATCAAACAGCTGTGAGAGACAAAACAGAGACTGTCCTGTATGTCCTTTACAAAACGGCCCAGTGGGATGGAGAAGCAGGAATACGTCCTTACCATCGATGTCAGCCGTGGACGCGGTATGACGCCTTTGAGAGGCTTGAAGGCCTTCTTTTTCTCTGGGTTGCTCAGGTCGGCGAAAGGGTGGACGTTCTTCCAAGATTTGAGGTACTGAGACATTCGGACGGACGCCCGCTGCTTGTTCTCACCCGCTGGCTGAAGTTACAGCAGAGGCCATTCAGTTATTAAAACAACAGCGCATACTTAAGGAAAAAATCTTTTAATACACATTTTAAGCTAATGTTTCCCCACAAGGGCAGGTTAAGGGGTAGGGGAGTTTTATTTATATAGCACATTTTCAGGAACAAGGCAATTCAAACTGCGTGCGCCTACCAGATTAGGCCTTCGTGGAACGCTGCTTGTTTTGTTGGGGTCAATAACCAGGAATGTTTTTCTCCCGTTAAGGTGAGTATTCCGACTTTCCCCATCCCCGTCCTCCACCTCATACGCTCCATTCAGGTGCTGAAGTGTTTCTTCGGTTATGTGGACTCGCCTAGTTAGAAGTTGAAATGTTTCCAGAATAGATTTAAACTTAAAAATGTTGCTTTTTCATTGAAATTAACTAACATTTTGCATGGTATCATACAGTTTAGTTATCAGATAAGGATCACTTTTCTTACCCAGGAAGGCCTCCAGACTCCATTTGATTGGCTAAGGTGACATCGTTTGACCAGACGTCATATTGCCACTTCTGAGAGCCAATCACACCGGAGAGCACGTTGCCAGAGTGAACGCCAACCCTCATGTTGATATCCACTTCTGTAGCCCGTCTAAGTTCACTAGAAGGAGGCAAACAAGTAGCTAAAAATCAAAGTTTCACTGAGAAAAATTGATGAAATCAAAGAAAATGTGGATGATTCTTTTTCAATTTGTCAGATTGATTAATAAGTGTCTTCACACCGTATTTAGAGCTCTCTCCTTATAATAAGCTAATCTAGTTTTCATGTTATTATTAAATACAGAATAGAATTTCATTGCATTTAATATGGAATGTAATAACTTTCCACACCAGAACAGCTTTTAGTTTGCGTTCAAAGTCCAGAAATATTGCTCCATTCAAATGAAATGGAACCAAATATTGCCGCATTTGATTTGCATTTGCCTCATACATGAATTTCCCAGGAATGCAAGCAATGAGGCCTCCACCTCCTGGTCTTCAGCATTTGCATCAAAGAGTTCAGAATGGAAAATAAAATGGATTATGCAAAATGTGTTATTTTAAAAGTGTGGGGAAAACACAACCAAGGTACTAATACTCCAAGTTTTGTATATTTTGTCACATTAAAACTACAAACTTCAGTTCACATGTCAACGGTACTTAGACGTGTGCATCAACTACTGCAAAAAAAAACAACAAAAAACTCTTAAAGGGGAAGTATTATGTGTTTTCCAGGCAAATGGTGCTATTTTATAGCACAGTCAAGTAACTATGTTAACTTCAGCTGTTATAAAAATGCTTCATATGTCAAATATGACATAAAAGAAATTTGATGTTGTAATTTAACGCCTAGAAATTGGGCGTCTGTCTCTTTAAAAATTCCTGGTCCTTCTGGAACTCCACCTTCAGGAAGTCATCCCAACAACCCTTCTCTATTAATCCTCCAGCAACGTTTTTACCAACATTGCAATGAGAATTAGCTCATATAAGGAGCTCAGCAAATGTGCAGACCCACTAGGTGTTTGTTAATTTCTGCTGGCTAGTCTGAAGGAGCTGAGTGGAGGGCTGCTCTGTGAGACATTACATCGGAAGCTAAGAAACTGCATCTCAAAGGCAGAGCTAAGTCCACTCAGGCTTTTTGCACAGCTGAATGGTTGCTATGGAGATTAAAAGATTTCTCAAACATGCATGAAACGATGAAAGTAACACTTTGCAAAACAACTGAAAACAACAACGTGTAAAACTTTCTGCATAAATCCATTGATATCTAAAAGTGATTGGAAAGTTGCTAAGAGCTGATCAAATATCAAAATGTCATTTTTATAAGCCAAAACCTAACAGAAAAAGTGAAAAAGGTGCATTTCTAAAATTATTTTGGAATTATTTTGGAACAAAGAAAATAATTCTTGGTTATTCTTTTTCTCTACTGATCATTTGGTGATCTTGTACGTTGTAAATGCCAGTATAACACATTTAGATAATTGAAAATTTTCTTGGGGAAGGGTTAGACAAACTCAGATAAATCCAGATGGACTGACTTGATGGCGGTGCACATGTCCAGGCCCATCCGAACGCAGTTGACGGCGTGGGTGGGAATGGGGTCAGGGAGGCCGGAAACACAATAGTAACAGTCCCCCAGGATCTTGATGCGGAGGCACTCGTTCTTCTGTGCTCAGAAAGAAACCCGGGGGACGAAAGAGTTGGGTCTTAAACATCTGATTAACAGAAAGCTGTCTATCACAAAAACGTGATGTAATTTGCAGCTTTACCTTTGCGATGTCGTCAAATTTGCCAAAAAGCTTGTTGAGGACCGCGACCAGCTCCTCAGGCGTACAGGTGCTCGCTAGCTTAGTGAAGCCGACAATGTCTGCATACAGGATGCTGGACAAACGCAGAGAAAAATAAATATTTAACATATGGTGAAGATAAAAAGGAACACATTTACGTTTTTGGTAGGATGTAGCAATCAAAGCTAACAATAAGCTAGTCAGGGTCTGTCACTGTGTAGAAGCAGAGCTCAGGAAGGAGATGTGACAAATGTAGTCAGTAAATTAAGTCTTCACTATAAAGTTATATTTATCAAGAACAAAATCAAAGAAACTTGCAGGAAAAACAGCAACCACAGACACTTAGGTAATAAGAAAAATGTGTGTTAAGAAGTAGCTGTTTTATTTCTTTCAGATACACCCTGAAGTGAGGAGTGCACTGACAAAGTCTTCAGCCATGTCTCATTTCTTTGTAAATTAGTTCTGACAGACACATTTTCATCTAAGCCTGTGAAAAGGCCTAGAGAAATATATAGTTTATTCTGTATATTATTCTGTATATGTCTGTAAATGTGAAGCACTTTTTCCACTCCAGTACAACTCAGTTCAAAACTTGATTTAATTAGTTTCTTTCTTTCCTTCTCCTTTCCTTTCTTCTCTATTTCCTTCCTTCTATTTTCCATATCTCCTTTTTTCTTTCTTTCTTTCCTTCCTTTCTTTATTTCTTTCTTTCTAGCATTGGCTCAGTTTGTCACATTGTGGTTGTAGTATGTGGAAATCAATAAATATCTAACCCCCGCTACTTTGTTGCCCCTAAATAAAAGTGGTTATGCCCACACCTCGCTTCTTTTATTTTTATTTGAGAAAAATGTTGGAAATTTAGTCTCGTTTCCCACTCCACGTCACATTTCTGAGCTGCTCCTTGTCGCTCCGTCACTCTAAATCCCAATAAAACCCGCAGAAGTTTGTGGTTGTGATCTAACAAAGCGTAAATATTGAGGATCTGTAACAGAACCAGTGAAGAGCGATCAGCGATCAGTGATCAGCGATCAGCCAACCCTCCACCTGCGGCTGTTACCTGACGTCCCTGTGCTGCCGAATGTAAAGGCTGTGAAAGTTGGGGTGGCTGCTGGTTTCTTTCGTCTCATCGCCCTTTGGCTTGGACAGCCTCCTGATCACCTCACTTTTCAGCTCCACGGCGATGTAGCGTGGCAACACCGACAGCAAGAGCCCCTCCTGTGTCGGATTAAACACACAGAAAAGGGTGGGAATGTGTGAGATGAAAGCGAGGCGGGACGTTTCGAGACTCGAAACCACCAGATTTCTGTCGCTCAGAAACGACAGGGATGTGTTCGGAGCCTGTAAAAAGAAAGTCGTGTTTGCTCGCGGGGTTGTGTTTCATCTCTTTGTTTGCCCGCCATGAATGGTGCCCATTTGGGTTTGCCTTTTCTATTGCTGCTCAGCCCTCAGACGAGTGAATGATTAATCTATTGGCCTAATAGCAGGGAAAGCATACAGGTACCAGGCAGCGGCTGGCCAGCAAACGAGGCCTTTAATGAGACCAATTACACAGACCCGTTTGTAATCCAGGTGAAACAAGCTGCCTAGAAAGACATTAAGGAGGGACTTTTCGTCCGACTGACTCCGTCCTATCTAAACAAAAGAGTACGGAGTTAGGAGAATCAGTGTGTTGTTACTGTAAATATGATTATACAAGTGTTTCAACCTGCTGATACTTCTTCACTTCCTTCTGGGAGCGCACGGCGCTGAACTCTTCCCGCTTCTTGTTGGATGCCCTGAGATCGTTCTCGGTCATCCACAGGTGGAAGACCCCGAAGCAGTTGACGCACACGAACAGCACGGCGTTCGCCACCAGCTGAAAAAAAGAGTTCATCTGATGACTTCTTCGCCTTCTGGACGTCACAGCTTTCCATGAGACACGACAGCGACATGCAAATTAGGCCGAGACAGGCCAAACGCTCCTTTTGTTGCTTTGCATTTGTCCTCAGTAAGATACATAATGAACGGTATTATTCAAGGTTCCTGTTTACACATGAATAAGTTGTAAAGCAGTGACATATCTGCCTGATCATTTGCATTTTTTCTAGAGGAAGTAAATCATGTTGATCATAGAATACAAAATACTTTTGTGCATCTTCATGCTACGTCTGAATTATAATCTTTATGGGAAAGTAATGTTGCAAATATCTCAAAATTCCTTAGTATCACTCTAAGCTGTTCATATTGGATTAGATTAAATAAATTATTCAGTCTTTTGAAAGAACTAAAGATGGTGCTTTACCTGTTCGGCCAGTTGTGGAATGTTTGGACGAGTGTTTGCATTCTTGACAGGGACATACACACTGATGATGATGATGTGAGAAACACTGCTTCCTATCCCAACTATGAGGGCCCAGGTCAGTGAGAGGGGCAGGACTGTGTAAACACTCAGAGACAGGAAGAGGAAAAACGCCACCTGAAGACAAGAAGAGAGCAATGGGACTAAGACAGGGTTTCTGCAGCTATCACCAACTCAAATTTAAATTTTCTAAAGACATTTTTAAGACCATTATTACTGAAATTTAAGACATGCATCGCGAGAGAAGTGTGCAAAAGCAGTAGTGTCCAGAATGCACCTGGCATCATATGCGTTAGCATCGGAAGTGAGCCAGTGGCAAAGACAAACATCGTCCAGCTGGTGATAATTTACACTTGTCAATGATAGACTCAAAAGAGCTAGCTGGGCAGCTAGCAAGGGCTTATTGGCAGCTAGTTAGCAGTGGACTCAACAGACTTGAGAATAAAAAAATCTATATAAAATATAAAAGAGTAAATAGTTCTGCAACAAAATTTAGAACCTGTAATGTATTTAAGGTAAACTTAAAATATTTTAATGAATTTAAGACATTTTTAAGACCATTGTGAATTAAATTTAAGAGAAATGTACAAAAGTAGTAGTGTCAAGCTTTTTTGCCCAGAGTGCATCTGGCATCGTATGGATTAGCATCAGAAGTGAAGACTGGTGAAGATGAACGTCAACCAGCCAACTGCCGGTAACCTACACTTCGTAAAGTTAGTGGTAGATGAAAACAGCTAGCTAACTAGCAAGGGCTTATTAGCAGATAGTTAGCGGTGGGTTTGATTCAAGCTTTTGCCTGACAGAAAAGTCTCATGAGAAAAGTAAACAACAGACTATGCAAGAGTAAATAGTCCTGCCATGACAAAACTTGAGACCTATGACTTACATTAACTTACATGATTTTAAATTAATTTAAGACATTTTAAGGTCTTAATTTCAGCTACAAAGATTTAAAACTTTTTAAGGATGTGCAGACACAGTGACCGAAGCAAAGAACGAAACTCAATCCCATTTTCTATTTTAGCTGCTTCTCACCTGTTCCCATGCGTTCACCTCTCCCCCTGTGAAGATGAAGACCATCGCCGTGACGTAAAGCATCCCCCAGATGAAGAGCGCCAGCGCTCCCCCACAGCGTCTCACTGTGGCCACCCAGGGCAGGCATGCGAGCACGATCACGTTCAGACAGAGAACCACGCACACCACCGACAGGGCACCAACGTGATCGTTAAGGTACGGTTCTTTTGTCTGGATGATGCAAAAATTAGCAGATTAAGGTAAAGTTTAAACAGCAACTCTTACAAACAACATACAGTTTTCTTCTTTCATACAAAGTGTCTTCCTGGGATAACATTAAGTTCGGGAAGGCCTTCAGAGATATCTGCCTTTATCTCTGTAGTCGTTGCCTATCAGGCTAGGAGCTCAATAGTGTAAAAAGGCTCTACCATATTTTATCCAAAGTGAAAAAAATCAGCTTTTGTTGACTTAGCGTGACAAAATTTGCATCATTTTGTTTGGAGGGAGGCATCCGACTGATCTTCACAACACGTTGATTGTGATCAGCGTGTCGTTGATCCCTGTAAGATCCAGTTATTTCACAGAGCTTTGTGCGAAGTGATGTGTGATTGGTCGGAGGTTTGTGGGCGTGTTTCAATCAGAAATGTACAGAAGCGTTTTAATTGCCAGAACCTGGGGATAAATTCAGAAGACGTAAAACTTGTGCTGTTATAAAAAGTTTCTTGTCATAATGAGATTAAAAACAAAATATCTTCTCATTTAAATCAGAAAGTTAGCAACAGTAAAACAGCAACACCTTTTGGTCTTTTTAGTCGTCGTCTAGGAAACAGGGTGAGAAGGAGGAGAGTCATAGTGAGCAACTTAATGCCTTCTTAACAAGTCATAATCTGTCTGAGGAGCGTATTTTTACATCTTGTTATAACAAGATATAAAACTGGTCACATTGTGACAAGGAACTCATTAAAACAAATAGTATATTGTTATAACGAGATATGAAACTTGTCTTTTGTAACAAGGAGAGCCTTAAAAGCCCTACAGAAGGCCTACTTCTGCCTACCTAGCTGATATGAAGCAAAATCATCAACATGAACAAGAACATCATGTAGCTTAGGACCCAAAACCGCCATCAGAACGCCGCTCTTCCCTGGCTTTGTATGGGAAACTATTATCACACATTTAGGCGTGAAAGTGTATCCTAAAGATTGACAGTCACATGAGTGGAATCCCTGTAAGACTTGCTTTTATATCCCGTTGTCTTGATAACTGTAAGCCGATTTCCTTTGGAACTAGCCAGGCGCCTGCTGCTTGCTTCCAAAAATTCGTTTTCATACAAATATGTTGCTATTTCCTCTCTGTGTCACTTTATTTTAATAAAACTGTTTTCGTCCACACCACAGCAACCAACTTTTTAAAAAAGTATTTTTGAATGCCACTGTATGTTTATTCATCTGAAACTTGACAGGTTATGAGCCCCGAACGAACCAAAACAACTCCTGTTGCGCCGCAGGTCTTATTTATCTCTTTATGGCACAGTAGAGTACAGCAGCAGTACAGTGGGAAAAAAAAGAATAAAAAAAGCAGGCTCTATTTTAGAGGCTTTGTCAGGTTATGAATTAAAAGCTAAAATCAATTTCATCAGCAAATCCATCAAAGGTAATACAGGAAGTGTGTGCAAAGCATTCCAGTGACTGACCTATAAACCCATCATCTGCTGATCTCTCAATGAGACGGAGCAAAATTAAAAAGCCTTTTTTCATCAGCATGACAAGTGGACTCTGCTTTAAATGTGACACTTTAATTTTCTTTTCCATGAAACAGAGGGAAAGCCTGGTAATGTTTTTGCAGTTACTATAGTTACTATTTTATTTGATGTTACAGGTTGCCATGAGTTCGCTTTGAAGACAGAACTATGAATAATAACACAATTACACACACACACACACACATGCACGTGATCATATCCAAGTGCAGTAAACACAGCATATCAAACATGTTAATTGCTCCTGCTCAGCTCTGCGTAGGTGTGACGTGTTGTTCCGTTTCTGGGGAGGCGCAGGGACGGCTGCATGGGGAAGCTCTGACGTAAGGACGCGCGATCTGAGCTGCCCTGACGTTGGAGCAGCAATAAAGCTTTAGGAGTTCAATGGAACCGCGTTCTGAAAAAGTCTCGCATCTTTAAACGTAGGCAAATACTGCGGGGATACTGGAGACTGTTGACACGCGCTACTTTATTTTTACTGGAATGAAAAGCATCGCAAACCGGAGCGCAAGAATGTCCTGGTGTTTTCACAAAAACAGGTTTAATGCTCCATTAAGCGCCATGGTTAGATTTCGTTTTTAAGTCGTTGATTTTCACCGTGATGAAGTAAAAAGTCTGACCTTTGACTCGGAAGACTAGACGATCTAATATATCAACTGATCATTGTATAAAACAATCGGGGACTAAATTCTTCAAGATAAACATTTTCCCAAAGCTGAGAGGTTTGACCTGGTTTTGATTGAAATCTCAAATGTGAGAAATTCCTGCTTGTTTTATTTCCTTCTAGGCAGTGTTGTGGACACAAACATGTTCAAATGAGTAACATTTCCTAAGAATTGTACAACCTAAAGTGGTGGCAAGCGTCCCAGAGGAACTTGAACTCATGATCTATTTGTGCATTAACAGTTTCTTCAAAATGAAGAGAGTTTCAACACAGTTTCTCCAAGAAAAAAAAAAGAAGAGGATCTGGGCATAAACAGCAAGGTCATGCTCCTACACACACTCCTGTAGTAGTGGAACTGATTAATTTACGTGCAGTGAATAATATTCAAGTGAAACAAAGTTCTACAAAGTTTTCACTTATAAGTTATATAACTTTATAAGTTTTGACTTATAAAGAAGAGGCTCCAAAAAACTTGAGTTTGGGCCAAAGGTCAAAATCTCGAGAATAAAAGTCATAATATTAGCAGAATAAAGATGCAGTTTTACCAGAAGAATGTTGCAAAATTACACAAAAATAGTTGTTTTAATGAGAAAAAAAAAGCTTCACAATCTGGCATGACCAGCTCAGTTCATAGCTAATTCTTTGAAATGGACTAAGATGTTTAAATAATCATTTGCTTTACTGATAATAATTTGAGTACTTCCTTCACCGATACTAAAGAATAACTTCACAAGATGCTCAAACATTCCTTATTTTAATTTCTTTGGTATTTTTCGTGTTGGAGTTCTCATAAAATTACAAGTTATGTCTTTACAATTTTGACTTTATTATCATAGGACAAATCTTGTAATATTATGACTTTATTCTTGTAATTTAAAAAAAATTAACATTTTAATTGAACACGCTTGTCAAACAAGACGCCCTGTATATACTGGGATCAAAAAATAAATCTCGATTAATCGATAAAATCAATTTGAAGCCCTTTGTTTGTGCTTCTGCAGTGGATTGACACATTTAATTTTATTCTGAAAAAAACGATTTTCCTTCCATTTTATTATTATAAGATACTTTATGTTAATCAGTTGCATAAAATTTAAGTAATAAATCCAAACATTGAAGTGTAGGAATATTTTTTGCGAGGCGGTCTGTGTGAATAAGAGCTGCTGAAATTAGTGTCTAAAATATGGTTTATACAAGCACTAAGAAATGTGAGGAGAACTGAACAAGTGAATTAGCTAGAAGAGACTGTATGCAGTAACACACATCATATTTGGAGCAACTTCATGTGGAGAAAAGCAGCCAACATTAAGTCTGAACTTCACTGATTTAGGGCTGCAACTAACGATTAATTTAGTTATCGATTAACTTATCAATTGTTCTGACGATTAATCTGTTAATCGGATCAAAAAATAGGCACATTCTGCAGATTTTTCATTTCAACATATGTTTAGAAAAACATCTGTTGATTAGTTTTGGATTAACTGATTAACAACTGGATGGCAAAATGTGCCCAAAAGGATCATTTTTACAGCATTTGAACCAGGTGCAGCTAAAACTAGACGACTTGAGGAGCTTTTAGTAGAGCAGGTTTACAGACAAAGGTGTTTTTTTTTATCTTAAGTGCAAAATGCATCTATTTTTTGTACAGTTTTGACTTAATTATGACTGAGTGTGTTGTTCTTTCAGCAATTGGACTTTTTTGAGTCTGCACACTGTAGTTAATGATTAATCGATTGCTAAATTAGTTGATTAGTTTTATTACAATAATCAATTAATCCAGTTAATGGTTTCCACCCAGTACTGGTCTATTGAATGATAAGTCTTCCTAGCAGACCTGTGGAAGACAAATGGAAAAGAAGTTGAAACACTGAAGCAGACAGACACTCGCTCACGGTTCATCTCACCCTTCCTGTAGCGGCAATGACGATGATGATGACCACGCAGAAGATGATGGACAGCAGCAGGCCCGACAGCATGGCTGGAGTCTCCTCAACGCAGCGCAAGAAAGCTCTGCTCGTGGCCTGATAGCAGCAAAACACCCCTTCTTTCACACTCCGTCTAGACCGGGTGCTCTGCCCGTCGATGTCGTCATCCTCGAGGTACCGCTCGGACCTGAGGTCCACGCTGTCTCTGGTTTGCCTAACGATGGACGATCTGGGCGAACTGCCATTGGTCGAGTTTTCCGCTTTCGATTTGCCAGTTAGGTCCAACATGGAATCGCCTCCGATAAAGTCCAGGTTGCTCTTCTTGGCCTTGTCCGAATCCAGGCTGGTCCCGGACAAGTTGACGGGGGAAACAGAGCTCATCTTCTCCAGCTTCTTCGTGTCGAGCTCCAGCAGCTCTCCGTCATAGAGGTCCGTGCCAAAGCTGCTGCAGGCGTAACCGGGGCTGGACTTGGTGCTGCTGTAGTCCGAGTCGGTGCAGCTGTTCGCCTGCAGTGGAAGGTTCATGTCGTTTTGTAGCTTATTGCCAGATGGATCAACCGGGGACTCCTGATCCATGCTCACTTCTCTCCCCTTCAACAAAGAAATGGCCTTGAGAGGTTCAGGAACATGCGCCGTCTTCACCTCACCCAACTCCACGGAAACCGGGGACACGCCAAGTCCTGCCAGGCTCTTTCCAGGAACATCTTGCTGTTTGAGCTCCAAGTTACTGGCTTTGCCCTTGCCATCGCTGGAGATGACAACAATGTTTGGCACTAAAGCTACCTGTGCTGCTTCTTGTCTGGGCCTGAATTCATCCTGCAAAGCTGTGGACTCGTCTGGCATTGTGATCCGTCAGCTTCTTTCCTCGAGATAAATACCTGCGAGCGCAATCTTACAACTTGTCACAACTTGTCGCAGGGTGCTTGTGTGTCGGTTTACAGTGAGTTTGAAGTGCTGAAAGGTCCCACAGATCGATAAGGAATCTTTAACTCGATCTCCTTCAATGAGTTCTGTCCCATGTTTTGAGGAAGACGAGCGTCTCTGCCTAAGAAAGAGAGCTCAAAATGAGTATGGAGCAAAGAGAAAACACATTTATAATCAATGAAAAAGAAGCACATCTAAGAGGAAAAGTAATGAGAATAGCACAAGCACAGCATGTACCTACCTTTGGTTTTAGTGCCATTTTCATAACACACCACTTTGAGACATTTCCCCATTATGCAAAACGAGTTAGTCCTCTTCCCCCGTGACACATACGCCTGCATACCGCACATGTACTGTACAGCTGTTCAGGTGTGTACCGCATTGAAATGTCAGTGACTCACCCAGTTCGCATTAATAACATTTTTTCCCATCAACACCTACTGCCAGAGCTTCAGCCCAGCTCTCTTTCTGTGGCTTCCCTCTTTTTGCCTCTTCTTCCCGTCACAGAAAACCGCCTCTCTGGCCAGCCGGTGTTTCATGGCTACAGTTCCCCATGCAACCTGTCGGCTCCCTTGTCACGTTAATTCCAGGATTAGACTCAATTTTTTTTAATCTGTCTGTCCTGCAGTGATAAATCTGATTTATCACTGTTCCAGTAGGGATTATGCTGAAATTCATCTCACCTGGTGTAGCCGATCAGTTTAACTCTGTGTCATTGTTCCAGCTCAAATCAGAGGAAAAAAATACTTGCAGCTCAAATGACTCTAAATTACTGGTAATCTTTACATGAGCTGCTGTTCTGGTAGTATCCTTTCCTCCTTTCGGCTGGTTTCACTACTCTGTTCTGTTAGTCAAAGAAGCAATTTCCTAAAAAAAGGGGAAGTTTCCAGAGCTAAAAGTCAAACTTAATCCAGGAATAGGCAACTTCTACTCGTCTGCTCAAACAGGCTCTACTTGGATACCTGAGTGCAGTCTGTTCATGGTGACCAAAGAAAACTACAAATAAATACATAAATAAAAATACACAAAGATGAAAAGCTCTACCATTCAGATGCAACGAGAAATCTCTCAATCGTAACACAACATGCCCTCAAGGTGTGATGAGACACATAAGAATATCCCAGTGACTAAGCAAAACATCCCATGCATTTTGTTATTATTGTATCTCAAAGGTTTATTTTTATGTACACTATCAGCCCACTGGTAAAAAGTTTCAAGTTTTATTACTAAACACAAACAGTGGATTTACATGAAGTCAATATGGTGGAGGAAAACAATATTTTATATTCTTAAATGAGAGTAAATCCTGACAACCTCCCACTCAAATTAGAATAAATAAATACTAAAAAACTAGTTCCTTAAAAGGCTCTTAGATCCTCCAAGATTTTTTTCTTCTCAAATTAAAGAAACCAAATGTCAGAAAGAACAAGTTGCAAGAATACATAAAAGCTACAACATGCTATAGTTCCTTTAAAGGAACTATAGCATGTAGTTCCTTTACATGCTATAGTAAATTCTGGAATGTGAATGATAAAATATTATTTAATGTGATAAAGTAAATGCAACCTCTTGTGTGTAATTATGGATGGTAATAAGTCAATCAATACAAATTTAAAAATGTTTGGTGTTGCTATATAAAGTGCTAAAAAAATCTGTTCACATTCACCTAAAATAAAAATAATCTTAGCCGTGATAAGGTCTCACCTTTCCCCGGTTTAAAGAGTTTGGAAGAAAATTTAACAGTAAAACATGACATTAAAAGTATTGCTCACTTTCCCTATTCAAATAAAAGGAGTGAATTCACTAAAAATGAAAGCCATGTGCCATGAAGATAGATAGATATTCATACCTTATTGGTTGACAAAGTTATCTTCGATCTCCCTGAAAGTCCAGCTGACAGGCAGGACGTGGTTGAATTTCCCTGAGTCTCCGTCGCTCCGCGTCCTCTCACTCATCTTCCTATCGATATCAAACAAAACTGAAAAGGCACAATAAACATTACCGAACTAAAACCGAGCCAAAAACAAAACAATATCCGTCGAAATCGTTATTTTTCGTTGCTGAAAACAGCCCTTAGAAAGTCCGGGTCTCGATGCAGCGCACCAGCCTTTCCGAAGTTTGGCTTCGGGCGCGAGGAAGGGAGCTGAGTCCGAGCGTGGCCGCGCGCGCCTGCGTGCGTGCGCGGGGGCGCGCTGGTCCAGCAGCAGCAAAGCAAACAGAGTGAAAGTAAACAGAGAGGCAGAGGGAGAGAGA
Source organism: Poecilia mexicana (assembly GCF_051168715.1). Lineage (NCBI taxonomy): Eukaryota > Metazoa > Chordata > Actinopteri > Cyprinodontiformes > Poeciliidae > Poecilia > Poecilia mexicana. Next base: position 7,517,732 of record NW_028263387.1, read on the forward strand.
TGGGGAGGAAAGACGGGGCAAAGATCAGACTTTCCATGAGACGCGGTGGAGAGGCTGACTGGTTCCGTGTTGCAGGATTTTATTCAGTTTTTAAAATTGTAATTGTGCTGCAAAATCAAGACTCTGGTCTGTCGACGGATTTACTTTTTATTTAAAAAATGAGCTAATACAGTTAGGTGGAACAAATCAACGTAAAACAGCATCATTAAAGTAGACTTGTGAATGAAATAAAGGTTCAAGTTTTATTCAGGTTCAAGTTCAACATCTCACAAAGGTGCTTGTAGTGTTGGTAGCATCATGCTAAGGGGATACTGTTCTTCAGCATAGGAACAATAAAGCTGGTAAGAGTTGACCAGAAGTTGGATAGTGGTAAAACAATCTAATGGCTTAGGTTTTCCCCTTCAATCTGACTGAGCTGCTTTACAAAAACTAATCGTAAAAGTATGAAAAAATAAACATAACCTAAGAGACATGCAGCTGTAATTACAGAAAGATGTTTCTAAAAAAATGTTTTTAATTAAAATAGAATCAGGCTGAAATAAGCGCACTCCACACTCTTCAGTTTTACTTTAGTGGTTTTCAGACTTCAGATTATGGTTGCAGTAGTTGTACAGGTTGACGAGGTCAAGCAGAGGAAAATTAAAATTAGACAAAGCAAAGGAACAGCACAGAAAGCAAACAAAACGAGATAAACACAGCAGAGACGGGATTTATAAACAAAGACGAGGAGAGATTAGTTGTAAAATTAGATCAATGTGACAAAGTTGTGGAAAAAAACTGTTCAAACCTGAGATTAAAAAAAGGGAAAATGAAATCATGGATACATAAAATGAAAGAAGAGATGACTTAATAACCATAATTATAATTTTGATTACTTTTGTTATCATTCTAGACACAACAGTCCTGTAGACATCATAATAACAATGTCCAAGCAGTTATTGAAGATAGTATGCAACAGCAGCCGAAGGTTGGTTTTAGTTAAAACATTTATAGTTATTAATAAATCAAAAATGCTGCCATTTTAAGCGAAGAAAAACGAACTGACTCAATTAACGTTCTGTTCAAAGGTTGTCTCTGAATTTGTTTTTCCCCTCTCTGTCGTCTTGTCTATTTTTTCCAGTCGAATAGCTTTATTGGTGTGGCAATATTTCCCCACATTGACAGCCACCGTATTTTTATGACATCAGCAAACACACATGCTCATACCTGACTGTAGATGGCACAGACGCTTACTTTACTGCACGGTAGAGTGTGTATGATGCTGAGATCTGGAGGATTAAAAATTTTGATATCAAAAGTCTGTGTTCATGTCTCGGGATATACCTTTTTAAAATTAAATTTTGTTTAAAAAATGTTTACTTTAAGTTTATGTTTAGTGCTGTTGTGGATGAATGAATAGAAGTGAACAGTTTCAGTTTTGTGAGACTTGTTTGTTCTTATTATAGTATCATGGGGAAACAATTGAAAGGAACAAAAGCAGAGGGATGCGGATGTAGTCCAAGTGTCAAAGTATAACTTCAAGGGCGACATAAAATTCATCTTGACTTTATTTTTCTGTTCAGTTGCTGTCAATAAATAATTAAGTGAAAATATTTTTAAATTCTTACTATTGTTATTCCTCTGGAACAAAGTACGGCCGTCATAGTTAACAATTGGGCTGTTTTGGGATTAAACTAAACTTCCACAGCCGTAATGTTTTCCCTCCACTAATCAATGACAAATTAGAGGACTGAAATAGAAAAACACTGTTGGTATTTCTTCTAAAATGACCTGATTACCAATAACTTTCTGATTGTCTGAGGTAAATGTACAATACGACACAAAAGCTATTTTTTCTTAGCCACTCTTCAAAATGGAGCTATCAGTTTAAACTTAAACTTATCCATGTTTACGGACAGGACAATAATGAAAATCTTGCGCCATTGCCAAGTGTGCCAATGCGTACGCCACAAAATCACTAAAATGAAAATATATTGTATCTCTTTGGCTCCATTTAGTTGAATTTTATTTTAGAAAAATAAATATTAATGACAAACTTTGTCAACAAATGTACAGAAAAACAACAGGTTAACAAGTTAAAAAGATTAGGAACTGGAAAAAGGACTTTGACAAAAAGTGTTTGAAAAATACAGCTAACAGCAGATAAGGTAAAAATCTAAAAAATGATCTGCCAGCAAAAGTTTCCTTCACTTATTATCACAAACATCAACTCTGATTTATAGAGTCTAGAGCATATTTGACTGTGTCGAGTTTTCAAATCTCACATATTTACACCCACAGGCCTCATCTGTATCGTTCCTCCCACACAGAAAACAGAGATAGTTTAAAACACAATCTGATATTTATAAGATTTTTGTTCCATTCTGGAAACACAAGACAGATCATTTTCAAGCTTTCTTGACATTAGGGCCCCATCAGAATAGGACAAGTTATAGAGACAAGACTGACCAAAACCAAAAATTATGAAATATTAAAATTAAAGGGAGAGCCTAAGCACAGGCTCGCCTAGAACACAGTTCGTAAAGTGACTGCCTCTAAATCCTACAGAAAACAGTAGTTATTACCAGAAATTGCATGCATTGTAAACTACCATTTTCCACTATGCAGACAAGAAGTTTGGAGCTAAACAAGATGACTGCTAATGTTCATTCAGTATTTGGAGGCGTGGCCAAAAAGGACTGAACGGCTTTATTGACTTCCTCTGCTGCCATTGCTAAAACTATACGCAGACTACAATACTAAAAGGAAGCAGACAATTTATGTCGTTGTTCCCAACTTCTCCTTCTGTTCACTGATTGGTTCAGTTGAAATTCTACTGGAGGAATCCAGGCCAATGGCAGAAAGCCCAGAAGGAGCAGTGAAAGGAGATGAGAATCTAATTGCATATATGAATGTAGCGGCCAGATAAGAGAGAATCCAGGACTCACTCTGAAGAGATTATGCAAAGAGCATATAAATGTCTCCCTTGTGAAATGTTTTAAGAGAAGACTCACAGCTGGCGAGGGTGATAATTGTGTCACATGATTTATTGTTAAAAGAAAAAGAAAAGGTTCCCATTGAACACGTGTGTTTACGTTAGATCCCCCCACCCTCCAAGTGTACGACTATTCTATTGCAACAAAAGTAGCATTTATTCAAAAGTTTCCAAACGTTTTTTTCTCAGTAACTTCGCAGAGTGCTGTACGTGTCACATGGCGGAAGTTCTTTATCATTATCAGTAGCCCTTTAATCTCCATCTATAGCGCCAAATGAGTTTAAAAGTCATGTTCAGGATGTTCCCCAAAATAGACGTGTTGACTTTTTGCTCCATTGTTGCAGGCCTCGCCAAACCGGTTCAATGTGAATCTATTCTCGGAAAGACACGGCACCATATTCTTCTGTGAAGCTAAAAAAAAAAAAATCCTTCCTGTGTAAACACACGAGTATGCATTGTGCTATAGTTTTTTAGAAATAAAACAGAAAGTCACAATAGCAGAGCACCAATCACTGCATCTGCATTCTTTTTCAGGTTGCAGCCTTTTATTCTGATTCGGCTCAACTCTAAAATTGTCTGGGATTTTCTTTGTTGTCTTGATACGTTTCCTCATTTCAAATCACAGTTTTGGATGAGTTCACTTTAGTCATGTCGGTTTATTGAACAAACTGGAGCTTTGTTCACTTCAGCTTTTAAGTCTTTCTGAAACACGCAGTGGTAGCACTTTGCAGAGAGGTTCCTTAATTTAGGGACGGAACATGAAACTTTGGCAGCAGACTAGGAAGCAGGTTAAAACAGGAAGCTGCTCATGTGGATTTAAAGGAACCAGCATTGTTTTCATATGAAGCCTTCAAGAACTTTAACCCTTTTAACAACATATTTCATCACAAAAAGGTAAAAAAAAAAAAAAAAGTTACATTTGGCTTCTTCTTATCCGATAAATGGAAGTGATGTCTGACCCCTGGTGGACAAAGTGAAGCACTGCAAGTTTAGTTCAAAGTTTTGCACTACGGTTTTTTTTTTCTTTCAAACCAGTGAAAGCAGATTCCAAAATAATGTGCTAAATTAGCGTGTATTTTAAATGTCAAAGTGAAAAAAACAAAACAAAAAAAACAAAAAAAAAAACTGGAAGTGAACCGACTTAAGCACAAGAACTTCCGGTGTTTAGATTCCAGCTTTTAAGTGCGTAGTTCATTCCTAGAACTATGGACTTATTTTTCTGTTATTCTTTTGCTAAAGTCAAAATGAATGTGATCAGAAAAATTGACATATTTGAAAATGCTATTCTAGAAATGTATTACAACTGCTATACACAATGATCTACAAGCATACACTTCTCAAAAGCTAGAACAGGCAATTTGAACTTTTGATCTCAACCCCAAGATGAACTGGTTCCTATTTACAAATTACTTTCCTTGAAGAAAAGAAAGCTATATTAGCATTCCATCTAACTATACAAGTTTGATTTTCTTCCCAATAAAATTGTTCTCAATAAAAATATTTCTTTTTCTTCTTGTCAGGGCAAAACGAGTTTGGAACTGTGACTAAAAATCGACCGGATGTCGAACTATTCATATTTTGATGGCTAACAGTAAAAACAGCAACTTTAAATATTGAAACTTGAGTTTATCCCACCTGTGTCCTTCCAGTTGCCATTATGTCTCGTGAACACAAGTCTAAGAACATTACTGTTGAAGATGGTGAGTTCGATGCATTATTTTCACCACAAACAGGATGTAAAAGACAACGGAAATACCACAGGAATGACTTTAATAAGCTCTTAAAATTTACAGATGTAAACACAGCAAGTAAAATGATTTCAATAATCAAAAAGTTAGTGAGATAGTAACATGAAAAAAAATATCTTGATTTGCTTTAATCTCTTCGTTTGGTCATAGTTTTGCGTACGATTGTCAAACCTGACAATATTAAAAAATAAAATAAAATCAGGGACCAAATGTACAAAATGTTGCAGGGTTTGGTTCAGTGTTTCTATAAGAAGTTTTAAATGACATCTGCCCACCTACACCGAGCATCACATATTTCCACCTCTGCATAGCTGTTAAATATAGAAAAATGGAAAGTTTTTTGCATTTCTTTCTCAAAAATAAAATCTTAATAGTCAGAAACCTACCATTTGTTAAAATCAGTGTGTCAAACACTAATTTTATTTTTAAAAAGTTATAAATATCTTAATTAAAGGTCTACCGATTATCAGGTGTTTTCTTTGTTCGCTCATTAGCATGCTAGCACCACCTAGCATGCTAATATTTAGCCCTTCCACTCGTCTGATTGAAATCTAATGAAGAAATTGGTGTTGGAAGCATAAGGGGGAAAGAAAGAATCTCCCCGCTTAGTAATTGTGAACTGAAGATCAAAACTAATTCATCCAATCCGTCTCTTTTGAGACACGCAGACCAAACCAAAAAATATGTTGCTAGCTTAACTCTGTATTTATGAGTTAGTTTTATACCTACTCTTTGAAAGTAAGAGTCCATTTGGCAACTTTCACTGAGCCGAGGGATCCAGGAAGGTGTAATCTACTAAACGTATAGCTGAACCATTTGCTAAAAATAGAAACGCATTTCTTTTGACATTTACATTTTTCCCGGAGCTATTTTCCAGGCATGTTCTTCTCATAGCTAAAAACTGGATTCATAATTCTCCACCAAGTCAGAGCTTAACACAACCAACTGCTGTGGCTAGCTGTAGCAAGTCTAACACAAATGCTACGTAGAATTTTTATTATTTTTTTTCCTTTTTCTAATCTGTTTAATGGAAAATTTACCTTTGAAATCAACAACAATTGCAGTCTTACGGGCTCATAATTGTCGGCTCATTTCTCTCTGGGAAATAATTCCAAGTTCACGGTGCAAAGCAACAGTTTACTGAAGTTGTGGATTAAAAGCAGAAGCTCAAATAAATATTAAGACTTGAACATAAAAGGTCCCGGCAAAGGCAGCACAGAGGAGACAGAGGAGACGGGACGTTCTCGATGATTTGTCGACGTTTTGTTGCATCTTTCAGATAATGCACAGATTATCTGTAATGTGTAGTTGGAATTGCTTTGGTACAACACAAAGCCATTTAAGCAGGAAAACGTTTTATCAAAAAAGGGAAAAAAACAAACAAAAAAAAAACTATTAAATAAGGAGATTTCTAGTCCTTCTGCTGCTCTAAGATGAGATCAGAAAGCACATTTATGTCCCTCTCTGCCAGATGGCACTGCAGCACCAGCGTCACCATGTTGTCCTGTCCCTCGAAGATGTTGAGCAGCTGCTCCCTCAGGTGAGCCGTCTCTTCGGGGCTCCTGTCGGGGGTCACCATCATCCGGTGGCCGCCTGCCCCAAGCTGCCTGTGCTGGCTCTCCGCCTCCCACCTCCGGCTCCTCCCTCGGCCGCCAAACGCTAAAGAGTCCACGGCGCCCCCGGGGGTTCGGTCGCGGAAGTTTAAGGGTTCGGTTTGGGAGCGAGGCGGCTTGGTGGAAGGAAAACTGCTTGCTAAGCCGGCGAACGAATGATTTCCTGGATCGGGAGTCCTGAAGTGAAACAACAAATGGAATGAGGTGGAAATAAGTGATGGTGATAAATATCAGCCTGATACAGACGTATTAAATGACTAACATCTGCCGAGTCCGATGTTAACGATTAATAGAGAAAACTGAACCAAAAAGACTTGGTTCAACAAAGTACTGACCAGTAACTACTTACTTTTGTACTTGGGTAACTTTATGGGAAAAAGAAATAATTTTAGGAGTAGTTCTACTACACTGTAGTTTTTAGTTTTACTTGAGTGATATTATCACTTAAGTAAAACCTCTGGGTAACATCGGCTGTTTTGAGTAACTTGATTAAATGAAGAACACGTTTTAGCCAAAAATGCACCAGATTCAGGGATGCAGCTACAGTGTAAAAATGGACTCAAACTATATGCTGTGCTTAATATGATCTAATTTGGAAAAGTATTTCAATTCAATTTGTTATTTTGTAATTATGTTATTTGTTTTTTTGTTTATTTCAATTTAGTTTTTAAAATATCAGAACTTGTCTCTCTGATGAGATTATTATAAAATATTAAATCAGATGAACTGATCCAGTACTCGGTTCTTGAGTAGGATTTTTACCAAATTCTTTTTCTTTTTTGCCGTTAATGGAGTAATTTCATGGATGGAAACTTCTTACTTTTACTTGAGTGAAAATATTTTGATGTAGTTAAGTCCATCTATTGAGTATTCTAGCCATCTGTGGTTCTGAGACGGGATGTCTCCAATGTCCCAAGATGGACTCAGATGAATGCTGAACATAATAAAATTTTATCTGATAACTCATGTTTTCCTTCCTATCCATTTCACAACTGTGCTAACACTGTTAGCCTCAGGCTAGCTGGTTTGTTACCTGTGCTCTGAACGTAAGAAATCGTCCAGGTGAGGCCCTCCTCTGCCCAGCGGGTCATCTGGAACCATAAAGAGATCGCCGACAAATGTGTATTGAAGAAGTCTGAAAGAACAACAAGAGACGGATTAGAGCAGGGGTCCCCAAACTTTTTCCTGCGAGGGCCACATAACTGTTCCCTTTTCTGGTCGGGGGCCGGTCTCACTTTTTCGAGAAAGAAACCTCAGAAAATCTTTGTTGACCCGGGGGGCGGGGGGGGGGGGGTGAAACTGTGGAGCGGGGCGGGGCGGGGCGGGGGGGGGAGGGGGGGGCTGGATTACTGCCGACGACATATTCGCGTTTGTAGATAGATTTTTACCCAGAATGGAAATGGAAAAAAAACGGGAGCGAAATGGTGACTGGTACTGACTAGTATATATTCCATTGAGGGAAACTAAGTTTCATATCTGCTCAAGAGCCCCCCTGGTGGTTGAAGAAAAATCCACATATATATGAAAAAAAAACACTGAATGCCGGACCAAATGAGGAGGCGGGCCGGATCCGGTATTGTTCAGGGGGCCGGACCAAATGAGGAGGCGGGCCGGATCCGGCCCGTGAGCCGTAGTTTGGGGACCCCTGGATTAGAGCAACAGCTTCTGCTCCAGAAAATTAGACCTAATCTATTCTAACCTAGTAGAGTTAGCTATTAGCTAGTACTAGGAATTAGTGGGAATTAAATTAGTCCCACGTTGGGTTCCCTGATGGAAACCAACTTCAGACGGAGGATTTTGGGAGGTTCCTGAAGGCAACAATCCAACTCTGAGTGGAAAACGGCAAACGTTGCAACCCGAACCTCAACCTCAACTGATACCTCTTTTTGATGATGTCCCTCCATACAGGCGACTCGTCTGAGAGGTCTCTCAGGTTGTCGTTGGTTACTATCACTCCATTTGTCCTTTGTGCAAGCTGCAGGATCAGTCTGTGGGGGAAAAAGGGAGAAGAAACGTCACAAGAATGGAGCAGACTGCCTTACAAAAGTATTTACACCCCGTTATCCTTTCCACATGCCGACACATTTTAGCCACTAATTTCAGTGTTTTTAATGGGATTTTGTATAACAGAAAGACACAAAGTGGAGCATCAAAATCACTGATTTTAACCTACTTAAGAAATATTTGCAAAGAGTTTTGACATTTTCCCCCCTTCATTAACCCATCCAAAACTTATATATAGAATTTTAAAAAATGAGAAATGAGAAATAAACAGATTGGACACAAAAACATTTTTATTCTTCAAATAACTTAAATAGCTCCTTTGTGTGACTCTTCATACCAATTTGCAATAAACTCACATTAGCATTTTTTTCATGTGGATTTTGTGTAAATTTACGCAATCACAGAATTGATTTATTAACTTCCATGTGTTTCTTGGTCAGTTACATCAAATTACAATAAAACATAATGAAGTTTTTGATTGTAGTTTGATAAAATATGGAAAAGCGCTGCTCTGACTTGGCACACACACACAGCACAGACAGGTGTTCCTTTCAGTACATATCTACCTGTCATCATAAGAGCTGATTCTCTTGCCATGGACCTCTCTGGAGGGGGTGTAGGAGAGCAGGCCCAGGTTCTGCAGGTCCGTCATATAGTGCTGCTCTGAGAAACAGGAACAAACGACACCATGTTTTGTCTGCTCAGACGGGGGAAACATCCAGGTTCAAGGCGAGCACACACACACACATGTTTGTGTTGCTATCTTTGTGGGGACTTTCCATTGACTTCCATTCATTTCTACAGCCTAAACCTTACCTTTACCCTTTTCCTAACTCTAGCCATCACATACCTAACCCTAACCAAAACTCAATTCATACCTTAGCCCTAACTCTGACCCCTGACCCAAAAACAGGGTTTCCCATGGTGGGGACCAGGTTCCGGTCCCCACGAGGAGCAATTGGTCCCCACAACGTAGTATATGTCAGGAAAATCGTCCCCACAAGGTATTACAAACAAACGCACACACACACACACACACACACACACACACACACACACACACAAAGAAGATGACGGCCAACTGTTACCTTTTATCCTGGGGTCATTCTTCTGCCTCCACTGCGGCACCAGAGCGCTGATGTGACGATGGCCTCTGTCCCAAAAATGCTGGACAGCCAGAGCAATTCCTCTGCAGGAGAAGAAATGACCCAACCCGTGACTGCGGAAGACCCAGAGAGAGAACGTTAGTGGATTTCTGGAGAGTCTGAATCATTGTAGATCGTTACTTCTGCTATTCTCTAGCGAATGAAGGAATAAAGATTTAAACAATTTGATGAGAAAATTATGTTATATGTGTGATCATCTGGCATTTTAACATTTCATATAATCTGCTGTCAGACATCTGAGTGTGTCTTCGCGCCAGGGAAGTCGTTTGGTCCGGACCAAAAGAGGACTTTATTTTGTTCTATTTGGTGCAGTTTGCTTTCACATTGTGCTTTTTGGCAAACGGACTATAATTTCTAAAGAAAGCAGAAATACTTCCTATAAGTCTGAAAGATGCTCCCTGTACTACTTCTCACCTCATTGCCACGTTGCTCCCGTCGATAACGATTGCCCTCAGGTTCGGGTTTCCGGGTTCGTCTGTAAGCTTTAGCTGGAAGGGGGTCTGAAGACCCTCCAGGAAGCGCTGCTCCCCTGTCACCACCACGGACGAAGAAGGCGATATGAAGCTCCGTTTATCCCTCGTTCTGGTGGAGGGCGGGTCACTTGCGAAGAAGATGTTGGGCTGAGCTTGATGCTCTTGCTTCGAGGAGATCGCAGAGTGGCGCTTCGAGTTTGGCACATTGATGTGAGTTTGATGCGTTTGCTTGGAAGTGGCCGGGTCGGGCCCGTAGGTGGTTTGGCCCTGTTGCTTGTTGGGGTGAAACGGCATGAGTGGAGGACCCAGAGAAGAGGCATAGGTAGGCATGGGGGGCCCCTTGACGTCCTGCAGGACGTCTTGGTGAGGTCTTAACGTGTTTAAAGGCTGGTTTAACTGTGAAACGGGTTGATTAGGGGCCAGCTGCTTTGGTTTGTTACTCCAGGTACGCAGGTCTGATTCTGCTAACTGCATAGACCGCTTTGGCTCTTTTGTTTGTCCTTCATCAGGATCTCTTTTATCTTTGTGAATAAAAAACTCTCCTTTTGTCTCAGTCTCGGCTAGTCCGAGATTTATCTCTTCTTTTTCAACCAAGACATCATGAATCTCTCTTGGTTCTTTCTTGGAGCCTTCTGTCTCCTTGCTTTCCTTTTTCTGCAGTTCTAGAAGTAGCTGGTGAGTGGACCCCTCAGACAACATGCTGTAGATTTTGGTCACATTCTCCTCAGTGTACCCACATGTAGCAGCTGCTTTCTTCATTACCCCCAGGACAAAGTCTTCCTGGTGTTCTGCCTCCTGAACATCTTCGCTACCCCGTCCTTGAGAGTGTTTGTGATTTTCTATCGTCAACTCCTCGCCTCCTACTTGCAGTCCTTCAAAATCTCCGTTGCTATGCTTTATTTTACGCCCCGCTTCCTCCGTGTCCTCACCCTCTTTGTGCTCCGTCTCACAGGGCTGCTCTTTTCCCTGGTGCAAAATAACACCGTGTTTTTTTGTGCTTCTACCGCTACATTTGTTCTGCTCACGGTCACTGAGATCCTGCTCCTGTTGAACTAAGTCCAGAATCTGTGACGCCTCTTTAGGCCCCGTTTTTTTAAGAACACGTTTTACAACATCCTCCGTGTACCCCATGGCTGTGAAGAACTTTAGAAGAAGCCAGAACTCCTTGTTTCCCATTGACAACTGCCACTCTGGCTCTTCACTGTCCCCTTGTCCTTCGCCCGCCTTGACACCGATTGCCTGTTTCTCGAGCTGTTCCTCTTCCCCCACTTCCTGAGGAGAGTGCAAAAGTCTTTCCTCAGCCCCTTCTGCCTTCCCTCTGGTGCCTGCAGGAGAGAAAATATCTTGGAGAAAGGGGTCCTTTGCTGCAGAGTCATAAGTTGTAGCCTTCCCTTCAGCCCATCGATCGGCGTTACTGAAAGGATCGGGAAGTGTTTTCTTAGAACTGCTGGCTTTGTCCCAGTCGTCTCTGGAATCGTTATGTGATTTTGCACCTGTATCGTCACGCATCGGTTCTGGGCTTGGACTCGATCCAAGGCCCGATTCTTTCACCAAATCCAGTAGGATTTCCTTCACAGTCCCTGGAAGTACGAGAAGATCCAGAACATGTCTGTCCTCCCACTTCTCCACCAGAGTTTTGAAGGCCCTCCGTGAATCCAGTGACTCGCCCAAGACTCTGTCCCCCATCTCAGTGCGTTTGGACTGTGTGCCTTCATACCTCGCCACTAGGTCTGCGATCAGCGAGTAGGCTCGCACCACCGGCTCGGCTAGGCCTGACACGAGCAGGAATCCAGGCGAGCCCACCTGTTTGGTCAGAACAAATGACATTAGAGTCAGTCGACTGAAAGGTCCTGAATAGGTTTTTCTCTTTTTGGTCACTGGAGCTCAATTATTTTTGCTTTAGAGATTATAATAAAAACCTTTCTTAAACCACAATCAGTGGTAACTTTGGGTTCTTCTGAGAGCGACTCGTGGAGTTGATGTGTACGGAGTTGCCTTTTTGTCTGTTGCTACTAATAAAAAAATCTTTCAAATAACAAATGATAAGTTAAAGAAAATCCATAGGGAGGATTTTCATCGTGTTTCATTTCTACTGTCACAGTTTAAGGTTTTGAACTCTTGTCACACCGTTGCGTTTCCGTCTTTCCTTTCAATGGCACAGACGTCAGAGGACAATAACGCTACAGTAGTTTAAAATTTGATCACCACATAAAGGCTACAGCAGATTTTTTTTGGATACGCAGAAAAGTCTTGCTGCAGCTCTCCTGTGCACCAGTGCAACAGAACTGTGACTTATCGATGACCCAACTCAATGAAAAAACACTTTCTTTACAGACCTCACCAAAAGGCTTCAAGTGACCGAATGAGACCTGCTTTCTGATTTTTTCAGCAAAGCATTCTCTGACCACTTGGGGGCATTTGTAGACCATTGAAATTTAACTCCCAAATAAGTAAATCCTTGGTATGAAGAAAGTGTTTAAGTAGGTAGAAAGTAAAATACCCGGTCATGATTCAGCAGAAACTGTGGATTCCTTGATTTCCATACATAAACTACATGGGATGACATGAAGAGATGTGGCTACTTTAAAAATGTGACAGGACTTGATGTTTAACAAAATTCTCTATTTCTTCCCTTCTAAACCTGAGTAGAATACAGAGTGACGGCAGCTTTGATTTAAATTTGGCAACAGATGTTTTCCTTGTGGTTTTTTTCAACTGTACGCATGGCTATAAACAAACACTTTCAGCGACTTAATGGGGGTGTTGATGTGAGCAAAAAAGACTGAAATGATGAACTACATCACTGTCTTTTTTTATGTTACAAGATGCTGCTGGTAGAATTGCCTTTACGGAGTGGTAAGTGTAGATGGTCAATCTGAAAATAATAATTTCTTCTGTAATTTCTGACTCTTTAATCTTGGTCAAACAGTTGAAGGGAGCAAACAGTTCATTGGTACAAAATTTCGCTGTTATGTTATTTTCTCTAGATTTAATACCATGGAAAACCTTCAAAACCCACATCTAAAAAGGAAACTTTTGCGAGGTAATTTCCAAGTCACTTTTTTAATAAAATCCGGGCCTTTTATCTAATAATGAAAAAGAAAGTGATTGGAGAGTAAATTTCCCTTAAGTTGCATATTTACTTTTTTATCAAACTTGTTAATAAAAGACGAGAAATTCCCGGCCACAGCTTTACTCTGTTTCTAGTCCAGGCAGATTTATTGCTGAACAGCATATGTCTCAATTTGAGCCAGTGATGCAACACTGAAATTAAGTAACCATGTAATTTTTTTAAATCGACAAACATGTCATTCTTAGATATCACAATGTTGCTCAATATTAGTGTTGCACCAAAAATTAAAAAAAATAATAATAAAAGGCCAACTTGGCATGACACACAAAGATATTTGGGGAATTTGTTCTCTTAATCACTATGAGTAAGAGAACACTATGGCAACATTTATTCCTCATAAATTGGAAAATCTAAATATAAAGTTCCATTTAGGGTCATTTGCAATTTTACCTTCACATTTTGATGACTGATAATCAAAATCTAGCTGATTGTATGTTTTCTAATACTCAGCTATCAAAAAATATATATATACACACGTCTCTGGTTTCTCCTCAACTTACAGATCAGACTTGAAACATCCAAATAAATACTGGATGTGAAGCCTGATGGTCTGTGTTAAAAAGTCAGTAGAAAATTATTGGGAAGGTTTAGGGTTAGGGTGCGACTTACCACGATGAGCGCTGAAGTGTTTTTGATCAGGCTGTCCATGAACAGCCCTCTGGCTCCACAGAAGATGCAGTGAAGGGCCCCGGGATACGAGAGCTCCTGCTGCACCTCCTGATTTACGACTCCCTTCACAAATAACTAGAAGAGAGAAAGACTTCAGTTCAGTCGTGTGTTTTCCTTTTACGTGACAATGACTCTACAGCCCCAGACTGAATGTAATGCAACCTGTCCGCGTTGTCAAAGTATATTTACTATCCCATAAAAACGAAACATAGACAAGTTTAGACATTCTGTTTTTGTGGTTGTTTTATGTTAGAAAGTATGAAAAGTCACTTATACATAAAATATTCCTTGAATAAAATGTCCAACAACAAAACTCCTGTTGGAGGGTTTACACATTTGGGATGAGATTGAGGTTTTATTAATTGTCTAATTCTATGAAAACTGATATAAAGTTGGTTTCTTCCATGCCTCACTGTGCTTCTAGATAACTTGAAGACATCTTCCATTATTGAACAATATGGGCAATATGATACAATCACCAAGATATTGTTGTGTTAGAGTAACACAGCAATATCTTTTATAACTCTTTTATATAAAACCAAAAACGCAACACATATTGCAACAGGTGAGGGAGGGTCAGTGCTACGCCACTGTAGACTTCATTCGGTCATTCTTTCACTCTTTCTCTTTCGTACTCAAAGGACTTCAAACCGTGGGGACGGTGTGATGGAAACCGAAGCTTTTCATACCTTTTGATACAGACGACCAGCCCACTCTTAGGGACAAAAATAGTAACAGGCCTTAAGAGCATGGAGCAAAAACTAAACCAAAAACAGAAAACCTACAACGAAAGAGAGAAAATCTGACAAACAGAAAGAGAAATGTTTTGAAAAATTGAGCACAATTCACGGCACAGCTTTAGATCACCAAGTTGCATAAGAAGCAAAATAAAGAAAGCTTTTAGTTACATAACGTCAGTCTCTTAGGATAATTCCCTACGCCATATTTTAACGTCAGACCACATGCTACTGACAGCATTTAAGCTGGCCTTAACATTTTAGCTTATATTAACTTGCACAATTTTGCTTGCATAATAAATTGAGTAACTCTGTGTTAGTCAACATGCTAGTGTTGCTCCAAATACTGCTGACTTCATCTAAGCTACACTTAGATGCCTAACACTTGTTGCTGATGTTAGGCATTTGATCACCTGATTCGAGTCCGACCAGTACGCACACTCTGGCAAACCCTGTTTAAGTTTCTTAACATTTTTGGAAAAGATGGAGTTTAGAGTGTAACAGGTGTTCTGATAGGCTGAGGGCAAATAGGCAGGGTGAGGTAACAGTACAAGGTGATCAATATTAAGCAGATCCCTCAATTTGGCCAAAATATGACTTAGGCAAATCTGTTACGAGGCTAACGATGAGCACAGTCAAGTAAAATCCAAGTACAATTAAAATCTGGTTAACCCTTGATGCAGAAGTTAAAAATAACCTACAATTTATAACTCTTCAGATTTGCTATTTTACAGAAGGATGAGGAGCATCCTGCCCGTTCTGACAAAAAAAAAAAAGGAAAAAAAAAAAGGGAAAACACCGAGTCTCTAGGAAGGTCAGGGCAGCAAGCCGCAGGTGAAAGCAACCCGGCTGCTACAAGTTCAGAAACCATCACAAAGACAGGAAACAAAACCAACCGTCAGGTCGAAGCCATGCTGTGTTTACATCTACCACGTATGCATCCAAGGTGGATCGACAACATGCCACAGAGCAGCTTTCTTAATGGAAATATTAACTGCAAAACACGCAAATTCAGAGATTGTTTTATTTTTTTTAATAGCATCAACCGGAAACCCTGCTGAGGTGATTGAGGTTTTTTTTGCTCTTGCTTTTCTTGCTTCCCAACATGACACATGTGTAACTCTGGCTGATAACTTATATTTGCGTTACGGCGAGCCAATAGACCAGATCAATGTCTCAGCAGCCGAAGAAATCAGCTGTGTATAATTGGATTTGTAATATTCTAGCGACCTGTCTGAGGATGCATCACACCCAACGACCACCGACAACAGGAAATACGCACCAGCTTAAAATCAGTACATAAATATTCAGTAGACAATATAATGTCATAAATCATACAGCAGTAGAGCTGTCAAATTTTACTGGAAGATAAATTGTCATAGAAATTATTGCAATAAACGATAATATTTTGAGACCATTTTCATGTAGTGTACTGATAACGACATAATAATGCAAGCTTGCCATTTCAAAGACCAATAAACTTTGATTTTGTACAGAACATTATAAACTGCAAATAAAAGACATTTTAAATACACAGAATAAAGACACAACAACCAAAAACAATAAATAAAAAGGAAATAAAAACCACATATAATAGAAACCAGAAATATAAAGAATTACAAAGTCTCTGTACACAGACTTGCCCTTCAAATAATATTAATCATTCGAAAGGAAATTATCGAGCTTATTTTAATTTATCATGTGGTTTTTTATTTTTTATTTTTATTTTGGTCACTTCATGCCAAACATAGCCGGTTGATTTATAATCAACTTTTTGTTTAAAGTAAAAAAAAAAATGTGGTAATTAATATAATCTACTAACAAGAGGTAACTATAAAATATTTTTATGTGTTTGGTGTCATATTTCATAAGAGCTGAGATGATCAAATGGGAATTGAGTTAAAGAGGGTGTAAAATAAAATCTCTCTGATAGGCATTTTCTGAACCTACATAAGGATTAGGATCAATAATCTATACACATGCAAGAACGATAACAACACATAATATTTCCAACACTCTCAAAAATTGTAAAATAAATGTCATATAAGATTGAAAATGTTTTTCAGAATTATTCTGATTTACAGCCTAATTTATATATATTAAAAAAACACTAGGAACTGAAATAAGCTGGCATACAAGGGTTAATTACATAGTAATGAAACATTTTATTTTGAAGTACAAAATGATCACATTTCGGTCCAAGATGGGGGAATAATTTGGCAAACGAGTGAACTGATCTGAGACAACGTGTGGCTTGTTTTTATGCTTCGGATCGTAAACCGAAAATAATCAAAAAGATAAAATATATTGCAACTAAGTAGTAACACAAAACACACAGAAAGATCCAGCAACAATTGCTTAGACACCAGATGTGCTGCCGTCATGTGATTGTGCAACAACAGACTTTGCTCAGTTGAACTGATCTGCAAATGAAGTGACTAATTTTCCATTAAAACAATCTAAGTTACAATAGTTGCTACTGCCGAGTCAGCGAGCTGCCTGCAACTCTGGCCATGAGACTTCTGGGTGTGACGCCCTGTTGTTTGGCATTCAATAACTAATCAAGTCATCTTCCAGAAAGAATGACGCTTCACTTAAGTTGGTTACGCGTCTGTATTGGAACGTACGGGCGGATTTGCATACTTCTTGCACAGCTTACGAGACAATTAATCAAAGTGATTGAGGTATGAAAACGTTTGGATGTGATCCTTTACACAGATCCAGACGTTCAGGTGAGAAAATACCTAGAGATGCAACGATCAGGACGCTACTGATTCCTCTTAGTCCTGAACTTTCAAACAAAAACTGGAACTAAAATAACTTCAAATTATTTTTGTAAACCCTTGTAAATAAAGGTATAGCAACTGTATAAACAATTATAACGGCACAGCTTCCTAACATTGATCTCATTTTTACTCGACTCAAAACAAAATAAACATTAAGAACATGCTTTGCAAAAAACATCCTTTGCTTTTTACAGAAAAAAGTATATTTTTTGTGGTTTAAAGTAATTAAAAAGGCAGAAAATAAAATATTAATTGTTCAAATTTTCACCTACAGATCACTGGCCAATTGATTGGTAGATCAATAAAAAAAAATCACTAATGTCTTAAATAAGCGGTGATATTACTTTAAGATGTGTATCATATCACTTATAGGTCCTATTTGTTTTAAATACTTATTGCTTTCTTAAATAAGCAGGTTTAGTGCTGATCTATTTCAAAGGCTGATTCTAGACACTAGAAAATTCAGCTGTTTTCCTCAGACTTACAGATTTTCAAAGTTTGTAGACAGAATTCACACTTGTTTATTTAGTTAACTATAGTCTATAAATAAGTAAACCTAATTTTGAGAAAATGCATATAGCACTGAAGAAAAAAAAAAAACGAGGGGGGGCCTTCCCAATCTCTAATATTAAAATGAGGCTAATTAAGCAGCCGAGCGTCTCCCAGGTTTAAGAAGTTTAATTATGCAAGTACAGAGCTGCCAGTGGGTTTCGGTTCCATTACTGTCAATAACAATAATAATAATAGTTTAAAAAGAAAAAAAAAAAGCATGCTAACGCTAACAGCGGCTTGTCATTTCACCATCTCCTGCCAGCACATGCAGATGAGCTTTAAAACCCCCGACTTGAAAAGTCAGACTGGTTTCAGAGTTAGTCATCCAACACGAAGCTTTCAGAGGCTGTCGTGATCTGCTGAATTTACCATGCTAACCATATTAAACCACTGGTTTGTTTTAAGCTTAACTGTGGCATTAGCTTAATGGGTCATGGTTCCATTTCAAAAGTACATACGAAACAGTCTGGAAACCGCTGATCTCCAGACCGTCTACTGTAAAGACCTCGTGCCCTTGCTGTGACCTACATGTGATGCATTTCAAGGTCTGCACAGGCAGGTCGGGATACACATGCCAGTACCTCAACTCAGACATCCAACTACTTCCAGGATTGTCGCAAAAACTTCATTCCATGTTTACATCATTGTTTGAAACCTTCCCCACATCAACAGAAACATCCAACAGAAGGAAAACGTCCAAGAAGCAGGTCTTCATTGAACGAAACACCTAAAACCAGGAAAAGGCGTCTTACTTTGGCAGCTTTCACGTCGGTGCTGAGGCCTTGCAGCTTCAGCCATATCTGACCGTTGTTCCCGTTTGGCAAATCGTCCGCTCCGATTCCAAATGTCACCCTGAATATCCGCTCCACGGTGCTGTGCAGGGAAGTCAGAGATCCCCGCAGCATCCCGGCGCAAGCAAACTCATCCTCGACCTCTGGATCTCCGCTCCCTCCTTCACCTCCACTGCTCCTTTTACCGTCCATCGTGTGGTCTCAAATCGGTGGCTAGGAGTCAAGCATGCTGTGAAGAAAAAAAAAAACCCACAAAACATTATCTGGTTAGGTTGGGTTTAAAAATGCTCTTGAAAAAAATAGATTCTGACACCAGCTGATGCTCATTTTCATATCGTTGACGGACACAACAAGCCCCAACTACCTGGTCACAGCTTCTTCACTTCTGGTGAGAGGATGGAAGAATATACCAAAAAACATAACATTTAATCTTAATTTAAGCATCTGGTTCTGAGATAGGTTCATATTTATGTAAATAAGACGCCTAAATTAGTTCAATGGATGAATTTTTCAATACAAAGTCTGGCAATCGTACTGCTATGGAGTCCAATCCCTTGGTCGGATGTCACTCTCTTCAGTGTGGATGCTGTAACTAAGCAAAAATTTTAACAGGGTCTCTTCAAGTTTCACCAACTCAAATGTAAGACTTTTTAAGATCGGTATTGATGGAGTTCCAGACCTGTATCTCCACAGAAATATATAAACTTTGTCCTAAATAGACCGATAAGGACAACATTTAAGAACTGTGATAAACATTAAGGGCTAACTTAGTCTTTTAATGAAATGAAGACATTTTAAGAGCCTCATTTTGGATACATGAATTTAAGACCTTTTAATGACGCGTAGGCACCCTGTACACGTTAGCTACATTTAGTATCTGAAAGAAGTTTCAAAAGTGAAGTCAGTATTAGATGTGTAAAAAGTTATTTTAAAAGGAAATAGTTTTTTCTAGGACATGTATGCATACAGTACAGTTGTGGTTCACTTGGGCTGTGAGAGAGAGCAGGAAGGATAAATGGGGCAACACAAAGTTGTTCTGTTTTATTCTTTAGAGCATTCCACTGCTACATGCAGAAGCTGGAAATATCGCCTACCTTTGCTGAATCTCAAAGTAAATGTAAGACTTTACGGCTTATTCTCAAGGAATACACGCAGAGACTTATGTTTTTGTAATACTCGGCTTGCAAATTACTAATATATTAAGTTTTAAAAACACTCACATCATATTAACTTTTCGAATTAACAATAAACCTCCCTTTTCCAGCTACTGCTCTTAATAAAATGGCAAAGTAGGCTATCAAGAAATCTCTTCAGTGATGTTCTTACAACTTCTTGTAGTTTTTAAAGACAAAACAAAATCAGCAAAAATCAGTAACAGCAGATTAAGAGATTTACAAGAACAAAAACCGAGTTTGGAATTGGCCACAAATCTCTTATCGGTACATCTCTAGCTTTACGGCCCTGATTAACATACAAAGAAGTTAATCAATAAAAAGTGATCATTTAAACAAAAATGCATTTGATTATTTCAGCTTAGTCATCACTGAATTGAACATATATTTTATAAGAGTTGTACACAGTTAAACTGCTAATAACAAAACTCAAGAACCGTGAACCCAAAGAGACAATCAGGGGACAACAATACCATATTGTACTACATTGTAATATGCTATATTGTCAACTATGGCTGAACGCATTAACAGCACCAAGCCCTGCATTTAGGTGAAATTTCAGTCATCAAAGCCCCAACCAGACACCTGAAGGAATCACAGGTCATGTGATTTTTACCGTCTACGTTTTTAAGGTGTAATAAGCCACTCACAGGAAAACTAAATAACTTTTAAAGTCTAAACAAGAATGAAAATAATCACAAATAATCAGTGTTGTGTTTATCTTCCTTTCTGAGAGGTGAAGGATGTTTGGCATCCATTTGCTTCTGCTCAACCAAACGCTGCTTAAGCAATCCCCTCTCTCCCTCAAACACACACAGTACTTACAGCAATAGCCAGCATGACGCTTTTATGAAGAAATCTAAACTGAAAGCAGCGATTTAGCTGTGGGCCTGTGAGGTAATACGGCATCTGATTATTCGGATCTGTGAGAGAGCGTTCCTGGTAGAAATCAAACCAGGAAACAACCGCGATCCTCGTGTCGGAAACACAACAACATAACTTCAGAAGAACTTTCAACATTAATCCAAGTCGTAAACATTTAATTTGGGAGGGTTTTGGGGAGGGGGGTACCTTACGTTAAGGTCGTAAGAAGTCCTGCGCGTTGGTTTCTAAGAGCAGCTGGTTGCCCAGGTCTTCCGCAGTCATAAAACAACAACAAACAAGCTGAGAGTCCAAAGTTCCGCCGCTCAGCCTCGTTGCTCGGTGGGGAGGAGACGGACGGAGACTCGACGGGGCCCACGGTCACGTACAAGCGGCTGTCCCCGGTGGAGCTGCGGGCCCGAACCCGAGCCGCACATCACATCAGCCTGCTTTACTTTCAAAACTGAAAGTAAAGCAGGCAGTTTATCTCACAGGTAGCGCCGCAGGCTCGACGGGGCTCAATGCGAGGGCAGTAGTATTATCACCATAACAGAGTTCTGCGGCTGCGCAATAAATAAAAGCAGACTGCACTTCCCGCACGTTCTCTCAAATCGGCATTTTAATTAAAACTGCGCATAATTAGCTGGACACAATTAGTTTTTTATGTTTGTTTTTAAACATATTAGGCTTATACAACACATTTATGGTTCAACTTTGAAAAGGTGCGTTTTGAGTTGTGTCAGAGTCAGAAACAATGTAAAGGGGATTTCCAATGACGTCAGAGGTGAATGTTTTGGGTCTTTTTTTTTAACCCTGTGCTGCTCTCACGAACCTAATTGGTTACGCTTCTCTTGAGCATAATATTTTCCACACAACTCTGGTAAAACCGTGGCTTATGCCTTCTCACTAAAAAAGCCATTTAGGGGAAAACGGGGTAGTTCACTCTGTTAAACACAGGAAGAGACGTATTTCCTCCAGTAAAATATTTTTTTTTTTTAAAAGTCACAATGATATGGCATTTTCCTAAATCATAGCAGCATAAATTCCTTTGTCTTCCTTCAACCAGTGTGAAATTTAGGATTAAATGGTCATAAATAGTGAAACATGAAAATTCGGCTCAAAAAGTACCAATGCGAGACACTGTAAAGTCCAATATGTACATAGTGTTGACAATACAACTTCAAAAATTTCCCCTAAAAGAACAAATTGTAATACACAAAGGACGCATAAAATAAACAAAATGAGATATGTTTTAAATGTGGCACAAAATCAATTTTAAGGAAAAAACAACAGATGATTTGGAGATACAAAGTAAGTTTGGTTAAACCTGATAAAGATGTGGAATTCTGAAAAATGTAACCAAATTCATCTGAACAATGACCAAAAGAGAGAGAAATTTAAACAAAAAGAAAAAATCCAACAAAATAATAAAACTTAAATGTGAGTGGTGCCAAGAGAAACCTTGTTTAGATCTTTTGTCTACAGAAGCTTATTGTTTCATAAAAGGCATTTTTTATGAAATAGTTACTTTTTGAAAGGTATTGTGGACACTAAAATACTTTAAATCAGACTGTGAAAACCTTTCCTGAGTAAAATATTTTTTGATAATTAAGACAACGTTCAGTCTAATCTTGTAACGGTTTTGTTGCTCAATCTTTGTACATATTAATGTTCCTTCATCTGTAGGCGTAAGGATAAACAATTACAGTTATTATCTTGGACGCATCATGTAAAGTGGAACTATCCTGAGGCATTAGCTGAATATGAATCCAGTTAGACCCCTCTTCAGTTCTAAGAAATGCGAAAATAAAACAAACAGAATACAAAAGACCTATAGGCCACATTCACACAGCCTAAATCCGCTTTTCTCGCCCATATGCGACTTTTTCAAAGCAGTCTGAACGACCCAATTCCAATCTTTACACCCTTCCAAAATATCCAATCTTTGTCACTTCTATAGGTGGTACTAATTCGGATACATATTCAGTTGTTTTAAAGAGCCTGCAGTATGAACGGTCATGTTGCATGTTAGCTGACTTTTATGTCACTGATATGAGGCATTATGTGTGTCGTGATCCTGCACCAGAAGAAGCCAGACGTTGTAAATCAGGACGTAAACAATGGTAAAAAAAAAAAAGATAATTATGAACTTGTGAAGTGTGTGATCACAATGCCACCGCTCAAAGCACTGATTACACATTCAAACAGACCTCTCTACTGAATTTGCAGTTGACGCGCCACAAAAGACCATTGCTATTTGTTTTCATATTGTTAGCTTCCTCTGCTTTATGATCCTGTAATGATAATGTAGTTCCCATTGCTGAATCTGCTGCTTTGGAAGCATAAATCTTCTCTTCACACTCCCACTGTTTGTCCAAAAGTATTTTTGACGTCCTAAAGTCATGAAACCTGACTTCTCTGGGTAACACTTCAACCTTTGAAGTGGTTGTGCTGACATACACACACACACATACACGCAAACACACGCATAGGTGGCTGTAAATGTAAAAAGTACCCTCATTAAGGACTTTCAATGTTGATTTTTGTCAGATCAGAGGTTTGTTGCTCCTGAAAACGGGACAAAAACCTCAACCCTTGATCTTATTGTTGTCGTTTTATCACTTCCTGAAAAAAGTGAGGCAGTGCTTTAGCTCTTACCTATGACTATAAATCTCCTGTTATCCGTTTCTTTCACCCCCTGCTGGTGAAATTAAACTAAATTCTGTCGTCATTTACAGAAATGCCTTGGAATGCAGCTAATTTTTTAAAATAAAAGGAGTAATAATAAACTGGTTAACTTCTAAGATTTGGAGGATTTCAGCATAAAATAAACTCAAATCTTTTACAATTATGAGGAAGCTTTGTTGAAGACAGTCAACTCTTGAATATGATTGCTAAAATAAGCGACTTTAAACCACTTCACAAGCTGAATAAGTTACCACCTGTAGGAAAAACAGCAGGTCTGCACAGAGTCGTAGGCTTAAAGTCAAAAAGATCAACAGGATGGAGTTATAAAACCCCACACATTGTGCAACCCGGAAGCAGAAGTGAGTGGGATTAATGGAACGGCTCAGAGTGCTTTCAGTTCTCTATTCACTAAGATCGACAACCTGGGAGATGAACGTGGGGGAATAAGAGGGGTTTTTTGCCCTCCTGAGACTCTTTCATGACAACTGAATGATGAGAGAGCAGAACAGGTCCCAAAGGGTGAGTAGTCCCCCTTTTTCTTAAAAAAAAAAAAAAAGAAAAATCACTTTGATTCATTAAGCAGTGCGACCTCGTAGTAGAAAGGTTGTTCAGGTTTGCGTTTTTAGAATGAAAAAGTTTTTTTTTTTTTAAACTGTCATTGATATAAACAAGCCGATGTTCAAGAGGGAACTGCTTATAACAGGTGACTTGCTCTGACTTTGAATTTTCCGCTGAGAACGCTGAGCAACAAAAGAACATGGCTTCCTACTTACAGGGTGGCATAGAGGAGAAGGGAGCACATTAGCATAGAGTCTGGGCAGATTTGTTTGAAAACTAGACATCTGAAAATGAAGTTTTGAGAAGAATTATTCTCATTGATGTGGTACAGGGAGGACTGAAGACTGAACCACACCCTGGGACTTTTCTGTGAGGTACTCTGACAATAACACCTACTTTAGATGGGAGAGGACTTGGTGAAAAACATTAATCTCAAACTGAAGGGTGAGGGGCAGGCATGTGAAATGTGCTGTGTTTCTAGTTCCCAGATTTGTTTCATTGGTTCTGAAACCAAACTACTACTGCTCCAGAGACAAGATAAAGAAGTAGCTTAACTCCTTAATGACCGACTTTAGACTTTAATAACTTTCCTAACTTTTGGCTTTATGTTGATTATTCAAAAAGGTTAAGTTTTTTTCCCCCCCAGTTTGCTGGTAAAATTCCTCATGTTTAAGGTTGTTGTATTCCTGGATGTACATACCAAGACATTTCCCTTTTTGAAGTTGAATAAAAGATCCCACAGGCTCCAAAAATGCATAAGCATTAGCAGTAGATGGAGAATTTTGTGAAGATTGTTGTAACACTACCTGTACAGACGTTTTTAAAAGCCTTCATGCTTGCAAGTTATCTGTAAGGACACAGTTTGTTAGACAAAAATGTGTTGATTTTCATCCATTTATTTGTCAGAGGAATATTATTAACACCTAAAAAAAATAAGTCAAAAAGGAGTTTTTCTTTATGTTAAAAAAAAGGCTAAGATGAAATTACTTTCACCCTTCTATTTAACCAACTGGATTACATGTGTTTCGTTCAGGTGTGCACCACAAGATGTTTGAAAAGTAGACCCACTAATTTGTGTTGTTTAGACTGCATTTCCTGGCACCACGTTTTATTGACTGCCATCATAAACTGGTTGAGCTGCGTTTAGCTTACCTGCTGGGAACATCCAAGTGCTGGCTCAGTGGCAGCCTTCAGTAACAAACAGGAATCCAGGAGGCAGCTGCCAGCTCAACAAGTTCAAACCAAAACATCACAGAATGTTTCCATGACAACCGGTTCTGTGTTTACACTATGGTACAATGATCATTTACTTAAATTACATTTTTTTGGCTTTTATTAATTAAAACGTAAGTATAGTAGAGTTGGAGGCAATCATTTTCAGTGTTACATGTATATTTATATAATAAAAAAAGAATATGACATGTTCTAAGTTGTAGGATTGTTCCTTAAATAAAACGATGCAAATAATTCACTTTCATTCAAGATTCTGAAGCAACAAAACAAACAAAAAATCCCAATGGGGTGAATATTTTCACAAGGTACTGTCCATTTTCTATAATTCACCCATAATCTGCTGAACAGTAACATGATTATGTGAAGCCGATTAATAATATTTGCTAGCAGGTCACTCAGTTATTTTGATGTAATCGCGGATCATAATCTGTCATATTTCATAAAGGTTAGCAGGCCAATCAATAGAAATAATGTATATTACAAAGAATCTGGAAACAGAATATAAGTAAATGAAATTATTACTAAGATTTTAGCATTTCAATATGTAGATCCAGAATTCATTTACTTAAGCTGGTGTATCTTTACATCTTACTTTCCACGCTATTTTGATTGCTTGGCATTATTTGTTTTCATATCCACTGTTTAGCTTATTCTAACAATATTCTGATATACGTGTTAAAACTGTAGTCATATCCTATAAAAAATAAACATAAAAGCACCAAAAGCCATTGGAAATGTATATTAGTTTAGAACTCTTTTAAGTTTTGAGTCTGAAAACTCTGTTTGATTTAAAAGATCCCCATGTTCTCTCATGATATCTAATGGCGTCTTATTGAAATGTGAACAGGATAATAAAATCTTCAGCTTAACCTACAATGAAAGGGTCTAATGTTTTTTTCTAGTGAACCATGGCACTCCATAACAGTCCTGCTTTGAAAGTGGTTAAGGACACTGATCTAGAGGACTGGGAGGTGATCGGATCCGGAGGATTTGGACAGATCTACAAAGCCAAACACCGGCAGTGGTGTGAATTTGTGGCCATTAAGCTGCTTCATTATGACGATGGGTGAGTAATGAATACGACTGGCTGTTTAGTGGAGCTGCAAAACAACATACTGATGGGAAAACCTGCAACCACAGGACAGGCCAGGCTCTACTGCATGAATTGGACATGATGCAACAAGGATCAAACCGCCACGTCCTTCAAGTCATTGGGATTTTTAAGGGTCAATCACCTTCTTCCGGGTCGTCAATTCAGCTGGGGTTGGTCATGGATTTCATGGAGCGAGGATCATTGGCTGACCTCCAGGTATGCAGCTGGTCCAAACTGAATTACCTCAACGGCTTTGAATGTTTTACAGTAAAGCTTACCATCTTGACGCAATGCAATTCCGCCCAAGGGTATTGTTGTGCGTTTAGAGACGACCCGTTTCACAACTTTCACAAAGCTTTGATTGGGTTTTTACAACAAGCTGACCTAGAAAGTCTAAGAAAAATGTTGTGGTTTGGATTGCAAGTATATAGTGGTCATGAATGAACTGCTGTAAGAGCAAGAGACATGGTTTGTGGCATTAAAAGATACCAATGCTCATGTGGCATCATGTTTAGTTTAAAACAATTTATTTACAGTAGAAAATGGCACAAAGTAAGAAAAGGAAATAAAAGACTATGGAATACCTCAACTGTGTCATCTCTCTTATCAGCAAACTTTACAAGGACCCCCGCCCTGGCCACTGGCTTTCAGACTGACTCACCAGATTGCTCTGGGTATCAACTTCCTCCACAGTCTCTCCCCTCCTGTGCTGCACTTGGACCTCAAGCCCAGTAATGTGCTGCTGGACTCGGATTTAAACGCCAAGGTGAGTCCACTGGTTCTGGCAAGAGCTCCATACATTTACCCACCTGGACAAAAGTTGTTGGCAACACCTCTGTTAATAAACAAAAAATCTGAGTCCAGCAGATTTTTTGTTTATCTGCTGGACAAACAGATAAGCATGGTCCCAAGTTATTTTAGGGACCATATTTTCACTAAAATATGGTCCCTAAAATAACTTGACAGTACTTATAATAAATAAAAATCTACAGAAAATTAACTAATGAGAATCAAACATTGATTTTTGAATTATGGTTGAGCAGTCTTTAATAACACAAACTAATAAAAAGGGTGATCGTACCATTAACAACCTCTTGAGGCAATCACTGCAATCAAACACCATTTCTGTTACTGTTATGGAAAAAAAATACTGTGTAAATTGATGTGCCTTTGCTCTGGAGTTCACCTTTTAAATTGTTTTTGGGTGAAAAAAAATCCTATAGCAAGACTCTGGATGAGAAGAAGTAAGACACTGATCAAAACCTCGCGAGGTGAGAACAAAAATACAGAGTCAAAGGAGTCGCAAGTCCTTCGATTCTGGCTGCCTTTTGTAGGTTCTGGTCAGCAGATATTGTAACAGCAGGGTGTCACTGTTTGTGGTGTTTCCCAACAAAGAAAAGAGGCTTGTTTGAACCACAGGTGTTAAGATTTTGATTGTTATGCACCAAGGATTCTGTGGAGCTCAACACAGATGGTCTAGCCATTTGCCTTTTGTTAAGGAAAGGGGGTCTGTGTTTGACGGTATAGGGGACAGCTTTGATCCTGATCAGTTCTGGGTCGGGAAAGTAACGCTTGGATAGTCTAGAGAATTGCGGGTTTCTTCCCTGCTGTTTTATGGCGTTGTTTTATGTATACGAGAGCAGCTGACCAATCAAACTATTTAGGTAATGAAAAGGAGTGGGCCAATGAGATTGGCCTACTCATCATGGGCAAACGGCACATTTCAGCTTCTTCTACAGATGTTCAATAGGATTTAGAGCAAGGCTCATAAAAGGCCAATATAGGAATAGTCCAATTGTTTGCTCTTAGACATTTGGGTTATGGGTCTTCCAACTGAGATCAAGCTTTTGTTTTGTGGAAAAAGAAAGCTTTTCCACTGGGCAGCACATTTGTGTTAAGAATGCCTTGATAGTCTTTTTAAATATATAATCCATTTATGGCTGGCGCTAGTGGCTTTTTTTTTTTTTTAAGTTTTCCAACAGTAGGAAGACAGGAAAAACAGGGAGAAGACATGCAGGAAAGGTGCAGCTGCATACCTCTGCCCGCTCTACTCACTATGCTACGTGACGTCCAAATTCCTTGATAGTTTGAGATTTCGTCATACCCTGCACAGATTCAAAACATCCTGTGTCAGATGCAGCAAACCAGTCCCAGAACATAACAGAATATGTCACAGTAGGAACGGTGTTCTTTTCCTTTTTGAGTCTGTGAACATAGAGCTGATAAGCCTTGCCAAAACGCTCCAGTTTTGTGTCGTCTGTCCAAAAGGACATTCTCCCAGAAGCTTTGCAGCTTGTCAGTGTGAATTGTGGCAAATTCCAGTATCACTTTTTTTTTTTTAAATCAAATCAAACTTTATTTGTATAGCACATTTCAGGAACAAGGCATTTCAAAGTGCTTTACAACATTAAAAACAGAAACACAAAGTCATGTAACATTGAATAAACAGTAAAAAAGAGAAAGAGATAAATTTATCATGATTTCCTCTTTAGTCTTTGGCTCAAACAGCAATGGATAGTGCGATATTACACTGATGTATCTTGACTTTGGAGTCCCCCTTTAATTTCTATGTTCAACTGTATTCATAGGAGCATCAAGCTAACCGGAGATGCTTGTATCGCCTTTACCTTTATCATGGTAAAGGCAATGTTCTTTCTAATCTCCTGAGACGATCCTCTCCTTTGCTTCCTGTGGTCCATGTTCAACGTAATGCACACCATGTCACCAAACAGCCCACTGACTACTTGTCAACATTTAAATAGGACGACTGATTGCTTGAACCTTGAAGGCACCGGGAATGCTAATCTGAGGACACATGTCCTTATGGTCAAATTATCTCTAATCTTTTGTAGAAGTAGCATTATTTTTGTCCAGGCTTGTTTCATTAGCTTGTTGTGGTTTCTGTTGAACCACAATTCAAAAGCAATGTCAGTGTTTCAATGTTTTTTGTTTTTTTTTACGTTTACCTTTGTCAGTTTCAAATTATTTCAATGTCATTAACAAAGGGGTACCAACAACTTTGTCTGCAAGTTAGATAAATTATGACCAGGCAAAATATAATTTTGGTGTTTATAATTCTAAACTGTAAAGATCTTTAATTAAAAAAACCCCCATAAAAACAAAAAACAGATTACAAGACCAAACCTTAACCAGATTTAAAATGTATGACTAGGAACCAGCCAATTTAAGTGAACTCTGCATTTACACCAAGAAAAGTGATCAGATATCCAGTCAGAATTATTCCACAAGATTGATAACAGCAACAGAAAGTTCAAATTTTCAAAGAGAATTTTAACTTGACATTGTTAGACATTGACTGTGTGTATGTACCTAATTCTATTTGAAGTAGAGCAAAACTGAAATTTGTGTCCAATTCTCATTTTATTATTATTCTCTAAAGTTATATGTTCTACACATCATTGAAAAAATGGTTTAAATAAATGAAAAAAAGACCATAATTTGAGTGATTCGCGTTGATGAAGTTTAAATAGATGTCTCAACAGAATAAAAATATGCTCTTTCAGTCGGACATTATTCTGTTCCAAAATCCAGGGCAATCCAGTGAGATGATTTATTTTTGTCAAGAAGAGGTGTTTCCCTTAATGAAATTATTACAAACTAAACTGTTAGCCTTAAATTAATTTGATGTTTAATTTTGGATTGTTTTTTTTTTTTTTATGTTTCACAAACATAATTATAAAATGGTATTAATATTACGGCCTGATTGTACTTATATCTTCTCTTTAGCTTACAGATTTTGGCCTCGCCAGGTTTTCCAGCAGCATCACTCGAACTTCCAAGAAGAACAGCAACGATACAGGCGGGACCATCAGATACATGCCTCCAGAGGCGTTCGACACTTCTTACAATCCCTCACGGGCCTTTGATATCTACAGGTAGAGAGACATCAGGGCACTTTTATTGTTCATCATGCAGTTTATGTCTTTCATTTCCAATAGGAAGTGAAAGATATGAGGAAATGTTTTTCAGATGAATTCATCAACTGAATGAAGCTCTCGTGCGATTTCCTCTTTTTGATGAAATGGCCGTGGGCTCCATTTCTTTAGGTTCTGATTCCTAGCAACAAAAATAATAAGGAGGTGAGTTAGCTGCTGCAGTAATCTCTGACTCTCTTAACCTCTGTTTCAGCTTTGGTATACTGCTGTGGTCCATTGCAACAGGAAAAAAACCATATCCAAGTAAGTTCCTAATTTGTTCCAGTGCTGAGTCATGTTTTTTCAAAAAGTCTGGAAAAGCATGGAATTTGCTTCTATCATTTTCCAGGTTTAAGTACATGTAACCATGTACTTAAACCTGTTTTTACTCTAAACCACTTTATATCAAAGTATTCACCTCCTTAAATGTTTTACCCTCATACAAATTAATCATGAGAAACAAAATTGGTCATTTTTTGTTGACAAAAAACTTTTAATGTCAAAGTGGAAACCGATTTCTACAAAATAATAATAATAATAATAAAAAAAAAATAGAAATATTTTACACAAAATAAGTAGAATAAATATTCACCCAATTCAAGTCATTATTTAGCAGATGCAACATTAGGATTTCAATGTCAAAAAGTCAAATTTAGTTTTTTACTGATTTGCAAAAGCAACAAAAAGGACAAAACATCCAAGCAGGTGATTACTTTTTGTAGGCACTGGAGATCCTAAATTATTTTTAAAATGCCAATCAAACCACTAAACCACTAAAACGACTATCAACAAAAAAACACGTAAACTGTGCTTTAAAAAAATCTGCATTAGCCCTCGGATGTTCATGTTCTTTATTTGAGAAAGTTCAAGAGTTCCAGATTTGGAGATGATCTAAATAAATTCAGATGCCTCAAAATCTGTGAAATGATCCTAAGCCACTCCCCTGGATATCAGAAGCCAGTGGTAGCATTTATTGTGTCATTATTGTGGGACACACTATAATATGGTATTTTAATTTGTACTCAATGAATTCCCAGAATATTACAAAAAATATGCAGAAAAAACATCAGGAAATTTCAGCCTGGAAAATGCATACTTTAAAAAAATAAAATAAAATACACAGATGTCCTGTTTTGCAGGTTGACTTGTAATGCTAAAAAATTAGTTGGAAGATTAATTAGTGAAAAGTGAAGTGTTATCACTACTGAAGTGTTAACCAAAGTTTTAGTCTTTATAAAAATGAATGATTTGCAGTCAGCATTTCCCCTCCAAAAAATCCACACTTTAGATGTATCCATGACAACCACCATGAAATTAAGTCAGTTACTTTCAGCTTATCTTGAAGAATCAGGATGTATAGTTAACATCCCAGTGAATGCAGATCAAAGTCAAAATCACTGAGAGAGAGGATGTCCAATTAGCAACTCCTCCTGCTGAAAATAAATAAATAAATAAAATTTGACAGATTAAACCATTTGTGACTTTACTGTCACAATTTTTTTTTTAATCCTTGAAATGAAGTTATTGAGAATTGGGGTTATATGGGTGTTTATACGCCAAACGGAAGAACTGAATTTGAACCACTACCAAGAAATACATTTTTAAACGGCATCATCCTTTATGCACGTTCAACTTTCCCAATTTAAGCAACTGTCTGTCCTGTGTATAATTTTCATCTTGAATAACTGGCAGGCAAGATGTAAACAAGTTAAGATTTTTAAATGTAAATTTTACCAAAGGAACATTTGTAACACACCTTCGACTCCAATCTCCGTCTTTCCTGCAGATGCCTTGTCCGCCATAGTGCCTATCCGCATCCCGATGGGAGACCGTCCTTCTCTGGACGACATCAGGTGTACGGATGCCGGAGTGGCGGGACTGACAAGACTCATCGATCTCATGCAGGAATGCTGGCGCTCAAATCCCAAACAAAGGCCTTCCTCCCGTCGTAAGTAAAAGTGGTACAGTATGCAAAAATTAGAGAAACTGATTTAAAAAATACTCATCAATACAAAAGTGCAAATCTGTGAACTATCTTGTATTGTGTTAAAAAAAAAAAAGTATGTTGAATTTGTTAACGCTACTACATAATTTTCAGCCACACAGCTACCTGTGATTAGCATGTCCGCTCGCGCGCATTCAAATCTCACCTCATAGGTTCGTCTGGGCTTTGAAATTCGTAGATTTTGTACAGGGCCAATCAGCGAACAGAAAGAGAAGTTGTAACAGATGACATCGATTGTCTGCGGTTTCAGCAGTAGCCTGTAGTTTCAACAATGGCAGCGGAGGAAGTGAACGAAGCCGTTCAGTCTGCGTTTGCCACACTTCCAGATATTGAATTTACATTAACAGCCGTCTTGTTTGACTCGGTACTTTTCTCTTCGCGGTGGAGGACGGTTGTATTTCCGGTAAACTTTATAACGTCGAACTGGCGTATTACGTCACGGCCGAACGTTAGCGACCGGGTAAAATTCAAAACTTTATCAGAAGTCCAGACCACGAAGCAAAGTAGAACAAGACGCTGTTTATTTATATATTTTTATTTTTTTGCCAGGCTATACTGTTATACCTACATCAACACAACTTAGATTAAACAACAAAAAATAATTCCTGTTGGCAAGTAACTGAATGAAGCCTCTGTCCATAACTTTGTTCAAAAATAACCAACAATTACAAGTGAATAGAGTCAAACTAAACTGATTAAAGTATCTTTTTTCATCTGGTGAGAACAGTCCTAAGAATCTCACTAAACGTGAGATTCTTGAAGCTAACGTGACTTTGGTTTGTCGACAGAATGCACAACTGTGATGGAAGAACTGTTCAAGATGCACAAACCCGCAATTCATGATGCCGTCCACCAAGTCCTGCAGAAACTGGTGAGGAACAAAGTCAAGCCATCTTGACGTGATGTAAAACTTAACATGACACATCACAATATTATTTTTATCAGAAAATTTTGCCGCGGTCTGACTCAAGTCTTTCTCTTCCTCCTTCAAGGACCAAAATGAAAAAGAGAAGATTACACAAGGGATGACAAAGCTTTCTGTTACTGAGACTTCAGGTCAGTCTGATCACATTATTAGACAATGCCGCCTGGCTTCTGGAGGTTCGACTTTTTACTTTGACTTTTCGTTGTTCCTACAGCAGAACCAGTAAGAGCTGCAGCGGCAAACATTTGTGACAATGTGCGGACAGGACCTCCGCCGGTTCAGGTGAAAATTCTGTCAGAATGACTGAAAGCGATTGTGAAAATCAGTAGGTCAAATGACCTGGGGTCAAACCAGAGTTGGGTTAATGAATGAAAATAGTTTAACATCACCATCATATCTCAAGATCACCATCATCTTTATGGTGGGAACAAGAGAAAGGAGTGGTCTTTAGCCTAGTTAAACAAACAAGAAGAAGAAGAAGACTGCGATGCTAAGTCAGGACAGGGGAGATTCTTTGTATTGCAGCAACTCGGCCAGTCCTGCGGTGTTGCCACACTGCAAATTTTTTCTGGTGTGAGGAACTATTGTGCACATCACTTCCTGCTTCACTAGGGGTATTTTTGTTTTTTACGGGAAAGGGTGGAGAAGAAAGCAAATGTAAAAGTTATTTCAACATTATTTTAAGAAGGTGATAGAATTAAATGGCCACCTGTAATTTTGCAATTTACTCAAAACAAACTGGAATTTATGTGAAAGAGAGAAAATTTGCTATGTAAAGATGCGATAATTCTTGTCTTGTTCTGTGAGGGAATACTCATACAGTTTAAGTTAGATGTGTGGAGTCATGATTTGGTTTACAACCAACAATTTTTTCATGTCAAACATTATTATATGTGACAAAAGATTTATTTATTTATTTAATTCATTCATTCATTCATTCATTTATTGCATGTTTCAGGAAATAGCCAGTGTTTGGCCAGGAAATCAAGGGGACAATGCAACAGTTGAAGGTGAGAAAGACGCCGATATCTGACTCGGAACAAGCCATCTGTCATGGTTTCACATGAGATTTATTTATTTTAATTTTTATTGTTTGTTTTTAGATTTATCACCTGGCAGGGCTACAGATGTTGATCAGGCCCGCCGAGCAGCAGACCCTGAAATGAAGTCGTCCTCTGTAGAACCCACTCTTTTTCCATCCAACGACAAAGCAAAAAATCAGCCTCTGTTACTTCTGTGTCAGGTATGTCAATTATCATCAGACAGTCTGATACCTGCAAACAGTCGGACCACGTATCCGTCAGCCATGAGCTGCCATCACCTCAGAGGAAAAAAAATTGGAGTTTTATTCCCGTTATTAACTAAAACGACAAAGTGGTAGATTATTCTGACCTGGTTTGTCAGAACAAAAAGTTAAAGTCAAACAAATCATGAGATGCAACCGGAACGGGACAATCTTTAACCAGGCTCACAATCTAGTTTTACTGTATTTTTTTAAAAAAAGCTTTCATTGGAAATCAGCCCCATTCTGTAAATGAAGACACATTTTTAAAAAGCTAGTCTAAAAGAGCTAGTCTGAGTAAACCTTTACCTAAAGTTTAGCTTTAGTTCAGACTCCTGCCCACTTCTAAAGCATTTTTCTGCTGCAAATAGGTGCTTCAAAATCATTAAATGAAAGTTGTCATTTCACTAAAGCGTTCCCTCTGATTTGACATCTTCAGATGTATCAGCATGTTCGGTTCCACCCAAAACAGAATTTTTTTTGATCAGGCGTTCTTTTCTCCGCAGCGTCAGTTTTCCAGCCCCGGCACTTTAAACATTCACTGCTCCAGTGTGACTGGACTGCAGTTTGGACACAACAACACGATGCACATCAGCCTCTCTGGCTCCTCGGAGAGAAAGAGGCACCCAACGGCGCCATCTACTGTCAGCTCATCACAACACCGCACAAGTACAGCTAATCCATAGTTTCCCAGAACAGTTTTTTTCTCTTTTTCAAATAAAACAAGATATTTGGTTTAGCTTTTGTATGTTAATTATTTATTTCTTGTAGCATAAATGCATTTAATGCAGCTTTTTGTTGCTTTTCATCATCTTTTAATTACTACTACTGTAATTCATTTCACTTCTTTTGTTTGGAACTGGGTTTTAGCAGCGGGCAAAAACTCCAGGCCAGCTTTTTGCACAGTCACCATTAAATACAAGCCAAGACGGCTGCTGTTTTTTTTTTTTTTTTCACCAACTGTGGTCAGAAAATATCTACCGTCAGAGCGCCAACATGCCTTAGGATGCCAGTACTTGCCTTCACAACCATCTGACTATAATTAAAAGAAGCGAACGTTTGATTCGAAGCTTTTCAGGAATGTGTTTTTAAGAAAGGTGCAGAAGCTGAGTTTTTCAGTTTTTCATTGTTTTAGCGGGTCATTAGTTTCACTGAAATAAATATTTTTTATTATATTCTATTTTTGCAACAAGTTGTTTTAAAGATATGGTACATATAAATATAAATTAAAGGTACAAATGCTACTTTTTGATATATGCTGCACTATTTTTTGCTTTATTTTGTAGAGGCTTTGGAATCAGCGATTTTAATAGTAAATGACGAGCTTTAGAGATTTTTGAACGATGTGTATTATGTGAAATGTTGGAATTTAAAACATTTTTCTTACCTGATGAGTGCTGTAACTTCAGTGAAGTGTTGCAGCAGGTGAGCGTAAAATACTTCAGTTGTATCGTCTGTTAAAAAGATTATGAAACTATTTTCAGGTGCGGATGAAGATGGATTTGGTGTGGGTGTGTTGATGTGTGCTGGATTTATGCTGCGCTCCATTTGGTGAAGGAAGACAAACTTTCTAAGTTCCAATATGTAAAAATCCACAGAAATGCCTCATGACCTTTTAATTCCAACTTGGAAATTGAGAGTTGTGCCACCAACCAATGCCACACAATCCAATATGGTTGCTGCATGCATAAAGTACTGCGATAAGAGTTTATTTACCCTTCAGTGGTATATCAATAATAGTTTTCAGCCTTGGAGGTAAATGGAACGCACCATAATCCTTTTTATTTTGTTATAAGTGAACAAAATAAACTGAAAACAATCTCTTCTTTACTTAAAGAAAAAAAGTTTATTGTGATTCATAAGACGTATTAAATATTTGTGCTTACATCTGTCAGTTTTGTCTACTTTTTTTTTAATAAGATTTACAGGATTTTTTTTTATTTTACTATCATTCAGTTTTTTAAATGTGCTATATAACCGTATATAACACAGATTATTAAGCATATTATATGGTGTACATTGGCAAGGAACTGGTAATTATTCTGGTGCTGAATGTCCGGTTGTTATTTACAATTGTCATTATTCATATAATTATCATGGGTCAATAAATTTTCTTGTCCTGCTATGAGAGTCTGTAATCATTTGATTTTATGTAATATAATTTATTTCCAGTTTTTTTTAGCACATTAAATTGAACAGGTCTACCATAACATGTTTTTAATTGCAAATTTCTGATAATTAACAAGTCAGTAAGTTATACATGTCATTAAATTGAGAAAAGGGGTAGGATTGAGTAAGTGTTGACTTCATCCTGCACCTTTTCAAACAGATAAGGAGCAGTGAGCTAATAATTTTGTTCTCGGTTACGTACACGCACTCGTTTTCTCAAAGATTTCCAAACAGATTTGGAAGTCTTTGACCTTTTTTCCTCTAGTCTCCACATAACGCTTTTTTGTACTCCGTACACGAATTTCCAAAGTGCTAACACAGGCCTCTGCTGAGTCCCAGGAAGCTGACACAAATCAGTTGTGATGGTCCAGCATGAACCCAGCGAGCTTCTGGCACTGGTTCCCACTTCCACCGCCAGTCCTCCATCTGCCACCGGATCCACCGCAGAGAAAGATACGGAGGACGGTCTCTGTACATCAGCAGGAGCGAAAAATGGATGTCACAGCTATTTGGGACTCTAAAAGCAATGCGTCGGTTTTAATAACCGTAATGGATTTTGATATGTTGGTGCTTTAATGTAATTTAATGGCGCCTGAATGGGACAGTAAGAATCTTCAGGTAAACTTTCAGTCTTTTCTATGCAACTTAAAAACTTAAAGATAAGCAAAACCTAAACAAGGTTTATCTGTGGCTGAGTTAACCACAGATATTTTTTTCCTAGATACGCAAATTTCCTGTGTTCTTCTCTGTCAGATTGTAAAAGGCAACGTAGCTTAGGCAGGATTGTAATATTTAGGTACAATTTTAAAAAGTTACTTAAAAATAAACTTTTTTTTTCAATTACGATTTTTTAAAATTTTCAGTTGGTAAATGCAGAAAATTGGGAAAAATTAAGATTTAATGGACATACTGTATGCTTTAAAATATAAATTAACTCCAAAATGTTATTTCTTTTACAAATAAGAGATCAGTACAGCACCCGAAACAATTTTCAGGGTACTCTCACTTGTAACATAGGGAGAGGCATCTGATTGGACGGATGGACGGAAGGAATAAACAATGTTAACTATATGAAAAGCATTTCCATCAGTGGATATAAAGGAAATATTTGACATCGAAGCTTTAAATGTGCATATTTATTTTTAAAAATTTTAAAAACTGAGCTTTTGAGCATGCCATAACTAACACAGTCAGTAGATTCAAAATAAACAAAGAGACGGCGGTTGTTTTTGTTTTCTTTATTGTCAACAAACACATCCTACATTTGGTTTTCATGCATCAAAGAGGCTACACCGGATTTAAGCAAGCACATAAACACACATTAAGTCTGTGGAACAGATGGCGAGCCACAAAAGGACCGTGGTCATGGAAATTACATTCAAGACTGTTTGGTGCAAAGTCAATCCATCCACTCATCTAATTCACATCTTAACCTTCCCGCAGTCCTAACTTGAAGATGCTCAGGAAGAACGCGGCAGATGTCACGGTCGGACAGCAGGGAACTGATGGGGATATCTCGTCAGCCCGTCAGTTCCCGAAACCAGGAAACGCATGGGGTCAGGGAGACTCTGCCGGGAACACACACAGGATAAAAAAGTTCCTGCAGTCCCCTTTTAGGACTGCGGGAGGGTTAAGCAGTCCAATGTGGATCCTAAAATTACAGCAGAAACGCATCCGTCATTGCTTTCCCTTTTGGGAAATGAACCAATTTTTATTTTATACAACATCCTGCCTCAAGGAAATCCTACAGTGGGAAGACCAGAAAGCCAGAGAAGGTGGAGTACTTCCACCCACCCATCAGGTTTCCCCTCTCCAGTTTAAGGTAAGCCTTGTCCCCTCGCTCCATCAACACCAGCCCTGCGTTGGTGGCTGCTTCCCGTGTCACATCCTGGTCACCTGCAAAGGCCGAGATCACCGGCCAGCCGTTGAGAACCAAGCTTACCTGGAAAGACAAGGTGAAGTAGAAAAGTAGCAAGAGGATTTGTGAAACTGCAATGGACAATAAACAAATGGAAACAACATTCAGACATAAGTAGGAGTACAGTTTTAGCTGAGACTTTTAGAAATTTTTCTCACTTGTATCGTCTGCCGGTTGTAAACCTTAACAACATGAAAGCTGAAGCTGTAGACTCCTTTTCTGGGTGCTACGAAGATGCTAGTTGCCGGGTCAAAATGGCTGCCAACGTTCACTAAAATCTACGAGAGGACAGAGAGAGAGAGACAGAGTTCCTCTTGATTAATAGTCAAGAAACTCATGGCAAAGCTAAATTAGAAAAAAATCTGTTGAAGATGTTTTCCAGCAGCTCAACATGTCTGCTCGTTTGTTTTTTTTAAATATTTTGATCTTTTAATGCTGAAGAGAGAGGCAAACATTAGGATTGGTGGGAATGCTTAAAAATAAATTAAAGAAAACAAGATCCGATTTTTTGTTTTGCCATTAATCCAGTTGCAAAGCATTACAGAAAGCAGGAGAAACTTCCAAACGTGTTGACTGCTTTTCAATTCTGCACACTGCTTTAAATGACAGGCAAGATAGATCAAATAAGGATAGATTGTCCAATGGTGTTCTTTAGTGTCATGAGGTCAAATTGTGAATTATGCAAAGCCATGCATTCGTTGTCTATTCCCAATGGTGTCCACCAGGTGGCGCCGGAGGCCTCAGAAATTTGGAGAGAAGATATGAAAAACAAATCAACAACAAAAAATCCCATTTAATGTTCTGCTGTTGTTATTTAAGTCATTATTAATAAACCTATTTTCATGGGGAGACTGCCTTGCTCCTGCTCATGATACTTTATCATTTTCCACTTATCAACTGAAGCCAGCTATATCTACCGTACTAAGATTATAGCTGTTAAAAGACCATATGCTAAATTTAAGGGCTGTAAGGTTTTGTTAAATTGGCTGAATTTATAGAGCACATTTTTAGGGATTTTACTGGGAACCTGACTTCAGATTGTTCAGGGAATGCTTGTTTATTTGCATTTTTTTTTTCACAAAGTATGTCAGAAATATTTGAAAGAAAATGCTATGGACTGGTGTTACAAAACTGCCAGTCCATGAGCAGCATTCATTTTCCTTAGTGTGGATTGTTTTTACCCCCAAGAGTGGAGATAAGAAAGATGGCAGTTTCTACTGAATGTATTCATGCATATTAAGGTATATTTGGTGTTCGAACTATTAAAATAGGCAGTTATAAGTGTTCGTAGAGGGTGCCTCAAGTATTCATAGAATTTTAGCTATTTGTGGACGGCTATCATCCCTATAACCCCCATGAATACCAGGGGTTCTTTCTATCAGTTTGTAACTCTGCACCTTCCTGCATATTATTTCAACCCACCTGATCAAAGTAGATAGTCATGGTGCGGTTGCTCATCTCGGACGGCTCATGGTTGGTGTTGCGTATGGCTGAAAATGCCACCCGACCCGTTCCTGACCTCACCGACATGCCCAGAGCGTTACCCGATGGCTCCGCCGATGGCGTGGAGTCGCACACAACCAGACACTTTCCCTCCAACACGATCGGCTCAGTGTCGTTCTGGCAGCTGACCCCCGATGGCCCCCACTGGCCAATAAGGAGCAGTCCAACAAGAAAGATTAATTGGGGAACCAAGGAAGGCGCGGGGTTAAAAAATGGAAACGCCATAGTTCCAAATTAGGTCAAAGCTTCAGTGACTTCTTGTGGTGCAAATCTGCTTTAGCTACAAGGCCATGCTTCCACCAGAAAAGAAAACACACCCCACGGGATCCCCTCGTGTCATTTAGTGGCTCAGGTTCGCTCTGGTTGAATTTATATTCCCTTTGAAGATGTCTTCTAGTTGGTATCAAGATGACAGGTTTTCCATTTCAAACGATCCACCAATGAAGGGGAATGTGTCCAGGTCCCGATGCAACAACAGGTCGCTGGGGTTGATGGAAGAGAGTCTACAGCCTGCGGCCTGTGAAGCAGTGAAACATGGGATGTTTGATAAATATGTGGAATCCTTTGATTATGAAAAACTGTGAAAAATATCCTTGATGCATACAGCAGATAAACGTACTATAAGTAGTGTAAAGATATGCATCCTGCTTAGGTATACTTGTCCATTCT
This sequence comes from Poecilia mexicana, assembly GCF_051168715.1. NCBI lineage: Eukaryota > Metazoa > Chordata > Actinopteri > Cyprinodontiformes > Poeciliidae > Poecilia > Poecilia mexicana. The sequence goes on from NW_028263387.1 coordinate 7,558,389, forward strand.
TTCAGATTGTTTCTACTTGAAATGGAATCATAAACTGTATAACTAAATACAGCTCATTTTCAGAGAGTTTGTTTTCATTTTCTTTGAAAATACATCACATTTCATTGGATGCCTCGTGTCAAAACAAAATCTCAATCACAAAAAATGCTCTATTTTCAGCACATTGCTAGATGTTGTCATGAAAGTAGCTCTTCAAGGCTTATTTGTCTGCATCCGATCAATCAATCATCCAACCAAAAAAACCAGTCAGTAATATATGACTGCAACATAGAAACCAGGCACTGAAATGAATAATTCCTGTTATTATCATCATCATCTATAAATGGGCTCAAATTTCCTACGATGTTCTAGTAAAACAATTTTTTAAAACTAGTAAAACACAGTTCACAATGAGTAAAACCTGACTATTAATAGAAGCCAGATTACATGGAGGATCAAAATAAGTGATTAGGTAATGTTTTGGCCACGAATCGGCCTGCGTCAGCGCTGCCAGCTGGATTCAGGGTTCGGGAACGTGGACGGTCAGAGTGGCACCACTGAGAGGCCATCTGTAGGTAAAAACTCCCACTCTCACACATCTTTCCTGTTTGATCACGGAGTCCGCATTCCTTCACATCAACACTCAGCATAAAAAAGATTAACCTAATCTTATCAGAATATTAAAAACACTAAGTTTTGTAAATGATTTAAACAAATGATGCATTTTCTGCAGAAAAAAAAGTCATTGAATAATTTTTCAACGAACCACTAAATTTCCCATCAACATTGTCAACACCAAAAGCCTTTCTGCGTTAAAAAACCCCAAAACATTAAGACATGCTGAAAAGACTCAAATAGCTTCACTCACCTACTACATCAGACAGTAAAGGTAGCTTGTTGTTCTGGGAACATTTAAAGCCTCCCAAGAGTCTACTTCAGCCTTTACCTCAGGTTTTATCTCTGCTCCTCCTCTTTTTATTCCCTCTCTCTGCGACTATCTCTCTGTTCCAAGGACCCCTGTGTTCAAATGGACTTTTAATCACATCAAGCATTTTCTGGTTTCATGCCTATTCGGCGTCCTACTGTACTTGTACGCCCTTCTTTATATCCTCATTTCCCCCAACATAACTCTACTGCCAGTGGGCAAAGTAGGTGGTAAGAGCAAGAGCTTTAAAATTTCCCATAAAAAAAATTTTTTAGAGGGCATTTGTGGTTATGTTCATGTTTTTCTCCCTTTCAGTTGAGTTTGGATTTACTATAGTTTACATCTTCATGTCTGAAGTGGAAATGGTGTGCAAAATGTTAAAGGAAGAAAGTGGGCATCATTCTGAATTTTTGATTTTCAATCATTTAAGGTTCTTGCCCTATTTTACCCCGCTGATCTTTGTCCATACTTACCTTGTTGGGCCCTTGGGTCTGCCAAAAAGCAGCTGCTGCAGGTACCAAGATTCAGGAGAAAACTCAAATGGAGCAGGGCCTTTTCTACTGTTGTCTATTGTGACCTACCTTTGCACAGTAGAGGGGATTGTTCACTCCCTACTATCAAAATTGCCATAAAGCTGTTTTTATTCCCCAGCTTTTAACCTGGATTGTTTTAATTAGTTTCATTGTGTTTATTGTTTTGGTTGGTTTTATATCATATTTTAGCACATAATTTTTGAATGTATATTTATAGTATACAGTTACTGAAACATACATGCGTACATACACTACATGGTTGTTTTAAAGTGCTTTATGAATAAAGTTGCTGTTGTATAGCGTAATGTGGTGCAGTATGGCATACTATGATATACTATGGTATGGTATAATATGGTGTGATATGGTATACAATGGTATGGTGTAGTATACTATGCTATGGTATGGTGTGGTATAATATGGTGTGGTGTGGTACAATGTCACCAAAAGTTGTAGACCAACACCAAACTCAGACATCAATACTTAACACAATAGGTCATATTAGTGATGTCAAAGTCTCCATCTCAAATGTGTATTTTTAGGGTGAATAATTTCCTGGGTATTTGTCCAGTGGCGAAAAGTAAAATTGCTTTCTGAGAGAAGTAGCTGGTGTATTTCATAGATCAGCATCTACCCACTGAAGCCTGGTTAGTTTCCTCACAGCAACGTCATTTATCATTGAAAGGTCAGCTAATGTTAGTCAGCAGGAAAGTCTCTCAGTCATTACACTCAGACAATGAGAAAATGTGATTCACCGCTGCACTTAATTATAATTAGTAAACACTGATGAAGTACATTTAAGTCAACAGTAATTGGTTTATTTTCATAAAAAAATCTGCAGACATCAGCAGATGTTTCTCTTGGACATAGAGTCTACTCTGGGTAATAACCGCGGTGTGACAAAACATGAGAAACATTATGCTCACAAACATAACCACCTCAATGATCTGACTGCTGACTCATCTAGAAATGTCTTTTGTCAGTGGCATAAATTGTTTCGTATCGTTGCTCCTCAGTTTGGAGTTTTCTCTTCCTTCTGAGCCAAGTTTCCAGTTTCAGTCTCAGTCATTTTTCTTGAGATGAGGATCTTTAGGGGAAAATAAGAGAGCTCACCAAGACCATTTCTGTTTTGCCAGTTTCAAGCCACAACTGCCTTCAACATATCCTCCTCACAAATGATTTTTTTTTCTTTAGCAAGGAAAGATTCAATTTCAATATTTACAGCATTTCCTGCGGTTTCAGACAAGTCATTAAAAATTAATATGTTTTTGGACTGTGAGAAAAGGGCCACACATATGCACATGGAGAACATGCAAACTACATGCAGAAAATAGAGGAGCAGAGGAGACAGAACAAGTTGAGACATAGACAAAAAACAGAACAGCAGGACAACTTTCTGATTAAACCTCAGAACTCACTTTTAACTTTGACATGATGGTTTTCTCCCTCTTGCTCCCCCTCGTCTCGCTGTAGACCTCACATCTGTACCTCCAGTTGTCCTTATCTGTGGGCTCAGACTGAGGTCTCCAGTTTTCAGCAGGTCATATTCTACTCTGTCCGTCAGCAAGACGGACAGAGTCTTGCTGAATCTGTCCGTCGGGTTTTTCAGTGTCAGACAGAGGAAGTCGACCTTCTGCAGCCATTTCTTCATCATCGTTCGATCCGTGTAAAACCAATGCTGCTGCTCAGGCCGGTCGCAGCAATTATCATACACATGGACCTTCCTGTCTTTGCTGCCCATCCACTCCACCCTGCTGTCCTCTGGAAGGAGAGCGATGGTGATGCAGGGCAGCAGGACAGACTCCACCTCTGAGTTCACTTCAAGTTTTGGAACTGAAAGGATAACAAACCTCAGCCTCTGCATTTGCAATGACTACTCTTTGTACTCGTTTACTCTTTGTTGGTCCTGTGGCGCGTTTACCAACCAACTTCGTATTTAAACAAGAAGTTTCAATATTTTTCTTCATTTAATTATCCCTTGCTTGTCTTTAAGTATCAAGCCGAGACATTTTCTCACAGCTTCATAACCACCCACGCCTGCATTTCCAGCTGTGACACATTCCATTAAGCAGTTTCTATTTCTCCTTCTCCAAACATGTTCTGGCATTGAGGTGTATGAAGCCATGAAGCTGTAGGTGACATTTTATTTCGTTCTTCCTACAGGCATGTCTAAAAGTGTCCAGAAACGATTTAGTCCAACCTTGTTCAAATTCGGGAAACTGCTTCTCTTAAGTTGATATACAACGTCAGAGAGCAGCGTTCAGTTATCCAACAAGTGTTTTCTGGTAGGACTGTCACGAAATATAAATCAGATTTTTACTTTTGTGTTGAATGTGTGTTTTACAATATATTTACCACAAATGACAAACAAAAAAAACTTTTCTGCAAAATTCACCAACTGCACAGTTCTTGTTAAAGAGTGTAAGATAAGTCGTATTTCAAAAGAGCAGAAGAAATCTTATGTTTTTGAACAATAACATTTTTTATTGCTAATCTGTTGCTTGGAGATGGGTGTGTTTACTGGTAACCAAGTGCCACGAAGTGAACATCGGATTTTTACTTTTGCAAAATGTACCAACGGTAAATGTCTTGTATCTAATCAGGTAAGCATTATTTCGAAAGAGCTTATGTTTTATAAACTATTAATTTAGTTTTAAGAGATAATCGTTTTCTACTGCTAACGAACTGCCACGAAGTATAAATCGAGATTTTTACTTTTGTGTTGAATGTTTGTTTTATATATTTACCACTAATGACAAAAATAATTAACTTTTCTGCAAAATTCACCAACTATACAATTCTTAACAAGTATAAAATAAGTGGTATTTCAAAAGAGCAGAAGAAATCTTATGTTTTTTGATCAATAAGAATTTTTGTTGCTAACCTGTTAATCTGTTGCTAAGAGATGATCGCGTTTTCTGGTAACCAAGTTCCACAAAGTTCCACAAAGTAAACAATTCTTGTTCATGTAAAATGAGTAATATTTCAAAACAGCAGAAGAAATCTTATGTTTTTTGAACAATAACAATTTTTGTTGCTAACCTGTTGCTAAGAGATGGGTGTGTTTACTGGTAACCAAGTGCCACGAAGTGAACATCGGATTTTTACTTTTGCAAAATGTACCAACGGTAAATGTCTTGTATCTAATCAGGTAAGCATTATTTCGAAAGAGCTTATGTTTTATAAACTATATAACTTGTTATTAATTTGGTTTTAAGAGATAATCGTTTTCTACTGCTAACGAACTGCCACGAAGTATAAATCGAGATTTTTACTTTTGTGTTGAATGTTTGTTTTATATATTTACCACTAATGACAAAAAAATAAAAATATGCAAAATTCACCAACTATACAATTCTTAACAAGTATAAAATAAGTGGTATTTCAAAAGAGCAGAAGAAATCTTATGTTTTTTGATCAATAAGAATTTTTGTTGCTAACCTGTTAATCTGTTGCTAAGAGATGATCGCGTTTTCTGGTAACCAAGTTCCACAAAGTTCCACAAAGTAAACAATTCTTGTTCGTGTAAAATGAGTAATATTTCAAAACAGCAGAAGAAATCTTATGTTTTTTGAACAATAACAATTTTTGTTGCTAACCTGTTGCTAAGAGATGGGTGTGTTTACTGGTAACCAAGTGCCACGAAGTGAACATCGGATTTTTACTTTTGCAAAATGTACCAACGGTAAATGTCTTGTATCTAATCAGGTAAGCATTATTTCGAAAGAGCTTATGTTTTATAAACTATATAACTTGTTATTAATTTGGTTTTAAGAGATAATCGTTTTCTACTGCTAACGAACTGCCACGAAGTATAAATCGAGATTTTTACTTTTGTGTTGAATGTTTGTTTTATATATTTACCACTAATGACAAAAATAATTAACTTTTCTGCAAAATTCACCAACTATACAATTCTTAACAAGTATAAAATAAGTGGTATTTCAAAAGAGCAGAAGAAATCTTATGTTTTTTGATCAATAAGAATTTTTGTTGCTAACCTGTTAATCTGTTGCTTAGAGATGATCGCGTTTTCTGGTAACCAAGTTCCACAAAGTTCCACAAAGTAAACAATTCTTGCTCATGTAAAATGAGTAATATTTCAAAACAGCAGAAGAAATCTTATGTTTTTTGAACAATAACAATTTTTGTTGCTAACCTGTTGCTAAGAGATGGGTGTGTTTACTGGTAACCAAGTGCCACGAAGTAAGCAATTAATTTTTACTTTTGCAAAAGTAAAATCAGAACGCAGTGCACAAACTCACATTAATAGTAGCCTTTTTCCTAAAATCATTTTGTTTATTTATTAACCATGTTTAGCACACTGTATGCAGGAAGTCATTGTAAGACAACATGCTAGTTATAGCCCACATGCCACTGGCTGCATTTAGGCTAATATCACCATTTTGGCTAATTTCAGCTTGTACACTAACTTTCATATACTGAATGGAGTAAATCTATCTTACTCTACATCAGGGGTGCCCAATACGTCGATCGCGATCGACCGGTCGATCGCGGAAGGTTTTGAGTCGATCTCGACAGATGGCAATCTGAACGCCACCAGGACGCTGAGAGCAGCACTTCCTCTTCTGACGGGCTTATCAAAAATATTCACTAAGATCCTAAACGTTTGTAGTTTCATTAAAAAATAATAATTATAAAAAAATATCAACGAAACGTGTTAAAATTAATAATCTGAGTAATTATTGTTTGAACAAGGTGTTGCGCAATTCAGTGCGTTTCAGTCCCATTAACAGAAAAAGAGCAGAGCAGGAGTTTAAATTAGCTACTCAACCAGCGCTGTGTTCATGAGAGGCTTATTAATAATCGAGAAATAAATATCAAGCCTGGAAACCTGATATCGTAACGGACTGAATGTTGTGTTTTTAACATAATATCTGCTCGGCTTGCGGGGCGGTTGCCACGGCAACGGGTGTGCTTAAACTACACAGAGACAGAAAGTAAAAAGGTAGGAGTGGTTCAGAGTTGATCATCTGTTCGGGTTGTTTTACCTTTGTCTAACGTTGCTGTGGCTCATCACACCCGCTGTAGTTTCTGAACATTCAATAAACGACAAACTTGGACTAATTACCTCGTTCGTTTGTGAGTATACGTCACAACAAGCGTCGAATAGGACAAATATTCATAAAGTTTAAACAAATTCTACCAGGATAATTATGTGAAATTAAATTAATTATATCCCGACTTCCGAAGATTTGCCTTTGCCTTTACTGGGCTCTTTGGTTCCTCCTATCAGTCTGTAGTTTCTCATACTGAGGTGATCAAACCAAAGTTCAGATCTACCATGATTGACTGACACCTGCTGGCATCAGGTTTGCAACCAGCTTCTGACTGAGAAACCAGTAACCTGCTCCCAGTGTCAGAATCTCACTGAGGAAGAAACTGCGTTAGGTTTTCTGTTACTTTATTATTTCTGCTATAACTGATGCATATTCGCATATAAAATAAGTCAATAGAGTTTAATTTGCAATTTTTATGTCTTTGTGTCATGAGGTAGATCTCAGGCGGCTGGTGAAAGAAAAAGTAGATCTTGCTCTCAAAAAGTTTGGGCTCTACATGTTTGTGACTCTCCACATGCTATTGAGTACATTGTAGCTTACTTTAGCATTGAGGCTAATTTTTAGCATCAGAATGTTGGGTTCCAACCGACAGGCACACTTTGGCAGGCCCTGGTTAAATTTCTTCAGAAATTTTGTAGTTATAACGAACTGTTCTTGATATTGCCTAATGTTTTGTGAAACAAGTGTAGTCTATAGAACAAAGACAGAAATATTTACAGAAAGAGATGTTTAAATCATTGCAAAGGCAGAAATGAGAAAAAAAACCAACACGATTTATCTTAAACTCCTAAGAACTGGCTTTAACTCTTTTGAGTTAAAGGAATTCTGTTACAAAGCAGAAACACCTGCTTTAAAAGCAGCCTTAAAATGTCCCTTTCTGTGAGCACCCTATGTGTCAAATGATATTGTTCGGACAGGTTCAGATCTGATATCACTTGCTTTGTTAAATTTCCTGTTCCCAAGTTCTCTGATGGGGCCCAGATAACGAGTCAGATTTCTAAGTTTTAAAATGTTATCAGAAAGGTAGAAAATTTGCAAATTATTTTCCTTACACTTTACAGTTATGCAGCACTTTGTGTTGATCTGTAGTAATCATCTTTATTGTAAAATATCTTGGAATTTCTGGCTGCAGCATTGCAAATGCTAGAAATAGTTATGGGATGTGAGCACTTCTGCACATCATGGTGCTTGTTAGAGAGCCCTAAATATTGTATGTTCATGTTATTTCCATCAGTTACTCAACATATACTGTTACAGAAACTCACAGTTTCAGAGTTGGGGTCACATTGTATTTGGGAAATGTGTGATAGTTGTGCACATAAGGAAAAAAAAGTAGTTTACTGCAAGGTGAAACACTAGTTAAAATCAAACCTACTTGAAGATACTCAGACAAAGTGTATAAATATATGTATTAAAAAATCCCTTCTCACCCTTCCGCAGGTGGACTCTTTCATCCTCTGAGCTCGGGTCCTCTACCAGAAGCCTGGGAGCCGCAGTATCTTGGCTGTGCCTAGAACTGTACATTTCTGGACTGAGATGACTGATGTTGTTCCTGGGATCCTGTTTTAGCCACTGCTCCATTTTGGGGGTGACTGCCCCGAGGGCCCCTGCGCTCCTCGGCCCTTTAGGCGCAGGGTGAATCCTAGCAACCTGCGGCCTCTTTGCCAGGAGTACCGGATGCCAGCTGATGGTGTAGACCCGCCGATTTCTGCCAGGATCGGTTTGGTAAATGCCAGGTCGCTGACAAATAAAACTTTGGTCATTAGGGATTTCTTTTCCTCTCATTGATTGGATGTTTTATTTATAACAGAATCATGGACAAGTGGTTTGGGTGACTCCAGCATTTTTAATGAACTTGAACCGCAGAACTGTGGCTATTTTGATGCTGCAAGGACGTCAGGGTCCAGTGGAGGAATAGTGACTGTTTTTAAAAGTTGTTTTACTTGTAAGCAGTTAAACAACTACTATGGGATTAGCTTTGAGATTAGCCTATTTGAACTTGGCAGCTCTCACACTGTGCTGTGTGCAGCGGTCTATCGGCCACTAAAGTACAAAAAAAAACCTTTATAAATGACTTTTCTGATTTCTTGGCTGATAATTGTTGGTGATTTTAATATTTATGTCTGTTGTCCTACTTTACCTATGGCTCAGTCATTTCTTAATGCTATTAATTCTTTTAATTTTGTGCAGTCTGTGACTGGTGCTACCCATGATCATGGTCACCGTCTTAATCTGGTTTTATCTTATGGTCTACCAGTTTGTAATTTAGTGATTGGTGACTCATTATTTTCAGACCTTATGGCTGTTTTATTTGAGATAACGCTCTCCTCTGCTAAAGCTAAAACACGCGCTGCAGCTCGGTTCTGTCGTGATCTTAACCCTTCTACTGCTGGTCAGTTTTCTTCTGCTTTTAATCAATTTATTGGTGTATAAAGTGCTTCATAAATAAAGTTGGTATGGTATGGTATGGTATGGTACTGTGGTCTTCACCTTCCAGACCTTCTCCAGTTCCTCTCTGAGGCCCTGGTATTTCTCCAGTTTCTCGTGCTCCTTTTTCCTGATGTTGTGGTCACTTGGTATTGCTACATCCACCACAACGGCTTTCCTCTGTTCTTTATCCACCACCACAATGTCCGGTTGATTTGCCATTACCATTTTGTCTGTCTGGATCTGGAAGTCCCACAGGATCTTGGCTCGGTCATTCTCCACCACCTTTGGGGGTGTTCCCCACTTTGATCCAGTCCATATTTTGCACAGATGTTCCTGCACACTATGCCCGCCACTTGGTTATGTTGTTCCATGTACTCTTTCCCTGCCAGCATCTTGCATCCTGCTGTTATGTGCTGGACTGTCTCAGGGGCCTCCTTGCGCAATCTACCCCTTGGGTCTTGTTTGGTGTGGTAGATCTGAGCCTCTATTACTCTGGTGTTTAGGGCCTGTTCCTGTGCAGCTAGGATGAGGGCCTCTGTGCTGTCCTTGAGTCCAGCTTTGTAAAGAGGCGCCTTTATTTCCAATAAAGGTCTTTAGGATTCTCTAAAAGTTTGGTTCCCTCAATTTAGAAAACCAAAACTCAAGGAATCACCTGCCTTATTGACCTTCCTTGTGGCTCGTGTTCAGTCAGGGTGCTGGATTTGGGGTGGAACCCTCCATGGATGGTTAATAGTTTCCAAGTCTTAACATCTGTGGCGTTTATCTCTTCCATTGGCCAGCTAGTTATTCCTGCAGGGTCTCTGATTACTGGCAAGGCGTAGCTGTTTATCGCACAGATCTTCTTGTTCTTGCCATTGAGCTGGTTTCTCAGGACTTGCCTTATTCGTTGGAGGTATTTGGCTGTGGCTCCTTTCCTTGTGACCTCGTCAAGGTTGCCATTTGCTTGTGGTATTCCCAGGTACTTGCACCTGTGCTCTATGTCTGCTGTTGTTCCTTCTGGGAGTGAGACCCCTTCTGTGTGGATGACCTTCCCTCTCCTTGTAACCATCCAACAACACTTCTCTAGTCCGAATGACATCCCAATGTCAGTGCTGTAGATCCTGGCATTGTGTATTAGTGAGTCGATGTCTCGCTCGCTCTTGGCGTACAGCTTGATGTCATCCATGTAGAGGAGGGTTAGGGTAACATGAATGGTGGCCCCGTTCTTGAGTCGGTATCCGTAGCCAGTCTTGTTGATGGTTTGGCTGAGGGTGTTCAGATGCAGAACAGCAGTGGACACTTGTGCAAGTGGTTTGCAGTTTGCAGTATATATTATCCTCCTGACTACCAGTAGTTAATTTTTGTCCTCTGTAGAGGACATATCTAAACTTGAATATCTCCCACCCCCTGCATTCTTCTGAATTAATTCCTTTTGGTATCTAGAGAGGACACTTAGGGCTTTTCAATGATACCACATGTGAGGGGTGGGACTTTTACGTACCTTTTTCTAATTCATAAAAATGGTGTTCATCAGTAATACATTTTATGGGAAGAGACAAAGTAAGTGCATAAGTATGCTAATTACCTTACAAAGAATGTGGAATTTAAAAAAAACAGGTGATTGGACAATTTTTTTTCCCTCGTAGTCAGGAGGATATTAAAAAAAAAAAAAAAAAAAAAAAAACTGCCACTGCAAACCACTTGCACAAGTGTCAATCAAATGGGGCAAAGATCAAAAACTCTGGAAAGAATCATAATTCTTTCCAGGAAACTCTCTGCCCCACTGCTGTTCTGCATAGGTCTGAACCCCCTCAGCCAAATCACCAATGCGAGCCATCCCGTCCTTCCAAACAGACTCTAGGATGGTGGCTCATGGGATCCTCCCGGTCAGAGCCGTCATGCACTCCCGCGACATCTGCCCCCGACCCGGAGTCGGTGAGGCACCTTCTGTGGGAGTGCAGCGCTGCTGTGGACCTGTGGACAAAGGCCGGCTCCTTGCAATTCCCATACTTGCCAGCAAGGGAGGTCCTCAACACGCAGCTAATGCTGCACGTGGTGAGCCACCGTAAAATAGCAACAAAAGACTTCACGGAGATGTGGCTCACCCAAGCCACCATATGGACCTCCAGAAACTTGCTGGTAAGCAGGCGCAGGCAGATGCCCCTCCGTGGCTGTGATCCAAATGGTGGCAACAAAAAGAAAAACATACAGAGCTACAGGTGCCGCGCCTGTAGCTCAAGGACACAGCCACAAAGAAGAATCACCTGCGCCTCTTTGGACGAAGGAGCCGGCGTTCCACGGACAGAGGTCCCAGCAGCAGCGGCCTGGTTCTCTGGGTGAGGCAGGTGGGAAGGAGCAATGGGGGGGAAAGCCCCTCTGACCACCATCGCTGTTTGAAAGGATGGGATGGCTCCAAACTTCAAAAGAGACTGGCTACGGATACCGACTCAAGAATGCAGCCACCAAAAGTCTCCTCCTCTACATGGATGACATCAAGCTGTACGCCAAGAGAGAGCGAGACATTGACTCACTGATCCACACCACCAGGATCTGCAGCACTGACATTGGGATGTCATTCAGACTAGAGAAGTGTGGCCGGATGGTCACAAAGAGAGGGAAGGTCATCCACACAGAAGGGGTCTCACTCCCAGATGGAACAACAGCAGACATAGAGCACAGGCGCAAGTACCTGGGAATACCACAAGCAAATGGCAACCTTGACAATGTCACAAGGAAAGGAGCCACAGCCAAATACCTCCAACGAATAAGGCAAGTCCTGAGAAACCAGCTCAATGGCAAGAACAAGAGCCGTGCAATAAATAGCTACGCCTTACCAGTAATCAGAGACCCTGCAGGAATAATTAGCTGGCCAAAGGAGGAGATAAACACCACAGATGTAAGACTCGGAAACTACTAACCATCCATGGAGGGTTCCATCCCAAATCCAGCACCCTGACTGAACACGAGCCGTAAGGAAGGTCAATAAGGCAGGTGATTCCTTGAGTTTTGGTTTTCAAAATTGAGGGAACCAAACCTTTAGAGAATCCTAAAGACCTTTATAAAGGCCCCTCTTAGAGGATTAAGAGGCAGAGCGACCACAAAGCTGATTTGTTGGATTCTGTGAAGACGTTTGCAGTCTGAAGAGGAAATCCCACCCAATTCAGGAAGAATGGGTCTAAGCGATTCCAGCACGTAATCTCCTCCTCAGGGTGAATTGTTTGGAATTAAATGCTGAACATAAATCTTTTGTTGATAAATTACAGGCATTAATATGTTTCATTTTTCTTTTGTGGGTTTGAATATATAAATAAAAAAATTATTTCTTAAAAGGATCAGTCAGTTAATACATTTTATTTATAAGGGACCCTTTCATACTAAAATCAGCTCTAAGAGTTGTACCAACAATTAGCCCTGAGGTTTCTCTGACAAACTTTTCCACAAACAGCAGTCATAATACTGGATGGATAATAAATGACTAAAACTATATGATCACGTAAAAGGTTAGAATAAGATTCATAAATATAAATGTATATGTATAGAAAACATCAAGGAAAATGATAAAACAAACCCTAATCGATTTCTATTTTCTTTTTCTCTTTCCCTCTGTCTGAGCCTCCCGTGGTTCATCTGACCTCTGACCTCAACTCCTCAAACCTGTCCTCCCATGGACCAGATGATGTCCCTCCTACAAAACCAGCCGATGAAAATGATCGAGAAGATCTGGAGGATCAAGAAGACAAAGAAAACCTCCATCACCCCCAGGGGACAACTGTCAGTCTCCTGTTGGGCATTTGGACTGAAAACTGTGTGAGACTGAGCTTTAACAACCTTGGCTGGTCTGCTGTCCAGTATCAGCGTAGAGGAAGAAAAGCTAAACATGCTTCAGAGCTGTGAGAGAAGACGACTCTGAACTGTTGACGCTTGTTTCATCTGTGGACAACATGGACATTTCCTGAGGGACGATCTGAACAACCCAAAGATCCAATGCCAGAACCAGATGGACTGACAGGAAGCTGGAGGAGAGAGAGACATGGGAGGATTTCACTGCAGCAACTCCGAGACCAAGTGGAGGAGAGGGGCGAGAAGGAACAACCTGAATCCACATCAACCACTGTGAAGGACGACCTGTCTGTAACGTCCATCTAGATCATGACTTTAAATCTGACACAGCAACAGAGTGAGAAGCAAAACTTCACTCTACCAAGTACCAAGTACTTCAACTTTTGACACCAGAGAGGACAACGTCCAGAGCAACAGCGAGTTTGGATGTTTCTGAAAGGCTCTCCACTAAGAACTATTGCTGGTCCACTGGCGAGTGACCGAAGCGGAGAGTGAAGATTCACACTGTCCTGTTATCCTTAAATATGATTTTGAAAGAGAAAATCAACTTCAGAAATTAATTGGTTTTTCATGTTTAATTTTGACCAAAGACAATGAAATCAGATGTTGCCTGGTGGTTTATAACTTGGGTTTATTTAGAATCAAAGAGGATGAAAATCACTTTGAAACTGTTTTATTTTATTTTGAAGTGGGTGCACTAGAATCAGATGGGGCAACATTAAAATTTTACTTGTTGATTATAACGTGGGTTATATTTAAATCAAAGAGGATGAGATTATATTAAATTTTAATTAGATTTTCATAGGAGGAGGACTTAATATCACCTAAACTTTTAATTTACATTTAGGATTTAAAATTAACATAAGCAACACAAAATTAAGCTAGGGATGTCTAAGGATTGAAATGCATGCACTTGTTTTGCAGGGAAGATTTTGGGATTAAAATAATTTCTTATTTAAGCAGTTGGAAATATTACTTAGAAAACTGTTTGGTATTCCGCTGGTACTTTGCTTCCAAATACATTATTTCAAATGTCTCCTTTTAAAGTTTTGTGAAAGATGACAAAACACATCGATGACCGTCTCCCTGGCAAGGAGAGGCTGCAAGGTAACTTTTCCTACCTAACAGAGGTGAAACAATAAAGGGATGAATGGATGAATGCCAGTGGGTTTTTCGTAATCTGTGTATATGATTTTGTTTCATCATACAGAATAATGTTTCAATGACTGAATGAATATGTAATGTCTTAAAATGTATGGGATAATTTTTCACTTCCCACCATAAAAATTGTAGAAATGTCCTTTTATATAAGACTCATGTTGTCTCTGCCTGGCAGAGCTTTCCATCCAGAACTGCTTCATGATTGATTGTCCTACTCTGTATTGTGCACAATTCATAAATAAACCTGATTGAGAGATTTTACCTGAACAGTGCTTGGTAATAGTTTTTTTCCACAACAATGGACAAAAACATTAAAAGCTCTCAAGTAAAAGGCGTGGCGGTTTTAGCCAATGTTGGACCCATGAGCCAACATTTGCAGGCTAATATGCTAATATGCTATAAGCATATTATTATATTAAGACTTTTGTGCATTATCTGTTTAAAGAAAAATCAACCTGTAACCACATATGCGAGTAGTAAAGGCATACATGACACATGAAAATATACTGAAGATGAATAACTCACCTTTAAAGAAGCTCTGCTTCTACCAATGTTCAAGTCCACAAACATCCTGGAAGCTTCCCGTACTTTACTACGCACTACTGAGCTGAAGCATTCGCTCCAGTAACAAAAACAGTCAAATCCAGTTTACTCAAAATAACGTAGTCTTGTACTTTTCTCAGGCCAAACATGTACATTACTCACATTACTTGAGTTGAATAAACAATTTAGTGAGACTTGAGTAAAGCATACAAACCTAATTTAAGTAAGAATAGGTAAGCCAAGATACTGGGCAGAACCCTCAAGCTCCCAGGCCTCTGGTAGAGGACCAAGCTCAGAGGATGAAAGAGAGAGAGACCAAGAGAGAAGGGAATTCTATCTATCTATCTATCTATCTATCTATCTATCTATCTATCTATCTATCTATCTATCTATCTATCTATATATATATATATATATATATATATATATATATGTTATGGTCAGCTTAACAAAATGTCAAAATGTCTGAAATTTAAAATGCTCAAGTATTAAAAGGTGCTGCTTGTAAGAAGAGGAGAGAGACCATCCAACCGGCCAGAAATATCATCAAAAAGCTGAATAAATTGAAGAGAAAATGAAATACCCTAAAAAATCTGCAATCTCATCAGTCCTTTATGATTGCTAACATTGATACTATGGTAGGTGATATTCTATATATTATGCAGTTTAAACTTGAATGCATTAACTGCTGTAACTCGTGGGTAAACAATGAGTGATCGCATGAAATAAAGTTGTGATGAAGGAAATTCTTTAGGTGGGATTAACCTAAACATGAAACAAAATAATATAATCCTAAAGGGAATGACATAATTTTTTTTGCTCTAGAAAAAACATGATAGAATCCACATTGTTAATCTACTTTTTAAACTTAAAAAGGAACAGGCAGATTTAAGAGGGTTTTCTGGACACAGAGATTCGATGTTTTGTGAAAATAATGAAATAGCTGCTGTAACTCTAGCTCACCACTAGATGTCAGTGTTTCCCTGACATCTCGTGAAACCCTGAAGCTGATTTGAATAAAGGTCGCTTTGATTTAAAAAGGCCACATTCTTTTACATTTAGTATTGGATTGACATAATATTGAAACAAGCATTCCCTGCATATCTAATCTTTAACAGGGACATCAACAAGAGGACTCAATACAGAACCACCTGGATTTAAAGTTTTTCTCTACAGCTGTCTCATTGTCTTGGCGACAGCTTTATATTTACTTTTCGGATTACAGTTCTGCTTCTTATCAACCATTAACAAACAACAAAGTGTGTGAACAACAAAAGGGATTGTTGACGCACATGCGTCTTGTGTTCTTTGCATTTCTTCCTCATTTTTGTGTGACCTTCTAAAACACGCTGACTGAGAGCCACATCAGCAAGTTTCCCAGTTACTGTTTCCTCAACAAAGTCTTGCATTTGCAACGTCATTTGATACGTTTATTTAAAAATTAAGTCATAAATAGTCCTGAACTGAAAGCACAATGCCCGCAATTCATTCTTGTCCAACCATGCAGTTGAACCGGTTCCCGATGTTCCCGGTAGATGCTCAGAGAATGAGACATTTGCTCCTTTAAAAAAATGTTTTCATACCATGTGGTCAGGTGTTGCATAACAGTGGATTTATTTTAGAAATGATCAGACTTGGTAGCATTTACACCTCATGCCTAAATATTTTTGATTATATTTTAATATGTGTTAATCAGACGCTGTTTAGCACACCTTTTGTGTTTTTCTCCAGTTCCAGACAAGAACTGTGTGCAAGCAATGTTTTGTAGAGCTCTTATACTTATAATTACAAACTAACTAAACAAGATGGTCTGACCTAACCTCCGCCCCTGGTGCACCAATGTGACATCTGCCGCGGTAGGGTTAACAAATTGACTTCTGCCCCCACCAAACACCAAACATCACAGAACCTGTGAGAGGAAAATGAAAGATGAACATGTTGAGATGCGATATCATACGTCTAAACAATGTTAACCTTTATTAAACACCACGGTGGACAAAAGCAATGTTGGAAAAACGGACGGCAAAAGATTCAACAAGCCATATAACAAGATAATTCACTGTTTCTGGCTTTGCTCAAAACTCTTGGTTTGTGGAAGGTAAAAACTGCAACAAGTCCCAAAGAAAAATGAGAATTATAAACACTGGCCATTAAGCAATAAAGGGACAGAAAATTACACTGTAATTTACAATAAGGGCTTTAAAATGTAAACTGTGAGTTCTGAAATTCCCTGAATCTTCTAATTAGTTTTCTGATATTAAACATGAAATACAAAAACACAACTACAGCGTTTTCCTTAAGCCTTTAAAATGAGCTGGGAGTAATCAGGTGAAAATGAGACTTCATTGTATCTGTTTAATTGACTTGAGCTTCAGTTCACTGTACTCTCTACAGTAAACCCAGTTTCCACTGGGCAGATAATCAGTGGCGCTGTGTTCCTCCCATTGTCGTGAAGGCACGGATTAAAGTATGGGTACAGGGGCTCAGAAAAACAACATCCTTTGTAGGTGTAGATGTGAGTCTTTGCGTCAGCGTTGTAGAATGACACTGATCCTTCTTCGTAGTCCAGGAAAATGCCCACTTTCGTAGGGATTTCATGGAGGTTGAGGACGACGGAGGGTCCGGCGCAGGCCCGGAGACTCTCCCCCTTCCGCCTGCAGATCGCCCAGTAGCCGCTGTCTGGACGGACGGTTATGGAGCCCTTCCTGTTAATGGACTCCTTGGCCACACCAAGATCCCAGTCTGTTTTATCCCCTACCTATTAAATAAATCAGAGCACAAAATTAAACAACTGACAAGATTTCACAAGGGGATTCAGTTGGGTGAATTAGTCATCTAATTCAAAGGTCAAATCTTAAAACTCCTTGCTACATCAGACAAGATTAAAACTGCAATTCTCATCCATCTCTGAGTTATACATTGCATCCAAGTTAGCAATTCTCCTACACTGTATGTCACTGTTCAGCAATGGTTGTGATTCTGACAACCTCTTACCTTGACCACCCAGTATCGTCTCCCGGAGGTGAAGCTTTGTTTCCCCAGAACGGCAACACAGGAATCGAACCTGCGAGAGTTATTCGGAAGCGCATGCTTTCTTTGTTGGGAGCTCAGGCTCACCTGTGGATAACCGTCATGATATTTGTTAGTCCAAAACTAACATGTCTAAAACTCTGAAGAGCAGGTTATAGTGAGGGATGATGCAGTCTCTCAGTAAAATGTACCTTTTTACCATCCGGGGACAGAAGCAGCCAGCTGGCAGCAGTCGCAGGGTCCAGAGTCACATCCACTGAGGATGGATAAATGTAAACAATGTTAATCTCTCTAAGGGTGACTTCACATCATCCCTGCTTAGTCTGCTTTAATCAAACTTTAGTTCGTTTAGTCCGGTTCGTTCGGGGAGTTCAAATCGAACTTTGATGCGGAACATAAAAGCAAACTGTGGTGGAACTATGTGAACGGCAAAAGGACCAGGAACTGTTCCAAATGCAGGAAGCGAAACCAAAACCAGAAACCAAAACCAATGTGTGTCTAACACTAGTAGGAGAAATGTCTTGAGGTTCATTTTCATTCACATTTTATGAAGAAGGAAGTTGCGCTTATGTCTTCTTCAGAGGTTCTTGGTACAGAGCCAACATTGTTCAAAAGCCAACATTGTTTGCTTGTTCACTCAGCAGGTTTCTCAAAGGGTTTGGTTCATCTGACAGAGGCGCAGTGTGAAAACAAACCGCAGCAGCTGAAAACATTACAAAACAAATGTTGCACCTAATCAAACCAAGTCTACCAAACTATCAGGTCTGAAATTATTCTAAGTATCACTGAAGTTTTTCATGTTTGTCCTGGTAAACCCTGAACATTTTGGTTCAGTGTTAGAGAAAAATACATTTCCTTCACTACCTTAAAGTTTCATACTCATACCTGCAAATTTGACCATCTTGGTGACTTCTGAAAAGAAATGGGAAAAAACAATCGATTTAAATCATTTCATAAATCAACTTGGAAATGAGCAAAGTAAAATCTTCATGAAGGACTTCAGAGAAACATTGCATGCAATGTCAATTAATTAGTCACAGACCTTCAGCACAAAGGTTCTTTTCAAGTTCTTGGCAGAGGTCCACCAGCTGGGAGAAGGTCGTCCTCACGCGTCTTATGTAGATGTCGGGGTCAACACTGACCTCGGACCAGTTCGTTGTCGACAGCGGAGAGCTCAGACAGGGGAAGCTCTAAAATGATTCATTCAGTGAACACAACAAACACATTTAACAGGCAGAAACAAGCCTGGTATCATGGCTACATTGGTGAAATTGACCTGGTATAATCTGATATATTAGATTGCGTTATGTCCTATCAGTTTAAAATGATCTTTTTGTGGTGATCAGTCCAGGTCTGACCTGCAGCAGATGCAGTGGATCCTTGGTGTTCTCCAGGTAGTGCAGCTCGCTGCGTCTCCTCTGCAGTTCGCCGAGCTCCTGGTCGAGCTCTTCCAGAAGATCCTCGGCTCTCCGTTTCGCTGCTTCGTGCTTTTCTTCGAGCTCCTCGATGAGCAGAGCCTGGTTTCTCTCGATGGCATTTATTGCCAGGTTAGCTACGTGAACACTGGTTTGTATCTCCTTTTCCTTCTCTATCTGCAAGTGTAGAGAAAACGAAAACCGATTTCACAGACTAAAGAAAAACAAGTTAGATGTGTAAATTTTTTTATTATTATTATTTCCAGAATGTGCATAGAATTGTTCTTTGTGAATATATTGAAAACAAACGGCAGGTCCCACTGAGCACATTTATTCTGTTTTGATAAGACTTGTTGATAACTCAGCTCAGAGCTGGATGACACATATCAGTCTATTGATAATTGTTTAATAACGTGCCGAGTTTGGGTTATCATTATCTAAAAGCCATAACCATCAAAAGGCTTGGAACGTATCACTCTATGTGTGACGGTTCTATAAAATATATTCACTTCCTGAGATGACTGACAACAAGGGTTTCACTATTTATTTTTTTAGCTGTACTAGAACATTTCAATCAAACACCAAGAACTCCTGATGATGTGTTGATATAGCAGCAGCAGTAATGATTGCAGATAATGCAATAAATCCATTGGACACCTTGACAGTATAAACATGCAGTGAAGTGAATTTGAACTGAACTAAAAGCCTTACCCTGCTCAGCTCCACGGAGTTCTTGATTTCCTCAGTCTTTTTCAGTCTGGTCTGGATCATCTCTTGAATCTCTGCTTGAACCACCTTCAGCTGTGCCTGAACAAAAAAAAAATTAAAGTAGCAGCACAGATTGTCTTAAAGACCAATAGAACTTGGTTCATAAGGTTATGAAATAAATAGTTTGGTGTAAATGAGAGTAAAATAAAACAACTTAGTGGGTGATAAAAGCCAAGCAATGATCCAGAACGCTGCTGCTGCTGGCGTTCTGACTAAAACCAGGAAGATGGAGTTCTAAAGTCCCACTTTTGACTAGTAGTAAATGAATCATTGATCAGCATGTATTGATGATTTCATTGGTGGCATTTGACAAAATTGTATCACTTGAATGATATTTTTATGGTGCAAAGCACTTTGAACTGCCTTGTCGCTGAAATAATACCTTGACCCGCCTGCTCTCTTTCTCCATAGGAACGACTTCGTGGTGCTTGTGGTCCCTCTCGGTGCAGCTCGCGCACACGGGGGTCTGCTCCTTCTTGCAGAACATCTCCAGGGGCTTGTTGTGGTTTCTGCACAGGTGACTTGTGCTGAAGGTGGCCGGATCCGTCAGCCTGTGCTTCGTCATCACCGGATCCCTCAGGTGAGGCACCAGGTGCATTTCGCAGTAAGACGCCTGGCAGACCAGGCATGACTTCACCGCCGTCAGCTTGTCTTCGCTGCAGATGTCGCAAGTTACGCTGTCGGCTTTTAAGGACCGTCTGGAGGAGTTTTTCCTCGGCGCCGGCTCTGGCCTGCTTGCTTGTTTTCTCCTCATAGACCTTTTTGTCGTGACACGGAACTCGGGTTTAGTGAAATGGCAGAGCAACATGTTCAATCATTGTACGATATTGTAACAGATCCGTACCTTTTGAATTGTTCGGTAATGTCTTTTAAGACGATGTTGACCCTGAGGTCTGGACGGGTTTGGAAGCTCTCTTTGCACAGCGGACATTCAGACTTGTGGCTTGCGTCCCAGAAGCCTTTTATGCATTCAAGGCAGAAGTTGTGGCCGCATGGGATGGACACCGGATCGTTGAAGCTGTCCATGCAAATGACGCACAGGACTTGCTCCTCGGACAAAGCGTACGACATGTTTCTGGGTGGATAAAAAAAATGACACAAGGTTACCTTTTCATGGAAGGGAAAGACAATCTAAAAAAAATAAATAAAGAAGAAGCATATTCTTCTCTATTACATGAAAAACTGGACTTATAGACCCTGAATTAGAAAAAGTTCACAAAATTACTCGTAACTAAACCATTTCTCAAAGGTACCATTCAGTACTTTTCAGTTGAATCTCGCATCCTCCCACAATGCCCTGCAGTCCGACACTCATATTCATGCTATTTATTCTGTGTCTCTCTGGCTGTGTTTATGTCTTCTCAGACAAGTGATGAAAGTATTTTTTTATACTGTTTACAGCATCTTTAATTATATAATAAGCCAATGTTATTGGCCTATTAGAATTAATTGGAGGCGGATGTGCTTTAATGCCAGACCTGGAACACACTGTTTTCTCGTTTTCTTGGTTGACGCGGTAGGAAGGTCAAACAAAGAGAATTACGCAAATGTACAAGTCCAGTTAATCCCTGGAAACAATTTACGGATTCTTGAAGGTGACACAATCATCTGTTCAAACAATTATATGCAAGTAACATGATGGGAATGTCCATTGTTACATTTGGAGGAAGAACGGGGATCGTCCTAACCGGTGATGTTTAGCTGCTTTATAAAACAAATGCCATCATGAGGAAAGTGGAAATATTGACTCACCATCCAAAGACATCAGCCAGGAAGAAAAACGCTTAGGCACAGATTGGTTTCCCAAAAAGGATAATGACTCTGAGCGCAGAGCCAAGGTGCTTACAATGTGGTTTCAGGAGAACAAAGACAGTATTTTGGTGTGACCATCACAAACTTCTGATATGAATCTTATCGAGGAATTGTGGGAGGATCTGCAAAGGTGTGAATGAGTGAGGCTTTCTACAAAATGGACTCCGTTCCACCAGTCCTGTCAGGAGAAATGGCCCAAAACTCCAGCAAACCATTGTGAGAAGTTTGTGGAAGGAAACCCAAAAGGTTTGACCCGAGTCATGCAGTTTAAAAGACATCCTGGCTACTGTCCCCATGTATGTAGACGTCAGAATTTGAAGAACGTTACAAAGGAATCTAAGAGTTTTCATTTTGGTCGTTCTAACTATCCAAAAACCAGAGATTTAGTTTCAGACAACGAGAAGAAAATGTGCATGAGTGTTTTTTATGTGGTGTGTGTAAATACCTGGCTTCAGCTGCATATAATTTCATAAACAGTAGTTTGTGCCAAACGGTTAACACTGAGCGCAGTTAAGAAGCAATTCAAAAACAATCGTACGTACTTGCTGGTAGTAATTCTTAACAGTTTGCTCCATGGCCTTGTTTATAATGGCAGTCATAATAATTAACCCTAATAATGTTATTTAATAGGCGAAATTAAATAACAGTGAAGGGAAGTGAGATTTAAAAGCATCTGCACTTCCTGATCATTTTTTCACATCTGCCAGGTTAAAGTCCAGAGCCTGACTGGGATCCCCTTTGCTCCATTAGTCGGCTGCGGTTTGTTGTTGTTTTTAACGCATTCAAGAGGATTTTAAAAATAGCAGCCTGCACATTCCTGCTGCAGGTGGAGTCTGCAAGCAGCCGACAGGCTTCCAAAACCATGGTGACTGCTGGGGATCAAATGCTGTAATTTTGCTCTTAAAATCATAATCCCTTTTCTGGCAAAACACTTGGAGCAATGTTACGTTTTAAAGGTGCCGCACAAATAAATGTTGCCGTAAAAACGTAAAAATGTTCAACTCGGTTCAGATTATGTTAGCATTGTAAGTTTAAAACGTTAAATTGTTTAAATGATTTAGTCATTTAATTATTACATTTCATTTAAATAAACATTTAGTACTATTATTATTATTATTATTATTATTTATTTATTTTATTACTATTATTATCCAGGTTCAGCAAAAAGCATTATTTCTGGAGATCTTGTTCAAACAGTAGCACACATTTGTTCACCTCAGCTAAGAAATAATCATAATGTTACGTATAATTATTAAAGACGTCTTACCTGAGTGGGTCGACGGCCTTCCCCAGCTGTGTTAACTTCCACGAGACTCTTTGCTCTTTTTATGTTGGAAGCTACTCCCACCGATCAACCGGTTTCTCCAGTTTTACCGACTCTCTGCTCTGAGTTTTCACTTTAGAGTCTCTGAGAAACACCTCCGTGATTTCCACATCAGTTTTGTTTGTGCACCGTAAACTTTAGCTTCTACACCTTGATCAATTTGAAGTCCTTTTACCTTAGAAACGGGTTCAAAAGCTGCAGGTAAATTTAACCCTCAGACATTAATCAATACTGCTTCAATCAAAGCTTAAAACACACTCCAGACAATTTTATTTAACACACTCTAAATCCCTGCTGGCAGTCTTTTTTTTTGTTTGTTTTTTTTTTTTTTTTGTGGATTTCACAGATTTCTGCTCTTGTACTCCTTGAGATGTTGACTCATGATCTGAATCACAGATCTGTCAGGCTCTGGAGGATCTGGAAACTGTTCCATTTTTCTTACATAAGTTATAACTTCAACAACTCACAGTAAGAACTGATTCATCTTAAATATGCCATTTACTTTCCTGTCGTTGTCACCTTGTGAACATCACAATAACCTTATTTGGATATGCGTGTGAGTTTGTGTAACATATTTGCATGTAGACTTTCATTGTAGTGCTCAACGTTGTTTTAAGATCATTATTTTTATCTCTTCTTCAGGTTCCTGAGTTAGAGTTTTTCTCTATTTTTCATATTTATAAAACTGTAAAATCAATATTTATTTACATATACATATATGCACACACACATATAGAGTCAAACTTATGTTCTGTGTGAAAACTCATAAGTAAAGTGTAAGAAATAAAATAATAATAATAAATAAGTGCATTGAACTAGAGGGGTCTTTGTTTGTTTGTTCCTTCATTTATTTTTTTGTTAATTTGTTCATTCATTTTGTTATTCGTTTCTTCATTTTGTACATCTATGTATTTATGAGTAAACAGATTCTCGTTTACACCGTGTCTTGAATTTGTCATGAATATGCTTTGATTAAAAAAAACAAAAAAAAACCAGTAAATACTCTGTTTCTGGTTGAGGTCTTGCCAGAAGATGAGTCTCCACTTCAGCTTTAAGTTACTTGCAGTCTTTGACTCGGGTTTTCAAATATTACCTTGTACTGTCAGTTCTGAGCTGATGATACCATCGCCACCATGTTGTTTCATTGTCAAGTTATTGTTTTTGCTCATGGATTTCTTTCTCCTGGCCACCTTTCTTTGTGGGTCAGATTTGTTTAGTGTCCAGCTCATCATTGTTCTGTCTGAACACTTTTCTGTCTGCAGCCTCTCTGGTTACCTTCAGCCTCCAGGATGAACTGAAATTGAAACTCAGAAAGAAGAGTTTGAATTTCAATTCAGTCTGTTTGTATAAAAGCTCTTCACAACTTCTGTTTTAAACTTTTCTACAACTGTCTCTCTCTCTTTTCGACTTTCCATGTATGTTGTGTTTCTGGGTCTTCGTGACGATGTTTGTTCATTGATGTTCTCTAACGAACCACACAGAACAGCTGAACCTTCAGTTCACAGAAAGACTATGAAGGTTATCCATCACATAAAGCCCAATAAAACACACTGAAGTTGTTGATTTTTTTTTTCTTGTAACATGATAAAACATGGAAAAGCTAAAGGGGTTGAGAAACTTTAGTGAAAACCTTTGTGTGCCATTTCACTACGTCGACCTTCTTATGTAAAACGAGCTTCATAAATCTCACCCAGTGAGTTTTTGATAGGTCGTCATTACAAAGCAAGGGAACAGAATGTCTCAACGGGATCAGCTGGGAGGATTCGATGCTTCGGATCAAGTGTCATTTGTCACAAACCCAAGAACAACGAGTACACAAAACAAACAGACGATCTAAAATTAACCCTTCAGAAATACCAAGTGGTACTCGGGTACAATAAGGAGTAATAGAAATTCGAAAATAATCCTTTCTTTGTTTTGTTTTGTTGTTTTTTTTTTTTCAAACAAATGGTAAACACCCTCTTTGTGTACTTTGGTCAACGGCAAAAACACTTTATTTAGTCCAGAGTACTACGAAGCGCTTTGCACTACAGTCAGTCATTTATGCAGACATTCATTCACACACAGAGAGCGAGGAGCTGCATTGCTGCAGTCTGACAGAAGAGAGGCTGCCATATAATCGGCACCACTGGACCTTCTGACCACCAGCAGCAGGCGAGGCGGGTGAAGTGGCCCAACATTGTGACAGACGGTCAATATGGTTTCAGAGGAAATAGATCAACTTAACAGAAGAAATCATAGACAGGATGGATAGAAGGAAATTTGCAATTGGTGTAGATCTCAAGAAAGCCTTCGATAGCGTCAATCACGGCCTCTTACTCAAAAAACTGGAAAGGTATGGAAGTTGGGGAGTAGCATTAAACTGGCCTAGAAGCCACATTAGGAAACAGGGAACAATTTGTAGAAATAAGTAGTCAGAAATCAGATTTATTAAGCATAAGTATATAAATGACATATTCAGAGTATCAAACCCTGTGACAATACATTTGCAGATGATACTAGTATCGTCTGTACCAGAGAAAACATCCAACAACTCTCAGAGGTGGTCAATACAGAAATGAAAAAAACTACAACATTGGTTCAAAAATGATAAATTGTCATTAAATTGACACAAAGCTAAATTTATGATATTTGGAAACCACAATACGCAAGAAAATAATGCAATAAAAATAACTATTGACAGTGTTGCTTTAAAACGAGTCCATGAGATCACATTTCTGGGTGTTATACTGGAAGATAAATTTAGCTGGAAACCACAGATCTGCCTAGTAAAATCAAAACTAGCCAAAAGTGTTGCTGTCTTGAGGGGAATAAGATTTGCCCTGGACTACAAATCTTGGTTTATTTTCTATAATACACTCATCGTACCACATTTGACATATTGTGTGGACGTTTTGGGGCAATACATGCAAAACAAAATTACAGCCATTGTACATAATACAAACAAAAATCAATCTGAATACTACATGAAGTGGGATATTGGGAACATGCAAACCTGCTATTTTTTCTTTCATTCAAATGTACTGAAGTTCTGGGACTTTGTAAAATGTAAAAATGTACAATTCACAATTAAAGTAAGGCTACATTCACACTGCAGGCCAAAGTGACCCAGTTCAGATTTTTTTTTTTTTTTTTTTTTGCCTAAATGCGTCAGTCTGAACAACACAGGTCGGATTGTTTTCAAATGCGACCCAGGCTACTTAGATATCCGATACGTATCCGATTCAAATGTGACCTGAATCTGAACGGTCAGGTCGCATTCGTCATCTGACCTGAACGTCATTGATACTTGACAAACCTCACTATTCTGCGTCATGAAACAACATCCATGGCGGACTAGCATGAGGATTAAGTTGTTAGCATTCTTGCTCCGGTCGGACAACAACTTCAAAATCGTAGGTTATGCTCCACTATTAGCATCCATGTTTATGTCTGCAAAAACTGAGCACTTCTTCTTATGGCGGTTGGTGAAACACTGAGTACTCTCTATGTGTGACGTTATTGTGCCCTCTACTGCACATGCGGGGCATTTTCAGGTCGGAATTAGGTCATTTCAGGCTGCAGTGTGCAGGCAGCCTAACTTCCAACACAGTATGCAAAAAATGTTTTGTGACAAAGAGGGTGTTATAATTTAAGAGAAGGATTAGAACAATCAAAAAGAGCTTTGGTTTATTAGTCTGTGGTATAGATTTATGGAATGGATTAAATGATGAGTTTTTTTTTAAAGTACAAATGTAAACCAGCTTTAAGAAACGGTTTAAATATGAGCTTTTTGGGAAATATGTTATAGGATGTACATTTGTACATTTAAGGGTGAGAATGTGATGTTTCAGTATCATTCAGTGTGGGAATCATTTAAGAGTTTATCTGGTGTGAGCAGATTTAAACGTTTGTAGGTTATGAGAGAGGCAGGAAATCATGAGATCTGGTACCTTATCTATCTGCTCCTTTTCGAACAAATAATGCAAGATTGCATGTCACTGGACACGATAATTTATTTAAATTTTATTTTGTTTTTACTTTCTGTCCGGTCTAAATAAATAAATAAAGGAAAATGGATGAAACGGGGTTCAAACTAGTACAGGATTTGTACTGGTGTCTGTGAAATAAACATCTCAAAGTTGATCAAACTTTATTACTTATAAGGGTTAAATACCATTGGAACAAACAGCATCAGACTCTTTGCCACTCTATAAATGCAATGCAAGTGTCTTAAAACATTTATAAAAACATGTTAGTTTTTTTGTTGTTTTGGTTTCTTTCTTTTTTTTTTTTTTTTACATATTTGTTAAAACTGTCTGTCGTGACAGTGTGATGTGAGACAGATGATGTGTATATATCTAGGTCCTCTGCCTCCACCCTGCCTGCTTCTCCAGCTCCATCTCTAATCGAGCTGCTGCTGATACGTACCTCTACTGGCCAAGAAAACTGCAGAATGGAGAAGAAAACGAGAATAATGCACATCACTCCACGGGCAACTAGAGGGCGCTCTGACACCAGAAATACATCATCCAGCGATAAACTTTAAAATACCAATGAACCTGAACAGATTTGGATGAAACGAACTCAACATACTTTTTATACGAAATTAACTGAAAGTTAAGCATTGCAATTTCCCTCTTAGCTCTTTTTTTCTCCATGTTAGCAGGGGGGTGCATTTTTCTTTTGGCACAGCAAATTATTGGCCTGCCAATATCTGCATGCCCTATATATTTTCCCCAAATATTGTCTTATTGATGTGAAACTTAATGCCAGCAGTTCATAGAACAAATGTGGTTATGTAAAAAAAATTTCACCTTGAGATGATAAAACAAATATATATACACACACATGACATATAGTGTAGTCAATTTATTACCAGGGATGGTATAGTTACTTTTCCAAAGTGGAAAGTGGAAAATTCATCCATCAGCTAGAAAATGTGCATCACAAAGTTGCACTTTACTGATGAAGTTCACTGCACAAGAGAACAAGGCTGACTGCTGCGTTTTCCTGTTAAAGGCGTTTCCAGGCAATGTGTAGACGCTTTCGCAGCTCTGACAAAAACAGGTGAACTGAAACATCCTGTGTGATGTTTCAGTTGTCTTAAAAGATTGCCATATATGGAATACATTAGAAAAATTAGGACTTAGGTTATTCTTCATTTTACATACATTTTGATTGTCAGAGTTGAGCAGACGTTTAGACCATGACCAAACATGACCTTTAAAGCTGACATTTAAGGTGTGAAAACTTTGTGTTTTGAGAGCCGTGAATAAACTTTGAAAGAAGAACTCTGTAGAGTGAGACCAGAAGAAAGAGGAAAGTTAAACTGGACAGTGAGACGTGACTTCTCTCTGTTGCTGACAGGAAGTGAAACTGCCCATTACCGTGTCTCACACTGGAGAAGGGTGTATGAAAAGCATGTTTCTACTTGTCACTTCGCTCTCATTCTTTGAGGGTCTTCAAAAAGCTGTTTTGGCCTGTTGGATAAATAAAATGACAAAATGCATTTTGCTGTTTTTGATTGTTCTTGATTGTCTCAGTGCCTCATCTTAAATATGATTATATTCAAATCATGTCTAAGCGCAATCTAGAGAAACTTTATCTTTAGTTGCATTGATTGCTGCAACAGTGTCTTCACAGGTCTGCCTAAAAAAATAAATCCTCCAGCTGCAGAATGCTGCTGCTGGTGTTCTGACTGAAACCAGTTCACACCAGTTCTACAGTCCCTACACTGGCTCCCTGTAGCTCAGAGTATTTAACATACTGCTGCTGGTTTATGAATCACTGAATGGTTCAACATTACAGTATATTAAAGATCTGCTGTTGCTGTATCAACCTTCCAGACCCCTCAGGTCTTCTGGTTCCAGTTCTGCTCTCCATCCCCAGAACCAGAACCAAACAGGCAAAACACCAAGTGCCTTTAAATCTAGACTAAAAACCCAGCAGATTAGCGTTGCCTTTGAAACATTATAAATGAAACAACATTCTTATGTGTAATGACGGCACTGATAAAATGTAATGCTGCATTTGTTGACTGTGTTCTATGACTTTGTATTTTTGTGTTTTTATGATGTAAAGCACTTTGAGCTGCATTTTTACTGAAATGTGCTATACAAATAAACTTGAACACACAATGCCGTATGACTCTTGCAATACAGAATTGTTCTGTATTAGACTTAAATAGAAATAAAAGCTGCAGGGGTTTTGTCCTGTAACTGTAGAGTTTTATTGTACACACCATCATCAATGCCAGTAAAAAGGCACTGTAATAAAGGGCCCATTTTGTAGAGCCAACAGGTTCTGCCATAATCCAATAGCACACATTTTCAGTCTGAAAGCAGGATTTCATGTCTTTCTTCTCAAAACTTATAGTGCTTGAACTCAAAACTTCTGCTCTCTTTCAAATATTCACTGTGCTTTCTCAAATCTTTCTCCTCGCACTCAAAACTCGTCTCTCTGCTCGGATCAAATCTCCGCTTGGAAACTGGAGATGGACAGATCGATCCTGATATCGATAATATCGCCTGGCAACCTCTCAGCCAATAGAATGAAAGTGTTACACTGGGTGTGTTTGTTTCCTTCTAGTGTGTGTGTGTGTGTGTGTGTGTGTGTGTGTGTGTGTGTGTGCGTGTGTGTAGGTGTGTGTGTGTGTGTGTGTGTGTGTGTGTGTGTGTATGGCATTCTATTGGCATAAAAAATGCCCATACTATACTAGCTGGAGAAGAGCAGGGAGCAAGGGGACAATGAGAGGAACACTAAAATTGACAGAGAAACAATTTTAGTTTTTCTTGGGAATTATAAATCAAAAGGGGAACAAACCTAACTCTAGTATGCTCTAATAATCTGGGCGCTAACGCTTGTATTTGCCTTCACTGCGGCGGTTTAGTTTGATGTCCACCAACTCTATGAAACAACTTTTTCTTGTATGAAATGGCTGAGTTCAACTCTAAGAACATTCCTTTTAGACTCAAATATCTTGTCAGAAGCTTTGTAGCGATGCATTCTGTACTTTTGTTCATCCTGCTGGTTGATCCAGTCGTTTGTTAGCAAAACGGTAACACTTGGACAAAGTTAAAACAGGTGGCAGAACAGCAAAAGCTCTGCTAAAGAACCCTGTAGCTGAATTAAACAACTGAATTTATTATTAACATGTTATTATTAGAATTATGCAATATTACGGATTACAAAATCCAGCTCCAAATTCAGATGATACATATTTTGAATTAATTCCATTTTTAATTGACTATGCTGTGTTTTACTCTGTCTGATATTCTTCAGTTCTGAGTGATAACTTCCCAGATAGCACATGATGTTAAATCAACGTTGAAAAATAGTTAGAATCGTTGATTTTTGGTTGAAGTCGACAAATGACGGTGGATCAACCATCAAACAACCATCCAATCAAACCGTTGAAACTGTGACATTGAATCAACGTTGTTTGGTGGTTGAAATCTGATGTCTGAAATGCCGAAGTCTGATTAATGGTTGATTTTTGGTTGAAGACGACAAATGATGGTGGATCAACCATCAAACAACCATCCACCTCTAGCCAAGTAACCAATGTTGAAACTGTCATTGAATTAGTGTTGTTTTGTCGTTGAAATCTAATGACTGAAATGCTGATGTCTGATCAACATCTGATCAATATTGAATCAATGTCAGCTGTATTGCCGCACCCCTTCCCCTCCTCTCCTCCTCATCAGCGCTCTGGGTCAGAGGATTTTATTACTGAGCGGGGGTTATCACATTTAAATTAACCACTGCAGAGGATAGTGGGTGCTGATTCCTTTCTGTACATTTTCTTACTTGTTCATAACAATTCTCACTGACTGTGTGTGTGTGATATATTGACACAAAAACATCTACAACTTACTACAAGGAGTGGAGCGGTCCACCCCCACCGTTTACATGAGTGGGATGTCCCAAACACACAGCTGCTTCGCTGTTGGCTTGTTGGCAAATATGTTAATTCAATGTTGAATTATCATCACAAAGGTTGCATGTTTGGTTGAGGTCGACAACTGATGGTGGATCAACTATAAAACAACCATTCAATTCTAGCCAATTAACTAATGTTGAAACTGTGTCATTGAATCAATGTTGTTTTGTGGTTGACATCAAATAAATGAAATGCCAACGTCGAATCCAGTGTGTTTCACCACTGGTCCTCCAGGCCCTACAAGTTTTAGGCATTTCCCTACTTCAACACACATGATATTAATTGATGTCTGATTAACGGGGTTTTGCTGAACTGAAAAAACGCAGGTCAGTTTGATTGACGTCAAGGTTTGGGGAAGAACTACCCAGATAGCACACAATGTTAATTTAATGTTGAATAATGATCACAAAGGCTGCATGTATGGTTCAGGTCAACGACAGAAGCTGGATCAACCATCAAACAACCATTCAATTCTAGCCAATTAACATTCATTGATTGAAATGCCACATCGAATCCAGTGTTTTTCAGCACCGGCACCAGGCACACTGCCCTGCAAGTTTTAGCCATTTCCCTAATTCAGCACACATGATTTTAATTAACATTTGATTAACAAGGTTTTGCTGAACTGAAAGCATGCAGGTCAGTTTGCCTTGAGGATAAGGTTTGGGGAAAAACTAGTAATCAAAGTGTTCAATCAATGTAAGGTATTTTTTGCACCCCTCACCACCGCCTGCCATTCAAATGCCCAACCCCCTTCCCTCCACCTGCCAAAAACACACACACACCTCTTTCCCCCCACCTGGGCCCATCTACCCCTCAATCAGGTGAAACTTTAATTTTAAGTGAGGGTTTTTCATTTTTCACATTTTATTTTTTTAAAAGATTGTTTTGGCTAGTGGCCTTTATTTGATAGTTAATTGACAGGAAGGTGGGTAATGAGAGAGGGGGGGTAATGCAGCAAAGGTTGCCAAGGTCAGGAATTGAACCTGTGACGAGGACTGAGGCCTTGATTGTGGTTTGTGCTTAACCCCTGCGCCACCACAGCACAACCCCTTTTAGGTGAGGGTTAATCACGTTTTAACTTAAGCACTACGTGTTGACAACACTGAGTTGTGATTCCGTTCTATACCCAGATTCACTAGCGGAACAAGTCAGCGTTGGGCCAGGGGGCGGGGCTAATTACCGGACCCCTAACGAATCACCAGGCCCCTGACGTTTATCGCCTGCGCTACCAGAAACTGTTGAGCGAGGGGCGGGGAGGTTGGTCTGCGTTTTTTGTTTGATCTTTACCCAGGAAACACATCGGCTAAACCGTGAGTGAAACGGTCACTGGGACTGACTAGTATATATTCCATTGAGGGAAAGTAACTTTAACATTAAATAGACCTTTCTCAACAGGCGGTAGACTTTCTCAGTCTATAATCAGACATTTAAGCGACTTGAAACCGCACCCCCAGACCCTCCATAGTTCTGCGCCTGCCCAGATTGCACATGATGGCAATTCAACATTGAATTAACATCTTTTGCCAACAAGCCAACAGCGAAGTGGCTGTGTGTTTGGGACATCCCACTCATGTAAATGGTGGGGGTGGACCGCTCCACTCCTTGTAGTAAGTTGTAGATGTTTTTGTGTCAATATATCACACTCAAATGGTCAGTAGGACTTTGTTATGAAAAAGAAAGAAAATGTACAGAAATGAATCTTCACCCACTATCCTTTACAGAGGTTAATTTAGAATGTAATACACCCCACTCACTAATAAAATGCTCTGACCCAGAGCTCTGATGAGGAGGAGAGGAGGGGAAGGGGTGTGGCAAAACAGCTGACATTGATTCAACATTGATCAGTCGTTGATCAGACATTAGCATTTCATTCATTAGATTTCAACCACAAAACAACATTGACTCAATGACACAGTTTCAACATTGGTTACTTGGCTAGAGGTGGATGGTTGTTTGATGGTTGATCAACCGTCAGTTGTTGACCTCAACCAAAAATCAACCATTCTAACTATAATTCAACGTTTATTTACCGTTGTGTGCAATCTGGGCAGTTTGTTGCAGCCCTCATCACCTCCTCATCTCCCCCTACTCCCTCCCAAGCCTCCCCCACCCAGCCGCTCCTCCCAACCTTCTCCTCTTTACCCCCTCTCATCCCTTCTTCCCTCCCCCTCCTTGAGCTCTGGGTCAGAACATTTTATTACTAGGTGGAGGTTAGTCATGTTTCAAATTAAGCACTACATGTTGAGAACAGTGGGTTGTGATTCCTTTCTGTACATTTTCTTACTTGTCTGTAAATATTATTACTGACTGTGCATAATGTGTTGACACAAAAACATCTACAAGTCTGTACTAGGAGTTGTACAGTCCACCTCCCCGATTTTACACTTGTGGTTTGTCCCAACCAAAAAGCCACTTTGCTGCTGGCTTGTTTGCTACCGGCTTCTGAATTGAATTCTCCGCTGAGCACTTTTATGGTAAGTTTTTCAATATTACTTTGATCTTAAATGTGTTTATTGAAAAATAAGGGCATTGTTTTGTGCCCATAGTAATCCTGGTTATTTTGGGGCAAAACGGATATTTTTAATAATTGAGATCATGTCTCCTTTTGTATTATTTTCATCCTACCCACCACTCCAGGCCTAAGTATGAAATCCTGCGAGATTTTGTGGGATTTGAGTTTTTAAAATAGGGCGGGGCCTATTGTTTGGTCTGGGAGAGCATGTGGTGGACAAGGAAGTGTAAGGCTGGCTGGTCCAGGTGGGCTTTAAATTGTTGTGATAGTAATCACTTGTTTTTAACTTTTTATTATGATATGCTTAGGGTCGTGCTTAAATGAGCCTCTGTATCAGAACAGCTAAGTTGGATGATTACATGACCGTCTGCAGCCATCAAGAAGTGCAGAAGGTTGTTAATCATCCACAGATTCAATCCAGGTGAGGCAGAAGGGAAACACTTAACATGTAAGGCAGGTGAAACACTGAACTAAACCTGCTAATGACTGATTCAGTCTGTTGATCCTTGGATTGGTTACTGGTTAAATTGAACTGGACTATTGTTACTTGTGTGGGATCTTTATTATTATAGAGACATTTTTTAAGGAATTTAATCAACTTATTTGGAAATATTTGTAGTTGATGGAAGATTGAACCAGCTTTGATGGAAGTTTATTCTGTAAAAATTATAATTTTTCCAACTACACTATAAATCACCTTTTGTTCGATTTATTTGTCTCTGGTGTGTTAAATAAACCTGATCCTCCCTGAGTTTTATTGTTAGGTTTTCTTCTAAACAGCCCTTTATTTTAAATATTGATTTAATATCAATATCATAAATCCTACACTATACTGCAGCTTAATGGGTAAATGTAGTTGTATATGTAAACATTAAGATAAATATTAATGAGAGATTAAGATATTAATTTAACAGTGAGTGTACATGGGGAACTATATGGTTTGTATTTGTTCTCAGACCTGTAACCAGTACACTGTTTAATATTTCATTGTGTTTCAGAACTTTTCAAATGTTTATCATATTTCTAACCGGCACCTTCCTCACTTTTATTTTTTTCAGCTGTTGCTCTGCAGTTTGACCGAAAGCTGACTCTTGAGGACTGCAGCAAAACTGTCAAGAAGTGGCTTCATTATGCGCCAGAATGAGAGGAAGACATCACAAGGAATCAAAGTGACGCCAACCAGAGTCAAACTGGGGATACCACAACTTGTACTGTTTCCCTACTTCATACAGTACAAAGCTTAACCCCATGGACTCTGTTCTTCTGTGGACAACAGACTGTTGTTTTGACAGTCAAAAAGGAATCAAATATGTTTAAAGATCTGTCCCTCTTTTCTTAAATAAAATGTTAAATCAAACCCATGTTGTCATTTTTAAACTTTTGTACACAGTTTACCCATCATCTGCCAATAATATAGTGTTTAACACCAGTGAAGAAACTTTTAGTGGCATGTTATGATGTAGACCTATCAGACCTAAAATGTACATAAATCCTTAGCTTTCATTCAATATAAAAACAACCCAAATCTGCATGTACATCCACAGTCAAATGAGTGTTGAATCAACATTGATTCAATGTAGAATCAACACAAATCTGCATGCAGATCCATGTTCAGATGATGGTTGAATCAACGTTGATTCCTAACTGATTCAATGTAGAATCAACACAAATCTGCATGCAGATCCACGTTCAGATGATGGTTGAATGAACGTTGATTCCTAACTGATTCAATGTAGAATCAACACAGATATGCATGCAGATCCATAGTCAAATGAGTGTTGAATCAACATTGATTCAATGTAGAATCAACACAAATCTGCATGCAGATCCATGTTCAGATGATGGTTGAATCAACGTTGATTCCTAACTGATTCAATGTAGAATCAACACAAATCTGCATGCAGATCCACGTTCAGATGATGGTTGAATGAACGTTGATTCCTAACTGATTCAATGTAGAATCAACACAAATATGCATGCAGATCCACGTTCAGATGATTGAATCACCATTGTTTCCTAACTGATTCAATGTAGAATCAACACAAATATGCATGCAGATCCACGTTCAGATGATGGTTGAATGAACGTTGATTCCTAACTGATTCAATGTAGAATCAACACAGATATGCATACAGATCCATAGTCAAATGAGTGTTGAATCAACATTGATTCAATGTAGAATCAACACAAATATGCATGCAGATCCACGTTCTGATGATGGTTGAATCAACATTGATTCCTAACTGATTCAATGTAGAATCAACACAAATATGCATGCAGATCCACGTTCAGATAATGGTTGAATCAACGTGGATTCCTAACTGATTCAATGTAATATCAACACAAATAGGCATATAAGTTGACATACAGATGATGGTTGAATCAACATTGATATAATGTCAGTAATGGTTGAAACCCTAAAGTTGATTCAACATACAAGTCACCGACCACTTTCGATGTTGTTTCAATGTCAGCGTTCAACGTTGATTCAATGTTTCTGGCTGACGTTGATTCAATGTTGTTTCAATGATTCTGTGCTATCTGGGTTTGCTGTTGTTAATATCAGTTTCTACGTCTGTTAAATGTTGTGACTGCAGCTGTTCTGTGGGTTTCTGTTGCTGCTTGTACTAAAAATACTCCAGCAGCTCATCTGTCTGCTCAATGTGAAGCTTTGAGCCTCGCAATAGATAGCCGGTTTTTTATACAGTCATTTGGTTTTACTCTCTTTATTCTTTTTTATTATTATTTAGAGTAACAGTCCACTTTTCTTAGGAGAAGTGACTATTTTGACACTTTCAGTTTGGATCATGTGGATTTGATTTAGAACCAGCGTTGTTCTTTTTAATTTATCTAACTTATCTAACTATTGAACTATTGACCTGAGGACCAGCACTTGTTTCATTCCACTTAAATGAAAGCACTGCTCACAGTATCATCAAATCGTCGCATCTTTACAATTGTCTCATGTTCGCTGAATGAGAAACTAACTTGTATCGTTTTTAATAAGTTTCCAAAAGCAGAAGTTAATAGCTATAGTTTGCAGTGCAGCTTCTTGTGTTGTGGTGCACAGTTGTTCACATTCACAATAAGCTCAGGTGTCTTGAAATATTTTTGATCTTTTCACATGGAGCCGAGTCAAAAGTGAAACGGAAGTGTGAAGCGGCTTAAAGAGAGAACGCAGACCCAGAGTCACACCCAGAACTAACGGAGCAACAACTGACAACAAGAGCTCCCCTCAGCTTTCAGCTACTCTTCGTCATGGCGGGTGAGTTACTTTTAATCGGTTAAATTTAGGGCTGAAACAATTCCTCGAGTGATTTGAGTACCTCGATTATTAAAATCCCTCGACGAAAATTTATCTTCCTCAAAGCTTTATTAATTTATGTTTTATTATTTCAGTGATTCTTGAGAATAGGGACAAAATGGGTTTTAATTTTCCCATATTTTTTTTAAATTATTTCTCAACCTTATGTATGCAAATATGACAAATAATGTTTAGAAAATATGAAGATGCTAAGGTACAGGCTCCCAGTTGCGAATTTTTTAAAAAAAATTACATTTTTAATCGACCTGACCCAAAACTTTGTCATCACCATCTGACAAAAATAAATCTAAAATGATTTTTAAAATACCCCATTAGTGATATTTTTACTCAATTTACAGACAAATGCTTCTCAAGAAATAAAATAAATATTATTTAAAACAAAAAACAAGAAAAAGTCCATCTGATGGAGTTGACAGTGCATGACGGAGTTGACACAGAACTGAAGGTGGTGACAAACTAGTGAGTAAAATGAAAAACTTGGTACATGTGAAGTAATGCAATTTATGTAAAATACATTAAAATGAATTAGTTGCACAATTAAGTGAGATTTGACAACAATTTCACTGAAAGAGTCAGAAAAACTCTGACGGAGCTGACATCTGACGGAGTTGACGAAATGCCAAACTACCTCAATTTATATGATGTTATTCTGAAGGAGGCCATATTGTAGCTCGTCAGGTCCATTAAATCTTTACATTATACCAAAATTAAGCTTTTATTTCGCAAAATTTCATCAAAGTTTTGTAAATTGTCAGTTATGGAGTTGACACATCATGGTTGTGACAAACAACTTAGGAATAAAACAGAAGAAAAAACTAAAGAATAACTTAAGCTAACCGGAGCTAACTAGCCCTCCTAGCAAAGGAAGAGAAAAGACAACGTCATGGGGTCCTCAGAAGTTCTGGTGCCCCCCAATAATGCCTGATTTTTTTTTTACATTCTTTTCATTTCTGACGGTGTTGACAAAAACTAAGGACAAATTTCAACGGAGTTGGAAAATATCTAAAAATTATTTTTAATTCAATTTATCGATACTTTTATAATTATTTATATGACTACTTATACTTAATTGTCATAATATATAATTTTAGTATTTCTTTAATTGTTTTAAACTATAAGAATGTATTGAGTTCTGCTCCTGGACAAGGGCTTTTACAGGCATCATCCACCGACTACAATGTTTAAAATAAAAAAATATTCAGCAAAAAAAAAGAAAAATATACATTGTTGTGCTCACATGACCCAGGTTAGTTTAGTTAGATATTTGAAAAAAATATATTTTGTGTATATTTTATTCAAATTTCATGCTTTATCCATAGGACCTGTTTTGTCCCTATTCTCAAGAATCACTGATTTAATGCAGGGTCGTTATTGCTCTGCGCTCTCACTTTTGCCTGAGTTGTTGATTATAGCTAAGTTTTTAGCAGCATAACGTCCAATTTTCAAGTTCGGCCTGGGAGGATTTTATTGATTCATGATAATGTCCGGATTTTGGTTGGGGGACCAATAAGCATCCTTAAAATGACGGGAGCCAGCTCTTCTCCTCCCGGAGCTGCTGGTTCAGAGCGAAAGGCGGGATTATTTATAAAGGTGAGCGGATAGCTTTACTGACAGACCGGAAAATAAAAGTCATAATCCGGTCACAACATGCGTGAAGCGCATCGTGACGTTACATGGCTGGTCGACGAGTTTATGTGTGTGACGAACGCAGGTGTCAAATCCCGTCGCTAACATGAACACAAGAGCTAAATGTTTGGGCAAAGTGAGAGTTCAACTACTAAACTGACTGAAGATGAATGCATAAACCAAAAGCTGGAGT
Source organism: Poecilia mexicana (assembly GCF_051168715.1). Classification (NCBI taxonomy): domain Eukaryota; kingdom Metazoa; phylum Chordata; class Actinopteri; order Cyprinodontiformes; family Poeciliidae; genus Poecilia; species Poecilia mexicana. The sequence goes on from NW_028263387.1 coordinate 7,596,789, forward strand.
ATTGATATTTTTCATAAGCGTATTTGTGAGCTTGCCTCTTTATCATTATATTGAATATAATTTCAGATTTTTGTATAACTTTTAGAAAGTGAGCTATTATTGTTACAAGTTAATTTTCTAAACTACAGAAAAGTAACTGTTAGAGATGCTCCAATGTGAAAAATTGGACTGATGTCGATATGTGATTAGTAACACTGGTGTTATGCTAGATTTACCAATGTTTTATTTGATCTTTTTTTTATCCGATAACTCAATAATCGTAAGTACTGAAATATTTATTTACAACAGCCCTAGTTAAATTCATTAATTACTCTATGAAAATGAACATACAAACAATGATTGTTGATCACACTCAAAATATTTTCCTTATCTGCTTTCTGCTTATCCCAGAGCACGTCCATTTTGTTTTAGTCGTGTTTGTGGAAACCATCTTAAGATTTTCACTATTCATTCTTCTGTTTCTATGTAAGAATCACAGGAGTTTGGTTTTAAAATATATGTAACAATGCATCCTTAATTTATCATCTGCTTCACAGTAAAAACACAATTTGTGTTTGTTTTTATATTTTTATACTAAGCAATAATCTGTCTTTGGCTTCTTGCTAAATTAAAGCTGGTTATCCAATGGACCAAACTACAAATTCATTGCATTTTTTCCAGAAAGCTTAACATCCATCCAGTTTCTGACTATTTTCTTTTTACACAGAGAATTGATCAAGTTCTTTTGATCTTAGATTATTAGATTACACAGTTTATTTTCCAGGTATTTTCCGAGTGAAGTTGCCCCCACCACCTTCTTCAAATCAGACAAAATTGGTGTCAAACGTTTGTGCTACGTTTGTGCTGGTTTGTGGAGCAAAAAGTTTCATTTGTCCTGCTTTGGCTTTGAAAATGTTAATGAAAGGTTAAAGGTCAAAAGGTCAACCAGCACACCCACTTTTATGAAATTAGACAAAACTGGTGTCAAACGTTTGTGCTACATTTGTGCTGGTTTGTGCAGCAAAATATTTTGTTTGTGCTACTATCATTTTGAAGATATTAAGAAAAATGTTCTCTAGGGGTCATCAGAGTCAACCACTCCCCCGGCCCTGTTCAGATTTGCAAACAAAAAAATAAATAAATTTGATGTCAATCAACTCGGCTTAATTTGTGCTGATTTTTGCAGCAAAATTTTTCTTTTGTGTTGCTTTGGCTTTGAAGATATTAATGAAAGTTTAAGGGTCATAAGGTCAACCAGCCCCCACACTTTTATCAAATCAAACAAAATAGGTGTCAATCAACTCGGCTACATTTGTGCTGGTTTGTGCAGCAAAAATGTCAATTTGTGCAGCTATCATTTTGAAGATATTAAGAAAAATGTTTCTAGCGGTCATCAAAGCTCAATGAACATCAGTTCATGCTGGATCTGTGAATTTCATTTGAGATTGTTAAGCCTATGAACATGAATAATTTAATTTTAATGCTGATGAAATTCACTTGAAACTAGGTCTTGTTTAGAATGAAATGGTGCAACACCTCGCAAAACAAACTCGGTGACCTGTATTTTAGTTTCAGATCACCAGAGGGCGCTATTAGACAAACTGTACTGCTGGAATACTTAAAAGTAGGACTAGAGCAAATCATGTGCTAACCATCTAGTCAGCTTTTTCCAGCTCAATTTCATGATCGACAGTCATCATCAAGACTTATTTTCATGACTTCAAATCAGTGCACAAACTAGCATAAACTAGAACAAACTGTTTACAAAAGAAGGTGAGCTGGTTGACCTTTTGGCCTTTAAACTTTCATTAATATCTTCAAAGCCAAAGCAGCACAAATGAAAATTTTTGTTGTAAAACAAGCACCAACTCAGCTGAGCTGAGTTTGTAATGTGGGACTCACCTACCGGTCCGGGATAAATCCATTCTCCTGTCGCTTCTTTGTGCCTTTTCCCCTCGACAAAGTAACTTTGGGCTCAGTGTTGGCGCGCAAGATGTAACCGAGAGAACCCAGTTAAAGGATTTTCAAAATAAAAGATCCTCCAGACTCAGATGATACATAAAACGGAAATATTTAATTATGTCTTGTGCGGACCGGTACCAATTGGTACATGGACAGGAGGTTGGGGACTACTGGTTTAGATTATTTATTTGATACCAACAGAAATCATAGAAACCCAAAGTTGTATTAAAACTAACTGATTATCTCATTTTAAATCATCAACTCAACCCATAAGTATTCCCATCATACTGGATTATGATGGGGTTTTGCACAGAAACATTCTAAAGAAAAAATTATAAATATTTGATTGGGTTTATCAGTTTACATAAAACCAACATTTTGTCAATTTTGAAGTCTTATCAATATAACTAAAGCAAAAAAACAAACAAGCGGTGCAGTCTGATGGGTAGTCATTGATTGTTCTGATATCAGAAAAATCTACAAGGATTTCATGTATAACTAGATAAAAATATATTTTATTTTTTTCTAGGATCAAATGAAACCAGGATTGTCCTGCTGGGAAAAACTGGCATTGGGAAAAGCAGCCTTGGAAACGCCATCCTGGGAGACAGTCTGTTTAAAGCAAAGACATCTCCAAACTCTGAGACAGATGTATGCCAAGCAGAGTCCAAACGTATCAATGGAGCTCCTGTCAAAGTCATCGACACTCCCGGCTTCTTTGGAAACAATCTGGATGAAGATAAGCTGAAGAGTGAAATTATTAAGTGTATCGAACTGTCCGCACCTGAGATTCACGCGTTTTTCATTGTGCTGGAAGTGGGATGATACGCAGACCAGGAGAAGGAGGTCATCAGTAAAATAAAGGAATATTTCTCAGATGAGGCTCTGAAACACTCTGTGGTTGTGTTCACACATGGTGACCAGCTGGAAGCAGGACAGAAGATTGAAGATTTTGTTCAAGAGAATTCTGATCTGAGAAGGCTGGTGGAGAAGTGTGGAGGCAGGTGCCACGTTGTGGATAATAAATACTGGAAAGATCAGCAGGATGGTTACAGGAGCAACAGGTTTCAGGTGAATCAGATTCTCAACACGATAGAGACGATGAAAAACAGTCAGGGCGGATACACCAACAACTTACTTCAGTTAGTGGGAGAAGAGAAATCAAAATCACCCTTGGTACAGATTTTGATTATATCAGCTGGAGTCACTGTAGGAGCACTGCTGGGAGCATTTTTTGGTGGTGTTACATTATGTTACATTGATACAAGTCCATTGGCTGTAGTAGGTGGAGGTGCATTTGGTGGAGGTGTAATCGGTGCAAGTATAGCTTCCAAGAGCGAAACATTAGAGGAAGCTGTGCTGAGAACAACGGAAGCCATTTTCAAGATAGGAGAAAGAATACTGACAATATCAAACAATTCCAGACACTCTACTGGAGGAGCTATAGCAGAAGTTGAAGCCTCAGCAAACTAAAACATTAAATGAGCATGGCAAGATTAGGAAGGAAGTAAAAACATTCAAGCAAACAAGCTATGAAGACACAATAATCCTTTTATTCCTCCTTTGTAGATGTTAAAAATTGTTCAAATGGTTGATACTTTGAGGCTGTCTGTAAAATGTTAAAACAGCAGTACAGAAGATTGGTTTAGTAAATAGTTGTTGGCTGTCTTGCTGTATGGCTGTTTTTAGAACCACATTTAGGAACAACATGGTTGATTCACTGCAACAGAAAATGTCATTTTTAACCTTATTTCATCTTTGATGGAAATGCTTAACGCCTGGCCTGGAAATTGTCTTAAAGGACAGTCATGTGTGGAACGTAGTTTGTCCCCTTGTTTGACGCTGCACCCATGAGTGACTGACAAAGAAGAGTTAGAAGTTTCTCCTGAAATCCTTATCAGCTCTCTTATTTATATTCTTATTAGCGACTGTTTCCATCTTAAGTTAAGAACTTGACCCCTAAGTCTAGCAAACTGAACTGAACTGAACTTCTGTTACTACGATGATACCTTTGGTCAGATATTACGAAGAAAACTGACCACGACATTTACCATCAGGGGCCAGAGGACTACGGATGGTGAGCTGTTGTGAAGAAAACTCCTAGGAGCGTTACCGAATCCCAGCTGTGTGTTTGTTCTTTAATTACATATTCTACTACAGCCAATCTGCTGTTGTTACCGGTCCCTGCAACATTGACTGGGACTGTGACCGTATTTGTAATTATTATGAAGAATGTTTATCTGGTTGAAAACATATGTTCTTTAAGATCAAGTGTGAAGATAGGATGAGCAACATGCATATTGAGTTAGAAAACCTTTTGAGCAGACAGAAAGCAGAAAATTCTGGATCCTCCTGGAATATGTGGGGTTGGTTTACTTCAGGGGGATAGACGGCATGGTCGGGGAAAACAGGATTGTTTTTTTGTTTTTTTAGGAATGATTTTTATAACATTGTTTTTATCTTGTTGCATAATTCCAATGGTGGAATCATTAGTACAAATCAATCAATCAATCAATCAATCAATCAATCAATCAATCAATCAATCAATCAATCAATCAATCAATCAATCAATCAATCACATTTTATTTGTATAACACATTTCAGCAGCAAGGCATTTCAAAGTGCTTTACATCATAACAAACACAAAAACACAAAGTCATGCAACATAGAATCAACATTCAACACATTACATTAAGTCAAGTGCCATCACTAAATTCTTAATTGATTACGTTTCAAAATCAACTCTAAACTGGTGGGTTTTTAGTCGAGATTTAAAGGAAGTCAGCGTTTCAGCTATTTTACAGTTTTCTGGAAGTTTGTTCCAGATTTTTGGTGCATAGAAGCTGAATGCTGCTTCTCATCGTTTGGTTCTGGTTCTGGGGATGCAGAGCAAAAACAGAACCGGAACCTCAGAGGTCTGGAAGGTTGATACAACAACAGATCTTCAGTGTATTGTGGTGCTAACCTGTTCAGTGATTTATAAACTAACACCAGTATTTTATAGTCTATTCTCTGAGCTACAGGGAGCCAGTGTAGGGACTTTAAAACTGGTGTGATGTGCTCCATCTTCCTGGTTTTAGTGAGAACGCGAGCAGCAGCGTTCTGGATCAGCTGCAGCTGTTTGATTGATTTGTTAGTCAGACCTGTGAAGACGCTGTTGTAATAATCAATGCGACTAAAGATAAACGCATAGATGAGTTTCTCTAGATCAGGGGTCACCAACTCCAGTCCTCGAGGGCTACCATCCTGCAACTTTTAGATTCATCTCTGCTCCAAAATGTCTGAATTCCCTCACCAGCATTCATTCCTCTCTGCAATAGGCTGGAAACGAGCAGTTTATTTGATCCAGGTGTGTTTGAGCAGAGACCCATCTGCACTAGCTGTCTCCTTGCACTACGCCTATGGTATCATATCACACTGGTGCCACATCATGCAATACTGATTGCATGATGTGGCATCATAAATAGAAATGTAGAAAAGTACATAATTTCTATTTATGATGTACTTAAAATCATTTGGGGTGCAAATACAGATGGCTTATGTGGAAATTTTGATTTCATTCGTCTGTATCCAGTTTGCTACTGAAGTGTTTTCTGTTAGATGTTATTCTTATTTTATCTCTGTCATTTCTCTTCTTTTTATATATAAGGTTTATCTTTGCTTTGCTAATAATGGAAATGTCTATGTTTCACAAAAAGGACTAACATATATTTATTTCTTCCTTTAACTTTTTGTGACTGATATTTTATGGAAATTTTCTTGGAAGTAAGTGATTATTTGATCATCAAAAGGGTGGAATGTAATAGAAAATGTCATTTTTAACCTTATTTCATCTTTGATGGAAATGCTTAATGCCTGGCCTGGAAATTGTCTTAAAGGACAGTCATGTGTGGAACGTAGTTTGTCCCCTTGTTTGACCTGCGTCCATGAGTGACTGACAAAGAAGAGTTAGAAGTTTCTCCTGAAATCCTTATCAGCTCTCTTTCCTGCCATATAATCATCCCCTCCAAGAGGTGAGGGATGGTTCATGAGGAGGAGGTCAGGATGGTCTCTGTGGTCCATCTGGTAATAGAGATAAGATCAGACTTTGGGTGGGTGTTTTCCTTGCTGTGGCTGTATAACCATGTAATGTGTGTCGTTCTGGGCTCTTCTCCTGACTGCGTTCAGTGAGTCGGATCTTCGAACGCTTTTGCCTTTGAATAAAGAAACTTAAAGACAAAGATTAATCTTTCTCTTATTATTGAAACAGCTTCTCATTCTTTGATAAATGAAAGTTCCATAACATTCACACCTTAACAACCTCGTTATAACCTAACATGCTGTTTCCTGTAATCATATTTCATTGCACTGTTTAGGTTGTTGTTTTTCTGAATATACATTTGAAATTGCAATTTAACTTGAGCTTTTATGGTCTTAGCCGAGCTAATTGTCTAATCGCAAGTTAACCCTCCTGTTCTGTTTGTTTCTGAGATACAGCAATAATGTTCCTGGGTCAATTTGACCCGTCGAGTGTTAATCATGCAATAGTGTCAGAAACACTTTTTGTGTCTGATTATTAACTCAAATACTAACTATTTCAATCAATATTTGTGCAATGATGTTTTTTTTATTTCTCACAAATAAAGGATCAATGGTGACAATTTACTCATCTGGACATAAAAAAAATGTTGTTTACAAAACCAGCATACAAAAAATTAATAATTATCCTTGAAATAGATTTTTTTTGTAGATTTTTCTTTATATTACGTTTTGAATTTTTTTCCAAGGGGTTATCTTTATAATTGAACTTGAGACACGTATACTGTTCTGGGTCAAATTGACCTGCCGATTAAAATCAAGACAAATGAGTCATGCAGAGAGTATTTATGTTTTCCTCCCATTTCTGCTGAGTGTCCACTCACTGGGGCGGTTTAGTTTGATGTCCACCAACTCTATGAAACAACTTTTTCTTGTATGAAATGGCTGAGTTCAACTCTAAGAACATTCCTTTTAGACTCGAATATCTTGTCAGAAGCTTTGTAGCGATGCATTCTGTACTTTTGTTCATCCTGCTGGTTGATCCAGTCGTCTGTTAGCAAAACTGTAACACTTGGACAAAGTTAAAACAGGTGGCAGAACAGCAAAAGCTCTGCTAAAGAACCCTGTAGCTGAATTAAACAACTGAATTTATTATTAACATGTTGTGAGAATTATGCAATATTACGGATTACAAAATCCAGCTCCAAACTTAAATGATACACATTTTAATTTCATTTTTAATTGACTATGCTGTGTTTTACTCTCTGTCTGATATGCTGCAGTTATGAGTGATAACTATGCTGTTGTTAATATCAGTTTCTATGTCTGTTAAATGATGCGACTGCAGTTGTTCTGAGGGTTTCTGTTGCTGCTTGTACTAAAAATACTCCAGCAGCTCGTCTGTTGCGAATCTTTAAGCCTCGTAACAGATAGTCAGTTATTTAGTTAGTTGACCAATGAGAAGCCTTTGTTTAAGAAGGACAGATCCCAGCAGGAGAAAGAAAGGAGTCATGTTGAGAATCAAAAACACTCAAAATATTTGGTGAAAATCCATTTTAAATTCCTTTATTTCATTCGGAGCAGCAAATCTTACGACAATAATCATGATGGAGCTGCTGTCAGTTTGGGATCAGCTGTAGAGATTCTGTAATCAATCCAACCCGATTATCTGGTCCTAATAATCGGACCAGATAATCATCCGATTATCTAATCTCAGTGGGATGTTCTCCCCATCTTCTCCATATAATTATACCTAAAATCATCACACTAAAAATGAACACAGGCTTCGGTCTTACATATTTCATAACACTCTGAAATAAACGGTGGACTATGGGTTGTTGGTTCTGTTTCTGCCAGTCTTGCAGCATGTGTGTGCTGTAGTAGTCGCCGTGGTTTTCTGTCACCATTTTCTCGACTGTGTTGAGCAGCTGCTCCACCTGGAACCCGTTGTTTCTGACCTCATCCTGTTTGTTTTTCCAGTACTTGTTATCAACGACGTGGCATCTCCCTCCACACTTCTCCACCAGATCTTTCAGTTGCTGATTTTTTTTAATAAACTCCTCTATCCTCATGTCTTCCGCCAACTGGTCGCCGTGTGTGAAAACAACAGCAGAATACTTGAAAACCTCTGCAGAGAAACATTCCTGTATGATTCTGATGACCTGGCTCTCCTGCTCCGTAAACTTCTCCACTTTGAGCACGATGAGGAAAGCGTGGGGCCCCGGAGCGCACTCTGAGATACACCTCTCTATCTCACGCTTCTGCTCCTTCTCAGACAGTCCAGAGTGGAAGACGCCGGGCGTGTCGACCACAGCCAGGCTCCTGCCGTGAACTCGTTGGGCCTCTGACCGGCAGTGAGTGACCGCTGAGCTGGTGAAATTCTTCACTTCGAAAACGTCCTTCCCCAAGATGGTGTTGGCCAGGCTGCTCTTCCCAGATCCAGTTTTCCCCAGCAGGACAATCCTCAGTTTGTCTGGTAACAAGGAGAGGAAAACAACCTAAATCAATTATAATTCATCCACCTTCTTTCTTCTTTCAAGATACTTTTAAATGATGCTGATAATAAGTATTTCAACAATTGTAAATGCAGTGCCTGATTTTTTTATTTTCTTGAAACTTCGGTAACACTTTATTTGAAGGGGGTTGAATAAGACTGACATGACACTGTCATGAACATGAATAAGCCTTCATGAATATTTATGACTGTTGTCATAAAGCGTCTGTTTAAACTTTACCTTTAATAACATAAAGATACCTAATTTTTAAAGTGCAATCATTAATTCTTTTATAACAAATGTATATCAGTAATGATATAAATTTACAGAATGACGCTTTATGACAACAGTCATAAATATTCATGAAGGCTTATTCATGTTCATGACAGTGTCATGTCAGTCTTATTCAACCCCCTTCAAATAAAGTGTTACCGAAATTTCTTCTGCTTGGCTTAATATTCATGAAGAGCAAATACCATTAAAATAAGTTATTTTACATGGTTGCAAATCCCCAAATATATATATATATATATATATATATATATATATATATATATATATATATATATATAGAATTTACTTTAATTTATCAAATTAAAGTGCAAAACGGTTCAAAAGTGCTTCATACAGTTTGTTTCACCTCATACACACACACAAATACAGATAATTTTCCCTCCATTTCTCTTTTCCTCACTACTAAACTGTGAGAAGGCAGGTGTTGTGATGCTTAGTGATTTTATTTTTAAAACAAGAAGTAATCATTCTAAAAGCCCTGAAGAAGCTCTACGTATGATATATGTTTTGCCTCTTGCACAAACATTGCAGGACTGCAAGGAGAAACAACATGCATGTCTGGGAGGAGAATGAGCAACGAAGCTGCGCTCTTTATACTGTATATTCTGTTTTGCTCCAGATCGTCAAGTTTGCAGCTTAACGAAGAGAAGCTAATTTAACTTACCAGCCATGACGAAGAAAAGGTTTGAGCTGCGTGGAAACGTTTTAGGGAAAAAAAAAAAGCTCCGTTCGTCCTCCCGGGGTGAATTTGGACTCAAACGTGTCTCGATAGTTTAAGTTTCACTTTAGCTCTGGCGGCTAAAGTGAACCATTTCCTGTAAAACACAAGGCTACAGGAGGGGCGTGTGCTACGTCATTTAACTCATAAAGAGCGTGTTTAACGTGGAATGCATGTTTTGTTGTTGTTGTTTTTGCAATTTTAACAAGCACACCATAAATTTATCTAAATACCTGCCCACATGAAGAAAAAAGTGTAATTAATCGTTGTCCTCTACGATCGCAGAAATGTTTTTGTATAGATCAAAATGATCACAGAACCACTTAGTTCAACAAGTCGCTCTAACCAAATAACTATGGTAGTGTAAAACATTGAACGGTCTATTGTTTGTTAACGATAGTTCATCTTTTTCTTTGCCTAATGAATAATTACCAGTTCAAATTTAAAATGTCATCCTTCCTTTGTGGCAAAATAAGTGTCTATGGGGTGTAAAAACATTTTGATGTTGATGTCAGTAGTTATAGTTTAAATATATTTCTTTCATACTGTATTAGAAGGTAGGAAGGCTATTAGCGAGATTATCACTATTTTAATACTTTGTCGCCACCTAGTGAGAAAGTTATGACACTACAGAGAAAAGTGATGCGTTTGAGGGCAGTTCAGTCGGATTAGGACTAAAGATTTGCTGCTAACCTTACTTAGTCCAAACAAAGTTTCACTTGGAAACATCTGCTCTAAGGTTTATATTTAACAATATATAGATATTAAACTGCTTTGATTTGATTGATGACATTTAATCACACAACTGTTATCTTCAAGGTTCTATTTATAAGGCCTTCGGGAATCTACAGTGTGGGCCATAAGTTTCCATAAGTACAAAAAAATAAACCTTTCATACTGGACAACCGTTTTTATTTTTGTGGGACTCTGTGTGATCGCTACATGTCTTGGACCACTTCGTGGTTGATCTGCAACATTCCCAGTTTTCTGAAACTTGCAAACAAGTTTTGCCACAGTGTCGTGTGTGTGATGCTCGTTCCATGTTTTCTGTTAAAGTTTCGTGCAACCTTGCGACTGCTTTCCGATCCAACCATCAGTATAATTTCAGTTCTCTGCTCTTTTGTCAAACGCATCGTCTTGGGTATCTGAAACATTAAAGAAATATACATTTCACATTCTCCTATGTATGGAAACTTATGGCCCACCCTGTAGAGAGCCACAGAAAAAGCTGTAGCGGTAAGATTTGATACACATGTCCAATATGTTTCCTTGCTCCCCTGCATAGCTTTTTGTGTCCATCTTGAGGATTTCTTTTGGCTGGGTAAGCCTTCACCCTTTTCCTAACCCTAACCATCACATACCTAACCCTAACCAAAACTCAATTCACACCTTAGTCCTAACTCTAATCCCTGACTCTAAAACAAGGTTTCCCCTTGTGGGGACCGAAGCCTGGTCCTGGTCCCACAAGGAGCAATTGGTCCCCACAACGTAGTATGTGTCAGGAAAATTTGATAAAGGGCAGATTTATGGTGTGAATGCATAATAATCAACCTATGAACAAATTCTCCCACCTGAATTTTGGATCTCAGCTCTTGAAGTTATCCCTGGACTGCCTTATTTTCTGGCCTGACCTGTCAGCTAAGGTAGATGGAAAAGTTTTAGAAAACAAATTTCCTTTTTTTCACCATGTGTTCTTTTCTTTCCACTTCACAATTACACACTACTTTGTGTTGGTCTGTTACATTAAACCCCATTAAAATTCATTAACATTTTTCTGACTGTAATGTTCCAAATTGTGAAAAAGACACTGCATTTTGTGTGTGTGTGTGTGTGTGTGTGTGTGCGCATGTGTGTGTGCGTGTATGCGTGTGTGTGTGTGTGTGTGTGTGTGTGTGCGTGTGTGTGCGTGTGTGTGTGCGTGTGTGTGTGTGTGTGTGTGTGTGTGTTCTTATATGAACCTGAACTTGTTCGTTATGTAACTAGGTGAGCCTCTGCCTCATACCTGTGTGCTGTCCAGAGCAGGTACTTCAGGTGTGCTCCCAGTGGAAAATGTTAACCATTGACCAGGCCGTCACACCCATGAGACAAACAAACTCTGTAGCTGTGTGAGAGCTACTATTAACTATTACTATCATTACATAAATACAGACTCGCTCATAAAGCGTTGCCAAACACAAGCCAGCTGTTTAATGTTGCTACAGTAACTAATTGTTGGTTGAGCTGTGAATTGTGATTTTAAGATTAGGCCGATGCAGAGAGTCGGAAGGGGGAGGGTTTTGGTTTATGAGTAACTGTGCTCCCTGTGTCACGGTTTGCTCTTCAGTGCAGTCATTCCATCTCATAAAGCAGGAATCACCTGTCAGAGACGACAAAACTAACTGCTTCAGCTGAGGAGGGTGAGTACAAATAATCTACTATTTAAGCTAACAGTTCAAAGTGTGTCTAGAAATGTGAAGCTATATGGCTGGGTTAATTGGTGAGAGTCGGTTCCAGACATAATGGGGCCTATCTGCAGCACTTCTGGCTTTTTTCTGGTCCGTCATGGGGAAGTTAGTGATGACCCAAATAGCAAAAGCTTCCATTTGTCTACGTTTCAGCCCTTACCTTTGGTCATGGGATATGGATCATGGTCCAAAAGGGCAATAGGGAGAACAAGGAGGGCCAAAAGAAGTCTTTTTGGGTCTTTGATTATTCCAGGCATGTCCCACTGGTAGGAGATCTCAAGGCAGACCCACTATAAATCTCTTCTGAAGATGTTTGGATCCTTCAGAATGAGCTGACACTTGTCAATGGAGAAGTGTCTCCTAGACATGCTAGCTGACCTGATCTCAGGTGGATCGGTGGATATATAACCTACAGATTGATAGAGTGAGTAGAAATGAAACAGAATCATTACTCCCACCACAGGGATAATCAATCCACAAAGAACCGTCAAAGAGAAATGAGGAAGCAGTCTGGTACACGCTGAAAGGGAACCACTACACAGCTAATCTTTCAAAAGTGAAACTTTTGAAAGATTAAGAGTCCACTTTTGGTTTATGCATGTAAACCAACAGTGAACCCTGGAAAAAAACAACAGTGGAGCAAAAACAAGGTGGTGACAGTATCATAAATTGTGTCTATTTGCTTCCATTAGGGCAAGCTTTCTTGACCTCTCTGAACATTTTACTTGCAACTGACATCACTAGAGCCCTCATGTACTTGACAATGGGTTGAAACTTGTCCAAAACCACAAGTTTGCGACAGATAGATGGAGGTTTTTGCTAGAACATTACTGAGCATCTCATAGATCTGTGGTACTAGGTTACATTCCCCAGCAAAAACAATAAAGCCAGTCTGTTTTAAGACTTTGAAGCTTTTTGTGTGAAGTAGAGATTATTTATTGGGTTCTTCATGTGGATGCACTGGTGTTATGTCAGGATTATTATTATAGGAATACAGCCTCAGTAAAGACTGGGTGTGCCTGGTAGAATAACCCACAATAACAAACATTCCAAGGACACTCATTATTGTTGCATGTGTGAAAACCTGAACGACAGGAAAGACATGTGTACCTTTGGCGTATTTACATATTCATCCAAAGCTAACGGTGAATGATATATTTTTTTAACTGCTGCCTCTTCCATCCATTTTTTTTTAATGTTTCTCATTTCTTGTCCAACAGATAAAGCGACACAAAATGCTCCCAGAGAAGCAGCTCCAGTGCAGCATCTGTCTGCAGGTGTTTACTGACCCAGTGACCACTCCCTGTGGGCACAACTTCTGTCTAGTCTGCATCGGGCTGGTGTGGGACAGCAGTGATGTCTGCCAGTGCCCCGCCTGCAACAAGACGTTCGCCTCCAGGCCTGACATAAGCGTCAACACGGCCTTCAAAGAGCTGGCAGACACTTTAAGGCAAATTATCGTCTGCTCCTCGGCTTCACCTCTGTCTGCAGCCCAGCCGGGCGAAGTCGTGTGTGACGTGTGTGCCGCCACCTCCCTGCAGGTGAGGGCCCACAAGTCGTGCCTGGTGTGTCTGACGTCGTACTGCGAGGCCCACCTGGAGCCACACCGGACCGTGGCCACGCTGAAGCTGCACAAGCTGATGGAGCCGGTGAAGAACCTGCAGGACAGGATGTGCAAGAAGCACGAGCGGCTGCTGGAGATGTTCTGCAGGATGGAGCAGATGTGCGTCTGCCAGTTCTGCACCGAGACGGAGCACAAAGACCACCCGGCGGTGACAATGGAGGACGAGAGCAAGGAGAGGAAGGTATCAGGAGACGGGGATTATAAAAAGCTGCAGGCAATAAGAACTTATGAAGGCCAGAAGTGATGATGGGATCGTAATGTTTTTACAAGGGTTATTCATGAAATTACCCAAACTGAACATAGCGCATGAAGTAGTCTGTCAGCACAATACAAGCTAAAAATTTTAAAATTCAACTTTATCATATTAAGGGATGGTGTACCATATTGTGGTCTAATTAATGTGGGGAGATGGTTCATCCTGTAATCAGTAGGTTGCTGGTTCAACTCCTCATTCCTGATATCTCCATCATTGAAGACACCTACCTGCTGGTGATGGACAGAGGCCGGCTGTGGCTACTATCCTGTAGTTTGCTATCATCAGCATGTGAATGTGTAGGTGAATGAGTGTAGCATGAAGCACTTTGGGGTCTTCTAGACTTGATGAAGTGCTGTACAAGTACCGGCTGTTTACCATTTACCATCAGTTTGTAACTCAGTGATACACAGACTGCAGTGCCAACCCAGCCCATCTTTTACATAAATAAACAAGTAAATATGTTATGTCCATTTAGGTTCACATGAAGCAAACGCAGGCAGATTTTCAGCAGATGATCCAGGAGCGGCAAAAGAAGATTGAGGAGATAAAAAACTGTCTGAAGCTGAGCGCAGTAAGTGACGATGGAGGGAGTGAACCTCAAATGGGGATCCATTGACATTGCTCTAAATTTTTTCCCCACTTTTATGTGATTTTCAAATACAAAACGACCACATTGGCTGCTGGTTATTGTCCCAGAGCCTTTTTCACCACGTTATAAATTGAGATATCCACAAAAGATATGCTTTAACCAAGACAAAGTATTGTGTTGAACAAAACCCTGCTCTAAACATTGCACCTTGGTGTTTTCCTTTAGTAGAAATTACATTTATTTCATTACTGGAAACTTGTCCAAGGTGAACCAAAATTAAAACTTGTATCTTACTACATTTCTTTAAATCAAGCGCTAACGTGTTTGGTGCTTTCCAGTTGAGTGCTGAGAAGGAGAAGAAGGCGAGCGACAGTCTCTTCACGTCGCTGATCAACTCGACGAAGGAGAGACAAGCCGAGGCTAATGCAGAAATAGAGGAAAGGCAGAGAGCGGAAGAGAAGAGGGCAGAGGAGCTGGTCGGTGATCTGCAGCAGGAAATCGCTGAGCTGCAGAGGAGAAACACTGAGCTAAACGAGCTGGAAAACACGGACGACCACCTGCACCTCCTGCAGGTTAGCATCAACCTCAGACTGTGTGTTTTTTTTAAAACCTGGATATTAAAAAAACTGTGCTGGCTAATGTGACTGTCATCTGAAGTAGGTTTACTAGTCTGGGAGCAGTCAAGAGGAAAGCACAGCATTTTGGTGATCATTTTTGATTAATGAACAATTTGTATTCATTTTTTTTCCCCTCGTCAGAGACTGCCCTCGCTTGTGTCACCTCCACCTACCAACAGGGAGTGGACAGAAACCAGGATCTACCCTGAACTTTGCGTTGGAACGGTGAGGAGAGCGCTTTCCAGACTGGATAAAACTTTGAGGAAAGACCTGGATATCATGAAGAAAGAAGGTAAGATACACGCATCGTTACGGAAAAGAGTTTAAGGAGGATGAAATCACATCTGCGTAGGTTGTGGAGCCAATCATTTTCTATCATGTGTTCATGGTAGCGAACTTTCCTCTGATTCTTTGTTCTACGTTTATAATACGTAAGCATGGCGCCATGAAAGACCCAAAACCAGGCAGCCATCTTGGCTGAATAATAATTTGCTACAACTTTAAATATTTTTAATTAGCTTTAGTTTAAAAACTTCAATCCACAAACACATACAGGGTTGGCAGTTTGCTTTGAAGCACAAGATTCAGATTATTTAAGCTATTTAGGCTCTCGCCTTGTTACACCTAATAATGAGACGCTGGCGCTCTTTTTGCCCATAGCTGGTACAGTGGTTGATGGGTCCACACACTGTGCACCTCATCTCTGGGGCCCACTGTTGCTCCGAGACCCCTTGCAGTTTGGCCTGGGAGTGTTCATGTACCCAGTTTCCGTGTGTGGCCACGAGGAGGCACTGCAGGGGCGTTTGGGGTGGAGAGGCTGTTTACTGGCAGGAGGAAAATCACACACCCTATTCCTCTTTTCGGCCCATGTCAAGGGACTAGCCAGTTGCAGTAGCTGAATGTAGAAAGTTGCAATAAAGCAACTTTCTACAATTCCTAGAAGAATCTCTAAGCTACTGCAGGAGACGCTTCACACTCACCTGGTGTACACTCACATGTACAGAAACACACGTATGATTTTGTTTTGTTTTTTTTTTAATTGGGAGGAATGGGGTGTTAATTTGTTGTTTGGAATTTGCTATAAAGTTTTTTTGTTACCTATTGTGGGGCAGTTTTGGGTGATTTACACACAAACACATTTTTGGGGGGATATAGGAGGTTGGATGGGTTTTTATCTTAATATTTACATTTTTTTGTGTGTGTATGTTTTTACATTGGTCAATCACCCTAACTGATGTTTTTAGGAATGTGTGGGAAACCGGAGCACCCGGAGAAAACTGACACTAAATTTGTCTAAAATCTAAGTGGAGGGTTTGTGAATGGTTCAGTACTAGCCTGGACACTGTTTTCTAGTTGCGTATTTTAGTAGTCTCCTGGCGTTTATCCCATTTTTGTGGTTTCCTGAGACTCAAAGTGTGTCATATCATTTTTCCCAACTGAAGCTTTTGGTTGAGGCGCCTGTTGTTGTTTCTATAAAGTGATTTAGCTCTTCGGGAGACGCATCAGGTACCTCGATCTCCTCTGACACGGTTTCCTCAAAGAGACGGACCAGATCCTTGGATGCCGGGTCAGAGATGTTGTTTACAGGGGCAGCGTCTTTCTCATTTGGTTCTTGACGCTTTGCCACTTTTCTTTTCGGAGGTCCTAACTCATCTCTTTCTTGAAGCTCAGTTTTCAGATGTTCCAGCTCCGTTTTGTAATCAATCTCACAGCCGGAGTACAGTTGTTGGAAGGCAGCCAGTTGTTTTTGGAAATCGTCCTTCTCGGCTCCAAGTTCATTGATAATCTTGAGGTTGCTCATAATTTTCTGTAAATAAGCTTCCATCTCTTTCTCTGTTCCCTGCTGGTGTATTGCATCTTGCTCTCTTAGAGCAGAAACATCTCCTTCATATCTGGTTTTAAGTTCCTGGTAAGAAACTTTGATCTGCTCCAGTTCACTTTGGAGATGTTTTCTTGCCTCTTTGGATTGCTGAAGGAAAGAGAACTCTTGTCCCATTTTCTGATTCAGATTGTCCTTTTCTGCTCTGAGTGCCTTGATAAGCAGAAGGTCTTTCTTTTCTCTTTCCAAATGCGCTTCTTTCTCATGATTCATCTCAAGCTGATAACCTTCTGCTTTCTGTCTCAGTCCAGAAACATCTTCTTCATACCTCCAGCTTAGTTCTTTAAACGAAATCTTAATCTGCTCCAGCTGACTCTGCAGACATCTCTCTGTTTCCTGCAGGCAGGCGATCTCCCTGGACATTTGTTCTTGGAGATTGTCCTTCTCTGCTCTCAGATTTTCAAAGAGCTTTTGGTCCTGCTTGAGTTTCTCTTCATAAAACACCTTTGTATCGACCTGCAGTTTCTCCTCACAAATGTCGGCTTCATATTTTGACTGAAACTCCTCGTAGCGAGCCTTGATCTCGTCCAGCTCTTGTTGGAGGGTGTCGCTTTTCTTTTTTTCTGCCTGGATCTGTGACATAAACTCTTCCTCTTTGACAATATGAGTAACCTTCAGTTGCTCTAAATCCTGCTGCAACAGCATTTTCTGCTTTTGTTTTATGTCGCTGTGCACCTGGGAAGTGAGAACAGCAGGGCTGAGAGTCTCTGGATCGGTAAACTTCTCTATTGCCAGTGGTTCTCTCATCATCTCTTTGCCCTTGTTGATATGCTGACGATTTTTCTCCTTCTGCAATTCATATTTTATATTCTCCAGTTCTCTTTGCAAGGAAGCTACCTTTTGGTTCTCCTCCATCCGTCTTGCTCTCGCCGTTTCCACGAGAGACCTAAGTCTTTGGGCCTCAAACCAGTCTTGGTGATTTGGTACGGCTCCCCAACGCCTTCTTATCGCACTGTTGGTGTAAAGTGGCCTTTGATGGGACATGCTGGACAAAACAACGTCGGTTCAGATTAAGCCTTGATCAACATTCAACTTCAAATACATTACATATAAATATACATATACATTCAAATACATTACATATAAAGAACAGTGATGATGACATCACAAATGACTGCCATCACGACATCATAGAATTTGATGAGACTTTTGCAGCTCAATCTCGGGTTGGCTTGACATTTCCGCTTCCAAACTGCAAAGTCTTTAGAATGTTGATGTGTGAAAACATCAACATTCAGGAAAACAGGATTTCATGGATTACGAATAAAGAGCTCCTTTAACACTCTGATTACCTGAAACAGTAAAATAATTGTTTAATTTCTTGATTTATTTATATTTTAATTGGGATTGACTAATGATTTATTTAAAGCTTTTTTTTAACATTTTTATTAGGAGTGCTGGTAAGTGTTCTTGGTTAGTATCATACCAAAAGTAAAAAGGTTTTCTCATGTTTTTTCTTTTCAAAATGTTGTTAAACTTTGAAATGGCAAAAAAAAAAATTGTTTTGTCGGTGCATCATTACTACATTTCAATCTTCTTAATGTCCACAAACAATTTAATTGTCTACTGATTTAAAAAAGTATTTAATAAAGTTTTTTTTTTCTTTTGACAGAGATGAGGAGGATGCAAAAATATGCAGGTATGAACACAAATCTGTTTTTCTATTAATTTTATTAATGAATCCCAAAATGAATCTTCTTTATATCCTACTATACTGGTAGTATGTCTCTTGCTCATTGAAATAACCCATTGTTCTTTTTTCTTACCTCATGCCTTTGAGCTCGTTTTACCTGATTTTAAAGACCAACAATGTGAACTACAGATTAGAACAGAAGAACATGTACGGGAATTTTACATAGTAGTCTCTCGTAGGTTTCAGATTCTTTCAGGTAACCCGTGATACTGATGATTGTGATGATAAACGTCGGGTATACTGATCGTAGTCTGGAAGGAGACGAAAAGTTTTGACCCATGTGTCCACAGTGGATGTGGTGTTGGACCCAGACACGGCCCATCCAAACATCGTCCTGTCCCCTGACGGAAAGCAGGCGGGCCGAGGCGAGCTGCTGCACATTGTTCCTGACATTCCCCAACGCTTTGACCCAGTTATCTGCGTTCTGAGCAAGAAAGGCTTCCGGTCTGGGAGGTTCTACTTTCAGGTAGATCGGTTCGATCAACCCAAAGCGACGGCAGGCCCCGTGATGACACACCAATGCTCAAAAACTTGTTCTGCTAACTAGGTTGCAGTTGGAAATAAGACCTTCTGGGACCTGGGCGTGGTCAAAGAGTCCATCAACAGGAAGGGCATGATCACCTCCACCCCGGACAACGGCTACTGGACGGTGCGTTTGAGGAACGCCAGTGAGTACCGGGCCCTGGACTCCCCCTCCATCCTGCTTCAACTCCAGAAGAGGCCCAAGACCATCGGAGTGTTCGCAGATTATGAAGAAGGGGTGGTTTCGTTCTTTGACGTGGATGACAGATCGCACATCTACACCTTCACCGGGTGTTTGTTCTCAGAGAGGATTTTCCCTTTCTTCAGCCCAGGAGTTTTTGACCACGGGAAAAACACAGAGCCGCTGATTATCACAGCTGTCAGTCACGAAACTTGAAAAGAAACTTTTAATTGAATTATGCAGCACGTTTTGTACACAACAGAGTGGTTTTCTTTCTTCTACTCTATTTAATAAAGGATGTGTATAGAATATGGAGGAGTTCATTTTGGATCAAATGTGAAGCAAAACAAATCTGGTTTAAGAATCCAATTTCAGTGACGGCTGCTAGTTTAACAGAAAACTGATCAATCTCGGGTTGGCTTGACATTTCCACTTCCAAACTGCAAAGTTTATGCTGACACATAAACTAACAAACCAAACTCAGTTAAAAGCGAGATAATTATTGGAATATTATTGATGTCTTCATCAATATCCTCCGTCAGTCCTCCCTGTGGATGCAAACAGTGACCAGTAGAGATGAACAGCTAAACAATGACTTAGTAAAATGATGAATGGCATGAACCATTAATTCTGATATCCTTGGTGAATGTTCAGATTTTATTTTTACGACATCATCATTGACCCTTGAATATGCTTAAACTAATTATCTTATTTCACTCAAATGTTCTACGTTCATTTTAAGCTTTGTGCTTCAAGGGGCACACCGCCTTCATCGATTATTGTCACCACCAGTAAAATAGGTAAAAAGTCGTAGAATAAATTTCTCTTTTATGATCTTTTTATGATTCTATTCCAGAAGAAACAGACTTGTGTCATGTTTCGCACTCCATGGGAAACAGGAAGTCGGGCACTACGACTCCAAAGCTCTGAGATAGTTTTATCCACTCAAGAGTGTATGAACACAAAAAGTTTTAGTTGCGTTTCCTTTACAATAATTGTCTGCGGTACCAGTAACTGTGGCATCATTGATTACCCTACAAGAAACCTAAATTCAAAATACAAATCATCTTGTAAATTTTCTGCATTGTGTCCATTGTGTCCACCCTGGACAAGCTTGTGTCCAGGGTGGACACATAGGTTGATGGACAGCATGTGACTCTATAGTGTTCCACAGACTATGTGAATTTGTCTGAATCAATATTGGATGGAAAATTGTAATAATTTATGTAATAAAGTGCTTCTAAAACCTGAGTGGTTTGCAGTTTTGTCTGATTTACAGGTTATTTTGTCTTATTTGTTTCAACCGTCTGTGATGGATTAATCATTTTTGTCAATTATTAAAACCCCTCTACTTTGTGGACAAAATTAGAGATTACTATTTTTTTTATAATCACTCATTTTGTAATTACTACAAAATGAGTGACTACTATGTTTTTTTTTTCTTAAGATAGACTTAACAACACCAAGTCTCACAAATCATTGTAACTTCCAAAACATTTTTGCATTTACAAAACTCGTAATTTCTCAGGTTCAGTAAAATATTTGTGTTAAAATATTTAGTGTATAGTTTTCTAAGATTTTTAGCTCATTTAGTGAATTTTATAAATTCACTTTTAGACATTTGATTAGTAGCAATCCCAGAAAATACAGGAGAAAACGACTAACAAGTGCAACAGCGCTTCCTTGTGGACAGAAGAAGAAACTTCTTAAAGATGTTAAATGGGAAGAGCGGAATTTGCCTTCAAGTCTTTCTTTCACGTTCCACTGTATGGCAACAGTGTTCAATTCCCGACATGATGCATAGCTGTAAAGGTATAAAAATACAATAACATCCTGTTGCAACTTTAATTTAGTCATTATTTTTGTCACTTTTATATCTATTTTTTTAAATAATTACGTGAGAAATAAATAGATGCAGATACTACTTGCTGTATCTTATCTGTCAGTTAATAAGTAGTGTAAATAGTTATGACGTCCATATATGTCTACGTTTATTTGTACCGAATATGAAGAAATTAACTTAATTTCTAGAATAGTAATGGAAATTATGGGACCACCAGACCTTATAATGCCAAGTATATTTAGTTAGCATTTATTACGGAGCAAATTAAACATTTATTAATGCTGTAGCCAATATGACACATTCTCTGTTAAAATAAATTTCCAAATAAACGTCAAACTCTGGAAACGTTCAATCTTTGGGTGCAGTTTCAACATGTGACCTCAAGAGGCAGTCGAGTCCCCTAGTATTCAGGCGTCTTGTACGCAGGCGTAAGGGAGGAAGCAACTTCTCTTCAACATGGCGGCGACCATAGACAACAGCAATGCCGTACAGGCGACAAAGAAAAAGCACCTTGGGATCCCCGAAGCGGTGTTTGTGGTGCGTAAAGCCGAACTTTTTCCACTGCGCCGCTTGTGTGCAGTACAGTTTAATGTGTTTCTGCCAGTCCCTGATACACAGGGGGCGTTTTAGCGGCTAGGAACCTGTTAGCTAACTAGCAGCTCTAGAGCTGGCAGAGAGTTGATGATCCCGCTGTGTGTGCAGGATGGGCGGCTACTTGCTTCCATCTATGGTCATTACTGTCTGAATGATGTGGGCTTTTTCTGTCTTCAGTTTCTCCTGGTTTATTTTACGGGCTTTTATGTTTTTCAGCTGGTCTCTGTAACTTGGCGTAGGTTTAGTGCCATTAACAGGCCTCAGTTTCCCACTTTGAGGTTTTGCATAAAGCATTAACTGATGCACCTTAGCTTCAAATATAAATAATGATCATGTCTGAAAGACTTCCGCATAATTAAAATAAGTCAATAAAATATTTAATACGCCACTACATAATGGTTAACGAAAGTTTTTTTCTCTCTCTCTCTCAAAATTCACTTTGTCACAGTTGTTTAGCATGAAATGATATTGCACAAAAAACCGCTACATTTTGCGATATGTTGCAAGTTTTCAGATGGGGAACAGAGTTGGTGAGGTATAATTTGTCTTTTAAAGAATATGTTGACATTGTTTTTAGTTGTTTAATTTGTAGAAATGTATTTTACACACCACCTGAAGGATGTTACTACTTTTATTATGGCACCCCAATATTAGAAACATTATACGACGGTTATTTTTAAGCATTGCGATAAATCAAATAATTTTTTATCATGGCAAAAAACATCACAATTCCAATTATCTCGGGTCCATAATTTGTGCCAGTTGTTGGCACGAAAAGCAAGAAGCAGCAGAGTCTGTGGCATGCATCCTTAAAAAGTCAAAATTAAGGCCTTAAAGTGTCTTAAATTTATTCTAAAAATGTAAATTGGCCTTAAATACATTAATCACAGGTCTTAAATTTTGTGATGAGACCATTTTCTCATTCTACAGAGTTTATTCCCTGTGGCAGGCAAATGCCATCTTCATTCTGTTTTGTGACTTGAAGTGGTTGAGGCTACCGCTAACTAGCTGCTAGCATACCCCTGCTTGCTAACTAGCTAGCTTTTTAGCGTTCATCTAAATTGTAAATTTCTCGCTGGCTACCTGGACGATGTAAGTCTTTGCCACTGGCTCACTTCTGTTGCCAACCCATACATATTAAAAGAAACCGTCAGTCTGCCTATGGAGGAAGTCCTACTATTATTCGTAAGAGATCATCTGCTTACTCTAGTTCGTTCAGCATCTGTGGCGTGTTTCACAGGAGGACGTCGACTCGTTCATGAAGCAGCCCGGCAACGAGACGGCAGACTCGGCGCTCAGGAGGCTCGACGAACAGTACCAGAAATATAAATACATGGAGCTCAACCTGTCTCAGAAGAAACTCCGGTAACATGAAAAACAAAAAAAAAAAACTCTAAAAAGTTCATGTATTTAAACGCTGCGTTTGTGCTGGTGCTTGAAATCCTTGAAAGTGCTTGATTTCTTTATAAAGTCCTTGAAAGTGCTTGATACTCAATCTGCGGAGTTTTGCATTAAAGTTCAATCTAACATTTGATTAAAAGTTTAAATTTAGAAAGCGTCATCTACAGTCGAAACCAGATATTTAACGATAAGGACACATTTTTATCTCGCTGTCTGAAGTTAAATCAAACCAAACTTCTCATGTTTTAGGTCAGTTAGAATTTCCAAAATAATTTCTGTTTGCTAAACTCCAGAAAACTTAGCAAGGACATTTTTTAGAGATTTTTTTGCAATTTTCTCAGACCAACCTGTAACAGTCTGTGCCTGTAAGAAAAACATTGGAAAACAGAAAGTTTTGCGATATTTTAGTTTATTTTTCTGCAGAATGCAGAATAATATGTATAAATTATATGGTATGTAATAGTGAATTAAAGCTGTTTTCTTTAGTACATTTGTATTTTTATCTCTGCTGGAAAAGTAAAAAAAAAAAAAAAAAAACTTGAAAATGTTTGAAAAGTTCTTGAATTTCCCTGTGGAGAAGTAGTACAGAGCCTGTAAATAAACAGTTACTAAAGTTCACCACACTAACACAGAATATGTAGCTTTTTATTTATATAACTTCATCATTTGTCTCTTACTAATATGGTTTCGTATATTTGGTGTTTTGTTAGAAGCCATACGGTTTCCTTTCATTTCTTAACCAGTTTCAGAGGTTTGCCAGATATTTTAGAACCAAACAGTTGCTGCTGTAATGCAACGGTTTCTTGTTTTCTGCTCACGTAGGTTGAAAAACCAGATCCCACAGATCACCCAGACGCTAGAAATCCTCCGACACATGCAGAAGAAGAAGGTGGGTAGTCTGCTTAAAGAAGCCTCAGTGTTTAATCTGTTGCTTTATTCCTGTATAATTATATTATCATGTAAGAAGCAACAAGTAGAACATGAGCGTTCCTGCTTGTTCTGGTTCCTACCGAGTCTGGAAAATTCTAGAATTTGACAAAGTCTGGAGAAGTTTGGGAAAAAAATCGGACTATGGAAAAAAATAGTTACATCTGTAGACTTTATTGGTTTACCTTTTGTCTAAAAGACGTATGTGTTTGTCTGTCCATCTGGACACTTTTTGCTTATCAGTCTTTGTCCTTTTGGCCATCCCTCCCGTCTTTCATATTTTCAGAGGGAACCTTAGTATTTCTGCTTTAACGGCCAGAAGAGGCTCAGATAATCAGAGAAACTAAAAAAAAAAAAACACTTGCTCCTTGATGGAAATATTAGAGGCTACAGCTGCAACTATTGGTTATTTTCACTGGAGGGCTGATTTGGTGATTATTTCTTTAGATCAAACGAGTACGAAATGGATAACTAAAGGCGCTAATGGTTAATCAATATTACCGATTAATCATTAACTCCTGTCAACGATTAATCGAGTTTATGGACGATTATTTCAATAATCGATTTATCTCCTTCTGTGTTTCTATACCTTTTTTTCTATCACTACAGCTGCTAGCTCTGATAGTCACCTTGTCAGGTTTGAAATCTGTAAATATTTGGTGACCATTAGGACAGTAGATAAGGCAATAAGGCCATTAAAGACATGATTCAACATGAATGATTTTTCCTGCTTTTTTCTTTCCTTATTTTTATGTCCCTTTTTCTTAATCTCTATTTATGTAACCTGATGTAGCAGCATGATGTCCAATTCTATGTTCTTTGGTTGGTGAAAATACAAAATTAATAAAACTGTTTAAAAATGCATATATAATCGATTCATCGTGTTTAATCTGATTAATCATTTCAGCTGTATTAGAGGCCTGTTGAATTAAAGGGCTGCACCTTGTTTTTCTTCAGGAAACCACAGAGCCAATGGAAACGCACTTCCTGCTGGCCGACAACGTTTACTGCAAGGCCTCCGTGCCGCCCACTGACAAAGTTTGCCTATGGTTAGGGGTGAGCGTGGGCTTTCAGTTTGATTTAAATTACATTTATCAACCTGTGAAAGTAAATTATCTGGATCACTGATTATGTCTTCTAATGATTTCTCCAACGCTGCTCCTCAAAAGGCCAACGTCATGTTAGAATACGACATCGACGAAGCCCAGGCTCTCCTAGAGAAGAACCTGTCCACAGCGTCTCGCAACCTGGAGACGCTGGAGGAAGACCTGGACTACCTGAGAGACCAGGGGACCACCACCGAAGTCAGTATCCTTTAAAAAAAAACAAAAAAAAACAAAGCAGTCCATCATGACTGAGCTATACCAAGGTTTGGCCACTAGATGTCACCTTTTCTGGAGGAGCATTCTCTAATTACTCAGTTTGTTGAAATGTCGAGTGCCCAGAAAATGAACTCAAGCAAGAGTAGCACTACTTCAACTTATTTTTACTCAAAGTAAAAAGCAGCCCTCTGAGAAATGATCTTCTGAAACTTTAACAAAAACTTCAGGTCTGTGTTTGGTGAATTGTTGGTTAAAACATATTTGTTCTTCACTCAGTGGGTCGAGAATCCAGAAAGTTTACTCAAGAGTAGCGATAATAACATAGCTCAAGTAAAGGTCAGCGAAGTCCAAATACTCCTAAAAGTATGTTTTCTCAAAAATGTTACAAAAGTAAATGTAATTGAGTAAAAGTAGCTTTACTGAGAAGCATAACATGTATGGTATCAATAGTCCTGGAAAGTCAAATCAACATTTCCCAGCAGGCAGCTGTTCTCCCTATAGACTTTCTGTACTAAATCTATATACGAGTTGCATTTAATTAAATTAATATTGGTTTTTTTTATGATCTAGTCATTAGGGTTGCACCTGAGACATGTTTTGAATGAAACACCTCTCAGTAACCCTCTGTGTGTTGGTGTTTCATCTTGACTTGTCGCTCCCTTCAGACATGGCGCGAGTCTACAACTGGGACGTAAAGAGGAGGAGCAAAGAAAACCTCCTGAAATCAGCATCCAAGTCTTAAACAGAACAGTGTCTATGTTCCCCCTCTGCTAACTTCCTCCTTAGCCATTAAAAGAAAAATAAACCCCGATCTGAAGTCATGCATATGTTGACCCCTCTGTGGCCCCCGGAGCTCGGCTCATGGAGGAATCGTCTGAAACGTTACTGGAAGTTTGAAGCTGCTCGGGTCGAGCGTTTGTCATAGTTCAGTTTTTCCTCTTCGGCGTCTCCTCTATCAAGCCCAGCTCAAACTTCCACCACTACTGTTTTCTGTTGATTTTCTTTTTTTTTTTTTTTTTTTTACTTTTTAAAGTATTTTTTCAAGTAAAAACTAACCAAAAAACAACGTCAACAAGGCAGTTTTGTATTCTTTTTATTGATTTCACTGTGTTCCGTTCTTTTTTTTATTTATTTCTTCTGGCAGATCAGAAATGAGGGTTTACATACACCATCCTGTCCTCCATGGATTTTCCTCCTGTATCTTCCACTGAAAACTTTCTCTCAGCCAGCGTCGACACTTAACGCGTACATCATTACACGGTTTAGTTTCCTCCCATAGAGCCCGGCCAGTACGGCTCTAGGATAAACTGGTTTTGCCTTGTAAACTTTGGTTCCCACTTCCTGAGACTCGCAGGGTTTCACAGAGATCAGCAGGATTCGTCCGCCAGACCTGCCGCAGTTCTCCGTCCTCTGACCTTCCTCTCCATATTTCCTCCTTTTCTGTTTTCCTCCTCTCCTTGCCACTGTTCTGTCTGTATTTATTTGTCTTCCACTGTATTCATTAAACAATTAATGAAGTAAAAAGAAAAAGATCATTTAGGAAAAGAGATGAGCCCTTGATTTGATGCTTTGTGTGTTATTTTTGATGGAAACGTCACAAAAACAGCTATAAGGGAAAAGACTAGAAGAAGGAACTTACTGGTGGTGACTGGAGTCAATACAAACCCGTGAAGGAAGACATCAGCAGTGACTTTAGAAAAGCAATTGTTGCTGCTCATTGTGAAGTATTTTCCAGTGGCAGTCACACTTCAACTATTAGCGTTTTGCTAACTTTGAAAACGTTTTGTGTGCTTTCCTTAAATTAATCTTTCCACATAAACTCTAAAGTGCTAATTTACTGGTTTTATAAACTTTCAGTAGAATGAAGTTCAACATCGATGTTTAAGTCGAAATGTAAATGTCTAACTAGATATTAGCTAATCTGCTAATAGCGGAGTTCATTTTTAAGTTTAGCGTTTTTGCTAACTTTGAAAACGTTTTGCACGCTTCCCCTTAATTTTTTCCAAGTACATTTTAGAGCACAAACTAACTCGCCTGTAAAATTTTTTGTGGAATAAAGTTTGACATCCGTGTTGAAGATTTAGTTAAGAATTAAATATTAACGTCTTAACTAGATATTGGCTAATCTTCTAATAGCGTAGCTCATTTTTAAGTTTAGCGATTTTGCTAAAATGTTTAGCATGCTTTCCTTCAGTGAATTTTTCCATAGGTTTTAAAACGCTTAACTTGCCTGTTTTGTAAATTTTCAATTGAATAAACTTTAGCATCCGAGTTAGTTTTGGTTAAGACTTCAAGTAGTTGGACATTTATTTATACTCTTATTTTTAAGACTTGCACAGCAATTCCATTTCCTCTTGATGTTTTTTTTACTTTTATCAAGTGGAAAGTATAGAAAAGGAAAAAACTAAATTGTCATTGACACATTGTGGGTGTGTCTGATTGAAATTAGCATTTTAGCATTAGCTTCCATTTATAACTCATACAAGCAGAGATAATTTTTAAGTTTTCTGAGCTTTTGATAACATTCACCACGTTTCCCCTAAGTAACTAACATAAATGTTATTTTGAATAAACAGAGTAATGTGCGTGCGTTTGCATGTGTGTGCAGGCCTGCTGAAACCCAACACCACCAAAAATCCTGGCAGAGTTCCCAGAAATCACTCCGTCTCTCCACTAGAAAGAGCTTTTCAACCAATTAGCCGTTTTATTCAAAGTGCCTCTGCCTGGTCAAAGAAATGTACTTGTGTTCATATGAAAGTCTTTTTCTTTTTTTGTTTTCGGTTCCAACATATCTTCAGATGTTAACATTGACACGGGTAGAGTTCTGCCAGAGTGGCGTCTTTTAGCATCACATGACCTTCTGATGCTGAGATTCATCACTATGAACGGTTTCCAGTCCTCCAGACAGTCAGCTGCTGAGTGCACTTCCTGTAAAGAAGCTACTTCCTGGTTGGCAGCTTTAGCCATTTAGTGGTTGCTTGGTTCACACACAGATTTGCATTTGTGTTTTACTGGAGGTGACTGTGCTTATCGCCCCTTTCTTTCCAGATGGTGGATGGTTCTCCTAAATAGATGGCAGTGGATGGCATCCAGTTGAGAATTTCAAAATATTTTTCACTTGAAATGTAGAAACAGACTTCAGCACTTATAAGATCTGGTAAAAAAATTTAAAAAAAGATAAAGGCAATAGGAAATTTTGGTTCTACTTGCTTTTTTAAAACATGATTTCTATATATGATTTTTTAAATAGGTTTTAAAGCAAGAGGGCTGCCTATTTTATTTTATTTGCCTTGAATATTAATTTTGCCTGAATTGGAAAGATTCTTCTCGCCCCCCACACACCAAGTAAAAAAAAGTTGATTCTGAAATCTTAGATTACTTGATTTCCACAATGAATCATTTCAGGTTTTAATTATATTTTCTTTTTTGACCTGCGTCATGTGGGTTTTATAGATAACTTTTGCTAAAATTGACTCTTAGCATTGAAGACAATCATTCACACCAAACCCAACTAATCGGGGTTCACGTTCCAAGTTTGAAAGCAATTGCATCTATGAACGGATATCCTCAACTACAGCCAATCACAGGCAAAGAAAACCGAATCATTAAGGTTTTTTTTTTTTCATGAGTCTATGAAATGAAATGACATGGAAGAGCTACTTGTAAAATGACTATACCATGTTTTAAATGATCTATGGCTTCCTACATATGCACTATGATGAGAAAGTATGGAGCTAAAAACTAGTTTCTACCATCTGTCTTTTCAGATATAGTAGCTTAAAACAGCAGTTTGAAGGTTTTTTTTTCTTTGTGTTCATTCTGTCATGTTGCACAACTAAAACTATAGGAGATGGCAAGAAAATAAGAGAAAAAAACGTCCACATTATATAAGCATTATTTCTTTAATTTTCATGTCAGGGGTTGGAATGCATCTTGAAATGTAATCATCAAATTTAGGTAAAGATAAGGTTTGAAAAACCGAATTTGAAGCAGTTTAAGTCTTCTCTATATTGTGCGCCTCACATGTAATGTCATAGCGAAGCCATCATGGTGGTGAGATAAAACTGCAGGGTTGAACTTAAGCGATAATAAACTCATATATGACACTGCATTTTCACAGATCAAAGCAACATGAGCAACTCGTACCGAACAGAACTGAATCTCGTAGGTCGGCTTTCTTTGGGGTGATTTTCCTTCTTTCCTTAGCGTGCATTGTTGGTTACGTAGTGTTGCCATGGAGTCCATTCGTCGAGTGTCCGTTGATGTGATTAGTCCGTCTCTGTCGGTTTGGCCTTGGAGAACTGAAGTATACCAAATAAGGCTTTCCCTGTGTAGACAGACTTGACTATTAAGGTGCTTTCCTGCTCCAAACAGACTCCAAGAGAGTTCAACAAATCCACCTGGTGTGTTCAATAAAACAGGCGGACATGAAGTTCGACGTGTCCACAGCTCCACCTTCATGAGTTCAGCTGTACACTTTGTCTTCGTGCAGTTGGAGTCCGTTGCGAACAGCAGGGAGGTGTCGTGTTATTGCGTGACTTTTACACAGATGGTTAATGCGACCAGGTCAATGTCATTGAGTTCGCTGGAGGTCTTAAATCTTGCAAAAGTATTTATTGCCCACTATTTTTTTTTTCTCCACATTTTGTAACATTACAACCAAAAAGGATCGTGTATTTTAGTTTGATTTTATGTGACGGACCAACACAACGTAGCGCATGACTGTGAAGAGCCTCAGGACACCTTGAGAGCAACCGTGGCTCAGTGGAAAGAGGAGTTGGGTTGGCCTCTTTCCTGTTCCCTTCTCATTAGAAACTTACCGATTTATAAAACCACCTTTTGTTCTTGCATTATGTCTCTACCGGCGTTGGGCATCTGTAATTGAAATGGTTGCCCATTCTTCTTTGCAAAATAGTTCAAGTTCCGAAAGATTGGATGGAGAAAGTCTTGAATCAATAATCTTTATGTCTTGTCACTGATTTATTTTTTTTTATTTAGGTCAGGACTTTGACTGGGCCTATGTCTTTAGCAGATTTTCTTCCACATGTTTGTTGTATTCCCTACATGGCTTGTGGTGAATTTTAAACTGGACTACTTAGCAGAGAGCAAAGAGATGAAAGCGAATCAGATTTGAAACAGGGTTTCTGCATGCTTCACCAACTCAAATTTAAGTCATTTTAAGACCGAATTAAGGACAATATGACTAAAATTTAAAACTTGTATCATGACAGAAATTTACAAAATAACATTACATATTTTATATAGAAGTAAGGCCAAGATTTTTTGAACAAAATGTAAATAGCATCATGTTGGTTAGCATAGAAGTGAGTCAGTGGTGAAGACGAACATTATCCAGACAACTGGCAGTTAATTTCTCATGATAGATGAAAAAACCTAGCTAGCTAACAGGTACATTACCAGCTAATTAGTGCTAGCTTCAACCGCTACCATGAAGATATCTGTGACTCAGACTAGTAGCATATGCCAGATTAAATAGTCCTGCCTCAACAAAATTGATTAAGGTCAACTTACATTTTTTAATGACTTTAAGACATTTCAAGGCCTTAATTTTAGATACATGAATTTAAGACCTTAAGGACGTACGAACCCTCTATGAAAACTGTGTACCATCTACTTTCCACTTCACGTTTGTCCCACTTTATGTTGGACTACCACAAAAACTCAAATTAAATAGATTGAACTTAGTAGTTGCAAGGTTGAAAATAAGTTTAAAAAAATGTTTAAGTGGTATAAATACTTTTGTAAAGTAGTAAAGCGACAGGTCCGAGATTTTTAAAGACCTCCAGGACTCCTCTATTGATTTCTGGAATGTGAAACAACATGTCGGCGAAGGAGAAACAACTTTAATGCTTAGGACATGACCAAACGACGCTATGTGTTGCTTTAGGAGAAACGAGTAAAGAAAGATGTGATCTCTTGTTAATGTGATCATAAAATTGCATATTGAGAGGTGAATGGAAAGGAGGTAATGGCAGAAATCAAACGATAGTCATCTGAACAGATCCGGTTTCTAAGGCCTTTTGCGAGACGTTCTGGGAAAGCAGTCCAGTCGAAACAACTCTGACCCTTTTCCCTCTGAGAACAAAAAACATGTACAGAGACGGATCCATCCCTCCAAATCCTCCGCTTGTTATGATGTTCGTCGACACTGAGAACCGGCATGTTCACCGAGTTTCCCAACCCGTCCAAATCCGTATTCAGTCTGAAGGAAGTACAGTTCCTCCGTCTGGACGGCCGACAGTTAAGTCCGTCGTCGGCGGCTCCGCTCGGCGTCCACTCCCTTTTCGAATCCTCCGTTCACCCAGATCAACAGAGGCAGCGGCGGTCGCTCTTGGTCACTTCCTCTGACGAGTGAACCACGTTGGGCACGAAGCCGCTCTTCACGCCCTCCCAGCCCTCCTGGATGGTGATGTCGCCGGACCGCACCAAGGCGAAGATCTCCCTGGTCAGCTCGGTGAAGGCGTGCTCCACGTTGATGGCGTCACGCGCCGACGTCTCGATGTAGCGCATGCCGTACGCCCCGGCCAGCTTCTCCGCTTCTTGCCGGGTCACCTGTGAGATTGAAAAAATTTTAAAATATGTTTTTGGGTGAATTTTTGCAAATATTTGTTTCTTCTTCTGGTAAACTGTAAAAAAAAAAAAAAAAAAAAAAGCTGAGACACGTTAAATGACGCGTTATCAATTGCCGAGTTATGTGTTGAACTGAAACGTGAGATTCTGCACAGATCATGTTTCTGAACATCATCTCCAGTAAGCAGCATCACTTCAGGAATTGAGACGTAAACAATCTGCTTATGTCTCTTTTCCAGAACCACATTAACTGACAGAAGAAAAAGTAATTCACAATAAATAAATCAAAAGTAAAATACGTGGAAATGTTTATTAAGACTTTAGATTGGATCTCTAAGTTACAGGAATTAAAAAAAAACCAAAAAAAAACCTCATCTCTCATTGCAATCCGGACTGATCAACCTTTACAAAAACAAAATATTTCCCATCACAATTCTTTTTTTTCTCTCAACCTATCTTTATAAGAAGCCAGTTTTGGATTGTTTCCTGTTTCTTACCTGGCGCTGCGCCTCGAGGTCACACTTGTGGCCCACCAGCAGGAAGACGATGCTGTGCGGCTGGACGTGGCTGCGCGCCTCCTCCAGCCAGTCGTGGACGTTCTGGAAGGAGCGGCGGTTGGTGATGTCGAAGAGGAGGAGCCCGCCCACAGAGTTACGGTAATAAGCTCTGGTGATGGACCTACGCAGCAGAAAGAAACAGATGCTTTCAATGCGTTTGATTCTTGGCATGTAGGTCTGACTTTTTGGGTTTATCGCTTTTGTACCTCAGTACTTTAATTGAATTCTCACTCTCTCATAAGTTCAGTAAAGGTAAGTTTTTAAAAATTCCATGTTTCATTGGTGTCATGGTAAACAAAACTGTGTGTTTTACACACAGTCGTACATTTCAGAGGTTTTCCTGTTGTTTCCTTCAATAATTCTTGGTGCAGCGCCCCCACAGGCTAGGAGGTGAACAGGTTTTTCAATTAGTTTGGATCGTTTGATGCAGTGCATTGTGAAAGCAAACCGCAGCAGCTGGAAATGCAACAGATATTGTAAATTTTAATCCCCATCTGAACCACGTCTACAGGCCTATCGGGTGTGAAAACATCCTTAGTAACTGCAGAGCAAATTGGGACAGAGCTGCTCAGTTTCAGCAGAATCCAACGGCCCTCCAGGGACACAAACACTAACTTCTCCTGATTCCTTTTATTTTCCGTCATACTTTATGAAATCTATCTTAGGAACGCCATTTATAGGCTTGAGATTGAGAGAAAAAAGCAAGAAGTGAGGATTAGTCAATTGGGAGAATACATTAAGAAGGAAGGGGTAGGTGGGGAAAAAAGCCCGACTTGTCAAGTGAGTCACTTGATTTGACACATGCATGCTTAATTTACACAGGTATATTTATGGAAGCAGGAAAGATGCAGATGAAACAGCAATGACTAAAAGATCTGCGTCTCTGAGAACAGAAGAGGGGAATGTGAAGGAAAAAATTGGCAAATTCAGCTGTGCAACAAAATCCCAACATCACCTGCGAACAGTGGGAATAACAGCCTGAAGCCATTTTGTTGTAGCATTACAGAACTGAGCCAGAATTTCATGAGGTCCAATATAAACCGACACAAAGATCACTGTTAGGAATTTAAAGTAAACCGTCGGGAATGAACATTGTAGGACACAAACTTAGGAAATCAGATTCAGGAAACAGTCGGATTCTGAAGTTTAGTTGTGAATTATTTACATGTTTACAGGAGTTGTTGCAGATATATGTCAGCAGATGGCCATGCAGAATCAAATTAAACCACATCTCTGTTCATGTATCATGGTGCGAGGACGTCGCAGTTCAAAACGTGCATTTCATTTTTAAGTAATAGTTGAAAGGCATCATGGAAAAACGCTCGTCTGGTCTCTTAGGGCTGTTGACATGGAAACGCTCAGGATAAAGGCAGGTGACAGCCATCCTCTTCGTCACCAGGATGAGCTCAGTGATGAGTGTGAAGACGTATTTCAGCCTTTCTAACATGCTGCTGCGTCTGTGCAGTGACTTATACTCTGCAGGTTCTGTCCTGTCCTGTCGTTATCGATGATGATAGAAATGACCAGCTATGAATCAATGGGAGTAAACAGATTTAAAAATCGACCTTGGAAGTTTAGAAAACAAAATCGCTGTCATGTAGAAAATCACAGAGGGAATAAAACAGAGAGAAAAGAATATTAGTTTCGTTTTTTCACGGTTTTCAAATCTTGTTCGTGTTTTAATAGGGCAGTATTTCAGAAAGTAAAACCAAACAAATTAA
Source organism: Poecilia mexicana (assembly GCF_051168715.1). Lineage (NCBI taxonomy): Eukaryota > Metazoa > Chordata > Actinopteri > Cyprinodontiformes > Poeciliidae > Poecilia > Poecilia mexicana. Next base: position 7,631,015 of record NW_028263387.1, read on the forward strand.
TATAAAACAAAAGGTGTAGCATTTGAAATGTGGCACAGCTAGTTCATACAGGAAGGTAGAAAAGTAACAGCTTAAAATAAATTTCTGCAGGGGCATAAAATTTTGTTTTGATGTCTAAAGAACCTCGGTAGAGACACCTTTATAATGTCATGTTACTATAAAATATTAAAATATTATATCTTCATGCATCCTCAGCACTCTCTGCCAACACATTGGTCTTCTATTGCACTTGTTCTGAATAATTTCAAGATATTAGATATATGCATGGGTTTTGTTGACATCGAGTATCAAAACAATTTTTTTGTGACAGTAACATGAAGTTTTGCTGGACGATACATTGTTCTGGAAGTTATCGCGATAAACGATAATACTGTTGATTTGAGACCATTTTCAGATAATGATGTAATAATTCATGAATTATGAACTCTGTAAACAAAATTGGCCTTCATAAAAGGGGCTAGTTGAGACCAAAGCACCAGACTGAAGACTTTTGTTATCCAGTTTTTGTTAGAAAGAGAGAAAAAAGAGGAAACGATAAATCACGCATGGGCAGATTATCGTTTTGGGATTAACTGATTTGTTGCTTACTGCAATAAATCTAAAAGCTATAACTTCAGCTGTGCTTATATAAATGTATATGTATCTCTTAATGCATGCTTGTAACTCTGTACAACCCGAATGTTCTTTTTTCAAATGTCTCACTGTCAATTAAAACAAATTTCACTTTACAGACAGGTCAAAGGTCAGTTAAAGATTTGTCCTTGAAAGAATGTTCGCCTGTTCAAACTGCTGCTCTGCATTCCTCTTCAATCCAAACCGGCATGATGAAATGTTGCACAACAGATGGCAGTTTCGGTTTCTAGATAAATCAGTATTTAAATTGGACCTTGGGTTCCTCTTTCTCTGTAGTGAGAAAGTCATGTGCTCATTGAATGTGACTCTGCTACTTTTCCCACAGTTCTTTCTCTGGAAGTCTGGCTCTCGTGAGGTTTGGGTTCGGTCTGGTCAGGCAGTCTGGACGTATTTTACTTGTTCTATCCAGAAAACCTAAAACACGACACATCCTACACATCTGCAGATTCATGAACAAAACAATTTTAATAAGGAAAACAAGCATCTAATTTTAGCCTTACTTGGGTGAGAATGTTCTATTTTGCACTCTTTAAGTTTCCAGAGAAATCATAAGCTCATATCACAATTAAGTGTAATTTCACCACATATAGACTTTGCATAGTTACTTTTTGGGGGGGCAATTATTTTTTATGTATTTTTGCCTGTGAAGGAGCTTATTCTATAACTTGTGTTCATTAGAATATTTTCAGAGAAGAAAAGCACAAACATGTTAGATGGTTTGGAAGTTGGGACGAATCAGAGTGATGAACAAGCAAAACGTTTCAGCTACATTCAGCTCTGACAGCTTCTGTATTTTATTGTAAAAATGCAGAAGTGTTCATTAGTCCGCACATTCTTTTATTATTATTCTCAGAAATGACCTAAATACATCCCCCTTTTGTCTCGACAAACAAAATGTGTGTGTGTTCAATTTTATTAAACACACTTTTTGCCACCGTAACTTTAAAGAAAAAAAGCTGACAAATAAGCCCTCACGTGATTACAGTCCACTCCATATAGAGCGCAGAGGATTACAAAGAAACAGCAGGACCTCACATCATCTGCTAAGCGCGTCCAGCCGCCTGCCAGCCGGTCTCCTCCCCTCACCTGAAGCGCTCCTGCCCCGCGGTGTCCCAGATCTGCAGCTTGATCCGCTTCCCGGGCTCGATCTCCACCAGCCGGGAGAAGAAGTCCACGCCCACGGTGGGGTCGGACACCTGGGCGAAGCGACCCTCCGTGAACCGCCGGATCAGACACGACTTGCCCACCGTGGAGTCCCCGATGACGATGAGGCGGAACTGGTAGAGCCATATGGCCTCCATGACGACTGACTGCGTCGCTCCGCGCGCTGCTGCCGCTGCGGTCTGCTGAGGTGTGGAGCGCCCGAGGTGCGCGTGCGTCGGCGCGAGCTTGAGTGAGAGACAAAAGCGTATTTCCCCCCGTTAGGCCGTTTGACTAAAGCAAGGCGGGAGCAATATGAGGAGGGGTCATTTGTTATATGGTGTCTATTAGTTTAGCTGACAGGAATCTTTGAATTATTTTTAGAGTAGAAAACACAAAAGTTTCAATAATATCCTTATTAAGTCAGTTTGACTCCGCAGTTTGTTATTACAACACCAGCATCAAATAACGACAGCAGAGGTGGTCCTAGCTACATGTGGGCCCAGGGCAAAACACAGACGGGGTACCCACTCCAGCTAAATTTGCAAGTATAACAATTTTTGTTCGTTTTTAAAAAAATATTTAATGTGGCATTTGCCTTGTACATAAATCTGTTAGACAAGCAAATGATTCAAAAAGTTACAATAACTTTCTTTTGGTAAACCAAGGTTGTCTTAATGCCAAACCTAAAGTATAGAAAGTGTATTCTTTGAACTTTGACAAATACAGTACAGTAAATTTCAGTTTGCATTTTAATGAATCTCTGTGCAGTGTGGAATATTCCAATTCAGGATTGATTGGTAGTAGCAAAGATTAAATGCAGTTGAGACTTTAAAAAAAAAAAAAATCATCAAAATGCAATCTTCACAAAATTGCAGTTTCAGAATTTTTTTTAAAATTAAGCCAAAAAAAATCTTTAAAAGTTTAAGTGCCTATTTTACATTAAATGTATGTCTCCTCAATATGTATTGCAGATACATATTTTTGATTATTATTAATATTTGGAAAAAAAAAATATGCACATTTTTGTTGTAATAAACATTTCAGACATCACTGTAAACATTCTTCTGAAAACAAATTTCACCAGTTTTTCCATAGTGACTGTTTATTTCTGCATAAATGAAGAGAAATGAGTTGCTATTGGATTAATAACCTGATTGGAGTTAGCAATTCGTAATTCTAATTTCCACTCCGTTTGTTGTTGAAACAAGACAAACTGTATGTCACGCTAATCCCAGACTTAGCTTCTGAAATTTTGGGGCTTATAAGGCAGCAACACCAAAAACTCTCAGTAGTAACACTAATAAATAGCTATATATTGATCAGAAATAACCGGCTAATTCTGATTTCCAATTATAATTTACTTTCATTTCCCCCCACAAATGAAATCTTGTGGCACCAAAATATTTCTTGTCCAAATGAAGTGCGTCTCATCAAATGTGACACCTCCTGTTTTATGAATGTGAATGCTTTAAGCCTAAATATATGTGTGGTTTTGAAGTAGCTGTGAAAATAGTTCCGGAGTTGTTGTCCCGTTGTATGATGGAGTGAACTCCTAACAGTGTCCTCCTTGACCGGCTGGTAACTCTTGGTTACATAATCATTGACAAACCCACCGCTGCATTTCGAGGGAAACAAAATGACTATGGAGTGACAGGAGAGACATAAACAGTTTAATGTGCTGGATGGAGATACTCAGAGTGATGCGTTCTCCCTGCCAGAGCGGCAAGAACCAGAACAAAGCTAGTTCTGGCTAGAACATTTCATAAGAACCCAACTGCAGAACAGCCGGGAAGTCACCGCATGCAACTATCACCATGTCACGGCAGACAGATAATCTGTGAAAAGATGTGCACCACACCCGACCAAAAACAACCAATCAGAGCCACGAGGAGGGTTTTAGCGCTGTCAATCATCCTCGTGAACGCCCTGCTAAATGTGCTAACGAGGGAGAAACAATTCGTCGTTAAAGGAAAACCTTTTATTTACCGTCACTGGTGGCCATGCTGACTCGCCTTAGCATTCACAACAAAATCGAAATGGTACCAGAAAAAAAAGTAGTAATATTATTATTTTTATTATTTTTTCATGTAAAATCTTAATGTGACAATTGGGCACAAGTTTGCTGTGTTGCTGAGTTATGATATAATAAAAAAATGTATTTATTTAGTAGAAAAAAATATATTTTATAGGCTGCTGGGGTTTTATGAGAGACTAATTTATAGAGATTACATGTCAGCAGCAGGAACTTTACAGCTTTCAGATGCATTCTGTTGTTTTTCTCATCACATTGCTGTCAACAGACCACAGCGCCTCGCTCTTCTCACTGCTTTTTGGAGACTTCTGATGCTGTTTGTGCAAAACGGCTGCAGTCGCTGCGACTAGACTGCAGATAAAAGTCACAGCAGACAACAAACACAACCACAGCGTTCCTTTTCTATTGATTACCTGATCGATTTGTTCATCAAATGGATGCTTGTCTACATTATCACACCTCCTCTGTGATTCATCCGTAACTTATGTCGCCTTTTCTGTGTGATTTCATTAAAATCACGAGGTAACAGCTGAATATTGTAGCGGCAGAGAATGAGATGGTGGGCAGAAACCCATGAGAACAGTCTGTTGCGTTTTTAACACCTTAAATCAGGAGCTATGGTGGCTCTGAAGGGACAAAGTTAGAGACGGTGGAAGTTTGGATTCTAGATTTTGCTAAATATCCATTTTTACAGAAAACGGCTAACATATTTTATTGTTTCTTGGCTTTTTCTGCCACTTATTGATCACAAGTCATGATCTCTGATGTGGTCAATCAATAACTGAAGACTTTCACCTTCATGTGAGCTGCTGACAAACTGAACTTTGAGTCAATGATCTGCTTTGGGAGAAAGAAATGTGTTCTTCCTGTCCTGACATAGAAAAGCAGAAAGAAACATAATATCTAGTGAAATTTCTTCTTTTCATAGTTGTTATGAACTTTATTTTTACTTTATAATTGCTCTTGTAAAGAAGGAGGGTTTCTATAATTAACAAAATCTACAGGGTCTTCCAAAAGTATTTATAACTCTTGAGCTTTCTTATGGGATTTTATTCACAATGCCAACAGAAAGTGGGCAATAACTGTAAAGTAAAATGAGTTCAAAATCTGCTTTCTAAGTAAAATAAAAAAGAACTGAAAACCACATATTATTTTCATTCTACTCCCAATTTCTGTAATGATTTGTGTCGGTCTGCTGCATAAAATTCTAATAAAATAGGTTGAAGTTTATGGAAGAAAGGGGTATTAATTAAAGGGGCAGTATTGTGTGTTTTCCAGGCATCTGCTGTTTCATAGCACAATCAAGTAACTACGTTACCTTCAGCTGTTATAAAAATGCTGCGGTCGTTTTTGAAGGTATGTGGGAAGTTGTCCCGTCAGACCGTCAGTTCCCGAAACCACACACAAAAAAGTAGAAAGCTTGTAAAAGCCCACTCGGACTCTGCCGGACTATGCACCGAGTAAAAAGCTTTTTGTGTCCATATCGTTTCATCTCTTAAGACCATGGGGGGGTTAAAAGAAATGTGACTTTGTGAATTAACACCATGAAATTGGGCCTCTTTCTCTTTAAGAAATACCTGCTCTTTCTGATACTCCGCCTTCAGGAAGTCGTCACATCGCTCCTTTATTAACCCTCTAATAAGTACTTAAGAAGTAGCTCATGTATGAGCTCAGCAGATGCGCAGTTGCAGCAGGTGTTTGCAAATTGCTACTGGCTAGTCTGAAGCAGCTGAGTGTGGGAGATGATAGGATTTATCAAATCAGGGCAACACTCCAGTTATGTTTTAGATGAGGGAATAACATTACAACATGTCGTAAAGCTCTAAAAAGTGGCTTTTGCACCACACCATCCCTTTTAAAGGAAATTATTATAACACAGTGTAGGTGTTTTCTGTATGAAATCAAGTGAGTTTCCTCAATTTTCAAAGCTAATCTCCTTTGATTTTGACACATAATCTATCTGATTTGTATCAGGCCACCAGGCGGGCAGAGGGCCAGCTTTATGAAGCCTCCCATCAGCCCTGCTCTCCAGCAGAGTCAGGTTGCACGGCCCAGTCAGTGTGCAAACATTAGCAGCTGGAATCCCTGGTGGATAGAACGGCCTCGGAGCTCTTGTTCCTGATGAGGTCCAGAAACGCCTTCCAAAATCTCCAACAGGAGCAGATAAAGGACAGCTGGACTGCAGAGCTGACCGGGCTACTCTACTGAAACCTGCCAGAATTATCTCTAGGCACAGAAAAAGATTTTTGAGGGCATATTTAATGAGCTGCTCAACAAATCGCACATGTATTATGTTGATTTCAGTCATTTTAGAGCAACTAAGTACTAAAACTATATAGCTACTAAGTTAAGTTCATTAATAGAAACATACATTGTTGATTAAAAGAAGAAGAAGAAGAATTGTCCCTACTTGCAGCAGGAAGTGGGTCCGCTTTAGGCCGGTGTTGCTGTTCAGGACCAGGCCGATGAGAGCTCCATGGCACCAACAAGTCGGACTGGTTCGACGCTCAGGCCCCAAAAGAAAAAATCTGTGGACTCCGTATTAGTAGTATTATTAATACAAACACACACTGGTTCGCTGGAGTCCGGAGTTGTTCCGTTTCTTTCGGTCAGGGCCCCCCGCCGGACAGCTGAGACAGAAGCGCATCCAGAGCAGCAGGTGCAGCTTCTTTGAAAAACACACGGATCCTGCGGAAGTCCGGTTCAAACTGAGCCCCCCGTTGTCAATAGCGTCTGAGAGAGAGGGGCGGCGGGGTGGGGGCGGGCTGAGAGGATGAAGAGGAGGGCGGGAGATGGTGGTGGGGATCCCGAAAAATCCCTTCTGTGTTTGCTGAGTGTTTGGAGCTAATCGGCGCAGATGAAATGGCAGCAGAGAGCGACGGCAGCACAGCAGCAGCAGTAGCATCATACAGCCTGACTCATCCCGCATCAGTACCATTACCGTAAAGAAGCGCGTACGGGCGCAACGAGAACCGAGCGGAGACGAAGAGGGGGGTAGAAAAGTTTCCCGTTTTCGCGGAAAATCCCCCAGCTTACCTTCACGTAGACCTGGAATTATAGAGTTATGTATTTACTCCTAGAAATACACAGCTTTTGTAAGTTTCCTTACAAAGCACCTAAGAAAACCTACACATGTTTTGTACTTTTATACTAAACAAAAGTTAACGCACTATCAGAAGATAATGTGGCCAAAGGATTAAAAACATTTTCGGTTTTAAAAAAAACAAAACAATTATAGTTTCTGTGGCCGTTTTTCATTAATTGAAATCTGTTTTTCATTTGTTTTTTAACATCTCGGCTGTACTTAAGAATTGAGCTGCGCACTCACTACGGTCTTTACGCTCACTCCTTGATGCGCACTTCCGGAAATAGTCACCGGTCTTGCGCACTCACTACGGTCTGGGAATTGTAGTTTCTTCTTCTTCTCCCGCACCACAAACCACAAATATCTGATCTATCTACCTAGCTAGCTATGTAGTTAAGTAAGTAGGTAGCTCTTAGGCTAACTGATAAAAAATGGAAGTACAATAAGTGAGCCAAGGTCATTCTTGTTTTATCATTGACTAGATTTTATGATATTTGAAAAGGGGTTATTATTTGTTGTTGAGTTTGTAGAAGTTTTTTATTTTGTTTGATTAGATATCATTCATCATTCTTTTTAGTTTTCATTTTTTTCTTTTAATAAAATACTGTGAATGATACATCTCGTTGAACATCAAATCAAATCTTTACTGTTGTCACTTTTTTTTTTTTTTTTTTTTTTTTTTTTACAAAGGAATAACAACATTCCAGTTTTTCCCAGTTGGCTCAACTCTGTTCTTGAATCATTTTTGACATTTGCAAGGCAGTGAGTGCTTTTAACAATTTGTCCAAACAGCAAAACAATAAATCAATGCTAACAGACATGACAATATTCACATTTATGCTTTTAATGTAATTTGTTGACAGATGCCATTGTGATTCAGAAAGGAAAAGACAGCACTACAGACAACAAGGAAAATAAAAGAATATAGAAATGAGACAATCTGGTTAAGGAAAACAATAAATGAGATGCTGTAGGACTGACTTTAATCACCTCTTCTTTTTGAAGAGACAATTCAGCTGTTTTAATTTAATTAAAATAATAGAGCGGTAACAGCAGCCCTTCCCTCAGTTGGGAAAGTTAAAATATCGTGAACAAGCTAAAATATCTTTAACTTTCCCAATTGATCAGTAGATCATTTAAATGACACCAACAAGTCATTGTGCAGAAGAGCAAATTAAGTTTTTGTGATTAGGCTAAGTGTCAGTAATTTAGCAGATATTTAAGCTCTATTAACGGGCCAGATATATTCAGTGTGTTTATGCTCCCCCAGTTTAGATAGTAGAAAACTAGAACATCTCTGTGCCTATTCCACTGAGACACTTTTAAATTACATAATCAAATGATTACAGCCTCTATGTGAACAAAGTCACTGTGTAACAATGATACAATGCGTTATATTTTTTCTCAATTTAATAAAGAAAAGACAAAGTCATAGCCCTAAACAGGTTAGGAATCAGTATGTCCAGTCACGTGTTTATTACTAAATCAACCTAACATCTTAAAGACATAACCAGAACTGGTGCATTCATTTTTTTTCAGTAGTTTAAATTACTGTAGCGGTCTCTATGCAGGTCTCTTTAAGATACTAATTTGTTAGGCATCTGTAATTTATCCAGAATGCTTGTAATACCAAAACTGAACATGTGGGGGCACCAAAGGGAGTTAACAACCTGAGATGTGCAGAAACTTTTGACACCATCAAATCAGGAATGAAAACATGACCGTGTACTTCAACTTCAAATATAATCAAATTTTCAGTTCTCGTGAATTTTAAATTTGAATTTTAGCCTTTGCTCATTTTAGTGGATATTTAGATATGTACATTACATGAAATACAATAGCACTTAGCTTGTTCACGAATGGTGCTCTACAGACAGATTGTCTTACCATGTTTGTGTGAAAAACAGGAAACTTCAGCTGCTGCCTTGAAGGCCCTCATGTTGTCATTTTATATCATCCTAGGTGTGATTATGCTGTTAAACAGGATATAAGCTTAACACCTTTCGACAAAACGATTTCACACTTGTGCAGTTGAAACCTGGTATCCACATACAGTGTATAAAAAGACAGTACATCAGTCTAAACCCTACCAAGATTTACAAAATCATCTCTATGTGCTTAGTACCAGAACAAAGAGAAACGAGAGCTTATTTAGATAATTATTTGTAACTTTCTAGAAACTTCCGAACTCTACATGTGTAGACGGAAACATCAGCCTCAAGTTTTGGGTTTCCTTCCACAAGCTTCTCACAATAGTTTGTTGGAATTTTGGCCCATTCCTCCTGACAGAACTGGTGTAACTGGGTCCAGTTTGCTTTAGGAACCTATTTAAACTTTGCCCAAAAAATTTCTCTGAGCCTGAGATGTGGACTTTGCAATGGCCACTCTGAAACTTTGACTTTGACCTTTAGCCACATTGTAACTGTTTTTGTGATAAGCGCAGACTTGCTGTCCATCTGGAAGGCCTGACGTGTCCCACCTTTAACTTATTTTTTTGTTTGCATTGTTTTGATTATTTATTTTGTAAACATAAAATGTCTTTATTACAGTGTCAAATGTTCCTTAGAATTTAAAGTTTATTGATCTTTGAGAATGTGTTCTTGCATTATTGTTACACCATTACCATAATATTACATGAAAATTGTCTCAAAACAACAATATTATCGTTTATCGCAATAACTTCGGGGACAATTTGTCATCCAGCAAAATTATTTAACATGACAGAGCTAGTCATGGTAATTTTAACAAATATGTAAAAGACATGATTATTATAAAAGTTAAATACTATTCAACCTATTAGAACTTTGTAAAGCTATGTTCTTATTGTTCCAAACTGCTTAAAGATATACAAAGTGTTTGTGTAACCCTCTTAATTTATTAGAAAGTCAGTAGAAATATTTGAAATGTTCTCTCTCGTTTTCTCATTTGGACATTTAACAAATATACATTACTTTCTAACATTACATTACTAACTGACCAAAACAGGACATGTTTGATCAGATTTTTACTCAAAAATTCAATAATTAAAAAAAATGGTTACATGTCTTTTTGTAAAGTGTATGTAAATATCTGCAGCTGTATCTGAGAGCGCGCGGGCGGGAGGCGTGGCTGTCCCCGCGCAGAGCGCTGACAGCCGGGGCTGTCACCGCAGCGTCCTCCCCTCTGTGCGGACCGAGCTGCAGGCGCAGCGTTCACTGACCGCAGGCCTGACGACGCACAACAACTCCTCTCTCCTGGTCGTTTCTTGTCTCAGAGGCGCGAACTCTGTGCTACGTGAGTCAGGCTGAAGTCTTTTAACTTCTTGGGACGTTTTAAAGGAACTGAACGGGACAAAAACAACAACTCTGAAGACTCAACAAATTGTTCCTTTGCGAATTATTTCTGCGTCTACAGGAACAAGAATGCCGCTATAGCAACTTTAAATATTCATACTTTATTTCCATTTATCTAAAGGGTGGGTGATCTTCTCTAGCCCAAATATTAGTGGATAATCAGTGAATGCATGACTTCAGATCGTCTCGCGCCGGGATCTCTAATTGGACTCATCACCCATCCCGTCCCTCTCGCGATGCAGCAGGAGCGCCTGCTGAAGGTGTTGGTCATCGGCGACCTGGGTGTGGGTAAGACGTCCATCATAAAGCGGTACGTCCACCAGGTGTTCTCCCAGCACTACCGGGCCACCATCGGGGTGGACTTTGCCCTCAAAGTGCTCAACTGGGATCACAAAACGGTGGTGCGGCTGCAGCTATGGGACATCGCTGGTGAGTATATAAAAAGAAAAAAAAAGTTTACCCTGATTATAACGGCTGATAAGCCTGAAGGATCAGCTGCGGTTTCTCCTCCTGGTCGTTGAACGCTCAATAGTGTTGACGTAACGTTCAGACATTATCAGGACGGATACCGCAAACACTGTTTATGAGCAGGAAATAATCTGTTATCGTGGCTTTTCTTGACTTTGAGAGAGGAAACTAAGAGAAGAGCATATTGAAACTTTGCGAGTTGTTTACCGATATGATCCACATGTCAAATAAGGCAGCGTGATGGAACATGAACAGATTGTTTCAGGACAAGTGTGTGCAATTTTTTTTTTACTCAATATTCTGCTAATAATTTCGCAATTGCGGTGTTTCCGTTAAATAAGAAATTAAATTAAAATTACATAAGGTTGTTCACTCGATAAGTTATTTAAAAAGTCATGACAGGGATGTTAACAGCTACATGATTACATTCATGATTCAATCATGGATATAATCGTACCCCTCAAAGGAGACATCGGCTTTGGAGCAAAAGCCCTTTGAGAGCGGCTACTAGTCAGCCATTTTACAAAAGAGCTATGGATTCAAAATATTCGACACACAACTTTTTATAAACCGTGCGGTTCTGTGAGAGTTCTGGCCGAAGAAGCTGAATATTGTCTGAAAAAACAACAACAACAAAACCATCAGCCTCCAACCACTTCCTGTCGTCATCTTCGTGGTTTTCGCCAGTAATAACATCCGGGTATTGATCACGTGACTCGTGTGTTTAGAAATGTGTTTCTACTACAGTTTTGCCAAATACACGTATTTCGAAATGGCTGGAAAAAACACCTCATCCTGGTATGAAAACTTTTTTTTTAAATAAAATAATGTGTTTTTTGTTGTTTTAAATGTGTTTCCATTGAGCACATTTATTTTGGTAATTTAAATTTGTGCAATTTTTATGTTTAATGGAATGGCAGGTTATTACATTTTCTGGTCAACTGCCCCATTCTTCTACTCTTCTATACGTTTCTGCTCAGATATGCTGAAAAACACATAAAATCACTGTAATTATTTTGGAATTTGGCAAATGGCAAGATGCATATTTATATTAATTAGTCTCTAGGCCAATACTTACATATTTGTGAAGTGTCAGAAAAATATTACAGCTGCAAGTCTTTTGCAGTGTTGCCTTGAAGAACCCGTGTTCAGACCTCAACCAGTCTTTTTGCACAGAGTTATTTTCCCCAAAAAACTAAAAATCTTAGTTTTAGATTGCCTGTAGGTTTCAGTGTGAGTGTGCATGGCTGTTCATCCAGTATATCCCTGCTGCACCATTCCCTTCCTGTGCAATTCCTCTCTATTCAAATCTCACTTACAGCTCAGTCTGGGCTTTCTCACATTGACTTGGATTCCCTCTGATAGATTTTCTACCGAGCCAATCAGCAAACAGAAGGAACGATGACTTCACAACCTCTTCCTGTCTTAGAATTGTGCTCAGCACTTCTCTCTTTGCAGTGGAGCTATTTCCTGTAAGCTTCATTGCATCGAACTGGCGCATTACGTACGTCACGGACAGATGTTAGCGAATGAGCAACATTTAAAACGTGAACAGAGTCCATGCCACTATGAAGCAATCATTTCTCAACAGCTGAGAGCAGGCCCTCTGTACCTGCTCTCATTACAGAGGTATTATGTATTATGCAAAGCGTAATACAAGGGACCGGTTTTCACCTGAGTCGATGATCTGGCAATCTATACATGGTGTACTCCCAGACACTAAAATTTAAACCCATTCCTTGTTTTTCTTGAAGGTGATCTTCCACTGAAATTAAGGCTTTTGCAGCATCTGATGCAGATTTATTCCTGGATTACCCTGAATTTAGCTCTATCCATCAATAACAAAAGAAAAGTACCTATGCTTCAGCGTGTATTGTGTGTTAGCCAAAAACTTCAGGTTAGGTATTATGTGACCATACTGCTTTCTTTCACATAATTATTTTCTCCTGTATGACCTTTTGAAAACATTAAACAGGACTTATTGTGGCTATCTTTACCCTGTTCCATAAATGTGGAGTGAGAGGCTGATAGTTCCAGATTACAATGATATAATCTGCCTCCAGAAACCATCTTCTTAAACTGGATGTCATTTATCATCCTGCGGTCCCCTATATCTCTGGTGATTCTTTCATTGCAATGTCCATTGAAGCATTTGATGAGTTCTAATATTAAGTTTTTTTTTGTTTTTTTTTAAATATTTTTTTGGCTCTAGTGGCCTTTATTTGATAGTTAATTGACAGAAAAGTGGGTAATGAGAGAAGGGAGAAGACATGCAGCAAAGGTTGCCAAGGCCAGGAATCGAACCTGCGACAGCTGTGTTGAGGACTAAGGGTTGTGCTTAACCCCTGTGCCAACACAGCCCACCCAGGTCTTTTTTTTTTTTAAATAAAAACATAAAAGAATTTCGGAGTCCAACTAAAGACACAATATATCTAAAGTTATATAAAGCACAATATATCTGCCTTAACAAGAGTATCGCCCAACACTCCTACGAATGGTTGTAAACAACATCATGGAGGAGCATTGTTGTGATGACGTGGTGAAGGCAGAGTGTTGGAAAGAACAGGAGCTTCTTAAAAAGACGGACACCGATTTCAAGGTATGAAGTTGTGAAGTCAAGTTTCTTTTAAGTCATGTTTGAGTTATACAGTGTTTTTATAACACAGAAAGATTAGATAGTTGCTTGATTGTGCGATTAAATGATCTTATGAGCATAGAAAATATGCAGTGCTCCACCTTTAACACCTAGTAATCATATTGCTCTAACTGTATTCTCACCCTTATTTCAATCTTGCTGACACATCCAACAGTGATGAGACATTATGTGACAAATTAGCACCACGAACATGCGGTGAGCCGCCATTTCTGCAAATGTACATGGCGTTAAAAGCCTCCCCTGTTCCGATAATGAATCCAGCATGCCTCCTCCTCCTGCAGCCAATTACACTGTTGGGAACTGTGTCACTGCTGTCCTCACAACGGTCTTCCCTCACTCACTGAGCTACTTGCATATCCTGTTTTCTTGGCTGCTGAGTCAGGTCCTAGCAGATAAGAGCTCTCGTTTGCATGAAGATGTTTAGTTGAGGTGACACAAGAAGACTTTGTACCGGCAGTGACGAGCTAGTGCAGCTGTGTGCTCTGTAGTAGTTGATTGTTGCATCACGTGAATAAGTTTGTTTACGCGGTAAGTCATTATAAAACATACCATGCCACCATCCTCTAACTACTTCCTGTCGTCGTCTTCTTTGTCGTTTGCTCCAGTTGCAACATCCAGTTATTGATCATGAGAATCATCTTTCCATAGCAGTTTAGAGAAATAAACCAATTTCTATACAGTCACAAAAATCACTTTATCTTAGCGCCTAAAGTTTTTATTGAAAAGTTTTTTTCAAAGTTGCGTTGTTTCCATTAAGCGAATTTATATTCCAAATGTCAAATTGTCCATTTACAGGTGCTGGTCATAAAATTAGAATATTGTGATAAAGTTCATTATTTTCCATAATGTCATGATAAAAATTAAATTGTCATATATTTTAGATTCATTGCACACCAACTGAAATATTTCAGGTCTTTTATTGTTTTAATTTTGATGATTTTGGCAAACAGCTCATGAAAACCCAAAATCCCTGTCTCAAAAAATTAGAATATTATGAAAAGGTTCTCTGAACGAGCAATAAAAATAATCATCTGAATCAACAAAGTAACTCTAAACACCTGAAAAAGATTCCTGGGGCCTTTAAAAACTCCCAGCCTGGTTCATTACTCAAAACGGCAATCATGGGTCAGACTGCTGACCTGACTGCTGTCCAGAAGGCCATCACTGACATCCTCAAGCAAGAGGGTGAGAAACAGAAAGAAATTTCTGAACGAATCGGCTGTTTGCAGAGTGTTATATCAAGGCACCTCAGTGGGAAGTCAGTAGGAAGGAAAAAGTGTGGCAGAAAACGCTGCACAACGAGAAGAGGTGACCGGACCCTGAGGAAGATTGTGGAGAAGGGCCGATTCCAGACCTTGGGGGAAGCAGTGGACTGAGTCTGGAGTAGAAACATCCAGAGCCACTGTGCACAGGCGTGTGCAGGAAATGGGCTACAGGTGCCGCATTCCCCAGGTCAAAGGTCAAGTCACTTTTGAACCAGAAACAGCGGCAGAAGCGCCTGACCTGGGCTACAGAGAAGCAGCACTTTGGACCACTGTTGTTCAGTGGTCCAAAGTGCTTTTTTTGGATGAAAGCAAACTTTGCATGTCATTCGGAAATCAAAGTGCCAGACTCTGGAGGAAGACTGGGGAGAAGGAAATGCCAAAATGCCAGAAGTCCAGTGTCAAGTACCCACAGTCAGTGATGGTCTGGGTGCCATGTCAGCTGCTGGTGTTGGTCCACTGGGTTTTATCAAGGGCAGGATCAATGGAGCAGCTATCAGAAGATTTTGGAGCACTTCATGCTTCCATCTGCTGAAAAGTTTTATGGAGATGAAAATTTAATTTGGTCTGGAATCGGCCCTTCTCCACAATCTTCCTCAGGGTCCGGTCACCTCTTCTCGTTGTGCAGCGTTTTCTGCCACACTTTTTCCTTCCTACTGACTTCCCACTGAGGTGCCTTGATATAACACTCTGCAAACAGCCGATTCGTTCAGAAATTTCTTTCTCTTTCTCACCCTCTTGCTTGAGGATGTCAGTGATGGCCTTCTGGACAGCAGTCAGGTCAGCAGTCTGACCCATGACTGCGGTTTTGAGTAATGAACCAGGCTGGGAGTTTTTAAAGGCCTCAGGAATCTTCTTCAGGTGTTTAGAGTTACTTTGTTGATTCAGATGATTATTTTTATTGCTCGTTCAGAGAACCTTTTCATAATATTCTAATTTTTTGAGACAGGGATTTTGGGTTTTCATGAGCTGTTTGCCAAAATCATCAAAATTAAAACAATAAAAGACCTGAAATATTTCAGTTGGTGTGCAATGAATCTAAAATATATGACAATTTAATTTTTATCATGACATTATGGAAAATAATGAACTTTATCACAATATTCTAATTTTATGACCAGCACCTGTATGTGATCAATGGGAAGGCAGCTAATGTCAGCAATGCAATATTTTTTTTTCTCTGTGTGAAAAGGACAGAAAAATATGTATATATGGGTTATTGACTATAACAGCAATAACTCATATACAGTAACTCATAACATTGTATGTCGATACTGTCATATTTTCATTTTGGTGCATCCCTCATAGGAACTTAGCAGCTATCTGGTTGAGGTGCTAAGCTGAAGTTTTTAGGTAAAAAAAAAAAATAAATAAAAAATAAAACAGCATTGTTCAATGTTCTCACTGAAGTGAACACTGCTGATTAATGCTTCACATTATTGATGGTTTTGTTTCTGCTAGCATGTTAGCTTAGCACAAAGACTGAAAACAGTTTAAACCAGTTAAAACTGTTTTCTGACAGCAGCTCTGTACAGCTGCTGTCAGACACAGTCTAGTCATGTGTAAAGTGTGTGTGTATAATTGTCAAGTGTGTGTGTAGGTGTGCGTGTGCATGTGTATCTTTTGCTGATTCACCTCTGTATTAAGATCATGTGGAGGAAGTTAGTAACTTGGACAAAGACTTATTTATGCATTGTGTGTGTGCGTGTGTGTATGTGTGGCGTGCGTGTGTGTGCATGTGTGTGCGTGTGTGCGTGTGTGGTGTGTGTGTAGCATTTAACAGTGATGCATGCATCATTCTATAAGTAGGTCTGACAGTTTTTTTCACTGTTTGTATTTATGATAAGTCAGTGGTGTGAAAAACAGTAGAAGCACTTCCTGTTCTAGAGAAAAAACTTTAACCACACTTAAACATAGCTTCACCAAAGCTGAAAGGGGCAGTAATTCAAAAGTGATGTTCATGAACAGAGCAAAAAAAAAAACATCCCATTATCTCTAGATACAATAACAGAGCTACATCCTTGGCTCTTAGAGTGTTAACTATATGAATGCTGGCCTTAAGAAGCTTCTAGTAAACAGTTTGACAGCTCAGAAATTCATGTTGTGAATTTGGTTATGAATTAACAACAAGGAAAAAGAAATGGGAAGTAGCAATGAGCCTTTGACCTCATTTCACATCAGTGAAGTATGAAGACCGTTCCTCTTGTTTGTCTTGTTAGAAAAATCTACAAGAGGAAACACAACATGGAAAGTTGAGCCACTTAACCAAAACTCTCCAGGATTTTGGTTCAGGATAGATTTTCTTCTTAACTCCTCCCCTCTACCACCACAACAGGCATTTGTTGTGAAGAGATTTGATGCTAAATGAAAAAATGTCCCCTCTGTTAACCCTCTGTTTTGGGGTTACGGACCAAGTTTGTTTCTAAATAAACAACCTGCAATGGTCTCTTACTTTCATTGGTGACATTGAAAAGCCAGAGATGATCTATATATTGTATTTATTACGCACCCTGTTGGAAACTGTAAGGATGTAGGGAAGTGAGAAGACTCTGGACATTGTGGGACTGTTAAGATTGATGCGTATCTTCAGTTTTCCATTGAGGACTGGGATCACACCAGCAGAATGGCACACTGACTGGGATGGCGTTCCCAGTGCTAAGAAGGCGGACTGGAGACTGCAGTGAGAACTCGTAGCTTTATAGGTGCTGTGGTTGAACAGGGGTTCTTGATGCTGTCGATCTGCCCAATGATCTTTGCCGCATGTCATTCTCTTCTCTCACAGCCTACTTTCTTGTTTGACCACTCTCCAGTAAAGGCCATTGGAGCCAATAAAGCCTTCAAAAATAAGAACTGGTGACTCTATAAGACATTTTAACCTGAACCTTTACAACTTGGCCAGGTTGACAAGCCATCAATGTACGGGGATAACATGCAAACTCCAGTGGCGCAAAAAGTGGGTATGCAGCGCATGCAACACATAGGGGCGCAGCACCAGAGGGGGCGTCAAAACCCCGTCTGGAGGGGGCGGCGCCGATTATGTTTTCCCATACACTTCAGTGCCTTACGCTCCTTCACCTCGCGCACTTTACGAGGTAAATGTAGCGAGTTTTATCCTTCACGTAACGTCGTCGCGGGGGGGGGGGGGGGGGGGGTATGTTTTCCACGCTCCTTCAACCTTCCTTCTGGGGAGAGGGGGATTGGGGGGGGCGCCGATTTATGTTTTCGCATCCACCTGAATAATGTGTAGTTGCGCCACTGGCAAACTCCATGCAGACCTTAGAGTGTACCAGTAATTCAAACACAGGACTTTCATGCCTCGACACAACAGTTCTGCCATCTGCACCCACCATGCAGCCATAATGCACTTCTGGAGAAAAATTGTATATTCAAGAGGAGGGGAGAGTTAAACATACATAAACTGATTATTTGACAGACATGCATGCATGTATGCATGTATGTATGTATGTATGTATGTATGTATGTATGTATGTATGTATGTATGTATGTATGTATGTATGTATGTATGTATGTATGTATGTATGTATGTATGTATGTATGTATGTATGTATGTATGTATGTATGTCTTTTTAAAAACATTACCTTTCAAATTTGGAGGGCAAGGACCGGTGAGCTGAATGTCAATGCAGGAGCCCCTACTAAAGGAAAGCAGAAACAAGTGTCCAAATTTTATACCAATGTACAAAGCCATAGCAGAAGAGGAAAAAGAAAGGCTCAATAAAAGGCCAATAGATTTTGATTACATTGATATCATACATTGGTTTGGTGGAACATCTTCACCAACAGACCCTGATTTTTGTCTACTCTGTCTCTCCCTGACAGGACAAGAACGCTATGGGAATATGACCCGTGTGTACTACAGAGAAGCATTGGGGGCCCTTGTTGTCTTCGACATGACCAGGTTGGCCACGTTTCAGGCTGTCCTCAAGTGGAAACAAGACCTGGACACAAAAGTAAGTTTTACAAACCACCCAAGGAAAAAGCCGAAGGAAAGAGCTCCTGAAGCTGACCAAATAAGTTTAAATTGCAAAAATCTCTTTGCTGTTCACTTCAACTCAGTTTGTCAAGAAAAAACCTTCACAGGAAGTCAAACATTTTTATAGTTATAAGTAATTTTTCACCTTAAATTGCCATTTTTAAAACAACTGCATCTCTTTATGACGTTAGAAACATTTGAGAGCTTGTCTGCCTTAAACCTGTAGTATTTTACCCTGTCCACTTGAGGGCAGCAGAAACAATATATATTTTTTTTTTTAATGCTGCTGACTTTTTGATAGCAGGATCACATCCATGATCCTTGTGGACTCTTACGTTTACTGACTGGTAGCTTTTAAAGATCCAGGGCTCGGTTATGTTCTTTTTTTTTTCTTTTTTTTTTTTTATCATTTTCACTTCATGTCTCCTCTGTTCTGATAGGTCACTCTGAGCAATGGGAAGCCCGTTCCAGCCGTTCTGCTAGCCAACAAGTGTGACCAACGTCAACTTGGTCTGTGTCCCAAACTTCCAAAGCTGGAGAACTTCTCCCAGGACCACGGCTTTGTTGGCTGGTTTGAAACATCCGCTAAGGTGGGCTGTTATTTTCCTCTGCTGATCATACTGACATATTTACTCTACTTCGTGTCGCTGAAGAGGGACTCTACATTAATAGCACTTCATTTCATAGCCTTTTGTTTTGAACCAACCACTTTTAAGCATTAGTTTCCAAAACACTCTCTTACTTCAGCTTCCCCTGTGTGACTGAAGTGTTGTCTTAACGCTGAAAACATTTTTGGAACTTTCTTTTACATGCATAAGAAGCTCACAGTAAAAAAAACAAAAAGTAAATTATTCAAAATCAGCAATCTCCTCTTGGCTAGAAAACATAACATAGCAGCACATCATGCATCATTTGAAATTCACACAGCTGGATTTTAAAGAGGTTGTTATCGGATTCTGAAAAACAGAACAGTAGACACTAAATAGGGAAATTAGGCAAACTACATTTCATCTAAAACTAGCTGGTTTTTGACCACAAAGCAGAACTAAGAGTCTCAAAAATGAACTCAGCATTGAGTTGCCTCACCTTTGTTGATGATTTGGTGGCACATTTCTGTAGCTAACAGGTTTACGACTTCCCAATCTATTTAGATATGTAACCAAGGAGCAGAGCGATTCTTAAATAAGTTGAGTGGATGGCCTTATTTTTTTTAACTGATCCAAAATTCTGCAGCACATCTACATGCTAATGTTGTCAAAGTCAAGCTAGCATAACTGCTTGACTTCTCCCTTGCTATTTTTTTTAATTAAAACTTTTTACTGTCTGATGAAATGTGATATACTTGGACCTTGTTTTCAAGTAGTGATAGTGTTGATAATTAATAGCAAAACACTGCTCACCTTTTAATACATAAGCATACATTTAAGATTTAGCTCATTATGTCAACAACTTGACACCTAAAATCTATATTGTCTCATCATCTGCGAGCAACTTTTTTCTGGATCTTGTGCACATGACGTCACATTTCAGCGAGTCTATAGCTAGCAATTTAATAAAGAAAATAATAACTTCCTTCTTAGAATATTTAAATTTGACAAAACACAAAAGCCAAAATATACAGTAGGGGTACAAATACTTATTCTTCGCTGAGTATGGCTCCTCTGTTTTCATCATCCTTTTCTTGACCTTTAACCTCTGTCTCCAGGACGACACCAACATCGACAATGCCATGACATGTTTGGTTAAAGCGATCATGTCTGCAGAGGAGGAGAAAGCGTCGAGTGACGCCGCCCGAAGCGAGTCCGACGGCGGAGTCATCGTTCTGCCTCGTTTCGACTACAGCGCCAAGGAGAAGGAACTCAATGGCTGCGCCGGGTGCTCCTCCACCAAGCCCAGACCCAGAACCAGTGACTGATGCAGACCCACTAATACCATGGAGCGACGATTTCAAGTCTTCCCCTTTATAACATTTAGAAGTTTCCCTAACTCTGGTGTTTTTTTGGAAAACTCTATTGGAGAAGTTTTCTGACATTTTTGCTTTTCCTCCAAGTCTTGTCTTTTTTTTTTTATATATAACAAACAGGGGATAGTATGTTTTTAAAGACCAATTTAAGATTGACTTCAGTAATTTCAAAAGCATTTTCTTGTGGCTGCTGTGTTGGGAAAGAGTTTTGAGACAAAATGAGGCAGCATTCTTTTCAGAAAGACCATTGTTAAAAGCACATCAGCAGTTGTGAGACTTTTCTCTCTCCTGTCTTAAAGTCTTTTCTTACAAAGCATTTTTTAATTGTCCTAAATGTTTTGTCTGTGAAAGCTCATTGTTCTATGTATTTTTGGAGTGGTTTATTTATATTTTAGATCAGTTAATTATTAGTTAAAACTCTGTCATGTTTTACCCTGTTCTGTCTGAAAAGCACATTTCCTTTTTAATGATGACAGTGTTTTTGTCCTGCAACAGAAAATCTTTTCTATTTATGATGCATAAATTAACTACCGCCCTCAACACACGTCTTCGGAGCCAATGAGACCTAAATACATGGTGATGCTAGTAGGAAACCTTCCACAATGGCTCTTCATTTAGCTACAAAAGTGTAGAAACAGCAACTTTTTTAAAATATAGACATAACAAATGCAGATTTCAGCAGGTTTGGAATAAACATTGCATTAAAAGTCCGCAAAAGAATGATACAAGTATCAGTAATATTTACTTTTTTCCATCATTACTTTGGAAATTACGTGTTTTTTTGTTTGTTTGCATCCCATAAAAAAGTATCAATCCTATTTTTGTAAATTTCTTTAAAAATGACCACAAATTCCCCATAGTAGATATTCAAGTTGCCTTTTCACAAAAGCTTACACCTTTGTGACTCTAAATAAGTTTTATTTTGTTGGACTGAGGGCAAAAACAGCTCTTTGGTTTCTAAAGGTTGCAGACTCCTGGCTCAAATCGTATCCGTGCAATAAAATGACCAATTCCTAAATGTAACATTAGAATCCGTTCCAATCCTTGAATGTTGCTCACACACTTAATGCTCAGGTTTATATGTGTTTATATTTGACAGACTGCAGAAGCAGCATCACAACCTGTTACTTTCTTCTGTTCCACCAAGGCAGACATGTTTGATATGTAACTCCTGGGTATTTGTTGTGTACCACAGTCTGGTGACAGCCTGTCAAAATAAAGTTGTGTGTGTGGGGGGAGAAAGTGTTTTTGAGGATGAAAGAGCTTCTCCATTTTCTGTCGTTATCAGACACCTTCTCTCCAGGTGACGCTCAGCAAACGGGACACGTCGGTCTTTTTTCAGGTGTGGATGTTTGGCCTTCTCTGTAAAGACGACTTGTATCCTGTGCGCTGATGAAGGGCCCCCCTTTTCGGCTCTTTTCCACCACTTTTCACGAGGTTAAATGTCATCGTCTGGGAAACCTGTCCTTTAAATGTCATTTTGCACCTCAGATAGTTCTCTGTATTTTCCGTGAGCTCCAGCTTTTCATTTCTTACACCCTGCTGCGTGTGTCAGCAGCTGAAGCTTCAGAGTCAGTCCTCTAATGGGTGAGCATTAAAAGCAGCAGCGTCTGAGGACTTTCTTTCTTATTGGTTCCATTTCCTTTTGTTTCTCTACCTAAGCGCTAAGAGGCGGTATAATTTCTTTAATCAGTGTGGAAGAATAATGCTTCCTTTGTGGAGAGTGTTCTTTTGTGTCAGATGCCATTTATGTTGTACGGAGTCATAAGTCTGTAAATGTCTTCCTTAAATGAAATCAACAACTTTTTTTGTTTTTTTTTGCCAGATTCGTTGACTCATTGAAGGTTAGATACAAAAGACATTTGATTCACATGACTAAATGGAATTTCTAAATTGATATGTAATTGGAAACTGAAAAGATAAGGAGCTCTTTAATTGTTAGAAGAAAAATACCAACAGGAGACATGGCAAACCGGTACCCTCCCCAGGGATTTAAAAGTGCTTTATGTCGACAATTTCAAGATTACAAAATGTTTCAGCGTCCATCCAAACACAATCATCAGCTGTAATAAGCGAAATCAGAAAATAACTTTGAGCTGTAATAAAAAAGCTAAAACATTGTCTTCTGATCTGATCAACTCTAATCCAGCATTCCCATTTCTCTCAACAACCGTGTCATCAATACACCTTGTATTGATTAACTGTGCTGTGGTGTGTTAAACAAATAAGAAGACATGTTCCTTATATTTTCAACAATATAGAAACATAGTTTTCAAAACATCACTCTCAAGACACCGCCAAACTAAAATGTACATATGGGGCCCATGAGGGTTGGAAATAGGCTGAAAAAAGACTTTAATTTGATTGACTGTGGGTTTCACAGTGACCCCAAAGTTCATTTGCTGTTCAGGTTCATTTTCTTAAACTCCTGTCAAAACCCAGCTAAGACCTCATATTTATGTCTAAACACTCTTTCATTTGGCTCAGACACTGAGAAGAAAGAACTGAAGCTAACATAGGTAAATGTGCAGGAGGAACGTTTAGAGAGATTGGTTGTTGAAGAATCTGATCCACAGGCAACACAAAATATTTAGTATTCACGGAAAACATGTAATTAGTTAAAACCACTGATAGTCTTGTCTGAGGAACTTTGTTGTTGCAAAAAAACAAAACACTTGCAGTCACAGTGATTGTCTGGTTGATGACTTACCACTGGAGATAATTGTTGCAGCTTGCGGGAAAGTGATGTGTTGACTTTTGGTCCTTCAGTTTTGTATTGCTCCTTTACTTAAAAAACTCAAATTATTTTGCAATCCTGAAGCATAAAGCCTTTCCTACAAAAATATTTTGTTTTGGTAGATGAAGAGAAACCCACCTTTTTCGCATATTTTCTTTCCTAAATGTCACCTATATTTCTGTAATAGAGGATGTTCAGGGAATGTAAGAGTGCTCACTCCATCCTAACTGACAAAATCCTATCAGAAATATTCTTTATGACAATAAAGGCTCCTCTCTATGGGCTCTATTTTTATAAGAAAAGTTATCAAAATAAATTGATCTGATTTGGAAAACAACAACAACAAAAAAACGTAGAGGTTAACTGTAAATAATTTTCGTTCCATCAAGATTTACAAGGTTTGTAGCTCTTAGAAATCTGCTAAAACTCACTCTTCACATCTTCATATCACATTACAGTAATGGTTGCGGATGTTGGTTATTTAAGGAGAAGAGACGCACATAATTACTGTAATTAATGTAAAGCGTTTGCGATTCATCAAAGCATTTGCGCTTATAAGCCACTAGAGGGTGCCACGCAGTGTCTGATTTAACTTGCTTGCCTGAAGAATTGTTTTGGATACAGAATAATAATGATTCTTGTCTTTTTGAAGCAGCCTCCATATGCTCTGCGTTGCATCTTCCCCTGTTTTCTCCAGGGGGAGGGTTAAAAAAAATCTCTAATAGCCTGTGTGTGTGTGAGTGTGGGGGGGGCGGGGGGGGGGGTGTGTATAGATGTGCAGTCACTTCTCGCTTCACATGCACATCCCTCTTTGATTCCATGTGCTATCGATTCATTTCATCACCCCTGCTGCGAAGCGACACTGACCAACATCAGTGCGAGGCGGTAGCAGGCAGAGCGAAGGCGGGAGAGCGGCAAGGAGGCTTTCGCCTGATGTCCTAGACCAGAGACAACCGCTAATCCATCAGTTGAAGGGAGATAATTATTGTCAGAGCTGCTGGTGGGTTGGAGACTCTTCCGGGTGAGCGGGTTTTCTTCTCTTCTCGCAGGAGGAAAAGCGTGGTCTGTGCATTTGCTCGTCTTTGTCATGGAAATCCCGTTGCATGTCGGAGGGATGACGGCTTCAGAGGACAGAGCCTTCACGTGTTCTGCTGTGAGTTAAAAACACAACTAAAATTCTTGTTTTGTTTTGTTTTTTCACCGAAAGACCACGTGTTGATTTAGTGTCTGTCTTGTCCAGCACTGTAATTACACTTATTTGGTTTGAATTGCACGTGGAGCGTGGAGACTTCGTTTTACTATTGTCTCGGGAAAGAAACTATTGCAGTCGGTGTTGTGGTTTCTTTTTATGTGTGTTGTATAGCCATATTTTATTAACTTCACCCTAAGAGGGATTTTAACCAATTTCAGTGCTAAGAGTTATTGTTGAACTCTTTTTGTGAATCACAAACGGGCATCGACTATTCAGTACAATTAAGTCTGTCTGAACTCTCCACAATTCCGGGCATTCTTGATGAAGTTGTGTAAATACAATGTTTTAT
Organism: Poecilia mexicana; assembly: GCF_051168715.1. Classification (NCBI taxonomy): domain Eukaryota; kingdom Metazoa; phylum Chordata; class Actinopteri; order Cyprinodontiformes; family Poeciliidae; genus Poecilia; species Poecilia mexicana. Next base: position 7,655,861 of record NW_028263387.1, read on the forward strand.
TTATTTATTTATTTATTGTTTTTTTGCTTTTATCGCGTCTATGTTACTTACCTTTTTTTCCTTTTAGAAAAAGGTATCTTTAATTTGACAAAATCTCAGTTGGCACTACTGTTGGGCATTTATCGTATCGTTTACTTATCGCAATACATTTCTTATTGGGTTGATAATTTTGAGTTATTATTCTCATGATAAATTCCAATTGATTTTAAGATTCTCCCATTCTCCCTATCCCCCCCAAAAATGTCTGCATTTTATTTTCTCCACTGTTCATTCTGAGAATCAATAAGTTTGAGGACAAGATTAAATGTCCTCACTTTGTGCAGCTTAGTGATACAAATCACTCTTCTTTATGTGATTGCTGTGCTATATAAAAGTATTAGAAATAGGGGTGTTTTTCAAGATCAATATGGTTTTGTCTCGCAGTCACTGCCGTACAGTTTGTAATAAAACTTTTAAGTCCATATTCCCCACCTCTAGTTGGCACCCCAGTAGTTCCTATAAAATAATAAACCATTTTTCTCTCTTAAGTTGATCAGAGTATCTGGGAGCCTTTAAGTGTAATCCTCTCACAGTATTGCATAGCTGGCTTGAGTTTCTGTTGCATATGAAAATACGCAGCTTTAGGTAAGTTTTGTGCAAATCAGATACTATAACAGGGTTAATCTCCAGCTAAATCAGGTTACCATGGATTTTTGGGACGTGATAAATTTAAGCAGCATCTTCATCACGTCTCAACGACGTATATGTTCCACTGCTACTGATTTTAAGTCAGCGCGACTGAGGTTGTCTTGTTTTATTTATATGCTGAATTGCTGATGAAAACGAACCTGCAGGGTACCCTGGATTATTGACATATGTTTCTATCATTATGAATGTATGGCTTGTGTTCTCTTTTAAATTAAAGAAGTTGAATGAAGCTGCAATGCTAGATTCTAAAATAGTACTACCACTGATGGATCATTTCACATATAACAATATAGTTAAACATACTGTATATCTGGCATTTTAAAGGACAAATAGAGACTAAACTGCCTTTCATACTGTGCATAATTGTTCAGTCAGTTCATCTCATTTCTCACAGTTGTGCCATGTATTCCCAGCAGACCCAGTACAGCATGAGGATGGCTGCATCTGGGAGGTTTATCATCTGTTTGCTGCTGATGCTACACTCAACTAGAGGTAAGTTTTCTTTTTGTCACCCTATAGAACAACCTGACTCTGAGTCCCTCAGCTTCATCTCAAACATCTTTTTGTGTTGCCTGACGGTAAGTTCACTGAGTTAACAAACCATAAAAGTAATAAACGGCTGAGAAAAATTGTGCTTCTATACACCACATGATTCGTACCGCGATGCTTGTGAGGGCTTTTTGTACCAATTGAATGCCACTTCTTCTCCACTCCTCCCTGCTCTCCAACACTGAGCCTTGAAAGAGCAAAAGAGGAGATGTGCCTTTTGCAATTGTGAATCATCAGCATGGAAGTCCTTTCAGCAGCCTTGAGCTGTGAATGGAAAGTGCCGATAGAAGAAAGTTACCAAGGGTAAGCGGTCACAGACCTCAGACGGACAGAGAACGTTAACAACCCGGTCCTGGGTCAGGACCAGCTGGGGTTATGTCCATCCCTGCAAGTCAAACAACACACACTAAAATAACTAAAACTGAAACGAACTTTGAATTTTCGAGTGATCGGTTTGTTTTGTATGTTTGCCTGATATGTAACAAGCATACATTGCTGTTAATTAGTTATTTATTCTGTCGTCTTCGTATCCTTCAAAGAGACTAAGCGGCCTGACAGAGAATTTTAATTAGCTTTGATTAGATGGTGGCATGTTTGAAGCCTTTGCATAAATAAATCCCTATTCCACTCCTCCCCGCCCATCTCTCTTTTCCTAATTACTGTGACACCTTTCATTGTTCCCCTGCACGAGCTTAGTAAACAGAATCGGTTTAAAGCAATAAGTCGCTTTAAAGGGTTGGTATCATGCATTTTCCAAGCGCGTAGTGCTGTTTTATAGAACAATTAAGTAACTACATTACCTTTAGCTGCTATAAAATTGCTGTGTATATCAAACATTTCATAAAAGAAATTTGACTTCATAATTTAAAGCTTTGAAATTGGTATTCTGTCTCTTTAAGAAGCTCCTACTCTTTTGCAATTGTGAATCATCAGCATGGAGTCCTTTCATCAGCTTTGAGCTGTGAATGGAAAGTGCTGATAGAAGAAAGTTACCAAGGGTTATATTTCCTCACCAACGCGTTTCCAAAGCAACGATCAGAAGCAAGACCTTGCCCCAGAAGTCCAGTGAGGTCACTAATGAGGTCATAGATGACATGTACATCACAGTAGATCAAAGAAGTTCTAAAGCTTGAATCTCAATGCGTCAGTCAGGATCCAGACGGTTCTCGGAGATTCAGATTTGTGGAGAGTAATAATGTTTAGTGTTTCGCAGGCGCTCATTCCCTTCATTATCCCGCTTGGTTGGGGCCTTGGATACGCCGTCACCACAAGTAAGAAGAAGATAAGGGACTATTACCTTCCTGGGAAGGATTCGGACAATGGTGTCTCTCAAGTCTCTCAGGATGATGAGAGCGACTTGTATCCGTTGAAAGGTCTTTCAACTGAGGACAACGGTACTGTCTGTGGGCAAACTGACCCGGCTGGGGAAGTTTAATCAAAGTCGATGGAACATCTTGAGGGTGAGAGTAGAGTCACAGAAAAAGATAACACTTTATTTGAAAGGGGATGAATAAGACTGTCATGACACTGTCATAAACATGACATAACACCTGTCATTAACATGAATAAGCCTTCATGAATATTTATGACTGTTGTCATAAAGCGTCATTCGGTAAATTATGACACTTTTAATACAAAGTTGACATTATTCAAAATGTCTTTGTTATGACAACTTGACATTAACCAAGAAATCATTACTGTTTAAACTTTATCTTTAATAACATAAAGTTACCTAATTTTTAAAGTGCAATCAGTAATACTTTTATAACAAATTTATATCAGTAATGATTTCTTGGTTAATGTCAAGTTGTCATAACAAAGACATTTTGAATAATGTCAACTTTGTATTAAAAGTGTCATAATTTACCGAATGACGCTTTATGACAACAGTCATAAATATTCATGAAGGCTTATTCATGTTCATGACAGGTGTTATGTCATGTTTATGACAGTGTCATGACAGTCTTATTCATCCCCCTTCAAATAAAGTGTTACCCAGAAAAACTACCCTGGCTGGGGAAGATTTATCTGCAGCTGACCTCGCAGCCAAAACTTTTGCTGAAATGACAGCGAAAGCTTTGGCGTCATCGGCTCCCTCTCTGGTTTTACCAGAGAATACGTCTCTGAAAGGCACAATTACCAGTGTCTTTGAGGTACCAAGTTCCCCGAATGGGGAACGTATCTCAGAGGAAAAGGGAGCCGTTAATTTGTCCAAAAAACTTCTGTAAATGGTAGGTTTACCATTATTTTTGAAGTTTATTCTTCCCCGGACGGGTATGATAATTCAGAACAGAGGGTTGGCTCTAACATTCTAGATGTCGTGAGGACAGAAGCTGCAGGATATGGACAAGGAGGCATGGGAAATAAGGTGGAGAACTACTTTAAGTTCTCCATTGAACTAAAAAATAGTTGGGTGAATGCCACTTTCCAGAGTGTCCTGAACTTGAGCATCACCAGAAGGTGTCTTCCTCAGGAAAGGGTTTTTCTGGAGGCATCATTGATCCCATGCTGTGCTAGTCTCATCCACGCAGCTGTCAGACATCCAGGCAAACATTTGTTCCAAACGGAGTTCTGATGGAGCTGAGGGAGAAAAAATTGTCATCAAACGTGGGAAAGGACTACTACATAAATTGTTTGCTGGAGTCTGTTTTGGTCTGGTTAGATTCATTTGGCGGGGACACAGATAGAGAGTTGTGTAATGCCAACTCTTGCTCAAATTGTGAAACCAACTTCTTTGAGCTTGTGATGGAAGGGCAACCAACCCCCTGGTTGCCCTTCCATCGGCAACATTTCCAACCAACGTAGTTTCACTTTTTAGCAGTTGGTTGGATTTGGGGGGCAAACGTCGCTGTTCAGGCTGCAGGTCAGCCTTACAGAAAAAACACTGCTTGGCCGATAACAACGTGCTGGTGTTTTTTCTACAAAGACCAGGAGACACCCAGTGATTCCTAATCAGTCCATGGATGTGCCTGTAGAATGTGAATGTGGAACGGAGCAGTTCCACCTGTCCTCCGTTATCTGTGGGGGTTCAGAGCCGACCCACTTCTACACGTACTTAATGCAAGGAGAACAAACAATGAAGGCAGATGACGAACATCTCTTCACTGCAGACAGCCACTGCAGTGAAGACATGAATGAAAAGTGATTAATTTACATTTATGAGAAGTTAAGAAATGGTGGGAAACAGGAAGTCACACCTGACGTTACAGGTTCTCCAGGCCCTCCTCTCGAAGATGACCAAGGTGCTTTTGGAGAGGAGCTAAAAATAACTAATTTGGAAGATGAAAAAATCACAGAAGAGATAATTAGTGACCATTTTGAGGCTGGAGAAATCTGACTGGGACTGAACATGTGTCCTGATGTGTTCAGTTATTTAAATTTATGGGATAAATGGTTAAAAAGATTTGACAGGTTTCCTTTTTGCAGGTTTCTCTCTGGGCGCTCTGGCTTCCTGCCACAGTCTGAAATCACGACTGTTTAGTTAATTGGTCTCTAAATTCTGCTTAGGTGTGATTAAAACATTTATTTTTTTTTTTAATAAAACGGTTGCCTGGGTTTGAATCCCTGCCTGGGTTCTTCTGTCTTCATGGGGTTTGCATGTTCTCTAAGTGCATTAGTGGGTTCTCTCCGGGTTTTCCAGCTTCCTCACATTGTCCAAAAAGATGACTGTTGGTTTAATTGGCTTCTCTAGTTGACCTTTGGCCCAGGTCTTCGTATAAATGGAGTAAGTTTTATGTTTCCTTTTTGAATATGTTAAAATAAAGTCTGCTCTTTGGTGTGGCTCTGAGGTAGTTGTGGCATCTCATGGACACTAGAGGGAGGTGTTTGCATTTTTTTTCTATTCTAGTTCAATCATCAAGTCTCCCTTTCACCTTGTTTCTGTGTCTATCCTACCACAGGCAGCTTCTGTTATCATCTCACACCCTCACACCTTCCTTCACACAGGTTTCTGATTCTTCTGTGGCTTTTTCCCCTCTCATAAGTCGGGTTGTTTTCTTTCCTTTCTCTTTCTCTCTGTCTCTTTCTTTCTGTAGCCCAGAATCCCTCTGAGGACTTCTCTACCTCCTCCGACATCTTGCTCAACCCTCAGAGCCTCGTCAGCCTCTTGCTCCTGGCCCTGACTGTCACCTTGTCTGGCACTGTCTACCTGTGGATCCTCAGATACGTGTGCATCGGCTGCTGCCAGCCCGTCACAGTCGGCCCGGAGTCTGAGGCTCTGGCGGTGATGGTGTGAAGACGTTCAGTCTTAATTAGATCCTGGGACTCAACATGCTTTTTTTCTAATTGTACATTTTAATTTGCTTTGTTTGAGAGAACAGAGGAACGGTGAAGGCAGTGGGAGGATGCGGCTCACCACCCAGGGGGTGGCTGTAGTTGGAGAAACTCAGTTTATTTGTGAAAAGTGTACTTACTAAATCACACAAAAGTGCGAATTGAGATTTGTGAAGTTGACGTTGGGGCCTCTGACAGAAAGGCTTGCCTGGGGATCCATTAATTCAAGTGATGCCAAGGTAATCAGAATGACACTAAATATGCCTGTGATTAACAGCATAGCTATATTCACTGTGTGCTAAGCCAAGTATTTGTTATAGAGATGGAGAATCAGAAAATAAAATGTGACAGTCTTCATTCAGTACTTCAAGTTGGCTTCCTGACCTCTCGGCAAAGAAACCCTTTGAATTTTATATCTATTTTTTATGCTTAACTTTCAGAGCAGTTCATGATGTTGAAAATGTAAAGGATTCTCAGTTGCTGTTTTTTTTTTTTTTTACTTCCTTTAAAGGGGCAGCATTGTGTGTTTCTCAGGCACATAGTGCAATTTTATAGCATACCAAAGTAACTTAACTTCAGTTGTATTAAAATGCTGTTAAGTGAAATACACTTAAAATTTGCTTCATAATTTAACGCCTTGAAATTGGGCCTCTGTCTCTTTAAAACTTTTACTCTTTCTGAAACTCCGTTCATTTCAGAAGCTCGTCACAGCGTCGTTCCTCCATTAACCCATTAACAGTGTTTTTTCCAGCGTTGCACTGAGAAGTAGCTCGTATAATGAGCTCAGCAGTTCCACCAGGTGTTTGCTAATCGCGAAAGTCAGTGAAGGAGCTGCGTCGGCGCTAGCGCCACCTCGCCGTTTAGCACAGGTTGCCATGGAGATTAAAGGATTTCTTAAACATGCCTGATGGAATCAAGGTAACACTCCAGGTATGTTTATGATGAGGAAATCACATTACAACATGAGGTAAAGCTAAAAAAAAAAAAGTCAGTTTTACATAATACTGCCCCTTTAGAAGCATGGGAAGTGGTCTGGTTTAGTTTTAGGGTCCAGTTTAAAGCTAATTTAAAAGCCAGTTTAAAGTGTTTTAGCTAATTCTGGAGATATTTACTGTATAGGAAGTTTGGGGAAACAAACCAAATTTGGTAATATGTGGTATTTAGAGTTATGTAACTAATATTTTTACATTTTCTTGCGTTTAGCCGCTTTAGCTAACATGTTAACAAACATTTGTCTGTTTTAGAGTTAAGCACACAAAACCCAAAGCTATTATTCATTAGTGTCATGATACTACTACTGACTACTAAGTTGTTTGTTTAATTCAGTATTGGTGCTATTGACGCCAATTAATCTGGTTTCTGTCAAAAAAAATAATAATTAACAACCAGCTAATCTGCTAGTTGCTAACTTTTCCTAACCTGAGAGGTGATATCTGTCCAAAGACCTTATAATTTAGAAGTAGAAGAAATGCAGATTTTACAGTACCTCTGGTACTGAAAGACCAAAAATAAATCATATGTGTGGAACTAGTTTGAATAAGACGCTAACAGTTTGCTAAAAAGGGCTGAAACACGCAAGAATTGAGGTAATCTTACAATGAGTCACACAAGCATGCAGATATGTTTTTAAAAAAATATTTGCAATGTTGAAATTGAAAGACTTATTTTTTGTCCCAGTCCAAGTCATTTGAGATCAGGCATTTGTCTGTGCCAAGTAAAATCCAATACTGTTTAAATAGAATGAAATTTGCTCCATATATGTTGCCAAACTTTGTATCTTTAAATTGCAGTGACAGTACACACACCATTTCAGCATTATTACATGGTCAACATTGTCAGTGGGATTGTGTCCTAATTCATTCACCACTGACATTCTGAATTTTAAAAATTGTCCAAAACATGCATGACTTGGTGGCTAATATTATGAGTAAAGCTTAGATAAAATCATAACTAGGGTACCTAATAATTTGTTTGTTTGTTGTTTTTTTTTTAAACTTGTAAATTAAATAGACCAGTTGAATAAACTGAAAAGCTAATTGTCTTTATAGGTGGAAGTATAATAATTAAAGACTCAATTATGCAGTCATTTTTAAAATGAAAGTGCTGTTATTGTGGTCTACTCTATAACCAATTTGTATTATAATGCAAAAATGTCATGAAACAAATGCAAGTTTTTGTTTAAATATGGTAAACGCCAGATCAAGGTGGTGCTGTAAAGAGTTCTGTAGTTGAAGTCTGTTTACATCTTTTACAATGTCCCACAATTCATTCATAAATAAATGAAATGACTGTTCAGCCCCTGCCTTTGGATGGATAGGAAAACAATATTTCAGATGCCTGAATGATGGACTGAGGGTATCTGTTAGAAACTGACTGTCAAATCTACATTTTAACAGATCGCTCTCATAATTCAGCAGCCCCACGTTTCCTGAAATCTGGCAGAATGAATAAGTGATCTGAGAGAATTTTGAACAGCCTCCCAGCTTAACGGCGGCCCCATTTGATATTTTAGCCCACAATTAGTCATGCATCCACAAAATCTACAGCTTCTCCATCACATGTGTGCTTTCTGAGAGACTCATCTTTGGAGCAGTAACTTCCATAAATCATGCTTTTGGTTCTTTGCATCCACAGCCCCTGTTGAGTCCCGCCTTTTTGAACGTTTAAGGCTCAGACTGATGTCAAAGTCTTCAATTCGGCCTGACATCGCTTTGATCTGACTGACAGGCAGGACTCTGCAGCCTGTGTTGTAAGAGACTGATAATAAGTAGCACATGTGTCTTGTGTTACGAGATTATCAGATCAGATTTGACGAGAACAGTATCTCATTCTGTTATGTCTAGTTTGTCAAAAACAGAAATATTGTAGGGTAAATAAAAGAATCCTTTTAGGATGTCTGCACACCCTGAATGCCTCGAAATAATATGAATAAAGAATGTATAAGAAGAATTTCACATGTTTTTATTTCTATAATGTCAAACTTCAAGAGCTTGTGTGAAGCTGCTTGTTTTATATCCTTACTTATACCGTACTGTATCAGTGTAATTATTATGGTAATTAAGTATTTTTGATTGCATAAATAAAAATCATTAAAATGGCTCAAACACTATCCATGTCATAATTTCTCTTAGGGAGGCACCAATATGAACATTTGGGCCGATATCGATATTCGATATTAATGTTGCTATTATGGCTGATCACCAATATTTACCAATTTTATATATATTTCTTTACTGTTATGTCACCTTTAGAAAAAAATGACCAGAAACAGACGGCAACAAGATGGAAATACATATTGGTTGTTAAAATCGGCCCAGTTTTAGTGATCAGGTCGATACTGATATGTTAAAAAATGACTAATATCGACTGATACCGATGCTAGTGCCGATATATCGCGCAACCCTAATCTTTATATTTCTATACTAGTCTGAAGATTTTATCAAACTTAAACTAACTCTTAAAATATGGAAGACCCTTATCAAAGCAAAAGGCAATTAACAATTTTTGAAAACAGAATTTTGTACACACAAAAATAAAGTTAAATATTTCAAAACATAAGGTTTAAATTAATCTTCTCTTTCTAACTAGTAATCTTTCAAAAGAAAAAAAAAACTTATTTTTGTATCTCAGTACAAAACATCCCCAGGCAGATGTTAAGGGTCAATCACCTTGCTGCCTTGCTATGGGTTTTTATCTGTTTTAAAATGTGACCATTTTTTGAATTAGTGTATTATATTGTCTCTGCAAAAGCCTTTTTTGTCTGAAAAGTGGCCAGCGGCTCTGAAAGGCAGCAAGCCTGAGCATGAGGGAAAATCCATGTAAAACTGTCATAGCCTCTTCTATATGGCCTACAAATTAAAATAATTTTCCATGATCTTCTCACAAGCTGCTTTGAGAATAGTCCAAGGATGATCATCTGTTATAGTCAATTGAAGTTAACTGACCCCCAAAAACGGGAAACAAGGTGTAATGCAAAAATCGACTAAAAATAATACATAATTTGATTAAATTAGTTGTGAGTTTTCAGTACTTTTTTATGTTCATCTCTACAAATTATGAAAACAGAAAACTAATATAAAACATTTTAAAAGTTTATGAAGTGGTTTGTTTTGGGGTACAAAACTGAAGTAAGACAGGACATAATGAAAAAACGGGTGCAAAAATGGAGCTATTAGATTAGCAAAGGGGCAAATTTAGCCACAGTTTGCAGTTATTTTGGTTGGGCGTGGTTAATAATCTCTAATATTTCCTTAGAATTTGCCCCCACAGAGCAGAAAAGCACAAAATCTTGAGCGTTTTTGTCTAGTTTCTAGTGCAAGTATCCTAATACAGTTGAAATAAGACAAAACTAACTTACAAGTAACTTTTTAGCAAGATATGAGAATGTTTAAGTAAATAATTCCTAACTTTCCTAGTTAATTCCTATCTAGTACATAAAAATTTACTAGTTCCACAGACAGATTACTTCACTTATAATAAGTCATTTTCCCCATGTAATAAGTGAAATAATCTGGCAGTGGGATTATTTTTTATTTAATTATTAACTTAAAACAAGCTGTTGTATTTTGCTGAAACATTACTTGTAAGTTAGTTTTGTCTTATTTCAATGTACTAGGATATTTTTTGCTTGAAGCTAGAGAAAAATACTGGGTAAAAGTGTTTTTGCAGAGCACTGGGAGCATCAGAACTCTGTTCAATGGAAAATTATTGTAACACCAAATCTTCAGAAAATGACATTTAACTGCATGTGGGACTTTTGTATCTTTTATTTACCAACCAACAGAAGCAAACTGTTAAAGTTGTGACATAGATGGGTATGAAGTGGTTGATTTCTGGTTCAAAATGGAAGCAGATTTAGATGAAATGGTTCAGTCGTACAAAAGTAACTTTAAACCTTTGGGCAATTTGTCTGTATCTTGATTGTTTTGTTGTGTTTTCCTCCTGGCTGGCTCGCCCCAAAACAGAAAACGGATTGCTGTAAGATTTTGAAGAGAATTTGTTTGAGTCCACCGCTGTGATACTGTTGCCTCACATCTAGATTATTATTATTTTTTTTTTTTGATGAAATACAGATCTTGAGTGTCTGGATTAATGTGTCTCCATCTCACCGAGTCAGTGCTGTGAAGCTGGGATCCAGCCACCTGTCAGCAGGGGTAACCAGCCCCCTATATTAAACCAGAGGATACATAAAAAATCTTTGCCAAAACACCTAATTCTCACTTTTTCCTGGCTGTGTGAAGCTCTTTGGCTTCATCTAACCTGCACAGTAGGTGAGAGGTACAAACTCAAATGTGCCTGAAAGGCAATCTGATTAGCCATTTTTCAGAACACAAAGGCGAGCGGATAGAAAATATCCACGCTAGAATTATTACAAACTAAAGAGGTGGGGGCAGTTTATTTCAGCGACATGATTAGCTTCTTTCACAGAGCAAAAGATAGAAAACATAATTATGGGATAACAAAAAGACGGAGATTAAGTCCCCCGAGCCGCAGCCGTGCGCTTACATTATAATTAGAGATGGCTTAGCAAATAAGCCTGTGGGGGAACAGAAGACCCCGCCTGCAGTCTGGGAGACCCTTCGCAGCAAGCTACTGTTCCACAGTTTGGAAGGTCAGAGAGGGCAGCCATTTTTAATGGAATGTCAGGTGCCTTTAGTTTATGTTGTCATATATGGGGGCTTAATGAAAACGTCCCTGCTTGAACACAGCCGAAGCATAAAGGTCAAGATGCCCAGAACCGCTCATTGCTCTATTGATCTCAGTTGTTGTAATCACACTGTAAACTATCCTGCCATGCTGGAGTCCATTTTACACATCAGCAATGATGAAGAGCACCTCTGGGTCCGTCTGCCTCCTGTTCCCCCCCCAGTATTTCCAGGTGATCCCATCTCATCCCCTGGCTTCTTTCCATGACCAGCAGCTGCTGATGGGACTCCCAATCCCCGGCCCAGGAGCCCGTTGCCAGGGGCTACAAAAGGGCACCTCCACATCCACGCCTGTAGTTGCCATGGAAATTTGGAGTTTGGGCCTTCTTCTGCCTGCAGATGGCGACCCCGCACTCCGCTCTGGCTCTGCTCGGGGAAGAGAGAGGTGAAGCGGGGTGCAAGTGGCAGAGCGCTAGCTCAGTGTCAGGGCTTTGCACATTTAAATGCGTCTCCTCCGAGCGCTGCAGCAGCAGCTTTTGATTACATGCGAGTCAGGTAGAGATTCCCTGCAGGCGTGTTGGGGAGAGGATAGGGGTGGCTGCTGTCTGCCTGCCAGTCACTGTTCTGCGATGCATCACTTCCAGATGTGCAAAGCTTATTCATGCGTTTTACAATGAAGATCTGGTTTTCTTTGCTAAATCTCATAAGTGCTGAAATGAAGCTAAGTAAAATGGGTCACATCTGGTGCAACATGTTTTCTATTATTGCAGGGTTCATGAAAGTCCTTTACTGTCTTCTTTGGTTGAATTTAGGGCTGGTGCACCGATTGGAGTTTTCTGGCCGATCCCTGATCACCGATCTTTAAAAAGCCTGACCTGCTGATTCCGATTTTGGAGAAATACCTTTTTTTTTGTTTGAAATGTTGCTAAATATAGCAAGAAAGTTGCTGAGTTGGCAAAAGTGGGGTGACTATTGTTAACTGCAAACGTGCAGACATGACCGGATGGGTTTGGCAAACAGTCAAACTTCTCTGATCGCAGAGCAAAGTGGACGGTGGTTCATTCTCAGACCTTTGTTGAGTTCGATAACATGGCTTCAAATATAAGTATCGGCTGATAACCTGCCTTCCAAAATTAAGGAAATTTGCGCCAATTTCCTGAATTTTGGGAGGAAATCCCAAAATTTGTCAATTATCTCAATATCTCAATAATGACCTCAGGACCTCTCTCAGTTGCATTTCTCATTTCCCTTTTCTTTGTCGACTCCATGTCAGATTTGACAGACGTCTACCTAAATCAGGCTGCACATCCAGGTTTGCCTAATCTTTAACGTCTCAGAGGATCCGTGATCATTCTCCGTTCTGCCGAGACGGATAATCGTAGACCCGCTCCCATGGATTCACCTGCTGGGATCAGTTTGCAGTATTTCTCACCAGGACGAGAAATACTGCAAACTGCAGCCAGTTCCCTGAAACCAAAAAGAAACGGTCTGACTCCTATTCAGGAAACGTCTGCTGCAGTCTGGAGGCTCATCGTCTGAGAAGTTTCTCTCTCTGCTGCCGCTTGTGTCTCCCGTTCAACAGTTTCAGTACCCTGCACAAGTGTTAATTTCTCTTGACCTCATTCACATTACAAATACACACTTTGACATATTTAATTAAGATTTTATGTGATATAGTAACCCGAATTAGGTCATATTTATAAAATGGAGGTGCGTTTATTTCCAGTTTTCTGAGTCATTACGTCTGCTGTAAATTTTTTTGTCTCCACCTGCTTTGCACATATACAGACCAAAATGTTAGCCGATTCATCATAGCTTATTCAGATTGGATGAAGAGCAGTTTTCAAATGTTGCAACAGAGTCTCATTTGGATTTTTGTTTGACCTTTGACCATGCCTCTGTACCTGTATCCTCTGGACATAGTGGAACAGGAGTGTGGCTATCTTCTTGACCAGTCAACAGATGCTCTAACCTGAGTCTCTGCTTTATCTGAGAAGTTCAAACCTTGGGATGTTGTTCTTAATTTCTCCACACCTTTATCCCTGATCCATATCTGCTCCCTGATCTTCGTGATGCTGTTTTGTCTCCAGCAAACCTCTGAGTTCTTCATCTGGACTCACACTGATTGCTTACTCTAATCCCCCCACCCCCTCCATTTTAACAGCAAAAAATGTGAAAAGGTTTAAGGGCTGTGAATACTCCTGAAAAACGCTTGATTCAAAGAGTTCAGTTCTGAAAAAAGGAGCCACTGCTTCGGATGAAAGCGGCTGTAATGAGCTGCTTTATGCTGGCAGCCTGGCATCTAATTACATCCTACAGGCTGCTGTGTGTGAAACGCAGTCAAATGCCGCCAGATATTTAACTAATTCAGCCGCTCAGATCCGGAGTGGGACCCACCGGGCCGCCGCACGCCGCGGAGCAGCGGTGGGTTTTCACTCATTTCTTCAGCACACAGTGTTCCGCAAAAGTCTGGAGTCACACAGGGACGAGGCAGCTGAGGAATTATTAAAGACAGGCAGGAATCTGGATCAGCGTGACGTGGACACGGTGTGTCCGTGACGACTGAGCACAAGTTTAGAGTCGGCGTGTAGTTTTAACTCCTCTTCATAAGCGTCATGATTATGGTCATGACTAGTATGCTTTTAAAATGTGATGCGTTTTGTCTCGCGAATTCCGCTACAAAGGCTTCACTCGCTCGTTAATTTTTAGCCAATAGATTTCTGAGGCGTTGAAGGACTGTCGGAAATGATGACTTCACACAAAAAATTGTCTTCCCCCTTCCTCCCTTTCATTTTGTCGTTAAAGAAGACACTTAGGGGCATAAAAGATCGACAAATCGTGAACATATTCCGTTTGCTTCATTTCATAAAAAACATTTTCCAGTTCTTGCTTGTGCAGCTTTAAATTTGATATGTAGTGTCTGCAATAATTATTCTTTTAAAGGCAGGAACAGGGACAGACATTTGCATTGAAATAACGGATGTGGGCCACTGGCCAGGGTGGCATGATCAGTGGGGAGGGAGGGCTGCAAAAGTACCACAAAAATACCACCATATACATAGGCTATATATTCTATTTACCATCAGATCATCATTTACCATCAGATCAATCATTTACCATCATTCTATATTTGTTGGTGCATTCTGGTTTTGATTAGACATATCCTGCATAACAACTTATTTCCAAGAGGAATCAACCTCCAGCTGTTAGATATCTATTGAGTAACACAATTTATTTTTTTAATAGTGGACTCTTCAATCAGCCACTTTATTCACATCCAATTTTTTTTATCTGTCACATGATTACAGTAATAAGAGATGCTTTACATCCAATTTAAATGATGACAAGAAGTCTGTTTCTTTAGTTGGAAAATAAAAACACAATGACAATTTGAAGACATTTTGAAGTTTGAAGCCAGCTTTATTTAAAAATACCCTATAAATGCTCAGAACCTTTAAGAAATTAAATAAATGAATGTCAAACAAGGTGTAAATAATTGTACAAAAACGCTATGTTGTACTGAAGAACCCTGTAGTTTAATCCACTAATTCAGTAGGAAAGTTAACAATGATTGACATCTGTTATCGATTTCCATGCGCCACCTTGTCTCTTTTTTTTAGGTGTTTAGATGACATTATTTCCAAAGGTAGATTCCTAGATATAATGTCTATACTGAATTTTATATTCAACACAAACATATATTGAAAGTTAACTTTATTTGTTTGTCCCAGTATTTCTTTTTTTTATCTAGCATCACCCCTGGATGTAGAAGAGGAATTAATGCAGATCGTTAGTGTGGTAGAAAAGGATAATTAACACAAGAAATATGGAGGCAAATGATCAATTTACCAGTTACAATATGCTCATGTAGTATTCTCATTTCAGTTAATTTCTCTATTTTTTATGTGTGCTGTTTGTTTATTTAGTCTGGGTATATATCCCATTAAGTTCAATTTGCATACCATTTATATAAGTTCAATATAAACAGGAGCATTCAGATTTGTCGTGTTTTAATATGACTGTTTAAATTAGCCTTTTAAAATACGAACAGTGACAAATTCCGAGCTTCATTTGGATACCTTTAACGCAGCTCGGCTCGGCTCAGCTCAGTTGTGAGATCAGCTGATTCTACGCTGCCATTTTGTCCGGCAGAGCAGCAGTCAGTCAGTCAGTCCGTGCACAGAAAGCTGTGAGGAGACTTCCCAGACAGCGTCACCGGACTGTTGGAGGGGGGGAAAAACACCCAGTAATGTGGTTGTAGCATCCGGAAAACAGCACCAGCCGAACCAGGGGACTCCGAAGGGAAAGGACCGAGCCAAAGGAGCTGTCATTTTCAACTTACCGGGTCCGCCGGCTGGGCTCGGCAGCGCTCGACTCGACTCGGCTCGCTCTCTGCTTGGCTAATCTCTTTAGCTCTTCGGCTAGCTTCTCGCACCTTGAGGAGGAGGAAGAAGGGGAAACTGCGCTTTTCCTGGCTGTCATTGTTGCAGTAACCTCTGACAAACTTTGAATAATGCTCTCTTTAATTTCTTCTTACTTTCCCCACCGGAGCGGGCTCCAAACAGGCACTTTACTCGGGAAGCAGTGATAGCTTTAACAGCCGAGCTAACAAGTTGACGTGGAGGAGGAACTCAAGTTTTTCTCTTTCTTTTTTTTTCATTTTTTCTTCAAAGCTTTGATTTTTTTTCATTTTACACGGATTACTTCTTTTTCTGCCAAACCGGACCCGGACTTGTCGCTTTTGGTAACTTAAAACAAAGAATTCGGGTTTTGAAGCAGCCTGTTAGCTATGTTTATTTGTGGCCAGAAAGTGATTTCAAGTGTTTCCAGATTCCACTGTGGGACTCTTTCCTGGTTCGAGTACTGCAACGGAAACATTAGCTAACACACACTAGCCCACAACAGCGTCCTTCTGCTTTATTTACTTCACAAATACAAGGAATTAACTTTTCTTCTTCTTCTCCCGTTTTTGCCACCCAAACAACTTATCTCCAAAGATAAACTGCTGGTTAAGTCAAATCGGTTTTACAGCAGCAGTGATCCGGAGCTTTGTCTGAAGTTTAAAGTTCTGTCCTGGATTGGAGCCGATCCATTGATTGGGTCGTTGTTCTGTCTGATTGAGTTGAGGGGGGAAAGAAACAACAGCGATGTCGGGCCAGTCTATTACGGATCGGATCGCTGCGGCGCAGCACAGCATGACGGGCTCTGCCATCAGCAAGGCGGTGTGCAAAGCCACCACACACGAAGTGAGCGGACCTAAGAAGAAGCACCTGGACTGTGAGTATGCCATCCTCTGAACGCGTTGACTGTCGGTCTCCCTCCGAGCTATGTTGCGCATACTTGGTTACTACCTTGCTGGCTGGACAGCATCACCGAGCTCACTGGATGCAGGCAGAAATCTCCTCCACTGAATTTTTTCTCCTAGTAAAGGCGATCTGCTTAGTAGGGAGGGACTAACAATGTTTCAATTAATTCCTGGCCAGACAATGGGGGTTGGCCCGTAGCAGTTGAGTCGTCACCTGTTTGACTGGTGAGCCATGTTTGGGTTTAGAATCGTCCATGAAACTGCAAGAATGTAGCTTGTTACTATTCTTACTCTTGTTTGATTAGTGATAGACTTGAAAATGAGGTGCATGCGGAGATATTATAGCCCCCCCAAGAGATTTCAAACAACAAACAGCTGTTTGTTTGGCGCCCCATTTATCCAAGCGCCCCCTTTAGTATTGCACCCCTATACCTAGCACACAGTGTGTACCCACTTTTTGCGTCACTGGTTAGGTATAACATTTTGATTGGAAATGCAACCAAGAAACCTTAATAGATTAAAAATATATATTCCTAATGTTGTAAAAAGAAAAAAAAATTAAATACTTATCAGTTCTAATAATGCTTCTTGTAGCTA
The DNA here is from genome assembly GCF_051168715.1 of Poecilia mexicana. Lineage (NCBI taxonomy): Eukaryota > Metazoa > Chordata > Actinopteri > Cyprinodontiformes > Poeciliidae > Poecilia > Poecilia mexicana. Next base: position 7,672,916 of record NW_028263387.1, read on the forward strand.
ACAGATCCAATTTACATATAGAAACGTATAAGCAGCTCAGTCCAATTACAGACTGTTCAAATTCATTTACATATGTTCCATTCCTAAGTACAGTGAAATAAAATTCAGCTCATGCAGCAGATATTGCACAGGGTTATTAACTTTGCAGCAAGTGCTCATACTGAGCATGAGAACGTACAAAGCAAATTTATATATTAAAGGTAGTCTTTTAAAACTAAGTTTTCAGGGAGATTAAAGCTTATTTACCACTTTTGCAATTAGTAAGCCAGAAGCTCTCACAGTTTTTTTTTTTTTTTAAGTCGTAGCTCAGAAGCTAATCATTTACACTTGCTTTCGATCTTCTGCTTGACTTAGGGAAAACATTACCAGCTTCAGGCTGGTTGATTTATTTTAATGAGGTTGATAAATCTACACTTTAATTTGATGCTGTTTAGACTAATAAACGGCATCAATTTCTTTTTTGCTTTTTTCGAAATGGTGTAGGAGCCAGGTTTCAGTCAGCTGATGGGCCATGTGCAGCAACAGGTGGTGGAAGGGTAGTACTGTGTGAATTTTGCCCCGTATATCTCTAGAATGAAGTGATGTTTAGCTAGTTTTGGATTGAAATGACGGAGAATCTAATCGGATCAGCTGTTTGAATGGTGGTGTGTGTTTGGTTCTGATACAGAAAGAAGAGCTCTTAAATGGCTGTTTCAGCCCACATTTGTCCAGTTTAATCAAGTGCTCTTTATGTAGTCGGTATCTATTGTCTGTCTCCAATAATTAAGGCTTTTTCCCACTAAACCAATGTTGAGATACACTGGCAATAAAAGCCTCCCCTGAGGATGGAGGAGTGGAGGCTTTTGGCTTGCTTTGATTTTCGCAGATATCAGAATCTGAACCCTTGGAGACGATATCCTCAAGCGTGCAAGACCAACGGACTCTCTAGTGATAAGAAAACGGGGGAAGAAAGTACATTATTTGTTGATTATAAGATAAGAGAAGAGAGGAGCGTCTATGTAAATGGATACTGAGGAATCTATAGTTTTAATTAAAGCAACTGTACATTTTTGCCTTCAGTTAGCATTTGATGACAAAGCATTAAAAGGAACCGAGTTGGTCGACACGCTGAGGTCAAAAGGTCAAAGTTGGGATTTTAGCTTTTTAAGTACACTACCTTATTGATGCTATTGATTCAGTGTGTTCAATTTGAATAGTTGAACCAGTTGCCAACATAAAAAACATCTGAGGAATCTCCCTTTTGTCCTCAACAGTAAACCATTGGTGTTTCTTGTTTACTCATTTGCTATCAAGATTTGTATCAAGAATTTCAAGGGGAAAAAAAGCAGTTTATGCTGAATATGTGGAAACATTTGTTAGCTATAAGGGTGGACTTAGAATTTTATCATTTTTCTGGGTGCTATTGTGATTAAAAATAAAACTGATGATGGAAAAATTGTCTTTTTTAGCTAACCGTGTGACTATGAAAGCATAGCACAGCAATCATGGCGCCACAAACACAAATACCACTCTTGAAAAATCATTTTCAAATTTGCTGCTAGTTATTGATGTTCTTGTTGAACAAATAGTGAATAAAATAGTTTTAAAAAAATCATATTGTTAGTCAAAACAAAATTATTTAAAATTTATCGAGACAACAAGAAAGCAAAATTCTTATTCTAATACAAAAGTTTCACAAAAAATGATAGACAATACAAAAAATGTACACTCTTAGTTATCAAATTTGTGCTACAAAAGTAATATTTCTTATGATGGCAGTATTAATTTAGAGTTTTAGGGGAATTTCAATCTGATATGTCAGACTTGGAACTCTGTGTACAAATAAAATGCCCCAGAAAACAGAATAAACTGAAATATGAATTTTAATAAAAGGATGTAATCCTATAACCTAAGCTTAATTTTCTAAAAGAAGAACAAATGGATCCATGGAAATGTGTTAAATCACTGCTTTGATTACTCTTTATTCACTTTGGCTCCAAAATAATCATAAAAAATACCATGAAATGTCACAAGATTACACATTTAACAAGCATCAGTCAACTCAAGCGACTTTGGCCAGTTCACCAACACTTTGCCCCTTCCTGTAACCAAACCATTTCAACATTTTTTTATTATTATTAAATGCCATAGACTTACAGTAAGTGCTGTTTATGGAATGTTCAAAAGCAGCAGTTTGTCTGGCGGCTCGGATGCTGGAACCGTAAACTACACTTCCTTTAATAATAAGCCCTCTTATGGTTCGGACTCGGGCCAAAACCCTGGCTGCAGGTTCCTGTTGTAAAGACTTCAAGGCAAGTTGCGGACGGAGATAACGGCGCGACTGACGGAAACAACAAAAGGCCGGTCTTTCGTCAGACATTCAGCCCAGGAAGGACAAAGTGTGCTTGCCGTGTTTCCACAGAGGGACACAGTTGACCCCACACTGTCCCTGCTTACGTTAGAAAACGCATATGGCCCAATGTGGCAGCAATAACCTGAGTTTGCCAAACTATTTTTTTTCCAACAGAATAAAGGGATGCATCAAAGGTGAAAATGGGATCACAAGCCGGGTATTTCTGCACAGCAGGACCACTGCTAGTCTTTGACATTAAACGGACCAAATGTGCTGAAGTTCTGTTTCTGGGAACTGCCTGGGTCGGCACGGGCCCGCGCGTTTGATCGATGCTTCGGCTTGGCTGCCTCGCATCCGTCAACGCCTCTTCACTCGCAAGACTCAGCTGCTGACGTTCCACAAAAAAAAAAAAAAAAAAAAAATTAAGGGGGCATTGTCTCCCCGCCACTTTGTGAACCCGGGCCAGACCCTTCCAACCGATGCACCATTTCAAGTTTAATCATTGGAGCTTATTGATTTCTCCGAGAGAGCAACAACCTCTGTGCCGTAGGGAGGGAACGGCCTGTTTGTCCTTTTATTCGTCCGTGTCATGATTTTTGCCGTAAATGCTGCCGGCCTGTCAGATTTGTCATCTTCATAGAGCTGTAGATGTGCGGGGCCAGAAGGGACGCAGGAGGCAGGTCATAGGTTTGTTCAGCACTTGTGTTGACATGGAGTCGATGGTGGAGAGCTGGAGGCAGGATTTGGTAACTAATCCCACTGTGAGTGATCTCATTACACCTCTAACAGGTATGAGAATGTTGCTTTGGAAGTCCAAGAAGACCGTTCACAAGTGGCGCGTCACACACTTTTTTTACTCGTTGAGTTAAATTTTGTTTTTTCATAGATGGCTTAAATTTTCCCCGGAGTAGGAATCTACATAATTGTAGTATCAGACTGCTGATGTAGACTACATACTTTCCATCAACGTCTTTTTGAAGAATTTTGAATTAATACAAGTTGCAACATTTCATTTCCCTTTGGGATCAATAAAGTACTTTTTGAATTTCAAATCAAATTTGCGCTGAATGTTATTAGGAAATCATTTGATCAGAGCTGAAACGATTAATCGACTCGATTGTGATTAATCGATTATGGAAATAACAAAAAAAACACCACCTTTTGCTATTAAAATTAATCCAAAATAAACAGATTAGTTGACAGTAAATTAGCTGTAGATGCATCCTTTGCTAAAAATGATCAAATGCACACTTAACCATCACATTTTTGGAAACAATTTTTTTTTCTTTTTCAAAAAAGCTGTTTAATTATTTTCTTATTTGATCTAATGTATTTCTAATAACGTGTAAAAAATAAGGCTGAAGTGGTTACATAAAAACATTTCCTTTTATCCGATTAATCATCTGAATAATGTTACTTAAATAATCATTAGTTGCACTCCTACATTTGATTGCAATATTATTGTTGATGACATCATAGATTGCAATCACTTTGTTTTGCATAAATTCAAGCTTCTCCCTTCTCTCTGTTAGCTTTAGCCTCCACTTAAAGTCCTTCCAACTGGCCAGATACACTAACAACACGCACAGTTTCAGAACAAAATATTGCATCAGTGTGCTCCTTTGAGATGCAACACACGTTGAGAACTGATATAGGGAGTGTTATTTGCTACGTTTCTTGGTCTGGATCCACATTTGAATAGCACCACCTTATGATGGTGCAAACAGGACTTCCTGTATCTAATCTCGGTACTTTACGGTCTCCTGTAGGTATTTACCAAGTAAGGCAATGCTGTGCTGATGTGACTCTCGTCTTCCTGCTTTTGGTTCCTTGTAAACATAGTTTGTTGTAAAAACAGAAACATTAAATTTAGTATTTCCTTCCAAACAATACTTATATCTTTTAAAGGAAAAACATTAGTCTTGCTAGAGTTGCTGCTTTTGGTAGTAAAAGAACTTGGTTTTACCCAGACATTTTGACTCTCTCCAGAAACATTTCTTATACATTAAACAAGCAAGAAGACCAAAAGAATGCATTGCATTATCATTCAATTTTTGAAAAGTTGAGTGTTGTTTACATAGTTGAACAATATTTATTGTGTACAACAAAATTCTCATAAGTGCTGAACTCTCCAGTTGCAGTTGACGAGACTTCATCTAGGGAAATGAAATGATAAAACTGCACATCACAACTGGCTAAAAGATGCCAACGTTGGCATTCAGTTTTACAGCATTCCCTTTGTTTTTCCTCTCTGAAATTCTTATTCTAGCTAAGTTGAATTATCTTGTACTCCTAGCTACTCTACAAAGCATTTTTTAGCTAAGCAAACCTTAACTTTAAACTGGAAATCATAAAAAACTTTCGTTTTCAGTGTTTTTGTTTCCTATTTTAATGGTCTGACACCGCTCTAGCTTTGAACATGGATTGTGTCTCTGAATCTGGGCAGTATTTGGTCATTTGTAGTTCAAAGAAGTAAAATATTTGACTAATCTTTAAGTGTACCATTGTGAAGATTATTACAGACCATCTTGGAATCTTATGCTGAAAGCATAAAAAAGCCTCCTGTTCACTACTTCAGAGCTTAAAAACTGTGAAACGTTTCACTAATGAAGTAGTGTGGAAGTTGTTTTTAACGGGACTAGTTGTCTCTCTGAGCGAACCACCCTCTTGACTGTGTCAGGATAGTTATAGAGTCACTCTACCGCCATATGGCAAAAAATAACTTCTGCAAATTCTGCAAAGTGCAACCTGGAATAAATGCCCATCTGTTGGTGAAATGTAGTCGAACCTCTCTAATATGCCTTTTATTATATTTGTCAAGAGGCACATCTGTTAAGAAGTGCGTCTGTGAACGCAAACCCAGTCTGTGCCTCGCCTTTTAATTGCTTATTTTTTGGGGGCAAAAAAGAAAAACCCCCAGCCAGTTTGCCGGTTGTTAGATTCTTATTAGAGATTCCCTATCTGGATCTGTGGATGAGCTGGTAAAAAGCTGTCATGTTCTGAAGCAGCCTGCCAACAGTAAGATGTCAGAAAAGATGCATTATAGATGCTGTTTGAAGCCACAGCTGAACTGCAGTTGCTTGGTCGGATCCGGGCGTAGTCGCAGCATCGAGCTCTTTCAACAAATGCAGGCGCTTGGCAGCTCTACCATCCATCCAGCTATCATGCTCACAGCTTCGCATTTGCTTAGCCCTCTACAAGTTGCTAGAGAGAAACACACAGCAGTGACAACTTATAGACTCAGAACTTAGGCTGGATTGTCTTTTTTTGTTTTTCTGTATCTATTTTTTGCCATTTTTATATCTATTTTCCTTTGTTTGCTACATTTTGACATGTTAAAACCTCAAGTTCAATGTATTTTTTGGGGATTTTATGTGATTGAGCGAGACCCATTGTGTTATAAGCCTGGCGGGTCACCAGGCTTTACTTGTGCCCCCACCAGACTAAAAATTGTTTATTTATTTTAGATTTTTTAAATGTTTGTCTTCATTAGGACTTTATAGTTTGCATTTAAATATTGTAGCAGATTGCACACCTGCGGATTAAAACAGAAATCATGAGTAATCTTTATAAATCAAAATTCAATTTTGAATCAAATCGCAAGATGGTTAAATATTCCCAACCAGACAGATGAATACTGGCTGGACAAACTCTTGTTCGGATTCTCTCCATCCAACCCAGCTGACCTCGACCTACTTTGCAAAGACCAGCGGGAAACACTCAGCCTCCAAAGTTGGTAAAACACACAACAAAAGTCTTTGGAGGCTGAACTCAACAGGAAAACCATATTTGTTTGTCATAAAATCCAAGTGTAGTCATTTGTGGCTGTAATGGCACAAAGTGCGATAAAGTTTAACTACGACTATACAGTCACAAGACATCGTAATTGCTCATCGTAATTATCTTGGCACGGATTCGCCACCAGCAACCGTCGTGCAGCCGGCCGCGAGTTGATCTCAGCGGCGTATTTGTGCCTACACCTAATAACCGAATAACCCTGGCAGTAGCCTCTGAGTGCTGCCAGCGGAGAGCCTGTGTGGGACCTGGAGGGCGGGGGGAGGCTGGGGTGAGCCCGCTCACCGGAGCAGTCTTGACCTTCACGCTCCGCCGGTGGAAATAAGTGTTGCTTTAAAGCCATTTAGTGTTATGATTTGGACCGTCCACCTCAATTAACCCCCAGCGTGTGAGTCGCGCAGCAACAACCGCCAATTCTTTCCCGTGATGGCGGGAGAGAACTCCCCCTTTTTATCCCCTCACTGTTTTTATGGTGATTATTGTCATAAACATCGGCAGACGCTGTGTTGTTGGAATACGGTTCTCTGCTTGCACACCTGCTTTAGGTTTTCCCGTCGCCAAGGTGAGGGTTATTGAGCGTTAAATCCAGCCTTTGTCAACACGCTGCGGCCTGTGCCGGCACAGGAGCCGTTTCACCATCTCCCAACTGTCAGAGAGAAGTTGTGACATTTAAACTCAGATTTAGTTTCCTCCTCTGTGCCCTGCAGTTGTCATAGCAGCGGCTAAGTCAGCTGGTTCTTGTTGAATGGGCTAAGGTTTGCCGTACAAGAAGCTGTTGAAGTGTTTTATTTATTTATTTTTTCTTAAATCTTTGTAACAGTCACTGACTGGGTGCTTGCTTAGCGTGTTGTTGACCCACCCGGCCTCCCTTTGGAGGGTCCTCAGCAGGTCAGGTAATGGAACATTTATTAATCTGAGCTGAATGGAAACTTCTGGAGCTGCTTTTGTGCTCCTGGTATTTATCGACTATGCCGAGCGAATGGGGGCTGGAGGGAGGAGGGGAGGGGTCAACTTTCTCCGGCGCTCCGACTCTCGAGAACAATTCACACCCCGAAGTCGCATGAGAGGTACTTGATAGTCATGTGAGAGCCATTAGAGTTGTATAAATGGACGTGTGAATGAACTGATAAATGGCAGGTAAGTGCTGGCTTTTTCCAGCTCCTTGATAATGCGCTAGCAATTATGCCCGTCTGACCCGACTCTTAGCTTTCTTCTTCTCTTGGCGAAGGGCTGAATGAGAGAAAGACGAGTCTTTAAATCAACCGAGCCTGGCTTATTTAGGGTAAAAATCCAAAGAATGAATTGATGTTGGATTTTTAACAGAAAGAAGAAAGCTTAGTTTTCACCAACATGTCGTTATGGTGCTCCTTGAAGATGACGCATGTTTTAAGGGAAAGTGTGAAATGTCACTGCAGGTGTGTGGCTTAATAATGAGTTAATGTTTTAGGCTGATTGGCTCTTTCTGGTCGTTGCTAAGCAAGTTCATTACTGTTGCCTGGTAGTTGGGTACAATTTGATCAATAGCATAATAAAAACCATTTGTGCTATTCATACTCGTACAGCATAATGTGATATACTGTAGCCTGAGTGCTCTGTAGAGCCGCCTGCTTTTAATAACTGCAAATAATGACTATTTCAGTTATTGATTATTCTATCAACTATTATTCTGACAATTAATAGGATTAAAAAATCGCTACATCCTGCTGACTTTTTATTTAAATACTTTTATGCAATATTAGAAAAACATTAATGGACACAAATAAATATTTTTTTTTCTTAAGATGCAATAAAACATTCCTTTAGTGAATGCTTGATGATTTGTAGCATCTGGAGTTAAAAAATATCAACATGTGAAAAGCTCAGCCCTTTCTTCTTAACATCAGTCCAGTGGAGGGCTGATCTGTTTTTTTCCTTTCTTTTTTTTGATTTACTGATTAATAATTGGGTAGCAAATTATTTCTTTTTGGCTTGATTACTGTTACTGTAGTTACTGTTATTTCAGCATTTTCCATACTTTAGTAAATGATTAATCGATTACTAAATTAGTTGGGGATTGTTCCAATAATCGATTCATCACAATTAATACGATAAATGGTTTCAGCCCCTGATTTTTGACCTTTGACCAGGTGACTACCTGCTGTTTACAGGCTGTCAGAAGATCTTACAGAAGGATCTACATGTATGACTCGGCATGTATTATTATTGTTTTAAACATCACCATTATTAGAGGAAGTATTAACTTCTCCATATTAATAGTTTTCATTGTTACCCTATCATGGAGTTGAAGATTAAGCGTCCAGTCGGATCATGGTGTCAGATTCAAATACAGTAGAGTTTAATTCATTTATCACCAATGGGTAAGAAGTTCTCCATCTATGGAAGTCCATCATATGGCATTGTTATGTTGACCTTTCAGTAACCTCTCACCCTGAGCAACCATGATGTGACGGTGGAAATGAACATTTGCAGGATGTCTGTGCATCCTTTAAAATGCCAGGAAAAGGCATAAAGTTTTGTATCTACAATTAAGGCCTTAAAGTGCTTAATTTCCTTTTTTAAATGCAAGTTGGCCTTAAATACATTAGTCACTGGTATTAAAATTTGTCTTGCAGGATTATTACATCTATTATGTAGTTTTTTGTTTTTTTTCGTTTTGTTTTGTTTTTTTCCTTGTAGCACTTTTCTGTCAGGCAAGTTTTGGGTAACACGCAAACAACTTTCTGTTGATGCGGTTAGCTTCTAAAATACTTTTGGTAGCTAGCTATCTTTTTGCATCTATCATGGATAAGTGCAAATTTAAAGGCAGTTGGCTGGATGGCTTGAGTTTTTTGCCATTGGGCCACTTCTGTTGCCAACCCATATGATGGCATGCACATTCTGTGCAAAAAACCAAAACCTTTAAGTTTGGTACTATATGGGGTTAAGATTGTAGAGAGCTATATGCACAAAGCTGCTGGGAAGAGCCAGAGACCTCAGAAATGTTAGCTTTTGCTATTGTTGCTTGCAATACAGCAGGATTCCCCAAACCCTCTTGTATATTTATAGTTTTTTCAGTCTTAAATTTCATTCCAAGTGCCATTAAAAAGATCTAAAAGTCTTAAATTTGCTGAAACACTTTCAGTGGAAAGACAAAGAAAGTAGCTCATAGTAGCTCTACTGATTTATCCCTCTAGAAATGAAATGCCGCTAATCTCAGAAGGCCTTATCCAGGAGTACTTGCTACCAAAAGAAGAGTTCAGCTGAAATATCCACGACTTTAAAGCCCGTATTGTCCGTGAAGACTTGCAAGCACGTTTGTTTCCCGCAGCAAGCACAGAGCTAGCTCTGCTTGCACATCACTACCAGCCTTGCCTGGTTTACAGAGTCTGCGGGTTGCTCTTTGGGCAGGAAGTTACAAGAGCTTGAGTTCATGTGGTTTCAGTTTCACCTTGCGTCTAGATAGTGCCCACTCAGACTTTCCCATTGCTGGCGACAAAGCTTCCGGATAACCTTGATGTTTTTTGTTTCGCTGTGCCTGCGAACACCTGTGTGAATCTTTTTAGGTTCTAAAACGGAAACAGAAAGGAGCTGGTGCCAGTCACAAACCAGTTTTTCTCGCTGTAAGCAAGTTCCTATGCTGTCAGAGCAGCAGAGAGAGAAAGAGGGAAGGTCGGGGGGTTGGGGGGGATCCTTTGAACCAGTCCGGGAAACGTTGGAAATGCCTTGGTCAAAAAGCGGTAGAACATAATTAGGGCCAAGGCTAACCAGCTAGGCTGAGCTGCATCCATTTTTCACTTTTGCTGGTGAGCCTCTGCTTTATAATGTGCCTTCATAAATGTTGGATCTCAGAGAGAGACGGATGTCATGCATATATACTTTCTGTTGATAGGCAGCGCTTTGATTTCTGGTTACAGGAAGGAGGAAGAGATTCCAGACCGCAGAGTACGCTGGAGCCGAAGAGAAGCTTCACATCTGGCCTCAGGCTTTGACTCCCTTCTCCACAAATACGTCTCTGTTTTATTCATTTCAAAACTCCCAACATTTAGATGTTGTTAGTGTTCATTTTCCCACCACACAATATCAGGAGAGGATTTACAGTTTGACTCTGAAGCTTAATATTTACGTTTCAAGCCGTTTCTGGCTCTGCAGTGCCGTCACGTACTCCCATTATATTCTTTGCCCTTCCCATTTCCCATTACGCAGTGTACACACATGCCCAGGTTTGCTGTCGTCCAGAGAGTGGGCAGTATTGAAACTTTTTTAATGAATTGAAAGAGCTCAGTGTCGTTTCAGAATATGAAGGGAGAGAGAGAAAAAAGAGAGGCTGGCCAGCTCATTTAGTGCCACTTGATTTAGATTCCAGCCCCTGATGGAGCCGCTGCTGGGTGGATCCGGTTAGCAGCCCAGCCGAGACGCCTGCGTCTTAAGTAATTGTAGGTGAGCCTAATGCTATCTAAACAGGGCGAGGGGGTGGAAAGCCCCTCTTTGCCTCTGCAGAGGGGAGATAGGCTTGGGTTTTGGACTACGAGACAGGGGGAAAAAAAAAAAAAAAACGGCTTACCACTCGCCGTCCGTCTGGATGCGTCTGTTTCAAGTTGAGCCCGAGGGAGTGCACGTGTTGTGGAGTGTTTAGTGTGAGACCCTAAGTATGTGACTGTGTGACAAGCAAGAGGGTGGAAGTGAGGGGGGAGAGTGAAATTGAAACAGTTTCTGAGTCTCAAGGGATAGCTTTAGTCTGTTTTAGTGCGTATTGAATAGGTTGCAAAGCAGCTCCACAGTCTGGGAACATGTAATTATACACCACAACACACACAGGTTGTGATTGAGTGAACAAATATCACTGCAGGGGGGGTCACAGTGAGAGACTGCATGATCACTCAGGTCATTAAATTAAACAGAGAAGCAGCCTTGGTATGTTTCTGTGTCATTTTTCTTTGTTGTACTGCCAAAAAGTGGCGTTAATTACAGTGTTTCCTCTACATGTAATTGATCGTGGCGCACACTGCTACGGCAAAATAACGACCGCCACACCTTCAGAAGGAAGTTATTTTTATATAAATATTTTAAAACAATGTGAAGTATCATCAGAGTTTGAAACTTTAAAACTGTTAAACGTTTGTCAAAGCTGGCTACTGTGCGCTGTGCTGGTTTCAGGAGTGAAGGAAAACTATAGACAATGGTTTGAAGTAGAGGGAGAGCAAAAAGCGAACCTAAGGAAGGTTAAGTAGATGCATTTTTAGTTCAAGCCTGTGAAAACAAGACTAATGTTAACATATGTTGCATTTGAAAGACAGTAGTGAAGCTAAAAAGCATAATTTGGCGTTTTGAACAGCTTAGCGTGTCAGGTAATTTGCCCGTTGAGACTCATCTCTAATTGCATTTTCAGGTGATCATGTTAAAATATTTTCAGAAGAGGAGGAAGGAACCAGACAGACATTGAGGAAATGTTGGATAGAAATGCTCGATGTTCTTCATTGTCACACAGTTGCCTCAAGTTCCGAGGAATATAGAAACCCTCTGCACTACACATCTAACCCACCCTACACTTGTTTAAACTTCTGGAAAATCTATTAAATATAGATTTTCATTATTAATTGAAATCCCTTATGGATGCTGCTGAAGCTGTGGCTCTCGTAACAAGCTGTAAAGGCAGACAGAGGGTCAGCGAATGCCTCTGCAGGCCTCACCGGTTCATGCACACAGCGGCCAGGTTTCAAAATGCACCTGACGAGTCAATAGCACCGAGCAAGTGGTTAGTTAATATCCTGCATCTTCAGTCATTCAGCAATGCTAGTGCAGTTTGCCTTTAAAAAGCGCACATAATTCACTGTAATCATTTGCCTTTATGCTAGTTCTACTTATTTTCTTATACCTTTCATGACGGAGGCACTTTATATGTTGTATCCAAACTCCTGCTCTTTGTGATATTATTTATTTTTTGTTAAAGTAGTGCAACAAGTTCCAGTCTGGAGTTAAAAAAAGGCTTTAATGACCCTACTGTACACACTCACCAAAACACTAATGGCTGTACCAGAACACTAGGCAACAGAAGCCCAAATGGTACAAAAGTTAGTTGCATTTTCTTTAAAATGGCACTTTGTGCTGTCATCTGGATCTCAAGCGACTATTTTTAGGCGTTGGGCTTTTAGCAGTGGTACGGTTTCTGAAGTTTGTGGTACCTCTGGAAGCTAAACGATTGCAATAGATAAAACTGGCCCTTTTCTTGCTTATTGCAGGGTTTCTGCAAGGTCTTGAATTTAGTTATCTAAAATTAAGGTCTTAAAATTGTCCCTGTTTTTGAAACGAGGAGTCTCATCTAAATTCATGGGCTGCGTTGTTCTTTTCTCTGGATTTGAAGGACGGGCTCACAGCCAACCGTGTCCCCAGACTCATTGAGAACCAACCAGGCGATTTTTGTTCTTGTAACAATGGCGAATGGAGCGGGAACTCGGTATACTTTTAAATATTAAAATATGGAGTTTCAAAAATTAAACAAAACGGTTGTTAGGTTTTTGCAATTTGCATAGACGTGTATTTAATCAAATTTTCATACAAAACATGTATTTAATGAAAGAATTTAATACATTAATATGGTTTAAATGGGTAGTAATAAAAACCAAGTAAGATTTCTAGCTCTATTTTACCATCTTGTGTTTAGTGCCATCACGTAGATTTTGGCGATAAACCAAAAATTAACAGACGCCGAAATTTGTGACGACGACCGAAGTCATTTTGCCCATGTTTTTATTTTTGGTGTTTAGATAAAATGAAGAGGTTGGGAAAATGGAGCAAATGATTATCATCTATTTATCGTTAGAAGAGAACTGCTCAGTTATCATGATATTGATTTTAGTCCTACCGTCATGGTTTGAAGCATTTCTGCGTCGTCGTGTTTTTCTTCATCACAGAACTGAACTAAAGATGAAAACAGGTTGGAGTAGTTGGCGCCACTCATGTTTAGCCACTGAGCATAAGAGGCTTTTTTTTTTTTTCCTCAATGCGGCTGAGAACAAAGGTTACAGTTTCAACGTTTAACTTTATTAAACTGACTTACAAAGCATCTGTTTTTGTTTTTTAGGAACTTTGTAAAGTTTGGCTTTTAGTTTTTAGACTATGACAGTCCCTCACCAGTACCTCCACCAACACCATGACTTGATTGTCCTTTATTCTTTCACAATAAGGGAGTTTCAATTTCAGACGTCCCATAACGGATGTCAGTAAACGATGTCATCAGTTACTATTATAAAGCCTATTGTATGATGTTTAGAAGGCCAGATATTCTCCAAATGTCCTTTAATCCAAAAGTTATGTTGTTTTTGTGCGTCTTGACTTTAACTGGATCCAACTTGCAGAAACCCTGTGATGAACGTTAATTTTCCTGGGAAACTCCACCGGACCTGGTTAGGTTAAGCGTCGTTCTTTGGGGGGAACCCTCTGCTTCACCCATCTGCTCATAAGAGAACTCTAAATACTCATTTGACCTCCTGTTTCAGGTGACGACGGCTCACAGTTTGAACTGAGATTTGTCTGCCGGAGTATGCTCGTGTGTTTGGGAACATTCAGTGCCTCTGTTCCCGTCCTGTTCTGATGTCTGGTTATTTTTAGCAGCGCTCTCTCTCAGGAGCCCTTGGGCTGGGTTCAGCGGCTTATTTTTCTTTCCGTCTCTTACCTGCTTGCATGTTCAGCTGCCTGCCATTATCACTCCCACTTTTTTTTTTTTTTTTTTTGTTCTGTCAGACTGCTACATGTTTCCCCAAGAAGTTGGAGCAGAGACACTAAGACAGGCATGCACAGACTTCAATCCCATTCCCTTGACGTGATTTCCCAAATTCCCCCGCTTGAAAAACAGTTGGGTAGAAGAAGACGGGGAGTGTCACTTTCACTTTCTATCTCTCCTTGACGAGGAAATAAAAGTTAGGATCTCAAACGGGGCATTAAAGGGTAGTCGTAAAATTGAATCAAAGGGGGAATTACATCTATAGAACCAGATGTAGTCTAATAGACCAACTTGTACTTGCCTTAGTGGTTTATCCCATTCTGAAACCTGTTTGGATCTTCTTTTTCACCTCAGCAGTTCTGCAGTACTTCTGACTTAAACGGTTGTGGCAGGACTCTTTCTGCATGTCCTCTGGAGTCACTATGAAAACCATGTTTTGATTAGCAACAGAAATGGACAAGTCAAATGCAAGACGGATGTAGAAGCAGAGATTGTCAAAGTATGATAATCCATGGCATATGAAATGCAATGATTACCATTTTAATTTCCTGCTGCTTTGAAAATTTAGTATTTTCCAACGTGCATATTAATGCATATGAAGGTGTATTTGGTGTTTAAGCTATTAATATAGGCAGTTATAAACATTTTAGAGGGACTCTTAAGTATTTGCAGATTTTAGCCGTTCTCTGCCGCTGTCACCTCTAACCCCTGTTAATTCCAGGGGACCACTGTAAATACAATAAGCACCTGGTATTTAAACTAGATGTTTTCAACAGTCTATCAAGGTTATTTTATAAGTCTTCTTTCTACTCTTTCAGTTAGGGTTAGGGTTGTCTTTGAGTAGCTAGCCTGCAGTCAGCTGCCAGACAGTAGCTCATAAGTTTCTAGCTTCGAAGCAGAGATGATCTGTAGGCAAAGCAACTTTTGTTTCCATTCAAATTCGTCTTTTCTGTTTGTTTTTTGGTATTTTTTTTATCTGTCCAAATGTATACATCTTTTAGCAAGAGGAAAGCCTAGTTGCCTTTTTTGTAGCCACATGTTGACTGGCAACATGTAGCAATAGGTGGGCTTCACACAGCCGGAGAAAACTCAAGTTCACATCATTAAAGCGACTTTAACTGACCCTTGCCTTGTTCAAACAATAAACATCACTTGGAAAATCATGTTTTATTACAGCAACATAATCTTAAACTGAGAAAAATCTCATATTATATTTAAGTGTGTGTTCAAAATCACCATTGCCACCATTTTTTGGCACCCCTAACCATTCCAATAAAGAAAAAAAACATAAAGCCCCCTCTTCATACTTTTATTTACTAACCATATTATCTGAAAACATTAAGATAATAAGCCATTACTACTAGAGAACTTGCCATTTGAGCAGGGTTTCAACCTTTACTGTAGTTTTGTAATTTAGCAATACTTTTGTCAATAAAACCTGCAGCCATGTTCTGATTTCATCATAGAGGAAGATATACAGATTACATCTCATACAGGGAACATTGTCTCAATAAAGCAAAAATGTAAATTCATGCAAAGTATCATTTGCATCTTGACTTTTTGAACTTTAGCATTTCACACCGATAAAACTGTTCCACACTCTGGCTCGGCTTTTCTGTTAAGGCATTATGAAGAGCTATAATACTTCAGCTTAAAATGGTAACCAACTGAGCTAGCATTACACCATTATGTGTAGTGGCAGGTAGTTACTGTTGAGTGAGTCGGTTTAATATTGTCTTGGACGCTGCGGAGTCGTGGTCCTTTTATTTCTCTGGGCAGAGATGAAATGTGAGGAGAGCCCAGTGTGCACAGAGGCGGTCGGTCAATCCCAATTCTATTGTCTGACACCATAAACACAAATAGAGATCAATGTTACATCTGCCGTGCGATTGGCTGAGAAGTGAGTGCTTGCAGAGAGAATTGAATCCGACAGAGTCCCTAAAGCCGTAGGAGAGGCTTTGTTTCACTTGTCAGCACCTCGGTTTGAGATACATGGCTTCTGAATTAGGACAGTCTTTCAAATATTCACTTGTTGGGTGGGAAAAAGGAGCTGTGTTTTATGCGATTGTAAAACCAACAAAGAAATGTGGGGAGAGAAAAAAAGCCTGTTTTCAGATTTTAAAGCGTTGCGTTTTACTTAGGTCTTCCTACCTCCGTTGCGTCTCTCGCTCCATATAAGGAGGATTTATGAACATGTAGCCAGGCAGGGGAGGCTTGTACAGGGAATCCTCTTTTGTGACAAACCCCTTTTTAACAGTCTGTAACACAAAGACATATGGGGAAGGGAAGGAGATTACTGCAATGCCAGACAAGGTGCTGATACCAGGGGAGTGTTAATCTTCAACAGATTGGAGCTGCAGCCCCCCAAGGCCCTTTCAGTGTCTGTTTTTTTTTTTTATATCTGCATACGTCTGTTGGGCACGCACGTCCGCTACCTGCACAGACTTCGAATTAAGGTCAGTCAACTCTGAGGCAATGCTCATGTTCAGGTAGCTGTTATTAAAGCTCAATAATCTCAATTCCCCACGGGTCGAGCAGGACGGCAAGGATGGCTCGGTAGTCAGAGACGTCGTCCTTCAACCCAGCCGCCGTCATTAAAACCTTTTCTGTTAAGTTTCTGGCCTCTTGAAGGCGCTTTATGCAAAGTGTTGGATTCCTTGAAGCAACACAGGTGGTGTTCATTTTCTGAACTCCATAATAATCAGAAATGAATTTTCCCCAATTTTGTTCCAAAGGGAGTATTGAGACTATAAATCTTTTATGAAGTACCTTTCATATATCGCTGCTATATCTGCTGAATAAAAACTTGCCAATGGATACAATTGTGTGTGTCTAACTCTAAGTTGTTTGACTGGTTGAATAAGAATGGGTTTTAACCGTGCATCAGCTGCCATGTGTATTTTTTTTAATGCTTACATAAGACACTAAAAACATTGCCTTGCCTTTGTTGTAATCTTGATGAACTGCCACTGCCAAAGAAAAAAGAAAACGCCACACACCCAGGAAGAGTTGTTTGATTTGGAGGTCATTTATTACACATGCAGACTATTGATGGGAACATTAAGGTGAGTGAAGGTTTCCAGGAACAGGATGTCTTATAAACCTGCTAGAGATTTACTAACACTTTCTAGCTCTGTTGCTTGAGGTCAAATTGTTCATTTCTGCATTTTTCTGTATTATGTAATGGCTGCGGATGCACTGATCCAAATTGTGTAGCCACTTTCTAAGCATCAGTTTTTTTATAAATCTTAAATTTTGTCAATAAAAGTTGATTTTGATTTCTCTTGAGGAACTATAAGATGACTGGACATATGAAAAATATTTAAAATTTTTTGCCTTCCTTCAACAGAAGACGTTTCATTGTAAAATTTTGTTTTGTTAAGGTCTAACAGATAAAATAGCTAGAGATGGCATTTTAATTTGTCTACACCATCTTTTATGAAGGATTACAATGGTTAGCTTAGCGGCCATTACTAAAACACCAGTCTCTGCATGTAGATTTGAGAATATGAGGCCTTACTATAACTCTGAAATCCAGAACACACGCAGGTTGGAAGCCCAAAAGGATAAAACTAAAAAGGAAACTTTTATTAAGCTCTCTCTCACTTTCCTGCAGCCCGAGTGACCTCCATAGATGTTGCAATGTCATAGAAAATATTAATGTTTATGAAGCTAAGTAGAAGCTAAGTATGGTGAAAATGCTGCCTTTGAGTCTTCCCTCAGTGACAACTTCCACACCAAAGACTGTGGAAGTTGTCGTGTTAGATTTTCGAATACCCGACTTGCCCTTCAGCACTGAAATTATCTCTGATCACCAACTGTTTTTAATGTGCCAATGCTTTTGTAATTTCTCAAATTTTCTGCTAACTGTTATGTTGGGTGGAGAAAAAAAGCGTAATGTTTCTAAATCAGAAAACCATATTCATCTAAGAAAAACCTGCTCTACATTTGTCCCTAATTTCGTCCAGACTTTGTGGGTGCTTAACTTCGTTTTGAGCTTTTTATTTTCTGTCCAATTTCAGGCTTTAACCCCTAGAACCCGACGGACCCACCGGTGGGTCCAGCTGCCATGACCTCGGCTTGCTCTGTAAACTCCACGTGCCTTTAAATTTTTTTTATTTTTTAGTATCCGCTAAAAGAGGCTTTGATCTTTCAAAAACTATTCCGCATAAAGGTTTTGCCCAAAATGTTAAGTTTAAATTTATTTATACCCCCTGAGGGTGTAAGAGGTCAACATTTATTATTTCACAGCCAATAGGTGCACAAAGGGAAACGATGTTGGTTCATGGTGGCTAAAGCTTTAGAACCTCCTCTGTTTTTTCCAGATTGTCTACATAGCCGTCTTTTAGGAATTTCAGCTATGTGAACCAGCACTTCCGTCTGGGCTTTCGCTCTCTCTCCGTTCTGCATTTTAAGACCAGCGAATGGCATAAATAGAAGAAAGCCACTGAACTATATAGAGATTAAACTGTGTCGGGCATGATAAATAAGGCTCTCATGTCCCGTAGTGTCCTTAAGAACGAGAAGCCAGAACTGAGGGCCGTTTCCAGGTCTGTTGCTGCGTAATCGTTGCCGGGGTGCTTCAGGATTTAGCCAGAACCCCCTTGGAAAATGCTCTGAACGCACAGCAAGGACTTCAGCCCAGTAAAGGAGAACAACTGGGCTCAGGAGTGGTCCACTCAGCATGTTTCACCAATACTGTAGCATTATTTAACACTGTTTACTGCAGATAATGGAGCAACTTTTGAGTCATTATGGTAATTTGATGTCTTACATTAGGGACTCGCCAATAAGATGAGCTATTGGTTTAGTACGATCATTATAAGCTTAACTTGTGTGTGCTGCTAAACGTCCTTATCTGAACCTGCAGGAGGAGGAACAAAATCCACTGTTTTGGAAACGCTGTATAATAAGAAATCATGCTAAAATGAGGGAACAGTGTCCATCTGCACAGTGTCCAGACGTCCTTGTTTTTCATTCTGGTTGATGAAACAATCTTGGGAATCCTGGGTTGTTTACCGCATCTTCTAATACCAGCAGCAGGAAAAGACTATGCATTTTGCTGTAGAAAGCTAAAGAAAGACGTCTAGACAATACTCTGTGTGTGTGTGTGTGTGTGTGTGTGTGTGTGTGTGTGCAGATTAGTACATTTATATCCTTGATGACCTTCTGTAGCCGGGTTGAACAGATGGGAAGCAGGAGCAACTCTTATCACAAATGCACTTATGATAATTTTCTCTTGGTGTGTTTTCTGAAGAGAATTTATGCTGATATTGAAAAAATGATTTTCTAATCATGAAACATCTAAATGATCATATTCCTTGATAATTTAGATGTTTGTCTTACAGTAAAGCAGAAACCTAGATTTGAAATTATCCAAATTTGCCCTGATATGGGGAAAAGAAGCCACAGATAATTTTGTTTAAGAAAACGGGTCTAATCTAACTAGGATGATGTTTTGTGCCCAAATATCCATATTTGGGCACAAATATGGATATTAAAAATGGGGAATCTAGAATTCAAAAATTTAAAAAATGTTATTAAAGTATTGTGTACTGGGCCTGAAACGATTAATCGTGATTAATCAATTACTGAAATGTCAACTAATTTAGTAATTTAGCCCTTTTGTTTGTCTAGTCAATCAAGGTCAATCATTCAAGCAAAATCATCTGATGCTTATTGTTAAATTATTTAATCATCTGTTGTTCAAATCACCAACTCTCTCTGTGCAGACACGAGCCACCAAAAAGATGTAGTTGTGCTTTTTTTTTTTTTTTTTTTTTTTTTTTTTTACAAAATATAGTACTAGAGAGTTTAATAAGACGCTTGTCAGAACCCACGCTAATGAACCTCCTGCGTTCAGAATATCACTCAGCATTATACGACTATTCAGTACAGAATCACCCTCAGAGTTTCAACAATAACATAGACAAATGTTAGTGAATTTTCTCTTGGTGATCATTATTGGACCCTGAGCCTGGTCCCTCCAGCTTCCACACCGGACCAGAGAGTCTCCACTTGTTTCATCCAGAGAGCACAGAGGTCAGCGGTCGACAAGTAACAATGGACCTCGGCTCGGGGAGGGACAGAGAGGGTCACTGTTGAGAATGAGATCACACTTACTGAGCATTTGTTTTTCACGTGTGTGTGTGTGAGGGGAATACCAAGGTAGCTAGCAAACCTGCTTTATGCTGTACGAGTCTTGGTGGTCTGAGGGCAGAAAACCACCAAGATTCTTACAGCTGTTTAATTTTCCATAAAAATCTGATTATATATATATATATATATATATATATATTTTTATTTATTTGTAATAAACATATTTTATGTATTACATCCAAATTGAATATTGCAGTTATGACCGATAACCAATATTTTAGCCGATATTGAATCGAGGGGTGTCCAGATACTACTTCTGATATGATATCACTTCTGATATGAGATTGATAGCAGAGCTATGAGTACTGGCCGATACCGACATTGACCCGATTCGATATTAGGCATACTTTTACTGCTTAATTTGTAGTGTGACATGTTGGAAAAGACTTGATCAAGTGATATCATACCTAATCAACAATAGGTATGATAACTGAGCAATTTATTATTAGCCAGTGGGTCTTCATGTGGGATACAAGCGCTACTGAATAGAAATGCTGGGGCAGACTAAATGCTGGAATACTGGAGATTGAAGAATTTAGATGCAAGCCAAGATAATCAGATGCTTGTATTTTTTGGCTGATATCTGACAAATTTCTGATATCAGTATTGGATTGGGACACCTCTAATTATAACTGTATGCTGATGTTTATATATTTTTCCCTTTTGACACCTTGAAGAAAATTGTAAACCCTGCTGACTTCACAAGTGACTCACAGCTTTCAACTCCCCACAATCCTTTGCGGCATCACCATTAGCACTATTACATGCCCAAGCAAATACCACATGACCAAACTTCTCCTCCCTCACCAGAACCAAACGGCAACAAGATGGTAAAAAATATCGGTTGTTATCTGCCCAGTTTTATATATACCGATACCAATATGTTTTTAAAAAAAATTACTGTTGGACGATACTGATGTTGGTGTTAATATCGTGAATCACTAATTCTTAGATTTTGCCTGGTTTGGAACTAATTGTGTTTTTTAGGGCAGTTTTCAAGTAACATTGATAATGGCATAACAATACCAGTACTATCTCAAAAACTAATAAACTTTAAATTAGTAAAGAAAACTTCACATTGGAAGTGGAAGACATTTTAAATATCCAAAATAAAACACAGCTGAAAACAATAAATAAATCGGAAATAAAAAAAAACACACACACAATTGAAACCATAAGTAACATGGATTATGAATTCTCGGTAAACAAAATTCCCAGTCAAATATTATGAATCATCAGAATAGAAAGGATCATTAATTGCTTTACTTTGACTGGGCCCTTCTAACAAAGATTGCGTAACCTAACCAAGTTTTCAGGCAAAATAAACCCCACGCGATTGCCTCAGAGATCTCATTTCGAGTCGGATTGTTTACATTGTATAATTTTCTCATCAATGGAGTGCTCCGGCTCTCCGTTGACTAATTACTGTGCAACCCACGGGCCCCAATTAGCCCGGTCGGACTTGGGATCGATGTCTCGCTGTTTACTCATTCTCTTGGTTTAGCTGCTGAAGGTGCAGCAGAACGAGAAGAGCTTCTCATCTGCGTCTCTTGTCTTGCTTTCGATGAGGAGTGGAGGAGGCAAAGCGAGAGCTAGCAGAGCGCTGGGGTTGTGGATTCCTGCAAATTGTCCGGATGAAGAGACACTCATGTTTCACATGGCTCATCATCTCTTCTCATCTCCTCCACACTCGGTTACACATCTCTCTTTTTATTTACCGTCGCCCTCCTCCCCTTATTCCTCTCTGTTCAACTCCTCTCTTTCTCTCTGTGCCTCAGTTGCATTTACTTCCCCCCGTTTTCTTTTTTTGTCCCTCTCCCCCAGGTCCAGGATCAGTAGCATCTAATGCTTTCCACTCCGGCTGATTAAGTCGGCACATGTACCCTCTTTACATTATCGCCAGCACACATACACACTGGTGCACCGGCGTCCCTGTGGAGCTAATCAGCCCTACTCTTAGTACTCCGTCTCTCTCCCTCTCTCACTTTCCGCAACACCACTCCAGACCTAATGAAAAAACATGAGCTTTGAGAAAAACCAAGCCCAGACAGACGGATAGAAGAAACACTTAAAAGAAGGAGTAGCTGCAAATAAAGAGAAAGCAAATGAGATATAAAAAAGACCAGTTTAGCGATGTGACTTGTTTCCAGTCGATTCCAGGCTCTTTCTTGGATATAACCGAAACATTTAAAATTCAGATTCACTCATTTAGCAGCTAAACGCTGACAGTCGCCAACTGTAGCCAAATGGGCGGGTAGCACTGTGACACACCTTGGTATTGCACAGCTTCAGTCACATTTGTATCGACTGAGAAGCCCACCTCCTGATGTGTGTATGTCAAAAGAGAGAAGTGCCACATTGAGTGAATGATTTGGAGCAAACCTGGACTGAGGGCCGTCTGCCGTGCGTTCGAATGAGACAACGTGGTGAAGGGAAAGGAAAGGGCGACCGGTGCCTGATTACAAAGATGAAGACTTCCTTCAGGAGCCTCCCCTGCCTCGGCGGCCTAACGAGAAGCCGCTTCTGTAGTTAGCAGGTGTGAGAGCTGGCAGCTCATAACATCCTGTGGAGAAGAACAAAAAGGATGCTAGGGAAAGAGGAGGAGCTCAAGAAGAGACGAAGACACGTGGAAGAAACCGAAGGGATCCGAACCCAAACGGAAAAGCAGATCTGATGCGAACGATCAATTCGAAAGTGTGTGTGTATTGATGATTTGCACTTGAGAGACTCGCTATGTTACCTGCATGCGGCGAGCGGAGACACTGAATCATTACGATAAGCTGGGGGGACCTGAACATGCGTCGGCTCAAATCGATCTCCATTAAAGCCAAGAACGGCGAGAGGCAGCCAAGCTGTTGGGCTGCGGTCAGATCGTGTTGCCCGGCCTGAGATCAAGTACAAATTAAAGATGTTTATTCATCAGCTGCTGCTTGTTGACAGTCAAGTCAGTTTTTTTCAGAAGACATTGGAAGGTGTTTGGATACATGTTCAATCACCTTAACTTTAATATCGCTAAAGAAAATGAATGGAAACTAGTTAACTTCAGTTAGTAAATTCAGTCTATCTGTGTGTAATTGAGGGTGTTTTCACACCTGATAATCCAGTAGACTGTTTGATTAGGGACCAAAATTGCAACATTAGTCATAATTCCAGATGCTGCAGTTCATTTTCACACGTCCAAATATGAATTCGGACCTTCACCAGACTTCACGTTCATTGAATCAAAAACTAAGTTTTTTGGCGGACCAGAGTTTACAGTTTTGGTTTGCTTCAGAGTTCAATTGCGCATTCACATCTCCCCAAACAAACCGGGCTTTCTAGACAACCGAACCAGAGTTTGTTTAAACCGGACTAAACCGGGCTGATGTGAATCCACCCTTAAACTATGAAAGTTTAAAACAAATTTAGGGTCTTAAAATAACTTTCCAAGTTGTGAATCTCAATATTATCATCGTCGGTATTAAAAAGTTCATGTTTGGTTGAATGCCGGCGTTTGCCGTCTGGACTTAAACGGTTTCAGTGTTGTGTGAAGTCGGCCATGCCAAGGGCAGTGGAAGGTCTCCGTTCCTGTTCTGACTCTACTGTATTATTACAGTGTTTGCATTGCGACGCGCATGAACTTGAAGGAGACCTGCAGTGTAAATTAATACAACCTCGTCATGCTGCAAATTCCTCTATAGCGATACAAATAGAAACTTGAAAAGAGCTCATTTCCCATGACTAATCTACAAGAAAAGTCTTCCTGAAAGAGGGGAAAAAAACACACTCAGTTTTGGGGCTCTTGGGCACTTGGAATATTCATTTATTTGAGAGGAATTTACATGGAGCTTGGTGTTTGTGAGGCATGTGCATGTTGCAAATGCACAACTAAATAAAAGAAGAGCGATATGAATGAACATTTGCAAGTAAGAAATGGAGCAAGTTGAGCAAAAAGCCGAGCTCTCTTGCATCGGTCTAATTTCTGAAACGACAAAGAAAACAAAAAAAAAACAGTTCTTTGTGCTCTCCTGCTGCCCTCAGCACATTCCCTCTCAGAGACGGGCCGTTTCATCTGTTCTCAGTGTGTTCAGGTTAATGTAACTTCCCTCATTTACCCAAAAGGCTGCTTCTCCTCCCCATCCTCAGCGGTTGACTGAACGTCTAGAAAAAAAATCGAGCCGAGGCTCCGCCTTTCATTAATAAAACTCATGCCATGTTCACTTTGAAGTTCTAATTTATGTTCCAATAAACTTTGTCGCAACCTCACAAAGACTTTCTTTGTAAAAAAATATAGTTTTCTTGACGATCTTATCGGAGTGTGCTGCCTCTTGTCCCTCGGTGTTTGAAACTCTGTGGTTTGGCAAAGCACCGCCCGGCTTTTCTTCTAAACGACACACATTCTCAGGGCTTTTGCTCACGTTTGTCTTGCACATAGGTACTGTGGCAGAATGGAACAGTACCCAAAAGGAATTTTACTGTTATTTTAAAGCTACTAAGAACCTTTGTTTTTATGCTTAATAGCATAAATGGCATCTACTGACTCCCTGTTGGATTCAGTAGCGAGTCTTGAATGTAGTAAAGACCAGTTTTTTTTCTCTAGTTTTGCATAAATGCATTAAGCTGTGGTTTGTGTGCAGTTCTTATTCTGCTGTAGCCATATTAAGCAAAGTAAAATTGTCAGTATTCATAAATCAACCAGTTTTGCTCTGTGGAAAGCTAAATAAGAAATCCTTATCTTCCTGAGAACAATATGCACCATATTAAAAGATGGAATGGGAAAATTTAATATGCATTTCCAAACATTCAATTCATCTAAACAGGAAACTAAAATCCATACAAACACAGATTGACTAAAAAAGAGCAACAACACCAATGAATTTGCAATCTGCTCGGTAAAATGCTGATTAATAACAGAAAAAAAAATCAGCTACATGAGCTATATGAGTTAAAACTAACTCAAGCCAAACATTTATCAGTGTTATACCGGTTACCCACAAGTTCAAAAGAACAGTATTTATTTATTTTATAATATTAAGCTTTTGTTGTATACTACCAAAGTGCTTTACAGGACATCAAAGAAAATAAGAGCAAAAACCTTTTTGCTTTTTTCTTAAAAAAAAAAAAAAAGAGAAATCTTCATATCATAAGCGCTTAAAAGCATTTTATAAGAAAAAAAAAAGTCAAAATGCAAATGTAAATTCAATCTCACACTTTAAATCACTCAGCTGTGATCTTGTAAACCGTTTACTGGAGTCTTTGATTAAAAGCTGCACTAAACTGTTTTTCCGTTGTGCCTTAAAGGAGCCTTGATTTACAATACCATTTGTGTCCATCGCCCTCGCTCATGCTTGTAATTCATACCGTCTACTATGAAAGCTGAAGCTGGCTGATTTTTGAACTTGTGTTTAGCTCGCAGGGCTTCATGCAGCCTGCAGTAAAAATCGATGTGTTGAGAAGCAGAGCTAGTTATTGTTAGTAGTTGTCCAAAAGGGCTTCCAGGCAGGGGCCAGCTGCTTTTAACTATAGGAGTCTGCTGCTGCTGCTGCTGCTGCTGACTGTGTACCACAAATGTTCAAATGTAAAAATAGGAACCCATTTCCTAATAAGCAGATTCATTCAGTCTTGTCAACATTTTTTAATTCTTCCTGTTAGTAGGAAGTTATTCAGTGTTTTTCGTTAAGCTAATGCTACTTAGCCTTTATTTTAGATTTTTTTTTCTGTTGACTAAAGTGTAGAAATGTTTGGCTTTTATTTTTATAATATTTAAAATTCTATTAATTTTTACCACAAATCTGTGATTGTATTTTTTATGAGGTGATAAAATTCTCTCTGCCGTTTCTATAAGAACTAGTTTCTTTACAATAGCTTTTTTTTTTTTTGAAGAGTAAATCATGTTACTAAATTGCTCTCTAACTCTTCCAGTCTTATGAACCAAGTCCTTCCAAAATCCAGCATATATGTTTCTGCAAAGCAGCATTGTTTTTGTCATTGTTTTCTCGCCAATCTTAACCATTGACTGGATCTTTTTGCAAAACATGTCAGATGCGCAGTGATTTATGGCTCTTATGTTTCATAACTGAGCTAAATGGCTTAAAAATGTAGCTAACCTTCAGCAGGTTTGTTAATATTACTTTAGCTAACTGTCAGCGTGTTAGCTAATACTCTACAAAACATGCTGAGGGTTTGCTAAACCAATATTAGCTAACATTCGAGAGGTTAGCCAATACTACTTTACTCAACCTTCAGCACGTTAGCTAATACTACTTTATCTAATCTAAAAGTTACTGCTTTTGTCTTCCACTTATTTCATTTGAAGCACAAACTGTCACTGAAAATAGCTAATTTTGAGTCGTCTTCACTCAGAAATCACTTCCACACTGAAGAGTGTAATTGTTATGACCTGATGTTGCTCAAGTTTGATCTTTTTCTTTGGGTTTTTGACTGAATCGTTCCTCGTCAGGGTCAGTAAAGCTGAAAAAAGTTTGATTACCATCAACAAGCAGTTCCTCTCTTTATGCTTCATAGATGTTATAATGTTAGAAGTTTCTTTAATGTGTTGATATAAAATAGAGAGGAGGATATTCCCAACAACTTTGACTTTTCCTTCTTTCACACACAGTAAGCTGGACTCAGATTTTATTGGCCTCCTCATTTAGGAAGAATTAAAACTTTGTTTTTCAGGAAATTGTGAACAGCCTTATCAGAATCTGATCCAAAGCCTTTAAAAATACAATAATAAGAAACCTAGATGGTTTTTATAATAGAGAAACATTGTAAAAGTCCTAAAGATCACAGACACTCTGCAACAGGTACCTGTCAGTATTGGAACATTCTAGGATCTTATAGCGCTCCGTCTGGCTCTGATGTCTGGGGCTGCTGGTTTTTATAGACTGACATTTCTGGACCCTGAAGTTGAATTTTCCCTCCCCGGTCTGTAAATGACTGACACCTGAACTTCTCCTAACACTTCTCCAGAGAATGGAAAGTCAGGAGTAATTTTTTTTTTATTGCCGTCTTTCTAAAGTTGAAATTTCATTTGATTTTTTTTTTTTTTCTTGCAGGTTTGTATTGTTGCTTTTAACCAACTTGTTTTGCTTGTGTGTGTCTGTGCTGCAGATCTGATCCACTGCACCAATGAGATGAACGTGAACATTCCCCAGCTGGCAGACACTCTTTTCGAGAGAACAGCCAACTCAAGCTGGGTGGTGGTCTTCAAAGCCCTCATTACCACCCACCACCTCATGATGTACGGCAACGAGGTACGGGACACACACACACACACACACACACACACACACACACACACACACACACACACACACACACACACACACACACAAAACCCCTCCAGGGCCGTCTGTGCCAGACTACATCAATAAGCAGTGTTATTACTCAACTCTGTCTGGCATGTTCGTAAATACAAACACATTAGGATGTTTTATTCATGTCCGCGTCGTCGGTTTGATCAGAAGGAAAGCCGACGTGTGTGGGATCGAGACGGCACGCGGAGGAACCGAGGACGCACGCGACGGACACAAAGCTCGGAGTGATTGAAACGGCTCCGGAGTGCGCAGAAATTAATTGGCTCAGTGCGAGCTAAAGGCAAGATGAGGAGACGGGGATGGAAGCAAATGAATAATCAAACGAATTAGCTTCAGAAAAAAAAAAAAAAAACATTGCTGGAAAGATAGACGGACCCGCCGCCCTCTCTGTAATCTGACATGAAAATTCAGCTACATGGTCTGTCCTTATTTGTCTTCCTTACTCTGCAGTGCGTAGAGTCTTCACGCCTCTTGAGCAATTTATTTTGCCTGGTTGCAACTTTGAATGCACGGTACCAACATTGATTTTACCTGATATTAATTTGCTTTTAACGCATCAATCAGATAAATCTCTGCCGATATAAACAACCGATATTTGTTTATCTTTTTGTCATCTGTTTCTGTTCACTTTTGTTTAACCTCGATGGTGTCGAAACGATTGTGAAAAATACATGTAATATCTGTAAATATTGGTTGTTGTTAGAGCTGTGTAATAATATTGATTTCGCGATATATATATATCGATATTTTCTTTCCTAGAAGAAAATCGATATTCATCCGCAAGTATCGTAACATCCAGCTGTCACCTTGCTCACTCACTGCTTGGTTCGCCGGGAGAGTGATTAGGTCATCAGGCTTAGAGTGATTCCTTCAGATGTTAAGTGTCGAGGTTAAAAAGGTATCAAACTATTCAGAGCAGGGTGCTTGGTGCACTTTATTTACTTTACAAATGCATGTAAGCTACAGTTTATACTGTTTAAATTAAAAGAAACATGTTTTCTCACCACTTCTTCAATTCATTTTGTCCAGTTGTCGACTTTAAGTCTGTGTCCATGTCCAACCACAGCCAGGTATTGTGTAGTTGGTGCTTTTAATCAGTTTTCAGTTAAATTAATTCAATCCAACTCTATAAAAGTCACAAAATGTCACCAAAATCACTCTGTTCCTCTAAAATGTTTCAGAAAATTGCAAAAGTTTATTGAATTGTATTGTTTGCTGAATATCACAATATACATCACATCGTGAGCAGAATGTCGTGTATCGTATCGTATCGTAAGATTATTGTATCACTACAGCCCTAGTTGTTGTCCATAATAGCTAATTTAATATCAGCTGTTGATATTGACCCAAATTTTCAAATCAATGCTTTTATGGTTGCAATCACAAACTTTTTGTTAAAATTCAGATTTTAGGCGACAAACAATTATTTCAGTATTCAATTATTCTATTGATTATTTTTGACGATTAATGGATTAATTGTGTAGTCATTTAACTAAAGCTTTTTTTATTCAAAATTAGAAATGCACCAAAATGCAAATGAACAAATTCAATTCCTTTTTAATAAGAAAATAAACATTTTACTGCCTGAAATGCAATAACATGACATTTCTTTTTGTGTATTTTTTTAAATCTTTTGTTAAAAAAAATATTATTTTTTGTACAGTTTTGCCTGGAGCACTGCTGAGTCTTTTTTTTTTTTTTGCACAAATGGTGTGTTTTTGAATCTCTATGCTCCAGTTTACGGTTAATCAATTGCTAAGTTGGTTGATATGCCAGTAACCGATTAATCATGAATAATATGATTAATTGTTTCTGCCCCAGCTTAAATAACATCCAGTAGAACTACGGGTGCACCGATTGCAGAGTTCTGGCCGATCACTGGTACTGATATTTTTAAATAAAAAAAAAAGCCTGACGTACCAATTTTGAGAGACGCCAATATTTTAGACAGTTTTTGTGTTTGCCTGAAAAGTTATTAAACTTATAAACAAAGTCTCTTGTTCTTAACCCCTAAAAACACCCTGTAAAGGAGATATTTGCATTTTTTTAAATTATTTTCTAATTTATTCAAAGCAGATCTTCACATTACATATTCCAGTTTGCATTTTTAGTGATCTTCAAATTTGCAACCAGTTAATTATTCAAGTCGTTCCCCTTGAGAGACAACAAGTTTCGCACATTGTGTCTTTACGTAATATTCAGATGAATTTGTGGCGTTCTAGTGGTTATAGTGGCTCGTCTCTGTGAAAACAGCAGTGGAAGCTCGACGCCGCTTTGTCTTTTATCGTACTGAATCGTCCGAGTGATTTGCAGACAATCCTGTTTAATCGCCACCAGCCTGTATTGTAAATCAGAGCACTTCTCAACCAGGTAGGGGGTGCCAGAGCTCATCCAGCACTCAACTTAATTCAGGGTCAAAGAGATGATTCCAGCAGAACACACGCTGCTGTCACTGCGACACGCCGTTTCACCCAGACAGACCAAACACAGTCATGCTTTTCGGCGGTTATCGTGAACCACCTGCTGGATTCAGCAAGTGGAATAACAGCGAACAGTCACAAACATCACACACCTGCTACTTTTGTTTTCCTTTTTCATTATGGAACGGGGGAGTTTTACAAAAACCTTTAAGCGCTACTGCAGACATGCAAATAAGTTTGGAAGTAGAGCAGTATTTTCCAAGCACAGAGTGAATGGATTAATTAAAACAACAGCTGGGAACTGATACAATGATGCCTAGAAGGTTTTGGAGACGCAAACCATTCCGGTTTTAGTAAGCTGTAGATATTCTTTGATCTGTTTGGACTTCATCGTGTTTATCTGGATCAGCCTGTGCTAGCTTGTCAGCATGGTGGCTTTTTCAAATAAGATTTTTGCTGGAAAATAGACATAATTAGATTCCTCTGAATGTCCGACTATCTCCTTTAAAGGAAGCCCATTGTGCAGAAGGTTTCTGTTCTGACAGTGTGACTCACTGAATGTAAAACCACTGAATCAAGCCCGGCGATTGGCCGTTCATATTAATACATCCTTTCTTCTGCTTTTGGTGGATTACTGCATTGAAAATCCCCCTTTTGGGATTAGGAAACCACCCACAACAAAGTGATGTCACTGAAGTTGAGCTCATTGCTCAGACCTACTGCGGTAGATTTTACTGATGAGGCTTTCATCACCAGGCTCATTTCTGGGAAACTCCTGCAAAGTAAATTGATAAAATGAACTATAAACTAAGCACAAAAATAATAATAAAAAATAACCTAGTGTAGGCAGCTGTCAGATCTGGTGTTGGGTGTTTTATAGTTGAATTCAATTGAAGTCATGATTATTTCTTTGGTGCAGATTTAAATTTAGACCCATTTACATTTTCCACAAGATATAAAGCAATAATACAAAGATAATCAGCAAACAAAACGGTTCTTTTTCAGATAATGTCAACAGATATAAGCTTCAATTCAGATCTGTGCTGCTTTTGTACTTAAAAACTGGTATGTAAAATAGGTGCTAATGAATTACACACCTAGGCATGGGCTGGTAGCTTAAAAAGTCAATTTCAAAACCACTTACAGTTTAAATTTTATATGGTGAGCAGACGAAAAGTCCCTTTTCCAATTATGTTGCTGTTAGCCGTCAGTCACCTGTTATGTGTATCATGCCTAAATATTTAGAAGGATTACTCTATCGGTTTAAAAACAAGCCAATTCAGGAACTTTGTCCCACAGCACAAAATAAAATCTAGCACTAAGATGTGCTTTACGAAGCAAATGTTAGCATGACTGTTGGTTGAATTAAAAGGTCTTTCAGTAGGGCAAGGAGACATCGCTAATAAATTAGCTTTCTGTAGCTCGCCACTCTTCCACGCATTAATCTGCAAAGAGCAGAAAAACGAGACATTTTTTTAGTAGTGAGCACATTTTACTCTTGTTAGTAAATTCAATAGACATTTTACAAAAATATTTAGTTATCATCCTCCGTAGTTTTTTCTGCTGCATTTTAGTGCAGAAACGCAACAACTAATCCTGCTGTATAAATTGTCCAGCATTTATTTTTCACAGATATAAGGATGTCTTCATCCTTTATCCATAGTTTTCACACACATACATACACATAAAAAAAATTCAATTAAGTTTCTGTAGCTGTCAGTTTTTTTTTAAGTGCCTAACAAGC
Source organism: Poecilia mexicana (assembly GCF_051168715.1). Lineage (NCBI taxonomy): Eukaryota > Metazoa > Chordata > Actinopteri > Cyprinodontiformes > Poeciliidae > Poecilia > Poecilia mexicana. The sequence continues at coordinate 7,704,363 of NW_028263387.1, forward strand.
TAAGAAAACAACAATAGAAATTAGGGAAAAATGCTACTACGTTACATGGCCTTAAAAGCCTGTCTAAAGAAACGAGTCTTCACTTTAGTCTTCAAGTTTAGTCAGAGGTGGTGCGACGGTCTGGAGGGAGTTTGTTCCAGAGTCCAAGTGCTGCCACCGGAGAGACCCTCTGATCCCGAAACTTCACCCTTGTTCTTGGGACATCTAATAAAAGTTGATTTGATGACCTCAGGGATCGCTCAGGTACAGGAAGACTTAAAAGGTCACATAAATCTGGTGGGGCAAAGCCGTTAAGAGCTTTAAAATCAAACGGTAAGATCATTTCCAAGATGGACAGGGCGCCGGCGTAAAGAAGGGCAGGTTGAAGTCGTCGTTGAGACTGAGGGAAGTCCAAGATAATGTAAAGTTTATTACAATAATCGAGCCTAGGTTTTGCAAACATGTGATTGGACCTTCTCTAAATCGGTGTGTTTAAAAAAAAAAGAAAAAAAAAAGAAAAGACTTGACCCCAGTCAATTTGAGGTTGAAAATACTTGCACTCATATTAATCTTTCTTGTGATCGAGGGAAGAGTGTAGCGCTTCAGGAGCCAGCTGATCGGCAGTGTGCAGCTGTAGGAACGGTACGATAAAGTTTAGAAGATTTGAAATGTTAACTCTTTAAAACCTGGTATAAAGACCTTGCTTTAATGATCACCAACAGTGACGATCAACACGCTCAACTGTGAGCCTCTAAATGGAAATAACTCATGAATAAATTTAGTTTTACAAAAACTACATTTATTCTAGACCTGGTTAGCAAAAATCCTATTTTTTTTTATTTATTTGAAAACCTATTTTTGTCTTTTTAACCTTACGACCAACTTCAGTACGGCCCAGTTCTTGTACAGACCGCAGTCTGTTCGGTTTGATGCGTTTGGCCTCCAGCTTCCTTTCGATGATGGCGGCAGACCTTAAAGAGCATCATCAGATCAGCTTGATAAGTTTGTGTTTGGAGCTCCAGGCTGAGCCGAACCACCTCCTCTACATTCCGGACATCATTACCGAACAGGCCCGCAAAGCGAAGTGAAAAAGAAAAGAGAGAAAGAAAGGAGATACTGACTGGGATTTTAAGCCAACTTTAGTTCTGGGACTTTTTTTTCCCCTCTCTCCCCCATTTGGATTTGTTGTATATTTTAACTTCAATCTGATGTCGGTCGGTTTCCCCAAAGAGTGGGTGCGGACACGCCACAGCTCTCCGTTTCGTTGTGTGCCAGCCTGCTAAAACCAGAAGTTGTTACGAGTGCAAACATTACGTAATCCTAACAACCCCCTCTGTCTGATAAGAGATCTTAATCACAAACTATAAAACAAAAACAACACTGCTCTCGTGAAGACCACAAACAAAAACAGGACAAACCTCAACCCGAGTGAAGTTGCCACACTTAAACAAGCAAAGCCCTGTAACGCCGACACGCCCCGCCAAGCGCATTCCTTTTAATTTCCTCCAATTTGGGGAAGCATTCCTTCCCTTTTTTAGACGGGGGTCCGCTCCAGTCCACGTTGCGTAATGCTTCCCTTTTGATGTCTCTCCGTTTTATTGCGCTAACATAAATTTCCTCTGAAAAGAGGAAGAGCCAAGTGTGAGATTGTTGCAGCTGATCCAACCAAGCGCCAAAACAGCCACTGCTTTTAAATCTTTTTTTTTTTTTTTTTTTTTTACTTTCGTCTCAGATGTTGTGTTGGTGCTCTGAGACCAAGCGGAGCCTTTGAATGATGACGGATAGATAAGCTGTGGTTTCCACAAACATGGCGTCGTCGTGAGCTGTCCCTCTATCCCAGAAAAGGATTGGAAATTCCTGCAACCGTTTTTTTTTTTTTTTTTAGATAAATGAAATCATGCTAAGTAGGTCACTGCAGCACAGCAGGAAGTGGCTGAGAGGTATTCCCGAACTGTCGGCTGATTTCTCTCCGAATCATCGCTGCAGATTGAACCTTTTGATTCCGTGTCACACTGTGCCTCCACACTGATTGCGGCGCTACGCTAATTGCCTTCTTCGGCGTTCAGCACCCCAGCAGCTGATAATCGTCGTGTCTTACTGCGCTGATTGAACTGTGATGGATAATAACTAATCTGCTTTATTTAAGAGAAACCGTTGGGATCCTTTTCTCTTAATCTAGATTTATTGTTTACCATTTATTTTTTGATTTATTACCCGCTGCAGGCTGGCGAATTTAAAGCAACGCGTCAAATATTCCCATTCGCAGCTCAAACTGCTGCATTGTCCAATACGGGTTATTATTTAATTTGGCCTGTTGAAGGTAGATAAGCCAAAGCTTTGAATACCAAATGTATATTGTGCAGTTCTATAATCTTGTTCTACAAATTAAAGGCACGAGGCCATGTAAGCATTAATAATTCAGCTGCCACGGGCATTTAAAATGCAGTATTTCATCGCCGATGCACTGCTGCTGCACTTATTAAATGTAGGAGCTAACTAAGTGTGCAGTGCAGTAATTGAAAAAATCTCGCAGCCTCTGTATACTGCGGCTGGTTTCTGTTTCAGAGGCCGGTAAGTGATGATTCAGGCCGTGGCATGTTCTCATCAGGCCTGTCAGGACGGCGGTGCTGACCCAGGCTCAGGGGGGCCAGGGGCCCGCGCTCCCTCGCAGCCAGAGCATCCATTATTGTCGAGGCGGAGGGAAAAGAAGCCCGGCAGTAAAATTTCCAAACTGCAAACCCTGGGAATTGGGGTCAATAGACTTTATATTTCCCTTAAGGTGGCGGTTTGTTGAACAAAACTTGGCTCAGAGCTCTGTCTGGTCAACTCTAATGGAAGTAGAGTTCATTTTAACGAAGAAAAGTCGTCACGTAGGCCACAGACGGCTTATCGTGGAGGTGGATGATGAAGCAAAGCAGTGGGTTTTTCCAACCAGGATGTGCATGCATCCTTAAGAAGTCTTAAATTCATAAAAATGTAAGTTAGCCGTAAATATGTCAATCACAGGTCTTAAATTTTGTTGTGACGGAACTATTCTGATCTCGTTCATGTTGGTTTCTTATTTGGGACTTTTCTGTCAGGCAAACATTGTAGTCACCCGCAAACGCAATCACTGCGTTCTGTGACTCGAGGCGATTGCGGCTAGCTAGCTAGCTTTTTTTTTTTTTTGTCATGCCTAAAATGTAAATTTATAAATTTTTTTGTGAATATATTTTATGTGTGATGCTATTTTCAATATGTGCTAAAAAGCTTGACACAACTACAATATAAATAAATATGCACATTTCTTTTGTACATTTCTGCCATGATGGAGCTCTGAAATGTTATTGCTAAATGGTCTTAAAGTCTTAAAATTGAATTTGTAAAACGTGCAGAAACCCAGTCCAACAGTAAAGACCTTACTTGGTTACTTCCTGAAGTGACATAACCAAAACCTTGAGTTTCACTTCCTTTTCCTAAGACTTATAAATACTCACAGGGCTTCCAGGGATGAAGGAAACGCTTAAAAGAAGTGACACAAGAATATGTGACAAGGAGGAAGAGCACAGATTAGAGTGAAAGCAGACACTTTTAAGGAACATGGGCGGGTTGTGATATCGGTCTTAAATTTTATTCATAATGGTCTTAACAAGGTTTTAAAAAGTCCTAAATCTGAGGTCGTGAAACCTGAATAGACGCTGTTACAGACGCTCTTCGTCGGATCTGACGGAGTAATCTTTGAAAAGACGAATGGGCATAAGTTTCAGTCTGTAGGTTTGCAATGGCCAAAACTGGAGCGAGGCTGATTATAAATGCATACCACACTTTTCAGATTATTTATTTAAAAGAAATCCATATGATGGTGACCTTCTAGCTCCCATCCATTTCACTATTCTTCAGTGCTTTGTGGCCGTCTATCACATAAAATCCCATTCATGAAAGTTTTTGGGTAGTATTGTGACAAAACCTGAAAAATGAAATACCTATGAATACCTGTGCAAACCACCATGTGCTGCTTTCTCTCCTGCTTGGACTATGCAGCTGCTTTAAATGCATCCAGTTTCCAGCTCGTGTCCTCTCTAATGTATTCAGCTCTGGGCTTTGGAAAAAAAAAAAACGTGGGGATTTGCCATTCAGAGCAAATGGCAGGTGAATTAAGTTTTAATATCTCGTCTTTGCCTCGGCTGCCGTATTCGTTAAAAGGTTTTCGGATGGTGATTGGAGTAATGGAGAGTTTTTAGTGGCTGTGTGCGGCAGGTATTGATGCTCGTTTAATTTTTCACCTGCAGTTTTTTTTTTCCCCCCTCTCTGTTGGGTAGCTCCCCACTGGGACGGCTCGGTCGATATCTTTGACAGCAATTTTACTTTTCTGTTGCTATAAACCTTCTCTTCTGCTGCAATCTCACAAGAACGTTGCTGAAGGATCTATTATCGCGTTTTCACTCCCTGGAGTTTTCGACAGACGGATTAATTTGAGCTTTCCACATGAACTAATGGCTGAAGTTTAAATTGTCCAATAACTACATGGAGGCGTTGCGATGAGAGCCTTGACCCGACTCCCCGTCTGGCTTTTGTGCCAGTTCTTATCATTTGTCAGCTTGTTCCTGTCCTTCCAATACTTTTTCCTTTTTTTTTTAAATCAAAGACCAGTATGTACCAAAAACAATCCAGCAGGAAACTCCAAACAATGACTACGAGAGCCATTTTCCAGCCGCGCTGCTTTTCTGGCTTCCCCCAGGGAGTCGTCTGGACCCATCCCCCCGGGGACCGTCCGGTGGTCCGAGGACCGAAATCTGAACGGGGTCCCCGGAGAGGCCGAGAGGAACTAATGGCAAATGGAAAATCAGAGAGAGTGTAGCAGCCAGAAAGATGCCATGTAAAACGGTACTGGAGATAAGTGCTGGAAGACGAGAGAATCGGGTCGTGTTCAGGTCAATGTTATTTTAAAATACTTATTTAAAGCTTAAAAGCACAAAATGTATCTTCCCCCCTTTGCCCTCCAATAAAAAAACAAACAAACAAAAAAAAACAAATAAGTCATGCAGAATGACTTGAATTATTGGAGGGAGATTTAATCCAATCAGATCTAATTTTAGTCATAATTCAGTAATAAAATGGTGGGTCTAGTTTCACAACAATAAAAGTAAATGTTTAGGTATTATTACGCAGTAACTTTTACTTCATTCTATCTCAGGATAAAAAGTTCTGATGGAAGTGACCTATGTGAACATGTATTTGATATGAAAACTTTTAAATCACTGCTGGCAAATCATTCTCTGTACCTCTTTCTCTACTTTCTTTACTGCTGCTTTTGTCTCAGGAGCAACAAGGTTATGCGATTCCCATCTAGGATATGGCAAGACCTTTTACCAAATTATTCTTATCCTCGCTTCTGTTTGGAAGTAATTTTCTTAATCCCACAGACTGGGTTTTAAGATGGGGAGAGACTGAAAGAAGGATCTGTCAACTAAATATCTATAAATCCATTCTTCCAAGTAATAATGCACATTTCAAAATCCAGAAAAAAACATTCTTCCTTTCCACAACTAACGGCTGTTTTCATTACACCCATCTAAACAATAAAATCTTTTTAAAATTAAAATTCTTACTAGCAGAAACTTGAAGCAAAACTCATGTTTCAAATGGAAATTAAGAGATGGGTATGTTTCTGATTAGATCTTAAGACGGTTTGCCATAAGCACTTAAAGCTTCATTCAAAATGAGCTGTTTTAGGGTCTGTTGTCACTTTAAATCCAACTAATCTGCAGCTGGCCACGCCCCCCTCCTACTCAACATATAACATCAGATGTGGAGATGTGGAGTTATACAACTGTACATCTTTGATAAGCATTAGTAGAGCCTCCTGCACAACCAACAAGAATGCAGCAAGTAGTTACAGGATGGTAAGTCGGCAACAAAACATGTCTTTTCCAGCAGGCATTGTACAGTGCATACGGTGGGATAACCAGCTGACCAAATATCCTGGAGCTCAATTTGGGTTGCTAGGTAACGGTCCAGTGCCCGTAGATTATTACTTAACAATCAGGAGGTTTTTTGAAATGCTTTGTTTTCCAGACACCAAAAACATATTCACGTTTTGCCAAAAAATCAACACAAGCGTTTGGGTTGTTTTTAGAAGTCATAAAAAGCCAAATGGAAGTGCAAAAATTATTTAACTACTTTTTAGCATTGATCTGCCCTTTTAAGGTGAAGAGTGATGGCGCCTTAACTGAAAGCATCATAAAGGGACTTTTCTCTGAGACCTCCAAGCTGTAGCCAACACAAAAGCTGAGAAGACTTCCACATTGATCATTGAAAGTCAACAGCTCGGCCTTCGCTTAAGCCTTCGGCTTTTATCAACACCTTAACTTTCAGCTGATCCCAAAGAAATAACATTTCAGACGTCTCCCTAAGCTCTCACGTGAAGAGAAACCTTCACAACTTTCTGTTTTTTTTTTCTCACTTTGCTTAGAGACCACCTAAATCTTCCCAGACCTTAATGTACCATCTCACACAATGCTGTGAAACCCCTTTTTTTTTTTTTAATTAGTTTGTTTTCAAGGGCATGCTGGAAAAGAAAAAAAAAAAGACTACTACCCATCATCCTTTTCTTCCTCTGTGCAGAGCAGTTCTAAATGCCAGAGGGGGGAAATTACAGTGTGATTGATTGTGACTCGGTGCATAGGGAATCAGGATAGAGAGCTGTGGTTCTTTACATCCAAACCTCAGGCTGGGAAAGGCGGCGAGCGAGACGGAGGGTGGGATGTGTAAGGGAGTCATTCAGGACACGAGGGGAGACTGGGCACGGTCAGGCGAGGACACCGGCAAAACCGCTGACGACGGCAGGACGCGCCGCTTTTCTTTCTTGTCCCACAAAATGTTTCTGCGGACGGAGGGGGAAGGAAAAGAAGTAAATTCAGGCAGAGCTTGCTTGGGCACAACACTGGTCGCTGTGAAAGTTACAGCCCATTTGTTTCGTTGACGTCACAGGAGCAACGTCATTGCCACACTCCCTCTGCACCTTTTTTGGAGGGGCCAGGGGAGAGGGGAAGGAAAGCGATTGGGGGCACAGGCAGAGGGACAGATTAAAATGAAAATTGTGCGTTTTGTAGGCGTCCGAGTAGAAGAATGCAAGGAGGGAATAAAAAGATGTAGAAAGTGCTGACGCAGAAGCTCCCGGCCAAAAGGAGGACGTTGTTTGCTCGAGCTGCCGTTCAAGGAGGTCACCGTGACTGTTGGCGGCGGTCGCCGATGGTAATTGGGAAAAGCTTAAACGGCGGCGTCGCACACGTGTTTTTCGTCCACTGCTGGAACACAAACGGAAACGATTAGCAGCACACAGGAGAAGATGGATGATGGATGTGCATCAAGATGCCTGCTGTTTAACTTCAGAATATCCTGTCTTTACGAAGTGAAAACTTCATCAACTGACACATTTCTAAAATAATCCACATAAACAAGAAAACAGATTATTCAATGATGGAATAAAAAAATGTTTTGTTTTTTTTCTTCCTTTCCCACTGAGCTCAGCAGGCGCCACAGGCCACCAGCCTGCTGGGTCCTACAAGCCAAACACAGATTCTCCCAGTCAGAGGGGCCTGCATACTGGTTTTGCATTCACTTCTCGAAATGGACAATTTCCAGTGCAGTGAACTCATGCCACCTGAACCTCGTCATACTTTGTAACCTTATCGTCACAAACTTCAATGTATTTTATCTGGATTTCATGTGATGGACCAAACCAGAGTACTAAATTATTATGTAGTGGAAGAAAAATAGTGCATAATATTGACAGAGGAGCGACTGTCAAAGTTTGGATTTTGTGTAAAAAGTTGTGCTTGTAGTAATGAGCACTGAAGTTCTAGATTCCTAAAAGCAGCTGCTGTTTTATCATGTTACAGACTATGAATGCCATTTTTAGACTAGGGTTGAAACGATTAATCGTGATGAATCGATTATTGAAATAATTTCCAACTAATTTAGTAACTGTATTCAGACTCTGAAAATGTGCATTTCCTGAAAGGACAACACCCTCATAGCTGTAATTACGCCTAAACTGTACAAAGATATATACATTTTGCATTTAGGCTAATAATCAAAAAGCCTTCTTCCCAAAATTCCTCAAGTGGAATAATTTGAGCTTCATCTAATTTAAATTCTTTGAAAAAAAAAATAAAATTCAATAAAAAATCCTCTTCAAAACGCCTTTTACTGTCCAATTATTAAACAGTCGATGCAAAAATTAATCAATTATTCTTACTTAAAAAGGGAGCTGAATTATTTATTTGCATCTATTAATGTAATTCTAATCTTTAAAAGAAAAAAGGCTTCCGTGGTCAAATGAAAAACCTGAAGAAAAAAATCTGATTAATCATCCGAACAATCGATTACTAAATAATTGTTTGTTTGCATTCCTATTTGAAATGAGGATGCCACTCTACTACGCTCCATGTGAAAACCCAGTCACAGACCCAGACGTATTTTTCTTTAAAAACGACTTAATAGTGTTGTTTTTTTCCCTTTTTTCTTTCAATACTCCACTCTCAGTTGATCCGTTTTGATTTTATCCAACACCTTTCACTTATCCCGCTATCTCTGACAGGAAACATTCTCGCTGCTTCTTATTTTCCATATCTTTACTTCTCCCGCAGTGAACCCTGCTGTGGCAGGCGGGGGGCCGGTGCTGCCAGTGAATTAATAATGACGCTCGGACTAATCCACAGAATGTGGAATATTTTCAGTCATATAGGGCAGTGTGAATTCTATTTCAGAAGCTATGGGGGTGTTTTTCCCCTTAAGGTGCTCTTCATTTCATGTCTTTTTTCTTTTTTTGTAGTTGTAGGCTCTACTTGTGAGATGTTGCTCTTCCAGGCTGTCCTCAAGTGTCAAGTTTAATTGGAAGAACACTAATTAGCTCTGTGGGTAGCGCTAGTATCCATAATTGAACCCAAACCCTTAAATCTACTGTACCACTGTATTCATTTTGTGGTTAATTGCCAAAACTGGCAGGTTTCTTTGTGGGACATCATAGTATTTATTGAAATAAACAAATCTTTTTCAGCTCAGAAGTTCAAACGGGGGCAAGCATGTTCATCAACAAAGAATGTTGTGGAGTGTGACTCGCTACCAAAAAATACGTAAAACGCCTAAAAGATAGCATTTTGATTGGGATATGCTGCTGCAAGTTGAAACTGCAACAAATGCAATTTCATAACCAACAGTGTTGTGGTTCACAAACTGGTCACTCTTTGAACCAGTGCAGGAACCATTTAGGTTTCTTCTGCTAAGTGGCCATGTCATACAAAGTTGTTGGTTTCTTGAAAAGCAGCTGAAGTTCTTTGTGTTTTAACGTCCAGATTCTTGACACAGCCGAGAGAAAGCGACTCTAGTGAACAATTGCTGCGCAAGAGCTGTAAACGGCGTTATGTCAGAGCCTTGAGGTAGAAATGTTGGCCTGGAACGTGTCCAGGCCAACTGAGACTTGGAGAGTACTCTGTTTCAAACAAGAGCCAATGAAGTGGTTCCACATCTGCTCTGGAGCTGGTATAGATAAATCGTCTTTTTTTTCTCTCTCTCTCTCTCTCTCCACAGCGGTCCTCCACATAATGCTTCAAAACACTGGAATGACTCTGAAATTATATTTTAGATGTGGTAGTTACAGTGACCTTAATGGCATGGCTGTAAAAGAGCAGTCCAGTTCTTTGAAGGTAGTAGAGCTGAACCAGATATGAATAGATTTAATAGTGCGATACTCTGTATTCATGGACTTTATTGCCCAGCCCTAACCATGTAGAGCACTGTTGTTAAGCTAAACCACTGCAGAGCACTTAGTGCTGATAAAGCACATTGGTAAAATTAACATGATTATTTGCCTAACAAAGTATTCAATTTAATCTCATTGGAGATTGTAATTACATGCCATCAAAATGACAACTTAAATGAGAAACATGTTTGAAAGCAAGTGGAAATGCCTTCTGATGGGAGCACTGTTAAGGTAGGCTTGGTCGACAACTATGGTATTTTCTTAGAACACTGTTTAGTGATGGTGTTATAATATAAACCAGAGCTGAACAGGGGGAATTATACATTGCGTTTGAGATTAAACTTTACAGATGAATATCGCTACAGATCCCTAACATTTGAAATCTAGAGTGAGTGAATATCTGTGGTGCAACGTAACATCCTGGCAAGGTGAAAGGGTAAAAAAAACTAGCATGCTGCTGTTATGGTTTGGCTAATTATATGGCATTAAAAATAAGATTTCATGTAGAGGATGAAAAACATCCCACTTCAGTGACTGTGGAACAGGATCTCAATTAGATACCCTGTTCTATAAAGCATAGAAATAAAATTAAAACATTTTCTTCAACCATGTTGCATGATTGAGTATAAAGTGTAGACGTTCTGGTTCAATAATAGTGAGACACTTTTATCGTAACTGCAACTAGATCTGTATGGTTCAATGAAGCACTTCAACGAAAGTGAGATAGAAATGGCGATAAATCATGACACAAATTAAATACGAGTTTAACCAAATTACCATAAATCACACATATGCTCTTATGCTACAAAATTACATAAGTCCAACTGAAATGTTGCAGCAAGGACCTCATATTTTATATTGCTTATTCTCATTCTATGCTATGCAGATTTTCTGTCTGCGCTGATGAAAAATTAATCTCTATAAGCTTAGCAGACAACAGTAACATATAGTTTCTGATTAATTTATCTAATAATTATTTAATTTCTTCCTGAAGCACTTAAAAATGGTCCTTTCTATAAAAATAAAAGGATCATTAGGACTGTGCTGGACTTTTTCCAGAACTTTCTTTACTTTTTTTTTTTTTTTTTTTTTAAATAAAATTACTTTAAAAACTGCGGGGGCTGTTTCGGTAAATCAAACCTCTGTTACACAGGATCAGAGTCTTGCTCCCTGACTCTGTGACAGCTGTAGTTTGTGGTTAGTGTGTAGAGGTAAAACAATGCGGTCATGGTGGTGCACAACCAAACTGGGCTAGGACGAAAGAAAAAAGGGGAAAAAAACGTGTACAGGTTTCGAATGACTCATATGGCCGCATCCCTGACCCAGCAGACAGACTCATTTCACCGGCAAGATGCAGCAACTCCCTGGAGGGCTGCAGCCTACACACCATTAGCCTCATCACCTTCTGGGCTCAGAACCACACGCGGAAACGTTTCGCTGCAGCAGCCTGTGCGCACTCCTCAAAATGTTTAAATATAGACGTTCATCCTTAATCCCATTGTCCTCAGCACCCATCCAGCTTCACATCGCAACCGCTTCCTTCACACTTTGATCGGATTCAGAAGCTAAACGGTTGATTGCATAAGAGAGAGTAGAAATGAGGAAGAAGAAGGCGGGAGGGAGGAGGAGGAAGTGGAACAATCCCAGGCTGGATTTAGAGAAGTTAAACAGCAGCTTGTGTGTACATATTTGGTTCTACCTTCCCGCATACCTGTGGCCTCGTGCGCACAGTTGCGTTATGTTTGTGCGTCTGTATTTGCACAAGGGCTGGTTTCATTCAGCGTGGCCTTGTCACGACTCATTCTTCTTAAGTGAGTCACCACACTTCAGTAGAAGTCTGCTCCAGTAGATTCTAGTGATTTAGTTCATGCGGGCACTGTTTGGACTGTGGACACAAATAATTTGCCTGTAGACTCTCTGACCCCCCGTTAGGACATGAGTCTCCCTTCCTGGCGCATCCCCATTCCATGTAAACAGGCCTGTGACTGTTTTGTCTCCTTTAATTTGTTAGCGGGGATTATTTTTGGCCCTCCACGATGAGATCCAGACTGCCTTTTCATTCAGCTGAAGTATTGTTAACCAAGACAGGGAATCTCATAACTTCTAGGCTTGTGGGCCCGCTTTGAAAGCAGAGAGAAATTTTCTCTGCCAAGATCAATAATTCCTGTGCTGGTGGTTGTTCATTGACTCTGCGTACACAGTGGCAGGTCCAAAGAGAGTTTAGCAGTAACTGTTTGAGCTTCCCCTTTTATTATGTAACGTGATGTCAGCAGTCTTCACAGGGTACACTCATGTTTACATATATCACTGACTTTTTCTTTTTTCTTATCTAGAGGGAGCAGAGATGAAAGAATCCCAAACTGAGCTAGATCAGAATTTTAGGGTAGATGTTGGACTTAAGCCTAGATGTAAAATTTATTGCCGCTTTCAGGGATAAAAGGATTATAGAAAAATATTTCATTAGAACAAGTAGCAGAACATAAAAGATTTATAAAATGTGTTGAGGTACGTTCTTTTAACAAGACACTCATAAAGCGAGTCGACCTCAGCCCCATGGTGTTGCCATTGGCAGTTTTTCTACCAAACCGGTTCCAGTTGTAAATTGGTATCGCTTGATTAACAACGGTTCTTTTTGTTGCCATGGCATGTGCATTAGCTGATAACTGACATAGGATGAGGGGTTGAAGTTGGGCTACCACTGTTATGCCCCTAATGGCACCCACATAAAGGCGTACAGAGGTCCACACATCCTGGAGGTGGACTTAAAACAGACGACCACTGGACATTTCCTCATAATGGTATATTTTTACGACCATGTACTTTGTCTCACAATAAACTGCTCTGTGTTAAACGGTGTTCACATCAAACTGTTTTGTACGCAATGCCAAGTTTGTAATGTTGAGAGTCGATGCAACCAGTTGCAAGGATGCGAATCAGCCAGACTGGCACTTTTTTCTAGGCGCCCAACTAGTTAATCAAACTTGCTACAATCCATTCCGACTGTGGGAAATGGAGGAATTTGTCTCGTGACACGTAGACAATCTGTACGCTCGACTAGGAAATTTCAACCGTTTTCGGAAAGTGTGCACGGAGTCCATGCAGCTGATAAAATACACGCAGTGCAGCTGAGTACGTTGGAGCCTTTAATCATCAAGAGAGTAAGAACTGCAGTGGTGAGTCTGTGTCAAGTAAGGAGCAGAAAAAACAGCACACCACGGAGATGACAAATGATGCATTTGTAATCATTTCGAATGCAAATGACTGGGCAAAAAGCTAGAGCAAAATATTTTAAGTAGAGATGTGCCGATCAGGTTTTTTCCTGCTGATTCCGATCACTCATGAGGGCCGATCACGGCCGATCACCGATACCGGTCACATAATTATTATTTTTTTAATCATAAGCACTACTGGTTACATTATGTGGAAAAAGTAACCATGAATTCACCTTAATTTAGACAAAAACTTGTTTTTAATAACTTTTTCCATGAAAAAAACAAAACAGTCATTGTGCAAATTATACTGCTATTGATAATACTATCTTTAACAGACTGAAAACATATGAGGGCTCTGAAGAGGCTAATTAATGCAAAAAGTCAAAATAAAACCTCTCAACATTGCCAAAAAATTCAAGTATAAAACTTAACATTCAAAGGCAAAAACAGGTTCCATTACAATAAACAATCCAGATTTACTGAATGAAAACTTCCTGATAGCAAGGCGGCTAGCTGATTACTGCTAGCTCTGATTGGCTGTTTCTGACTGAACGGAGTAATTATGCAGATCAGGGAGGAGATCGATTATTTTTTTAGAGATTATCTGTCTCATGTTAGGACAGCGAAAGTTTTAATATGTATGTAAATTTTTTTTTTTTTAAGTTAGATGCTGCAGCTTTAAGCAGAGGTTCGGTGTGAGAGTCACTACCAGGTGGAGCAGAAGCGAAGCTCCGTCTGTGAAATATTACTACCTGTAGCGTAGCAACGGTTCAACAGGAGAGCAGAACCAGCGTCTTGCATCGCAGCTCGAAGACTTAAATAATTTTGCGGGTTATTTGTTTAGCTTTCTGACAGTCATGCTAATCCGGGTGAGTGTTTGTAGCTGTGCGCTGCTTTACCTGCTGTCTGATCCTCCGTATGTCTTTTTTACTGCAGTGAGCCTCGATGTAGCCAAACTCTGTCAAGTATGGCATTGTTTATATGTCGTATTAGCTTCGTTGTGTTGATGCATTTTGACCTGCTTCAATTTTCCGCCGCAACACGCAAACTTCCCCATTCACTCAGTGCGTTATAGTTACACATCGCTTAGGATTTGTTGCTGCGCGTTTGCGCAGTGTGAAGAAAAGAGGAGACCAGCTGCACAGGCAGGCTGCGAAATGAGATGCAGGTGATCAGTTTGTGTGATTGGCAACAAGAGACCGTGATCGGCGATCACCGATCATACACTTTATCACGGAAATCGGCCAATTATGATCGGTGGCCAATCGATCAGCACACCTCTAATTTTAAGTTATCTTTTATTTAAATTTTTTTTACAGAGAAATCAGAATTGGGTCAGTCAGTATCGGCAGATTCGACCTTTGAAAAGACTGGAGACGAGAAGGCAGCCTAAACATAAACCAGCCGTAGAATTCAGATTCATATTGAACACCTCAGTTTATTCTCAGATCACTGAGCACTGAAATGGTCTGCTCCGGCACGGCCTTGGCTTCCCCTCATTATAACCTCCGACAGGTGACGTTAGTTACTATGGTAGCTACCAGCTTGTGCAGTTTTGAAACAGAATTAGGATAAGAGGCAGATTTGGTCAAAAGCTAGATGCTGGCAGCACTGCTGTATGTATAACTATTTTTCACAGCTGAAGCAAGGAGAGGCATCTTCACGCATCAATAATGTATGAGGTTGTTCTCCAATATGCTAACATGAATTATTTTACAAGCCAAGCCGACCTGTTTCTCCTTCTCCCCCAGCCTCCTCACCCCCAGGACGCGGTACATCTTGTTTTTGTCTCCCGCTTTGGCTCCCCTTCTATTCTCAGACCCCTTTTCTCAAAAAAATCTGAATCTCCTCTCAGAAGTGCGTCTTCTCCTCCTTTGCTGAATAATCTGGGGCTCAGCGGGTTTCTGAGTCTCCCTATGTGTTTCCCCTCCACATCTCTGTGCTCCTTTATAGAATTTCTCCTTTTTAACCACATCCATGCGTAGTGTGTGCGCGCCCAGCGCCTCCGCCTTTGTGCGCTATGCTAAGGGAGAAAATACAGATTCTTGTTAGATAGGATGGGGATTTTGATGAGGAAGAGAACTGTCGGCACACAAGGAGAGGCAGAAAATCCAAACTTGTGAAGTCTCGAGTTTTTCTTTTAAATATTTCTGACTCTTCTCGGGTTTTTCTTTTTATCTGTGACCATCTCTAAGCTTCTCCATCCTCACTGGGGGTTCGTCCTGACACACTAATCTTGTAGTATTCAAAGCACATTAGCGCATGCTGCTGTGTGGTAGTTTAAAAGCTGAACCCTTTTTTTTTTTTTTTTTTTTTTTTTGAAAAAACAGCAATTTGACTGTCATTTAACAAGCAACAATACAGAGCCTACAGCCATGTAAATGTCTTAGTAAAGCTTCATCTGGGCAGAGTCGTGATCTGAGCTAAATGTTAACATCACCATGGCAACTTGCTCTAAAAACATGCAGAATTTAAACGGGTAAGATTCTCGTTCGTTGCTACCACTCCGCTCTTGAGCACCTTGACATTTGCTAATTCGCTTTGAGCATAAAAACTTTAAAAGGTTCTTTTATTTCTGCAGATTTCTAGTGAAGGACATTCATACCACTAATGATTACTGGACACGGACGGGGTGGAGGGCATGGCGGCTTATTTGTGTCTATCCATACATACAGAAAAAAGGTCGATGTAAATGAAAGACATGCCTTTCACCAGAATGGTAAACAGTAGCTGAGAAATCTCAGAGCTTCGTCACCGGAGGCCAAGCCATTGGCAGAGTTCAATAATAAAGCAGCTGCATTTCTTTTAGCTGCAGCCTCATATTCTGAGTTTACTTTGAAAATATCTTTCGGTGTTATCATGTGGTATGAGTGTGGGGGGAGATTTACAGCGATAAACTATGATTGATGATGTTGACAAACCTCAACTAGTCGAATTCAAATTCTTCATTTTGTTTTTTTTTTTTCTTGGAGCATATCTGAGATATCTAAAAGAAAATGCAGTTTGGAAGGATCAATGCTACGGGACACGCTAGTGAACTGGAAGTGATCCGCGCCACTGAACCGCCATCTTGGAAAGCGTTGATGAACCATGGCTTCCAGACGAACAAAAAGAAATGTATATTGACAAAGATATACCAACAAAATTACTGCTATCTGGTTCGACCCAAGACAGAGAATGTTGCTTGTTCATTGTTGTCATAGCGACTCCATAGCAACTGTCATGACGGTTAGTTACGGATACCTACCAAGATGGCTGCCAACTACAAAGTTGTTGGCATCCTGCAGAGGAGCCAATCCAAGAGCAGCTCTTATTTTCCTTGCTGATTGGCTGTAGAGCAGAGCTGAGAAAGACGATAGATGTTAGCTTCTGTGGAGGTGCCAAGACTGTTTCCATTGTTCATATTAATGCATATTTGAGGTTTGAACTATTAAAATAGGTAGTTATAGACGTTTTAAAAGGGATTCTCAAGTACTCACAGATTTTAGCTTAGTGGCCAGCTGCGGCCCCCACGAATATCCCCACTGTGAAATGTTTGGGATTTTCACCATTTATTTCTAGCTAAAGGTATCTTTTTCTATTTGTACATTAAATTGTCATTGCTTCTGTTTCTTAAATTTAAATATTTGCTTTAATGCAGTTTGGTTCATGCTAACTCGCTATGGCTATATATCGTGTAGTTTTCAGTTGCTTGTCTCGACTTAGTCGATTCATTTTTTAAGGCAGCTGTACCGACGACTGGTATACGCACTTAAATTTTAAAGCTAAAACTTTTCGTTTGTTTTGATGGAGTTTTTTTTTTCATCTTTATTTTACATCACCTCTTCTGTAAATCCATACAGCGTATCCCTTTACGTTTCATCACTCCTATCGATTATTGAGCGGTGTCAACCCCGAGGTAAAGCAAACATTTTTTTGTTCACCCAGCTTTTATAGCAACCTCCACTCCGGCCGTCCCTGTTGTATTTAATTTTAAATTATCGTCTGCTTGTGAAATTGGTTTCTTTTCCCCCTCTCTGTCAGACTGCACGTACGTAGACACAAGAAAAGGAGAAGAACAAAATCCCATTCTTTCTGCCTTTTTAAACAATCCCAGAGGCCTTGGAACAGTCAGTGCAGCTGATTTCCAACATACATGCCCTCAAGCATTTTTTTTGTGCTCATAAGCACACACACACACACACATGGTCCTTACATCCTCCAACCAGTCAGTGAGGGCTAGTTCCCTGCCAGATTTGCAACTGGCAAATGCGCAATTCTCAAATCATCTTAAGTCAGCCGGACGTGGTCCGCCTTAAAGTTTAAGACGGGTTTTCTGGAAGCCCGAGGCCAGAGCTCCCATCGCTGTGGACGACGGCCAAGACCCATTCCACAGTGCTCTGCTGGTCGGAGATGTGAGGAGGACGATGTAGCGAAGATGCTCTCAAGAGATGAAATGCTAGTCGGTCATTAATCTTCAGAGACAGAGTCCAGGCTACGTCTTAAATCATTTCAGTCTAAAGTTCAAGTCGGGCCTGTTGCCGGTCTGATTTCTAAACGATATTTAAAATCTAACTGCACTACAATTAAAATAGGAGTTGTATTCTTCAAATTGTTGCAGAATTGTACACATTTTCCTCAACTACTGTGGTCTTGAGGTGCTGTGTGAGAAAAGATGGAAAAACGCTACAGTCTGGCTTATAAAGAATGTACACTTTAGCTGTCTTTCAGCCGAGTTTCATCTGGCTAAGCATCTCAGTATCATGAAGGATTTATATATTTGCAGGGACTCATAGACAGCAGTTTACCGTGTTATTCTCAGTTTTTCCCCCTAAAAACATGAGGTGCTTTGAGAAATCAACCGACTGCAATTGAACAATCTTCAGCTTGGCTAGTGCTGACCCGGGTCCGGCCACATGGAAACTCCCATACATCAACGCTGACTGCTTGTGCTGAAGTCAACGCTTTTTGATTTGAGAGTTGTTATGGAGAGAAGAAGACTGAAAGTTGACTATTTTCGCCATTTGAAAAGAAGTCGAAAATGTAAGGAGCTATTTCAAAGGAAGCAATTTTCTCAGCCCCCATGTGGGCTTTTCATTCAGGCGGCTACTTTTAAGCAGGGATTGATGCTTTAGCAGATAACAGGAACACTACGCTAAGGTCTTGCATTAATGCTCCGTTTTCTTCTTTCTTTCATGGAAAATGCTGATGGTCAGGATGTCCGCATCCTTAAAAGCCTTAAATAGTCTTAAATTTATCCAATATCAGGGCCTTAAAACATCTTAAATTCAAGAAAATAAATACGCTTATCACAAGTCTTGCATTTCTTAGTGATAGGACTCTTCAATCTCATATATTCTATATAGTTATTTTTTTCTAATGGGACTTTTATATCAGGCAAATGTTTGAGTTGTGCGCAAGCGTCTTCACTCACTGTGTTCTGTGACTTAAGGTGGTTAAGGCTACCTGTAACGAGCTGCTAATAAGCTAGCAAGCAAATAATCAAGCCATTAGCAGCTAGAATTTGGCTATCTAGCTAGCAAAGAAAAAAGCCATTAGCAGTTAGCATATGACTATATGTGAGAAGCACAAAGCTGCTACCCGGAGTCACAAAAATAGCCTAGAAATGTCCATTTTGGTCCTGTTCATTTCTTTTTTTGCAGCTCCTGATATAGGTCTTAAATTCATAAACTCATAAGAAGGTTTAACTTGTAGTTGGTGAAACCTCCAGAAACCCTGGACTGAATCTTGGTTCTTAAAGAAATTTCTACAGCAATAGCTGTTTACACTTAACAATACTACCGCTAAGATAGTTAAGTTAAAAGTCTGATATAAGTAGATTAAATTGGCTACTAATCTCTGACCAGTATGTCTCTGCTAACACAATCTTAAATTGAAAAATAGTCCATTATTATTTCAACTGAAAAGTACAAACTATATGTTCAATTAATTCTCTGTTTAGAAGTGGGGAAAATCTGTCTGCATTGCCAAATAGTGAAATTTAGGGCTGCTGCTGGTTTAAGGGGAGATGCTAGAAAACACAGCCAACATGCTGGGATAAACATTGTCGGGAAAATAGGATGTAAAACGCTTCCATCACCTGTTCAGTGACATCAGATCTGTCAAAGCGAACAAAGCTGTGTTTAAAACTGGCTCTGGAGGGACGGGAGCAGCGGAGACAGATTTATATAAACAAGGGTTCTAGAGGCTATGAATGATTGATCACTGTGAATTCTGATCTCAGTTGTATTCAACAATGTTTTGGGTTTTTTTCCCTCTCAACCCAAATCATAAATAAATGAATGTGCAGCTGTTTGAGTTCGGTTTGGTTTAACAAATCTCAAGTGTTCACTTTGTTTAAAGACGTCTTCCTGTTTTGTCCTTCAACGTTTCAGCGTTTCATCCAGTACCTGGCCTCCAGAAACACTCTGTTCAACCTCAGCAACTTCTTGGATAAGGGAGCTCTGCAAGGTAAGAGCCTTTCATTTTTGCACAAACGTCACAACTCCTTGCATTTATGTCTCATATTTTCACAAATGGAATGGATAAACATCAAAGGATGTGAAGACAAAAAGGATGAAGTTGGTTTAAAACTGTGTGATCTTTCAGGTTACGACATGTCAACCTTCATCAGGCGATACAGTCGCTACCTGAACGAAAAGGCCATGTCCTACAGACTGGTGGCTGTGGATTTCACCAAGATGAAGAGAGGGTATGTTTAAAATGAGCTCAATAATTTACATTGTGATAAATAATATTTTATTTATTTATGGTTTTGGTTGTGTTGGACGATTCCAGTGTTGTAGGTAGGGTTAGGGTTAGGGCAATATGTAAAATCAATTTTTTTTGCGTACCAGATCCAATTTAATCGATTTCTTTCCCCCTCTCTATTTTCTAAAATAGTCATTGCAAATAACAGAAAATTATTTCAAGAAGTGGTTTTTATTTCAGTCATTCATTCTTTGAGTTGTACGATTGATTATTAAGGCAAGGCTACAAAACCTTTTAATTGTTCAATTTGGAGAATAAAGTTATACTATAAGAAGAATAAAGGTGGAATTTTACCAGAAGAAGGTCTTAAAATTACAAAATGAAAACTTGTTTTAATGAGAAAGTCATTGGCTCAGTTGTTTCAAAGTTCTGCTGCTAATAATTTGATGTTGATGTATTAAAGATTAAATATTTCCTTACCTGTAAAACCGATACCAAATTATAGCTTCATAAGAGGAAGATATTTTTTTGTGCTGGAGTTCTCATAAAATTACCACCTTATTCTGGTAATATTAGGACTTTACTCATATTATTTAAACTTTACTGCCATATGACTGTATTCTTGTAATGTTATGGCTTCATTCTTGTAAGTCAAAAGAAAAAGTTGAATGGACCTTTGTTGACCTGAATTCAACGTCCTAATAAACAGAATTGGTAAAACATGCTCGTCAAACAAGATGGCCGCCCTGGATGTGCTGACATCACTCTGAACTATGGAAACCCAAGGAGGGCATTGGTGGATAAAAAAAAATCCAGATTTTCCAAAATCTTAACCTTCGAAAACCAACAAAATGTATTAATTCATAAAACTGATGTGTCGCCCACACATAGCTGCAAGAGCACAACTTTGATGAGTGCAGCAAAGGGCTCAGAGTGTCCGCCATTAAACGTGAAGAAAACGGAGCTAAGTTTGTGTACTGCTGAATCGGCTTTGAAACGAGGCCACCAAACCTTCACGCCGAGTCCTAATCTTAATCATTGCTAACGATCTCAGCCAGGAAGCGAACCTCCTCTTTTCCTCCAAGCTCTGAAAGACATCCACTGTATGTGAGTTAATAAAAGCTGGAGGAAGCTGCAGTTTAAAAAATAAGTGGCTACGTGTTTCTACAAGGTCATATCAGGAAGACCTGTGCCAGACTTCGAAGCCAAGTCTCATTATTTTTTTTCTACCATAACGCGCGTTCCCAGACGTTAGTTTCAAGCTTTTCGCCACCGTCGGCAACAAGATTAGAGAGAAACCTCTGGTTTACTCTCTCGCATTTCTACCAACGTCTGCATAGGTTTCCTCCTCAAGCTCTCACCTGTAACCGTGTGCTTCCTGTTTTGTCAGCGTCGACGGCGTGATGCGCACCATGAACGCAGAGAAGCTCATCAAGACTCTGCCCATCATCCAGAACCAGCTGGACGCTCTGCTGGACTTTCAGGTATCTGCTGATGCAATCGACCAGAGCCGGAAACGAGAACTTTGAGATCCGTGGACGTAGTGGTCATGTTTTAGGGCATGTGTGGAGCTTCAAAGACTGATAGAAATGTTGAGATCACACCAACTGCCTGTGGCTGTTTTTATGTTTAAACATTGTTTCCAACAGCCAACCTGGGGAGGAAAGGTTTTATCTGCTGAACCATCTTTCTGTGTGGCTGATCTCATCCTTCCATGATCAGTCTGGTGATGTGATGAAGATGGCACCTTCATCTTCTCTCTCTCTCTCTCTCTCTCTCTCCTCCCGGCAGGCCAATCCTAATGAGCTGACCAACGGAGTGATCAACTCGGCCTTCATGCTGCTCTTCAAAGACTCCATAAGGCTCTTTGCTGCGTACAATGAAGGAGTCATCAACCTGTTGGGTAGCACACGTCCCTTTCATACAAACATTTCACGCTAATGGAAATTGTCATAGTAGTTTGTCAAATTATCAGCTGTCAATCCTCCCAGAGGTTCTGGATCTTTTTAAATAAGTTCAGCCTGTTGAAAAGTCGTCCAATCATGTTGAAGTTATGCTTCCCAGTAAAATTTTTTTTTAAAGATTTTCAGGGTTTCGTCATCTGCGCTTCATAATCTGGAGAAATCTCTGCAACCCCTCCCACACGTCGATCTCAGAAATCTGCCTTCAGGCAGCGCTGCCTGAGAAGTATCCCATATTTCTGTGGTATATGGTCTATATCTGGGGGACACTTTCCAGAAAAGCTGCCACACATTAAGAGTTAAACTGATTCAGTGTACATGAAGCTAAAAAAACACAGGGATACAACTAACAATCATTTTAGTAAACAATGAGTCTGTCGATTAATCGATAGAACGATAATTCTGCCAAGTAATCAATTATTTGATGGATAATTGAATGTAGCATAATTAATCAACAAAAAACAATTCTATTGATTGACAAAATGATTGTTTAATTGGGCAAAAATTAGCACATTACACAGATTTTTCACATAAGCCTTTTTTATACAATATTAGAAATACATTTAAAGATGCAAATAAATAATTCAATTCCTTTTTTAATAAAAAAAACAAACATTTTATTGCCTAAAATGCAACAACGTAGTATTCCTTTAGTGATCGCTTCATCAAAGGATGCATCTGTAGCTAAATAAATCTAAACAGCGCAGGGCAGATCCGGTTGTTATTATTTTTGTATTAACCAATTAATACTTGAATAGGAAAAGGTGCCTAAAAGGAAATTTAGTAGTTTTGACTTAATTGCTGTTAACGTAATTACCGTTCTTTCATCAATTGGACCTTTTTTTTTTTTTTTTTTTTTGCCTTGTATACTTTAATTAATGATTAATCAATTACTAAATTAGTAAAAACTCGATTAATCACGATTAATCGTTTTCACCTTAACCATATCTAAAATCCTCTGAGCTTTTTTAACTAAAGAAACTTTCTCTCTGTTGGACGGTGATGTGTTCAAACCAAACATATTCATTCTTTTTTCCACATTTTCTTAGTTTGAAGCTACAACTACAAACTTTGGTGTCTTTTTTGGGGGGAGATTTCACTCTATAAACCTACGGACTGTAACAAAGAGGCTCACGAAAGGGAAGCTGATCTCAACTGATGGGGAAGATGGACGGAGGCTGTAAAATGTTCACCTAAACATCCAGCCAGATACGGCTACAATATAATGATCTGGATCAAAGCGTATTCATGGTTAAGATTTTCTTTCTTGAAGGGGGGGAAAAAGCCAATCATTCAGCCCTTTTCCTCCTACCTCACAATTATATGGTACCTTCTGTCGAGTCTGTCACATAAAATCCAAATAAACGACATTAAAGTTTGCGGTTGCAGCATAAGTACGACTGCTTTTGCAGGGCAGTGTAGCATTCAGTGGTGTAATGGGTTATTGTAATGACACCTTTATTACTGGAGGATATGTAATTTAGGGTAACTGGCCATGTGTTCAGTCATGCTGATGCTGCTGTCTAACAGATATGTAAACACCAGCAACACACGCACAGAAGCTCTTAGCGTTTCGTCTCTTTTTTATGTAAAAACCTTTTCATTTTTGCTCAGTTTTAATCTTTCTCGACTGTCTGTTTGTTTTTTTTCTCCTGTAGAGAAATACTTTGACATGAAGAAGAACCAGTGTAAAGACGCTCTGGACATCTACAAGAAATTTCTTTACAGGATGACAAAGCTGTCGGAGTTCCTCAAAGTGGCTGAGGTACACGAGCACACAGACGAACCCGCAGAGAGGGACGCACAGATTCTCTTTATCCACTTCCGATACAGATTTAGCGTCAGCTGATATCGATCCGATTCAGAAAGAAGCAATGCTGATATGACTTAAAACATTTATTAAAAAAAAAAAAACGTGCTAAATTACACATTTATTTGCTAACTCTGGAGACTTGAATGCACCGATAGCTTCAGAGACTTGATCAAACATGTAAAAACAACTTTCATTTGGCTCAGTTAGTGCAGAATAACAACCAGTGTGAAATAAATAACAAACTTAAAGCTGCCTAAAACAATACGTTACGATACGAGTGAAAACAATATGAGTGAAAACAATATGACTTTCTTGGTCAAACATGTAAAAACTAACAAACCTTTTTTGAATGGTTCAGAAAGTGAACCGTTTGAATGCTAAATATAATGTAAAATAAACAATAAAGCATAAAATTAGGCTGAATAAATCTCTTCTGGATCGGGCACATTGTCACCAATACTCGATCTGGAATTTAAACAGGTTCGCTTTTCAGGGTTTTTTGGTTTGTTTCTTTAGATTCTTAATTCTAAATCACTGTCTGTAAATCTCCTAGCTGTATGTAGATTGTTATAATCCAGCTCTCCTAACCCAGATGTTCTCAAACGTTACTTTAATATGTTCATTTTTCACACGGCGGCTGCAGTTCTGCTCACTCAGCTTTGCTGAACCAAGCCATCCCCGACTTGCCCCTCTGCCCCCACATTTAATACACACACATACACGCACACACACATAAATATATATATATATATATATATATAGACCAAAAATAACCATAAGATGGAGGACGTGGTTAGGCGCTCTGTTAGCTCCCTCCGCCTAATCCTCTCCTCTGCCTCGCTCCTCTTTTCTCCCTCTGACAAAGATGGATACCCGAGTGGGTCTCCTTCCCCTGGCGCCCACAGATCATCCCTCTTTCCTTCTCTCCCTCTCTCTCCACTGTGCCCCGTTTCGTCTCCGTAGTTTAAACGGGAAGCCGACGTGCATTTCAGACACAGAATGGGGAAACGTTCCCATTTAAATGTCTTTGTCTTTTTATGATTACATTTTAAGGACTTCACCAGATGGCTACAGACATTTAAAAAAAAAAATTATATATATATATATATATATGTAGGAAAGGGAATAAATAATGAGTTGCTTCATTTTTAGATTTAACGTCTCTAGTGTGAAGGAGCAAATTTTAATCTACAATACGTTTTTTTCCCCTCAATAAATGTGTTTTCATCTGATGCATTGACTTAGAAGACCTAAAGCATCAGCTGGTGGTACAGCGGACATTTTGTGTAGATTTTATATACGCAAATTGACAGCATGATGGGAAATGAAGTAGCTACAGATGGATAAGAAACCCATTTCCATGGAGGCGTTATGATGTTGAAGAGTTACAATTCTCACAACACAACAGACTGTCTTAAAATGACACGTCGACCGATAGGTGTTCTCCTAAACTGGATATTTATGGAGAAGGAAAAATATTTTGTGTTTAGTGCATTAAGAGATTACAGTGTGAATTTCTATTAGGAAATAAGCACACGGGCTTAGATTCAAATTATGAAGTTAAATTTGTGCAACTCTTTATACAAAAATAATAAAGAAAATGCAAAGTACATATACATGTACAACTTGTTTAGAACAAAATAAAATTGAGAATTACTACAACCCATTTTATCAAGGTGCTAGAAGCATTTCAACACAGCGCCACCTTCAGTCAAAGCGCCAGCAAAGAGATCAGTATTCATTTGTAAAACAGATGTCAATTTTTCCATTAATCATAAATGTGTTGGATTCTGTTTTGTGAGAATGTAGGTTGTCAGAATGCAGAACTCTGAGTTATTGGTTTTAATTGAGTCCTCGCTGTAAAACCATTAGATATGTTTCTTACAGTTGAGTAAATATTGCAATACCTGAATAGTAAATAAGGAAAAACACATTTCTGCTCAACATGTGGCTATTCCCTAAGAGCCAAAGAGACTATCTGCTGGACAAAGAGGGTAGAGAAAAAGAAATGTGAAAGTTAAAGTAATGGATTGTGGGGAGGGATTAGTTACAGTTCATTTAATGCGTCTGTGGAGTCGTATCACTGCAGGTCACCCGAGTTCATCAAGCAGAGTTCTAGCAGGACACACGAAGCAGACAGCTGTGCGCCGTCAAGCTCCCGACACTCAAAAACATCCATAACTCTCGTGGCTAAAATGAGCTCAGCTCCACGTCCCTGTTGGTCGTTCCAAAAACATCTGCAGAGTTTGGTCTCCTCGGCTCGGTGCACACAGAAAGGAAAAGGCTAGCTTTACACGTTCTCAACAAAATATTTGCTGAATTAGCATCATGATATTCCAAAAAGACACTTATTTTATAAATACCAGAACCTATAGCATATTTATCTTAGATTTACCACTTCAGTTTAGTGTTAAAGGGGCAGTATTATGTATTTTCCAAACTGTGTCAACCTCGTATATAAAAATGCAAATATGACTTAAATGACAATTGACTTTGTAATTGAACACCTCCTGCTCTTTCTGAAACTCCGCCTTTAACAACGTTAAAGCTCTGAGAAGTAGCTCGTATAATGAGCTCAGCAGATGTTTGCTAATTGCTGCTGGCTAGTCTAAAGGAGCTGAGTGGAAGCATAAAGGGGAGGGCTTTTCTGTAATGCAGAAGCTCTGAAACTGCAGCCGGGAGGAGGAGTTTTGTCTCGAAGGCGGAGCTAGGTCCATCCAGGCGTTTTGCGCAGCTGAATTGTTTCCATGGAGATTAAAAGATTTCTCAAACATGCCTGAAAGAATCAAAGCAGCACTCTAAGTATGTTTATGATGAGGGAATAACATGATGTAGCGCTAAAAAGAAAATTGATTTTACATAACACTGCCCCTTTAATCAAAGTGTTTGCTGAATAATCTCATATGAAAGCCAACTGCTTGTTGTGTCCCAACAAGTCGACGTGTTGCGTCCCGTAGAGGTGAATTCCTGGATTTCGGTGTCACTTTAAGTGTTTCCACAGCATGCCTGCTCCGCCTTCAAGAGTCGGACATGTTTTCTCATCGTTCAGTCACTGCTGCCATTTCCTGTCGATGTCACACGCGTTTGCTTGTTTGTTTCTGTTGTGTGGTTTTTTTTTTTGTTTTTTTTGTTGACACATTGCCACTGCATGAGGTAATGATTCCCCTATGTTTTTTTTTTGTTTTCTTCTCCATTTTATCCCCCACCTATACTTCCCTCCCTACTTTTTCTTTTCTTTTTGTTTTGACGACAGCAAGTTGGAATAGATCAGGGTGACATCCCAGATCTCTCACAGGTCAGTGTACATGCCACCTTCCACCTCTCTATTCAACTCCAGCTCCTGTTTTCTGTCTTTCCCTTCCTTTTTGTTTTCATATTTTCAGAAATATGTGTGGCTTCCTTTGTTCCCACTAACTCACCTTTTCTTTTTAATCTGTATTCCCTCTCAATGAACTCTTTTGTTCACCTTCCAGCCCATGTTTTTTTGTTTTTATTTTTTAACCAGCCATCATGTTTGAAGGCTTCTCTTTTGGATCTGCCTGAATATCCTTTCCTGCTTTCTCTCTCCTCCTAATTTCTTATTATAGATCCAGGTTGAGGTGTGTTAGTTTGGCCCCATGCCATGAGCAGAATTGATGAAAAGACTTGTTTGGGTTTTTTTAAGAAAAAAAACCTGGGGCAAATGAACACAGTGAGTCTAGCCTTGAAATTAGGAAAACAAAGATAATGAACAGAAGAAAAGGTTTTGTAAAAAAAAAAAAAAAAAAAAAAGAAAAGAAGGCATCTCTGCCTGGATAAGGAATGCGATTTGTTCTTTTAATCCTCAAAATATTTTAATTTGCTTTTTATCCAGCTGTGAAAGTGTTTATCAAAACTCCTTGAAGCAGGGTTTATTTTTTATCCCCTTTATGTTGTATTTGTTTACCTCACTTTGATTATTTTTTTTCTTGGTCAGATTCTCTCAGGTTATGATAAATATTTGGTGCTAAAACTTGTTCTAATCATCTTTATTTAAAAAGTCCTTGGCTTTGTGTGCTAGTTACATAAAAAAGCTGCAACCAGAGATTGATTTGTGTTGTTCATTGATCGTTGGTTGATTTAAATCATTCATGTAAAACTTTGCTCTAAGGACCTCATTAATTTCCTTTGTTGTCAGCCAGCAATTTAAAAATTATACATTTAGTTTTATAACGATGTCTGAAAACAAAAGCTTCCTATTTTTAAAGTTGTTGTAACTACAGGAAGTTTGACCTTCACATGCACATCCCGAGTATTGGTTAGGTAACATGAAATTATTTTTAAATGCTAACATTTCAGAAAAGATTTGATTTGCTCTCAAATGATAAGGTTTTGCACTTTTGCTTTAGAAAATAATGCACACACTTGTTTTTTTTTTCTATTTTTGCTTGTAAATTCTGTCCTAAACAAAATAATCCAAAAGAAAAACTATTTAAAAGTCCTTAAATTCCTTTTAAAAACTATGTTGGCCTTGAATATGTTAATCTCTGATCTTAAATTTTGTTGTGCCAGCATTATTAGATATAGTTCATTTAATAGTTCATATATTTTGTTTTTCTCATGTGACTTTTGCGTTAGGCAAAAGTTTGTGTCACACTCAGATGTCTTCACTGCGTTCTCTGGTCGAGGCTACAGCTAACTAGCTGCTAACATACCCTGTTAGCTAGGTAGCTTTTTTGCATCTTTCATGGACAGGCAGAAATTTGTCGCCAATGAAATCCATTCATTTCTGGGGAGACATATAAGTCTTAAATTCCATTTATAATGGTCTTTAAAAGTCTTAAATATGAGGTGGTAAAACCTCCTACTTCTTAACTTTATATTCTGAGAGTCAGAAGCCAGCTCAGTTTATTGGTAAAAATATGTTGAATATGAGAGGTTGAGTTTATACTAACTTTATTGAAAGGGGAAGAAGTTTAAAAAATCTATAATTTTTCTGACTACTTTGTGTTTTGCAATCATTATCGCAACAGTTTATTCATTCGTAGCCTTTTGATTCTTTTATTTTTCTGTACAAGAATCAGAAATCTCTTGGTACATTGCAGATCTCAGTGAAACGTGTCCTTGATCACACATTTTAAAAAAGAAAAAAAAGACTGGTTAATGTGTACAGAGGAGAGCCGGTTTGTCTGAGGTCAGAGTTGAATAATCCTGTATTTGCAGTCAATAACGAGTGTTTTTCCTCCCCTCCCACTCTGTTGCAGAAGACTAAAGGATCATACATTGTAGGTGGTGGGTTGCAAACTGTACCGCTTCCCCACTCCAACCTCCATAAAGGAAAATTCCGCCTTTAACCTAGGCCCTATTTTTTCCAATCTTAGTTTTTAACAGGGTCTAAAATCAGCATTGTGCAAGAATCCTGTGGCCAGTTTGTCTGATTATTGCTTTACCATCATTCTGCAGGCTGGTGGGCAAAGTCCTTGCCTTTTGCCTCTTATTGATTTTGGGATTTTTACATAACTTAAGGTAAACATTAAGAAGCAGCTTTGCTAATTTGTGTTTTGCAGTTTGGCTGGTTTGTTTCCAGATTTAAAACTTTTAAAGCCCGTCGGTTCTGGTTTTGTTGTAGCAGTGATGATGATGAAACCACATAGAATGGTTTGTGTTGTTCCTCTGTTGTAAAATGAATTGTTTTTATGGAGGGTTATTTAACTCAAGGGAAGCTAAGAGGCCAGTTTTTCCAGTTTGGGTTTCTACTTCCTGTTATTTTTGGGATGTTTTAGTGGTTGTTCCCCAACAGCTGTTAATCTGTAATGAGAAGGGTTTTTCTGAGAGCACTAACCAGTTCAGGATCCCCTTCAGTTCTGCTTCCTGTGTTTTCTCTGCTCAGTTTGTAAAGGGTTCCTACTCAGCCTGGAAAGGCCTGGAGTTTGATTTAAGCCTGGAGAAGTATGGAAATGTCAACTGGAGTAAAGGAAATATGAGAGTTTACTGAGACGGTTTACCCACATTGTTCAAAACATCCATCTCTGTTCCATCCATCTAGCCATATGTCATCAATCATCCATATTTCATCCATCCATCCATCTGTCCATCGTTATTAATCCATCCATCTCTAATTTATCCATCAATATTTTCTCCGCCTATATTTTGTCCATCCAGCTGCATGTCATGCATTCTTAGTATTTCATCCAGCCATTCACTTTCATCCATCCTTCTGTACTTCATCCATTTAACCATTCCATCCATCCATCCATCATATTTTTAACTCCTACATCTTTCTTCCTTTCCATATTTAATCCAGCCATCCTTCCGTCCATCTATCGTTGTTCATCTACTTATCCATCCATCTTTATTTTTAACTCCCTCCGTCCCTCTCTCCTTAAAGCGAGACCAATGTAGAAACGTCTACCATAGATTGGGAAGTGATAGTGGAAAATAAAGCTTTGTACTGATTGGATACACAGTAACTCTGGATTCTGTTCTTCACCAATTTCTCTCAGCTTCTTCCTGTTTCCATCGGTTTCTCTAAACACAATGTTTGACCAAACTACCAGCTGTAAACTAGAGGAATAAAACATTTAGGTGCGACGGAGGCTCACCTGGAAGATAAGTTATTTACTATCTAAAAGTTGTGAGTCTGATTGCAGATTTCACTTTACACTAAGTACAGATCTGCATAATGCTGTATGAATGTGTGCATATGTGTGATTGTGCTCTATATAAATCCAGTCCCTTTAGCATTCTGACGAGTCTTGACACTAAATCACCAAAAGATGAGAAATAATGGCGCCCAGGTGTAAATCTAGTGGAATTTTCCTTTAAGAACCTGCATGAGGATCATAGTGGCTCTACTCGAATGTGCAAGCATACATGAGCATTGAGCATTTACAGGCATGACAATCCCCCTTTTTTTCTTTCTTTTTTTGGTCTCTCTCTCTACTGTACAATGGCCGACTCAGTTAATACGTGTGTGTTGGCATCAGGTGTATTGCTTGTAGCTGTCTCTGTCACACACACACACACACACACACACTTGCACTCACCCACTCCGGCAGGTGTGACACAGACGGCAAAAGGCCACGGAAGCTCATGAATAGGAAATGAGGCTTCACTCCTGCGCCCCTCCATCTTCATCTTCATCTACATGAAGAAGTCTCTGCAGAAAGAGGCTTGTTTTTCTTCTTTTTTTTTTTCCCCTCGTCACTCATCTAAATTCCATCCTCCTCCTTACACGGTGTTCATATCGTGTTTGTCATGCACGACAGCGCTGCTTCAGTGTGCTTGACAAGAATAGTGAATGGCCTGGTTATTACGGCGCAGTTATTGTCTTGTGACTTTTATTCATGCCTTCCAAAAGTTAAGCATACAGCACTGGCTAAGCATTGGTCAGTGTCTGGTGAGGTGATTTATATATGAGGATTTTAAAGGATATTTTCCGTTATGCACTGACGAAACAAATTGAATTTTACCCGAAAGTATGCGTAGGTTTTATTTGGGTCAATTTAAATTAGTATTTCTGAAATGTGAGGGGCTAAGAGACAGGTACATAAATAAAACTCTGAACTATTCATTTTCTTTTTCAGTAATATATCACACTTCAGTGATATATTACAGAATATATTACATAAATCTGAAATCATCATTGTAATAAATCAAGGATGTACGACCTTTACAACTTAAACATCCATTTGTACTCTCAATCTGGCCAAATAAAAACTCGTTTAGAGACGTTGATGTTGCACAACATTCAGAAAAATTTAGAAATATTACCCATTTTCTTTCTAAATTACTTTTAGCTAAACTGATTGAAGCTGCACTACATTACCATGTCACTGTTATAACAGTTTGGTATGAGACAGATGATGTGTAAAAAAATAAATAAAAATTGAGCTCTTCTGCCGGTGTTTATAGTGTTAACTAGAAACAACCAATCAGAACCAGAGGGCGGGTCTTAGCGCTGTCAATCACAATCTGATTATCCAGGTTAGTTGGCATGGCCACCAATGATGGTGGAGAAACGTTTTTTCTGTAACGGTAATTTGTTTCTCTGCCTTTAGCACATTTAGCATCGAGTTCATGAGGCTGAGTGACGGCGTTGAGACCCGCCTCCTGGCTCTGATTGGTTGATTTGTTCAGGAGCGGTGCATTTCCTCACACAGCAGTAGAGAAAGGAGGTGGAGAAGGTCAATCTTTTCACAGATTATCTGTGTGGTAGCAAACTATCACAATACGGTGACAATTTTAACAAATATGTAGAAAACATATTCTTTTATAAGTTACATACTGCACCTTTAAGAGCCATTGTGGAAGGTCCAAAGAACAACTTGTGGCTCTGGACCCTTGGTGACCATTAAACCAGCTAAAATTAGCTTGTTTTTGTCTATGGAAATCAAAATGGCACCAAGTAAACTTCCTGTTATGCAACAGTTTTTACTCTCGTGTTTCTGCTTCACTATGAATTAAACTGTTGCTTTTAAATAAAACATATTAAAGTGAATTTGTGTACAAGTACTATGATATTTTCACTTGAAATAAAATTAGTAAAAAAACAAAAAAAAGCTTTTGTTTATTTTTACCTATTCGGACCGGTTGGCCTCTTCTAGCTCACGCCGCTGTCTCTTTAACAACCGGGCGCCGTTTTTGGCAGGCTCCCATCACCTCGCCAGCCAGAGACCTCTGAGCACTGTATGCATTTGCGTGCAGGTCCACATCGCTGCCAGCAACATTCTTGTGGACAGAGAGGCAGACATGACGTTGTCATATTTGGGCAGTGGGAGAATTTCCCTTGTACATTTTTTTTTCTTTTTTTTTTTTCAGCCAAACCATAACCCAGCTCCTTAGCTGCCTTCCTTTCCCAACCCAGTGAATTCATTTTTTTCCTCTGATTTTTCTCTTTTTGTCTTTTGTCCACTAATGAAGCATCTAACAACCACAGGGTAGTTTGCCTGGCAGTGTGAGCTCTCCACCTGAGTCTTATCTACAGCTCCATAGCAACGATTCTCAGTAAACCCGTTCGCCGGCTGATTTTGATTGAGTCGTGTGCAGTGATGGGAGCTGTTTAGATTCCCCTCACTGCATCTGTTGGGGATTTTTTTTTTCTTTCTTGACAGGCAATTAGATAAAGTGAGGGAATGCTAGTTTCCAAGTACAACAGGTGAAAAGAGTGAGCATTTTGAAACTAAATGCAGATCAATCAACAAAAACAGAAGCAAAACAGAGAGGAAGAAAAGGTTTGCTGTAGGTATCGTCGCCTTCTGATGGTGAAGTAAAGGAGAAGAAAAAAACCCGTACTACTCCCTTCTTTTACTCCCCACCTTTTTCCTCACTCTTTGTTTCTCTACCTCCTCCTTTGTTCTCCTGCTAACAATGTGAGTGTTTGCTGCATGTTGCCATGGCTATTCTTGGAGCCTGATGCACTCCGTTACCTTCCTGAGAGGCCGACTAACTCTGGGTGCTGTGTTTGTGTGAGCACAACTCTGGGAGTGTGTGGGTGGGATTTTCTTCCTTTTTTTTTGTGCATTTTGAGAAAGAGTGAGGGAGAGACAGCAGTGTTCCCCAGAAGCTGCTGCAGATGGGTGAACTCCTCTGTTTTGTTTCTCAGGCCCCCAGCAGCCTCCTGGAGGCTTTGGAGCAGCACCTTGCCTCTCTGGAGGGCAAGAAGACAAAGGAGTTGAATGCGGACACAAGGTACGCGTTTCAGCCGCAAAGCACCGGAGTAGATTTAAAACTTGAGGAATTTTTGGTTTAGTTTCTAGGCCTGTCGCAATAAATCAATTAATCATGTGATAAAATTAACTCTTGAATATCCATTTCTGTTTTCTTTCTCTACCAAAAACTCAATGACAAAAGTCTTAAGTCTGGTTCTTTGGTCTGAACTAGCCCTTTTTTTTTAAACACAATTTCATTTACAATCTTCATAGTAGATTTTTATTTTTTTGAGTTCCAGTGTTAAATGTTCATCAGTATTTAAAGTTTATTGATCTTTCAGGGTCTTTTATTGCATTTTTATGCCATTACCATTATATTACTTGAAAATGGTCTCAAACAGCAATATTATCGTTTATCGCAATAACTTTTGGGACGATTTATTGTCCAGCAAAATTTGTTATGACAAGCCTACTAGTTTCTTAGTACACTTGAAACAAACAAAACTGTCTTAGAAGTCACTTTTCAGCACGAAATAGGATCTTGTTTTAAGTCAATAATTCCTCAATATTGATGAAAAAGTTTTTCACTTGTAATATGGGAAAAAAATGTCCGCCCATGGAATTGGTACTTTTTCATCAATATTAAGTAACTGTTGACTTAAACAAGCTAAAATGTTACTTATGAGTTATATCAAGTGTACTAAAACATTTCAGATAGAAACTAGACCAGAAACACTCAGGGAATTTTTATTTTTTATTTTTTTAATGAAAAATGGTCAAGTTATATACTTGTTTGTTTTTTTTTTTGTTTTTTTTTTTTTCCCCAGAGCGTCCACCTTGTCGAGTGCCGTCTCGTCTCTGTCCTCCACCGGCATGTCCTTCAGCCGCATGGATGAGAAGGAGAAGCAGCAGGCCTTGGAGGAGGAGCAGGCCCGGCTGCAGGCTCTCAAGGTGAGATTTCAGGCCCCGTCACCTCTGAAGGAGGCATTTGGTCTGTGAGATGAAGCAGCCAAGAGGCTCTCAGAAGGAGGTTGAGTACAGACTGATCTGTCCTTTCTCAAGTGACTTCAAGTGGCGTCTTTGCAACTAGTTCATTGAGTTCTGTGCAGCTGCTTCTTAAGACACAAAAGGCTGTGTATAATTTTAATCCAGTTCTTAGCTACGATAGTTTTAAGATGGATTCATTTAGGGCATGCGTATATAAAATATACATGTTCCCTAGAACAGAGACTGAGCTGGACTGTGAACGCATACAGACGTACTAACCGTAAAAGTATTAAACTTCCCAGGAGTGAATATGTATAGGAAAGTAGGCATGTTCTAAAAATTAAGAATATCCTAATGAAACTTGGATAGCTTCACATTTGAAGTAATTAAATGCCATAGGAGTTCTTATTTGTAGGGTTTGTTTTAGACTTTGTGGACAGAATGTAGTTTCCACTCTAAAAAAGGTTTCAGATCCATCCTTGCATCTGCAGATGATTAAAAATGCAGAGTTAAATACAAGCAGTTTTCCACCGGGGTGAAAAATGTATTTTTAGTTGAAATGGATTAAATATGATGTTGAAAATGTTCTGAGCTTCAGAATGAGCTTTATTTATAAAACATGCTTGAACCTTGAGGAAAAATGCTCATAAAACCACTTTTAATTATTCTTGATATGGGTAACTTTTTGCATCCGCAACTTCTACTTCAGTGTTATTCGGCTCACTTTTTAGTTTAATCTGGAGCTTAGATTTATGGCCAGACTCCAACTCGAAATTTGGGCCGGGTCGCACCAGAATTATTGGATGAGTTTCTTGACATCTTCTTGGGACATAAGTCCTTTAATCGCATGGTATTCTTCAGGTGATAGAAGGCTGAATTTGTAACTGTTTTTATGTGGCTCTGAAGGTTCAGGTCAGAGTCAAACGCTACACCCAGATTTCAGACCCGATCACTAATGTTTAGCTGTAAAAACTGAAGCTATGCGCTGATTCAAGATCATTTCTCTGTAGCTCCAAAGATGATAACTTCAGTTAGCCTTTCTAGCCCCTTTTTTTGAAGGACAACTTTGTTTGCAGAGACGTCATCATTAATTTTATTTGTTGTTTTTTTATTTTGGATGTTTAAAATGTATTCCACCTCCAGTGTTAAATATTCATTAGAATTTAACGTGTATTGATCTTTGACAATGTGTTCTTGCGTTATTATGCCATTATCATTGATCATGGTTTCAAAACAACAATATTATCGTTTATTACAATAACTTCCAAGAAAAGTTAATGTCCAGCAAAATTATTGCGACAGGCCTAACCTGAGCTAGCGGGAGCCATGTAGATGTTAAACAGGAAGTTGTCCTAGGATTGAACCTTGTGGTACACCACATGTGACTTCTGCCCGTTCCATTGAGAAGTTACCTACTGACACAAAGAAGTTCCTGTTTGTTACAGAAGATTCAAACCAATTACTATGAGTACCCAAACAGCATGCTTTGGTCAGCTTCCACTAGCAGAATTTGACATGGCGGCCATCTTGTTAAGGAAAATGAGAACATAGCCGAACTTTATCGTTAAACTGCGTAACAGAAGATGTGTCGATGCAGAAGTTGGAACAATCAGTACAAACCTGCAAACATTTCCACATCGTGGCTTCACTTGGCACAACACATCACACTGGGTGATACGCCGCGCCAGGAATGCCAGTGGTTCCCCACCACCCCCCCCATCTTTGACATCTCAACTTCAGTTGAAAAATAAAGGCCAAAAGGCTTCAGCGGTAGCGGGGCCACACAATTGAAAAGTCAAGTATAAAATGTGTTGGCATTTTTCACTCCAGCCCTGGGAGTCCTGCCTTGCAGCAAACTGTAATTGACTGAGAGCTCAGTGGGAACTACAATTCAGGCACACATGGCAGCATCTGGTGTGCGTGCGTGCATGCATGCATGTGTGTGTGTGTACACAAGCTTTGTTTCACAAGTAGCTCGCTTACACCTCGTAAGAAAATGTTGCAGTTTGCTTAGTAGCGCTGCCCCTCTGTCTGTGTAAACCCCCTACAAGCCTCTTGTGTGTACGAATCATGTGAGATTATGCACAGTTAGCATTGCCTCACTGTCTTGGTGCGTTTGATTGGATTATATTTCTGTTTACTCTGTGCCCTTGGTTTGTCCCGCTTCTATCAAGATGCAGTGAGTTGTTTTTCTTTTTTTTTCCTTTTTTTTTTT
Organism: Poecilia mexicana; assembly: GCF_051168715.1. NCBI lineage: Eukaryota > Metazoa > Chordata > Actinopteri > Cyprinodontiformes > Poeciliidae > Poecilia > Poecilia mexicana. Next base: position 7,740,570 of record NW_028263387.1, read on the forward strand.
TTTTTTTTCTAATTTAGAAAGAAGAGGTGAGATTAAGTGAGAACATAGTTCAATAAGAGAGCTGGAGAGAGGTCAGGAGGGGTCATCCAAAACCTTCCAGTCCAGCTGTCTGCGCTCTCTGGTGTCCATATGGGTTCAACACGCACATACAAAAACACTTCCACTCTCAGCTACTGTCCAGCTGGGGCTTCAGACCAAACAATACCAGCAGTTGGCTGCTTTTTTCTTTTTTCTTTTTCCCTTCCCTCACTACTCTGTCGGAATAGAAATGAGGAGAAGGCTGGTACAGCAGGAGATTCTGTTTTATTAATCCGCTCTGGATCCTTTTAAAGGCGGCAGAGGTTGTAAGGTGACTTGGAACATTTCTTCACCTTAAAGTTGTGCACTGAATTAAAACCTCCGTCTGGCCTTGTGTAAATAAGCCACATAAAGGCGCTTTTTTGAGGAGCTGTGTTTTCACTCCGACTGCAGTCATCCATACCAATAACCGGCCTGACTGCTCTACTGGAAATTGCCTCATTCGCTGGGCAAACAGTAAGTTTTTTTTTTTTTTTTGTCGGGGAGGAGGGAATCTCCCACAGTGAATTCCCTGACAGGAAATAAAAAAAAAAACTAGTGCATTGATTTCTGTAGGGCAAATTAAAAGGTCTGGTGTGTTAGATACCCCGACAGTGCATGAAATACAGCAAGAAAATGAGAGATTAGGGAAGAGATGATGCAATACAACAAGTTTGACTATTTATTTTAAATATCTTTACAATACTTAAATTGCCAAATTAAATTGTTTCATTGCTTGATGTTAAAATCTAAAGTCATTGTGAATTATTCAGTCCTTCCAGGATGTTAGAAGGATGCAAAAATTTACTTTTTGCATAATCTTTTTTTAAAAGTTGCCTTTTGTCAGCTTTATTTTTACCATAACAATTTCAACAAGAACGTTGAAATAGTTGCAAATAACCTTCCTCCCAAAAAACAAAAACAAAAGGACAGGATTTTGACAAGGTTAATAGTTAAAGTACAAATAACACTTCCAAGTACTTTCTTGAAATATCACAAATAATGTCCTGAGAAGTTATCAAAGTGAAAAAAAATGATTTCATATTGATTATTCAAGTTAGCATGAGTTGCATAAACAGTAGAAGGAAATCCTACAGAACATAAAAACACACCTGCTTTCATCTTGCTCGCTCGCCTTTCAAGAAATGTCATCAAACAGGAAGTTAAATTATAGGACACTGTGTGGATCGGTCAAAATTCAGCCAAGTTGCAGTGATTGGTCAGAAAAATTGTGAATGAGTGAATTTGCATTTGTTGCTCATATTATGTTAAAGACCTTACCCTGCCTTACCTCACCATTCACATTCAACCCATAGGTTAATACTCTAAAACCAGACGCATCACAAATGTAGATTATGGCTTGATAGAAGTGCTGGTCTCGGACTAGAAAGTTGCATAACATTTTGATATTTTCCCACTGTTTTCTTCCCCATGTCTTTTTCCTGAGATCAGTCCAGAAGCTTCCCATCGTTTCCCCGGCCGTCTTGCAGACGTCAGCAGCGTTCTGCTGCAGTTTGAGCCTAATGGAAACGACCCCTGCTGTTTTTGTCACGTCATTCTTCACATCTATTGACTTCCATCACTTTGACTCAGCACAACGAGAATAAAGCTTATATTAAAATGCAGAATGTTTAGTTTTTTTGTTGTTGTTGTAGCTGTGGATGGGCTTTGCTGATTTGTGTATATGTCACTAGAGAGAAGCAAACCCTGTTCTCAGCAGCACCTGGGTCTTGACAGAACCGGGTCAGATACAACATGAAAAGAACTAGGAAGGTCCATGTACTCACTGTGAATTATTTTTTTTAAAAAAGGACTAATTAGTTTTAAAATCCCTGTATTCTGAATCCCAACCCCTGATAGCAGCATTTCTAGAAACCTTTGGGACTGCTTCTGGGCTTTTGTAGGAATACTAAAAGCCAAACTTGTACCCAAAGAAAGCTGTCTAGCGTTTTACATTGTGTGTCTGCATTGCAAGGCATCAATGTCTGACAATATCATCTGCCCACTTTGACTCAGATGAGTTGTTACTGTTGGGTTTTACACAGGGTGTCCACGCATTCTATAAAGCCTTAAATTCATTAATATAATGTATGCCTTAAATACGTTAATCTCAGGTCTTAACAGTGACAGGACTGTTTAATCTCGCATGTTCTTGTTTTATGTAGTTTTTTTTTTGTTTGTTTTTTTTTTCATGGGACTTTTCTGTCAGGCTTAAGTTTGAGTCTTGTGCCAAAATCTTTGTTGTGTTCTGTGGCTTCAGGTGGTTCAGGCTACTGGTTACTAGCAGCAAATATGCAATTACTAGCTAGCTGTCCTAGCAAGGGTAAATTTGGCCTTGCTAGCAAGGTCGAGGCTATATTAGTTATCTAACTAGCAAGGGTATATTTGCTGCTATTTACCAGATGCTAGCTAGCTGTTTGTCAAGCCCTTCTCTCTTTTTAGACACAAACAACAAGGATATATTAGCAAGGGCAAATAGAGCCTTGCTAGCTAGCCAAGACAACTTTATTTATAAGCATTTTTTGAAACGGTAAAACTGGCCAAAATGCTGAACAATAATCATATAAAAATAACAAAATAAATCAAACGATAACATAAAATATGTAAAACACAACTTGATAAATAGAATGACCACTCTCATGCTGAGTCAATAACCAGTTAAAAGTAGCTAGCTAGCCAGTTATCTACCTAGCAATGCTTTTCCTCATCATGCAAGTCCCACAGGGGTCAACCATCCCCAATATTTAGTTTTTTTATCTGAAATTTCAATCAAGTTGTTTTTATTAAGAAGGTCTTAAAGTCTTAAATTTGACTTCTTAGCCTGTTAAAAACTATTTATTTGTCTCTGTACCCATTTTCAAATGAATCCAGAACAGCCTAGTCTCTCCTCAAGCTGTGCTAGGGTCCTCATTTCTCTCATGTTTGACATCTGTCTTTTTTTTTTGTTTTTTTTCTTTCCAGGACCAGCGGCTGAAGGAGATCAGCATGCAGACTCCACCCTCCGCCTCCCCCAGCAGCCAGTCGGTCGGCAGCGCCAACAACAACAACCACATCTCACACACCCCGGAGTTGTTTGGCTCCGTGCTGAATGCAAACAGGTGCACAAACCTAAGCAGACACGGTCAGAAATCTGCTCACGCCGTTAAGCATCCGTCATGGTAGACGTTGACCCAAATATTTCTAAAGGAATGCGTTCAGGAATTCAACAGATGAGCAGCAGTTTTTCATCCCGGTTTGGGTTGTTTAAGTGGGGGAAAAAAAAAAAAAGTCCAGATCAGGAATCTGCTGCCATCTTTTCTGCAGTCTAGATTTGACATAATGAACCACAGAAACGCCTTATAAAAATCAGAAGGAACGTTTTTGTGGACTGTTTTTGTGTTATCCATCTGCAAAGTGTCTGAGTTGTCCGCTCTGGATATTCAGGTGCATCTCTACAAGTTATAATAAAATCAAAGTCCTGTCATTTCAGTAATTATATTAAAATCTGAAATTCATTTAGGTTTATAACACATGGCAATATTTTAACAGCGCAGTATGTAAAATGGACTTTTTTGAGTTTTAAATCATGTTATTATAAACATACCTGGAGCTGCAGTTGGCAAGATGCTGAACTTCCGCGTTAAAGAGCAGCACTTCGACACAACTTCCCCACTCAGCTCCTTCAGACTAGCCAGCAGCAATTGGCAAACACCTGGTGGAACTGCTCATCTGCTAAACTCATTATATGAGCTCCTTCTCAGTGCAGCGCTGGTAAAAATGTTGTTAAAGGGTTAATAGAGGAGCCATGTTGTGATGACTTCCTGAAGGCCGAAAGAGTTGGAGCTTCTTAAAGAGAATTTGAAATATGTCTGTAATAGTCTTTTAAGTTGAATAGCTAATATTGACATGAATCCCTATTCATGTCAGACTTTATAAGTTTATATTCATATTAAGTGAATGAAATTAAAAGTCAAATGAAATTAAATTTGATGTACCTGTATCTGCCAGACGTTTTCCTTCCACTTAGCTTTCCCTCAGGATGCTTGGAAACGGCATACTGCAGGCAACTAGTGTCGTAAGCAATAAACCTTTGTGGCTTGCCTTCATATAAATGAATAGAAGTGTGTCACTCTCTATACATAAAAATAGGGATTTTTTTACTTTTTGAACTGAATCACCACATCAAACTAGCTTTTTGTGGTTTGATGTTGTCCTGTAAACTTATAGGGGTCGGGATCTCATTATTTAGCAAGAGAAGAAAATGTTCTTCATACGATGTTTAAAAAAAGTCCTGCAAGCCGTCTTCACGGTTCAGTGTTTATCAGCAAAACTCCGAACCCTGAGACGAGATGCATGTCAGTTTTCGTTCTGGAGCCCAGAAATCTTTCCCCAACTTCTTCCCAGGAAATGGATAAAGTATTTGGATTTAATAATCGGAGCAGAATATACACACTGTGAATTTACTGCCGCTAACTGCTTTATTGCTCGGGGGGGAAGATTTTATAGCCCTGCAGAGAGCGGGGATTAATCTTGATCTGTGACAAACGAACGTTTTTAGTGGCGACTTTAGCTATTTATGCTCAGTTGATTAAATATTAATACTCTCCCTGTGTCTCCTTTCATTTCTCCACACGTTTTTTTTTTTTTTTTTTTTTTTTTTTTGTGGTTGATATCTTGATTTATTGTTTTTTTTCTGTCCTTTCACTTTCTCACTTCCTCACCTCTCCCTCCCCCTCCGGTTTGCTCCTCAGCGTCCCCAACCTGAACAGCGACCTGTTTGATCTTCAGCCGGCCTTCATCCCCGCCGTGCAGAGCACTCCTTCCATCTCCAACGCCAACAGTGCCTGGGGAGGTAAGCTTTCATCTCCCTCCTGTATTTATCGACACCCCAAGACAAAAAAGATTCGACCGTTTCCTTTAAAATAAGCGCGCTTGGCTTTGTAATAATGACTCCTGCGATTGCGGTTCCACACTTCAAAATGGCGCAAGGAACCAATCGTGGGTTTTCGTGTCGTTCTCCACTGAAACCCGGGCGTGTATTAGCTGTGACCCGCGTGTTTCTGAGCTGACATTTTCAGCTCGCTATCAGCCGTCTTGAATCAAAGTGTAGCACAGTGATGCATCTGGAAGCTCTGGCGGTGTGGAGTATTAAAGGCTTTGTGTCGCAGGATTACCGCCGGAGCCGTTTGGTAAATTCGCTCGGCCAGATTTCAAAGCCGGAGTTGCTTGTGAGCGACAGCGGCGGTTGTCGTCGTCGTCATCGGTGGGTCTGACTTCACAGCTTCTGTTCCAGTCCACTGTTGTTTTTCTCTACGACGACACAACAGAGAGCACCGTTTAATCAAACGGCTGCTCAGGGGATCAGTTCCTGTAAATACACTGATTTGTTAAACCGTGCAGGAGCTTCATTGTTATATTGCTGGGCCGTCAGCTGTTTTAACTTTAAGGAAGGGCACATTATCTCCTCTAAACATTTTATTGATGGTTTATTGATCTCAGGGTTCCTATACCGTCTGGGATTTGATTAGAGATGTTTCCTTCCCTAAAGACACATGGAATAAGTCAATAAGAGGAGAAAATATCAGCATTTCCTTTCACTGATCAATATTTATGCCTTCCGTCTACTATTGCATCCATCCATCAATCTTTTTTCCATTCACCTACCTATTTTTTATTCATTTATATGTTCATCCTTTCGTCTGTCTGATATTTTATGCATCCACAGGCCTGTTGCAATAATCAATAAGTCATTTAATCGCATGACAAATTAAAATGAGCTCAATCATTTTAATTTGGGTCATTTATCGTTTTTCTCTTTCTACCAAAAACTGGTTAATAAGTTTTCAGTCTGGTGCCTTTGGTCTCAAATATTCATTTGTTTTTTTAAAGGATAATTTTGTTTACAGACTTAATGATCCATTTTATTTCTTGTTTCTGTTGTTTTTGTTAATTTATTTTGAATATTTAAAATGTCTTCCAGTTCTTTTTGTTAAAAGTTTACTGATCTTTGAGAATGTGCGTTATTATTATTATTATTATGCCATTCCCATTATATTACTTGAAAATTGCCTCAAAAGAACAATATTATCACTTATCGCAGTAATTTCTGGGACAATTTATCGTCCAGCAAAATTCATTCACAGCTATCATCCATCCATCATTTCATCCATCCATTATTTTCATAATCATAAATTCAGAATTCATAATAAGTTGAAAGAATCCTGTGACTGAACCCGGTTTGTTGGTGCGACGACATTAAAATAAGAGTTTTTACACACATGCAAAAGAAAATGTCAGACAGTGCTGTTCAATAAGAGTTTTATTCTTTCCCTGGGAGATTCACAAGTATCTCCTTTGTTGTTGTGCGGCGTTCTGTTCAGATAATGACATTTCTCCCGACAGTGAACACGCACTCGGGTGCATCAGTACGTTTCCTCATGAACAGGCTTTGCTTTGAAACCGTCAGCAGCCTGCACAGAATCCTAAATTTCAAAGCCACGACGGCGGAAAAGCGGCGACCAGGTTCCTAAATCTAACGGGATTAGATTAGCAGGAGGTTTGGGAATCCTCCACACAGCGAAGCCACAACTGTGTTTCCCTGCAAAACCCTTCCTGGTTGCGTCTCCCGCAGCGTCCTTCAGTGAAGGTTTGTGGGATGAAGCTCGTCCAGATCAGCCTCACTCAGTCGTATTTAACTGCATTCCTCAGGACTGGAGAGCCAGCCGCTGCAGCAGACCACCCCGGCCATGACTGTAGATTTTGATGCCGTGTTCGGGAATAAGTCCACACCCAGTAACAACGGCCCACAACCTGCAGCCGGTAAACAGCCCCTCGCTCTGTCCGACTGTCCGGACAGGGAAGTGACTAAAACCCCTTGGCTTTGATGGCGGCGCGCTCTGGACTAACCCTCTGATTAGTTTCAGCAATCTGTGTCTGTTCTGCTCTGGGGATTGGCTTTAGTTTTTTTTTTTTTTTTTTTTTTTTTTTTTTTTTGTTTTTTGCTTTCTAACTCTGCTTTATGTTGTGGTATTATTATTTTGGTTTGTTTTCTAATGATGACCTCTGCCACAGAGACGGAAACCACAAGGTCTTGGTATCGGCAAACTTCAAATTCAGCAGAATTTCTCTTACATTTCCTCCTTCTGGCTTACTTTATTTTATGCTCTCATAACCAATCTTTCTTTGAGCTCTAAAACTGGGACATCCTGCATTATTTTTTCAACTGTTAGACCTTCAGATTAGATCATTTTGTAACCATTGTGCAACTTTGTTTAACCATTTTCCCAATTCACAGGTGAGGATCTGCTTTTGTTGTGCTTTTGAAACTTCTTTCAATTTTATCACGTCACATACACCAACTGCGACTTCAGTTTGCGTGGATGTTGCGTAACCTGCCACCACAAAGCAGACCATAACTGCTTATGCATAATAAATCTGCCAGAAGATTTATTACGAACATCAGGGAAGGGAAGCTAATACTGTACATCAACCTGAACCAACCGTTTCCATAGTCATGTGTTGTAGATGATCTAGTCAAACTCCAGACCTAGATCTAGTTGAGCCTTAAACATTGCCTTTCTGGGACACGTCCCACTAATTTGGCAAACATTTTGGTCTGTGTGTGAAAATCTGGCAGAGAAATAACCTAAAACACTTTGATGTGAAACTGTATTTTGTTGGACAACTTTGCAGGGTGTCTGCACATCCTAAAGAAATTTTTAATTCGTGAATCTAAAATGAAATCCTTAAAATGTCTTTAAAACATGTAAGGTGACCTTAAGTAAGTTAACAAAAGGTCTTATATTCTGTCCTGGCATTCATATCCTATGTGATTTATTTTTTTTAAGGGACTTTACTGTCAGTGAAGAGTTTGAGTCGTGTTACCGGCTAATAAACCATAGCTAACTAGTTAGCTAGCTAAGTTTATTGTGTCTATCAGCGTTCGTCTTTCCTGTTGGCTCACTTCTACTGCCAACCCGTACCAGGATAGGTTGCATAAGGCAGCCTGGGGTTAAGGCTGTAGAGAGAATCGTAAAAGTCTTAAATCTGAGTTGGTGAAACCATAACTTTGGAACCAAACCATGTATCTTTGTCCTTTCACAATAAAATTACAAACTGCCTTGTGTTGCTCCGCCGCTTGAAATCCTAATAAAATACATTGAGTTTTGTGGTTATAACTTGACAAAACATACAAAAAAACAAACAAAAGCTCGAGAAACACATTTGCAAGGCAGTGTAAGTGAAGTTTCTCTCTTGCTGCCATTTTAGAGATGAACTCATTTCCTGTCTTCTTGTTGTTGGACAGTTTTCACAAAAGCAGCACCCCGTCAGTCGCCGCCCCATGTGGAAATTTCTACATAATTCATTAAATTTCTCAACTAATTAAAAAAAAAATCTATTTTTATGAAACAGAAATGTTGGAGGGGAATCTAGGATAAAATCTTTAAAAATAAAAGCATCTTCTATGCCATGTTTTGATTTTTCCGCCTCCTCTGACCCTGTGTAACCCCTTCGGACCCAACAGTCGGAGGCTTTTCTGTCCAGACTAGTTCTGTGTTTGGAGATTCTTTTCTACTCATAAAGCTTCTATTGCAACGACCCATAAACCATCTGGGCAAACCGACCACATCTCCCAAAAATCACTCCGTCTCCAGCTGCTCCACATCTGCACTGATGTTTGCATGCACACACACACACACACACACACACACACACACACACAGACGTGTCTGTGTTTGTAAATGTGTCCATTCACACGTCCTCCATCATTTCCCTCTCCTCCGTCTGCCTGCTTCTTCTCGTCTGTTGTGTTTTGTTGTCATTCACACCGTTCCCACCTTCCTCCTCCTCTTCCTCATGCCGCTGCCTCCTCTCGTTTTGTCTTCGCTTCGCCGTCTCCTCATCACACATCACAAGGCAAGAATCACCCAGGCAACTCGGGTCCATCTGCTTCCCCTCCGACTCCTCGCTTTTAAAATAAAGAAATCCCTGTTCTTTCTTTTCTCCCCCTCCTCCTTCGCGCGTTTTGCTGCAGCTTCTTTTCTTTTTAATATTCCCTAGTTAACTGCTGCAATTTTTTTGTTTTTGTTTTTTTGTTCTTTCTGATTGGTTAATAAATGAGGCGCCAGCTTTTCTATTCAAATTTGCAGATTTCATTAATTTTAATGGAAAACGTTCTGCCTTTTTTTGTTTCTCATCTCATCCAAGTAATTGTTTCTTCTGTATTCATCAGCAGTGTCTTTTTAGGTTTTAACTCTTCTTCTTTTTTTTAATGTGGAACTAAAACCCACCAAAGCTGAAGGAAGTCATCAGAGAACTCATCTTGGAGCTTGTTTCTAAAAGTACTTTTGCACTCGACTTGCTTTTGTGTGAAGTAATCATGGCGATCTAGACAGAGGAGAGCTAATAATGTTTGTCACGCAGAATTGAATTTCCTCACTCAGATGAATAGGAAAGGAAGAAATGCACCACTTTTGTATTAAATAAACTCCCTGTTGCTACTTCTATTTACAAAATAAAAAGAAAATCATGATTAGGGCTACCTTGGATGCTTTGCTACAATATCTAAAATACAGTTTAAGTTTGCCTACATTTGAGTAAACGTAAGTAAATATTTTTTCATACAGTTATGGAGAATTAAAAATTTTTCCAAGAATAAACGTGTGAAAGTGTCGCAGCGCGTCACTTCTTTCATCAACATTCTGCACACAAACCTCCAATTAGGATAATTTGGGATAAAGTTTTATGCTCATTTATTAAAAATAAAAATAATTTTAAAAAATCACATTAACATAAGTATCCCCAGCTTTTTTCAGCCTGATTCCACTGATTGTCCTGAAAATGCTTCAACATCTTAAATGGAGTCAGCTTGTGGTAAATGCAGTTGATTGGACTTGATTTGAAACACCTGTCTATATAATGTCCCACATTTTGAGGAAAGATATTAATTTAACACAATTTGGATAAAAAAAAAATTGGAACAAAACAAAATGTGGAAAGAAGTGAAACGCTGCGATTTTTTGTGAATACACTGAATTACCCAGAACCATCTACTTAGTTCTGCAGTAGATGGAAACAAACGATAAAGAACCAGGAGATCCTCTGCATGGCCTTTCAGAAATATTCATACTCTGTTCATCTGATTTTATTACCTTACAGTTACAAACTTTACTGCATTTTGTTGGGATTTTGACAATTAGATCAACACAACATACTGCATAACGGTAAGGTAGAAGTAAAAATACAAACACATGGGTTTGAAGCCGTTTACCAGATTTATTTAAACTGCTGGGCTTAAAGTAAAGGACATCATGGATCAGAGGAGCCACCATGCTGACTGTGGAGGAGCTGCAGAGATCCACTACTCCAGAAGTCTGGAGAAAACTATTTTCTTTTAAGAAGCCATTTTGGCTCTTTATTGAGAATGAATGAAGAAAAAGCCTAACCTTTTCGCTCTCCGTATAGAACCGATATTTGGGAATTTTTATCAACTTGCAAAACATTCACTGTAACTTGGACTACTTCCCAAGAGACTGTGAATGTTCAGACTTTAGATAAGTCCGATAAGATCTGTTTGTAACCACACAGAGAGGATGGTGCCACACAGGAAACAGAAAAAGATCATTTTGAACCACTGTGAAAGATTTTTGCCTCTTGCCTCGAGAAAGCAGCTCTAACCAAAGAGACTGGAGAGTCGCAGTCAGTAAATTATGGGGAGTGAATGTCATTTCTGAGTAGATTTCACTGCAAATTAATTTAAATGAAGATTTTAAATGTTTCAGCTCAGTTTTCACTCCAGCAGGTGGCCACGATATCTACCAATTACATCTGCAGCAGTAGATACCGCTCGGTGCTCATTGTCTGTGCTGAGTTTTAGACGATGCCGCCTCATTAAATTTCGGTTTACATCTGTGAGCACCAAGTGCTTCTCAGACGAACTATTGGAGCAGATTTGCTTCCTTCCTCTCCTTTGATCTTTAACCCATATTGACACCCAATCTGACTCCAAAGCATCTAAGCCAACACCGATGACGTTCATCCTCCCAGTTCAATACGGCGCTTCTCTTCCCCTTCCGTCCAGCTTACCTTCGTCTGCATGTGTGATCAACTAAATTTTCCTCCCGTCTCAGTAGAAAGGCTCTGTAATTCAGAAAACTTCACTGACACGCAGTTGAAGGAACATCAAGAAGTGGGGGGAGAACAGCCACATTCTTAGTGTTTTATTACAGTGTCGACAATGGGATGGAAATTAAATTCAGGAGGAAAAAGGGTGATTTAATTTCTTGTCTGACTTGCCCTCCGCCCCTCCTCGTGTTGTTCCTCACTTTTTCTTTTTTTTATTGTTTTTGCTTCATCTCTGAGTTTCATCTTGCCGTTTTTAATTTTTCTTCCTACTCTACGCTGCCCCACCTCCCTTGTTTTCTCATCTTGCTAAGCCAGCAGTGAAAGTGTTTTTCGAATCTCTTGTGTCAGCATCGCTGTCAGGCCTACACACCGCTTCCTAACTAAATATTATTCCTCCCTCTTTTTTTCCCCCCCATCATCAGTTGCCTGTCTGTGATTTCCTCCCCTTTGAGAAGACACTGTCCATTTATAAGCAGTAAATATTAGTTTTCTGCTTTGTTCAACTCCCCTGGTATTAAAAAAAAACAAAAAAAAAACACTTTTTGTATTTGGAATTAAACCAGTGGTGCAAACTTTTGTATACACACTTTTTTAATTTGTTTTTACCTGTCGCAAACACCTTTTTTGCATCCAATACACACACATGCACACTAGCAGTCGCACCTTCAGGTTTTTCTACCAGCAAATAGTAACAACCATTAGCTGAATGAGTGCTGACATGGGAGTTGTTACTGCTGGCTCCTAAACTCGCATGCACACCAGTACAGGAAATTACTCTGTCATTTTCACCTACAGGCAATGGACACTGGAGGGAAAAACAAAGCAAACAAACTATTTCACATGCTTTCAACCAGGTACATTTATATTCAATCAAGACTAATCACTGTTCAGAGTCGTAGAGTGAATATGACAGCTAGGATCATGTAAATCGGTAACCTGGATGAATGCAATCTACCAAGACAGGGATTAGAGGCCGCTACATGACAGGAATATTGAAATGTGGAAATGTTCGTTCTCATTTCTGCTCACAAGATTTAGAGCAAGAGACAACTTAGTAGAATTCTCTGAGTAATTCAATTCAAGAATATTTTATTAATCCCAGAGGAAAATTAAATGTCACTCACACTTTTCCTCAGACTTCTTGTAGACGGCTGTACTGTTGCGTCTCCAGTTTGGTCTCCACCACCGTTTCTCCTTCTTCTCCCATGACAGAAATGGTGTTCGCTCTGTAATGTTTTCCTTAAAACTGCTCTACATTGGATTGGTTCACTCGGTAGCTTGAACACATTGGGTATTATTAGCTTATAGAGCCAAAATCCCCCGAGTAAGAATGGCTGACGTATTTGCTCGCACACAACGAGAATAACATAGGGTTAGCTTGAAGATATTGGTAAATATTAGCTTACATAGCTAAATAGTAATAGGCAGGATATACAAATGATTGTTGGACTAATTTGGTAGCTTGAATGCATTGAATAATATTAGCTAATATGGTCAAAATCCTGTGAGTCAGTTTGTCTAACACATTAGCTAGCTCACAGCCAGAATAACATAGGGCTAGCTAAGATATTGATTTAAAAGTGCTGTAAATTTTTTTAGCTAACATTGCTATAATAGGGAATTAGCATATCGCACCGAATTACAGATATTTGTTGGTAGAATAAAGTCAGAACATACTAATGTTAACTGAACATATCTTTAAATTAATCTGCTTGCATTGTCATATCTAGAATAGTAATAAGTCCAGGAAGCTCTAACTTTACACAACTACGTAGGTCACAGAGTTCATCGCATTCAGTTTGCTTTTTCTCTAATATTCAGAAATACAATGAGTTTCAGTGTGAACATACAAGCTAACATGCTGAATTCACATAAGCTAGTTTAGCCAAAATATCAGCTTGAACATATTAGTTAATAACTCAGGACTAATCTACTTTTACAGTTAAAAGTGATTTAGGACTTAATATTATCAGTTCTTTCAGTCAAAACTATTCCATGTTATACTTTTAGGATAATATATTCAGTTTTAGCTAGGTGCAAAGCTCCACTGACATTTTAAGTTGTGCAAATGACTTCTAGAACTGAGATGAGCAGAGATGCCCCAAATGTTAACAATCCAGAATAATTGTGCTTTAGTTTAGATATAATTTGCTTATAGTAAATTAAATGTAGAATATGGGTATTTAAAAAAACCAATTGTAAAACAAGTTTTTAAGAAGATTGTGACTCGAGGAACTTTGTCCTTCTGGTGCTGACATTTTAGCAACACTAAATTGACTCACCTCCTCTCTTTGCAAATCATGCAGCTACCACACATTGCATACATTGTAAAATATGTCCTGATAAATTATTTTGAGAAATTTGTGTGCATCATGATTGTTTCCTCTAGATAATAGGGACATGTTTAGAATGTTCTTTTGAATTTCTGGGAAGAAAATTATCTGCAGTACACATCTTTTAAAACTAGATCAGCTTCCCATAGAATCATATTTAGCGCCATTGTTCTGCACAATGAGGCGGGACGTGTGACCTCTTACAATAAAGAAGCACAGGATCGTTCAGTGTTTAGAAATGTTACTTGTAACCTAAAATATTTCTGGCTATTGAGTTGCTCGGCTTTCTGATGTCGTTTATCAGGCTGCTTAGCCTCTGGAGTGCACTTAAAAGCAGCTCAGAACGATGTCCTTTATGCTTTGGATGCTTGAATAAACAACTTACTGCCTGATATTTTTCACAAACCCAAAGTTTGACAGTCCTTCAGGGCTTTATTTCACTTTCTAAGCTGTAACTGAGCTGCTGCTGTTCAGAGAAGCCCATTTCCTCACAGAAAATAAAAATTACAAACATCTCTGCTCTTGCTTTTCTCTCTTTTCATCCGTCTCTGTGTATCTTGTGAAGCTTCCACGCATTTTTCATCTCTTTACAAGGTTGTTTGAAGCCTTTCAGATGTAAAAAGCACCTTTTTTTTTCCCCTGTTTCCCCCCCGCTGCAGCCCCAGCTCATCTACATGAACAAAATTGATTTCTTGTGCAGGTTTCGATGCTCTCGGAGACCTGTTAAAGCCCACAGTCACCGCGCACACCGCACAACCTCCTCCTCCTCCTCAAATGGCCATCCATCCTGGAGGAAAGCTGCTAGCCAATGACCTCGACTCCTCTCTGGCCAACCTTGTGGGCAGTGAGTGCTGACACACACAAACTTGTTAACAAAGAGAGAAAACGAGTTGCAATAGCCGCGCAGCAGATGGAACAGTTACATAACTTTACCAATGCAACACCGGGCCTTGAATAATTACCGGGCGCTGGCTGTACTGCGGTTGAACACAAGTCCAGAATTTTTATTTATTTTTCTGAAAACTTGTGTGCGTTCTCCAGAAAATGCTCCATTTCACTTTGTTCTCTGTTTCTTCTCCCCACTCAGATCTGCAGTTTGGATCTGGAGCCAAGAAGTAAGTTTCTAGACTTGTTTTTGAAAGATTAATGCAGTTCCCTACTACTTTGGCTTTCTCACGTGTTTGTACTCTGGCAAAAGAAGTGCTCAAAATAGTATTAAGCAGACTTATTGAGTTGTTCTGCTTGTTCTTCAACAGGCCAGAGATGCAGTGGAACCAGCCTGGTGAGAAGAAGCTAACCGGTGGCCAAAACTGGCAAAATAAGACCATGTCGACCACACAGTGGAGCCCCGCGCCCATGGCTCCACAGCCCATGCCTGTGCCACATGTGGTGAGGAACCGTAGCGCCTGTGACACTGTGGACCGTTTATCTAAGAGAGCTGAAGAGGTGTTTGCAAGTTCTTGAAGGCTGCAGTAACCCTGCTCACGATTAAGTTTGCCTTAATGTATCTATAATTAAGGCCTTAAAATGTCTTAAATTTGCCAATAAAATGGAAGTTATCCTTAAATACATTAATCACAAGTCTTAAATTTTGTTGTGGCGGGATTATTTAATCTCTTATATTCCATACAGTTGGGTTTTCTTTCTTCCAGGATTTTTCTGTTGTGTATAAGTTTGAGTTCCCGCCAAACATGCCACTAACTAGCTGCTAATATGCCCTAGCTAACTTGCTAGCTTTTTTGCATCTGTAATGGGTAAGTGCAGATTTATTGTCAGGTGGCTGGATGATGTTAATCTCTGCCTCTGGCTCACTTCTTTTGCCAACCCATGTGGTGCTACGAGTATGTAGTTTAGATTTACTGGCCCAAATCTGACCTGAAAGTTGGGCCATAAATAAATCAAATTTATTACCTACTTATATTTATTACCATGTATGAATTTTATAAATATTGTTGTCTGAGCCATCACTTTTTGTGTCTATTTGTACTACTGATGTGCCTTGAAATTGCACTTCAGGGACAAATAATTGTTTGAATTTGAATACAGCCCAGAGAAAACCCAACGTGAATGCAAAATATGAAGTTATTACTCATTAAACTACTTATTATAGCTTAAATAGAGGAAATATGTTAAGGTAATAAAGAAAGTAAGTAGGGCACAATCTGCGCTCTGCATGCACAGATTATCTCAGTGCGGTGTTTAGCTGTGCTCCTGTCAGTCACGCATCCCAGAAGATTTGCGCCTGACTCACCAAGACGTTACAACAAGCGACAAGATGGAGCTGGAAGACATTAAACAGCTAAAAATGGCAGAAGTTACACTGCTTACTCAGGTTATAGTTTAAAAACAAAACCAGTAAAATCATAAATAAAATAAAATGCTGGTTTTGCTTCAGGCCTATAATTAAAATTAATCAGTCAGGTTGGATCGGGCTCAGGCCTGATTGAGTTGAATTCTTCTGGCCCAATCTAAACTATATGTGTGTTCTGTGCAAAAAGGTTTGGCACTTCGGGTGCTAAGGCTGCAGAGAGCCGTATGCAGTGTGAGAAGCACAAAGCTGCTGCCAAGAGTCACAAACAAACCCCAGAAATGTCTCAGTTTTGATGTGGTGGGGCCAGAGCTCCCCAGAAACGGTCAGCGCTGCCACTAGCGCTGATCTAGCAGCAGCATTTGGTGTGAAACACACTCTGAAGTGGAAGGATTTTAAACACAGAGATCTAGTCTTAAATTTCAGTCGTAATGAACTTAAGAAGTCTTAAATTTGAGTTGGTGAAACACGAGGAACACCAGCAGCGCTAAAGTTCACAAATTTCCATTTTGTATTTTTGTCTTTATTGGTCTTTGACTCGCCTCTAGACAACATTTTTTTCTGTTTTACACGATGTGAGAAACGGTGTTTCTGGGCCTGCAGCCAGCTGCTGGTTAGCTTTGCTCTCTGAGGTTTGACAGAAGGGGGAAAAAAACGGCTTGTGACTCTAACAGTCTAATTTAGCTCTAATCTTCCAAAGCGTTGCAGATGTTTCTCTTCCAGAATTTGCTTAATTTGAACTTAAAGGAACCGGGTTAAATGCACGGTGCTTTCAGGAACTTGCAGACATCTTACCGGGATGCTCAGCGGGTCAGAAACTGTTGCAGTGAATGCTGGTTTTTCTCTCAGTGCATGTCAGAGTGCTGGTGTGTGTGCGTGTGTGTGTTTGCACATTATCTCAGTGCGGTGTTTAGCTGTGTGTGCATGATGTGTGCTGATCTTAGCAGCTCCTGATTGTCCTCCTGATCTCTGCTCTGCAGTTTCTGGCTGACGAAGACAAAACTGTCACTAACCCCTGTCTTCTTCTTCTTCTTCTTCTTCTCTCTGTTTCGCTCTCCTCCTCTCCTGTTGATCGTCTCCTCTTCTTCTTCCTGACTCCCTGTCCTCCCTCACCTCGCTGTCAACTCGTCCAATATCTCCTTCCTGGCATTTTGCACCGTCATCCGCTCGTCTTCCTTCCCGTGTTTGCTTGTCGTCCTGCTCCGCGGTGACTCCCGTTTGGTGATGTCGTCCGCTTGTCCTGTTTTCGCCACGCTGCCTTTGTCGTTCGTCCATCGTCATGGTGACCCCGGGTTTTCTTTGCTTCCTTTGCGAACTCTGTGATCCTTTTTTTTTTTTTTTTCCATTTTCGATTTGCTGTCCTCACCACCTTTTTGACAAATTTTGCTTACTTGTCCGATTCTTCATGGTCCTTTTGTTTCACTAAACATTTTCTCCTTCCTGTTTGATTTCGCTCATTCTCCTGCCCTCCTCCCTCTTGTCCCTCTCCCTCTCTCTGCCTCCTCTCTGTCCCTTGTCCCTTTTCCCTGTTGCGTCCTGATGCAGAATGGAATGTTCTATACTAGTTATGTAAGTACTTATCTCTGTTTAGTAAGACAAGTCCCAACGAGCCTCTCAGAAATGTCTGCTTATCCTCCTCATCTTTCCCCTCCTTTACCTCCCTGTTGCTCTCGTTTTCCCCGGAGACACTTGTTGGAGAATTTTGACTCTTGCTTTCTGCTCAGTTTCTACAAATAACTTCCCCGTGTCTGAGCTGCACAAGCCGACAGTGTGTGCTCTAATTTTCTAAGCACTAATCGAGGTTTTCAGCTCTGCTGTTTTAGCCTCTCTAATCAGACTTTCTTATGAGTTTCTTTTGTACTTTGCCTGCTATTTTGTTAATTAAAAAAAAAAATATGTACAGCCTTATGTACAAGAAATGTAGAGGGAGATCAGATTAGGTCGTTTCTGAAGCGTTTGGTTTAGATTCATTAGATTTCATTGAGGAGAATCAGAAAAAAAGAAAACCTGTTGCACTGCTTTTGGTTTATACTTCTAAGGAAAAACTATAAAGAGATGAGGCACGACTCGGTGCATCTCCATCCTGCTGCACTTTTAACGAGAAAAGGCCAAATCAAATGCTGACGAAGGACCAAATCAGCTTTTAACCGACACAGACGGTTCAAAACAACTTCCATAAACACTCGTCGTCGCTTGCAGAAGGCTTGAGGAAAACATCACAGGTAGCAGAGCAGCAATTAAAGCGGCTGATGAAATGCTTGCAGCAGAGACTCTGGCCAGAAAGTTGCAACAGTCTCAGCTGGAGACGCGTCTCGCATTTTAAGTTGGGGAGCCTGGAAAGCGTCTCGCTCATTTAACCGTCCCACTTAGCCTTGCAGGAGGCTAAGTGGGCTGGAAGTCTGGCTGCGGAGAATCAAAGGGAAGAAGGGGGGGGTAGCTGCGCAGCGCGCACCTCGAAACCTGGCATAAAGGAGGCAGAAACGGGCAGGTGAAAAATAAAAATGAGTCACCGAACGAGAATACGGAGACAGATGAGGGCGAAGCGGCGAAGGCCGACAGCTGTGCGCCAAGACAGATGGACGCCAAGAGTGAGGGAGAGTCTGAAGCTGTGCATAAATGAATTCTCGTTTTGTTTCCCCCCCACTCAGGCGTTTCTGTCATGTTTTGATTTGGGGAAAACAAAAAAAAAAATCAGATAAACGAGACGGGGCGGTACGACTGAGAGACGAACGCTTTGTGAATTAATGAGAGATTAAACTGCAGGTGACAGGAAAGTCGACTTAATCTGTTTTAAATACTCCAACTTCTGAACTAGCGGTGAGTTACTGAGCGGGCGATAAATGTATATTTGATGAAACGGAGTCGGAATTGGGTCTTTTTTTTTTGTTTTGTACATCTGAGACAGATTGATCAGGGGGGTTGAGCAACAACTGGCTCTCCAGGGTCACAACTACAAGCAAATACCGATCAATCGGATTGATTGCCTCCTAAGATGGGTTCACAGCTTCACCTCGCCTGGTCTGAAACCTTTTTATTCCTTTAGATCTCTGGGAAGAGAATCACTCCTTCTGCTTATCCTTCCTCTAAAAGTCAATTGAAAGCTCTGATAGTAGATAAGTCTATCGAGAACCTGTCCAAAACCCTGCAGAACGACAGTAATGCTTTTCATCTGTTCTTGTTCTGCTCCTGCCATTAAGGCGGCGCAGCCTTGAGTTTGAAGTCTGTGCTTTGAGGGATCATTCCTTAAAAAGAGCTGAAGCTGATGAGCACATAGTTATGCAGATGTGGTCTAATGTGATGTAAAAATGTTAAGTCTTTTATTGTATAACCATACATTAAAAAAACAAAACCTCTAATTTGAATAAATTTATTCAGCAAAGGGGAAAAATCTCTTAGGAAGATTTGGTTTTGAAAAATCCCAGGCACAACCTGAAAAAGTCTTAGATGTGTGTTACCCAAATTTAGACCTTAAAATGTCTGAAATGCACTTTTAAAAGTAAGTTGCTCTTCAATATGTTGATCACAAGTCTGAAATGTTCTCTTGACATGACTTTATAAATTATATATTCTATTTATTTTTCTCGCTGAACTTTTCTGTCAGGCAGAAGTTTGAGTCACACTCAGACATCTACAAAAAAGTTAAATACATTTATTTTGCCTAGTGTTGAAGACACAGGTAACTAACTGCTCCACATATTTCCTGTTGCCCCTGATGTTACCGCAGTAACACAAAGCAGGATTGTAATTCGATAAAACGGTGCTGGCCGCAACGCACTGCAAATTATTTAGCCGCTTTTTATGGACTGATCCGCCATCTTAAGTAACTTCCACTTAGTTTAAAACATTGACTAAGGAGCTGATGCAAAAACAGCAATTAAAGGATAATGCTGGTGCAGTTTTATTTTTCCCCCATAAAAGCCTAAACTTTACCGTGGCGACGCTTTAATTACTGTAATCCATCATTTTATGTCGAGAAATAAAGCAAAACATGACTTTCCGGAGCAGCTAATTACTTTGTACAATAGAAATATTGCACTGTTCTCATTCCTAGACTATATTTTTTCTAAAAAAAAAAAAAAGAAAAGAAACATACTACTAATTTCTCAATCACAAATCAGCAGTTTTGATGCAGAAAGGCGTTGCTTCCAAAGCAGCAGCCATGGTGTCGAACAACAGGAAGCCCGCTCAGGTGCGGCGGATTGGATTTGCCCTGAACATGGCAGAAAGCAGAGCGCGGCCTCATTGTGCCTCTCCTTTTGAAGTGGTGGGAATGATTGCTCACAGTGGGCATCCGCTAAGTACTTTAGCTTCTCGCTGTGCCGCTGAATGTACACATACTCGAGCTTTAAATGATTTGTCCTTTCACAAGCTGGACACTTAAGGGTTCTCAAGCCGAGTCAGGTTTTTGTGTTCTTTGTACGTTTTTTTTTTTCTTTCTTTCTTTCTCCAGACAATTGAGATGAAGCAGGTTGGTTATTTTCTGAGATCAACTGTTTGTTTTTGTTTTTTTGTTCCAGGCTCCAGCGCCAATGGCTTTCCCCATGACCACACCACAAGTGCCTGTGTATGGAATGGTGAGTGTTGCACAGAAAGAGTGACTTTCCTTTCATATTTGGTTACGTTACTTTACCAGGATATCTGCAGGTCTCAGCAAGTCAAATTTAAGGCTTTATAAGACCTTTTTTAATGCAAATTTGAATGAAATTTAACACCAAGCTAAAAAACTACAGATATATAGGATGATGGGGAGGATCCAGTTGGCAACATGAAGTGAGCCAGTGCCAAAAATTAATGTCATCCAACCAACCGGTGATACATTAGCATCTAATTCTTAGAAGATGCAAAAAAAATAGAATAAAAAGGCTAGCTAGCAAGAATATATTGGCAGCTAGTTACTGGTAGCCTGGAGTCACAGACTGCAGTGAAGATAGATGTTTGTGCAAACGTTTGCCTGACAGAAATTGCATGAAAGATTAATTAGTGCTGCCACAACAAAATTTAAGACTTATGACTACCCCATTTAAGGATGACTTACATTTTTTAAAATGATTTTAAGATATTTCAAGGCCTTAATTTTCGATGGACTCGAGACTTTTTCAGGATGTCCAGATTACACATTAGACTTATCAGAATTTTGTGTGATGTGCTTTTTTGTAAATGTGACGTAGATTTGCATTCAGCCAGCTTTTCTGAGTCAATCATTTGTAGAGCTACCAGTTGGAGTTACAGATTTGGCCTTTGACTAGGCCATAAGAACACATCAATGTGACCTTTCCATTTAACTCTTGCTGTGCGTTTGGGGTTGTATTTCTGGAAGGTTGTTTTTTTTTTCATGGTTACCCTGAATTTAGTTCCAGCCATTTTCCGGTGATCTCAGACCAGTTTGGGTTTCACCATTACAATAGTGTCATTGTTGTGTTTTTCTAACCGTGTGTGTGTGTGTATGTGTGTGTGTGTGTCGTGGCTCTCTAGGTCCCTCCCCAGATGGCTCAGATGGGTGGGGTACCTGTGATGGCTCCACAGCCGATGATGTACAACCAGCCTGTTCTCAGACCCACCAACCCTTTCGCGCCCATGCCAGGAGCCCAGGTAGCTGCCACCAACTCCTGCACAGTGATCGGCTTCTTTTCAACTGATTTCTGGACAAATTAGGAAAATAAAGCTTCAAAATCCTGTGGATTTTGTTTTAATTTCATTTTTCTGTCCTCTGTCTCGTCCTGTTCAGATGCAGTTTATGTAATCCATTCAGGGGGAAGCTGAGTGCCAAAAGCGACAAACAAAGCAGCAGAAAAAAAAACAAAAAACTCACGAGAGGACGATCGAACGGAGGGAGGAACGATTTGATCAGGCGAACAAAGAGACACAGACAAGCTGACCGACAGACACCAAAACAGAAGGAGGCGATGAGGGGCGGAGGGGGTGGGACTCTGTTCCGGCTGGAACAACTGCTGTCGTGTGTGTGTGTGTGTGTGTGTGTGTGTGTGTGTGTGTGTGTGTGTGTGTGTGTGTGTGTGTGTGTGTGAGTGTGAAGCTTCTCTGTGTTTATCATTTATGTTTTAAATCGTGCAGACGGAGGGATGGGATGGACGGACGTCTGGCTTTCACCCAGCCTGTTCGGTTCGGTGTCTGGATCCAGAATTAGCTTTATTTCAAACTGGTGCTATTTTGTCCTCTCTGAGTTCCTGTCTACCTGCAACAGCAACTTGGGAGCACTTATAAGAGGACGTGTGTGTATGTGTGTGTGTTCGCAGCAGTTGTTCCAGGTAATACAGCCTCTCCTCCCCCCTGAGTCTCTGTTTGTTTTCAGAGAGAAACGTAGAGGCACATTTTCTCAAGTATGTTTCCTGTAATTTTTCAATCCGTGTATTTTTTTTTTCCCTTCTGTTTTTTTTTTGCCTTTAACGTTATCAGGGCTTGTACAGCAGTTTGTCGGAGCGTCAAACAGTAGCTGAGCGTTTTCTCCTCATGGCTTCTTAAGCTCTGCCGCTCGCACATCCAGACGGGAGATTGACGAAACGTCGGGACAAAAAAAATAAAAAATAACATAAATTTGTCTCAAGGGCTCGTCCCACCAGGGAAACGCAGCAAAACGTGTCCAGATGTTGCAGAGATTGTTGACTTACAGCTGCGTCATGAAAACTGCTGGAAACCTGCCAGTCTGTGTGCTTCTAGTCTGCTCATGGGTTGGGTTCTTCACGTACAATGTCACATGAAACTGATTGAATTTGACCCTAAAAGTAATCAATGAAGCTGTGTATATAAGCAAAAAAAAAAAAAAAAAAAAAACCTTATTTGAGTGTGTACGTTTTTCTTTTCTTCTCACATGGACTGTTTACCCATCTGTGCAAAGATAGTGAACATTATTATTGCAGTCAGTAGATGCTCAGATTGTGTGTGTCTCTTTAAGTCGAGGGCCTTTGTGTGCGTCTTCCTCAGTGATTGATGAGAAACAAATCCAGCACACTGAGGTTACGGCTGTTCTTAAAGGGACATGCGCAGTCTTCTAGTCGAGCAGTAAAGGGATAGTTTGAAATCTTTTAAAGCAAAGTGCCTGTTGAGAGGCTATCTGCAGGAGAGAGTGATACGTTTATATTCTCTGGATTTGAAAGCTAAAGCTAACGTCTGAAACGTACCAAGTTTAAAGCAAAGAGGAAGAAGTCCAACCTCAAACTTCTGAGCGGTTTCTGCAGATGAAGCTTTACATTTGGGTCCTTATTTACAGAGAACCATTATTTACATGACAGATTGATAGACAAATACATTCTATATGGGAAGTTCATAAGTCACAAAACACAAAAAATACAGATCTATTAAAAAAGCAGTAACATAAAAACAAGTTGGAGGTAGTGTGCCATCAATAATCTTTAAATCTTCGATTTAAAGTACCTTAAAACCAAAAGTATAACAGCAGTTTAAATGAATGCTACTTTATTGGTTGTCACACTTTTTTATGTCTGCTATTCTGACAGAAAATTCTCAATGTTCCAACCTCTGTACACGTTTCACACAGGAAGACATTTAGAGGCGCACCACCTCCTATCTCTGCCTAAATATCAGCTTATTTGTAAATAACTACCCAAAGTAAACGCTCATAAAGTAGCGTTCGGATGAGTTATTAACTGGGAAACAGAGCCTCTCCTTAAAAAGCCTGAATGTTCCTTTAAAGAAAGTGTTGTTTTTGTTTATCCGTGTTGAATATTCAAAGTATTTTTGGCTGACTAAATTGTTGCTGAATTGCCGATTGAACTGTTGCCACGACAATAAGGATGAAATGTGTATTTTTCTGTCCAGCGGGAATCTGGTCCTGCTTGTGACGGTCGCTAGGCGACCCGCTTGGATCGGTCCAGACTTCTAAAACCAATAGATGCGGCTCCCTTTCAGCAGATCCACATCATGACTGATGATGATGATGATGGCAGCGCAGAGCGAGTTTGTTACTGAATCGAGTCGACTTCACTTTCAATTGCACTGAATCAGAGCGAGGCGGGAAGCGCGCCGCTCCACGGTAATGGTGGGAGGGGTGGGGGGCCGCGGCGGGGTCTCTTCAGGCAGAACATCTGTCCTCATGAGTCGTGGCTGTTTGTGCATATTGCACCGTGGGCTGTTCTCACGTGTATGCTTACACATTTTTGTGTAGACTTCTTTTTTTTTTTTTAACCCATTGAGGGCTACTTCTGAGGGTCAAATTTTAAGTCGTACTTTAAGCCCACATGTTTGATACAATTTTTTTCTTTTTTTTTTCTTTCTAAAATCAAAATATTGCAAAAATGCACATGCGAAAAAGTTGCACTGAAGTGGCTAACTCCCAGTAGTAGAGCTGTCGAGGTTTCTTTAAGGATAGAGATTTGTTTCCGTGTAGTTTTGTAGGGTTTAAAGAGCTCTCTCGTCTATCGGCCATTTTGCCGACTAACGTTTCTTTTTTTTTTTTTTTCCTGCCACTCTAAAGTTGAACTTGAAGCTTTGTGTATTCCCATCAGGGTTCGGCATTCCATCGGTGACGGTCCGGCCTCAAACTCATCGTCCGTTCTGCTGTGAATCCTCCAGAATGTCGCCTCAGTTTTGCCAGCATCGCTGATCTAGTGCTGCAGCACCTATTTTTGGCCTGTTTAGTCTGTATTTAGTCTGTGTAGATATGTAAAGTGCTTACAGTTTCTGTGTAGATCGTCCCAGCTGTCGCTGTGAGTTAGACGCTGCTCTTTAAAAGCTTCTCGTCAGTCTTGTGTTAGCTTAGCCTAGCTTCTTCTTATCCCGCCGTAGGTTCTCCCGCTGCGTCCTGTCCTCTCTGCTGGTGTCTACCAAATGATAGCTGTCAGTGTTTTTTCGTCTTTTAGCTGTAGATAAAAAAAAAGTTTCTCTCAGGCTTTTTGTGGTTTGTTTCTCTCAAACTCTTCTTTTCTTGCTACTCGCATTAATCCAGTACTCCAGCATTCTTCCGTTTCTCCGCGTCTGTCTCTTTCGTCCCTGATTGGACCTGAACAGCAAAGCACACACAGATTTTCAGGTTTTTTTGTGACGAATCAATGTGATGAATGATCGTTTTGAAGACCAGCTCTTATCCTTGTGGAAGTTAGCTTCGGCTAAAGGCCAGTGTTCTCAGTTTTCCTCCCTTTTTTGTGTCAGAATGAAGGTAAATATGTAGAGAATCGTGAATACTAACGTCTCTGGGAGATGCAGATCTATAACGTGGCCTTATGAACATTTAACGGGATCAAAAGGCTTTTTAAACATGTTGAAATCACTGTTATTGCCTCATGTTGAAGTTTTAAGACCAGATCCTGAAATAAGTGATTATAAATTAAAGTAGCCTACCTGAATTTAGCCAACTTAGCCTATGTGAAATTTCAACTAGAGACATTCTGATCAGGATTTGTTGCAACAATTAATATACTTTAAATCCTCATCAGCTTTAAAATGCAGAACAATAACATTTCAGTTTAAAGAAAATCACTTCCTGCTTTGGCTGATGTTGATTTTCATGCAGTAGAAGTTTCCTGAAGCTAACTATAGCGTCTTTTCTTGCTGTTGTGATATGGCTCGTTGATAATTCAGCGAGTGATGTATTTCAGCAGGGGTTGATCTCCTGCTTCGTCAACTCGGCGCTTTTGTTTTGGACGTTTGAAAATTTCAGCTGCCTTTCTGCACAGCTTTCCCTTACCGCAGCACAGAGAGTTGGTCCCATTAAACTGATATAGAGGAAGGTATTAGCTGACGTAAAATCAGACGGTAATTACGGATCGCTTTGATAGTCGTTTGTTCAAAGACATGGATAGGTTTCTTTTAAAAATGCCTTGATCAGATATTTTGGATCACGTTGGGACAACCTTAGTTATCCTGGTCATGGTTCCACTCACCTGACCTGGGGTGGAAACTTCTGGATGTTTTTAGCCGTCTACTGGCTTCTGTTGAGGGCTTCCTCAAAGATGTCATTCAGCATGGTAGAGTTGGACAGTAGCAACTTTTAGTGACCGAAAGTTTGGTTTATGATGAGAAAGACTTCAACTCTGGGTCTTCATGAATTCCCATGAGGTTTTGAACCCTAAAATCTCCTTGTTACAAAGCAGAACGGCTGGCCTCTTGTGAGACTTTCTCCAGACCTTAATGACGCAGCTCGCTTTTCCTCGACTCCAGCAGTTTCTCTACATATGATTGACAGATTTAGCTTTTTTTATGTTCAAGGCAGGGGACTGTGTTCTTAGGCCAGTCTTCGTCAGCCAGTAGTTATTACAGTTTTATTGTGTAGGTTTAACTCTCTGGACAGGCTCTCGACTCGGTTTGAGGCTACCTTTCTGGACTCTTAAAGCAGCTGCTGAATCTTTGCGTCGTTGTAGCATGAAGCCAATGCAGAGGAGGATCAACTTCGATGTCAAATCCGAACGTCTGATTTCTGCGATTGTAGCAGACATTCAGAGAGCAGGGTCCACCCTGGCAAGCGGCCGCTCAGTGAGCGCATGGTGTCGTCTTTCTCAGTGTTTTCGTCCTCAAACGCATGACAGCGGTGGCGACCTCCCCTCTTGTTGAAAAAAGCGGCCCAAACTAGGCGAAGGAACTGGTTGATCGGACTCGACCAATCACTCACCCGTCCAGGGAACCGTTCGGGCTGAAACCGACACGTTTTCTTTCTGTTTTTTATTTGGACTGTTGATGAATGAGCCAGTACAACGAAAAGCGTTGCCAAACTTCTCCGGTGTTCTCCCAAAGAGCTCGCTTTGTTTTCTCCTGCGGCACACGCCCTCCGCCGTTGATGCGGGCGACGTTTGTGGCAGAACCAGAACCCGCCAACCTGAACAAAGAGCACGCGCGACAGAGAGAGACTTTGATAGATGTCCTCGTCTCATCAGTGAGTTGGTGTGTTCAAAGATTTCTTCTTCGTGCACGCTCAGATATTTTATTTTTTACATTGTTTTTTTTGTTGTTGTTTTTGGTAAACCCCCAACCCTCGGATTGCTGCCTCACTATTCTGTATATAAAGAAACTCACACGCGACAACGCAGCTTACAGGCATACCCTCATAATAATCCGGGTTTATTTTCATTTACCCATTTTTATTTTACCTGTACATGAAGATATTAGCGTCCTAAGCAAGCGTGCAGGTCTGACTCCCGCTGTGGTGGGAGCGGGCTGAAACAGACGGACGGAGCAGATCTGGAGGGCTGCGAACCGTCGCCGTACATCAGGATCAGCCGTGACTTCTCAGCGATGCCAAATGTTAATCTCTCTATTTTCTCCTCCGTCTCCTCCCTCTCTCCTACCCCTGCCCCCGTCTCTTTGTACATTGTTTTCTATTTATTTAAAAGCAGAAATATATGGAGTGTATCGAGCATGGAAAAGCAAACAAATGTTACAGTTGATTTTAAAAAAGAAAAAGGATGGGCTTTTATTTTACAGCAAGTATATTTGTTTATTCTAGGGATTTGGTTCCTCTTTATTTTTTTTTTGTTTCTTTTTTGGAAGAATAAAGTCATTTTCCATTCCTAAACATTTGTCTGGGTTTTTTTTTATTTATTTTATCCAACAGTGGAAACAAGAACACAACACATACAATGCATGTTTAGGTTTATAAAATGTGCAATACAATGTTTTTCAAACTTGTTTTTCCTAAATTCAGGCCTTCTGCTTATTCATGCACATTTTGTCACATTACAGCACCAAGCTTTGATGCATTTCATAGAGGATGTATGCGATAGGCTAACGCTAAGTAGCAAGATACACTGCTCAAAAAAATAAAGGGAACACTCAAATAACACATCCTAGATCTGAATGAATGAAATATTCTCATTGAATACTTTGTTCTGTACAAAGTTGAATGTGCTGACGACAAAATCACACAAAAATCAATGGAAATCAAATTTATTAACCAATGGAGGCCTGGATTTGGAGCCACACACAAAATTAAAGTGAAATGTTCCCTTTTTTTATGACATAATTTTCAATATTTCTTACAAAATATCTGAAATGTCCTGTATGCTTTTCTACATTCAGTCGATCATTTATCTGCAGTAGCTGCACGTATCTGTACCAGCTTTGCACATCTTGAGACTAGACATTTGGCTCAAACTCAGACTTTGATTAGACCATCCTAACATGTATATGCTTTGATCCAAACTAGATCTGCACATCATCAAAACAAATAAACACTTTGATGCGTCAGAACCTGGATGAGCTGCAATACTTGATAAAACCATAAAGCTCTCCAGCGAAAAATCATGAAATAAAATATCCAACCGTCAGTTTCTGACGTCAAGTAGGATTAGGTCACAACCAGCGCCATCTAATCCACCTCTCTAGGTGGATTAGCATCAGTCTGGACCTAGGTGTGATTGAGATGCTGCAGTGAGACTTTAAATGGGCCATTCATGCTTTTGAAACCCTCCAATGTGACTAAATTAAACAATTCTGGAAGGCAGGGTGGATCAAATGAAAAGAAAAGACTAATTTTCAGTTATTCCAAACATCTACTGACAGTTGTTTCTGCTTCAGGTGGCACAACCAGTTATTAGGGTTAGGTGGGGAGCGATCCCTTTTTCCCTTGAGAACAGGTTTAGTTAGCCGTTTTCCCCACAATAAACTAAACAAGTCTGTCTGGGAGTTGATATTTTTCACAAGGAAGTATAAATCCTGAACATGACAGTACTGGTGAAGAAATTTGCCTTAGAAAATTTGCTTAAAAATGAATTATTTGAAAGAAAAATATTCCTTCCCTAAACAACCAAACAAAGAGTCTGTGTTTTTTGTGTGTTTTTGTTTTAGACCAGTTATAAAACTGGTCTAAAATGTCTCTGGATCCAACTGGACATGCAGCGTAGGCAGCACAGCAGATGGTTACCATGGTGACTGAATGATGACTGGTGGAGAGACATGCTGAAAATGCCCATCTAAGTTCTTCACAAGAGTGAAAGGGTTAAGTTTTTATAATATACAAAATAACAAAACGCATGTTAGGAAGATCTATTATGACATTTTATGTTTGATTTGGACAAATTGATCTTTTCTGTAGATTGTAATAAATTAGAAGAACTTTGATTTACAAATTGGACTGTATGTGGTTGAATATAAGACACGTATTGCCTTTTGCAGTTTTCATATAGCTTTAAATTAAAATCAAAGTCTTCAACTGAATTAAGGTCCACATTAATTTATTCAAGTTGTTTTTTGGGGGTTTAAATATCCCAAAAGCAAAAAGCTTTTATCATGTTTTAAAAGTTTCACAATTAACTCTGAGCTCACACCAAGTATTAAAAAAACGACCCTGCATAATAAAACTGTTGTAAACGATGGAGCAGCTTCACTGCCACAACACAATGGGCCGGTCTGAAGAAAACACTTCACTCAGCCGTTTTACAATCGGCAACAGAACGGCACATTAAGTTTCTGTGGAGAGGACGCCTGTGACCCGTCTCCTTCGGCCTCGGCTGTCCGCCACGCTGCGCTTCACTTGGCTGAGCTTCACACAGGAGAACAAAACAGCTGAAACCTGCACGACAGAATGAAACCGGCTGCACACCCGCCTCTTTGTACGCCGTCACGAAAAGAAACTGAGCCGTCCTTTTCAGGTTCCCATCTCAGTTTAAGGCGTCCAGATCAGATCAGCTCTGTCGCATCCTTGTTTGTTTTGTGTATATTTGTGTATATAATCTCCCGCTGTAAACCTGGGAACACGTCTGGCTTTTCTGTTATTCCAGCAACACTTACACAGTGAGGGATTAAAACGGCTTCCTGACAGATGAGGCTGTTTGTCTATGTCTGTTTCTAGTGTGACGCATTCGGCCTTATTTCAGTGTTTGTGACTGGAAGCCTTAACAAAAGGGCCCGTCCCTGCAGCGGTCCTGTGCTGACTGAATGCTCTGACCTCCTCCAAAGGCTGGTAGTTTATCTGTGAGTCCAGGATAAAACACACTAATCACTCATAACACGACAGCCACTGACAAGTACTGCTTCAATAGGTTCTCCTGGGAAAACCTGCATCCTGACTTTCTCATGGATGTCGCCACCAGCAGAGCCTTGAGCCCTTTTTCTCATTTTTGTCCCGTTTCAACCTCAAACGTCAGTGGATTTTATGAGGGCCTAAGACAAAGTTATGCTTAACCGTGTAGTGAAAGAAAGGTTGTATTTAACATTGTTCTAACAAAACCTTACAGGTGGATCAACCAAAGGGAAAAGGTTCTTTAACGCAGTGTAGTCACAAACTACGGCCACTCTTTTAACATGAACGAACTGGCAGTAGCGTAAGCGACCCTTTTAGATTCCTGTCACAAAACATGTTTCCACTAGTCCTAGAAACTAGAATTAGTTTCTAGAACCCGCAGTCCCCCCCAATAACTAAAACTTGTTTTAATGTAGCAACTCATAAGTTTGATAAGAGCAATTTTTAAGCATGGCGCCATGCCAGTCTCCACCACTGGATGGCGGTAATGCATCCATCGCTTGATTAAACAGCTCTAGGAGAACTAGCCTGTCTCTAAGATTCAAAAGCTGAGAAATATTTAAAATAAAAAAATAGATGAAAAACTCCCAAATCACACAGCTCTGCCCAAGAGAATGGAGACAATCTCTTGGACCCAAGAGATTGTCTGCCCAAGATACAATCTCTTGGGCAGAGCTCATGACTTCTGGATTAAAGAGTCTAAACTTGAATTATTTGGAGATCAGAAGAGAGAACACCTCACCTCCTTAGCAGCTGCGAAGCACAGGAGTGGAAGTGTCACGGTTTGGAGATGATTTGCTCCACCATGAAGTCTTCTCCGTATCAGAGGGCGCTTGAAGAAAACCCTAGACTACCTGTGAAAATGTCAACTTTCACAGAAAGAAAGAATTGGACCCTACAACACGACAATGACCTAAAACATACGGGTAAGTGGTTCCTCACCTAGAAACCACTTTCCTGTTGACATATTAGGTTTAATAAGTGGATTGTTGACATTGTGCTATTTTTCTTTCCAGGAGTACGCATTCATAATGTGTGTTTTCTAAATAACAACAAAACCCCCTATGTTCTCATAGGGAGAACATTTAAAGCTCTACAGAGCCTAACTAGGAGGAGTGTTGGATCAGGCTCAATGCGGCCTCTTTTCAGCATCCTTCCTTTGGACTCGGTGACAGCTAGAACAAACGCATCTCGGAGTTTCTTTAACAGGTTAAAACCTCAGAAGGCTCGTCATTTCTCTGATGTGACGCTGATCCAGGAGGAGAAAGTGACAGAGATCCAGAAGCTGTCAGCCTCCCCGCGGCAGCCACTGGCTCCGTCACACCAGGCCCGTCTGCGGCAGCCGATGTCGACCCCCGCCTTCAGATAAGTTGTGACAGCTGTAAATTGAGAGGGGGCAAGTGGAGGAGAGGAGGGAGCTGCTATTTTTATCTCCCATTCAACCGGGTCGAGAAGCCGTCTCTCTCTCCGTCTCTGCTGAAGGCCGTCGGACCTTCTGGATCTCTCCTTTCTGCCTCAGCGAAGAACCTTCTGGAGAACGGGACGCGGCATTAAGACCAGCAGACCCTTGGCAGTCGGGGGAAGGATTTCAAAGCAGAGACGAACAGATTGTAAAGACAGGGAAGAAGACGTCAAGAGACACCAACAGGCCCAACATGGCTCTGCTGTGCTATAACAAAGGCTGCGGGGAGAAGTTTGACCCCGACAAGAACAAGGATGGTGAGCTCCTTCTGCCTGGTTCGGTTGTTCTCTGCCGTTGACTTCGTAAAGAAGCTCTGATCTTTTCTGCTTCTCCTACTTGAGCCATCACAAAGTTTTCAAGTTATCCTTTTCGCTGAAGTCAAGCACATGTGACCATGCTTGTGTTTTTTTTCTGGCTTTGATGTTCAAATTAAATAGAAATTGCTGGTAGGAATATGCAAGGACTTTATAAACGTGCAGATATGTAAAGAGCAAGTGTTTGTATTGAATTTTGTTGGAAAACAGAAAAGCAAAAAACTAGAGTGTGAGGCATGCAGCCACGTTTTTGTGGAAGGACTCCAAGGCCTGGAGATCCTTATATGGGACATCCATCACCTCTACACAGCCATGTGTGTGTGTGTGCGTGTGTGGGTGTGTGTGTGTGTGTGTGTGAGAGAGAGAGAGCCAGGTTTTTATATCCTTGTGGGGACCTACATGACACTGTGGGGTTGTGGGGACCACTGCTCCTTGTGGGGACATTTTCTTGGTCCCCATGAGAAAAAATGCTATCTTTGGGTTTAGTGATAGGGTAAGGGTTAGTGTTGCGGTTAGGCTGTAGAAAATGAATGGAAGTCAATGTAAAGTCCCCACAAGTCATGAAAACACAACTCCTTTTACAGTGTGTGTGTGTGAGTGTGTGTGTGTGTGAACAGCTGTTGGGTCCTGCTGACTGTGTGGGGAACTATATGCAGACTAACATTTCCCTGCTTGTACCCTTTCCTGAAACAAACTTCTAGAAAACCTCAAAGTTGCTGAAACACTGAGTTCCTTTAAATCAAAGCTAAAAACCCGCCTGGAGCATTGATCAACATTTCTGAGGTCTATTTGCTTTATGATTTTGATGATGACAAAATGTAATGTTTATTGTTTGTTTCATATTTGGTGACTGCATGATGTTTTTATGATTTGAACTCCCTTCTACAAATAAGCTTGTCTTCCCTCCCCAACAACAGATTCCTGCCTCTTCCATCCAGGAGTCCCCATCTTCCATGACGCCCTGAAGGTGAGCAGATTTCCAGGTCTGCGCTGTTGGTCCAGAATGTAAACAGCATCGCTCCACGAACGTGTGTCTGTTTTCAGGGTTGGTCCTGCTGCAAGAAGAGGACAACGGACTTCTCAGAGTTTCTCTCCATTAAGGTATCAAGGAAAAAAAAAAAACACATTTAAGATTTGGAGTATTTGGAGAGTGAGCAAACAAAGCTATAAGGAGATGGTCAGCTCCTTTTGATGAAACTTTAATCAAGCAGATGGGGGGAAAAAGAAAAAAAATCCGCTGGAGAAACACTGTTTCATGTAAAAAGAAGTGAGAGAAAAGTGTTTTTGACTTGCACCAGTCGGGGAACAGCGGGGCGATGAAATGCACCGCACGCTCCAGTGAAACCAGTGGATTATTCTAAAAAAGAAAAGAAAACAAACAAAAAACACTAACAAATATTTAAGAAAATATTTGTTAGTGAACAAACTAAATTAAACCAACTAAATTTAAGGGCTATTCCACTTGTTTTTTTTTAAGGAATCTGAAATCTCTGATGATCTTAAGTTAAAAATGTGAAACATTTAGACTGGTCAAAGCTAAAATGTTTTATTCATCGCTGAACAGAGTCCTTATTTGTGGAAATAGCCAAAAAAAATAATAAATGCATTTTTAAAGTTTCATGGTATTAAATGGAAATAAGAGACAAAACTGCAGACTAAAACTGAACAGACTCAATGAGTCTCCGCAGATGACAAAAAATAGCTACGTTTTTGCTGACACATTTGCTGCTTTTGCAACATTAAATGCATTTCTTTAAAACACTTTTAAATGGCCTTTCGTTCAACCGATAAACTGTTGGATGATTTTGGGTCCAACAAAATTGTCCAACTATCCAGTGATACTGCCACCGCCAAGTTTCTGATGAACTTTACATTTATTATCGGCAAAAAACTCCATGTTTGAATGCAACAATTCTCTTTTCAAATGACTTACATTTACCAAGGACTAAAGCTACAGCATATGTGACGTCATAGCAGAAGAAATCAGTAATTAATCGTTTTTATCCTTTAAAGTCGGACTGAAACATTTAAGTTTGACCAAAGGAAAAAAATAAATTTCACGATCTTCTAACTATTGTTAATCCGGATGCGTTCACCCGCAGGGCTGCACCCGTGGGCGCCACAGCGATGTGAAGCCCCAGGAGCCCCTGAGGCCCGAGGTGTCGTCCGATAAGAGCGAGATGAAACCCGCCAGCGACCGGGAGATCATCTACCAGGGCCCCAAATCTGCCGAGGCGCTGCAGAAAGAGAGACCCAGGTGAGGGACGGAGCTTCCACCCTGCAACACTCTGAGGTGTTTTCAGTTTGCTCAGACATCATCCAGAGAGGTCAGGGTGAGGTCGGCTGCAGCGTACGCAGTGTGATAAATAATTCTCCGTAAGCCTATCCTGTGTATATTTCACTGTTAACAGAAGTGTGTGTGTGTGTGTGCGTGTGTGTGTGTGTGTGTGTGTGTGTGTGTGCGTTTGTTTGTAATACCTTGTGGGGACGATTTTCCTGACATATACTACATTGTGGGGACCAATCACTCAGGGGAAACCCTGTTTTTGGGTAAGGGGTCAGATTTAGGGCTAAGGTATGAATTGAGTTTTGGTTGGTTAGGGTTAGGTATGTGATGGTTAGGGTTAGGAAAAGGGTCAAGGTAAGGTTTAGGCTGTAGAAATGAATGGAAGTCAATGGAAAGTCCCCCACAAAGATAGCAGCACAAACATGTGTGTGTGTGTGTGTGTGTGTCTACACAGTTCAAACCAGCCCATGACCAAGTTGCCCCACAAAGTGTCAGCATCTCTCGTTCAGGCGCTGGAGAAACTGGGAGTGGACAGGAGCGCAGAGAGCGAGAAGAAAGGTCAGTCCTCCTGAAGGCGACTTGAAATTCTCAAGAGAACCGGGAGCAAAAATCCACATTTCAGCCTTAAAACATGAGCTGTCACATCAGAGCTGGAGATTAAAGCACTGCTTCAGTTTCTCAGCTCCATTTCTTTTAAAGGAACGAGGATCATCATGTTGACGTTGATTGAATCCAAATCTTTGCTCAAGTTTTAGAGCACGGCGTCCACACAGCTGTAAAAAGTCTTCAAATTAAGGCTTTCAAATGTCTTAAAAGCATTGCGAAATATATAAGTAAGTTGGTCTTACTTTTTCTCGTGACAGGACTAATCTTGTATATTCTAAGGGGTTTTTTTTCTTGCTGGACTTTTACTTTTCTGTCGGGCAAAAGTTTGAGTCACAAGCAGGCATCTTTATTACAATACGTGAGG
The DNA here is from genome assembly GCF_051168715.1 of Poecilia mexicana. Lineage (NCBI taxonomy): Eukaryota > Metazoa > Chordata > Actinopteri > Cyprinodontiformes > Poeciliidae > Poecilia > Poecilia mexicana. Next base: position 7,775,325 of record NW_028263387.1, read on the forward strand.
TTGTTGAGGCTAGCGCTAACTAGCTAACTAGAAAGGGTAAATTTATCACCCGTTTGCTCTACGACGTATGTCTTTGCCACCGGTTCACTTCTGTTGCCAGCTATGAGCATTCTGTGCAGATAAGCTACCAAAAAATGCAGTTTTCTTTTGTACATTTCTGTTTTGATACAGGTCTTAAATTTCATTCATAATAGCCTTAAAAAGCTACTACCAAGGTTTTTTTTTTTTTTACCATGTTAGAGAGCATCTTGAATGACTAAAAAAATATAGCAATTCTTTTTTTTTGGATCCTGAGACATGCTCTGAATTTTACATTCCTTATGCAATTTGACAAAAGATCTTACTTACTAAACTGCTGAAACAAAAGGCTGGAAGACAATAAATCCTGCCACAGATTCAGAGCTAAAGTTTGCTCCTTTGGTATTTGTATTTTATTTCTACATTTCACTCTACAGCTACATATTTTTTGATAGAGCAACACAAACTAATGAATAACTGTGAAGTTCAATGTAGTATTTTATATTCTGCTGAAGAGGAGCATTCAGTCAGCATTATCCTGCCACCGCCATGTTTCAATGGCGATTCTGTGTTCGGATAAATGTGTGGTGTTAGCGTTTCGCATGTAGCATTGAATTTCCACAACTAAAATTTTTTGTCTCTACTTTGAAAACTATATAAAAAATATATACTGTTTTCTATAAACATTCCAATAAGAAAAATACATCACTCCTCTTTTGTACATATGTACATATTTTTTATTCTAAATTCTAACACATAACATGGTTCTTTAAAAATGACATGTAGTTTTGCTAAGTTGTCTTTATTTTCAAACATGTGTGGCTCTAAACGGCTTCCTTTAGCTGGGCCGAAGGTAAAATGGCTGCTGTTTGTTCTCTATCAAACCTCTGAGGCCTTGACTGAACAGCTGCACTTATATCAAGACTAAATTACACACACAATTACTAATCAGTTGCCGTCTGAAGGTAATCATTTGCTTTAGACTTTATTTGCAGGTGTCAAAGTGAAGCGGCCGAATACAAATGTGCGCCACACTACTTCTGGAATCATGTCTAGTTTAGGCAGTATTAATACGTCAACACTGGATTTCATTCGTAATTCAACAGTATAGTTCAGTCCTATCCTTCAACCCAACTCTTTATTATTCTGCACCTGTATGCTGAAAGATCCCTACATCATTTTTCTCAAAGACAATGTGTTTGAAACTGGAATGAAACAGTCCTCACCCATCTCTCTGTCGTTGTTTCGTCTCACAGAGAGTGAGGACGTTATGCACGGGACGCGCTGCAAGAACACAGGCTGCAAAACAGTGAGTGTCTGGTGTGTTTCTGTGTGTGTGTGTGTGTGTGTGTGTTTAGGTAGCGTCTCTGGCATTCCTGCCCAGGCCCAAAATAGTCACTGATCTGACATCAGCAAAAGCTGAGAAATTCATTATCTACAGCAGTGGCTGATGTCTGCACATGGGAGGAAACTGCAAGAACTGCAGAATGCAGTGATTTCACATTAAGACTTAATATTGGCACTGAACTATACTTGAATTATTTTAATTAAATATCAAGGCAATGTCTGTCTTTATAGCCTTCTTTTACTGAGCTCTGTTTAAATTTCAGTGTCAAGCACTCAAAACCAAGTCAAGACTTTTAAGGACTGAGACCACTGATGTGTATATTATATAATTATGAGTCAAGACCAGTGCTCCACTCTAATAGGTGACGTTAGCTTGTGAACAAAACTAGCTAACGTAATGTGACAGCTGTCAAGAAACGGAAGTCTAGCCCTACAGCTTACAGTATGCTGTACATAGGTAGCTAACTTAACAGCTAACGTATTATGTATAGCAAACATTGACTAAATCTCTTTGTATGATGGCCGGGTAGAGAGTTTTGGTGCAGAGGCAGATTGCTAACGTTAGCTTAGCTAGCATCGCTAGCACATCTTAAACGTACCTCTCGTTGTTTTTCCTTTCTATGTGACGATAAAAGTTTGTCCTCGTCCCCACAATCTGAGAGGTCGCTGTGTACTTTCTTCTGGATGTTGTTTTACAAATAAGCAGACTTTATGATTTAGCAGCCAAAACTGTGTTGACTTCCTCCCGCTCCTATGGGGACGGTGACAGCGGCAACAAAAATATATTAGCATTGAGTCACGTTATTGCTTGGATATGAATCTGCACTCTTCCTTTTTACTTATTAGCATGAAATAAATCATGCTAATAAATAAATTGAAAGATGTTCTGACAATTTAGTTATATTTCCACGTATTGAAATAAAATGTATGTAGTCCTCCTGAATGTATGAAACCGAGACAAGACCAAACGACGTCAGGTCTGGAGTACTTCTAAAGAGAGCTGGTTTTACGAAGTTTTGCAACATTTGTAAAGTACAAAATCAAACCCATTAATCACTCTTATATTGACACAGTTTTGAACCACTTTGTGTTGATCTATCATAAATCTCTAAACCTCAGTGAGGTTTCTGGTTATGACGAAAAGAAAACGTGAAATAAATTTGTAGATTTTTTTATCTACAAATGTTTTCCTCAGCTAATCAGCAAAAATGTGTATTAATAGTTAAGACGTTTTTACCAAAGCACACACAGGTCCTATTAAATACCGCTATACAGGAAAACACAAACACTGCTGTGCTTCAACTTTCTTCCTAAGGCTTTTGAACCTGTAAGGTTTAATTGCTCCATCTAGTGGACATATCTAGTAACAGCAACATCTTTCAGTGACATTTTAAATTAACTGCTGGTCTCAAAGTAGACCACTGGAACTGCACAAGCCTGCATATGTAAGATTTTCAGGTTTATGGAAAGGCGTAGTTGGTCTAAAAATGCACATCTGGATTAGAAGTTTGTAGGTCAAACACTCCTGGTTGCTGACCTTATCCTGTGACTCAGGATTCATTGATCAAAGCATCTCTGATCAATAGCGTCTCATCTGTTTGTTCAGGTCTACGAAGGCCCAGACACAGACACGGAGGTCTGCACCCACCACCCTGGAGCGCCCGTCTTCCATGAGGGGTAAGAAGGAAAGAATTCACCGCTGCGTGTTTCCCTCTTGTTTGCTCAACGTCTAATCCATTATTACAACATCATAATATTTGCATGGCTCTGCTCTCAAACAGCAGCTACATGGTTTCTATAAAGCAAGAGTGTTAACAGTGTGAAGGTCGTGAGAGGAAAGCAAGAAAGGAGGCGGCTGAAACGAGAAAAAACATTTTTGGAGCCGGTTCCACCAACTTAAATTTAAGACCTTTGAAGATCATTATGAATGACTTTTGAGGCCTATATCGCTATCATTTCATCCAGCCAACTGCATCCGTCCATGATAGATGGGGAAAAAAAGCTAACTAGCTAGTTAATCAGCAGCTAATTAGCAGTAACCTCAACCATCTCAAGTCAAAGAATGCATCTAAATTTTCTTTGACAGAAAAGTTCTAGGAGAAGAAAAATCATACATATGCGATTAAATAGTCCTGACAAAATAAAATGTAAGTCCTGTGATTAACATATTAAAGGCCAACTTGCTTTTTAAAAATTAATTTAAGGCATTTTAATACCTTAATTTCAGATACATGAATCTAAAACTTTGAGGAAGTGAGTTGTTTCTGGTGTTCTTTCTCCGCATCAAACTACAACGATTTCTTTATCTAGGTACAAATACTGGAGCTGCTGCTGCATAAAGACAACAGACTTCAACGCGTTCCTGGACCAGAAGGGCTGCACCACGGGGAAACACCGCTGGGTTGCAAAGCAGGTACACACACCACCTACATCTGAGCGGAAACAGGCAGAAGCTCTGTCTCTCTGTGAATAATCTTTTATTTTTTTATGTTCTCAGGATAAGAAGAAAGTGGCATGTCGACATGACTGGCACCAAACTGCAAACACGGTGGTGGTAACGATTTACGCCAAGAACTCAAATCCCGATTTCTGCAGCATAGAAGCAAATCCAACAGTGGTGAGCAGCAGGAATAATCATTCAGTGTTGATACAGAAAAAAAAGAAAAGAAAGGCCCAGAATTATTCATGAAATCAGATCCATGAACTTTTATGGAGTTTCACTTCTGTTTCCTGTCTTGCAGCTCATATGTCAAATCCAGTTTGAGAGCAACAAGATTTTCAAGAGAGAATTCCACTTCTGGGGGGAAAGTATCACTAGCAGCCTCTGATAAAGTTGTAGTTATTGGCGCAGGCAACCGTTTCTTTAACTAAAAACTGATATTCATCTGCTCTGTAATGATTTTTCAGGTGATCGACGCCAAACAGAGTTCGGTCAACATGGTCCCGTCTAAAGTGGAGATCACGCTCCGTAAGGCCAACCAGGTGTCCTGGGGAAAACTGGAGGACCCGAACTACACACCGGAGCCGGATCCTGTTAACGACGACGTCGCCGATGACAACCAGGAGTCCCAGCAGCCCGACTGGGACATCGCCGACGACGACATCAGCGACTCGGACGAGGAGTGGGCCTACGACACGCCGCAGAACAAGAGCCAAGGGGTCGAGAGTGAAGAGCAGAGGAAGAGGAGGGAAGAACAAGAGGTGCAGAATCAAAAAAGGAAGGAGGTGGAGGAAGAGATGAAGAGGCTGATGCAGGAGCAGCAGAGGGCGGAGGAGCAGAGGAGGAAGCTGGAGGAGCAAAGGAGGGAGGAGGAGCAGGAAGGATATGAAGACATGCCAGACCTGGAAGATCAGGATGCTGATGTGGAGTGATGTGAAAAAAAAACCCAAACAGAATGTTCCTTATTTTTAGCAACCGATGCTAAATACTCTCTAAATACTCACAGTAACTTTATATAATATCAGAGGTGTTTTTGAAGAACTTTTTTGTGGGTGATAAAATAAGAAGTCTGTTGAAATCTTTTGATTATGCAAAAGACATAATTATAGAATTAAACCTTTTTTATGTCTGTTTCTCTGTCTGAAGTTCTTTAGTATTTTTATATTGGACAAACTATGAAATTCATGAAAATAAGATTAGCATGGCTGATGTTAGTGAACTTTAACGTCATTCTGTACATGAGAGTAGCTGTTAAAGGAACGATTCCACAGCTACATGTTAGAAAACACAACTAAACATCGAGACATTATGTAGCTAAATGTCATGTTTTTGGACTGTGGGAGGAAACTGGAGTACCTGGAGAAAACCCACACATGCACAGGGAGAACATGCAAGCTCCATGCAGTAAGGCTGGGACTGGGAATCAAACCCAGAATCTTCTTGCTGCAAGGCAACAGCTCTACCAACTGCACCACTGTGCAGCCCTATACATGACATATTTAGTAAAATATTAAGTTAAATATTTAAGAAGGTTATGCAAAACTGGGTGTTTTCAGAATTATATCATGTTATTCGGTTATTCCCTCATCAGAAAACACACCTGGAGTGATGCTTTGAGTCTTTCTCGGATGTCTGAGAAATCCTTGAATCCTCCATGGCAACCATTCAGAGGTGCCTAAACGCTTGCTCATGAAAAGTGCCGCCTATTATCCAAAGCTCCCAACTCACAGAGCAACTCAGCTCCTACAAACTAGTGGCAGCAGCGATTAGCAAACACCTGTTGGGCTCATCATACAAACCACGACGCTCTAAGAATGAATGCAAATGGCATCATGGAGAAGTATCGTGATTAGTGTTGGAAGCTTCTTAAAGAGACAGGCCAAATTCAAGGTGTCAGGTATGACTATGATGCAAAGTCACATTTCTTTTAAGTTATTTTTTTACATATACAGCATTTTCATAAATCAGCAAAGCATTAAGCATGCCTGCAGTCTGAAAAAGAGAAGTCTAAGTGAGACTTTACGTTCCACACATAATGGAAAGTGTGAAATGATGTGAAGAAGCTGGAAGCTCAATGACTCGGTGCCCTTTATTCGTAAAACAAGCATTTAAGATCTGCAGCTGCTGAGATGTGCTTGGATTGTGGGTCAGCACATTGTTTTCATTAGTAAAGGCCTGCGGTGCATCTGAGAGTCCATCCTACACAGCCCTGCTGGTGGACGGCGCAGAGAGGGCGACAGACGCAACATGCTGAGACATTGTGTAGTAAAAGCTCAATTTAAACAAAAACTGGTGACAAACAGCTTAGTTACACCAAGTAGGAGTGATTCTCTACAGGGGTGTGATTTTAAAAGCTTTAATAATACGAAAAATAGTTTCCGGTTTTGATTGTGTTTGTCGTTCAGAAAAACTAAGAGGGCCACAGATTTGGATTAAAGTATGTTCATATTTTAGAGTGGCCCTGATCTCTCTCTACTTAAATATAATTTAAAATCTATGGCTGAGCTTCAAAATTGATGTTCACAATATGATACAAATAAATACTGGAGTAGCTAGCTAAACTTTTTAAAAGCTACATGAGGGCATTCATGTTAAGTCCTTATATTTATGACTGAAAACAAAAAAAAAACAGTTCTTGTCACTTTAAATTGTACAGAATTCAACATGACAAAAAGACAGAGTCGTCACACTTCAATAATTCATTTAATCTTCAGAGGGTTGCACTGACTTTGTCTTTGTTATACACCGCACATGGTAGCACACGAAAACACCTCAAGGTCGTGCAACATCTAGTCTGGCTTACCGCACAGCCTCTGCTGCACCGACGCCGTTAAAACATTTTGCAGATTTCCTCCACCGGCATTTTCACTGCAGCTCCAGTGATTGGAAGAGTTTCCATCCAAATCCCCGTTTTTGCATTTTGAAAACAAATTACACAAAATATAGAAAAAAAATGACAATCTTTGAAAAGAAAATCCAAAAGACAGTCAATAAAATGATTCTTAAAAAACAAACAGGCAACCAGTTTTTTTTTTTTTTTTTTACAAAATGGCTTTCATACCTCAACATCTTGGTCATCGTTTTCAGTACAGCATATTGTAATCAAACTGAAAAGCACTCAAAGATTGGCTCGACAGCAGCTGAACACCTCGGCTGTGTAAACGAGTCATTTGTAATCCATAAATAACACTGGACAGTTTCAATATGTTGACTTAAGATTTTCAGAATAATTACAGTTTTCAACATCTTTTACACTGCGGTCGGCGCGAGGACATCATCACATCATTTAAAACCACCAACGTAATAAACCTTGGTTTTTACATCTGTATTTATATACGCTTTATGATTGGTTAGATATTACATTTTACCAGCACACTTGTATCCATATACAATATCTTAAATAAAATATCTTTTCATCAAATCAATTTTAAAAAAATTCACTCAAAATTTCAACACACGTACATATGCAAATGTTTTTTTTTTCCTATTAAGTTTGCGTCGTCGTAAAGTGCAAGGCAAAGATACAGTAAACTTTGAAATGTACGACACGCAACGACTTTCGCATCTGAAGCGTGTCAACAGCTTGCACACACACGCTTTCATACACACTCATACGGACACACACGCACGCACACACACTTTGTTAAGTCTTAAACCCAAAGTACAGACTTGGCACAACAACCACTAAAGCCTCTAAGGTTTTGAGCGTGTAGCTGGCACACTATGGATACAGTAGCACAATCCTACCACAGCTGAACATCTACAGTGCCTCACAGTGACTACTTCCCATCAAGCCTGATTCATCTGAACAAGTAACCAAAATTAATAGCCGATTTTTTGTTTGTTTTTGCCAGTAGCCTAGTAGAAATGCTAGTAGCATAGCTAATGTATGTGACTTTAAACCTTGAAGCATATAAACTAAACAGTTTAAGTTAAATTTATGAATCCATAACTAACACTTAAGTCAATGTAAGCTAAATAATAAGAAAAATGGAACGGCTAATTTTGTGCCTTGCTTTAAGCTAGCTTGTGAGTTAAGGAAGCCAATTCTATTTAGCCATTAAATTTCTCAGTACATTATCACATCTACAATGTTCATGTTGTTACTCCTTTAACAACTATACATCTATATTTTTACTTATGGTTATGAAACAAAATAAATTCAACATATTGGTTTAAACCCCTTTTTAATGAGACACTGTAGAAAGTGCCGAATTAGAGATTTTTATGGCTATACGAAGCCTATCGTAAAGGCTAATTTATACTTCCCAGTTTATTTTACTTTCCACTCAATATCAGGGTCTATAAACATGATCTAGGGTCCGCTAGCGCACACTTGGGAAATTGATGTAAGCTAGCTGCTTTGAGTGGCGTGACTGTAAGGCAGCCAGATTCAGGCTAGCTGACAAATAACGTTAAATACTTGTTGTTTTCTTATTAGAAAAACAGCAACAACGTATCAATTTTAGAACTTAAACAGCAAGTAAATTTAGAAGAACTTTATATTTTCTTTGTTATTTCTAAAGTGTCAAAAAAAAATCTCACATTAAAACGTTGTCACTTATAAATGGTAATCAGGAAGTCTATGGTCAACAGAAGCTCAAAAAGTATTTACTTAGAATAAAAAATTGTTCAACAATGGTCCATCTGTATGTTCTCAAAAACTAGTATGGCGTTCACACATATCGCTGGTCTCAACAAGCAAGCTAAACTGTGAGGCGATTTCCACTGTGAGGCGAAGAAAGGCTTGGCGTGCATGCAGGGACACAGGACGGCGTCTATATGTGTGATCACACTTCTCAAAGGGGGAAGCAGCAAAGCCAGGACAGCTTCACAGATTACCATTTAGGAAAATAAGGTATACAAAAAAATAGATATATATTTGTCATAATAATAATAATAATAATAATAATAATAGCTTTTAACCACAGACAAGGCAAAAAAAATCATATACATATTAGTTCATATTCCTATATTTAGTATACAATCATGTAGTATGACAAAGTAAGAGCGACACACTGAGAAGCTGCTGAGTCGTATCAAAGTGTCCTTGATGCTTCCTCCTCCTGTAAACGCCGTCACCAGACAATGGCAGAAAAGGATCGGCCTCACCGAGTCGTTTCGTCCGGCGCTGGTCCTCACGACGACTCTGAATTCAAGTGTAAAACACGCACAGCAGGGGGAGATTTCCCTCCCACGTAAGTCACATAATAAAACCCAACGACGTGCTTCTAAACCCGCCGTGTTCTCGACAAAATGACTCACGCCTTTCTCATTTTTTGTTTTTGCGGTGGAATCGCACGAGTCCACTGAAGAACCACTTTAAAAGAACGACAACAGAACCGCCGCGGAGCCGAACGGGACAGCATCTTAATTCACAGGTTATTAAAAGTCCACACAAGTACATTCCTTAGGATATTTTTGTTTTGTTTTTGTTTTTTTGCAACATTGAAGATATTTTCCAGTTCAGCAGACGATAAAGCTGAGACATCTCAGTTTGTTCATTTTTCTTGATTTTGTTGCCGTTGGGAGTTCTCATGGCAGTAGCAACAAGAAATAAATATGCAGTCCAAAGGCTAGTCAGAAGTTCGACATATAAAGAAGAAAAAAACAAAACAAAAAAAATCTAGATTGTAACAACTTATGATAAAACCTGACATGCGAGGTGAGCACCACGTAAACACATTTCCTTGTTTTGCCACTACCTGCATGGTTTCTCTCTTTGACTTGCACTCAAAAATAAAAGCAAAATGGCGGCATTAAAGCAACGCCACGCAGAAACAGGCCCCACTTTTTAAAAAAAAGAAGAAATTGGAGGGGGGGGGATACCTGCTGGTTTGCAAAAAACCAGATGACGAAAAAATAAAACAGAGCAAAACGCTTAAAAGTAGGGAAGAAGGTATTACTTCAGGTTGCGATACCTCTGGGAAGCCGAGGGGCCTCACGACTGGACAGGAAGCGGGCGAGAGGGGGTCGTGCCCTCTCCTGTCGGGGGGGGAGTATTAAAGCGAGGCGCAGGTTTTCAGTTGACTGAGGAATCTGCCTCGGCTGCTCCACTTTTAAGATCCCACGTTCCTGCAGGAAGCACAGAAAACGATGGCAATTACAGCACAGAAAAACACAACTTTAAATTCATTTTTTAAAAAGTTTGTAAACTGTTTTCAAATTCTGTTAATGCACCATTAACAGATTAACCACAAAAAAATAAAACACACAAGAGAAACCTACGATATCCCATAAAAAGGCTGGAAAAGAATATTAATAAAAAAAAAACTTGCAGATCCTGATGTAGGTTGTTCCATGTTGATGGGAAAATTATTTTATTCCAAGTTCAAACTCGGAGCTTGCAAAAAATGTCTGACTGGCTACAACTTGAGATAGTGTCATAAAGGATAAATGTTTTAAATGTTCCTTTAATTATCCATTTTCTTCCATACTTAATCTGACCTGGAAAACACTAAAGCTAAAATGGATGTGTGAGAAACCTTGAGCTTTTACCTGAGAGAGAACTGTTGGACTTCTGCTTGTGGAGCTTCTCCTTCTCCTTCTTCGTTTTGGGAATAATCTTCAGCTTCATGCTGCTGGTGCCTTTACTGCCGCTCCGCACAGAGTCCTACAAAACAAACAGTGGGACTAGTCCATACACTCCCAGCGCTTCCCCTCCCCCCGACAGCCTGGTTCAGGGCCCAGCGGCCTGTGTACCTCCTCGGAGCACTGCATGAGCGGACAGATCCAGTGGATGTCATCCAGCTTCAGGAGCTCAGCACTCAGGTTGTTCAGGGTCAATCGCAGCTCTTCTTCCTCGGGAAAATCCGACTGAAAGTAGAGAAGAAGAGGAGCTGGATCACTCGCTCCGTCTGGAAAGGTCAACATTTGTTTACATTTCTTCCCGTCCGGCTGCAATGAGAATCTTCGGAATAAGTAGACGTTTAGGAGTTTTCAACAAAAAAACTCATGGGAATTTTAAAGGAAAATGATCTGCTGAAGAAGCTGAAGTGGAAAAAAATAGTAACTCCACAAAAAACCTTGCAGGAATACAGCAGCATCCATTAAAAGATGCTAGTTTTGGATGCAGAGATCAGAACGAGGAGGCTTTGGGAAGAAGAAACTAAACTCATTGTAGGAGTAAAAACAGTCCTGAAACAGAGGATCTCTAGTTCTCAGCACTGCTTTTATTGTTGTTTGTCCAAACAAAGTGCTATTGTTTGGAAAGGCACACGTCCGTAGATGAAGCTACAGGCTTAACAAAAGCAGACGTTCAAACTGAAACGGAGCGGTAACGGTGATGGAGCTGGACTCTTACCAGGAGCTTTCCGTCCAGCAGCATGCTGGTCTCGGCCTGGAGGACTTTACTGCTGTTGACGATCTCCACCGCCGTGCTGCGGCTCAGACACTGAAGCACATGAAACAACCTCTAAATAAGCTGTTCAAATCATAAATCACTGTTTCAAACTGTTACATTTCTAAACTCAACAGACTGCAGTTTGACCCGAGAGTCAAACGCACGGCTGAGAGTCTGTCCCCTCTCAAAGCGGCCGTCTGCGTCTCCGTCGCGGCCTCACCTCGTTGCTGGACACCTTGGCCTCGGTGAGCACCAGGGCGGTGGCGTTCACGGCGTGAGCCAGCTCCTGCTCCACCAGCTTGTGGGTCTTAGCCGCCTCGCGGATCCTAAAGCGGAGGAAAGTCATGCAAAGTCATGACTGCTAATTAAAACGACACAACTGGTTGCAGTAAAGACGCCAGAAGCTAAAGGCGCGTACTTATTGATGAGCGTGTCGGCCACGATGCCCAGCTGCTGCACCTGGGCGCACTCCTCCTCGGTGAGGTACTCCATGGACTGCTGGGAGTTGAGGCGCGGCCTGGCGGTGCGGTAGCTGTCGATCTTCCTCTTGTCCTCCCACGACTTGAGCGTGCTCTCAAACGCCTGACCAGACAGAAACAAACCATTAAAAAAGTCAATTATTAGAAAAGTTAAAGATTTTCCCTCCATATGCTGTGATTTCTTGTGCTTAGCGATGGAATAACACTTCCTCTGATTTTTTATTTTTTTTACTCTTGTTTACTGATCCAGATCTTTTTTTGTTTATCACTCAAAAAGCCTGTCGGTGTCTCATTATTTCGCTGGATCTGGGTCGTGCTTAAGGCGAATAACCAGCGAGCAAACACACTTTTGAGCGGCGAAGGAAACCATGGAAACAAACCGCCCAAACGAGCTCGGCTCGAGAGAGCTCTCAGAGGTTTGAGCAACATGAAGAGGGAGCAAACACAGAGAGGAAGGATTTGATTTAAGGAGTCTTGAAATAGAAAGAAAGAGTCAACAACATGAGCAGCAGACTCAGGACGATATCCAGCTGTAGACTCGTGAGAGGAGAAGTATTTCAGACCCCACTCTGTCAAACTGTCTTCAGTTTTTTATTTTTTACAGAAATGCTAATATGTTTTAGTACATGTGGAAGTGTGAGCTCACCCTGTCTCTGGTGAGCATCTGAGCACGGTTCTTGTGCACAATCTTGACGATGCCGGGCGGCTGGATCCAGGCTTCCCCGTCCACCTGCACCGGGACGCCCTCGTCTCCCAGGATGGTGATCTTCACCTGCCGACACTGAGAGCAACACACACACAGCGGACAAGGTCTCTCATCTGCGCCTTGAAAACACACAGCTGCTGTAACAGCGATCACAGTTTCCTAGAGCGAACATTTAGAGATGCAGCATTTTTACATCCTGAAATGCTGCATCTCATTAGAGCTGCAGCTAATGATTATTTCAGTAATAGATTGTTCAGATGATTAATTGATTAATCGGGTAAAGAAATTAGCACATTATGCAGATTTTTCATTGTAAGGATTCTCTTTACAATATCAGAAATACATAAAAAAATTACAAGTAAACAAATTAATTTGCTGAATAGGAAAATGTTAACATTTTATGCCTAAAATGCAATTACACAGCTTTAGTGTACACACAATCATTTGTAGCAAAGCACATTACAAATACAGTGTAGGGTTAATTTTTTGGATTAACTGATTAATAATTAGCAAGAGTGTTAGAATATTTTTTACATAATTTTAACCTGATTTCTATGCTACTTTTTTATCTTAAATGCAGAAGTACCTTTTCTTGAATCGTTCCTCCAGTGAACGATTAATCGATTACTAATTTAGTTAACGATTATTTCAACTATCGATTAATCGCGATTAATCTGATTAATCGTTTACGGCCTACAGTATATCAAAAATTTTTAAGATGCGCTTTTGTTCAAAATCATACAATGAAATTAACTACAGTAAAATTTTATTGTGGATCTTTGAAATTGAACCTTTTGCTGATAATGTGCAACATTTACAGACTTTATTTTGTAGCTACATTTACAGAATCCCTGCTGAAGAAAACCCTGTCCAGCTCGGCATCATGTGCATAGGAAACGTTTCTCACACATTTATTTTGAGCCTCTGTTACCTGAGCGATGCGGTGGTGCTGCAGGTTGATGACTCTGGACATGGCCATCTGCATGCTGCCGAACACCGCCACCACCTCCAGCTTCTTATCGTCGAATGACGGCGCTCCAAAGTTCTGAAGAAACAATTTATTCAGTTGAAAAATGAAGTCAGAGGAAGCTTCAAATATTTCAGTGCTGCTGTGTTTGAAAGAAACAGGAATCGGCTAAAACTGGTACAGTGCAAAAACAAAATCTTACAATCTTTGGTCTAATTTCTAGCGCAAATATATTAGTCCACTTGAAATAAGACAAAATAAGCTTAATAACTTTTCAGAAAGATATAGGAGCTGCTTTTAGATAAATAATTGTTTCAATAAAAGTGAAACAACCTGCCAGTGAAACAAGATGTTATGAGAAAAAAGTCTAGTTCCACTGTAGTTCACTTCTAATAGTTTCAGTCTAGTTTCTAGCGCAAATATATTAGTTCGCTTGAAATAAGACAAAACTAACTTTTCAGAAAGATATAGAAGCTTTTTTTACTTCAATATTTCCTCAATATTGATGAAAAGTCCTAGTTTGAAGTGCAATAACCTGCCAGTTGAAAAAGTCTTTTTTCCCCCACACTTTGAGTTAAAATGACTTGTTATTAGATCATTTAATTTCTATCTGGTACTTTTCATCAATATTAAGGAATTATCGACTTAAAGCAAGCTATCATATCCTGCTGATGCTACTTGTTAGCTTTGTCTTATTTCAAGTGTACTAAGATGTTTGCAGGTCTTGTGTTGCTGCTGCTCTGAGTCTCTAATTTTCATGGGCAGTTCTTCTGCTGATTGCTCACGTTGTCCTCTTTGGTTCCGCCCCAGAAGTTGATTCCTCCTGCATAGCTGGGAATGTTGAGAACCGCCAGGCCCTGCAGGCTCGGCAGCGACATGGCAACGCCGTCACACTGTGGAAAGAGAAGAAGAGTTCAGGGTGGCAAGGGAAAATGTGCTGATGGAAGCAGCTAAACTTGTGATTCTGCTCATTTTGATGATGAGCTGCGTCTGTCTGACCTCCAACTGGACTCTCTGCTCCAGGTTCTTGTAAGTCTTCTGGACCAGCTCTTTGGTCCCGAGGACTCCGTACCACATCATGTTTTTGGTGCGACTACTGCGGATTGAGAAGTAAAGAGACAAGCATTCAAATGTACATTTGCTGAAGTTATCTGATTGAAAGGTCAGAGATATCCTTTGAATCACATTTATTCTAATTACCCTGCTGTGTTAGAGGGATTATACCAGGATTATACCAGGAAATCTGGAGGGAGTAACAACTTAAAACCTTAACAAAACAACTGCTGAATAAAAGAAAGTAAAAAAAGGAAGAAAAACCGACTCGTTTGTTCAAATTTGAGTTTGAACATCTGTGAGTTTATGCTTGAAAACGACACAACTGGAGTCGATTTGACTGCAAAGCGATTTGTTTTGCTCCATACCTGCATTTTTTGGGATGTTCATCCCTCTTGTTGTTGAACTCGAGAGAGATTTTGGCGTCCAGTCCGATGCCGAAGTAGTTATTCATCACACACTTCTCTGTGCACTGACTAGAGAAACATGCAGGTTTTCAGTTAATTCAGTACGAATCACTCAACCTTTTATCACCTTAAAATGCAAACATTTGTTAATTATAATGGGGTTTCATGTGATGAACACAAAGTAGTGCAAAGCTAAAGTAGGTTTTTTCCAAATGTTTCACAAATAGAATTTGCATCAAGCTCCATTTCATACAACTACATAAAATATTTCCTTTCAGAAGTCAAATTGCTGTGTTGTAATGAATACTTTTGCTACTTTGTGTTGGTTTCTTTGTGTAAAAGCCCTTAGAGCTGGAGCGTGTGATGAACTTACACTGTGTCCTCGTTGAAGGTGACCGCATTCAGACTTTCTGTTTTCTCCAGGACGATGGGCGAAGTGGGACTCAAACCTCCTGGACACAATAATCACATCTGATTTTAACATCAAACATATCCTGGCCGAACATTTCTGGACTCATTAGGGATGCAAGAGATCGATTATTGAGTTTGTTTAAAGTTATTCATCTTATCGATCGACTGATTAACTGGTGAGAGTTCATTTTCTTAAAAATTTTAGTCAAAATATTTCATAATATGCTGATTTAAAATAAAACAAAACATTACATTTTGTGTCAGCTTGTGAAATACTGACTGAATAAAGAGAAAATTCTGTTTTTCTCACATTATTAAATTTGAACAAGTTACTCTTACTTTTAAGGTGAAACTTAAGGACTATTTAGGTGCTTCTAAAGAGAAGCACATAAATAGCATTTTGCATCCCATCCAGACTCTGTTTGGACCGTTTCTCTTTCCCATTCTGGGATCTCTCCGCCATATTTGTTTCTGCATCAACTGGCTCCGCTTAGGGATGACCAGTGGCGCCCTCTGCTGGAAGGTCTAAGCGGACCTTATTACTTAATCGAATGGAACTAATTCTAATCTGATAAAACATTAACTTGATTAATTTTTTTACATAACCAGGTCTTCTCCATTCCCCCTGCTGAGCCTAAACTGACACCTACGTGTGTCGGCATCCTTCAGCTCCTCACTGTTCTCCCTGGTGATGGAGGATGAAGACGGCATCCTCTGGACCTGCGTGTGTCTGTTCTGCTCATCAACCACTGAAACGACGGAGCTCAGTCAGTGAGTCGCTCAAAGCTTTCTGAATTAAAGCAGCAGTGGAGGGCGAAGCAGCGAAGGGGGCGGGGGTACCTTTCTCAGCCTGTTCGATGATCTGCCTCAGGGCTTTCTTCAGGCTGTTGGCTCGCAGCATCAGCTGCTCTTTGGACCGATACGTTTTGCCCTCAGAGCCTGACTCGCCGCCACTTTCACCAGGGCTTGAGCCGCCGCTCTCCTGGCTCGGTGCTGAACCTGCCGGCACCACCTGGGTGAAAGCAGATAGGAAACATAAATCCCATAACACCTGTGAGGCAAAGATGTTTTATGCTTATTATGTCACTTTTGGTGAAATCCCAGAAAACCAACAGGTATGAGATCGGCTACATTTCACGAGTAGATTCACTGAACTCCTTCTTATGTCTACATTTTAACTGTGTGCGACAGGAAAGGCTGAGGACTTTGTGAGCATTTGCAGCGAGGCGGGCTACAGGATCAGGGTCTGAAATCCTGTGCAGTTCTCAATTTGTCGAGCGGCAGCGTGAAATCCTTCTGACATTTCAGGGTTTTGCTTTTATTTTCTCCATAAGATGAATCAATATGAGAATAAAGAAGCTTCAGCAGGAACAAAGCTGTGACTTTCAGGTTCCATCAGGAGTCCTGATGAGATGAGGACACGTCCAGAAATCTACGTTAACACAGTGAATATTTAGTATGCAGGACCTTGGAAAAGTATGTACATCCCTTGGACTTTTCACATATTATCATAATAGAAACACAAACTTCAAATCCTTCTTTATTATGTGATAAACCAGCACATCACCCGCTGTGAGGAAAATAATGATAATAAAATAAAACAGGATATCTGGAAGATTCAGAAAGTCAAATTTAAGACTTCTTAAGACCTTTTTAATTCCACTGTGAATTAAATTTAAGACTGAAAAAACTATAAATACAGGTGAAGGTTCTGAGGGGGGCAAAACAAAGCAAAAACTATGAACTTGGCTACGCGCCCATGACAGAGGCAAAACAAGTTAGTTAGCTAGCTAGCAAGTGTATATTAGCAGCTAGTTGCCACTAGCCTCAAATGTCTTGAGTCACAGAGCGTAAGGAAGATGTTTGTGTGCAACTCAAATTTCTGCCTGACAGAAAAATATTGTGAGAAAAAAAAACCTTCACAAAATTAACACATTTAAGCCCAACTTACATTTTTCAAAGATAATTTCAGGCATTTTAAGGCCTAAATTTTAGACACATAAATCTAAGACTTTTTAAAGACTTTGTAAAGATTCACAGACATCTAGTTGGATTCAGCCTGCTGTCCTCTAAAACATCCCAGTTAAATACATAGCCTATAAGAATTTAAATATATTATAGTGGTATGAATAACTTTAAAAATCATTCTGTGAACATACTGGATTAAAAGAACATTACTACGGTCATTTAATCTGACCAAACAACCAGAAAACAAAAACTAAAGAGAACAAATAAAAAAAACAAAACAAAACCCTTGTGTTTATTCAAATTATTGTTCAGAATAAACATAATTTTTGACATTTCTCTGCAGGAGTCTCTTAGATGAATCTTGCAGAAACTAACATCAAGCATGACAAACAGACCTACTTAGCTGGGTTTTTCTTTTATATATATCTATATATATAAAATCCAACAATTTTTCCAGTTTTTCCCATTTCCCCGCAGCTTGTCAGGCTCCTTTGATCACCACTGATACACTGTCTGTACCTGAGCTTCTGCTTCCTCGCTTAAGGCCTTCACCAGCGAATCCAGTTTCTCGTTCAGCAGCGCGCACTGGGAGATAAACAGAGAGGAAGGATTGGACAGAGGTATTTCTATTGTTTATACTGACTTCAAAGTCCACTTCAGAGTCACACACAGACAAAATAAAACAGTTTTGAGGATTAAAGCACACACCAGTAATACACAAAAGCTTTGGCGATGAAAATACAATGTGACCAGGGTTAAAAGACGGATGGTTGTAAAAAATATGGTGACAGAGCAGCTCTAAGACTGTCTGCACCATTGGAAGCTCACTTCCTACAAACTGTGTAAGACTGGGAGAGATTTGTTTATAAAGTAGCTGCACCCATCTAATTTATGAATCATTTAAATAAGGTCAGATCGCTATTTTAATACCGATACAATCGAAACACAAGGCAGATTATATTAATGTATTTGCATTTTGCAAATTTTGTCCTTTTAACACAAGTTACAAGACTAAAATAAAGAAAAGAAAATTGAGCTGGAAGCCGTTAAAGTGGTTCATTACTGAAAAAGGAATGCAGGCAAAGCTTCAGCGTCAATATAGGCCATGTAAGGTAAGAAGATTAAACATTACTGTTTCTAGAAATCAGTAGAAATCAGTTTGTGGCTGATTATTTCTTTAAATGAGCCACAAACTTTGTTTAGTCAGAAGGAAAACGTGAAATAATTCAGGAAAAAAAATATTTGGGCCCCTTCCTGGATAACATACTGTTAAAGTTCAAAACTAGCAACATAAAGTCTGACAGAGAATAAAAAGTGTACAAGAAAAGAGTTTAAAAAAGTAAAATAAGGTTCAGTCAGCACATTTTTTGATCTCTCCTTTTTGAAGTTTTGCTAAAAAAATGTACCAGTGCTTTTTAATCAGGCATGCAGCATGTATGCAGATTACCTGTTTCTGAAAGAGATATTTATATAAAATAGTGAGGAAATGACAGCTTAGGTGATTAAAGTGTTTTTTTTACCAGATGTGAATGATACCGTTCATGATGTGCCTATAACAAACATCATCACTTCAATACTCAAACACTATTTAAATTTCTCTGCAGGACAAAACTCAAATTTAAGACTTTTTAAGACGTTTTAAAGGACAGGCTCGTTTTAAAGGAAGGGAAGTCTGGGCCTCCCTTCTGAAGCTGCTGCCCCCGCGACCCGACCCTGGATGAAGCGGAAGAAAATGAATGGATGGATGGATGGATGGATGGATGGATGGATGGATGGATGGATGGATGGATGGATGGATGGATGGATGGATGGATGGATGGATGGATGGATGGACAGACATACTTAAGGCCAATTTACATGGCCTCAAATGTAAAACGAATTTAAGACATAAATGTCTTATTTAATGTCTTTAATGAATTTAAGACTTTTTAAGGATGCAGACTGTGTAAAAAGCCTAAAATGTGGCAGATCAATATTGGGTGAAATTGTTGTTTTTTTCCCTATTTCTAGCATTTTAGTTGAAGAAACGGCTAAAAATGCCGTTAGACATAAACAGATCGATTCCTCTGCTCATCCTCCCAATGTTTGAAACATAAAACTGCAATAATGATCCTATTATCCAAATTGAACTGTAAACTAACATTGTTTTACACTTTTTTAAGTGCTGGACTAGAAATTACACACATAATTCTCCACAATGACTACCGCACATGAAAAAGTAATAAAACTTGATGTTGTGCAGCGTTGTGTAGTCACTCCATTATAAACACACACACACACACACACCTCCATCAGCCCACGGGTCCGGCGTTGGTGTTATACAAGTGCTTACATAACCCACACCACACAATTAAATACACTTTACCTTCTTTGCCATGGCATCTGCCTCCTCCTTGTTCTCTGTGGCTCTCTCGTATGCCTTCCCCACCTCTGCCACGAAATCGTTCACCGTCCCACACAGGAACCTGCCGACACGGGAGAGATCTGGCTTAGCGCTCGGCATCAAGCATATGATGCCTGATGATTGACACGCTGAAGATTTGATGACTCGTGATGCTGGGGGGTTAATATTCACACATGCGGCGGCGATCTGCTGCTGCTGCTGCCTACAGAGTCACTGTTTACTCACATCTGGTACTGTGCTGCTGGGTGAGTCAGCAGGCAACTTTCTCCAAACTCTCACTGCACTTAGTAAACATGAAATCATCTTAAGCGGGTTAAACCTCCTGTTCTTGGTTGTGTTATTTTGCCTTGATTGGATTTGGGATTTGTGTGCATTTTAAATGATGCCAGTTTTACCTAAAAGAAACAAACATTCTTCAAATCTAAAAGCAGCTTTTCTTCCTCATCAGCGTGAGGCCATTTAGTCAGAGAACAGCTTGGTTAATGTTCAGAGGCAACCATTAGAGCTTTCCATCACTTTCTGCTGGTGAAATGACCTCACATACATCACAGTGAAGTGAATATCAGCAGTGACAAATTCAACACAGCCAGAATCCATATTGTTACTGACTGAACGTCCGTACACGCACTGCAAAAATACAAAAGTCTTACCAAGTGTTTTTGGTCTAGTTTCTAGAGCAAATATTTTAGTTCACTTGAAACAAGACAAAACTGCAAGTAACTTTTTAGTAAGAATTAGGAGCTTCAGTGAATAATCCCTTAAAATAGATAAAAAGTACAAGAAAGTCATTTTTCTCATGTTAAAGGTGACATAATATGCCAGGAAC
Source organism: Poecilia mexicana (assembly GCF_051168715.1). NCBI lineage: Eukaryota > Metazoa > Chordata > Actinopteri > Cyprinodontiformes > Poeciliidae > Poecilia > Poecilia mexicana. Next base: position 7,795,693 of record NW_028263387.1, read on the forward strand.
TAGAATGTCTTTATTCAATATTGAGGAATTATTTAGCTAAAATAAGCTCCTTTATCTTGCTGAAAAGTTACATTCAAAATAAAAACTCACATCTTATTTTCTCAATGTCTGAAGTTAAATCAGACCAAACTTGTTTTGTTTTAACTTTGATAAAATTACCAAAATTATTTCTATTTGCTAATTGACAAGACATTTTTTTTGTAAAAATTTTTTTTTTGGTAACTTTCCTCGAATTCAAAAGTTTACATACATTTGGTCGGTATCAGTGATAACAGTTTGTCTAAAAGTATGACGTGGGTCAAATCTTTACCTGTCAAATCTTTACCAAATCTTTACCTGTTATCTTTTGAAATAAGTTTTGTCTTATTTCAAAAGATATGTGCACTAGAAACTAGCAGCTGCTTGGTAAGATTTTGTTGTTTTACAGTGCAAAATACTTTTCCATGTAGCTAACGTGGAGCAGGTCAGAACCGTTTCCATCAGTTTAATGCAACAAACCAAACGGTGGAGAAAAGTGCTGTGTAATGGCAGCTCGGCTAAGACTGCTGTGCACTAATGCAGTCAGACGCTTCATCCCTCTCTTCCACTTAGACATGTGCACACAGTCGCGCCTTTAAGTGCACGTTTGCACTTAAAACAAGATCAGGGCAGGAAATCGATCCCTGCTGACCGGACATTCGCTTGTGAAGGCTGTTTTTCTCATTATCGGTGACGCTCTCTTTCCCCTGGTTTTACAGCTTACGCTCATCCTTCCACACCTTTCTTCCTCCTTCTATCTACACTTCAACCGCGTTCCTGATTCCTGTTTTAATGCAGTAATTCGTGGCACGTACTTGGCAGAGGAGATGACGTCGCTGTGCTTGTCAGAGTCCAGGATCTTGGCCAGGTGACAGGCGACGGAGTCTGCATACTGAGTGATGTGGACCTGAAGCACGAATAAAGGAAGACCCAGGTAAACCACAGAGGTACAAATAAGACTTTTATTTATTTTTTGGGGATTACCTGATTGTAAAAAGACAAGAAAACCCTGGAAATGATGGCTTTTGGTTTAACTGGGTCAAAAATCATGTTGTCTGCATAGCTTTATCTCTGGTGTGATAACGTCAGGCCATAATTCGAGCTAGCTCAGATGGTAGCCATCTGCTAACAGCTAGCTAGCTAACAAAGGTTTATTAGCTAGCTAGCTGGAAATGTGTATTAAGCAAATGGTTAACAGTAACAAAACACAGTGAAGATGTCTGAGTTTTTAAATTTTTATGAATTTCTGACATTTAAAGGACTTAATTGTAAATATATAAATTTAAGACTTAAGCCAATTTTCGCAGTAGTTCCCTAATGGAGAGCTTTGCATACATTAACGTCCCTTGCTGTCTACTGGCTGCTAGATAAATTAGCAGCCTTCATTCAGCCTCGCTGCCAGATGCTCTGACCTATGAAAGTTTATACCCCAGAGTAGTCGTCGTGGATTACTAATTAAAGTTCACAGAGGTAATGATCAGCTGCAGAAGGTATACATAAAAAAAGATGATCTCCACTAAAAACAAAAAAAAGCGAGATTAAGGTGCTGCGATAAAATAGGATTTTTAAGGGTGTTTTGTGGCCAAATTATTATTGTTCTCCACACCTGAGGCTTTCTTTAAAAAAGCAGCAACAAAAGCAAACGCATTAAGAGACATTGGTGTAGACAAGATCAGTCTTATTAGCCGCCTGCGTCATATTAGCAGCGCAGTGTCAAAGTTCAGCCCTTCATCAACACCGCCGCCGTTCCCTGAGGTTTGGCTCTGATTGCCTTGGCTTCCCTTCACTACTCCCAGCAGCTGTTTTCCAAAACAACGCCTCAGAGCTTCTTATGAGCCCTGGTTTTTATGGATGCTATCTGTCGACGGCAGACAGCCTCCTCAAAGTGCTGCGGGCTGACTTACCTGCAGCGGAGCCTCGTGGCTGTCGTCTTCCTTCACGGTGGGCGTTTGTTTATTGGTGGGGGGCACCTCGTATGTCATTACGCTCCATCTGAAAACACACACATGGGCGACAAGCCCAACATGAAACACTTTATCAGCGGCTGATCAGGTGGGAAGCAGAGGGAGGCGGTGGGGGAATTTGAAAGCGGCTGACAGGAGATCAAGAAAAACTCGACAGCAGTTTAAACTTGGAGCGGAAAAACATTTTCTTTTTCGTCGCAGGCAAAGCTTACTGGAAACCTGCTGTCGCTACTGGCTTAGGTGTGTCCTGTCTTTTGACGACGAGGCAGGGAGGTTTATTGTTATGACACGTGTTTAGCAAAAGGTTCAGAAGGGAAAAAAACAACAAACAAGCAAAAACATTAAATTTCAGAACTGTGACATCTGCTAAAACGTTAACAGTTTTATGTAGGACTGAAACAATGAATCAGATTAAACACGATTACTGAAATAATCAGCAACTATAACTGAATATTGGATTAATATATACATAACATATTTAGAGCAGTAATTAAGCCAAAAGATTTTGCATTTAAGATGAAAACAACTTTGTGTTTCGATGTGTTTTACCCAAAACTCCTGAAGTGACATTGTTTTATCTTTTTAATCTTGCACAACTGTACCAAACAGTCCAAAAGATAATATCAACACCCTGGTTTCTACACTATGCAGTTGCTCTGTCTGCACTGAAAACGTTTCTTTTCTTACTGGAGCTCTCTCCTCATTCAATTTTTTTATAATTTTTGTTATTTATTTAGCCTTTTTCTTAGCTTTAGTTGTTTTTAACACTTTATTGTATACCTGATCATATGTATGGGGAAAGGTGAACCATTTTGATGCTCTTTACTTTTGAATATTTCTGCACATAAACCCTGTTGAATTATTATGACCTTTTATGTTTTCAGTTTTAATGAGCGGATAAAACAAATAAGCCAAAAAATAAATAAAAAAGCTCTGGATCCCTGTGGAACCGAAAAAGTTAATTGTAAATTAGTTCATTTTAAACCTGCTGCACTGCAGCTTTTGGCTCAAGTGTTCAATTATTTACTCTGCTCCAGCCTTGCTGATTATTATAGAAAAAATAAAGTGAAAACAGATTTTCTTCTGAATTTTTTAACAGCTTCAGTCTTCAGACAGCCCAGAGGTAACTTTAAACTCAGATTCTAGCTAAAAACCTTCTTTTAGCAGTTTCATTTACAAAGTGCAAAGCTGACACTGAACTCTGCTGAAAAGTGTTGATGTTACAACATCCAAACCCTCCCCTCCAGGTTCTCACCGGTCCAGCATTTTGGTGGTGGCTCTCTCCAGCTTCTCCAGGATCTGCAGCAGCTGGGCGTCGTCGTCGCACAGGCCGCCCCAGCCCAGTACCCGGGCCAGGTCGTTGCCCGTCCCCAGGGGAAGGACTCCGAGCTGGCACTGAGGAGAGGCCGTGAAATCAGCAGACGGACGTCAGATCATGCTCGGCGAAGGTGGATCAAATCTCATTTCACAGGCTACTTGGTTATTAATTAACAAAACACTGATCAGGAATTAAAACCGTGTCGGTGTGGATGTGGGGCGGCGTTAATGCCTCAGAGATTAGTGGAAATAGCCAGAATCTTTCCTTTTCTCAGAAACTTGCAGTCATATTCAGTGAATAAGAATATTTTATAAACATTTTATTTAAAAAACATTCTTTAAGCAGGTATTAAGCACACTTTTTTCTTTATTTATTGACCAGGCCTGTGTTTCTCATCCATGTTCTGACCTGTTTGTGCAGGTTGAGCTTGTCGAGCTCCGACAGCACCCAGCCCACGCTGCCATCTCCGCCGCACACCAGGATACGAAACGTCACAAACTTCTGGAAGAGCCGCAGCCTGCGAGCCGGAAGAGAGGGTCACCGTGAACAGTGGACGGGCGTCATGAGGTCAGAGAACCAGTGTTTCATCACAAACAGGACGTACCCGAGCTCTGGGCCTCCGTTCATCAGGTCGAAGACTTGAGCCGGGTTCAGAAGCTGCTTGAACTTGCGGAGGAACTTCACCCCCTGGTTGTCGCCGCTCTTGGAGTTCACCAGGACCAGGAGAGGGCTGGCACAAGATCCAGAGGTGGCCTTCCAGAAACCTAATGGCAAGGATTGGGAATTAAAGAAAAATAAAAACAAACAACGAAACTGTAAACTGACGAGTCTGAAAAATATCTGAACTGGATGCATCAAGAAATCAGCCGATTATTAAGTGACCAGCCGCAAAGTTAAAAATCTGGCCTTTCTTGCAGTCAGTGTTTGTCTACTGAGGCTGAACTGGCAACACTCTTCAGTGTGAACACTGACACTGAAAAAAACTTAACCAAAGCAGATATTTTCTGTCTGTTTTATACTTTAAGTCCTGGTCTATCTGCATTGAAAATATGGAAATAGGAAATGTTACAAGTTTTTTGGAAAAAGGTTGAATAATAATAGAGAAAACACAGGGACTGATGTTTATTACTATCAATGCTAAGCAGGCTAACAGTACTCGTCACTCATTTCAGATGCTAAAGAAAGCGTAAAATGTCAACTCTAACTTATTTCTGATTTCCTCTAACACACTTGGTGTGACGACGCCTCTGCTACTAAATAACTAATCGATCTGGACAGAAACAATGAGTTTAGGAATGGTACAAAAATCTGAAATCAGACTGTTTTCCTGGTCAAATAAATCTAAATAAATATTCATTTTTAGAAAGACGTTTTTCCACAAATTATGGATATAAACAGGAAGGTTTTACTGGATTTATAGACCTGTTGTGGTGATGAGACACAAACCTTTCAGCTGTTTGAGAAAATGACAAAAAAATATTCAGAAAGAAAGAAAAAGATAACTGTTGGTATTTGCAGCTCCTAAAGAGAAATATCAAATTTCTGTAGCTTTTACTCTTGTTTTTGTATTTAAAAGACGATGTTTATTCATGAAAAGCTGTAAATAAGTGAAAAAATAAATACAGCTTACAAATGAAAAGTTGACAAAATCTACATTTATGACTCCATTGTAAACTATTTAGAGAATATAATCAAGTCATTCTTCATGCCGTGGATAACATCAACCGGTTCTCAATTCCCAGTATTTAGACCGGACTGGTGAGATTCCTCGGCTTTTTCTCCCTTCTGTCGGTTCGACAGAACATCGAGGAATAGGCTGCATGTGTGTGTGCATATGTGTGGGTGCTGTCTCACCATCTGAGTCGATGCTGTTAAGTGCAGTGGGAGGGATGATTGAGACTCGACATTGGCCCAGGGGACACACCTTCCCCATTTGTTCTTTACAGCTGTTATGCACCTGAAAGTACACACACACACACGCACACACACACGGTGATTTGGTGGACACAGTAATTGTAGATTTCAGTGGTGGCAGAAAGGTCGTTACATCCCACTGAAACCCACCAAATGCCAGTTCTGTAACCTTTACAAATGCCACTCTGGACCATTTGTGCTTGTGCCTCTGTGTGTTTTTATGTGTTCAGGATTGGACATTGTGTACTTCATAAGAAGCCTGCGGTAAGTGGGAGTGGAGGAAAGTAGAAGTGTGGCGCTCTGTAGGATCTACTGAACATGAGCACAGCGAGCTCAGCGGTCAGATCCAGATGTATTTATCCAGGTTTTTCTTTTTCTTACAACACGATGTAAGTAAGAAGTTTCCCCTCCAGGGCTCCAAGATGGCACCCGTCCACACATGTTTTTGTTTCTCTTTCTTTGGGTGGGCTGTACTGAAATGTAATGTAATTTTCCTTTGGGATCAATAAAGTACAACTGATTGATTTTAAAATGTTTGTATCAACAAAGCAGTTAATTAATTACTAAAATAATTAGTAACTGCAGCCCCACAAATTACCACGCAGCAAAGTCTGCTGTAGTTCTGTCTTCTGTCCATTTTTACTCTTTTATTCATAAATTCAAACATGTCACAAATGGGCATTAATGATAAACCCATTTGGGTAAAACTTTATCTGACGGGATGTGAATAGGACCGACATCACGAACATATAAATCATGTAACAACCTGTTATAAAGATGAAGGAGTCTTCAGGAATGTTTACGACTGTTGGCACGATGCGTCATTCAGTAAATAATGACACTTTCAATGCAAAGTTGCATTAAAAGTCCATTAAAAGTGCCAACTAAAAATAAAGTGTTACCCAAATGGGTTTAGGAACAGCGATAGATTTTATCTTTTGAATTTGGTTGAGGCACTTTACAGATATCTTTACATAGAAAGACATTTATCGGAAGCTGCTTTGCTACATTCTGTTACATTTCCTTGTGAAAGGCGTTGACACTCTGTGACAAGTTCAGATCCAACATTTTTCAAGTCTTGCATCAAAAAGAAACAAGACAATAAGAAGCTCTGATGCTGTTATAAACCCGAACCGGAAACTCCCCATGGCTCCAATTTCATCTTTATCCCTGATGAAGTTTCGTTTAAACTTCTCCCGAGCTAAAAAATAACTTTCGGCTCTAAACAAACGATGCTGATGTGAAATGACAGATTTTGACAGGAAGGAGGCTGAGATCAATCCCACTCACGATGGCCTTGCACCAGAGGCAGCGCCAGTCCTGCAGCCGCCGCACGCTGCCGCAGTTCCTGTCACACACCACGCATTTGGCGCTGACGGGCAGGTTGCCTTCTAGCCACTGGTGCGGCATGGACACCTGAGAACAGACACAGGGAGCTCAGCAACACCACTGGATGAAAGCACTTTGCTGAAGTGGAACGGCCTGTTTCTAGGTGTCTTTATCCAAAGAAAAATGTAGAATTTCATGAGCTGATGCAAGTCTCACCCCGTCCTCATCCTCAATGATCTCATTTCCTATGGAAGCCAGCGTGGTCCACTTGCAGTTGTTGGTGGAGCGAACGCCACAGCGCTTGTGAGCCTTGAACTTGCAAACTGAAAAAGAAAGAAAAAAAAAAAAACACTTATTTTTAAAGTTTTAGTTTTGACTCTAGCTTGTCCTGAGGTTTGTCTATGAAGCATCTGCGAAGAAAAATGAGCAATAAATGAGTTTTAAACTGGTGAGAGAAAATCTATAAATGGCCATTTTCAAATCTCGCTTTAGATTCTCAGTTGGATTCAGGACTTTTTAAATGACTTTAAATGAAATTTCAATCATGATGCTGCCACCATGTTTTTTACAGCAAAGCACAAACTCTTACCAAGTATTTTTTTTAATCTAATTTATAGTGCAAATATATTTTCAGCAAGATGTAAGAGCTTAATAATGATTTTAAAGAGTACTAGTCCCACTGACAGAATGCTTTATTTACAACAAAACATTTTTCCAACATTATAAGTGAAATAATCTGTCCGTGGAACTACGACTTTATCAATATTAAGGAATTATTAACTTAAAACAATCACTTGCTATCTGGTTTTGAGTGAACTAAGATATTTCCACTAGAAACTAGACGAGAAGAAACAGTGATGTGAGATTTTGTGTTTTTGCAGCGATAGTGTTGGTGTGTTCAGGCTGATTCGCAGCACTACTTTCCTGCCAGGCAAAATGTTTTACATATTACTGTGAAATTTGATCTTTGTTGATGTCGGCCGGCTTATTTCATACGTCAGCTGTGTGGTTTCAGCTAAACTGCAACATGACTTCTTATTATGGGTTTTCTTGTTGTTTTTGGTCAGCTGCCGGCTGACCAAAAAAGGTCAACCAGCAGTCGTTCTCTTGACATCCGCTGCAGTGGGTCACTTGGCTGCTTCCCTGATTAATGCTCTTCTAGCACAATGATGGATTGGGTGGTCTTCAAAAGCCCGGGGTGTTATTTTACGACTGAACTTTATATCTTCAAACGTCATCGCTGCCCTGTGTGCTGCGGTCGTCGCTCTTCGTGTTTTGAGAACTCAGGTTCTCTAACAAACCTCTGAGGCAGAAACACTGGACTAAATTACACACTCTATTCACTTTCTGGGTGGATTGAGGTTTTATTTATAAGTGTCATGTGAAAGGTTTCAGATTTTATCTGTAAAATAAAAAAAATTGCACATAACATTAAAACTATGTATGTTTTTTTTTTTTCCCCAACTTTTACACAGCAAAAACACAAAGTGGTTATGGTCTGATTTCTTGAGCAAAGGCTTGAAATAAGACAAAACTACCTTACAATAATACTTCTTTAAAATCCACAAAAAGACATAGTTCCACTGGCATATTATTTAATTTATAACAAGAAATTTTTTCTTTGATACAAATGAAATAATCTGCCAGTGTAACTACTACTTTTGACATTTGTAAGGTATTATTCACTTAAAACAAGCTCTGATATCTTGCTGAAAATTGAATGTCTTATTTCAAAAATATTTGTACCAGAAACTACCAAAAATACTTGGCGTGATTTTGTGTTTTTGCAGTGTGTGTGCTTCTTTGTGTTGGACAACCAAATAAAATCCCAATTATATAAATGGATGAATTAGAAGTTTAAAAGAGTGCGAGTCAACATATGCAAAATGCAGTAAGAATTATGTTTATTAGTCTGTTTTAAAAAGCAGAAACTGCAGAAAGCAACAACTGTGTGGCATTTATGTTTAATCATTGATCAGGATGTGGGACTCAACAGTCTAGTTTGAGTCTTGTTTCAGCTTTGCATGCAGAGCTGATAACTGCAGGTCAGTAATTTTACTGGGAGCTTTTTGCTGCACTGGATTTCTGCAGGATTCTGGATTGGTCTTAGAGAAATTTTAACCTGAACAGTAATAAAATGTGTTTATTGGAACCTGAGCTCAAGACATTTTATGAGTTCAGATTTTCCTGTTTGATATGAGAGATGGTGAACCGCAACTATCACTTAGTCAAATCTGCCTTGAAGGAAAGAGTTATAAATCTCGGTCAACACTGAACACCAAGTAGAAAAAATGTTTAATTTAATTCAACATAACGTTTAAATAAATAGTAAAATATACAAAACTAGCTTAAAGCTTCAGCTTCTATGCACTGCAAACTGCAAAACACCCGAAACACTGAGCTCCTTTAAATCAACAGCTTAGTTTTGCATTTGAACAAGTAATAATGGAACATTGATTAACATACATGATTTGTATTGACGCTTTTGATGACGGCACTCGATAAAATTTAATATTTGTTCTCATTTTTTGGTGACTGTATGATGTTTTCTGACTTTTGTTTGTGTGATTTTATGATCTAAAGCATTTTGAACTGCCATGTTGGTGAAATATGCAACGCAAATAAACTTGATCGGAAGCACTTACAGCTAACAGAGAGGAAAAAAGACAACTCCAGCTCCCTGTTGGTATGTATAGATGCTAAAAGTGTGTGAGTGTGTGTGTGTGTGTGTGTTGGGGGGTGTGTGTGCATGTGTGTGTGTGTGTGTACCTTCACAGGACAGGCCGTGGGAGGTGACGCCCGGCAGGGCTTCCTTGCAGACGTTGCAGAAAGTGGGTCTGGCGTGTGAGCAGGCGTACCAGTTGTGCATCCCAGAGAAATGCTCCATGTTGAACTGGCTGGCCTGTGCCAAGCAGAAGACTTTTTTGTCAACCTGACTCTATAAAGACTGTATAAAATGTTATTAAGTTCATCAAGGAGCTTTAATACGGAAGACAGCAGCGAAAAAGACAGAAGGCAAAGATAAGACAAAGAGGATCGTGTTGAAGTTACTCCATGAGGAAAGCGGAGTGGTTAAGAGATTAGAGACGCTCACCTCATAGGTTTCCCATTTCTGAACGGATTTAAGAGCCGTGATCCAGTCCTCCATTTCCTTCCTGCTTTCAGCACAAAGCATCAATTTACGAAACGGGGTGATCACCTGTGAAGGACAGAGATGCGTTCTGAGATTAGCACATTTTTACTAAAACAAACCTGACGTATGTGTATTTATTTCAAAGTTAAAAGTTGATTAAACAAACCAAGCTTGCTTTATGTGTTTAATACTTTAAAGTTAAGTACAGCTCAGTCTGATGAATGTCTCACCGTGTATTTAAAGAAAAAACTATTTTGAACTTCTGATGGCAAAACATAAAAATTAGAAACAGGCAGCCTGAACAAACAATCCTTCAAATTCCTACAGCTGCAGGAAATAAAATCACTTTATTCCCCATTTTACCTCAATAAACTCATTAAAGGAGTTACTTTTGCAACATTATGGCTTAATCTTCAGAATAAATGGGAAGTTTAGAGTATCAAAGATGTTGCAGCATCCCCCACATTTACCTCGGCTGCTATTAGTTACATGTAGGGAAAAATACGGAGAGAATCTTATTTAACTATTTAAATGTAGAGCTGGTGACTGAAATCAGATTGGTTTGTCCTGAATCGGATTCAAAACTCAAAAATCTGATTTTTTGTACTTCAGTGAACATGTATTAAGTGATGAATGGTTGCCGTAGCAACACTCTTTGGTGTGAAAGTTGTTACAGATGTAAGTAGATTTAAAGTTTGATATTCAGTAGTGGAGCATTTCAGCATCACTAATGTGTTTGAAGTTATTAAAAAGGAAACCAGGCTATTAAATGTGCTACTTAAACAGAGTTCAACAGACAATGAGAGATTTATATATTACAGCAAATTTGCTCCATTTTACTGTTTTATTTACCTCTGTCATGTAACATGGCTGGAAATGTCTGCAGTCTGTAAGGAATCCACAGCTGTTTGCACCTAGCTAGGCTAACTGTGCTAATCATCACCAATAAAAGATGCTGATGTTATTTTAAAATAATAAAACTATCTTCCCAGTGACTTCACACCATCGCTGTGGGATGCTGCCTCTGATATTGACTAATGATGGCTGACAGCAGGAAGGCTGGAAAAGCAATTTATGGACGCTGTTAATTTTAGTTTGAGAGAAATTCAGTTCAGTGTTGGTAGGTTAAAACTTCATACGAGACAAAAGCTGGAAATTAAACTAAACTCACTGGTGCTTCTTTGTTGCCCTATAATATTAAATAAATGAGTAATTAGTGGTTTTATTGTCACAAATCAGTGTGTGTTCCACTAGTAAACACAGTGCAGTAAAAGAAAGAATGTATTGGTCGCTGCACCTTTGTTTGTGTCTGTCTGTTAATATATGCTTATTATATTATGTTATTAACTGTGACAACATTAGAGAGGAAGCCCTTTGTTTACTAAGCAGAACATTTCCCAACAGATTTATTCTCACACAATGAGCCACAAAGAAAGTATGTCAAATTATCAACAAGTCATATCAAAACATAGTGGAAGCATTTCTACACTTGTGGTGGAAAATTATTACAAGTTAACATCTGCTGATCATGTTATATGAAATGACTGTCTCTCCCATGTTTTGGATCCCTGGTATAAAATCGACTCTGCCTAGAGGAGATTTTTCCTTTCAGAACGTCTTCATTATTGACCGTCTTACAAGCAAATAAACCCGACTGAGTGATTTCACCTCAGTGCTTGGAAATAATTTTGTTCACCAACACACTTCATAGTTTTATTATAGAGCATGAAACACTGATGAGATGTACAGTGAAGTTTAAGTTTGTATGAGTTTGTCATATTAAAATCACGTGTGCTGCTCTTTTTTTTTTTTTTACTAAAATATGTGAATAAACTGCATGCAGATTTTAAATAAATACATTTGCAAAAATATTAGTTTAAACAAATTAAGGGTATTTTTAACTGCAGAATCTTTACATATTAACCAAATAACTACATTATATGAAAAAAATCTGCAACTTTGTTAAAGAAGAAACTTAAAAAAAAGAAAAATCCTATGATCAAACCAATCATTCATGAACACAACACGTATTTTGAAATATCACTTTGTGATTTCTGAATTTAAAAAAGCTGAAACTTGATGTCCAGGACTACATTTGAATGTTTAGTCGTTTAAAACCGAGTCGTTTGCAAACCGAGATTTGCTCACCGTGAAGCTGTTGTTGATGTTCTTGGTGCTGGTCTCGGCCACGCTGGCGTCTGATAGGTCCACTTCATCAAAAATCAGGGACTGACGGGGAAACAAATGGTTCCTTATTGACACATGCAGTCACAGATTTAAGCTGCAGTACGGGGCACTAGTACGCATTTCTGTACCTTGCAGTCTTTGGCGTAGTAGAGCGTCCTCCCTCTGAGTTTAAAGTACCTCCTCTTCCATCTTTGGAAGGAGCTGGTCTGCTTTAACAGGATTCCCTCCTTCACACTTTTCTGTCAGGAGAAAAGGCCCAAAAAAGGTGGAGAAGGTAAGAAAAAGCCAAGGGAAAACAAAATCTCTCATGTAGCAGCTATCCGTCTTAGACTTCACACATAAACAGAAGGAAAACAGAGGGGAATTTGTTACTAGGACAACTTTCTGCTAACAAACTCACACCAGATGAAGAGAGAAGCAACATTACAGGTTTATGACGCCGCTTTTGGTGCGATTGCAGTCTTTCCCTCAAAGCCCACTCCACACCCACTCCAAAGCAGCACCCACCAGTTTGTTGGAAGCATGCTGCCTATTTTAGACTGCCCCATTATTCATCACTAATGGCAGACCAAGGAGCACCAGCCAGGAGGGGCAGAGGCAGACGCTCAGGCATCCGTAGCAACGAGAAAACGATTTGCATAACCAAAACACGCCAGACGCTCAAAGCCCAGCAGCCCTGCTGTGTTCGATGCAACATGTTGTGATTTGTGGGCCTGACACGATACATTTATTGTGATCAGCGATAATATTGTTGTTTTGAGAATAATGTAATGGCACTAGCAAAGATCGAAGATCAATAAACTTTAAATTGTAATAAATACTTAACACTGGAGCTGGAAGACATTTTAAATATTAAAAATAAATTAACAGAACAATAAATAACATGAATTATGAAAACTCTCTGAACACAATTGTCCTTCGAAAAAGGAATAGTTGAGACCAAACAAACAGACTTTTGTTGTCCAGTTTTGGATAGAAACAGAGAGAAAAGAGAAAAACATTAAATGAAAATGGGAATTATTGAGCTTGTTTTAATTCTTTGTGTGTTTTTTATAGCTTGTCATTTTCTTTATTGTGTATTTTTTCCGTACTGTGTTCGTTGCTGCCTCTTGGCCAGGACGTCCTTGAAAGACGTTTCTATTTTTCGATGGGTTTTTATCCTGGTGAAATTAAGTTAAAAAAATGCATACAATTAATTGATTGATTGTGACAGGCCTAATCATTTCCTCCCTTCACTCCTTTTGTTTACGAGTACCTGCCCTGAGAGCCGCTGGCAATCAATTTCAGATTGCCATGGAGATCTGCGCTTCCTGTAAACCGATGCTCACACAGCCGGAGAGACAGATAGCACCTTTAAACTCTCGGCACGTTACCCGTGGCCGCCGCTGAACCTGTGCATTTATCACCTAATGCAGCAACAATCCAGCAGGACGGCCGAGGCGACTCCGATCAGATTAGCCTGCGTGACGCGCGCCGCAGTGTTTCACAGATAAACACTGCGTGTCAGTATGTGTTACTGGTGTCGCTTCAACACAGCCTGCAACATCTAAGGTTTATTTTTAAATGCAGTAAAACAAAACAAAACTTATCTTCTCTGATAAGCATAGCAATGTCTGTAAAAAAGTAAACTAAAGGGCCCTGCAGTTTTGACAGCTTTCGTTTTTCAGTGGTTCAGCTTGTACAGCCGGTGCAGCCAGTACAAAGGTTTAGAAACGAGATTCCCGATGTCTCAAAGGCAAGTGTGCTCTCAGGAGTTTATCATGCAAATTATACCGCAACTTAAATGCTGAAAACAAAAACATGCCTGAGTGATTAGCCGGGTGGCTCCTAATAAAAAGTTCAAAGGGAAACCATCCAGTGTTTGGAATATGAAGACAATTCAAAGTTTACAATTTTCTTTGCTTTTTGAAATTGAAATCAAACGAAGCACAAAATGTGTCTGAAGCAAATCTAAAAGAAAATGTTTGGTCTACAGAAACATTTTAGCTTTTTTTAAATTCTCGCTGCTACAACAGAGAGCTTTTGGCAGGCGCTGGACATTTTGATGCTTTGCTACTTTCTGCTGTGCAGGTTTGGCGGCATTCTGTCAGACTCTTGTGTACGAATAAGTGATGAGGAAAACTGACCCACTTCAGCAGGTAAGAGGAGGGCTGAACGTACTGCAGCAAAATGTTTCATCGTTTTGAAAATTTCACAGTTAGGGGTTTTCATTCTCTAAGAAAAAACAGGGAGAAATGCTAACAGCTGATAAAGCTAGCTATGCTAATTTTATTAACATATTGGTTATAGACATTTAAATTGCCAGCTTTGTAACTTATATTGATGACCACTCACAGCAGTATTCTATAATTATAGCTAATCAAAAAATTTGCAGCCATATTGGCAACCTCACCTTTTGCAAAAAAAAAAAGGAAATTAGCCGTTTCCTTTAGTCGTTCACAAGACACATTTTTTGTAAAGAACTATTAAATTGATGAGAAATGTTTCTAAGTATTGTTTGAAATTCCTTCATTTTTCACTATGAAAGCACTCAATAAAGAGAAAATTGTTGCTTTACATGGATGTAGAATAGAAAGTGTGACGGTGTTGCTTTCGAAGGAAAAAGCAGAAATGTGCTGAACCTCACTATAAAACTGAGAATAGGTCATAAAAAGGTACTGGTGTGGATTTCTATAAATGATGTTGTGAATAAAGAATCAGGTCTCAAAGACGTGGGCTGCATTACTACAAACAACAAACTATAAATATATATAATTAAGATTTTTAATTTAAAAAGAGGAAAGAAACACAGACCAAATGATTAATTTAACGCATCACCAGTGCCAATCTCACTTAGCGTGGCTTATTGCAGTGCATTTATCTTTAATAATTGTTCGACCGTGAAACATCCTACCTTATGTCGGCCCCTTACTGTTTTCCACAATAAATGTGCCTTCAACCCCTGAGGGAGAGAAAAATCTATCGCCATCATATTGAAGACAACAGGGAATGAGAGGAAGGGACTGATGGTGCAGCAGTGACAGATTGGCTCGTGGTACGGATCATTAGCAAGAGAAATGAAAAAAGAAAACAGGAGTGTGTCAGCACAGAGGAAGAAAAATAACTCAAGACGTGTTACAAAACAATAACCTCCAGTAAAATTACAAAACAAACAGATAAAATCAAGGGCTGTCGATGACCTGTAGCAATAAAAGAGGTACAAAGTGTAAAGGTCTGCAGCATCAGAGATAACATCCAGGGTTCAACAACCTCCATGCAAAACAGGATATTCCACCACAGCAACTCTGACAGGAGCCATGAATTAGGAGCCAATCTGGAGTTTTTGTTTCTTAAAGCCGCCAATAAAAAGAAAGTAGAACATGTCAAGCATTTGCTCTTGACACTGTTGTGAAGACACAGCGATGGTACATAAACACGATCTGACTGCTTTCATCTAAAACAGAAAAGTCAAAATTAACTACTAATTCATCACTTAACTTTTGATTAGCTAATGCTAATCAAAAGTTAGCATTAGCTACATGCTACCAAAAACATCTGTCGTCATCAAGAAACATGCTGATTAAATTAATGCATGATTTTAAATCTAAATCTACCTGGTGGAGGAGCACAGTGCAGCAGTGGGCCTCAGGCATATGTGGGTGTAGGAACCATACAGAACATCTAAAATCCATGAATATGTGAGACCACATCTAAAATAACTTATAACTGCATAACAAATGCGCCTTGACATGCATGAATACGCACAGCTAAAACCATCTTAGCGCTAACTCAGAGGCTAGCATCTACAGTCTTCCTTACTTCTGCTCTTGTACAGCCAATCAGCAACCAGAAAAATAAATGGCTCTCCGAGATTGGCTGCCTAGCAAACACCAGCCAATAGCATGTGAAGTAGCATTGTGCTAAGGAGTTTCAGCTTCCCAAACTGAGTTTTCTTTTAAATATTTTTACTTTATGAGGAAAAATCAATGAATAAGTGGGTTTTCAGCAAATAATTAATTTTCTGGAGTTACATTCCAGAGACGATATCAGGTGATATATTCTTGTTTTCTTCTTTCCTCTTCTCTGCTTCCAACACTCTTAGATTGTAGCATTTGGGCCAATCCCATCTGTGTCCAGTGTGAGACTCTGTCCACAAGCTAAATATTACATTAGCATGAAAAAACTCAGAACAGTTGGAATAATAGCCACCGCAGTAGAAACAATCCTTTGTGGTAACAATATTGCATACTAGCAATATGCTGCTATACATCTAGACATTTGTAAAGGTTAGAAAGGTTTGCGTCTCCTGAGTGTTGAAGGTTAAACCAAGTGTTGACATGTTAGGTGTGGCAGCAGGCGCTCTGTTTCAATGTTGTCTAGTGATTGCTATGGGAATGACTCGGACACTATTGTGTTTACTCCGAATAATAAAATGATTACTGCTGTACTGTAAGTGTGAGCACATAAAGCTGCTCTTTCAAAGAACCCAAGCAATAAATTATATGTTTAGGAATTTTTCCAGACTTCGTCCTTCTAATGGAGCTGAGGCCCTTTTGTTGTCCCAAAAGGCAAATCAGGTAATAAATTAACTAGGAAAGTGCAAGGGGCAAACAGCGTCAGCAGACACGTACTGGACACACAGCGACACAAACACGACATGTGTGGAGCCAAAATCATCTGTTAGCTTGTGGTCACACGGCTCTGCCCGGCTCGGAGAAATGCTGTCAGACAGACTGGTGTATTTATTAGAGCGGGACTAATCACATCACAACAATAAGCCCCTGCAGACCCAAAGTGCCCGGGCATAAAACACAGGAACGGGGAAGTAAATGTGAACATCCGCAAGCTGCGCACACAGCCGCCGATGGCTCTGAAGGACGCCTGAACATAAATCTGTCTGATTCAAATCTGCTGGTTTTTTGTACACGGCTCTTTACTTCCCTTATCCATCAAGTCGCGCATACAAACACACATCTGTCAGCATTCGTCCTGCATCGAGGAGCGACCTTCAGTTCTCAACAGATTACAGAAGTCAGAAATCTGAGGCTGATCCGACCCGTTTGAGGACAAAATGAAGAACTTCTCCACATTGAAGTGTAATAAAATCTGACTGCTAACAACGAGGGCAAATAATGGAAGATAAGCAGCTCAGGTCAGTTGATTGAAGTCTGCAAAGAACCTGTTCAAAGGTCTGAGTGGAGAAAGAAGATGAACACTTTGGGCCGACTAGCTAACCGAGAATTGTATTAATGCTGCTAGCAGCAAGAGTTCATTTAAAAGTGTTTAGCTAACCTGTTCCATGAGTTTTCTGTCACTTAAAAATGGTACAATTATAACAGTATCTGTTGCCTGTCCTGTACTTTTAGCATTATTTTCAACATACATGTTTGTAGCATTTCCAATACAAACTTTGTCAATATTCCCCTACAGTCGAAAAAACACATTTTCTTATTTGCTGTGTTTCCACTAAATAAGAGATGCTTTTAAAATCACATGTAAATAAGTTTGTTCACGCAACAAGTCAGTGTTTACTGCACACTGAGAAGCTATTTTGGTATTTCCCAGAATCAAAGTGCTGCGCATAATGTTAAGATGTTAAAGTGTTTGTTTACAATGACATCCGGTTCTGCCGGGCCTCAGCTTTCTTCACCAACAGCCAAGGCGTGTCAGCGAGCAGGCTGCCGAACACGTTCACAGGTAAACATGTATCAATTGTTTACTCTGATATTATAAACACCTGTGAAAGTTTTGAGGAGTTAATTCCGATGAAAGGGAGAGAGCAAAGCATGCAATAAGCAGGTAAGATCATGGAGCTTCCTGTAATGACTCCACCTCTCGTTCTGAAGAGCCAGAAACAGAGCAGAGACTTCTGCTTTATCAAAATGGAAAATCTGTTGAAAATTAAAATAAACATTATTGATAATATTGTGGGATCAATACTTCAGATTCAGATTCCCTCTTTGTTTTTGTATTGTAGCTTCTCAACTCTACGTCAAAGAAGATTTTGTTTCAATTTGCTCTCAAATGAGTTTTTTGCACTTTGTTTATTCAGGAAAAACGCACACAAACCATGTTGAAATGTCTAATTCTGTCACAATAAGCAATGAATCAATTTATGGATGAAAACAAGCTAAATAATTTTCTTTTTTTTTATTTATTATTTTTAATTTTCTACCAAAAAACTATATAATAACAGTCTTCAGTCTGGTGCATTGGTCTCTATTCACTCATCTTTTTTAAGACGTTTCTGTTCACAAAGATTTTATAATTCATTTTATTTGTTGTTTCTGTTGTTTTGTGTATTCAGTTTGGATATTTAAAATGTCTTCCGGTGTTAAATGCTCATGAGAACAATGTGTTTTTGCATTGTTATGCCATTGCAATCATATTACTTGAAAATGGTACGAAAACAACATTATCATTTATCGCATTAACTTCCTGGACAATTTATCACCCAGTAAAATGTGTTATCATGACTGGCCTAAATATGTCAATAAAGTATTTGTAGACAAACTAAGATCTGTCCGAGGTTTTAGAAAAATAATTTAAAGGAAAAACCACAAAAACACCTAAAAATCAGACATATTAAACTTAGATTAAAAACAGTGGTGCTATCGGTGCCCTGCATTTACTTGTACTTGATACTGGGCCAATACCAAAACATAGATTATGTCGCACTGCTAATCAACCGATCAAAGTTTTAAAACATGTAGAGATCATAATTCTGCCATAAATTTGTTTTTGTGTCTCTAAAAACAACCCAAAGTAACAAAGGAACATGAAGGAGCGTCCCATTAATAGAAGAGAGAATAAGAATACCGTATCAGTAGATCTCAAACATGGGATAAATTTAGTCACCTTTGGACTTTAGACCAACATAAACCACCACAAGCAGAACGGCCTCTGTCTCACTCACAATGGATTACATTATTCCACTCTTCTCTTTGAATCAATACGTCACCTGGACTCTGTTTTCTGACTAACCTCGTCCTCCAGCACACTTTCCTGGGGTTCCTCGCAGACCCTGGAGGCCAGACTGCAGTAGTCCTGTCTCAGCCTGACGTCATCGCCGAGCCGTCTGCGCAGCAGGAGGGCTGCACAGCACCCACTCAGCCGGCTGAACCCTAGCATCTGCGCATACTGATGAGCTCTCCTACACTTAAAACTTGATGACGGTTTGTCGCCAGGCTGAGATCGGAAGGTTTGATCTCGTTTTCTAGAAAATCCCTCCTATTCTCTTCCCCATTCTTTTTCAACGAGTCCTGCTGTTGTCGTTCCTAAACGTAATTTCCTCTCTCTGTCTCTGCCCTGTTGACACACACAGAAACACTCTCGCCTGTGTGGTATCTCCTTTCACACTCGAAGTCCTTCAGACAATGCATTCCCCACTTCCTCACAGTGAGACTTCCTTTACGAGGAGGCCGCGCCCCCTCAGGTGTGCTGGAACAGACGAGTCTCTCAGTGTGTGAATGTGCCTCTTACCTTTGCTCCCCCCGCCACCCCCCCTCTTAAGACGAGGCGGAGCATGCAAACAAGACACACACCTTTATTGTGTGTGTGTGTGTGTGTGTGTGTGTGTGTGTCTACAAGTTGATAGTAAAGCTAACCCACTTCCTTTTGTGCTATAAATAAAACCGGAGGAACCTGTCCCGCTTGCTCACCTATCCTTGTTTGGACAAGGCTTCATGACCCTAAACTAAACTCTCCAACTTCTGTAGGGTCCGACAGGTCCCGACAAGATCGCCGATTTTTGCCTGGAAAGGCAGCGCTGAGGCAACATGAAACAACAAACACTTTAGTGGCAGCTCGGGCTGATTTAAAGCCTAAAATGTGTATTGCATAAAATATACAAACGTGCACAGGTGTGCCGCGCACACAAACACAGATGTCAAGATGATGGGGATCCTGATGGCGTGCTGCTTTGTTTAAGGGAGCTGGAAATGTCACTGTGATCACAAACTCCTGGCAGCCTCTGTGTGTGTGTGAGTGTGTGTGTAGTCGCTGCTGCTCTGTTGCCTCCGCGCTGTCATCCCACTGCTTACAGTGTCAGATCAGCGCCTCATCAGCCAAGGCAAATTGCAGCCAGTGCCTGCTCCGTGTGTGGATGCTTTCCTCCAGTCGGCAGATAATTCTGTCTCTAATGAGCAGAAACGTGCTGCTTCCGCCGACACCAGCTCTCTTTCTCGCCCTCTTTGTGCCTGCGTGGCGCGTCAGGTCCTTCCTCTCTACAGTCTCTCTGTTTCTATCTGAACCGGCCGCCATTAAATCATCTCAGAATCAGGTCAAAGGCCTCGATTAGCGACTGATAAATCACGCCGCGTTCGGCGATGTGAAAAGACTCCGATAATAGCACATTATCCCCGTCTGGTCTGTCTGAGCCGCGTCCTCGGCCCTGATGGATGCAAAGTTCGAAAGGAAAAGAGAGAGGCCGTCGCCTCCAAGACGTGAAGCAGACTGATCCTGCTTCACAGACATAAACGGGCCGGTTCAATAACTTTAAACAAGTCCTGGTAGCTCCTGGCTGCTGGAAGTGTAGCAGAGACACAGAGAGTAAAACACAACAGACATCTGTCATGTTTAAGTACAAAAGCAGGCCACACAGTTTCCAAATGCAATTCTAATTTTCCCTACAAAGCATTATGAAAGCACAATAAACATTAAGAATCCCCAAAGTCAGAAATGTCCTCGCAATGTCTGGATTTCTAACATTGACCAACATTTAGTCACTACTGGTAGGTACTAACAACTACTTTTAGGATTTGATTAATCGATTATTGTGACGATTAATCAAATAAATACATTCTGGCACATACTGTAGATTTTTCACTTTTTTTATGCAATATTATAAATACTTTAAAAATGCAAATAAACAAAGGAAATTAACAATTGTATTGCCTAAAATGCAATAGCAGCATTTCTTTAGTGTACACTTACAAACACAGTGAAGGGCTGACTTGTTGGTTATATTTTAGACTCAATGATTAATAATTAGACAACAAAAGATGCTTAGTGGGAGTATTTTTACTAAATTTGAACCTGGTGAACCTCAAACTGTGCCACTGGAGGAGTAGAAACATTTTTTATCCCAAATGTAAAATGTATTTATTGTTTGCACAGATTTGGCTTAATTACAACTGTGTTGTTCTTTCAGCAAATTCCCTTTCTTTGAGTCTGAGTACTCCAGGTAATGATTAATCGATTACATAATTAGTTGACGATTATTTTAGTAATTGATTAATCACAATCGGATTAATCGTTTCAGCCTTACTACTGTGAAGTCTGGCAAAACGGCTGCATGAAGGCTGCAGGTCGTTTCTACTGGTTCACTAGTGAGTATTAGCAGCTGTCTGCTGGCAGCAGTGATGCTACCAGTGGTGAAGGTTCTGTAACCTGTGTGTTTCAACCTGAATTACTTTTCTGGTTGATGTTTGAGCAAAACGAACGAGCTGGATGGACATCCGTCTCTGTGTTCGACAACAAGAAACGCCAAGACAGCCGAGAAGGGAGATTTTTATAACACTAGAGAAAAATAAGAGGCGTTCTCCAGACAGCTGTACCAAAGATACTGCTTTCTTCTTCTTGTAAATCAACCCTTTTTATTGCTACCCCGGCAATGCAGCCGTGTGCTTTTCCCGGCAGTGACACCTATCATTTAGACAAAAGACGAGGCACTTTAAGTGCTGGAATAAACGGCTTCAGCGCTGGCGTTGACATCACACCTTCGCTCTTTCTGCCTGAGACGAAGAACATAATGGCTGCTGGAAGACCCTGAAGGCGTCTTCAGCCGTTCAAACTGTGTTCTTCAGAAAAGCGAAGTAGTACAAGAGGTAAACCATATGAATGTGGTCGTTTCCAGCAGAGTAAAGATTAAACAAACACAACATGCTCTGTATTGTTAAGTAATTCTGTAAAAACTTAACCCAACACAATGCATCATCATTATCTGACAGGTTCTCTGACTGCAACCACACAGCCAGAGCTTCAATGCAGTGGTTTAGGCCAAACCATACAGTGGCCTCGAACTTTTGTCACATTACCTGTATTTGTAGTGAAATTATATTATACACAGATCATTAGCGGTCATCAGGCAACTTCTGACAGCAACTGGTTGCACTCAGAGAAAAGGGAGCTAAGACTTTTACACACCACAATTTTCAGTTTTTCATTCATAAAACATGTTTTGAATCATGTATAATTTTCTTTCTACTTTCCAATTTTGCACCACTTTGTGCCTTTCACATAAAATCCCAATGTTTGCGGTAGTAATGTGACTAAAAAATGGATGAGTTCAAGGGACAGGAATGTGTTTGCAAGGCGATGTGTGTATGTATTACGACCCAGTCAAAGTCCAAACACAAATCCAACTCAAAATCTGTAATATTGACATTTATAGATGATGTCAGTCAAAATGTGACTGAGCTTCAGGTATTTTGCAAAGAAAAATGGGAGAAAATCTCAATCACTACATCTGCAGAGCTGGTAAACCGATACTGTAAATCTCTCCGTTGTGTCGGTCGACTGCATAAAACCTCATTAAAATACATTTAAGTTGATAGTTGCAACATGGAAAAACGCGTAAGAATAGTTTAATTATTCCCCTGTTCCTTCATCTTCCTCGTAAGTGAACATGTGTAACTTTGCATTGTTACATTTGAAGCGTCTGCTGTGTGATTCTTCAACCGATACTTAACACGACAGAGCAGATGTTTATTCATGAGCTACATGCAAATGAACAGAAACACATTTTCAGGTGGGTTTTTTCTCCCCCCCAAAAACTAATAAAAAAACCCACACACACAAACACACAGAGACAGCACACACACACACACACACACACACACACACACACACACACACACACACACACACACACACACACACACACACACACACACACACACACACACAGAGACAGCACACCAGGGCTGTAACAGACACAGAACCACTTAACTTTTCCAACCAGGCCGTGTGTTGGACGCACATTGCTGGAATGCCAAATGAGGCGAGCTCCAGAGCAACCAGCTGGGATGGGAAAAACAATGCAGCTCTGTGTTTCTCCCAGCAGATGGCAGGCTGAGGAAGAGATTACGCCGGAGGAAGGTAGGTGGGTTGCACACGAACGTTGCAAAAAATGAAGAGAACCAGGAGAGGAGAAGGTATAAAAACGTGTTGTGTGACAGGAGGGCAAAAAGATGAGCAACTTGGCAATTAGCTTCATATCTGGCAGAGTATTGACTCTCCAGAGCCTTCCCAGCTGTATGCTGGTTTATAAACAGAAGCAACCGGTGGGATTCCCATCTGGACACGCAGATCTCACTTCACTTTAAGGATTTTACAACCTCTATGTGGCTTTTGCTGCATTTACTTCACACAACCTGCAGAACAACAGAGGCGACAAAAGCTAATCAAGGGACACACACGTGGGCATCACCATTGCGGTCGGACCCAGTGGCCGTAACCCCCGCGACCTCTGACCCACATGGTTCCCACAAGGTGGCTACAGCTAGCGCACGTTATTAGCGTTGTTTTTATTTATTTATTTTTCAGATAACGGCTGCTGCTAACTGCAGGCATCTCCCTCCTCCCGCTTTTCCCGACATCTGAAGTTGGAGACGCAAAGGCATGTGGCGTTACCATGGCAACAGCCTGACTTACAGATCAACCTTCAGCTCTGAAACTTAAGGTCAGACGCTGAAAGAAATCGGTGCCCCTTACGACGTGTCTGTTAATCGTGCAGGAACTTAACCGGCTTCCTCCACATGCATGCATGCGTGTGTGTGTGTGTATGTGTGTGTGCACGCGCGTGCGCGCGCACATGTGCGTGCAAGTGTGTGTCCATGTCGCAAGTGTGTGTCCATGTCTGACAACTTTCACTGCATTAAGATGTGAAAAAATGAAGAATCTATATAAATGGGAAAAGAAGAGGAAAAAAAAGCATGTTGCAACAGAATGTTTAAAAAAACGAGCAGGTTGTATCATCTGTCATGCATAAACAAAACGTCTGACCACACACACACACACACACACACAGTGAGAACAAGGCGTGGGAGGACTTTGCACCATGGCGACCACATCCTGTCTCATATACCTCTCTGCGTTTATTAATAGACACACACACACACACACGCGAACACAGTGCAGTGATATGTGCAAAAAGCCAAACTGATGACACCTGGTTGCGCCTAAGATGGACAGAGTCGACCAAACACACACACACACACACACACGCACACACACACACACACGCACACACACGCACACACACACAAACGCATACACTTTTCTTCCAAGTTCCTCGTGTGTGTGTGTTGTTTTATTTAAATTCGGACAGTGTTTGGCTTCTGGCTGCGCGGTTTGCACGCTGGAGGACAGATAATCTGTTGCTGCAGGGGGGCGGAGGGGAGGGGGAAGCATACGGAACAAATCTGGCTCTGATGCTGCATAATCCTCCGACACACACACATATATATACAAACACACATCTCAGCAAGCAAACCCGCAGACAAACAGATAAAGTCTCCGAGCCAGACAGAGATCGTTTGTGGGGGACAAAAAAGAGGTGGAAAGTCTCTCTCTTAATGTGCTGATGCAATTAGCACGTCCTCCCCGATGACTTGCCACGCAAATCACGTCGCCGGTGAATTTCCGCGCTTATGCCCTTAAAATAAAATATAAAACGGTAGAAAGGTGGCTATTAGTATTAGCCTGGGGAAGGAGAAGAAGGGAGGTGGAGACGGGGATGTGATGTGATTGCAGGTGAGGAAGAAGAGGAGGAGTTTAGAGGTGGGAGGAGAGGCAGAAAACTGATGAAATACGGCGAATGTGTGTGTGTGTGTGATGTGTGTGTGTGTTTGTGTGCCATGGCCGGTGATTATCCGCAGATAATCACACCGTGCCATTTAATCTCGACTCCTCACACTCAGGATGCAGAATGAGGTGGATATGGATTCGTACTTGAGGATATGTGAGAACAATCTGCTCTCCAAAATATATACGAGGGACTATGCAATAATTTAAGTAAAACATGGTTAAAACTCTTATACAAAAAAATTAGAGGTGCACTGATTGCAGTTTTCTGGCTGATCGCTGATTACCAATTTTTAAAACTCTCCACCTGCCAATTCCGAATTTGAACAAAATATTGAAATGTTGCCAAATAGCAAGAAAGTTGCTGAGTTAGTGACACTGAGGTGACTATTGTTAGCTGCAAACCTGCAGACATGACCTGCTGGTCATGTCTGCATGTCTGCAACTCTCTCACTGCAGAGCAAAGGCGGACAGCGGCTGAATTTTAGACCTTTGCTGAGGTTAATACGATCGGTTTATAAGATTGGCTTCACGTTTAAATATCCCAAAATTAAGAAAATCTGGGCCGATTTATTGATTCTTGTTTTCTTGACTACCTCTGCCTCAGTAAACAAAAATCTATCTTTTTAGATTTTATTTATTAGGTTTATGACTGAGCTCATTTTACAAGCCTACAATTGAGGTGTGTTTTAATTGAATTATAGATAAAGCTGTATTTTTTCTCTTCAATGTGTATTTATGTGTGAAAAAGTCATGTTTGATCTCAGATTTCAGGCTCCAGCACATAAAAACGTAACTTATTGCTCCACACTTTAGACATGAGAAGGTTTCCAGTTTTAAAAATCTGGAAAGCACTAATACCTTCTCTTTCACTCCTTTTAATGACAAGCTGCAAGAGTCAGCTGGGGGTTTCTCATCCAGCTGAGGTGGGAAGGTGTAAAATCATGTTGTGTAATAACTACAATGGGGAATTACTCAGATTTTATTTCATTCAAAAATCAAAGACGATCTCTACCAGTGCAGTTCACTGTTTAAGACAAGTATGTCCTGAAACGCAGGTTATCAATAATTATTTTTTAAAAACTACAGTATCTACCATTAAAAGAAACAGTAACCTGGGGGAGGCGACACGATGAATCCACCAGCCACACTGATTTTTTCAAACACTGAAGTTAATGGCAACATTTGTTACATTCTCAGCTGGTGTGGTTTGTTTCCACACTGCACTGTCAAAGGAGCCAGACCCTTTGAGCAACCTGTTCCCCTCCTCGCCTGTGGAGGCGCTGCACTAAGAACTACAGAAGTAAACAACATGAAAACTGCAGAAGAAGACACTGAACGCAACTTCCTCCTAAGCAAAAATATAAACAAAGATGGAGTACCGTCAGATTTTAGCGGTTGTAGGATTTCTCCTTTTTATTTTGTAAAACGCCACGAGCCATTTCTCTCGCTGGCGCTAAACTCTTACGTTTGTTTTGATTTTATTTACCCAGAATGCCATGCACTGTAGTCTGCTTCCTGGGTTTGCAGGCGGACCACAGTTTCCTTCTTTTGGTCCGCGTCAGAGTCCGGTTACACATTCACAGCTACTAATCAGTATTACAGTGATGTTTCGTTTAACGCAGCGGAAGCGGTAAATACACTGTATATCTTTTTTTGTTGTTTTAAATTATTGTTTAATCACACAAAGCCATCAAACTATGAAATTCTGTTCTATTGTCAGCCCATATGTCCTCCACCCTAAATAAAACAGACTTTTAGTATTGATGCGTGATCTTATCAAGTTAGCATCACACAAGTTTCAGTCCAGAATTACAACAAAGCTACTCGCTAGTAGCATTTGCCGTGTAATGGAGATTTTGGTATAGTTTTGGCATTAAAAATCTATTTCTGATCTGGCAGAGGTTTTCATAGAGGCGATGTAGCTGAGGGGGGAACTATTCAAATCCATCTGACTCATTGTTGCTGATCCAACCAATCTGCCTCCAAATATTACACACACTTGTGATTCAGACGTTCGTGAGTCAGGCAAAGAAGGAAAGTTAATCCCAGCGCAAACATAACAAAAACAAGCAGGGAGGAGATGATTATTGTTTATAAAAAGCCCTGAAAAAACCTCAAAACAATGCATGATTAATGCTGCCTAAGTGTGAGTTTAAAAAAAAGGATAAACTGTGTAAAGTGGGCACCAGTGATGTTATGAAACAGAAAGATTTCCTACAAAATTACTTTCTAGCCTGTTACTACATTACACAATTAATCGCGATTAATCGATTGATGATATAATTGGCGACTAGTTTAGTAATTGGTTAACTGGAGAACACAGATTAAAAAAGGACATTTTCTGTAACATCATCATACTCAGAGCAGTAATTAAGTCAAAACTGTACAAAAATATATGCAATTTGAAACCTTCATTGTCTGTACATTATTGTGCCATAGTTTTAGCTCAACTTGGTTTAAATTCTGTAAAAACATATGATAAAATAAATAAATACATTTATTAAGCGCCTTTTGTTACGCTGTACTGATGTTCAGCCAAGCAGAAAAGGCCAAGTTTTTCATGTTGATGTTAGAAGTAGCAAAGTATCAAACAAATGTGCTATGTTATCTCATTTAAGGAAATAAAATGCTTATTTTCTAATTTAAAGAAAAAGGAATTGAATCATTTACATCTTTTAATGTATTTCAATTGTATTATGAAAAGAATTAAGTGGCTAAATGAAATTTGAAAGAATGCACAGTTTCTTTACTCAATTAATTGTCAGAATGACAAAATAATCATTAATTGCAGCCCTACTTTAGGTTACTTTTGACTGAGTTTGTCATTTCAAAAACGTTTTCTTCTCTGCTCAGTTAAACTTTGATAGAGCGGTTCTGATGACGACCTCCTCTGAGGGCGCGGCGGTCCTTCGCTCTTCACCGACTCGGTCCAAACCAAACTCAGAGTCATGGCAGCTGTGCTTCTGCCGGATAAACAGAGGCGGTAAAAAGTGACCGGCTGGAAAAAGAAACGCTTGGGGCCCGCCGGTTTGTGCAGCTCTGATTCCTGCGCGCTGCTAAATGTGACAGAAGAGCTGGGAGCCTCTGGACTGGTTCTGTGACTAAATACAAGGGCAAAGTCACTCCGGATCAAGTCAGATAGCACGAGTTGGGGATTTGTCTTGTCGCTGCGGCATCCTCCACAGACCCTGCAGATGGTGGGGATTCACCAGGGTTCAGGAAGTTAAAACAGATCTAGTTTTTCTTTTTTCCTGTTTTTCTGGGCAGCCCCTAAGTTTCACTAAAGTCATTTCAAATTCAGCCTGACCCATCTCATTCAAACTTTGTTTTCAGTGACTTGAATTGCAATGAAACCTTATATTTCTTAGAAACTACACAAATAACTGGTTGAAATCTTTACATTTTGCTAAGTACTTTTAACTCACAAACTTTTAATAAGTTCTGTTATCAAAAAGCAAAGCAGCTTTATTGGCTTGTTGACACTGCAATGCAATTATACAAATGAGTTCTTCTGCTGATATAAAGTGCTGAAATTTCTCAGTTCTATGTGCTTTTATTCAGTATCCATGAACAAAAATCTAACGTTGACCTATTAGAAATACAAATGAAATCTATTTAAACGGCAGCTGTTCAAATAGCACAAAAGCACAAAATCAAGGTGACAGGAAGTAATGTAATTTTCCAGGTTGCCGTACAGCTTCAGTTTACTGCAGCATTCACTTTCTGGGTCAACAAAGTGTAGCCTTTAGCACTGTTCGGTTTACAAAGCCAACAGAACAATATTATTTTTCAGGATTGCTCAAGTTTCACTACAGTAAATTTCCCAACAGTAGTGAAATGAGACACCCTACCACAGCTCCGGCACAGCAGAGAGTATCTGTGACTTCACAGTTCTGTCAATGAGCAGCAATCCATCATCCGGCCTCAGTTTTCAACTTGTACCGTTTTTATACCGCTATGTTTTGATTTACTTTAAACACAAAATCTCACCAAGTATTTTTGGTCTTTTTTTCTAGTGCAAATACTGGAAATAATAAACTTACAAGTAACTTTTCAGCAAGATATAACTATTAGTTGTAAGTGAGTGACCCATTAAAACTGATTTTATAAAAAGTACTAGTTCCACTGGCAGATCATTTATAACAAGACATTTTCTCCATGTTTTAAGTGAAATAATCTTCCAGTAGAACTAAAATTTAAAAAAGAAATAAAAATGAAAGAACTATTTACCTAAAGGAATTGTCTATATATTGCTGAAAAGCTACTTTTAAGCCTTATTTCAAAAGAATTAAGATATTTGCACTAGAAACTAGGCCAAACTTACTTGGTAAGATTTTCTAAGACAATATTTCTTGTGCAAGCACATTAAATTAAAATCCCCAAATATAGCATTTGTTATCAAGATACATTATTTCCCTCTGTAATAATGTGACACCACTAGCAGAACAAGTCAGCGTCGGGCCGGGGCGCAGGGCCAATTACCGGGCCCCTAAGGAATCATCGGGCCCCTTACGTGGGGTGAAACTGAAACTGTTGAGCGGGGGGTATTTAACATTAAATACACCCTTCTCAACAGGCGAGGGCACACTTTCTCTGTCTATAATCACATATTTCAATGACTTGAAACTAGGGCTGTTGTAAACGAATATTTTAGTAATCGAGTAATCTATCGATTATTCTTACGATTAATCGAGTAATCGGATAAAAAAAAAAATATAAAATGAAATATTGGTAAATCTGGCATAATACCGATGTTACTATCAGATATCAATATCAGTCCAATTTTTCATATTTGAGCATCCCTAACAGTTGCTTTTTTGTAGTTTAGAAAACTAACCTGTAACAATAATAGCTCACTTTCTAAGTTAACCAGAAGAAAAGTTATAGAAAAATCTGAAATTATATTGAATTTAATAACAAAGAGGCAGGCTCACAAATGTGCTTATAAAAAATGTCTACAATCCAGCTTTTAGTTTATGTATTCATCTTCAGTGAGTTTAATAGATTAATTAAACTCACCTTGCCACCTAACCTGTCACGCTTTGGTTTTGAAAATACGGGAAATGGCGCCTGGAGTGGGAGGAGAGGGCGAATGAACGAACGTAAGATGGGGTGGAGGGGAGGAAATAGACCAGTGGACTGACGAACCGTTAGACCGGGGGACGAACACGGGGGGAAGCAATACGGGATATTTACGACACCTTCACTGGTCACACTCAGAAACTCATCTACCAGCCATGTACGATGCGCTCCGCCACCCGTTTCTTCAGACCGGGATATGAAATTTATTGTGCGGTTCGTCGGTAAAGCTACATTTACACGGTAAGCATCAGCTACTCAGCCGCCCGCCCTGTTCAGGCTATCCGCTCACCTCAGCGCTCTTCCCGCCGTTCGCTTTCAACCAGCAGCCCCGGAGGAGAAATGCTGCCGTACTCCAGGCATTCCCCCAGTCATTTTAAGGATGCTTATTGGTTCCCCAAAAACGATAAAAAGTCGGGCATTATCATCAATCAATAAAATCCTCACGGGCCAATCTTGAAGATTGAACTTTATGCCGCTGAGACTTAGCTTTTGTCAACAACTCAGAGGCGGAAGTGAGAGCTCCGCGCAACGCAAATGAAGTCCCGGCCGGAACAAGGTGCGCTAACTAATAAAACATAGATTAACGAAGCTTCGAGGCAGGTAAATTTTCCTCGAGGAATTTTAGTAATCGAGGTACTCGAATCATTCGAGGAATCGTTTCAGCCCTACTTGAAACCATTCCTCCCTCCCTGGCACCTCCAGGCCGGTTTGAGGGGCAGCAGCCCCCCCAGCCCTCCCTATAGCTCCGCGCCTGTGTGACACCATAATATACCAATACCAATCCTAAACTCTCCTTGCTCTAATATCATGGGCATTTTTTAAATTGGTCTCCTAGCAACCAGCAAAGCCAACAGCGGTCACAGTTTTTCTCCCTAAGCTTGACCAGACCCTTTCACACTAAACAAACTCTTTTTTATGAGGTCTCATTAGTGTGTGGCTCTAAATCATAGTGATGTATATTAAATAAGTCGTCTTACAACCCATCTGTTTAGCAGAACCTCCGGGGAAGAGGTGTAGGGGAAATTATGCCACAGAGTTAGCTATAGCCAAACAAAATACCAAAATAGCTGTCTTGATATCCTAGATAAAGTTTATTTAACAAGATTTCAACTATAACAAAATATTAGATGAAAGGGTTTTACTCAAGCTGTCTTTAAGCAAACTATTTAAAAAAAAACAGAGGCAGAACTGCTATTTTTTCCGGCTACAGAAAGCCTTGCTAGCATTGGCTAACAATAGCTAGTTAACATGGTCTGTTAGCGGTGGTTCTCATGACGAAAAAGGGGATTTGGGATTTGATATGCTTTCAATATACACTGTACGGTCAATTCAAGAGTCTGTGATGTGTGGGGAAATAAAACTTTAAACATTTTCAGTGCTTAAACACTGAAATTGACCGCTACCAGAGTCTAAACATCAAACTCTGGTAGCGGTCAAATTCCCCTGTTGACAGCAAAAAAGGAATAAAAGCAAATAAACGTCATACTAGTTAGAACCTCTTCATGTGTTCATACCAATAAACAGATTTTAACTAAAAATAATTATTAAAATAGCTCCAAGCATTTGAAAACAACATTTTACTGATATCAAGTGGCTGCTGTATAGCATATTATCATTATTTCGGTGCAGTAAACGGTACAAGATCACTTCTTTCAAAGGTCTTAAGGCCAGTCAGAGCCTATTTGCATTACAAGTTTAAAGCAAATCTACTTTTTTCCCATTACTTCCTAACTCCTCTCTCCCAAGCTTTACTTTTTTCTCTGCTACCTCTCACTCCACCATTAACTCTAATTCTTTCCTTAGATCAATACTTCCTTCCATCTCATTCTCCTCTTTCCTGGCTTTCTCTTCGCTGCCCAGATCGATTCCTCCTGCTCTGCTCCTCCTTTTTTCACTTTGATTTCATTTCTATACCTCCTCCAACTCCCCTTCTTGCCATTTGTTCCACCTTTACACGCAATTCTTGGAGGAACGCAACTCGTCTTTCAGCCAATCACCCTGCAGTACATCTTGATTGGTACAACCCTATTGTCAGTATTTTCAGATGTTTTGTCTTGGCTGCTATTTCCCCCTTTCTGTCAGCAACATGACAAAAAAAGTCTTCTTGAATTCATCTTATAGACTGACATTTGTTAACTCTGAAAACATTTACATTCAAGTCTAACTCTACCTCAGATTTAAAATTATTTCAAATGATCCGTCTTTAACTAAAAATGTGAAAGAACATTTTAAAATATAATCTATTGCTTAATAATAGCCATATGCCTAATGAGGTAGCAGTATTAGCATTAGCTAGCAGCATGACAAAGCAATAGAAACCGTTTCCTAGGTGAAAAGAGAGAAGTATCAGTAACATTAAATTGGTCCAAATGACTCATGTTTTACGGTTCCCACATGTTCTATTTTTCAAAGAGAACATAAAAATGGTTGTAGTGATGGTGAAGTGAAGTCACATGAGGCATGCTAGGTAATACAACACAATAAATCGACTTGTTTAAAGTTATCCTAATCTGGAAAAAACATCTCTACCTTCTCTGCTTTATATTCTCGCACTTTGCAAATAACCCAAGCTTTGCAAACCTGTTAGAGGAAAAGGGCATTGCGACCTTTATGTTTTCACACTAACAGACTCAAATGGGGCCACCGATACGTCTCCATTATGTACCTTATGCGCTCTGGAGGTTTTTGTGAGGTTGAAAAGATGAAAAGCTATTAAGAAAGGAAGATGAAGCGAGATGAGGTGACCGTTGGCCCGACTTGTAATGTGATGGATGGAGAGAACCTCTACATGTCTAGACTGTAACCTGCTTTGTCACCGTGGTCACTCTTTGTCCACTAAAATTCATCCCGCACAGTCTGGTGGTCTGAACGGCTTGACCTAGACGGTGGCAGGCGCCATGAGCCGTCTCAGCTTCGTACCGTGGGTGTGAAACTGCAGTTTGGTTTCACTTTGACAGACTTTTAAACTTTTGAAGAAGCTTAGATTCTAAAACCAGTCCGATTTATTCACTTAAGAAGGAGATTTTAGTGGAAAGCCTTAAGATTTAATAAATGGTCTTTACATCCACTATTGAACATTCTCATGGAGAAACCTTACAGACTGAAGCGCATGTTTGTCACATATGCTCTCAGTTGGGTTGTGGTTGCTACAAAATACATCTCGTACTTTCCAATGATGTTATAACTTATTGTTATATATGCAAATGCTTGTTGTGGTTTCTTGGTTTTGTTTTCTCTCTGCAGGTTTAGAAGCAGACTACAATGATGTTGACTTGTGCTTTTTTCTTTCCTCCACCCTTCTCCCCAGCTTTCTCCCTCTTTTACGTCTCTGTGTCCATTACGTTGGAAATAAACTCAGAGAAATGTTTAAGACATTTCTGTATCAAGTGGCGCGTCATGGCGGAAGCTGTAATGCTCCGCTTGTGAAAGTGAAGCTGTTGGGCCTCATCTCGACACTCAAACAATTCTGAATGCCACAAAAAGTTAGCAAATGTAATAAATTATAGGTTTGATGTGCAAACACAATATTTCAACAGTGCAACAACTGCAGCCTGAGTTTAATTAAACTTTATAAAATCGCCACATTTTTGGTTGTGCTGCTTAAATTGCTTAAGAACATGGGCGTTTTAACCAGGTTAGTCAACAAGGCTGAAAACTGTTGAAATACTGAAATGCTGAGAAAAGTGGCACAGGGGTGACTTGCAAAAGCAGAGTCGTTGCAATTGCAAAATCCGTGTGTGTTTGTTTTAGGAGTGTGTGAGTGTGTGGTTTTAAGAGCTTCCCTCCTATCCATCATGCTAATGAAACTGAACTCCTCCTACACCTCTCCATCCACACTCACTCCCACTCGCCCTCCTCTCTCTCTCCATCACTCTCCCTTTGGGTTTAACTGTTTATGTAAAACTAAAAGTTAAAATAACCTTACTTGATGCACATGTTCTGTCCACACACACACAACACAGTCAGTGTGTTTTGACAGCGTTCCAGCTCGCTGAGGCTGTATTTGTTTAACAAAACGACTCGCTAAATTTAGACGCCACGTCCCTGAATGGGTTCTAAAAATGGACACCGGCCTGTATTAGTGTTGAGTACATTTTTCTTCCATGATAGTACTCACATGTTTAGTACATGCGCTGTAGTTTTCAGCCTGAACATCATTCCTTTAGGTTAAAGTCTCTAAAGAAATCCCTAAGAGCATCTTCTGTTTTCTCTCTGTGGGATGATTTTATGTAAGAGGAATAAAAGAAGAAGAAGAAAAAAAAGGCTATTCTTGCTTGATCATGTTTCTCCTGTTTCACTCTGAGGAACGATTGTTTGGAACCGCTGATCTGGCGTAACCGCGAGCGCTCTGTTCAGATGGCGGAGGTGTAACAAGAGGATTGTGGTGCGCGGATGAAATGTAGGCGGATTACTCCGAGAGCCGAGGTGGGAAAGCTGCGCTGCATTAACAGGGATGGTTACGGATCTTCGCCGCTGTATCACGTAACAGGGAGAGCGTTGTGTAACCGCGTCGTGAAGGAGGTGATACTCGCTCGCCGACCCTGAAACAATGATGTATCAGAAATCCTTTCGACGGCACAAAAACTCACTTTTAAGGGTTTGAAAATCTGCGTTTATGTCGAGTTTATTTCTCTAGAACGTTTCAGCAAGGAGGCAGTTCAAAGAGCTTTACACCATAAAAACACAACAGTCACTAATTTAGAAACATGCAGTAAACATTACATTTAACACACATCAAATATATTGATCAATGCTCCAGCTTCTACTAATCAAAAACAACAAGTGGTTTTCAGCCTTGATTTAAAGGAACTCAGTGTTTCAGCAGTTTTGCAGTTTTCTGGAAGCTTTTCCAGATTTTTGGAGCATAGAAGCTGAATGCTGCTTCTGGACTTTCTTAATCTATTTGTTGTTTTCCTAAATATTAAGTTGAAAATAATGACATTTAGTTTGGTGGCTAAAAATGACTGAGATTAGTATCTTTTATGCCACTGTCTTAAATAGAAAAATAATAAATTTGATCTGGGATACATGATGATTTAGTTCAGCTAAATGGAAACTTGAAATCTGCAGTGTTGCTACCAAGGCAGGGCCCCCAAGTCTTTGTGTTCTAGGGAAATCCTGTATTTTATGTCCTAAACACTAATTATTATTCCACTCCTAATTAACATAAAGCATATTTATGTATCAAAAGGCCTAGTTCAAGTCAAATGGTGGTGCAAAACCTTAAAGTGATGTAAAGGTTTTACTCTGCAGGTCTGTAAAGGTGATAAACATGCATAACTACAGTTGGTGCTACAAAGTATTAAGTAAGTAAGGTGGCTAAATGCAAGTACAGCCCACACTTTTCAGATTTTTACTTGCAAAAAATATATACATATGTATACTTCATTATTAAGAACTACATTTTGTTGGTCTATTACGTACGATTCCCATAAACTCCATAATTATTTGTGATTTTAACATGTAAAAAAAATGTGGAAACTTCGAGGGGTAATCATACGACATTACTGACTCACATTTAAATTTAGGCCAGCCATCTGAATTACAAGAAGAAAAAGAAGAAGAAGGAACAAACACAGATAGCAAGAGCAAGAACAAGGGATGTGGTTGAACATGAAAAGAAATGCAGGATAAAGGAGAAAAGCAGAAGAAAAGATGAAAAGACGCCCTGGAGTTCGCCACAGTGCGGTAACGACTCGGCGTCTTCCCTCCTTCCATCTGTGTTACAGGTGGGTGTAAGAGTGTGTGTTTGAGCCACAATGCCACACCTTCACGGTGCATCCCTGTGCATGCATGGGAGTGAGTGTGTGTGTGTGTGTGTGTGTGTGTTTCTCAGAGGAGCACCAGATTGCTGCACAGCACGCATGTGCAGACACACTGAGAGCAGACACAGAGAGAGAGAGGAGGTAACATTAAGATGGATGAAATGAATAACGTCAACGTTGTTCTTAATAAGGCTTAATGAGAAAATGCTTACATTGAATTTAAATTATGAGAATAAAAAAGGAGAAGTGGAAAAGGGTAGAAGTAGCAAAATGAAAAAAGAAAAAAAAACAAGAACAAAAAAAAACATGACAAGAGAGGAACAGACTAAGGGAGGGGAAAAATACCACAAGAGAGAAGTAGAAGAAAAAGGAACTCAAGGCAAAAACAAAGTGTGAGCACAGATGGGGATGTACCATATACAGTAACACTGTTTCTAGAATAGACTCGGTTTCTCAAACATAGACAAGTTCAGACCAAAATAGAATTTCTACAAAGAGTTTGCTGAGTGGTTAGTGGTGCACAAAGGATGATAAACACACATGGGTGTGTGCCTTTCTTTCTTTCTCTCTCTCTCTCTCTCTCTGTGCGTGTGTGCGTGTGTGTGTGTGTGTGTGGTTTTTCACACATGCAAACGAGTCAGCGATCCGTCTGTCTCTGATTCCTGCGTCTGTTCGTCAGACTGAAGGGAATCCTGCGCTCAGGCGACAGCAGCACTCAGCTGCACGCAAACACACGTTGTGGGGAATTTGTCATGATCTTATCATATGAACACACTTACTCATCTCTCATCTGCAGACTTGGTGCACGGCACACATGCACACACTGGAAAACCATACTGTAAAGTGGAGCTGATAGCAAAAATTCAAGCTGGAAGACTCCGCCCCCTCCGTTTGCCCATCGGTGTCATGGTCATCTCCGACCTCAGCGCTGGACCTCACCCCAATCATCAATCAAGCTCTGCATAAAAGGTTCCTCACCCAAGCCGTCAGCCGGTTCCCAGCTGCGTTCAATCCGTTCATCTGCATGCCACAACTTCTCAGCCAGCACGTCTCAGCTTCTCCACAGCTTCGTGATTCATTGTGGTATATCACTGCTGGCCTTCTTCCACCAGCTATGTTTCCACGTGTCATCTGTCACCTCAGATCGATTCCTCCTATCAGTGCCTCACCTTTTCTCGTGAACAGCATCCCTATTGGCTGACCACTTATATCCTATGAGTTTTCTTTCCTCTCAGCATTCTCCTCCTCCTGTCCCTCAAGTCAACTCACAGGTTTATGGTCCCACTATTCCCTTCTCTCACCTTAGGGCCTCGCCCCCGGCCTCGGCCCCCTTTTGGGGGGGAGAGCATCCCTAATCAGCGTTGGGGGTGTTCACACGAGATCACAGCTCAAATCTTCCGCTGGGGCCCAAGCACCAAGAACTGTTATTCATTCCTGTCATTAAATCTTTTAATTGTTCCTTTTTCTTCGTCTGAGTCTCTCCAGATTGAACTGCTTTTATCTACTGTATTTTTTACATGTATAGAAAAAAGGTAAAACATTTGACCCTAAAAATCTAAGCAATTTGGGATCGATTTATTATGAAAATCAAGAGATTACAGGAAAAAACTCATTAAGATTTTCTAGTTTCTGGTAGAAAACAAGCACCAGAAATCTTGTATTCACCGTGTAACAGTAAAATGATGAGATCAAAAGTATCTGTCTTTCCTTTTGCAATTATTTAAAAGATTTAATGTCTTCATGTTTTAAAGGGTAAAAAGCCCTCAACTAATCAATTCATGCCACTGAAACTCTTTAAGAACATTTCCTCTTTGAAAGATCTCATAGCAGCACCTACAACTCATTTAAAAACTGAAACTAAAGCTTACATTTTTTACTCTCTCTTTGCTTTAGGCACACATCTCAAGACAGAAAATATTCATCTCTGCACTAGACTTTATATCTAAGGGAGAAGCAATATGTCTGCTTTCTTTTGAAGGCCCTTGCTTGGAAATTTTGAATATTAGCTTATTTATGCAACACGCAAAACGTTTCTGAACGCTTACACTTTGTACTAGTAAGAAAAAATGATTAAAAAAAAACTTCTCAAATAACTTTGTTCTTTGCTCACACAACTTCTGACTGATTTGATCAACCAACTGGGAGCAATGTAGGAAGTATGTTACATTAGCTGGCTAAAGTACCTAGCTAAATTATCCAAACAAAACAGCTAGCCAAATTAGCCAACCAAATTAGCTAGCTAAACTGAGCTGGTCATTTCTCTGTGTTGTCAGGAAATTCAACACGTTAAAAAACAGATGAAAACATTCTCCTGTTTTGAACCGAAGTACAGACTGAGAAATGCTTTAAGAAGACATTTTACCTCATTCACATTTCACAGGATAAAAACAGTTAATCTTAATTTTGACATATTTAACAATATTTACCTTTGAACCTTATGATAAATATGTATGAGTTATTGCAAAAAAAGCTTTATTCATTCCTTGAGCGCATCAACAAACATCATGTTCACTGTTCGTTGCCGCAGGCTTGCTCAGATTAAGGGATTGTTGCAAAATCAATGACTGAATGCAAGTTTGTTGGTCCTTAGAAAGATCGTTTATGACTAATTCAGCAGAATTTCTACTCTGTGATATTATAAAAACATAAAGCCAAAGTGGAGAATGTATTTGAATCCAATTCTCTGTGAATGAAAAGTGCTGGTATGAAATGGACTGATTTGATTATATATATATATATAACTGGATTTGAACTGGCCGTTTCTAATCTTTTTTTGTAATAGTGAATGTTGACTAAAGGAAAATATAAAAAGACGACCTAAGACAAAAAACAGGGATTCAGTCGGGTCAGACCTTGAAGCGTGATGCTGGAGTGAAAAACCCCTGACTCCTGCATCTCTTACCTAAACAGGAAGTGTTGTACAAATTAAATCGACTGCAGTTGCTGTCCAAGCTTTTCCTCCATAAAAAAAGGAGACGGTGGCTGCTGCTCCTTCCAGCCCTGCACCTTGTTGACTGTCCCTATCTGGCTGTCGCACAGCCTGCTGCAGACACTCACTCAATCATCCTGCCAGCCTTAAATTCAAGCTGCAACCTGACTATTTCACCATGTTCTGTTTAATGTACCAATAATACACACCAATGCTGATTTAAACTCTCCATACTGTTTGCTCTGCAGCGATTTACTGCGTATGCAGCAAGGTAAATCAGGCTGACGTTTACTTCTGTGTGTGTATTTCCATGGTGGAATGGTTAGGCGAGCTACGCTGGTGTCGGTTTCACACACATCCTGTCACCTAGATTCTCATCCGCGTCTTGTTCTTTTCACCTCCTTCTGCCTCTGGATCTGCTCATCCTCGTCCCCTCTTTTGTTAGCGGTGTTATTCGATAAGTCTTTTGTTTAAACAATAGTGAGCTCCATCGACCCTGCTTTGTGTTTCAAAGGATGTGGCTTTTCTCTCGCAAAAGCCAGTTTCTTTCACCGATACCCTTTGTGCAATGAAAAGAATTATAAGGGTGGGTGCTGAGAGTGCATGGTTGCACATTAGGGGAAGATTGCATGTAATCTGGGTGTGTGTGAATGTATATGAGGCCAGCTTGGGTGAGCCTCCGTAGCGGCTTGTGGAATAAGTGTTTATAAGCAAGTGTTTAAAAGTGTAAGTGGGGCGGAAAACCGACACCATTACCGTATCCAACCCGCAGTGAACTATGGCATGTTGTGGGAACGCATGGATCAGAGTTGATGGGAAGATGTATGGAAGTAAATGCAGGGAAATTATGAAAGAAAATCTGCTAAATGCTTAAGACTCAAAGACATTACCCAAAAACTGTAATTATTGTGCAGAAACGGTTTACACCAATTTACCTTTTGGTTTGTAAAAGATTTTGAAAACTTTCTGCAGGTTTCACCAACTCTAATTTAAGACGTTTTAAGACCATAATAAATGGAATTTAAGACCTATTTATACTTATCAATGATAGACGTAAGAAAGGGAATGTTAGCAGCTAGTTAGCGGTAGCCTCAACCGTCTTGAGTGAAAGAACGCAACGAAGATGGCTGAGTACGACTCAGACATTCGCCTGACAGAAAAATCTCACGAGAAAAATAATACATAGAATATATGTAGTATATTATCCTGTCCAAACAAAATGTATGTCTTTTTATAATTAAATTAAGACATTTAAAGTCTCAATTTAAAATAAGACTTCTTAAAGATGTACGGACACCCTGCTAGCTAGCTAGCAAGAGCATGTTAGCAGTGACTTATAATGGCCTCAACTGCCTCCAGTCACAGAACATAAAGAAGTGAAAATAACAGAAAAGTCCTGCAAAGAAAAAAACTAAATAACAACAACAAAAAAACTGAATATTCGAGATTAAATGGTCCCGTCAAAAGAAAACCTAAAACCTGAGATTAAAAGCCAACTCACTTTTTAAAATTTATTTTTGAGGTCTTTATTTTAGATACAATAATTTGAGACTTTTTAAGGATATTTTAACTGTTTAGTCCATAATAATGTACATCATTGAGTTGCATTGACATATAAAATTCTGTTAAAACGCAGTAAACTCTGTGGTTCCAACATGACACAATGTCAAACAGTTCCAGGGATATTAATGTTTTTTTGAGGCACTATATTCATTACCAAGCTTCAAATGCCTAAAGAAATAGGACAGAATTGGAGTTATCGTCGTCTTCTGTGGAACCTGCCAATAAACCTAACTCTAATACGATTCACTGTCTGGCTCAGACTCAAGCTTGATGACTAAGAAGAGAGAGCTGCAGTGGCTGAGAGACACAAAAGGCAGAGTGAGCGGGACAGTGATGGAAATGGAGAGAGCTTGGCGTTTGTGGGGGTTCAAGTCGGGTAAGCGCTCGTTCCTAATATGATTATACATCGTGTTTTCCCTCCTCTCTCTCTTTCTCTCTCTTTTTTTTCCGCCAATGCCCTTGGCTCAAGTTACAAGGCGAAGAAGCATCGCTGCGAGTTTTAAATCCTCTGTCGGCTAACTGCGCCCAGTCAAAAAAAAAAAAAGAAGACAAGGAGAAGCGCTGCTGACTGAGGTCGAGGGGACGCTTAAACGAATAAAGAGATTGCATCAGCAATTAGAGCAAATGCACAGGCTGCGTCGAGGAAACTCTGCATTGAAGGGCTGGACTGAGCAGAGTCTGCGAGATAAAATCTGCCAACCTCAGCAGACGAAGCTGGATGAAAACAACAGGGCCCCATTTTATTCCATCCAGATGATGATGTGGGATGTGCTTCAAAGTAATTATGTTACAGAGGGGCAGACAACAGCAGAACGTAAAGAAGTTGGCAAGTAAGAGTTAGCGTAACATGAACAACCTGCATCGGTTGGTACAAACCAAACAGAAACACATCCAGGAAACAAAACGCCTGGGAATACGTTGTTTTTAAATTAAATCTGTCACAATGCTGAAAATTAAGAACTGTCCTTAATGACTGGAGGACATTTGGACAGTTTTCAGGACAAGTGCAAGGTTTCCCCTAGAAAACTTGCTAAGCCCGATTAAGCCCGATTCATCCAGAGGCCCGCTGTGATTTTGAGTTAAAAAATGTTTAAAGTTGACAGGAAATTTTAAAATATCACTCGATAATTATGTGTTATTGAATGATTGGAAGATTAACACCTGAACACCGACTATAAAATCTTAAAAAATGCAAACATTAAAAAAAACTTAAATAAATAAGCAATGCTTAGCCTGGTGTGAGCTCAAGTAAAGCCTGGTGGCCCGCCAGGCTTAAAATACACTGGAGGAAAACCTGCAAGTGTAATAAGTTCTTGTGATGTGGCTGAAAAATATTATTACATCCTGGATGAACCATGCATGTTTGCGACTTTTATTTTGGAGTAATAAAGGAAGTAGCTCCTAAGCTACAGAGATGACTAATAACGACAAATCGATTTGTCGTTATTAGTTTCCATCGTCGTAACAGAGGCTGAACTCTAGAACCAGTGCATCTTCATGGAAATGATGGACAATGACCTCCAATAATTCTGTAGGAAAAAAGCTAATTCACAGTTGCATTCATTCCCATTTTCACCCTCTGAAGGTCACATTCAGAGGGTCACATTCAGAGGGAAGAAGAAGGCAAACGCTTGCTTCTTCATGCATTTGCAAACTGAAACATTAATTTCTACCAAAAACTATTGCCCTTCTTTAGAGTCAATGCATTTTTCACCAGGAGGAAGAAACCGATAAAAGATGTGAGGGCAGTCTGCCTCCGATTGTCTCAGCTCCTCAATGTGAATCAATGAGTCGGTTAAGAAGCAAATCTTTTATAGCTACTGAGCTTTGCGCCGCACTCTTCAGTGACAAGGATCCATCTCTCACACATAACACTCATGCATGTAAAAATAGGACGAGCTGTTTTTAGAAGGGAAGCCACATCCTTTGAGTGGAGGCACCCTGACTCTGTGAACTACTATTCTCACCCTCTCTCTCTTTCTCTCTCTCTCTCTCTCTCTCTCAAATTTGCTCAAACCATTTCCAGTAAGAGTCACACTTACATCCGGGCGTTTTCGCTGCTGCATCTCAGTCTAGAAAACACACATTTTCTTGGGCGGTGCAAACATTTTACCAACTTATGACGAGAAGTTTTCTAATTTCAGCCTTTTTTTTTGCAAACAGTAGACGTTACGAATAGGGAAATGTTTTTTTTTTGTTTGTTTTTTTTTTAACATGGACATAAATGTACTGAATAACAAATTAATTTAACTCTGGACCACAGCCTACTTACATACAGCAATGGCTTCACAAGCTTAGTCGAACATGTAAAAACTTTAATTTGTTCAGTGCAATTAGCAAAAAAGCCAATGTAAAATAAAAAAAACTAAGAAACTGACAAACTTTCTATCAAATTGTTCAGAAAGTTAAACTAGGAATTCTAAATATAATGTAAAATAAATAATACAGCAACACAAAACATAGAATTACACTGAGTAGATGTGTCCTTATGGATCAGGTACATTGTCACTGATTAATGTCGATGCATCTCTATTTCTTAGCGCTCCTTTCAGTGTCAACCAGCATTTATAAACTCAGTTCATAAACAGCAACAACACTGTCTAGAAACAGACAGGCATTAAAATTCAGTTCAAAATCAGTTATCTAAAGCATTAACGTGTGGCAGAGGATCTCTAAAAGAAGGAGAGGTAATGAGGTCAGTGAGGTTTTTCTGTGCCAACTCTTAAATAACGTTGAAAGTCACTGTCCTATTAATTCAGTCCTAAACTAAGCAGACTATTCTAGGAAATTCAAACATAGCAGCCACGTTTTTAACCAGAACCTGATTAATGGGGTTATTACCTCAAACACACACAAAAATAACTTGCATGGTTGCTTTGGATGTATGGTCAGTTGTAAATGTTGCCTCATCTTATTCTAATTATTTAATAAAGCACAACCTGGCATTTAAGACTAAGTGCAAAAATGTTTTAAATTACTTTGTTGTACGATCAAAACGAAGCTAATCGGTTTTAGTTAGCGCCCAAATTTAGGCAACAGATTTCCCTTCGACGATGTTCCGAACAGACTTTTAGAAACGTGGCAGAATAAATGCGAATTTTTCATTCTTCTGAGAATGAAACATATAAATTAGCACATAAAGGAGGAAGTATCCCAAAGTAACTTTTGTAACTGAGGGGAAATGCATCAGTGGAAGCTTCTTCCTCTCTGCATTATTTAAATACTCACAAAAAAAACACACGGACGTTTTACCTCGACTGTCACTTCCAGTTTTTTTTTCTTCTTATGCTGCTGAATCAAACTTTAACTCACCATGTGCTGTTTTCAGTCAGGGAGAGTGATAGCAACTGGACATTGATGTTGTTTCATGCAGGACCAAGTCTGTCATGCACACACACACACACAAAAACTGGGGGAAAAAAGTTTGGTTTTTTTGCAAAGCAAGCTTCAGTCCAGAAGAGTAAACTGAATAAAGCAGAGAAGACTGATCTGACTGCTCAGGACAGCACGACCGCTAAAAGCAGCGTGTTTGTGTTTCTGCGACTCTGCGTTGTGGTGACTGTCTCACGCTTCCTGTTGAAGAGGTTTCAAGAGAGGCCGACAAAAAAAAAAAAAAAAAACAAGAGTCGGTCTATTTTTGGTCACAGATAGAGAGAAAAAGAAAGATGAAGTGATGGCGAAGCAAAGAAAAAAACCGAAACAAACATGATTTGCAATGAAATATAAAAAAGAAACAGAAAAAATAAGCGAAAACAGACAAAGCTTGGGAAACAGAAGCGCCCTGCGGTCAGTGGATGCATCTTCTGCTTTTTGTCTCGTTTTAAAGCCCGACAGTCGGTGGGGGGGACAAGCTGTAAAAGTGACGGCAGCAGAGCACCAGAGGAAATGCGGCATCTGCGTATCGTTAATAGAAACACGCTGCACTGACGTGGACAGCGTCGCGATGCGGGAAGTGGTAACGCAGCTTAAAATTAGAACACACACTTCTGAGCTCAAAGAGTTCGGTTTGGAGGATGTTATTGAGCAGATCTGTTGTTGTTGACCAGTTATCGGCCTTATCAGTGAATGCCTCTCTCTCTTTGCATATTCTTCACACACATGCATGTCGTATTTAATTAGCTAAATTTGCCACGTATGATTTGCACATCTACACAATTTTTTATGTCTTTTAATTGGTGTCTGAGGCACGAATGCTAGCCAAAGTGCAAGTCACATTTCAATCAATTTATGAACATTACAGCAATTAATTACTAAAATAATTATTAGTTGCAGCCCTAAATATACCTACCCAACATCAGTAATGTTTTGCACACAGTTTGTGAAACTGACAGAGAATAAAAACTCATTTTCTACTTTGTGACACAAAACCTCTAGATTTTTCTCAGTCCCTGCAAAACTTCATAGTTTAATAAATGACTGATGTAGTTTTTCTTGTTGTTGTTGTTGTTTTTTTTGTTGTTGTTTGTATCTCTGAATCTTACAATTCCCAATTCAAAAACAGTAGAAGGGTTGCTGTGGTGGCGCAGCACAACTCACATATCGAGGCCTTAGTCCTCAAGGTTCGATTCCCAGCCTGGTGACTTTTGCCACATGTCTTCCCCTTCTCTCATTACCCTTTTTCCTGCCAATTCACTATCAAATAAAGGCCACTAGAGTCAATAAAACCTCTAAAAAACAGAAAAAGCAGTGGGAAAACAGACAGAGCTACTCCAATGTTCATTGAATGTCAACAAATGTGCTGCACGGAGCACATTTAGCTTCAGCCAAATGAGTGCAAAATGGTGAAAACTCTGACCAAGTAGAGAAAAATGACAATAAAAACTGCAACTTAAGCAAATATCTGCACTCACAGGCATGTTGAGAGCATCAGGTGCCTGAGAGTCTCCGTCAGTAAGCCGACAGCA
This sequence comes from Poecilia mexicana, assembly GCF_051168715.1. Taxonomy (NCBI): domain Eukaryota; kingdom Metazoa; phylum Chordata; class Actinopteri; order Cyprinodontiformes; family Poeciliidae; genus Poecilia; species Poecilia mexicana. The sequence continues at coordinate 7,840,588 of NW_028263387.1, forward strand.
TGAGGAGGGGAATCTGCACTGAAAACACATCCATCTTACGAATGCACAGATACAGTACAGAGAGACAGAGACCTCCCATTAACGAGAACGTACGTTTGGCACACCACCAGCTCCCCACACAAACACTGAAACCTAATTTTCCACTTGTGGTGGCACGCAAACACACGGTCGCAGCTTATTAAGATCTCAAATTATATCTAACTACACAAACACTGCTGATGAGATACTGCAGACTCCTCACCATTAGCACGTTTCCTAAGTGAGTGTTAGTTTGTTAGACACAGTCACTTCGGATTACTCCAGCTTTGTCTTTCTGTCTCCCAAGTACGTACACACACACACATACACGCACGCACACACACACACACACACACACGCACACACACACACACACACACACACACACACACACACACACACACACACACACACACACACACACACACACACACAAACACACTTTTCTTAATGGCCAGTTGCAGGCATCGGGTTTGCAGATACAAGGGGGAAAGGAGCGATAGGAGAATTAGGAGATGTAGAGAAAGGAGATCTGCAGGTTAGCTAAGGTAAGTACAGTTAACCAAAGGTCACCTTTCTGGCTGTGAGGCCAAAATTTCAATAAAGTCTCTGCAATGACTAAGCAAGAACAATGCTTGAGGATTTTATTTATAATATGAACCACTTTCCTGTCGCTACTGAGCCCCCAACGCTTGAACTTTGGTGACTCAAGTCCAGATTTGGTGCTGGGAAGGACGGGACAATCTTAGTCCACCTTGTTTTTCTAAAGTCCAGACTGCAGCTGAGTCACGGCAGGAACTTCCTTGAATGAACTCTACAAGGTGAATGAGTCAATTCCTTATCAAATTCTGAGCCGCCTGGAAAATCGTTTAATTTATCCTGTATAATCAACATACATTTGAAAAGCATACTGATAGTTTCTAATCATGAACATTAAAAGCTGATTCTGGTGTTTAGTTTATATATTTCCATCTAAACACCTCTGCTAATTTAAAGAAAAAGCCGTCTGGACATTTTGAAGAGATCTGTGTGGGTTTTTTTATGCTTAATCAAAGAAATTTAAACAACTTCCTGCTTTCTTTGCTGGTGGAGACCCCCCTCCTTCCTCTGAACGACTCATCCACAGGAAACCCCAAGGTTAAACTCGCAGAAACTAATTTGCGAGCCTGTAGTTCTTGAACACTTGTTGCTTGTTTTCAATGTGGCGAAAAAAAAAAACTGGAATCATTATTAACAGTGACACTGAGTGGGTCGCCTTAGCAGTAGTAATCCTACATTAATTCTCCCAGGGCACGTCAAAGATACTCAATTAAATTTGGATCGCAGCCATTTTGACAGGTGCCCTTGAGATTACAGCAGGACTAATAAGGTGCACCGATGGATGCAATCAGTCAAAAGTTTAACGTTCATAAAATAACCGCCAGCCTGTTAGCGTGTCCACACTCGCCTCGGAGGAATCCCAGCGCTCGTCTGCCTGAGGTGAAATTCACGAGTTTCTGACTGTAGAACATGCAGACGCTTCTGTTTTGTTAGTAGGCTGCTTCACAGATTAAGTAATACGTAATGATTGTGAACGGTCCTGAATTGTGCATGTACCGACAACGACACAATGAAGTAATTTTGAGCCAAAGAATCGTGCATCAGAAGCTGGGTTTCCAATCCAAATGAGCACAAAACTTTCTCAATACTCTGCGGATGTTGAAAAAACACAATTTCGTAATTGTCCTGTTTCTATTAAATAAGGAATGCAATTAAAATCACATGTGAAAAGTCAATAAACTTCAAAGCACTGACAGATAAAAATGGTTACATTTATGCTTTAGCCATGGTGCTAGTGCTCATTAGCATCAGAGGAAACATTGGCGTCTTACTGAGACATTGGCGCGAAAAGCTACTTAGCTGGTAGCTCCATTGTCCAAGGAGGCCAGTAGCTACTAATTAGCGCTTTGCTGCTGTATGCAAAGCGCTAATTAATTTGCAATTACTGGAAAAAATTGTTTCCATTGCAAGAACACTAATTTCAATACGGTTGAAAAAAAAAAAAAACACCTCATCCTACAGCAAAAACCTTTATTTGAAAAACTTTAATTTTTTTCTAAATTAAGTGAATTCAGGGTTTCCCCTCAGTGTATTATGAGCCTGGCAGGCCACCAGGCTTCACTTGGCTCCCCACCAGGCTAAGCACTGTTTGTTTATTATAAATAGGGTTTTTTTACACCAGTACCAGTGGCAGTAAAGACTGATTAAGCTAGGCTTATAGCTGACACTTTGAACTGGGTGTGCCGTACCGTTGGCCTTATGCTATTTTTTCCAAATTATGATGCCTGTTCTCCTCTACCACAAGACTTAACATGTTTTCTGGGGGAAACCCTGAAATTTATTTACGTAATTGTGATTTACGTAGGAACTTTCTTGAAAAATCTCAAAACTAACAGCTGTCTTTTTCTAAAGAGTGGCAACTTAAAGGAACTCCCTCCCTTCTGCACAGCTTGACTGACAGCTTGTAACAAAACATGGTGTATTGTGGAGATTAGGACTAACCTATGCTCTATAAACCATCACAGGATTTCTCACAACACATCCAAATGAGCTACAGGCACTGTATGACCCAATCTCCATCGTTTTGATATACTGACATTTTAAAACTGTGCTACACCTTAAAACTGGAAGCCTGATGTCTTTATACCTCATTTGTATTAAGTGCTTTAAGGAATAAACACACATCTCATTAATTCAGGCATCAATATTTTTGGCAGTGCTTATTGTCTTGCCTTCTTTAAAGCAACAATGTTCCCAATTGCTCTTATTGAAAAGACGCATCAAACAGTCCCTTTTGTGGGAGTACGAAGAAGAAAGCCCGAGTAAACAAAGGAAGCTGATGACAGCCATCATGATATCCATTATCTCTTAGTGCAGCTTTGGGTTTTGTCGAGCCAGCTTACACAGCGAGAGCATGACTATCGAGCTGTTTGAATTCCTTGATAGCGAGCTCCTCGGGGAGACTCGTCTCCCCACTGTGGAAACTAATTGAGATCCAACTAAGGATCAAGAATTGCATAAATGTGTCAGGAGTTTACTTCAACGTGACGAGCGGAAGCGAGTGAGGTTGCAGGCCGTCCTGTAGAGAAGAAGTCGTCGATAAAAGGTCATCAATAAGCCCGTGCAATAGGAGACGGCCACTAAAACGGCTTCCTGAACAGAAGAGTTGGAGAAAGCAACCACCATATTTCCCTAGCCTGAAGGATACAAGGTGTTTAGAGCAATTTTCGTCCCGTCGGAAATAGACCAAACGCCTCTTCAACATTCCTGCCAACCTGTTAGAATGGTAAATATAGGCATTAGAGCCTGGTGTTTGTTGCGCATATTTCTTACATAACTGACTCCAGATCTGTCTCTGTGGTACCTTCACCACTCTACCTCTTCCGCTTACTAATTTTCTCCCCTTTGTCCGTCTTACTCCCTCTCCCCGAGTCTTTTTCCATCTCTCCCTCTCACTGGTACTGACCCACATGCTACTGCAGCTGTATCACATCAAGCTGAGGGCATAAATGAAGGGACACACACACACACACCTACACACACACACACACACACACACACACACACAACAGTGGCCAACCCACACACTTGAGCATCTCTCCTTAAGCTGTTTGTCAGCAATGCTCCCCAAACACACACACACACACGCACACACACACACACACACACACACACACACACACACACACACACACACACACACACACACACACACATTTCCACCCATAGCTCATCCTCATCTCCATTGCGGTGAACACCCACACAGATATCAGCAACGGGAGTGAGATGCAGACATAAAAAGAGGAATCCACAGGAAGAGGAAAGGGGTAGGGGGTGTTACGTGTTGGTGACAGCTCAAAACGCCAGAAATATGACTGGTTACACAATCTGAAGGTGCGTTGCTATTTTCGACGAAAAACAGGGTTTGGTAAAGAAGCGGCAAAGAGTTTACTGCGTGCTCACGGCTAAATCGGATGATGTAATTTCTGAAGATAGATCTACACATCTTCCTTCTGTTTAAGCAAACTGGAATAAGAAGTTACACAGGTGAGTCTAGAGGACGAAACCTTAACCCAACACCAGGAAGGGACCGAGTGTGTCCCCAACGGCGCAAACTAGCCAACTCCGCAAAACCGAACAGAAATCACAAACGTGCTCTCAGTTCAATAAGAGCGAACCAAACAGGAGGAGGAGGAAAAGCAGAAGAGATGAGGAAAAAAAGACGAGTATAAAACCTTACATAATCGGGCCTGGAGGTAGGAAGGGACGGGAAAGAGAAGACAAAAAAGCTGCAACAAAATCACAGAGGTCACCCACAAATGTACTGCCTGAAAGCGCACAGTTGCTGCTAACTGTGACACAACTGGCATTTGACTGTAAAATCACAAAATTAAAGGAAGTTGTTGTTCTGTTGTGTTGATTTCTTTTTTCTTCGTGTGTTAGTTACTAAAGTTTTTTGAGTTTGACTTCAGGTGAATTTGTCGCTTCGACTATTTGTGCCCTTACTCTACTCTACATTTTTTTAAGGTTTCAGCTCATTTTCTGATTAAGTTTTTACCTCAACTTGTCTTAAAATAATTTGTTTTAATCTCTAGTGAATAGACAAAGCTATAAATCTACTTTCAGTAATAACTGACTGAATAAACTGAGCAAAGTACTTTATGTTGAGGTAATTTAATATATTGAAGTTTGGGGCTAGGCTTTGGTAGAAACCTCTTAGTTTACTTTAAAATTTCAACTTTAGAGCCAATCTAGTAGATTTTTCCAACTTTGCATTGGACATTCAGATCATTGCATTGTAAATCAAACAAACATTAAATGCTTCAAATCTTTTTTAAAGTATAATTAATTCAAAATTACATACTTGATTGGTTCAAAAGAAACCAATTTTAATAAAAACTAGACTTATTACACTTAAATTCTCAGTTGTTTTGTACAGTAAACTTGTTAGTTTCTGAAAATGCTCATAAATAGTTTAGAAAAAAAATCCAGCAAAATTAACTGTAGCATTTTTATCCCACAGTTTTGCAACAAAAGTTTGCAAGATCCTTTTCCTTTAAGAAAAAAAAAATCTAAACTACATAGTCACAATATCACTAATTTTGTCAAGAGTGTAAAGTTTTAGACAGTATCTGCAAAATAATATTAATTTGACATGTGGCAGTAAGAATTATTGGCTCCATTTTTGAGAGATAAACAAGCACAATGCAATTCATTTACATGTCCAACTAATCATAAAGCCAATCATAACACTACCTGACTTTGTTTTTAACAAAATATGATGAGGAGTAACATAACTTGACATATCATGTTGATTAACCTGTGGCCCAAAGCTCTGGTAATCCTCTACTGGTTAGAAACATGTACCTTCATATTAAATTGAACTTTAGATTGTTTAAACTGATGTTTTTGTCTTGTTACTGAGAGAGGAATGACTCAAAGTTGGGTGTTTTGTATTATTCGGTATCAGTGACATGTTTGAAACTAGAATACGAGGACAAAACCTCACGGTATTTCAGAAGAAAAGCATTTTCTAAGACGGGTCTGAACATGTCAGGTCTGTTCAGTCAGTCACACAAGGAAGGAAGAAATCAGTAGATAACAAGACGTCTGACTGACTTACAGTAATGTCGCTCTGCTTGACCCTTCTGACCTTTGACATGGAACATGTTGGATTTGGACATGTCAGCGTTTTGGAAATCTAATGACGAGATTCTTAGGGAAAAATGCAAAGTTAGCTTTAGCCTCACGAGAACAGCTAGCCCTAGTTAACAGCGCTAACTGCTAGCATAGCATCCTGAGTATCACGTACACAGAATGACAGTAAAACTACTTCAACAATTGCAGCTAGGCCTGTCACAATAACAGATTGTGATAAACAATAAACAGAACATTTTTCAGGTATTATATAGATAATGATAAAATTATGCACTCCACCCTCTCAAAGGCCAATAAATTTGAATTTTGTAAAGAACATCCAAAATAAAACATAAGAGCCAAAAATAATAAATGAAACTGAAACAAGAACAAAAACCACAGAAAAAATAGATGATGAACAAAGTTGATCTTCAAAACATATAAATCATCAGAATGTAAATTATTGAGCTCATTCTAAGTTATCGTGATTAATTACTTATTGCGACTCTTATATTATTAAAGAGAAATCTAAAACTAAATAAAATTGCAGTTGACACATCTGTAAGAAGCTGCTGTAAACCAGCATCTACTGTACATAAAATAAGCGCGCCTTCACTTCACACTGGACTTTTAGACGCTTTTTCGAAGGATTCAGAATCATTCCGAGATGCAGTACTACAATGACGGAAAATTATTTCCCATAAACATTAACGTGCATGTTTAACAGACAACTTATCAAGGTAATCAGCGCAGCTCATGTCCAATAACAGAAGCTGAGATTTCCCACTCAGATAAGGTTGCAGTTATGCATAGGGGAAGATTAAATAATCTAAAGTGCCTGCAGCGTTTTGTGAAAAGACGACGTGATGTTTGAACATGTGAGGAATGTGGTGAATTAACTATGGAACAAACTGGTGGAGCAACTTAAACAATAAGCAGTGACATATATGCTAAAGATTGAACTGCTTTCAATTTCACACTAAGCACTGACACTGCGCTATGAATGAATGTTTTATTCTGCTTAAATACGGAGTATTCTTGGGTTTATGGAAATACACATGCAAACGCTTTCCTGAGTTAAAACACAAGTTGAATCCTGACTGCTGTTTCATTTTTTCATGCTCTCTCTGTGTTTCTCTCTCGAGAAGGTTGATTAGATAACAAAAGCATTAGCAAAACTAAAATTAGAAGCTGTCACTGTTGCTCTGAGTGTTCGGCGAACAGGAGGACCTTCACAGCTGCACAGGAATCTGAGGTTTATTATCTAGAGAACAATAACTTAAAAAATAAATAAATCTGAAAATATTTTTATTTAATTTTTCTTCTATTTTGTTATTTTAATTCAGTGTTTCTCAACCCTGGTCCTCACCGCCCTCCTGCTCTGCATGTTTTAGATGTGCCTCTTTTCCAGAACAGCTGAATCAAATGATTGCATGACCATCAAGTACTGCAGGAGCCTGTTAATCACCCAGAGATACAATTCAGGTGTTTGGCAGAAGGGAAATACCTAAAACATGCAGCACAGGGGGGCGGTGAGGACCAGGGTTGAGAAACACTGGTCTAATTTATGACCGTTTTGGTTATGGCTCTGCAAGTGGGTTTTATCAAACGTGTTAAGCACAAAAAAAGCGTTAAGATCACAAGAACAGAGGCAAAAGAGACACAGGAAACGTGATGCTGGGGCTGGAGACGAAACACATCGACACCCTGAAATGGAGACCAGTGTGGTTTATGACATATTAGCATGTGCTAAGATAACCTAAAATGCTGACAAATGTATTAATTTATGCTCCTCTATTTCATTTCAATAAACCGTTTTGGTTTGGTTGATTGTTTAGATATTGCTTGATTTATAAGAGATGCATTACCTCCTAAAAATGTAAGTCAATTGAAAATTTATGACAATTAAGTGTTTACTAAAGAATAATTGTCCGACTTAAAGTTGAATTATGGGTCCCAGCTGCATTATTTCACCTCAAAAAGTGACTTTCGTAAAACAGTGAGGCACATCAATCTCCACCCGTCCTACAGTCCTTTCCAGTCAGCAGAGTCCGAGGGATGAGTTTCACATAGAAAGCCAATTAGTAAATCTCTGCGGACCCAATCAATGTGATCACAGAGCAGTCGGTGGGATCTGAGCTTTCTGAACGCCGTGAACAACTAGAGGAAATTTGTGACATGTTGATAAGCAGCGACTCAAGGCAGATAAAAGACGCTCCGCTGACGCAGTCAACAAAGCTAATCTGGAGAGTAAAACGTATTTAATTACAGCAACAGAATGACACGATTATTCAGGAACTTGTGAGTGAAGGGGGGGGGGCAAAATTAATAACGGCGCAAGTAATGCCATGTCACAGCTAATAAGGAGCAGCGGCTCTTCAACGAGCGCGCTAACAGACGTTGTCCGCAACGAGGACGGTAACAAGCAAGGGACAAAATTAGCAAAGCATAATTAAACCTAAGAAAGATGCCTGGATTCGGCTAACTGGTATACAGTGGTGAAAAAAATAACCTGAAAGTTTATTTCTAAAACAACAGGGCGCACTTGGTGTCAGGGATACTCTAACAAAAGGATATAAAAATGCTAATCGGCTCAGGCTGTTGTCACTTGAGCATAATCCCAAAGTTGTTGACGAGCTTAATCTAAGTCACATGACTAATGATACACACTCTGAGTCAGAGAAGTTTAACATCTCTACCTGTCACTACAGTTACAGTTACATAATCTTTCCCTGGAGTAAGACAAGCTTTGGTTAAGTTTTGTTCTGTTAATAATGTGTATAAAAGCCTAAAAATAAATTTATTTCATTCATTTACAGTTTAAATGAACATGTCACACACACAAATACTGCTCTTGAACAGCGTTCCTGTTTGTAACAAACTTCTTTAGGACACCAGTCAGGTAAAAAATGTGATTTGTAGCTGCAGATGGTGAATGTATTTTCAAATTTACTGGTATTTATTGATGCTTTTATTTAAACTGGAGAAAACAGTAAGCATCATTAACTGGACTTTACTGTGACAGCGATAAATCAAAATATCACGATAAATGACAAACGAGGTGATAAATGCCCACTGCTAACTCAAATATAAAGTGAGACTTTAAGATGTAAAACATATTTTTGTCAATTTTGTGAAACGAAAATGTATTTTTAAATGTGCCCAACCTTTGTTACTTTGTAACAGGGAGGCAGAAACTCTAACTTGCTGCCATTATCATGACTGCAGCGCTCCCACCACGATTAAATTATCCAATCAATATCAGACATATCAGCTGCCATTATCTGCCACAAGCAAATCGAGCATTATGGGATGCCGTTCCCCTGGCAACGGGGTTTTGCGGGAATCCCTCGTCTCCCATTGATTGGCCTGTGTTTTACAGCTGATGGTGTCAGTGCAGGTGATGGATAATCATTTCTGCACAAACATTTGTCTTTGTTTCCTACCACTGACATAATGTGCTGTGTTTCATCCACACAGTAAAATCAAAGAGCTGAAGCTCACTTTTCTTTAAGATTGAGGATAAGTTCTGCTGTTTATGTTTCTCCTTAATTCCTTGAATTCATTTAAAATCTAATTTTGATCATTAATTAAAATCTCCTTTTTATTATTATCTGATTCAAAGTGTTTCATGTCTTTTTTATATATAAATGTAAAAATGTATTTTCCAAACTCATTACGACAAACACTTAATGATTCCGGAAGCCACAACTTTACCCAATAAAAACGCAAAAAAATAAATCAATAAATAAATAATAACATCACAACTTTGTGATATTAAAAATGAAATGTTAAAAATGAAAAAAAAAATCAAAATCTAGTAAAATATGCTAAATGCTAAGAATGTGAAGAAAAACATGCACATATACAGTTTCTAAATAAATATTAACTTGCTTTCTTTGCATTATTTGAGGTTTGAAAGCGCTGCATCTTTTTCGTTGTTTTGACCATTTCTCATTTTCTGCAAATAAATACTAAATATTTGCTTGGAGTTTCAGAGTTATGTTGTCAGTAGTTCATAGAATAAAAGAACAATGTTCATTTTACTCAAACATAAACCTATAAAAAGTAAAATCAGAGAAACTGATTATTTTAAGTGGTCTCTTAATTTTCCCCAGAGCTGAATATGCAAAATTAAGAAAAGTTTTAACATCATCTAGAAATATATGTTTATAGAACTTAACTTTATTTTAACTTGTAACTAAAATACATGGACGGCTTCTTGATCAAATATTTGCCCAGCATGACTGCAATTATTTTACAAAAGTCACCATAAATCTGAATATATTTAACCTAAATGCATTTATATTGAACACCTCGATTTTTCGAGTGTATGCGCGTTTTTTCATGCGGCGGCAACAAGCTAACTTCAACCAATCGGTGCCAGAGCCCAGCACGCCAATAAGAAAGGAAACAGCGACGGCGAGATCGCATCCTGTGTGAGCGATTCAAAGAGAAGTCATCTGAGTGACGGTAAGAGTGGAAAGTGACGCAGCCAGGAAGCAGATCAGGAACTCGGCTGACCTCAAGAGAACCAGACAGAGGTTCAGAAGGTTGATCAAATCAAACTTCTTGAGTTTGGTTTGATCGTTGATAAAACTTCAAATTGAAACAGAAATATGAAAACAGGCGACGTGAAAATCTGACAGGCAGCTGGAAGGGCGCAACAAAATGGCTCTTTAAATTTAAAAAACACCACACACAAAAAAAAGTTCATCAAATAACCATGTGAACACATCGGAGTCAAAAAGCTTTGAATTTTTTATCCGCTGCTAAATAACTAAGTGCTTAATCAGAGCTCGCCATAAAAGCTATGACGAAAAAGAATTTTAATTTAAATTTTTGATGACTTTCTTTGACTTATCGGAGCGCTGTCTGAATCTGAACATTTTATGGCTCTCTGATTTCCTAGAGTTGAGAAATGCTCCCAAAACATCTTCAAAAAAATCAAATTAAATAAACTATAAACCCCAAATGTCCAACGGGAACAGTGTAAAATCGTCACCTACCTTGGCTCTGATCTGTCCGGAGGTGGACACTTTGCGGATCAGTTTGTGTGACGTCTCCTCTTGCTCTCCTTCGCTGTCTGACGACTCTTCCCCAGCTTCTCCGGACTGGAAAAAAAAGCAAAAAGAGCTGGCGTGAAGCTTAATGTGTCTGTTTGTGCACCATCATTAGTTTACCAGCTCTTACAAGGGTTGCCGCTGTCTGTTTATATGAAGTGTGTTGAGGCGTGTAATGTGTGAAGACTGTGCTGTGACTCCACCCGAGGAGCTTAAATATGCAAGAGCTGCATAGAAGCATTTACAGTAAATAGCACTTTGACCTCCGTTTGCCCATGAGGGCAAACTGGTTACGTTTTTCTTAACCTAAACCAGACAGCTCGGTGCCTGAACTCTATGTAAGCAAGGAAAACCTTCAAAAATAATTCTCTATTGTGCATTTGCCTTGATTTTAAGACAAAATACTGTCTTCTGTAAAAGATATATACGCATTTAACTTTGTATCACGCATGATTTGATAAAAAAAAAATCCCACAGCAGGAGCCCGCAGTTCCCACTCGTCATGTATACAGATTTGAGTAAACCACGACTCACAGAAATGACCCAGTAATAATACTCAATCTCATGCAATGTTATGCAAGTGCTTTGTCTGCGCTCATGAAAATTCACTTACAGCAACATGCCAGATGATTGCAACTGGAGGCAACACTGACTGAATAACCTACTTTCTGATTTATTTGGAAATTAATATGACTAATCTATGCACTCAGAGCCATGAAAGTCTATTTTAGGATTCTGACTCAATTTTTAAATATCAGTTATTACGCAGCAACAATCCTGACGCCACAGAACACAATCAGTTTCACACCTGTGATCCCAGTACCTGCACTCATTTGACATTCAAGCCACACGTGTCAAATTTCATTTTGTCACACTCAGGCTTGTGTAACATGTTTTTTTTAATATAACAGCAGATAGAAAACAGTGTGACAGTCGCTGTATCCTAAGTTATTTTTGAATGTTGTTACTTTTGTTGTTGTTTATTTCGAAAAGAGCAAAACATATCACATAATATGCCAGGGTTAGCCATGAAGGCTAGTTTGGTCTGTAGTCTGTCCAGGTACAAGCAATAAAAATTAAACATATTACAGTGTAACACAGACAGCTTAAGTTTCTTCCAATAAAAAAATAACAATAATAATAAATATAAAGCTTTTTTTATCTAAGAGGGGCATATCAAGTTACTAAATTAAAAATAATAAAAAGCTATATGGCACAAACATTCACCACAACACAAACAATACAAAGAAAAGAGAATGAAAATAAGTATAATTTTTGTGACATAAAATAACCTTTAGCCAAGATATAGAAAAGGAGAACTTCTTTTGACGTTTCAGAAACAACTAAAGTGACTTCTTTACTTTTTATTGTTCAAGTTAATTTCTTCACATTAATGTAATGTAGCCGTGGGAAAATTGCTAATAATATCAAAGAATTTTCTTTTTTGATTTTACATGTTAAAACCACTGTAATGTCAATCAATTCATATTACTGAAGAGACTGATAAGGGTCCATTTAAATGGTTTAATGGTTTTAAAAGTCTTCACATTACTGATAACAAAGAATACAATTCCAGAACCGCTGTAATGTCAGTTCATATCACTGAAGAGGCATTTAAAAACTGATAAGCGTCCATTTAAACTGTTAATAAAAGCACTTACTTTCAGACAAAAACTGTTAATTAGCCATTAGTTTCTGGCACAAAGTAAACTGGACCGACACACTCACAAAAAAAAAAGTTTTCTACTTCCTAAAATATCCACAATCTCATATTAGAATATAAAGAAACATCTGTCTAAGTAAATGCTGCAGGGTAGAACTGGTTTCCCTTTTGTTTTGGCATCTGTAAAGCAGTTGTGGTACTTGATGTTATGCATAAATTTACCAGGCTAATACAAAGAAACTAATCATTAAAGTTGTTTTCTCCCTAAAATCCTCTATCAATTTACTTCTGTATGTACTGAGAAAGGCTTTCATTCAGTCAGATCAGTGGTGGTGGGAGTACTGAAACTAAACTCAGCAGCTACAAACCAGCCGCTCCTTCCTACAGAACTGTAATGCAGAGCCTATTTTAGCAGCCCAGTGGCATATATTTAAACGGATAATTAGCACCGAGGGCCAATTTATGAGAAACTGTGGTCTACCACAGTCTGTACGCCACAGTGTAGAGTTCAGTGTCCTTTCATTTAGTCGTAGCACAGCACACACTTTCCCTGGAAAGTGGCAGCGGTTATAGGAGATAACTCTAGCTTTGCTTGCAGTGGATCTGGCCTGCAGTGAGCTTCTCATGGTGTGATAACCTTGACTAGAAATACTAGTTTCAAGGTAGGCAAAAAATTACAATAGCATCTAATTGTTTGCTTTGTTTTGTTTTGTTTTCCACTACTACAAAAATAGCATTTTAATTTTATCCAACCTGATCTTTGTGCAGAATTGCAAGTGTAGCGGTCAGCTGGTCTGCATGCTGTTAGTGGCAGTTTTAAAACCTCATAAAACTGATCAAATGATGATCCTTTAGTCTTCATCTCATGACTGTCTGTGGTTTTCATGACTGACTATTTTCAAGCATGACGTTTTTTTTTTGTCCTTCTTGTTAACAGTGGAAAAGTGCTGAAGATGTCTTTCAGCCAGCTGACTAAGTGAGGTTATACAAGGTTTTGTTCTTGGAGTGAAAAAGGAATACTAAAGCTAAATGCAGTGAACATATGAAACTTAATGTTTTAAACAAATCTATAGGTGTGACTAGACCTGGTCCAATAAACAATAAATCAATTAATCGCATGATTAAATGATTTCCATTGCATTGTTTTTATCTCTCTTTCTACCAAAACCTGGATGACAAAAGTCTTCAGTCCGGTGCTTTGGTCTGAACTAGCCAGGATAATTTTGTTTACAGAGACTTCATAATACATTTTATTTGTTGTTTCTGTTTGTTTATTTTGGATATTTAAAATGTCTTCCAGTTCCAGTGTTAAATGTTCATTAAAGTTCAAATTTACTGAATGTCAGAATGTCTTCTTGCCTTGTTATTATTATGCAATCACCTTTAAATTACTTGAAAATGGTCTCAAAACAACAATATTGTCGTTTTTCACAATAAATTCTGGGACAATGTATCATCTAGCAAAATTTATTGTGACAGGCCAACATGCAACTCAAATGAAATATGAAGCTTTTCGTACTTTTTGTTCCCAACGTTCCCTCATATGCATGTAACATCACTGTGTCCTGTAAAACTAACTTCATTTTAACTTCAGGGGTGGATTTTTTTTCTTTCCTTTTTTTTTTTTTTTGATGATGTCAAATAACCTTGTTGTTGCTTTTTATCTTCAGCTACATGTTTTTATTGTGGTTATTTACAGATTTCATCACATCCTGGGTGTCGAGAGGCAACAGCGACTTATATTTAGACATATAAAAAAAAAGAAAAAAAAAAAAAAAAAAGGTGAGTCATATTTCTCTGGGGTTGAGCAACAGATAACGCCACTGGAAAACTTCAACCTTTGAACTTGCAGTAAAAAAAAAATTGCGAGCATTTGATGATGCTTATAAATTTAGCTGTGCATGTTGAATGAGATTGTATGAGAACCACCACATGTAACACTTGTATCTTTCAACCTTTGTAAGAGTTGGTAACTCATTTAGGTTCCAGTAAGGTTCACGTTTTGTGACTGATTTATTCGTTTTCCTGTCGGGGAACATCGCTTGTCCAAAACTGAGCGCCGGTGTGTTCTCAAGTGGTTGTCACGATATGATAATCCTGAGTAAAACTCATAGCTTCTCTATCTCAAAGTAATTACGCAAGGATGTAAATAAAAATGCACAACATGCTATTATTACTTTTATTTAAAATAAGTAGGGCAACAACAAATCTTTCTGTTGCTAAAATAACACAAACGATTATGTTTTTGTTGGTATTCATTACATTTTGTTGTTTCAATCTGTAAACTAAGGCAAACACATTAAAAAATCAGTATTAATTTACAATCAAAGGCGCTTGTTACACCAAATTCATCCCTTTTTGTCAAACTGCTCTTTAAAGAACAATGCGATGAGTAGCTCTGGGATGTTACTCACAGATTGCGAGCTGCAGATTTAGTTTGTCTTTAGTTTTTATGCCATTATGTCCATCTTATGTCCATAGAATCTGTCTTTCATGTAAGTGAAATAAAAGTGTAGGAGTAATTGGCATTCCAGAGCAACAGGTAGGGGAGGGGCAGGTGCAACGCTACACACCTTCTGATACCATTTGTCACTTTTTAATATGTCTAATTCTTCTAGTAGTGTCAATCCAACATGAAGGTTGCTAGCCTTTACCTGGTTATTTTAAAACACAAAAATGGTGGAAAAGAACATTTGACCGATCTAGAAACCACAGCGATCAAATCTTTACACGAAGCCTAAAAACAAAAGTAAACACTCACAATATGAGTCCTTTCAGAATCAGCTTGGGGTGATCCCAGGGACTCTCCAGGCTCCGCCACATACAGGACGTTGGGGTTCAGCTTGGATGCCATGGCCAGTTAGCAGGAAGTAGAACAGGTGAGAGGACAGGAAGACGTAGACGGCTGTGAGAAGTTCTAGATAAAAGAGGAGAAAGAGGAGGGGGGGAAAGAGAGGGAGTTTGGAGAGGTGAAAGCTAGGGACAGAAGGCTTCAGGGTTGTCCTTTAGCAGATCTCTCTCTATGCAGGTCCAACTCTGGGAAAAGATGGAGGGATGAATTATTGATTAGAAGAAAACAGCTCTGTTTTTTTTTTTGTTTTTTTTTCCTAAAAGCAACTGAGTGCTCTAAGGTTCTCAAAGTTGGGCACACACAAACAGCAATCTGTTCTGTCTGTGTGTGTATTATAGCTTTAAACGCTGTGACCCTCTGCTTTTGCACTCTATCAGGCATATTCACTTCTTTTTCTCGGTTCCTCTTTATTCTGTCTGACTTTGTGTGGAAAAATCACTGGGTATATTTTTAAAAACAACCGTCGACGCAGAGCGGCTTTAAGGTGGCGGGGCAGTTTGTGCAGGCTGATAGTGATGGAAGTACCGCGGCTGACGACAGTAAACGGGCTAATGATGATTAACATCACCTTAGGCAATATTGCAGGAGGATACAGCAACGCGAAACCGAGGCCGATGAGATAACGGGGGACTCCGCGTGCCTCGGAACATTTTGCACGCGCTTGGACACTTAAATTTAAACAGCGTGGGTTGTGTTTTTTTGTTTTTTTGTTTGTTTTTTGTTTCCTTTTTTCTTTTCAGTAAAATGCAAAAATTATCAATTAAGTATGTCGGCTTGTTGCGTGGGTGCGTGCGTGCAAGTCGCGCGTGGGTTTCCTTGATTACGATGTGGCCACGTTCTTCCAAAGGACCTGTCTGCATCTCACCTCACCCCCCGCCCCCGGTGACACCGGACCTGACCACTCAAGACCTGAAAGCACATTTCCTACATGTATATGTGAACAAATGAGAATGAAGGCAAAAACGCGAGAGAGCGGACAGTGGTTTGTTTTATACAGACATGTATTTTACACATTTATTAACAATAATAAACAGCAGCGAATGTACAACAGGCGCTTCATCATTCATTCCGTGAATAAGCTCACATCCGACACTTATTTAACTCCTGGGTACATTCGCTTCAGCTGGCTCAGCTGTCATAAGAGCGAAAGCATTCATAAGCGACCTGTGTGCGGCCACCCCCTCCGCACAAACATAGCCCCTCCGCGCCGATAACAGCAGAATTAAGACAGAAAGAAAAAACGAGGCTGCCGCTTACCTCCGGACTGCACTCAGCGGTGACTCTCCTGCCCCCGTTGCCCGGCCTGGGTGCCTCGTCAGCCGGCGTTGGGAGTAGTGCTCGCGGCCGGCGGTCAGCAGGAGCGTGCGGCTCTCTCTGGTGGTGCTCGCCTTGCAGAGAGAGACGCGGTCATACGCATAGCGTCGGAGCGGCTCTGAATCAGGTAGGAAGAGGAGGGAGAGAAGCAGAGAGGGAGGGAGGCGGGAGATAGAAAGAGAGAGAGAAAAAGAAGAAGAGAGAGAGGAAGAGCGAGAAAGAGAGAGAGAGATGTGAAAGCGGCCGTGTCGAGTCGCCTCGGAACGCTGTACCGAGGTTAAACGGAGAGCAAACCACGCGAGCACGCAGACACGATAGGCGCGTGCAAGACAGAGGTAGAGCGCGAGGACCCAAACAGCCCGCAAAATACCGTACTGTGTCTGTATACACCCGATGAGCTTTTCCTTCTTGTGTCGCGTCACAACAAAGTTCATTGTATTTGATGGGGTTTCTTATTGATAGACCAACACAATGTAGTAAATAATTGTTAAGTTTATAGAAAAAAACATGATTTTCTACGTGTTCAATGTGTGTTGTTATACACACCTCTCCACCTCTTTTCTCTTTACCCAGTGCTGTGGTGATGGCAGCATCATGCTGTTGGGGTATTTTGTCTTCAGGAAAGCTGGTTAAATACACTGGGGTGGAGGTTCATTTTGTCTGCCTTCCAAGTTCTTCAAATTGATTTAAAAAAAAGGTTTGTTGTCAAATGTTTGTGCTAGTGATGGTTTGTGATGCAAACATTAGGTAATCAAAGGTCAACCAGTAGCTCCATATTGCCTAAGTCAGATGTAATGTGGCAGCTATGTTGTTTACTGTTTAACAACTACTTTTACTTTTTTTAAAATATATATTTTACAAATTATGATGCAAATGCAAACATTCTTGTGGCACAAACTAGCTCTTATGAAGCACAGGTTTGTCAGATTTTAACATGCTTTCCAAGGGTGAGGGAGAGTGTCAGCCACTGTGGCCATACAGGAGTGATGCAGCTTTTGTCATGCCCAAGGTTCTTGACTCAAGTGTAAGACTTTAAAGGTGTTTTCACGCCTGACTGTCCGGTAGACTTGGTTTGATTGGAGACCAAAATTGAAACATTTGTTACATTTTCAGCAGGTGCGGTTCGCTTTCACACCGCACTGTGTAAAATAATCCAGACCCTTTCAAATACCTGTTGGTCCCCCTCACCTGTGGTGGCGCTGCATCGAGGAAAAAACATGAGAACCATTGAAGCTGATGTGAGCATACATCCTCTCTTCCTCCTTGGCAAAATATAAACAAAATTGGACCAGCGTTAGATTTTAGAAGTGGTAGGACTTTTCTTCGTGAAAGGACTATGACTCCCTCTACCACTAGAGATGAGTTTGTTTTGGTCGTGTTTGCCCAGAATGCCCAGAGCTGCTTTGCACACATGCATTCAAACTGCGATAACCAAACTACGACCCTTGTAGGCAGACCAGGGTTCACTTTTTTGGTCCACATCAGAATTCAATCCCTCAATCTCAATTCCCCAAACGAACCAGACTTTCTAGGCACTAAAACTGGAGTTTGATTAAAGTGAACTAAATAGGGCTGGTGTGAATGCATCCTAAGTATCTTAGTGTGTTATCCTGAATGATGGTAAGATGGAGCCGGAGATGGACAGAGGGCTTAGTCTCCAGTCAGGCATTTCTCCATTGTTGTGAAAAAAGACCTGACACATCAGGAAGGGAAGCCCTTGATTTATGGTTGGTAAACATTCCAACTCTAAGCTACGGTCATAAGATATGGACCACGACCGAAAGAGCAAGATCCCTGGTTAAAAGCAGTACAAATTAGCTTCCTTTGTGGTGTGGCTGGACAGGGTGGAGAGTTTCATCTTCCAAGGGGAAATGGCAGAGCAGCTACTCCTCCGAGTTAAAAGGGGTCTACTGTAGTGGGACCCAGTGGCCATCAGGATGCCTACTGGGTCCCTGGGTTTTCTGCACCTGTCCATTTGGGTGGATACCCTGGGGAATAACCACACACCATATATGGATTATATATCCTTCTGGGTATTTCTGGGTTTCCCTCTTGGACCTGTTATCCCCACAACCCAATACTGGATAAGTGGATGGACAGATGAGCGGGCAAGTGGTAAGACTCTTATTAAAATCACAGATTAAATTTGACTAAGTTAAAGAACCATATTGGTGTTTAATAGAATCTGGACAAAATGTGATCCCATCAGGTTAAAGATCTTTCATCCAAATTGGATTATTTTACCTCTGAGAGAGATTTTAATACAATTTTTGTGGTTTTTACCTACTTCTGTAGAATGGGTTTTATCAGGTTAGCTGGTCTGAGTGGTTTATTGAGGGTAAGGGGTCATCTGAAGGAGGAAACTGCCAAGGGCACCATTCATTCAAGAACCACCACTGTCGTAGATCGCAACAGTGGATCATTGCATAAAAGATTTATATCCACAATTAAATAAATCAATGAACTCATTGACACTTGAATTAACTGACTTAGCTGTGTGGCTTATTGATGGAAAAAACAATCTTCCCTTGGGCCAATTTAACAGCTTTTTGTTGCTTTCAGTCCTAATAAATGAGCTCTGGGTGCAAAATAAATTGTGTATGTTCAGAGCTCAGTTTCCTTTAAAGCACTTTCAGATTGTCATGACTGATTTATAGTCCAATGCCATGGAGTTCAGCAGAGGCACATGTAATATTTTTGGGGGTGAGAGTGTTTTGCTAACTGCTGTATTTCTGCTTGACATTTGGGAATGCATTGACAGGTCCAAACAAATTTAGTTTTGATTTATGCAACTTTTTTTTTTTTACGGTTTGAAGTTCTCACAGGGTCATGTTATTGTTGTCTTTATTGAATGAGTCTAAAAAAAACCTTAACTTTATAGTACATTTCTGGCAGAAAAGGACAATAATATTATTTATTAAAGAATACATACATTTTTAAATTTCATGTCTCAAAAATGAGAAGGTTATGAGCACAAAAAGAAGCACAGTGGTCACGTGGATGAAAAAGAGTCATAATTTTCTGAATATTTTTCAAAGAAATACTTGAAGCAAGTGGTTTTCAGATGTATTTCTTTAATCTGATGCCTCTAAGTAATCCCAAAGTGATCAAGTTCTGCAAATAGGCGATTTTGGAAGGTTTTATTGTGCAACACTGAGCACATTTATGTGACCGTAAAAAGTGACCTTTGAGTCTGCTTCGAGTAGGCGCAGACCTTTCATCTCCCGTGGCAACCATTCAGCCGTGCAAAACATTTGGGGGGACCGAGCACCACCTCCTCCTCAGAGCTGCACTTTCCAAGTTTCCAAACTTTCACCATACGGAACACCCTTCTCCCACGACTCCCTCACCCAGCTCCTTCAAACTAGCCAGCAGCAATTAGCAAACACCCAGTGGAGCCGTGCATCTGCTCAGCTCATTATACGAGCCACTTCTCAGTGAAACGCTGGTAAAAACTTTGTTAAAGGGATAACAGAGGTGTTCTGTAGTGATGACTTCCTGAAGGTGGAGTTTCAGAAAGAACCATTTTTAAAGAGACAGGACCCAATTTCAAGACATTAAACTACAAAGTCAAATTTCTTTTAAGTCATATACACATATAGAACATTTTATAACTGAAGGTAAATATTATTTGATTGTGCCATTAAGTGGTACTATGTGGCTGGAAAACATGTAATACTGCCCCTTTAACTACAAACGTTTCCTTTGTATCCCCTTGTCCATGCTGAAGTAAGCCATCACCAAAGCATGTTGCTGCCACTACCATTTTTCCACAATGTTTTTCTGTTGGCTGATTATTTGATTATCTGATTATTTACTATGGGATTTGTAGATAATTATCCTTTCTCCATGCTAAGTTCTTGATGTATGAGGTTGAAGAAGAGTCAGTGAGTTGAATTCATGAATTCCATTTATTAATACCAAGACACAGCTGGTCCATAGCTCATGCTATCCTTGAGGGCTAGCAGGACAAAATGGCATCAAGCAACAGTTTGTAATTCTACTTGTAAGCCTCTATCTAAGCTATGTCCTATAGATGGTGTTCCCTAGTGTGTCATATCCTCTAACTTTAGCTCTGAGGGTGTTTCCTAACATGTCATTTAGCTTTAGCTAGTGATGGCTCGTGATGGTGCAACTAGCCAAAAGAGAAGGAAAACACAGAATTAGTTATTCTCAACAGATTATACTTAGGTGATGTCTGCACTGAATTATATGTAGGAGCACCAGGATAAAAAGGGTAGTGTTAGTATTTGTGACATTTTTCTTAAAACATTTATTTTAATCCTTACACTGTTTTGTGATGGTCTTTTACATAAAAACCCTAACATGTGCCTCAAACGTGACAATATGCCAAATAAAATAAAATAAAATAAATAAATAAAATAAAAGTTGAAGTGCTCTCAGTGAGGGGATGCACACTGTTCAAGGAGACCCTGCAGCTACTTTCGACCTATAGCCAGCGCGACATTCCTCTCGCAGGCAGCAACACATCTGCCTTTGCTCCAGACGCTGTCCAGACACGTTTCCCAAAACCCGCTTTTCCGCGCTCCGTCAGTCGGCACTTTGCTTCCATCTCGTTTCTCGAGTCGTCAGCCGATCGGAGGCGAAGTTAGAGCTCGGCTGAACAAAGCTGCGTTTTTTTAGGGCGCACAGTCTAATAAAGAGCTCGAGCTCCGAGAGAGAGGCGTCTGCATTAATGAGGCTCGCGCTAACGCAAGGACACAGGCCGCCACAAACACATGTAGCAACACGGCAATCATGCTGGCACCACTCACTGCAATAGTAATTTGTTTACTGTTGATTAAATATTCATGGGGAATTAACCGTGAGCCTGCCAACAACCACTTGATTTACGCTCTGTATGTGCGCGCGCGTGTGTGTCCCTTTTATAAGCAATAGTGATTCTTTTTTTTTTTTAAACTCTCCAAAATTAATGAGATTACTCTACTTATATCCTTACATTCAGCACAGGAAAGGTAGATAAGTGCGTACTAAAAGCATTCCCTTCGCACCTGATGATTCCCCCTTGATAATAATCAGGTGATGGTGTTATTGTGATCATCCGTTTCCTCCGGTTGCCCTTGACAACAGTGAGAGAGAGAGAGAGAGAGAGAGAGAGAGAGAGAGAGAGAGAGAGAGAAAGAAAGAGATAAGAGAGGGAGGAAAATGAACAAGAACATTAACAAAGAAGACGTGTTACGATGAATTTCTTCTTATTGATAACAAATTCTCTAAAACAGGAGAATTGAGTTTGATGCATCATCTGATGTATGTGGGGGAAAAAGAGCCCCAAACCCACTCTATATTCTCCTTGAAATGTAAAACTTATAATACTCATGCCTTGCATACTTTTGCATATTTTTTCATTTTGCAACCACGAATCTCATTTGTATTCTATTGGGATTTTATGTGACAGATAAAGCAGTGCATAATTGTGAAGAGAACAAGGAAAAGTGTGTTGTGCATCTCAAAAGGCATCTTTCCTTGCAGTCATACAGCTGCAAGTCTTAAAAACACACTAGGGCTGAATTGTTTGAACACAGGGTGTTTGGCGCACCTTAGATTTATCAAAAAGAATCAGAAGGCCTTAAATTGTCTTACATTTGTTAAAGAAAAATAAATTAGCCTTAATACTCACAAGTTTTACATTTTGTCATGGCAGAACTATTTAATCTTATATAATCTAATGCAGGATTTTTTTCGCTGGACTTTTCTATCAGGCAAAAGTTAGATATCTTCACTCACTGCGTTCTGTGACTCAAGGCGGTTAAAACTACCAGTAACAAGCTGCTAACATGCTAGTTAGCAAGCAAACAAACAAGTCATTAGCAGCTAGCAAATAGTTCTCTTAGATTTATCAAAAATAATCAGAAGGCAGGTAGGTAGCTAACTGCAAATGGCTTTATTTGCTAACTAACACAAAAACAAGCCATTGACACCTAGTGTATGGCTTATTAGCAGCTAGGATATGGCATTCAAAGCAAACAAAAAAGGTCATTAGCAGTTAGCTTCTGGCTCTTTTCCCGACAGCATATGGCTCTGTAGCTAGCCAGCTACCTTTCTAGCCACATTCCATGTGAGAATCCCAAAGCTGCTGCCAAGACCCACTGCAAAGGACACCCAGAAATGAAAAGAAACCCAGAAATTTCAGTTTTTGTCACCTTTTCATGTCGTGACACAGGTCTTCAAATTTGCTCCCAATAGTCTTAAAAAAGGTCTTAAAAGGTCTTAAATTTGAGCCGTACAAACCCTGGAAACATCAATTTCAAATATTGCCTCATATTATCTGTTAGATTTAGATCTGGACTTTAACTTAATTATAACACATGGATATCCTCTAATCTGGACCAGAAGTCTCCAGTCCTCCATCGCCATGTCCTCCTGCATTTTGGATTCGTCCCCGCTCCAGCACACCGTTCCCTGTATTTAATCTATCTTCAAATCAATTCTGACCAGCATCTGTGGAGACAAGAGTTCTGCCGGCACTATGTATAGGTGGGGAAAATGTGTTCAAGGTGATGCACACTGTTAGTTTTTAGCTTTTTGTTCACGAATTAGAGGAAAATTACAAATAGTTTTAATTCTGCTTCACTGTGATGTCCTAGTTTGTCTACCACAACAACCCCAATAGATATTGTTGGATTTCGCGGCTGTGACATCACAATGTGTGTCTCTTTGGTAAAGATTACAGAGTTTATAATGAATATTTCACTGTTGGCGTTTCTCCCCTTGAAAAGGTGCTTTGAAATGATTTAGATAAATACGGGCTAATGTCTCCATGGTGTAAAAAATTGTTCAGGAAATAAAGACAAAGCAATAAAGATGCCTGTCTCTCTCTGTCACACACACCCACACATGCGCGCGCACACACACACACACACACACAGACACACGTACTTACTTCATGCTCTCCCTGGGAGCTCTGCGCAGGCTGTCAAATTTCCTCTCTTCCTCATCCAACTGTTGCACAGCGTGAGCAGAAACCGGAGCCGAGCAATGAAAGAAACTTAGAACTGAGAGATAATTAGTGTCTCTGTGTTTCATATCAAACCAAGGGCAAATTACCGCGCTGCCATAATCATCATGCAAACACAAACCTATCGTCCCACACACACCCTGTGTTAATCCTTCACTACCAGAATGCCAGAATATTTATTTATTCTGTCATAATGTATCCAATATAATAATCGGGGAATAGCCTTATTAAATTATCTGGACAAGAAATATTAGTTCCTTTAAAATTCCAGTATGTGGCTTTAATAAATATGGATTTTTAAAAAAAATATTTGTTAAACTGTTGCCATGTCATGGGAGATATAACCTGTGAAAAGATTGATGTCCTCCACTTCTTCCCTGAGCTGCCGGAAGACATCAACCACTCTCAAGCAAAAACAACCAATCAGAGCCAGGAGGAGGGTCTTAGCGCTGACAATCAACGTGCTAAATGTGCTAACGGCGGAGGAACAACTTATCGTTAAAGGAAAGTCACTGGTGGTCATGCTAACTAGCCATAGGGGATGAGAGGAAGAAACACCAGCAGCAGCCACACAATATCGTGATTGACAGCACTAAGCTCCGCCTCCTGGCTTTGATTGGTTGGTTCTGGTTAGCAATGGGAGAAGGCAGAGGAGTCCGATCTTTTCACAGGTTATCTGGCTCATATTAAACTGTGACGATGTAGGGACCTTTTCAACAAACATGTAAAATATATTTTTTTTAATCAAATTTACATGCTGCGGCTTTAAAAGGTTGGAGTCTTCACCATGATTTGTAATGTGGACACACCATTAACACCATTATTTCCAGTTAACTCTAATGCTACGTAAGTTAACAGATTTCAAAAGTTCATCATTTCATGACATTTAAGTAATTACAGCTATGTCCTTTTTAGGAATGAATATGAGACTTTGTACTCTGTATAATGAACATTTAGCTCACATGGAGTTGAGTGGAATTACGCTATCATGTCGTCACTTTCTTAAAATGTCTTTTTTTGTTTGTTTGTTTGTTTTTGCCAAAAGTGATTTTGGAGGATTTTTTTTTAAATCACAACCTCTTTATTGCCAAAATTATTGATTCTAGGAAGGTGACAATATTAAAAAATCTTGAAAGCTCCATTCTTAAATTTATAGTCACCTTGCAAATTTAAAACCAAACACTTCAAAACATAAGACGAGAGAAAACGCGCAAGACAACTAATTTATGCTGATCTTCTAAAGTTGGGAAAATACAAGAAAATAGCTGTGCGCTTGAATATTATTAATTAATAAAGGCTGAAAAAGAGCGAAAGAACGGAAAGACAACCAAGTCAATCTTTAAAGCTCATCGCAGCAAAGTGGACACCGCTTGACTCTCTGCGTCTGGTGGGAAAAGAAGAATTGATTAGCAGGAAAGTTCAGCACGCCTCCTGGTGAGTACGGTGGAAGATCTGTGACGCTGTGGATCATTTCTCTTCTGAAGTTCCTGTGAGGAGAGCGGCAGAGAACAGAGCAAAAAGAGAGAGAGAGCAAGAGAGAGAAAATGTCTGAGTCTGGACGACTCCAGTGAGACTGTGGAGGAACATAGGAAGGTCAGGGACAACGAATGGGCCGGTCGCTTCACCTTTTCTAACTTATTAGTATCGATAACAAACACAACCTTTTTTTTCTTCTCTAAAAAATGTCATGGATTTCTTTCTCTGTACGGTTCAGCATTGGAAATATCTTATGGGAGAGAAAAGAGATCCACGGTGCATCAGTGGACGGGGCTCTAACAAGTGTGACGATGGTAACTTTGTAAAAATCTTTTATTTTTAACATCTGCACTGCAAAAACACAAAATCTCACCGAATAGGATTGTCTAGTTTCTAATGTAAACATCTCTAAACACCTGAAATAAGACAAAACTAGCTTGCAGGTAACTTTACAGTAAGATTTAGCAGCTTGTTTTAAGTCAATAATTAACAAAAAGTTCCACTGGTAGATTATTTCACTTATAACATGGGAGAAAAAATGCCTTGTTCTAAGTGAAATAATCTGCCAGAGGAACTAGAACTTTTCTCTCTATATACAAGAATTATTCACTTAAAACAAACTCCAATATCTTAATGAAAAGTTATTTGTGCACTAGTTTTGTCTTATTTCAAGTGTACAACAATATTTGCGATAGGAAAAAAATATTACTCTTATTTTTTTTTAGTTGGCAAAGTTCTCAGCCGTTTTCATATTTATGAATAGAATCCCTAATTTATCGTCCCACACGCTTCCATAAACTCACCCTTTCATTCAGACGTTTTGTGTGATGTATTGATTCTGGCCTCTTTTCACTCCCCCAAAACGAACGGCAAAATACGTTCAAACATTTCCCCCCGACATTCTGTTCCCAAGTAACGCCTGGATAAAACCATAAAATGAAGAAAAAGATGTGTCCTCTTCAAAGATGCTGCTGGTCAGAAGGGTGCAAAGTAATCTGCATATATTTCAAAAATCCAAACCAAAAACATTTCTTTTTTTTGTTTTGTTTTTTCCCCCAAAAACAAAAACTTTCCTGTCCACACTTGTTGTCCTGAGATTTCAAACGGACCACTTCCCCCTTTAAAGCAGAAATTAATTATTTTAAAGATGGCTCTCCTGCTGAACTGTGAGACTCTGAGGGTCAACAGGCTGCGCACCCCCCCCCACCCCACCCCCTCACCCCTTTCAGAGGTCATAAAGGACCCTTAATGGGTTAAAGCAACATTATCTCAATTGATCTGGATTCGACCCATATTGATCAGATAATTAGGAAAAGAGGGGGAGATAAATGAAAAGACGGATGGGGCCAGCAGTTGTCCCTGCTCTTCATTAATCTGGAACAAAGCCAGTCGCAGGGCTGAGCTCCGTCTTTAGCTATTTCCGGACCCTCCGTGATACAATTAGTGCGGGTCATTACGTGTGTGCGGGGCTCTTGCTCTGCTGTTGCATGTGTAACTATGCTGCCACCTAGTGATCCCGTTCCGTTTTAAAAGAAACGGTGAAGAAAGAGAAGCAGGAGCAGACGCGGTGGAACCGAAAAGGAAAATGGAGAAATGAGAAACAAAAAAACACATACAAACAAAACGAGGTGAGGCTTATCAGAGCCGCAGCAAAGTGAAAACAGAGGCTCTCTGAGTGCATAAATTATTTAAGTGTTGCTAGCCATTTCCCCTTTGATCTGCGAGATGGGTGTAATGATTTTTTTTTTTTTTTAGAGCTAATGAGGCAGGAACTGGTGGGAGGGTTGAAAACGGGAGATGAAGAGCAGCAGCAGCGAGAGCAAGAAAGAGAAAAGGATGAAGCAGGTCAGGACGGATGAGGGCAAAGAGAGGAAATATTCATTCAGTTATTAGTCTGTTGTCATGACACCTGAAGATTATCAACGCAGATTGTTTGGCTGTTTTGAGAAGATAAGTTGAATGTTAACATGTCACTGCAGTTGATCCCCAGTGTAAGTTTTCAGCAACTCAGGGCCAAATTAAGCTTACACATAATTTCTTCTCCTCCTACTTCTATTCTGTAATCATACAATAAACCATTTTGCACCCAGGTAATTAATTATCAATGTATTCATCTGAATAGTCCCGTATTTTTGATCAATTGTGTAAATAAACAGTCAGAAAAAGGAAATATGTCACATTATCTACTCATATATAATCAATTTATCTAGATAGCATGGAGTACATTAACTTAGATTAAAGTACATTAGCCTAGCATGAAGTACATTAGCCTAGCATGGAGTACATTAACTTAGCTTAAAGCACGTTAACCTAGCATGGAGTGTATTAGCATAGCAAGGACAGTCAAGCTTATTAGGAGCAACAGAATCATTTCACTGTTAGTTTTCTTGCCCATGTTTAACATTTATTGTAATTCAGATGTTTCACCATTTGTCAAGCTCTAAAACAAAAATAAAACTGTCTCACCGAGATGAAAGTAATTTGTTTATGTTGTTCAGGGATAGCCTGCTGGAGCGAGAGAGGACCAACACAGGTAATTTCAGGTTAATTATTCTCTAAATCTTGGGACACGCTACAGTTATGGGGGGTTTTTTCCCACCCCGACTTTCTCCTCGATTTTGAGGCGAGATTAAATCTGCGTCAGTCTGCAGGGAGAGTTGTGGCAAAAATCAGCTTGTGTGAGAGGAAGTGAAGACTGGAGTGTGCAAAGAGTGTGACGGAAATTGACCTGACCTCAGTCGCAGTCAAAAAACAAACAAACATGGTTGAATCATTTGATGTGGGTCTGGATGCAGTTGCATGAAGACATAAATATGATGCAGGTAAAAGGATGTTGAGAGATTTCTGATTAAAAAGGAAGATGGAAATCATTTATCTAGGTCAAATCTAGCAGGCAAAGACCCACAGTGATAATTCTGCTCCGTCACGATCTTCACCACCAAGGAGGGACTTTAACAGTGAAGAGCCTGTTATGAAACAAATGTGCCAAAAAGAAACTAAAAGTATTTTGGAACATTTTTGGGGTCAATTTTGATTGATATTACAGAAGTTTGTAGACTTCTACAAACTTCTGAAGGCGTTAAATGACTTAAAGCTCAGTTTATTTAGCCCTTCTGAGGAGTTTACATATCCATCCATCCATATGATATTACTTTGGGGACACCTTTACTGTAAAATGCCACTGGGATAAAAGCCTGTCAAGATTATTAATTTTTCTGAATGATAAATAGTCCCAGATGTTATTGCGATAAATGATAATATTGTGTGTTTTGAGACTATTTTAAAGTAATGTAATGGTAATAGTAATGGTGTAATAATACACACATTCTTAAAGATCAATAAACTTTAAATTCTTATGAATATTTAACACTGGAACTGGAAGACATTTTAAATATCCAAAATAAACAAACAAAACAACAGAAAAAAACCCTAAATAAAATGAATTATGAAGTCTCTGTAAACAAAGTCGTCCTTTGAAAAATGGCCAGTTGGGACCAAAACACCAGACTGAAGACTTTTGTCATCCAGTTTTTGGTTGAAAGAGAAAAACGATAAATTATAAGTAGATATTTTTCATATTACTGTGTCTTGGTTTTCTGCTCTCCTTCCAGCAAAACCCTGATATTATGCTTTCTAGTCCTCAAGAGTGTTTCCATTGATTCTTGAGTCTTTGACTTAAAGACTGAAGTAGATGAAGGTAATCAAGAGTCCTCGGATAAACTGAATCCAGATCACGCATGTTCATGTGTGCTGTGCTGAACTCGTTAATTCAAAGCCTTCAAAGTGGAGCCATGACTGCTGTTGTCTTTCCTCAGACAATAGCAAGTACTCTTTGCCTGATTCTGTATTTTTGTAACTCCTTCTTGTCCTCTCAATCCAAAGTCAGTCACTGCCGATGGCTGTTCATACTGAACCATGTCTTTTCTGAAGGTTTCCTTCAATTAGACGGGAGCGATTTCTGTCACAGGCCTGCTTAAAATGAATGATTGCTCCACAGTTATTGGCTGGTCTTCCACTGAAAATGTTCCACAAACTGGCATTATATGACTAGCTGAATTTTCGCTGTAATGTGGGACAAGTGGACTGAATTGAACTTTATGAAACTGGAATGCAACGAGGGAAATTAGATTTGAAGCAACTGGACGAGAATGACCTGTTTGTCTTTTAAAGTACCTTGAGATGAGATTTGTTGGGAATTGACTCTGTATGAATAAACTAATAGAACAGAATTGAAACAGAGTGTGGCATTCAATGGGCAGAAAAAGAAGGAAACACAGAGAAAAAGAAAGCATTTATACTTTTTGTGTTATCCATTGAAGCTACTGTGACTTATAGTTGATCCAAAATATTTCTGGTACCATTAGAAGTCTGTTCCACTGTGACATCGTTGCTTTGAAAAGCTCAGGATCACTTCAAACTTTTCCGCCCTAGACAGGAACTGGGTGAGGAAAAGACTGGTGAGCAATTTGGCAGTCAATAAAGCAAGCGGTAGCGAAAACAGTGGAGCAATGATGGACATGAACCATCCACAGACAATCACAGATCGGGGGGAAAACAAAGAGGCCATTGAGTGTCTGAGCGCGCTAGCTCTTCGCCATATTGGTTTCCATGAGAACACGAGAATGAGCGAGCAAACAGGTGGTAACCTCAAAGAGCGCGGCGACGGGGCTTTGTACGCGCCGGGCTGTTAATGAAGCGACACGGAGAGTTTTACAAACGCACATCAAAACCTGTCCCTCAAAAGGTACCAAGTGGCTGCTGAGACTCAGGAGACAGACGTGAGGATTTTTAAAGCAGCTACTCCGTGTGTGTGGACAAAAAAAGAGAAAAAAGTCATTGACTCGTACAACAAGCGTGTCCTGAGCTGCTGTCTGGGTTCTTTTAATTTTTCCTTTAAACCAATAATGGCCAATTCCTCACAATGTCACATGATACACTAAGTATTCACTTGTTGTTATAAAATACTCGTATTAGTACCATCCACCTTATCTTTAGTCTCTTCAGTTTGCTAAAAGGTCTACTAAATCAATCACCATGGAAACCACTGGACAAGATTCACTTTATTAATTGGAATCACCGTTAGCTCACTCATTGGTCCTTTATATCTGTCGCTAATAACTTTCCGACCTTCCTCTTGGGCTGCCTGAGGCTATGCCACCAGATGGGATGGCACTGTAATCTACCTACTTTCTGAGTTTTGGAGTTGTACTCTTCTGAGTCTGGCCCTCCCTATGCACACACACACACACACACACACACACACGCACGCACGTGCACACACACACCTCCCTCCTGGGCTTTGCATGGGAACCTACTCTCTGACTGAGTCATGGAGGTTTGGGCCCTTACATCTGCAGAGTAAAAATCATGGTGAGAATAAAGTGCTGCCGCTGTACTCTTGCAATTCCAAATCTAATTTCATTGAACAGACTGAAATGACGGGAAACGTATTGAAATCTCCGAACAAACTCGCTCCTTCATTGACTTTAGGAGACGCAGACAAGAACTTATCTCACTTTTTATCAACAGCTGCTACTTTGGCGCAGCTGCACCTCAGCTGACGCCACAACAACGGCAAAGCAATTTCTTTAGACTGCTCCAGAAAAACCACTGCTGACCTTTTTACCTCTCATCTATTTAAAGTTTGTGTCTCTATATTGTGTACCATAGAATATAAAAGCTGTATAAAACAGGTCAATGAATGGAGAAAGGAGTCTGGGTCCAGGATGTTCGATCTACTGGTACCTAGAAGGCAGAGCGTCAGTACAGTCAACCATAATTAACTGATAGTAAGATACCATCTTATTCTGTAAACACCAATCTCTTTAATACAACTAAAGGTTGCAGTGGTGTCTCCTTTGTTGTGTTTTGCATCAGTTGGTCCATTTAACACACATTAAGCACATTGGGCTACATTGTGATTGCTAGACCTCAGTTTAGGTATTTTTTTTATCAGACAGGTTTCAACAGATGCGATTGGTGAGGCATTATCATGGTAGCAATAACAACAAGTGTTTTTCCACTTCTGATTTTGACTGAGCCAGTTATTACTGCTCCAATAAAGGACACCTGATGAGGAACCCCAGTCATCAGTCGTCTTCACCATGGGAGGGTAACCTTGGTAGGGTAACATTTCTTTTATGTTTGGCTTGATTTAACCTACCAACTAACCCATAAAAAAACAAAAACAATTATTTTACCATGGAAATTTAATTTCAGTGGAATACATTTGTGAAAAAGTGAACAGCAGCAAGAAAACTGCTGGCAGATATTGGGGCTGCGTGGGTAGAGTAGTTGTCTTGTGATTGGAAGGTTGTAGGTTCAATTCCAGCTTCCTCCTGCCACATGTCAATGTGCTCTTGGGCAAGGCATCTAACCCCAAATTACCTACTGATCAGTGTATGAATATGTGGGTGAATGTGACTCTAGTGAAAAGTGCTTTGACTGGTCAAAATGATTGGAAAAGTGCTATATAAGTTCAGTCCATTTAGAAACAAATTAAATATGATTTCTGGTAACAAATATAAGTATTCAAAATCCGATTTGTCAATATTATTCCATCAGATTGACTATAACTCCTGTGTGCTCACGTTTAATATTTTACTTTTCTGTCTCACAAATTTTCAACTCAATAATAAAGTAATTGGCAAATAATAAACATCCAGAACAGACTTTAAACATTATTCTCACAATATGAATTATTTCTATGTGGGCCACAAATGATTGTGAATGTCTAGAAGGGTTTTCATAATGATTGATCGTGGGCAGCTACCTTTCTGTCTGACCCAAACAGCAGAGAAACAAGTCAGCAGTTTTATTGCAAAATCAACAGGCGTTAGCGGTCATGTTCTGCTGATGCAAATGAGGCCGAACATGAACAAACCAACGGAGGTGAATATGATTCGTATTCAGAGAACATAACTCTGTTCTCTTCCCTCCCTCCAGGGGAAACTGGCAAGACTGTCAAGTATCTAGTTTGACACTTGAGGGAATCTTCAAAGGATTTAGAGAATTAACCCAAGAACTGGATCGCTAATCACTGAGCCGCTTTGGGTCGACGCACGGTGACTCTGACAGATTGTGTTTCACACGATAAGTCGAACGATCGCCGGATGTCGTTCACATGGAAGATGGTCCAGAAAAATCACAGTCTGTACCTTTGAAATGTTCAGTTTGGGCAATAATTCACAGAAAAGATCCTCATTTGTTCATTTTCTTATGTCATACATGTAATTTTCTTTCATACCCCATGATAGATTTAGGTTTAATGCAATGTTCTTATATCATTGACAGTAAAATGAGCTTTATGGAGTGATCTACTCAGCTTTGACTATTTGGAGGGGGAAATAAGGTGATGGCAAAGATGTTTTCCAACTGTAAAGCCTGGCAGCAAAAGATAAATACCTTTGAAAAAATACAAACTGATTCATAAAACGTGTCCTATTACTGTAAAGACAAAGATTTTTCCACTGAAATCCATTTTTATATGAAGGGACAGTAACGTATTTTCCAGTCACATGGTGTCATTTTATAGCACAATCAAGTATTTATGTTATCTTCAATTGTTCTAAAAATGCTACATATACCAAAAATGACTTCTGGCAAGGTTACAGCCAGAAAAAGCTACTGCAGTTTCTGGAAAAAGTTCTTGAAGTGGAAATACACCTTTAATAGAAACAAGGGAGAAATGAAACCTACTGGAGGCCTGTGGGATTCGAATGAAATATGGAAAATTCGGCAGAGGTCCTTCAATAACCTCTGACTCTAAAGCGTGTGAATAAAATTGTTATTTTTCTTACTGGTGTTGAAAAGTCCTCCCACAAAGATCCGTTACCTTGTCTCCTTTGAACAGCTTGCGGGGGAACAGAAATCTCTGCAGCACGCCAGTCCTTTTAACATCAGTCAAGTTACAAAACGGCAACAACAAAAGAAGAAAAAAAAAAAAAAAAAAAAAATATATATATATATATATATATATATATATATATATATATATATATTGCATGATTTATAAAGCATTCTGACTCATTTGTGACCCAACATTTTGACCCGAGCCACTTCTCGGTGTGTTTTGTTCTCACAGATGGCAGATGTCAGACATCTCTGCCACATGTCGGAGCGTTAATGGGCCTAGTGTGAATCACTCTGGGGTGAAAAAAAACCCCAAAAAAAAAAACCAGCTTAGCTTCTCATAATACAACCAAAACGAGAAGAAAAAAAAGGTATCATTTCAAAGTACACTCACATATCATTAATTAAACAACAAAACACTTCTCAGAGCGGAATCCAATTATCACCGTGCTTTCATTTTCAGCGCAATGTAAAAACTTCAATCTGCAGCTAAAGCTCTCCGTCCTGTTACACAACTCTTAAAGTGATCAGATGTAGGTGTGCTGTGTGTGGTCAGCGCGTCTTTGTTATGCAAGCATGGGCGGTGAAGTGGCCGTGTAGGTGAGTGTTGTGTGTGTCAAAGTCACACACCTACGCCAGACATCACACCTCAGCTACAGGTCGCGATAATTATGGCAGAACAATCTGGTGAGATATGCAACTGTAATTATGAGTGAGACTTGCAAACTGCTTCACATCACACCTTCCTATACAACCGCATCTGTTGTTGAAACCTTCCTTCATCATTAGCTGCGACTCCAGCTGTGAACAAAATCTTTGTCTATAATCTGCTACTGTCGGAAAAAAAAAAACACAATTTCACAGCTGCTGTGTTTCCACTGTACAAGAAATTAACTTAAAATCACTAGATAAGTCATTAAAAATCGCGGCGACGACTGACGTAAACAGTTACAGATCATATTCATAGTCAGTCACGGTGCTAGCGCTCATCAGGCGTCGGAGCAACAAGCTTTATACTCGGGAGCGGCTTCGAATGTGGCGTTTTGGGGAAATTGTAGTCAGTGATTTTACAGAAGACCTTTGGATTCAACACGTCCCATTGACACCCAGCTTTTTATTAACTGTGCGGTGCTGTGAGAGTTCTGATGGAGCCAGCTACATAATGACCAGAAAAAACCAAACAAACTAAACAACAATGAAGAACAATACTTCCTATTGTCTTCTTTGTGGTTTTCACCAGTAGTGACATCCAGCTGTTGATCATGTATCTTGTGATGTGAAAAGATTTTTTCCATTACAGTTCTATCTAGTTCGATATGGCTGAAAAATATCACCTCATAAGTGCGCAAAAACTTTTGATCAAAAAGCATGAGTTTTTTTTATTGAAAAAGGCATGTTTCCATTAAGCAAATTTATTTTTGTAATTATAATTTTCGCAATTCTATAATTAATGGAAATGCAGCTTGAGTTTAAGCTTCAACAGACGACCAGTCGCTGACCTCTAAAGATGTCCGTCTCATCATTCTGTGAGAGACGACCATCATCATAACAAACTGGTTTTGACACGTTATAAAGTTGACCAGTCAGAACAACTTTTTCTTATTTTAAAAATATTGTTCTGTCCTTGTGGACTGAAATCGTGCCAGCAAATATAACCTCAAACAACACTTAAGAGTCACAGAGTTCATTCACAGTGGGGGTCAAGGGTTCATATTTTCTCTTTTAATATGCCCAGCAGTGTGTGGCTCTAAGAGCACAGCTAGTATGACTCACCTGTAATCTTCCAGCCAGCTAACCTTTTAGCACCTGCTGCACAGGAAGGGAAATTGAAAAGCAAAGATGAGGGGGAGGGCCACAGGGGGCCACGCCGAGTGAGAACCTTGGCAACGTTTTCTAAAAGCAAAGGAAACTAAGTTTAAGTAGATAATCTGCACCTCCAATTTAAATGATCAAATAGCTAAAACGTAACTAAGTGATTTTATTTCAATCTGGAAAGACTCAGACGAAGAAAAAGGAACAATTAAAAGATTTAATGACAGCAATGAATAACAGTTCTTTGGCGCTCGGGCCCCGGCAGCTGATCTGAGCCGAGATTTGATGTGAACTCGATGAACATCCCGATAACCGATTAGGGATGCTCTCCCCCGGGGCCCGACACTGGTGGTGGAGGTCTGGAAAGAGTGCCATCCTGGAGCCAAAGGATGAGGGTGGAGAAGGGGAGGTGGTGGGTTGAACGCAGCTGGGAAGCGGCCGATGACTTGGGTGTGGATCCTTTTATGCTGAACTTGATTGATGATTGGACACGTCAGGTGAGGTCCAGCGCTGAGGTCGGAGATGAGCATGACGCCGATGGACGAACGGAGGGGATGGAGTCTTCCAGTTTGAATTTTCGCTATTAGCTCCATTTCAATCTGGAAAGACTCAGACGAAGAAAAAGGAACAATTAAAAGATTTAATGACAGCAATGAATAACAGTTCTTTGGCGCTCGGGCCCCGGCAGCTGATCTGAGCCGAGATTTGATGTGAACTCGATGAACATCCCGATAACCGATTAGGGATGCTCTCCCCCCAAAAAGGGGCTGAGGCCGGGGCCGAGGCCCGAAGAAAAGGGGGACCTAAAACTTGTGAGCTGCCTTGAGGGTGCGGAGAGAAACATCACAGTACTGGTAGTCGCCAAACGAGTGCAGAAGTCTAGAAGGTGTTAAGGAAGAAAATATCTAAATTGGATAACTTTGGAAAAGTTTGGCTCCCTCTTCCTCTGGATCCCAGGTCCTCTCGGCGGGCCATGTGTAGCCACAAGGAAAACAATGCGTGTTGACGTCACAGAATTACAGAGTTTAATCCAATATAAGACAATGCACAGAAACTACCGAACAACGGAGACATACATTCATTTACCTGACATAAATGGAAAGAAGAAGAAAAGCAAAGACATCTTTGGAGAGTTGCCAGAGCAAATCTAATGTGTTACTTCTGTGTAGAAAGTTTTATCTCCTTTAATTTATTCAAATAAGGCGTATCTTGCTCATCCAATCCAGGAGCTATCTCTGGCCCCTTATCTGAAGCCTAAAACCCCTGCAGTTTACGGCCTTTCACAAATGGGCGCGAAAAGCCGGAACCTCCCCTGTACTGCTCTCCACACAGACAAAAGGCAGTTCAAACGATCCTAGCAAACCATCCGCTGCAGCCACAGGCGAAACAAAGGTCAACAGGCCAGAATAAGTCACTGATTTAAAACCACAATTTAGGCCATTTGAGTCAAGACATGCTCAGTTTTAAAATTAGCTTATTTTAAATTTATTTTCTTAACAAAGGTGAGAAGCTGGTAGGAGGAATCAAATTTGATTGCTAGAGGGGTTTTCATGATATCATGAAGCCCATTCAAAGAATGAAGGCATTCTAAGAGAAAGGCTGAAAAATACCAGGCAAGAAAGTGAAGGATAGTTGAAGGCGCGGAGCCAGGCAGGAGATGGGATCAGTTTCGGGGGACACGATCATCTGGAGACAGGCTGGAGGATAGGTGCCTGCTATATGGGAGCCCTGCTGAAAATATGAGCGAAGAACAACTGAGACATGGGCCAACAATGAGAGGAAGGCTAGGACATGGGCCAGCCGTAGGGCAGGCCATGCTGGGACATGCCGAAAAACTCGGACGTAGAAATGAATGATTGAAGATGTAAAGACAAAATTAATAACGGTTCTTAGGAAATGAATGACAGTTCTTTGGCGCTCGAGCCCCGGCGGAATATTTGAACTGTGATCTCGGGTGAACGCCCCCGACTCTGATTAGGGATGCTCTCCCCCCCAAAAGGGGCTGAGGCCGGGGCCGAGGCCCTAAGGTGAGAGGAGGGAAAGGGCAACTAATCCACCTGTACATACTGCTGTAAACACCGTCTTATCTGAGCTCTTCATAAGAAACATGCAAAGGTAATAAAGCGAAATAACACAGACATGAAGCAACATGGTTACATTTCTCTAAAGCAGCAACTTTGAACCTGAACGGTCAGCTGAAGCAGATCTCTGACACCAGAGCTGGGCTACTGTTAAGCTATGAGGCTTGTTGAGCTTCGTCAGGCTTCGGAAGCTAAAGCCCGAACCGTAACCTCCCCCGTTAATCTCTGACACTAACGACTTGAAAATAGAATAAATACATGTCCGTTAGAATGTTTAGATACTTAATTAGCACATTTTTACAAGAACAATGGCAGAGAATATTGCCTACTAGCATAAGCTAAAGTTAATGTTAGCCACAAAGTTTAAGTAAAACTCACTGTCGTGTCAGTGAATGTATAACTAGGCGTGCATCTTAAACATTTCTCCAGCTGACTTGTTGGGGCTTCGGATCGATGTACAACCTTGGCCAAGCACTGCAAGCACCTAGTGCAAATGATAATTGTAATGGATCGGAAACAATCGAGCCGCTCCGCCCGGAACGCGGAAACTGAGGTGCAAAGAGTCCATAGTGGGACTCTGAACCTGTGAGTTGATTTGGGGGACAGGAGGAGGAGAATGCTGAGAGGAAAGAAAAGGCACAGCATACAAGTGGTCAGCCAATAGGGATGTTGATCACGAGAAAAGGTGAGGCACTGATGGAAGGAACAGATATGAGGTGACAGATGCCACGAGGAACTTGGTGGAAGAAGGCCAGCAGTGATAAACCATAACATGATGCCAGGCTGGAGACAGAGTCAGCGGAGGAATACTCTGCGAGAGTGAGACCAGGCAGGAGGAAGCAGGACAGCTTGGTGGTTAATGTGATGGCGGGGCCAGGCAGGTGAGCATAAACAGCTTGGGGGCTACTGGGATGGAGCGGAGCCGGGCAGGTGAATGGGGGCCAGCCATGGGGATACGGGGCGGCGCGGAGCCGGGCTGGAGGGTACGGGTCAGCTTGTGGGGATGCAGAATAGCCTGAAGAAAGGCTGAACGACAGGTGCGGGCTGGAGAGGCGCCTCGCTGGACAGACAGAGGGAACAGCTGGGACATGGGCCAGCTGAGGCGGCGCGGAGCCGGCCTGGGGGGTACGGGACAGCAGAATAGCCTGGAGAAAGGCTGAACGACAGGTGCGGGCTGGAGAGGCGCCTCGCTGGATAGACAGAGGGAACAGCTGGGACATGGGCCAGCTGAGGCGGGGCGGGGCTGGGCTGGGGGGTACGGGACAGCAGAATAGCCTGGAGAAAGGCTGAATGACAGGTGCAGGCTGGAGAGGCGCCTCGCTGGATAGACAGAGGGAACAGCTGGGACATGGGCCAGCTGAGGCGGCGCGGAGCCAGCCTGGGGGGCACGGGACAGCAGAATAGCCTGGAGAAAGGCTGAATGACAGGTGCGGGCTGGAGAGGCGCCTCGCTGGATAGACAGAGGGAACAGCTGGGACATGGGCCAGCTGAGGCGGGGCGGGGCCGGGCTGGGGGGTACGGGACAGCAGAATAGCCTGGAGAAAGGCTGAATGACAGGTGCGGGCTGGAGAGGCGCCTCGCTGGATAGACAGAGGGAACAGCTGGGACATGGGCCAGCTGAGGCGGCGCGGAGCCGGCCTGGGGGGTATGGGGCAGCAGAATAGCCTGGAGAAAGGCTGAATGACAGGTGCGGGCTGGAGAGGCGCCTCGCTGGATAGACAGAAGGAACAGCTGGGACATGGGCCAGCTGAGGCGGCGCGGAGCCAGCCTGGGGGTACGGGTCAGCTTGAGGGAGTGACTGAGAAGGCACAGAGCTAGTCAGGAGGGTGAAGGCCAGCTGGGTGTTACAGACTGGAAAGAAACCTTAAATTAAGGGTGTAAAGGACAGAGGGGAAAGATATGCGAAATATTGACAGGATAACATTCACTTGCATGAGGTTGACCAACCACCACCAGAGAATTGCGCAGTGCTCGTCTGGCACTGGATGTTAGCGTAAGGCCAAGAGAGTACCTCGAGACTGGTGAACGTAGTCGAACATAGACTTTTTTTTTTTTTTTTTTTTTTTTTCTCCCCTCAAGGTTGCATGCATGCAGGGCTTGGAACTACGATGAGCATGAAGAAAAAGCCGAGACTCAGAATGGGGATGAAAACTGAGGAAATATACAGGCAGGATGAGATTAAGCTTGAAATGGGTGACTTGTCTAATAGCAGGACTGGACACAGCACAGGCAGGGAGATAGCTTATCGGCAATGGTGTTAAAATGACCAGATGCAACACGCAGGTATGCTAAATTAAATGGTGGCGATAGAAGACATGAGACAGATGGTGGAGGATTGGCTTATAGTTAAAACACAACTTATAGTGAGCGATGATTGGGATCGCTTGCTGACATTACTCTCCGGAAACAGGTTAGACAGTGAAACGAGTTAGAAAATGCTGAGGACTTGAGCTGCTGAAATGGATGATGCAAGCGAGAATTCATGGCGTGTTTAATTGATAAGGTCTGGAACGATTGTACCGAGATTGTCATGGAGGGATTTAAGTCAACTTCACGATCTGTGGCCAGCAACTGAACAGCGTGTGATGCCTCACAACTGAGGCAAAACTCCTAATTACTGGATGATTAATACGTACTCGTGCAGAGACAATTGGCAATATGACTTGAATTATGACACAGTCAAAGACAGCATAGTCTTCGGTTGACAAGTTGGCTGATAATGGAGCTGAAATAAAAAATGCGGTAGCCGACACACCCGAGACAATGGGCTGCATGGCTCTCAGTAGCTGAGTGCGCATACGAGTGCTGATATATGAATGAGTAATCCCTCTAGGCTGCCCCGACTCCAGACGAGTTTAACATGAGGGCATTGGCTTATGGGGGCAGAAGGTACACTGCAGTAAAACTACCCATACGAGGACATTTCCAAAGCGTTCAATAACGAGGGACCTACACTCTTTAGAACATATCAGCGGGCTACAGGCCACTAGTCGACGAGCTGAAGGTGCTACATTGTATAAACTTTCATTATTATTTAACGTTGCCTGCCTCCAACGCTTGCTCGACTCAGTCGGTTAATTGAGGAAACTGTGCAAAGCTCTGCGAATTGCTGGTTGCTGCCATAATTCGAACACACACGGAGCTGAGACAGCAGCAGCAGGTCTCTTTAGCTGTCGCACGGGAGTAAACCCGGTGAAGAATCTTAGAGCTCGAATGGCGTTTTAAAGCGCCTCCCCAAACACGACAAATCGATTCTTCAACATGCAGTTAAGCTCTCGAGCATATTGGGCGCAGCCCGAGTGGCCTACGAGTTCGGGAGAGAATAGGCTAATTGAAATGCAGTTCGTAATAATGCGAATGAGACATGAGAATGCTACGTCTTACCCCGACAGCCCGAGATGGGCGTAGAGAGGGAAATCCGGAAAGGTGCTGACCATGGCGGCATGCGGAAGAGAGAGAAGCTGTTGACGTGGCTGACCCATCGCGTGGCAACGGTGTGAAGACGATGCGAGAGCGGTGGTGGAGAAATGGAGGGAGAATGGATGGTGAGCTGGGAGAAAAAGGTGACGTGGATCGGTGCAGCGAGACCTTGGCGGGCGAAGGAAGACGGCCTTGCTGCTTCCGTCGGATCCTCTCTTCGTTTCTGTCGTCTTTTACGTGGCATATTTTAACAGGCTGTCCCCTCCACGTAGAGCTCCGCAGTTAGCTAGCTGGACTCACTGACTGTGCGGGAAGCAATTGCGTCGTGCGTCATGGCAAAAGTTAAAAGGTAACGAGGTGACGGGGCTTATTATGACGTTTTTCGAAGGTGGGACGAGGAGTACGGGAAACCCCAGAAAGGTGAGAGATAGGCGGGTGAGCCTGCTTGAAATAATCGAGGCTGAGGTCGGGAGAAACATCTCTTGCAACAGAGGAGCGTCCGAGGGGAAAAGAAAAGGCCAACGCAGGATGAGAGGTAGAAGGACGGAGAATCACGAAGCTGTGGAGAAGATGAGACGTGCTGGCTGAGGAGCTGTGGCGAGCAGATGAACGGATTGAACGCAGCTGGGAAGCGGCCGATGACTTGGGTGTGGATCCTTTTATGCTGAACTTGATTGATGATTGGACACGTCAGGTGAGGTCCAGCGCTGAGGTCGGAGATGAGCATGACGCCGATGGACGAACGGAGGGGATGGAGTCTTCCAGTTTGAATTTTCGCTATTAGCTCCATGATACAGTTTGTATTGTATAAACATGCTTGAAGTTTTTAAATTCACAAAGAAAAAGAAAGAAGCTATTGTATCAATTGATTTTTTTTTCTTGTGTTTGACATGGCTTTCTGAAAATATTGTCAATAAACTAACAAAAAAACATGAAAATAGTAGTTGACATTAGATTCCTGAGTAAAATAACCTGAATGTCACTTAGAAATAAATCACAGAAAAGTCATTCCTTCATACATAAGTTTTAGAATTCAAGAAATTAGGGTTAAGCAACATTTACTAGCAAAACAGGAAAAACTAGTCTTACTACTGACTAAGATTAACTTGAAAAATTGTAAAAACTTATGTAGCTTTTCTAAATAAATGGCTCTCCAATGTTTTTTCAATGTGAAGTTGCCTCCTCTTTATGCTTGTTGAAATGGGACTGACAATGACAGCAATACATTTTCAGGTTTCAAACAACATATAAACATGCATAAAATGCCCAGGTCTGCAGTACAATTGCTTATTATTATCCTTCTTCCACCATGCTTAAAGTAGCATGTTAAAGTCTTGACCACACAATTAGAAAAAGACTAAACAAACCAATGAGACCAAAGTAGAGATACTACACAGCATCACATTTGGCAAAGATAAGCAACAGTTTTGCAACTGATAGCAACCAAGGTCTGTAGAGACTGAATTGCGGTTTTGGCCATAGGATGTTGAGTGTTATAAATTCCCTAGCATAACTGTTTGCCACTGAACCTACTGTTTTACATCAGGCACCTTGTTGGGCAGCTAAGGGGGTCTTTAGGAATATAGAGGAGTTGGCAGGTGGCAGTTTCTGTGACATTATAACACTGATACCCCTCTGTCTTTGTGATAAAGGTGGGTTTAAGACCGCTAATTATTACTTTGATATGCAAATGAGGCGCCATATTTTGGCACTAATTTTAGCTAATGTTACATAGTAACTTGTTTAACGTTTTGAACTTATGCGTGGCTTAGAAAATGAGCAAGGGATATATTAGTAACAGTGTTGTTTGATGTTAATTAGCTAGCCTTCCAACTATTTTTCAGTTGAAGCTAAGTTGAGTTAGCATTAGCAAGCGCACCTTCTAATTGGTTTATTTGAGCTACCAGGCTGAAAACAGAGAAAAGAGAAACAGTCAGAAAACAGACAGTAATGCTCAGCCTCAGAATAGCCTGCTGAGACTGTATCTGACAAACTGTAAAGAATGTGGACTGTGTTTCAGTATTGCAGTGAAGCTAGCTGTCCTCCCTCCTCCTGAGTCTGGCCTCTCCGCAGTAGATACTCAGAAGCTCGTTAGCGCGTCATCACTTTTGCTTTTCTGCCATTTTTTATTTATTTATTTATTTATTTATTTATTTATTTATTTATTTATTTTCATGTCTGGGCATACAGAACTTGTCCCAGTCACCTTACAGACCCCAAGTGATGCCAACAGCTACGACAGCCGATATGTGTGCAGCTCACGAGTTTGAGGAGCAAAAAATAGTTTGTGACAGTTTGCGTGCTGCCTTTTATAATCAGCATCAAAGCTGTTCACTGTATGAATAAAAAGAACGAGCTATTTTCATCTGACACCCCAGCGTGGCTCCCAAATTGCCCATGTTAACATTGATCCGGGCTGACAAGTGCGGCTGGGTGTGTGCGGGCCTGCACGAAGAGCGACAGCAGAGCGGCGCAGTAGGGTCCTAACCTACAGCTGCTCACAGTGACAACACCCTGTCTGTTCTCATCACTGCCTCGCATGAATGTAAACTTTCCCCAATACCCATTTTCCCTCGATTCCTTTCGCTTTAAATGCTTTGGAGCGTTGTGGGATCTCTGCCACACCAAGACAGAATAATCTCCTTTTGCTTTTGATAAGTTCTCCTTTAAAAAAAAGGAGTTAAATACAAATGTAGAACAAAATCTGTTCTATTGATGATAAGGTAGATATATTTGGCAAGGATACAAAGATTTAGTTTTGTTTTTTGTCAAGCATTTAGAAAGTCTTGTTTATTCCAGCAAAACATGAATGATGAGTTGGTGAAAATGAAAGATATTTTCCTCAAATGAGATTTTGCATGAAAATGAATGTTGGACAATGTTCAATAGCTTGAGTGTGGAAGAAGAATTGGAAGAGTGAGAGCAAAACAAACCAGCCTTAAATGCATTTTTCTCTTGAAGAACAAGATTTTTATTTTTTTACCATAAGTCACAAAAAATGTCACTGGGACAGAAGCTGCGTTCTCATTACAAATGTGTGCAAAACTTTGTTGATAACCTAATAATATCGAAAAAAAAAAAAACAATTCCGCCTTTGTGGTGCTTCCATTAAAAATAAAATGCAATCAAAATAACACGTGAATAAAGTTTTTCATGTGATAAGTCATTAAAGAACATGCTTTTTTAAAATTACTTCCTGGTGTCATCTTCTTCATGGTTTGTGCAGGCGCCAGCATCCAGTTGTTAATCATGTGACTCAAGTGTTTCCATTGCAGTTTTGCAATATAACCCAATTTCTATATAAGCAAAAAAATAAATAAATAAATAATCTTTGCACCAAAACTTTATATTTTTTTCTAAATTTGCCTTTCCATTAAACTAATTTATATTCGAAATGTCAAACTGCGCAAACATATGGAGGTTCGCCAATTTAAGAACACCATTCATCCTTGATACAGATATATATGGTTTTATTCCCATGACAGCATTGAGAAAGAAAAATAAACAAAACTGATAGAGAATTAAGAATATTTGTTTTAAAAAATCCAATCAGATTGGAAAAGCAACGCTTCCACCAACTTTCTCCTGAAGCACGTTTCTCCTTAAACTTTACATCGACCTCCTTCGCAGTGATATAATTTCATTTTGCTTTTTTGTCTCTCATAAAACTTTACAGTCAGCGTAGGACATTTTCCTCTGTATCTTCAGGCTCAAATAAATATGGACATTGAATTTCATTAAACCAACATTTAATTACATTAAATTCCCCATCCTAATATTGAAAACCGATTTAAAGCTGCCTGGCTTTTTTCCGGGCTGTATTAAACCTGACAGTACTCAGTCACATGGCGACTTAGTCTGAACCCAAATACTCATTTTCCGAATTGTCTGCTTTATCTAAGGTTTAAAAAAAAAAAGAAGTCATTCGTTTGACTAATTACAGATTCCAATAGGAGCTGTCAGAGTGAACAGCTCCTATTTAGGTGATTAATTATCCTCCGCCGTGTTTAAATAAACCAGTTCTAGTTCTTTTAGATTCAGGTCCAGCTTTAAGACGCTGACAATCACGGAGTTGCCTTTCCCTGCTAGAGTCCTAGGTTTGAGTCAGCAGCTTGGCTCATTTAATTACACCAATTTTATCTCTTCAAGAGCTTTGCTGAGTTGTGGCCTGTTTTCATAAAACATGCTGCCTCCTGGCAAGCTCATCTCTACATCTTTATGTTTTAAGGCTCCAGATAAAGTCTAATGCTTCTTTAGCCAGTGTAAGATTGTGTGACATCAGGTATTTTGTGTATAATTGGTACAGGGTGTGCATTCTTTTACTGTCTTTTCACTTTGATTCACTCTAGTTGGTCCAACAGGATCCAACTGGTTTGTTCACTACGTCAGAAGTCATTTTTTTCTCTCTTCTTTTTAAAACTTAAAGAATATCCAGAAGAGAGAATTATATTTAGACCTTGTACAAATTCAGCTGTCTTTATAAAAATGAATATCTCCCCCACATCGTTTAAAAAATATATCATATACAAGGGATCGGTTTCAGATACGTTTCCATCCACATGAACCTGCACAAATTCGCCCGAGTGTCGTTTTGAACATGCCAAACCCGTAGGGGGCAGTGTAGTGCACCGCTAAAACCTATCCCAG
The DNA here is from genome assembly GCF_051168715.1 of Poecilia mexicana. NCBI lineage: Eukaryota > Metazoa > Chordata > Actinopteri > Cyprinodontiformes > Poeciliidae > Poecilia > Poecilia mexicana. The sequence continues at coordinate 7,885,436 of NW_028263387.1, forward strand.
CCAATCAGATTGTTTTAGGGCAATCACAACTTCTAGTTAGGAATAAAACATGGTGCCAAGAAGTTTATTTGTGTGGTCAGATCTATAGGTTGAACTTTGTCTATATAGATTAAATAGAATATAAAGCAAGACAATTTCAAGCAAGTATGTGGATATATTGGCGCATTATTTGTTGCTGACTGCATTGTGCGGGGGCCTAAATTTCCATTTTCGCATGTATACATGCAAACCAAATAATGGAGTTTTCACAAATCTCCACTTTGGTAGGAAGTTTTATAAATAACCAGTTTTAGTGAGATTAAACTGTTTTCATGTGAAAGAAGGGCCAAAACACATAAAAATGCTTTTTCCCTGATAAGTGTGTACGTGTGGAGCTGCTAGAAGGTGAACCTTCTCCCAAGTCTCAAGACATTTCCTGCCTCCAACAGGTTTTCGTCCAGGATTGCCCTGTATTTAGCGTCATATCGTCCCATCAACTCTGAGGAAGCTTCATTGTCTTGACCATCATGTTTCACAGTCTCAATGGGGTAATCAAGTTTTGCTCCAAAGTGTTCAGCTACAAATGTTGATTTTGGATTCTTCTGTCACATGTTTGCCGTTTCCCTCACATGTCTTGTGAAAAACTATAAATAGACTTCCTAAGGCTTTCTTTCAAAATCTCCTTCTTACTACCAGTTGTCTATAAAAAAGACATTTAGCAGTCAGTTTTATTTATCTGGTATCACAGTTAAATCACAATGAAACAATGAAAGAAAATCATGTACCATGTTTCTCCAACTTCACAAATGTACATTTAATGTTGGTCTATAAGACAAAATAAAGTAAAACAGAAGGGAGAAGAATGCTTTCTGTAAATGATAGAATTGTCTCGACTGCTCTGATAGTCCTCTGTCCCTGGTTCACGTCCTCTAACCTAATTATGTCTCTCTTTCTGCTATGCCTTCCTCGTTTTCACTCTACGTCCAGCTGTGCTGACTCTGTCAACCCCTGCAATTGTCTTCCTTCTTTCTCTTTATTAATGCTTGACGCTTTCTCTTCCTCTCACATGCTGCAAGGTTTCTCAGCTGGTGACAAAACGGCGCCGCAGCGCTCCACGGGAAGCCTCCTTCAGACACATCGATCACTACAGGGGCCACAAACACTCACATCAGCCTCTTGTCTCAACAGGAACCAATTGGAACAGTAGCGTTTACAGATAAGAAGGACACAACAGTGTGTATCTGTGTAGCCTATGAACACGTGGAGAGTCCTACCAGGCTCTTTCTACATTTTCTCATATCTAACTGAAGGTATATGGATTGACAGAAGATACTCATCTGGTGCTGATTGGTCTTCTGGGGCAAAGGCTTCTTTTTGAAGATGGGTAGTCAATAAATGTGATTGATGAAACTAATTGCAAAGCTTTTGATAGATTCAGGTGACAAGAGAGCTTCTTTCATTTCTTAAACTTGATCTGGGTTGTCTTCAGAACTGCCTTAGCTCTTTGTGGCAAGGTGTCAAACATAATTTAAGGCTTGGACATACTGCACGTATTCTGGGAGCCGGACACGCTGTTCAGGGTTGAGATTTCATTGTTGAGTGTACAGATAACTTGCATTTCTTGTGACAAATTTCTTTATATCCCACAATTTGAATGGGTACTAGTAAGTTTCCTTCTGTGCGGAAGTGTCTGGAAAGAGGTGGACATCTTCTTTGAGTCAGATGGGCTTTAGGGATTATGGTCCAGTCATGTCAAGTTTTACACCATAAAAGCATCATACAGTCACCACTTATGAACCAAACAAATGTTGCATTTTGTCCAATGCCATAATTAAAGTCGTCAAGCAAATCCACATTGAATATATCGATCAATGTTTAAGCAACTAGGAATCAAAGGCAACTCTAAACAGATTTATAGGAACTCAGTGTTTCAGATGTTATTGGACGTTTGTTCCAGATTTGTGATGCATAGAAGCTGAATGCTGCAACTGTTTCTGTGGGCCAAAGTGGGGCTCTGACTGATGCGCGTCCTTGCGACTGGCTTGCTCAGACTATCAACTTGGTCAACTCTGGTTTCTGATTGACTGAACCATACGGTCTGTTCTGTAGCAGAAAACCCTAAAGGAGAAAGTCAAGTTGGCGTCACTTCTAGATCCGAGTTCCAGGAGCTAGAAAATGGAAATAGAAATCGTTTTTTTTATAGTTCATCTTCTTCAACACAAAAAATATACTCAGAGCTCCTTTCATGGTCTACTTTCCCATAATTTAATAAAAACATAAAAAATGTCTGTACCACTTCACCATTGATCACCAACTTCTGCTTCTTTCCACGTTGCAACCTTGCGCTCTCATCAACAGACCAGATGAGATCAGGTATCAGTCGAAATGTGCTGTTCAGAAACGGCCTTGTGTGCATGTGTAAATCAATACATCATTTGTTAGATGAACCTTTTTTAGTTACTCTTTGGATTGCATTGCTTTCATGTTCTACACTTACACAGAGCTGTGCACTTTAACAAATTCTGTTTTGCACGTGTCACACTGCCAGGAGCTCACTCACATTTCCTGGATCACAGGGATCAAATGTGCCATGACTTAGTCCGTTCCTGCTTTTGTTTCGACTGATGTGAAGATTTGGGACAATCAGCTGGAGGCATTTTGGGACAGACAGAGGAAGAGAAAGTGAAATACACTGACTGATGGACTTATTCATTGCAGCTGGGACAAAACCAAGTGGCTCCTTCATCCAGAGAGCCTCTATGAGATGGACCAAGATTAAAACAGGAAGAGTGACAGATTTTTAATTTTACCCAAAAATTTGATTTGCCAAAACAACAACAACAACAACAACCTAACGCTGAGAGATCAGAGAAATAAGACTGAACTCACACAAAAAATGTAAACTGACTGCACAAACAAAACCAAACTGACCTAACATATATACTAGCTGATCAGACCATTATAACACACTGGGTTATATTGGTCTAGGGGATTTAGAAATGGAGTGTTGTGCTCTGCCTTCCTGGTTTTAGTGAGAACACAAGCAGCAGCTTTCTGAATCAGCTGCATGAGTTTCTCTCTAGATCTTAGTGGGACATTAGTCCTTTAATCCTGGAAATGTTCTTCAAGTGATAGAAGTCTGTCTTTGTAGCTATCTTTATGTGTCTCAGAAGGAGCAGGTAGCTAGAAGTGTGTCCTAACAATTTTAAAATTTATGAGGTGCCCAATTTTTTTTCACAACTTCAAATCAGAGTTACATATCCTTAAAGCTGACTTGTGTCCAGGTGAGGCCTACCTTTAGTCTGAAAGTTAAAATTAGATTTGCTCAGTGGGTTGAAGTCTGTGGCACACAGAGCTTGTTGGCTTAAAGCTACTTAGCAAACACTTTACCCCGGCTGTTTGTGCTGAATAAAGCCGACAGACATCTAAGTAAATGCTAAACTTTCAAAGGGAGAAGTTTTTAATAGCACCGGCAGGCTAACCCATTATTATCACAGCGGTGTGCCGACTCATTTCAAGCTTCGCTTTGACAGCGAAGAGGGGAATTTACATCAACCAAAGGTTCTCTGTGGTCCATCAATTTGCTCTCCTGCACTCTTTCAGCCTCCTCTCCCTCTTGACCTTTCAGGGAGACCTTTAATCAAAGCGGAGTTATGGCTCCCCGGAGCTGCCGCTAACTAGCGGATCACACATCCCGACAGTGCTGCAGGGATTTGTTGGGCCCGAAAATTCGGCGTCCTCCTCTTAATCCTGCAGCAGTGAGCTGAATAATGCATGCTCATTCCCTGACGTTGGAAAGCGACTACAATGGCAGCGATGATTCACCCTGAAACACGGCGCTTTAGTAGCTCAGCGGCGCAACAGGGGGAAACTGACAAATAAAAAGGGATGCATGCATATGGAACCCTTTTAACGTGGAAGTGTTTTAAATGTTGGTGCTGCAGGGAAGGAGAGGACGCTCTAAATGTTTTAGATGTAAGGTGAGGGTGCAACCTTCTGCTCCTTCAGAGGTTTTCAGGATTATACTTTAAGAAAAGAAAAAAGTTATAAGTAAGATTTTACTTGAAATGACTTCACCAGTTTTACAACGGCGTATTACAGCCAAACTGATTAAAAAAGGAAATAGAAATATTTAATTAAAAGAATAAAGTCGTAACATTGTGAGAATAAACTTGCAATAAAGTAAAGTTGTGCCACATATGAGAATAAAGTTTCAGTTACATACTGGTGATTTTTACAACTTTGGAAGTAAAAATCATGCCACACAATAGCAGCTCTTGGGGTGGTTTTATTTTGACCTGACACATGAGGGAAGCCCAGTTTCTGTTTCATGATGCGAGTGCGGGAGGTTGACTTGGTGTTGAAACGAGGGGGTGGAAAGGTGAGGGTGGGAGTTGTATTAGTCATCCACTTTCATTGCTGACATTCTCCCAGCCGAGTGTGTGCGCCTGGATTCAGCCCAATCCTCTTATTTTTGTGGGGTTTTAAAGTACAGTCAAGCCAAAATACACTTGGATATCCTTGTCATATGGTTTTTTTGGGGGGCTTTTTTCTGCTCCCACATCAGCCGAAGCTGCATCACGACTCTTTCAATGCGACGTAAGCACAACCATGCGCCACCGCCCTAAATGTGAAGGAGTTATGCAATTCAGATTCCTCAATGTAAAGCGCCCGCCCTCTGGTGACTTTCATCTCAGACGAGGAACAGAACCGAAGACCACACTGGAATGCACCAGCGCTGCGTAAAGCGGCTCCACTCCGGTCTGCACCGTCATCGCTGTAAAAAAGGCGTGTGTGTGTGTGTTTGTGTGTGTGTAGAGTCAGTTGAAGATGGATGAGGCAGAGAGTAAGACTGACCAGCTATCTGCTGCAAAAAGCATGCCAAAACAGCAAGGTGATGTAATGGCACACAGTTACCCAGGGTGCTTTGCTGGAAAGATGAATGAAGTGAGATATAGAGAGGCAGTCAATGAAAACACACACAGCCATTTCATCTGTATTCTAATCATGTGGGGTGATTCATGCACAAAGCAAAAAAAAAAAAAAAAAAAAAAGGCAAGGCAAGGCAAGACTTTGTGTGTGTGCATGAATGGTTTGAGTTAAAAGAAACCAAAGGCTCCTTCCTCATCTTTATGGATTGTAGGTTTAATAATAAAAAAAGAAGACCAAAAGAGATGAGATGACTCACACAGCTGAACTAGAAATAAAAAAAAGAAAAAGAGAGAGACAAACACGAGGATAAATACTGATGCTTGTGTTGGAGCAGCTCAGGGGTTTCCTGCCTGTTCTTCACCTGAACGCCGGCTTTTCTGTCTACAGCCGTAAACCTCATGTACTCCCCATGTAGCACAAAACATAAGTGATGCATTCAAAGAGCTGGTTATGTTTTTGATCAGGCTTACTTTTGAAGCAATGCTGGTGTTTTCCATTGATAAAATCCTGATTCATTTAAAGTCATGTCAAAAAATATAGATATTTTTATTTCTTGAGAGGAACGGAATGTAATATTCTTGAGGGTCAACGCTGACGTCTAAGTTTGTTTTTTCTAATATTAAAATATTAATTCTGATTTTTGAAAAAGATTTGGGTAACACTTTATTTGAAGCGGGGTTAATAAGACTGTCATGACACTGTCATAAACATAACACCTGTCATGAACATGAATAAGCCTTCATGAATATTTATGACTGTTGTCATAAAGCGTCATTCAGTAAATTATGACACTTTTAATACAAAGTTGACATTATTCAAAATGTCTTTGATATGACAACTTGACATTAACCAAGAAATCATTACTGATATAAATTTGTTATAAAAGTATTACTGATTGCATCTTAAAAATTAGGTAACTTTATGTTATTAAAGGTAAAGTTTAAACAGTAATGATTTCTTGGTTAATGTCAAGTTGTCATAACAAAGACATTTTGAATAATGTCAACTTTGTATTAAAAGTGTCATAATTTACCGAATGACGCTTTATGACAACAGTCATAAATATTCATGAAGGCTTATTCATGTTAATGACAGGTGCTATGTCATGTTTATGACAGTGTCATGACAGTTTTATTCACCCCCCTTCAAATAAAGTGTTACCAAGATGGTTACACCCCATTTGGCAGATAAAACTTTGGTAACCATGTTTCCATTACAAATGTGGGCAAATCTTTGTGTATGTTCTGCAAATGTCGAAAAAAAACTATTTCCCAATTGCAGTGTTTCCATTAAATAAGAAATGGTAAAATCATAAGCTTGTTCACATCATCAGTCATTCAAAACATGGTGGCGACGGATGTAAACAGTTGCATGACATCTATTCGTAAATGAGCCACGGAGCTAGCACTCATCAGCCATCAGTGATCGGCGTCTTATTCAGGCATTGGAGCGACAAATCTCTTATACTTGGGAGCGGCTACGTATGTGTAGTTTTGGGGAAAATGTAATTGCCGATTTTACAGAAGAGCTACGTATTCAACACATTCAAATGATAAAACATTTTATGAACTGTGAGAGCTCTGGTGGAGCCAGCTGCACATCGTCCGAACAAACAAATAAAAAAATTGGACTACTACTACTTCGTGTCGTCTTCCTCAGCATTTCAGCAGTAGTAACATCCGGCTGTTGATAACATGACCCCTGTGATGTGGAAAAAAAGTGTTTTGATGCAGCCGAGAAAAACAAACAAACAAAAAAATCCTCATCCCAGCAAAAACAAACTTCTTAATCGAAAAACGTTAAAAAAAATTTCCAAACCTGCCGCGCTTCCCTTAGCCAAATTTGTTTTTTAATTGTACGGCTCATGGAAACACAACAAGTGAGACTTGAGGAGAACTACTCGTCTGTTGCTCAAGTCAATTTGTGCCCACAGTAAGATGGTGTTTCTCATTGCAATTGGTAGGAAAATACATCTAGATGATTGAACTCAGACCAACATAACACTGCAATATTATAGTTAAAACTCAAAATCGTATTTCAGCCCAACACCAAACATTGTAAAAAACAACTTATATTTACAGACGTGCACATTGTGTTTTATTTATTTATTTTTTCCACTTTATTATGGCCACATGACTAATACGGTATGGTTTTCCAAAGCAACACAATTAGTCTTTCTGGGAATGGTCCTTTCCCTGAACAAATTATAGTCATTATTGCAATGGCTACAGGCTCATTATGACAATCCTCTGGAGGCTCCGTATCTTTTCATTTCTGCTGTGTGTTGTAATTGTCCTGGTATTATACCATATTAACCGAACAAGAGATCACGATGTTAAGGACACACCTTCTTCTCACCCCAGAGACGACTTCTGTTTAATTGTATTTGGGCCACAGCCAGAGCCTGACCGAGGCATGAGAAAGCTACGTTGTTGCTTACAGGCAACTTACGAGGGGTATTGGACAGTACTTGAGTTTTTAACTTGGAATGAAGAAATTTGAGAAACGTTAAGAGAAGGAATAGGAAGTTATGTTTACAGCCAGTACGTCTAGAATGAAATTTACTTTCATACGGAAATTTTTTACTTGCATCAGTTGTTTTAGCTGATTTTATTAGCTGTAAAATATCCTTATTTCAATCACTATTTGACCAAAATGACATCCAATTATTTTCACTTAGTGAATAAAAACGGGGTCCAAAATAAATGTTTGGTGTCCCCTGTCAACACTGAAATCTAAGTTTGTTTTACTAATATTAAAAAAGTTTACCCCATTTGGCAGATAAAATTTAGCAGCCACGTTAGACCAATTCCTGACCAGGACAGACCTCCATTGTGTTTCATTTGCAAAAGTCACTAAAATGTTCTCTGTCTCATAAAGTGTATGTACTTACACCATTATTCATTTTTTTCCACAAAACTAGGGGAAAAAAACATTTTATGTGTTATCCATTTGAATTAGTTAATTTGCACACAGATAAAAGTGTAAAAATTTAAAAATAAAAATTCCCCAGAGACTTTCAAACAGGCGATTTGGAAATACTGGCTGAAAAGGAACATCTATTTGAAAATTTGGTGGATGGATGAAAACATCACTATACACTAATGCTCCTGTTTATCGTCAAATATATCAACCTTGTGTTGTTTCAATGATACAGAAGTTAAAAACATTTATCTTTTAATTTAGTTGCTTCAGATGTTTCCCATGAGTCCTATCTTGTATGCCAGAGCACAGGCCGAGTATATCAGTCTTTCACATCACCTAAAAAATAAATAAATAAATAAATAAATAAATAAATAAATAAAAAAATGTACATTAAAAAATTAACTCTTACATAATGTTCGAAATTTGCCTCAAACCACTATGCAGTCAGGGTGACATACCACTAGACCCTGTTGATGCAAATTCAGCACATACCAAAGATCAAATTAGAAGCACTGTCTCCCATTTAGTTGTCCAATTGTAACTAATGTATAGCCTGGTAAATCCAGGTCCTCGTTCTACGCTTCGCTTTGCATAGATGCTCTGGGCTCTCGGCTATCGAGAAACGATTGCTTCCTGGAGATGGGGACGCTGATGAAGTTTTAAATTTTACCCACTTGCTAATGTTTGGCCGTACAGCGCCAGTTTGACATTATGAAGCTTGCTGGAAATGGCCTGCATTGTTAACAATCCCCCACTGACTCTAAGCCTTATTCGTAGAGGGGGCTTTTAAAGTTGAGTCAATATTTGTAGGCGTGATCAACAACTGAATGACTTTATTTCCTCCGCTGTCACTACTAAAACTACAGGCAGATTACAATTGTAAAACAGCAAATGAAATTGACGTCATCGTTCACAACTTGTACTGATTGGCCCGTAAATTCTACTTCAGGAATTTATGTCAATGGGAGAAAGCTATGACAGAGCAGTGAAGTGAGATCAGAATCAGATGGGATTGGCATTCACCTTATTTTGCTTTTTCATATAAACACTGGACTTTATTTCTATCCTATGCCATACTGTCTACTTCATTTGGAATTTGTCCAACAGTAAAAACATTCTTTTTATTTTTATATAACTGCAAATACATTTAGGCAGAAAGGGGTTAAGCAGGACAAAACACATAAAAGCAGGATAACAATGATTCACTCCCATAACTCTGATGTAAGCAACATTAAAAGCAGAACATAAAGGCCACAGAGGAAGCAAGGCGTGCTTGTGATGAGTGGCAGGCCCCTGGCTGCTCAGACGCATGGTGACACCACGTATGGAACCAGCCCGCGAAAAGGCAACGAGTGCATGCGCATCCGTGCGCCCCCCTGAGTTGATGCAGTGGGATATCCAGGCAGCTCCGAGGTTGCATAATGTAAGCATCATCCCTCCTCTATAGCGGTTAGAAGTACTGTTAGCTGCTGTATGTGCTGAGTTTTACACGTGTTGGGGGGAAAATAATTGAGATATATTGTGTTCCCCCGTTGTTTTTGAGTCAAATTCACACGCACTTTCCTGTGAGTCAATCACGACTTTCCCCTCTTTGTTCGTAACAACATCAAAGTTAACCGGCACGCCGTTTTAGAGGATGAATAAAGTTGTTTGGCTAAGGTGAGTGAGTGAGAGAGAGTACACTCTCCTTCTCGCCGTGATTCACACGCCGACCATGCAGACGGTGACTGTAGCAAGCGGAGACTTCTGACGTCAGACCAGGAGAATGACACGCGCGTCCAATAAGGGGCCGAGGATGAGCAGCGCGAGGACGGAGCTTGCCGAAGAGAAGGCTAATAACCATGCCAACCGAAGAATATAGCGCGCGCCGCTGACTGGGGGGAACGGAAAAAGGGGGGGAGAAAGACAAGGGGGAAACCCTGAAAGAAGACACAACAGTCGCTCAAAGGAGGAGAAAGGAGCAACAGAGGCATCCCGGTTCCTTCAACGGGAAGAAAAGGACGAGGAGCTGGTACATTTTTTTATTCCTTTCCCCATCTCTGTGGCATGGTTTCCCCTTTATTCCCACTTTCTCTCCAGCATCTCCCCCTCCTCCTCTCCATCCTTCCCCGCATGCCCCCTCTCGCTGGCTCAGGGACCGCACTGCTGCAGCTGAGTGAAACGGTTCAAGGTAGACTCTCTCTTTTTTTTTTCTTCACACTTTCTCTCCATAAACACACACACACGCGCGCGCGCACACACACACGGACAGAATGGCGTTTTGTTTTGTTTCGGTGCATGCTAATTAGCCCCGGCCGTTACCGCGGGGACCGAACCCCGCCGCCACAGAGAGCACGCGAGGCGTACGGCGGTGGCGGTGATGACCTTCCCTTGGCCGTTTTGCAGTCATTGATGTTGTCGGCGCGTGCGCGCCTTCCGCGCGTGAGTGGAGGCTCATGAAAGAGGAGTGGGCAAGGGGTGTGTGGAGGAAATTGAGTTGGCGAGGGAGGAGAGTGGGGGTGGTGGCAGAGGTGGGAAGTGTGTGAGAGCTGAATTTTTTTTTTTTTGTACCTTTTTTTATGAATGAAACTCAACACCCGCGCTCGCTGCTCTAAAATTAGCGCGGTTGCAGCATGTGATGTGGATCAGAATCCAAAATTATTATTTTCATTTTTTATTATTATTATTATTTTTTTTTTTGGTGGGGACGGGGGGAGGCAAACGCGCACACGCTTCTCTGCGCGCTCACGTCCACGCCGCCGGTGAATAGAACAGCAGCTACAGCGCTGCGCCGTGCCCCGGGACGTCATGCACCATTTTTGGAGATGCTCTAAAAATAGAATGAGGTGAAGACGGTTCGGACTGTAAGAAAAACTAGAACCTTGGACTCTGTTCCGCATCTGACAGGTAGGGATTGCGATGCGTTAACGCTTTAAATGGCGCAGAGTGGGGGGCTTAATTGTGTTGCCTGTGTCATGCTCCCGTCAAGCCGAAATGGAAGGAATACCTCTATCCCTGTGTGAGTAAGTGTGTGTGTGTGTGTGTGTGCGTGTGTGTGTGTGTGTGTGTGTGAAAGAGTGTGTCTACACCTGCTGTTTTGGTGTTGTAAAAAAAAAAGCCTGTCAGGAGTGGGAGCGGGAGCTGGACTGTGTAACATGGGTGCTTAGGGGTCAAGTAGATGCTTGTTTTCATGAATGAATATTTGGGTAGGTAGAAATTACTGTTTTATTTATCTGTTTATTAGGGATGTGATGATACATCCTACTCATTAGGTGAGACTGTTCTTAATATTCTGTTTGCAGGATGATATTTTAGCTCTCTTGGAAATCTGGAATTTTTTTCCTTTCGGTTTTCCTAAATAATGTATCATGAACACACACACAAAAAACGTAATTACTGTGGAAAATTTCTATACAAGCCTGACTGGTTTGTGTAATTCAAAGGTGATGCTAAGAAAGTGTTAAAAATAAGTATTTTTTTTTGTTTTTAAAAATGGAAGAAAGGTTTCATAGATCAGAAACTTGGGGGTACTGCTATGTTGCTTCACAATGTAAATTTGAACAAGGGCAGGTTGACTTCAACCCCCTCGCAGCGTCTTTCCTGCTGGAATACACACAAGTAGCAAAAAGGCATCTACATTTTGCAAGGGAAAGCTTACTTGACAAGAAATACAGTGGTGTTCTAATATTACAATATCTCATGTTAAAAGCTCTTGTTACATCCCTTCTCTTCATACAAAATAGTTAATAATGCGTTTACTTGCTTTTCTCCCTTTTTACCTATTTTTCATTCCCACAACATATTTTCTTCATCTTCCTCACAAAATGCTAATTGAAAGCATCATATTACCATCACGCTTTACAAACGTGCTCCGTTCTCTGGTTTATGATTTAATGAACTGTGCTTTTCAATCTTGTTTTCGTTTTTCATCCTTTTGCCATTGAACTTACATACTTTTACCTCCCTCCTTCCTTCCTGTTTGTCTCTTGTTACCTCCAGCTATGGTTCTCACCCTGGCTGCCACCGCAGCAGCCTTGAGCAGCGGCGGTGGCAACAGCTTCAACACTTCCTCCCCCCTCGACCCATTCGACTCCTCAACATCTTGGAGCGTAAGCGAGGATCCCTCCAACACTTCTTCAGAGCCCTTCTTGAGAACCCTGACTCCAGACCTCCAGCCGGCGACCACTGCTGGCATCGTGCAGGAAGTCAGCCCATGGGATATTGCGTTGTGTGTAACGGGGACGCTCATCTCCTGCGAGAATGCCTTGGTCATCGCCGTGCTGTTCTACACGCCGACACTTCGCGCGCCTATGTTCATCCTGATCGGATCGCTAGCCGTGTCAGATCTTCTGGCTGGTCTGGGCCTCATCTTAAACTTTGTCTTCACCTATTTGATCGACAACTCGGTGGAATTTGTGACGTTGCTGTCGGTCGGACTTCTTATCTCGGCCTTCTCCGCGTCCGTCTTTAATATCCTCGCCATTACGGTTGACCGCTACCTGTCGCTGTATAACGCCCTGACCTACCACACCGAGCGGACCGTCACTTTCACTTACATGATGGTGGTTTTTATCTGGGTGATGTGCGTCACTCTGGGCCTGCTGCCGGCGCTCGGATGGAACTGCTTCAAAGACCAGTCTACGTGCAGCATCTGTCGCCCAGTCACCAAAAACAATGCGGTGGCGCTCGCCGTCACATTCCTCCTCGTCTTTGCCCTCATGATGCAGCTGTACCTTCAGATCTGCAAAATCGCATTCCGCCACGCACAGCAGATCGCAGTGCAACACCAGTTCATGGCCATCTCCACCACCAAAGGGGTCTCCACGTTGTCGGCCATCCTGTGTGCCTTCGGGGCGTGCTGGCTGCCATTCGCCATGTACTCCATTGTGGCCGACTCCAGCTACCCCATGATATACACCTACGCCACCGTCCTCCCGGCCACCTGCTGCTCCGTGATCAACCCCGTCATCTATGCTTTCCGAAACCCAGATATCCAGAAGTCTCTGTGGATGGCTTGCTGTGGGTGCGTCCCATCCAACCTCTCCTTAAGACCCAGGACTTCCAGTGACGTGTAGCAAGAAAGGCTAGGGGGTCTAGGACGATGCAAGACGAAGAGTCGAGGTAAAAGGATCGAGAGTTTGGCGCGAGAAAGGCAAGAAGGCTTTGCTCTCCTCCTCGCATCAGGGCTGGAAAGCTGATGACAAATGCTGAGCTGGCCACAGTCGAAGAGGCACCGACAGATGACTGAGAGGAGGCATGGTCAAAAAAAGAAGGAGCTAATAAAGTCCACGTTTGTAGCCTGGAGAACAACCAACTGCAGGAAGTAAGCAGCAGGAAACCAACTGCAAAATCCCAATTAAAGGTATCTTTTAAAACTCTCTCCTTCTTTGGTGAATGAGAAGTGAAGCCCCTCATGAGTAGCATATGTGTGAAGGTGAAATTTTGGTTGAAGGAAAAAAAAATTGTACTAAATCTCCAGAGGACGCTCTGGATGGTTATGCAATCAGGAAGGATGCTTAAAATACTGTACATCTCTAAACTCAAGTGTTTGAAATCAAGTGCTGTGTGGATAAAAATACAATGAGCTAAATATACAAAAATGAATGACTTTCAACATTCTCAATGAGATATATTTGTAGTCGTCTCTTGAAAAATTACTAAAAAAAACTGCTCTACGTCAGCCATGTTCCCTTTATTAGAAGCAGATTAGGTAGTTGAAAAGAGTGCAGCAAAAATTAGCTCTGTAATTTCCCATTATTTTCTAAGCCCATTTTAAATTTACCCAATGCCAACATCCCAGCCTGCTGTCCTCAAACGTTCAGCAAAATGAAAAAAATCTAATCATTAAGTGAACTGATAAATAGGGAGATTTTAGGGAGGGATTACTAAATTTAGACCTGGCATGTGTTGTCCTTGGCGTCATGACATCAAACCTGCTCGGCATCTGAGGAAAAATAGGCTTCTCAGGGTGCTGCTGCTGGGCTGTGACTACAAAGCACAGAGCTGAATTCAGCACCAAGGACAGCTCACTGCAGAGCGCCGCTACCCTGGGAAATGCTCTCGGCTGTGGTGGTGGTGGTGCTGGGTGGGGGCGCGGAGGGAGGGGGGTCTGCAAAAGTAGGCTATGCTGTTCTTTACACCATCTTGCTAAGGATCGGGAGATGGAGATGGGGCTTAAAGGACAATTCCATTTGATTGCATTAGGTCGACTGAAAATATGGATCAGAAAAGTCGTTCACAGAACTACATAGGAAAAACTGTCGTCTCGTTTGACGTCATTGGGCTGCTTTTGTTCAAAACAGAAAAACTACACACCTTTGTGTTTTTACTCTAACTTTAGCAGACATTGAAAAACACCCACTAAATTAAAAACTTGTTTTCAAAGGCTTATTGTGCACAATTGTATTACTTTTAATCTGCACTTTGTAGACAAATGTAATAATCCGATATGAGCAGGTTAACTAGTAGGACTATCTGCTCTGTAGCACTGTCAGTCAGCCGTTAACCAGACATGCTGCTTGTAGCTTACCAGCTGTAGTTCTTAAAGAGCATAACATGTATAAGACTCAGGGTTTCCCTCAGTGTATTTTAAGCTTGGCGGGCCACCAGGCTTTACTTGTGCCCCCACCAGGCTTAGCATTGTTAATTTATCTTAGGTTTTATTAAATTATTGCCTTTTTTAAGACTTTGTAGTTGATGTTTAGGTATTAATATTCTAGTCTTCCAAAAACGCATAACTATCAAGTAATATTTTCAAATTTCCTGTCAACTTTAAACACTTTTTAACTCAAAACATGGCAGCCGGCTGGATAACTGTCCTATGGTCCCGAGCAACGGGGCTTAGCAAGTTTTCTGGGGGAATCCCTGAAGACTGACAGGTTATGGTTAAATTGACAGGGTTTCCTCTGTTGTATTATAAGCCTGGCAGGCCACCAGGCTTTACTTGCCTCCCCCACCAGACTAAGCATTATTTGTTTATTTTAAATAGGGATTTTTTTATACACCAGTAACAGTGACAGTAAAGACAGATTAAGCTAGGTTTATAGTGGCTGCATTGGCCTCGCACGCTATAATTTCCAAATTATGACACCTGCTCTTCCACCTCTGAATTTTTTAAACTAAAACACGAAAACACGGTGGGCTCCTACCAACGGGCTTAGCAGATTTCCTGGGGGTGTATATTTCCAAAAATTAGTCTTTCTTGTAAATGAGGGGGGAAATAAAGCGAGTGCCTTCTTTCAGCTGGCTGATCAGCAGTGCGCAGTAGCAGATGAGGAAAGGAAAGCAATGCTTTATTCTACTCTCCAATCTCATCAAGATGACTTTGAACTGGAGGAATCAAATCACTGGAAATTGTACCGATTTGGAATCTGCACCTTTTTAAAACATCTGGGTCAGCCGGTTCATGCCCACCGGGAACTCCTGTGTTTATCTCCAATGTCCAAATGGCTGTTTACCCAAAGCAGCTCTAAACTCAAGCGCTCTAGATTGCTTCGGTTTGTGCTGCCGTATGACTTCCATCTAAATTCCCCAGCTTGCAGCACGTCAGCAGCAGCCGGATTTGCTCTCGCCCCGCCCCGCCCCGAAGAAGCAGTTGCAGCTCTGGCCCGGAGCTCCTCTGAAGGCTCGGCGGGTTAATGAGAAGCCAGAGAGAAGAGGTGACGTGGCGTGAAATAGAAACGTCAGGCGAGATGTACTTTAACGCAGCCTTGAGTCACACAACTACACAGCTGTCTTCCACCGGAGGTTGGCAGGTATATTTCCAACTGAAAAGGCATCGCGCAAGTTTAATCCAGTGAATGTTATTAACATCTCTGCACCAGAGAGATGATGTTCAGAGAAGGAGCTAAAGAGGTGATCATTTCCAACCCTTTGTCTGCATTTAAATGATCTGCATAGATAGCTTTCTCTCTCTCGTGTTCCTCTGCACATCCTCAGAGAGAGTTACGATGACTAAGCTACTGGCATCCAGCTAATATAGGTGTGTGGGAGGTGTGCTGGCTTTGGGAAAATCTATATGGGCTGTAGATTCAAACTAACACTTTAGAGACAGAAAAAATAGCTGTTTTTTTTGCAACAACAGGGAGTTTACTTTGAATTTAGTGCTTTCTACCAAATATGTTGCAGGAGATGAAAGCAAAAATCCTACCGTTGAAAATGGCACATAGGAGAAGCAGTTAGCTTTTGTTCTTTTCTGTGTTGTATATGAAAACTTTTAAAAGAAGCATTTTCTACGTTTCTTGGCAGGAAAAGTACAATCAGTTGTTTTTGCAGCCGTTGTTAGCAAAACAACAGCTGCACAATGTTCTGTCAAAGACAAGATCATTTATTTGTGTCTTATTTCTTTTGGCTTTTTTTCGCTTTTGGTATTATATGGAGCAAAATATACTTTGCAATAAAGTCCAGCTGCATTTTGCTGTGTACAAAAAGCCACAATGAAGATGTAGATAAAAAGAAATGTGGTCAGCTTGGAAATGTAGCTGAAAAAAAAAACGCAAATAATTTGACTTCATATTGGATTTAAAAGGAAACGGTCTGAATGGATGGCTGTGTATCCAAACTACTAAATGTTTGAAACAAAAATCTAAAAACATTGTATAAGGTGAACCCATCTATCAAAGAAGCTTTGACCACCTCTCTTTTGCACCAACACTGCATTGATGGAACTGCCTAATGGTTAATCACTAGCATCAATAATTCGGTAAAATACATTCAATTATCCAGAGGCTTTGGTACTTTGGAGAGTAAAGTGAAAGTAAAATCAATCGTTGAATCCATTTTACATTAAAAATGGATGCAAACATTTCCTTTGCACATCATATTTATATAAGGTTTAGTCAAAAAACAAGCCTAAGCATTTGTTTTTGGAAATGCTAGATGGGACAAACAAGGCTGTAATGAATTTGGTAAGTAATCGTTAAGGTTTGTACTGTTTCTGTACCTGATTTGGTCTGATATCTTAAAGGTGCACAACAAGAACTGCTGCCTGAAATTTGTAAAGACCTGCTTGAGCAGCTTTAAACGGTGACTGAAAATAGACAAAAAGCTATGGACCGGATTTGAAAGGGAAAGAGTTTGTGTTTTATTTTAGCCAGAAAGCTTAGCCACAGATTTCCCATCGTTACTGTTGGTTGAAATCATCTCTAGAAAATAAAAAATGGTTGTATTATTTTGGGTCTCACATTGCTTTTAGCCATATGCTAATGCTAACCTAGCATAACTTAGTTTTTAGGTGAAACGTTTTAATCTTAATGTATTGGATATCAAATTTTGCCACAGCAGAAAAAAATTACAATTATGCATAGTTATTCATAAACAAGTACAAAGTTTGGACTTTTACCATGTGGAGAAAATTGCTTTGAGAAATTTTGCAGCTAGCTACTGATGGTCAGTTTTTTTGGCTAATTTTCCCAAAGGGGTTGGTGAAACAGTTATCTTACAGAGATTTGTTATTTATGTTGAAGCACCACCAATGTGCAAATATAACTCAAGGCTTTGACTTCCAACTGGCAGTTTTCCCTAGCTTAAAAAATAATATTTTAGTTTCTTTGTTATAGAAAAACTGTAAAAACAAAATAAGAAAGATTAAGCTAAATATACTGGCCAACACTGTACTCCTAATTCACTCAGTTTATCGCATTTCGATATTCAAAAACCTGTTAAAAAAACTTTTGCTTTCTTGCTAGCTAAAAAGCTACCGCTCTCAAAGCTAACCGATATAGTTTCCATTTGACTACAAATCATTTAAGTAAACTATTTGGAAAATTTATCAAGATATTTTAGTGGTACGCCACAAATTTGACAGATGTCCATGTTCCAATTATAAATTAAATCTAATGAAAAATATATTTTAGAAAATCATTGTTCTTTCACCGTATCAACAGTGACTATTAGTATCAAAGTATTGATATATTTAGGAATATATAGGAAGTTAACTAAATCTCCACAGACATGTCTTGGACGTAAAGTAATGAATGTTCTTGCTTGCTACAGAAACCAAACTTGATGAATGTCTTTAATTAATACAAAAAGACTGTGTGCTGGTGTAATCAAATTGTTCACTAATTTGATCAAAAGAATACAATACTGTCATTTTCTTCTTTAAAGAGGTCAAAAGATTTGAGCTGGAGTTCTCTACTTTTTCTTTGGCTTCACATTCAGGCTTTGGTTTTATCAAACCAAAATGTTTTTAGACCAAGTTGTGCAGTGCAAGGTTTGTTGTGTTTTTAACAACCGGCAGTGTTTTCTCTGGCAGTGTTGGCTTGAGCCACAGTATGTAAGATTTCACAAGGATAAAATAAAGAAGTGAAGAATTGATCCAACTCTGGTGGATATCGTAAAAACCACATAGAGAAACCTTGAGCCAGCAGTTTGATGAAGTCATTTCCAACGTTCATCAGCTGAAGCAGCTGACAGCATGAGTAGCATTCATTGTTTTGTTTTAACTTTGTTTGTTTTAAGATGATGCTCATGGTCCCATCTGGCACGTCCAGCAGTTAAAAATACTCATCTGTGAATATGGCACTAACTCAACCATTCCTGGGGACGGGAGTGAAGCGACCACTCACTGTGTGTGTGTGTAGGTGTGTGTGTGTGTGTCTGCTGTCCTGTACGTTCTCCACCAAGAAGCATAGCCAATTGTAAGGAACCATAACTCAACTAACTCTCACTGTAAACACAAACACTCGCTGAATGGGTCTGTCCGATGCTACGCCCGACTATAATTGTTTTGCTTTTTTATTGTTATTTTTTAAAAATGAAGCTGTTCAAGTGAGTGTGTGTTATTCTTTCTTATGCAAGGCTGTACAGAAATGTATATTTTTGTAATATTTATCATCAGGGCATGAGTTCCAAGATATGCTCGCTGCTGTACGTGTGTGCGTGTGTGAACGTTTCTTCCTCTTCTTCTTACGTTTTCTTCCTATTTATAAATGTTTACTGTTTCCTTTTTGGAGGGAAAAAATGTATTGAATATGCTGAAAAAGTGCCATATTTTATTTTATTTTATTTTATTTTATTTTTATTGAATCTAGTGTCCTATTTTTGGTTCCTGTACATACATTTTTGTTCAAAGGTGATTCTCGTAGCAGAATCTGAAGTCGTTGCTGATCTGTGGAAAACAAGAGCAACAACAAAATCTCAACACAGCAGCTAAAAGTGGAAGGATCTAAAACAGATGAAAAGAGTGTGGTATTTAAAAAAACGTTCTTGTGAGGCATGACTGATCATTACGCCAAGCAAACAGAATAAAACCTTCTGAACTGCAGTGCTGTGAAGATGTGTTTGCCCCTTTACAGATTTCTTGCGTTTTACCCTTTTTAGATCATCAAACTAAACTGTACATCACTGAATTATAGCTTAAATAAATAAAGAAAGATAAAAAAATGATGATTTCATTGATGAGGGGAAAGCTGCTATCCAAAGCAACCTGTGAAAACACCACAGTTCATAAACCTGGTTTAACTTTAGTTGCTACAGCCAGACCTGATTACTGCCAGACCGGAAAGGTTCAAAATTGGTGATATCAATTTTGACTTACCCATGTTTTCCAACTCTAAACTTTTAAACAACGCCCACATAAATTTCTAAAGGTTGTAGCATCTCTGCTACCAGAACTATGCATCAGGTGTGGGAATAAAGTGCAGTTAAATTACATCCATTGGGCCAAATGTATTGTTAATATGAACAGAGTGAATGTATTTCACTAGATATTTTTACCAAATATCACATCAGTATGTTGGACATACCGATATTATGAAAGGACTTTACACATGTAAAGTGCTCATGATTTAATATATAACTATTACAAAAGCTGAAAGTGGATGCTTTCCACATATTATTTTTCCAGATGGCTCTCTCAAGATTAACCTTTATCAAGAGAGCCATTGGGAAAAAGTATATGCGGAAAACGTTGACTCTCGTCTACCATATTTAAAGACAGAGACTGAGCAAAATGGCAGCCAAAAGAAAGATCTAACACAAAACAACAACAAAAATGCTGACCATACAGAACTCAAAAGCCTGTCTGTTTGCCCAAAAACATCTTGGTGATCCTAAGGATTTTCCGGAAATTTTGTTTGGGCCGATGAGATAAAAGCAGAACTTTGTGGAAAACATGCCTCCCGTTCACTCTTGTGCAAAACACGACCATCATAGCCACAGTGTGATGGTCTGGGTTTGTTCTTCTTCGAGATCTAGATGACTGTCTATATTTGGTAGAATCATAAATTAGACACTTGCAGAAAATCCCCAGTGTGACCAAATTAATACAAATCTGCAGACGACTAGGACACAGTTACAAAACAAACAGCAAAGTAAAAAAAAAACAAAAAAGCAATTCTGTAAGGGGACAAAAACTTTTTCACAGTCCTGTGGGTTGTTGTGCTGCGACTCTGACATTCATTCAGAAAGTGCAGCGATGTGACCATAAAACGACAGGGAGGCAGGGAGACGGGAGCCAAAGTACGTCACAGAGTCTTGTTTCGAGTGACGTCATTTTGTCTGAGTCGTGTCTGAGGAAGCAGGTCGTTTCAAAGACATCCCCATATTCTCCTCCTCCTCTCCTCATTTTTAATCATCCCCGTCCCAAACATGCATCCTTCTCTGTTCTGAACTTCATCGTCCTACGAAACAAAATGACACCATTTTCTCTCCTTCTTGGGAACTTCACTTCCCATCTTTTATCCTCCTCTTTGCATTTCTTTTTACTTGCCGAACATTTTTGCTCGCTTCCGCCTGCAGGAAGCCAGCCTGTCAGGTGTGCTCTAAAAATAGTTTCTTCCATAGAGGAAAAAAAAGAGAAGAAGCTGCCAAAAGATAGAGAAAAAGGAGGGGAAGAAATTAAGCAAATCAGCGTAGAAAGAGTTTTTTTTTTACCTCATGCAAAGTTTCATTCTTCCCTTCTCTTTTCCTCAAGAACAAAGTCACACATATATATTTCTCTCTTTCTATCCCTCATTTTGACCCTTCCCTCTTTTATTTCCATGAGCACAAGCATTTACATCACAGTTTTTAATAAGCAAGGTCAGGCTACCGTATTTACGCGAGTGCATACCGCAAATAAACCATCGATTATGGAAACACTTCAGGCAAGCAGAGATTGTTAATAAAAAAAAGTAAAAAAAATAAAAAAAACATTACAGAGCTAATTTTCTATCAGACCAAATATGGCCTTCATAGAAAAAAAAACATTGTTTTATGCATCAGTGTTGTAGGCTTGGATGAGAGGCTAGTAAAGCATCTCTCTTTACTATTGGGTAATGATACTGTGATGTCATAGACCTGATGAAGCGTCCGTGAATCATGTGAGGTGTATTTAATAATTTTTTTAAATATAATTACTGTTTTTGTTTATTGTTTTTTGTTTTTTCGGTTCTCTCAAGTTTGTGTTGTGACACAATTGATCAAAAAGTACAAATGCACTTTATAAGATGGACATGTTACACATTGCACTTGTAAATGTCGAATGTAAAACTACGAAGAGAAAGATTTATTTTTTAATATTGTAAATAAGAGAAAGTGGGGGAAAAAATGACAAAAAAAGAGGGTTGAGAAATATTTGCCAAATAAACTGCAAACAACGAAAGAAAACCAAAAAAAAAAAAAAAAAAAGAGTTGTTTTTTCTTTGTGTGTGTGTGTGCAGGTTGTTGACGTCAGCCGGTGTGTTTGTAGGAGTGAGCTCGTGTGACATTAGCTTCCCGTGGGTGTTGCTACGAGTGTTTATGTGGGAAGGGGGGTGTGTGCCTGTGAGTCAGCGCTGCAGGGTCACTGTAGTGTGAACCAAAATGTGCTGGGTAAAAAAAAAAAAAGAAAAACAAAAGGACGAAAGGGATGCTGCTGAATTATTAAGACCACTCCCGGTTGCATAACAACAGCAAAAGGTGTAAGACAGAGGCAGTATGACGAGGGAGAGAGGACAGGAGAAATGGGGTGATGTCCACAGGGAGAGACGAGATGGAGAGAATCTGCTCAACATGATCGGTTTTTGTCTTCATGCTGGGTTTTATGCAACATAGACAAAGGGTGTTCCTGACCTAGAGATGCACAGAATGACTGCCTGGTCACCAAATTACATTTTCTGCTTGAGCAGCTTAAACTCGAGATGTGAATCTTTCAGTGTCCACAGATTCAATTCCGATTTTAGGGTCACAATTCGATACTGAAACCAATTTTGCTACTGAAATGGTCGACAGATTCTGTTTAAATTTTGTTACTGACAAAAGGAAAAGACAGTGAATAGAATATGAATCTAAAGCAATTCTATAAGATTCCATTAAGTATCAAATTCCATCACATTATATTTCAACAAAAGTAGGTTTTTATGCATAAAATACATAGTTCTCAGGTGACGCCACACTTCCAGGAACTTTGCCACTGACGGTCATCTTGGTAGGTATGCATGACTAACTCTCATGACGGTTGCTACAGAGTTGCTATGATAACAATAAACATTCCTATCTAACTTATAAACAATACAACTATTATGTCAAACTTTTTTTTCTCCATTTACTTTCTTTTTGTTGGTGTCGATGCCATGGTTGATCTATGCCTTGTGTTGCGCTTGCCTACCAAGATGGCGTCTCAGTGACACGGATGACTTCCGATTCAGACTTGTGGGAACTACGTATTCTGGCTTTATATGGATGAGATGGCCAAGTGGACACGTAAAACGATATGCAGCATACTTGCAAATGGGAGCGGCAATTCAAATTTTAACTGAATTTGTTTAAAACTTAAGCAAATTCAATTCAGAAATACTTTCTAGATCCCAAAGGGAAATTAAATAATAAATAGGACACATTTTAAGATTCATTTTTGAGCATTTTGAATCGATTCAGAGTTCCCAGGACTAGGAATTGCTCCTCAAGTAGAAACTCAGAACTCCAATCTTTTTCCAAACAATGAACTCAACGTCCTAACTGCTTTTGTGTTGTGCCAAACACTCTTTGTGGTAGATGTTGTTACTGAGGGAAGTATCCTCAAAGTTACCCATTTTCAGAGGATGTAAAGCGAGGTAAAAAGCTACTTAAAAAAAAAAGGGATTTTCTACCATGTTGAGAGATGTCAGCGGTGAGAGAAAGTGAGACCTTTTAAACAGATAACATGAAGGCTTGATTAATTAGTAATTACACTCTGTTTTCATCTTTTGCTAACAGCGAAGGTTTGAATCTACATTTTTAGGCGACACACAGAGGCGACTGTTTAGTTAGTAAGATGACTGTTCAATATTTCAGACTACATGTGTATGTTATGTTATATAGCTAAACTGCTTGTACAGTAATCAAAAACTGTACTCAGGTAGCAGTAGCAACACTTCAACTTATTTTAAGACTGAAATATAAAGCTTTGTGTAAATTTAGCTATTTTAAAGATCAAAATTGAAATAATTCATACAATTACAAAATAACAAAAATTAGACAAAAACATTTTTTCCACATCAGTTTCTTTCAATATAAAACTTATGAAAATGTAACAAAAACTTCAGGTGTGTGTCTGTGTCTGGTGAATGTTTGGCTAAAACAAGCTTGTTTTTCATCCACAGTTGCTCACAGTTGGTAGAGTAGCCAGAAATGTTTTGCTCCATTAAGAGTAGCATAGTAAAAACGGTTTCAAAAGTATTTTTTCCCCCAAAAAGCTACTCAAGTAAATGTAACTAGTTACTACATGTAAATCTGTGAAACATTTCGTTATCATTCAACCTCAAATCTGCTTGTGTGAGCTGGAGAATCGTGACAGCATGAGGTGTGTGTCCATAATGCCCAAACTCCTTGACTCACCTTTATGCGGCTGCAACATGGAGGTGAAGAGCTCCACCTACTGGCTACGGGTGAGTATTGCAGTTCATAAATGGAGAAAATCCGCAGCATCCTGCACACACACACACACACACACACACACACCCACACACACACACACACCTCACTTGTTTTACGTCAGCAGCTTCAATACAAGCCCGATTCACCCCGTTTTCCAGCCTCCCGTCTCACAGGGTAACTCTCCCACCCTCACGTCCTCCTGTCAGCGAGGCACAACAAACGGCCCAGTGTGGAGGTTTGGTGGGAAAGTAAGAACCCGAACCGGAGCGATTCGCCCTCATCCGCTGGCCCTGACTCACACGTCGTCACTGTGATTTAGGAGTTTAATGAACGTTTAATTGAAAGTTGTGAGCATGAGTCCCTGTACGCAGTCTGGAGCTGAACGCAGAACCGGAGCTGAATCACGAGTGGACGAGAGATTACTAACACGTCATCACGGTGACATTAGAGATCAACAGAAACAGTTTTAAATTATCTTTAATCCTTTTTAAAAAAATGAATTTCCGATCAAAGGGCAGGGAGAGGGGGAAGACATGATGTGGCAGGGTTAAGAGAACCGGACTCGAGCTCTGGACGTCAAGGTCCTCTGATTGCGCAGCGCGCGCTCTAATGACAGCGTCACGTGGTTTTCTCTTCAATCTGATGGAAGCAGTCTTCAGTATATTTCTGGCTTTCCATGGGTCCTATTGAGGTCAGTTTTAATAAGACTAGTCCAGGACATCTGACTGTTTTCCATTATAACAGCGGGGTGCTCTTCATTGACTGGTTGAAGGGCAAAACTCTTGAGTTAATGTGGAGCAACTTCTTTACTGTTAAATATCAGATAAAAATTATTTATAGCCTGATAGGTGAAGAACAAATTAATCATCATTATCAAATTTTGCAGGAAACAATAAAGCTCTGTCACAGCAAAACAAGCTGAAACGTCAAAGGATTCTTACAACAATATGTCAGACAAGAATAAAACTTGTTTGATTTGAAGAGATCCAGCTAAATTAATCTCTGCAGGTTGCAGAAATGAAGAAATGAGCCTGGGACGGCAACATATTCCCAACATGTCCGCAGATGGAATAGTCACTTCTAGATTTACGATTTAGTGTTGCAATAAAGAGCTCTACTATGTTAAGGTGAGGATGAGGGAAAAGTCATCAATGTAGTTTTTGAGTTCGAAACCTTTGAATTTGAGTGGGGGTATCTGGGGGGTAACTGAAAGAACAAAAAGTTTCCTGTAAATGTTTTCCAGATGTATTTAAGGAGGAAGTTTGATATGATGGTGTCATGTGAATATATCTGCTTTGACTGCATTTATTCCCGGTCCCACCTCATTTTTAAAGATAGGGAATGGAAAAGGGCTGAAATAAGAGCTTTGGGGAACAGCTTTATGATTTTTGACAATAACATGCCAAATATTTTCAATGTATTAATTTCTAAAGTACTGCAGATGTATTTT
The DNA here is from genome assembly GCF_051168715.1 of Poecilia mexicana. Taxonomy (NCBI): domain Eukaryota; kingdom Metazoa; phylum Chordata; class Actinopteri; order Cyprinodontiformes; family Poeciliidae; genus Poecilia; species Poecilia mexicana. Next base: position 7,910,517 of record NW_028263387.1, read on the forward strand.
TAATGAGTTTCATAGAAAGGTATTTGTAGTTTACAAATACACGCATAAAATGCTTTAATTAAATGAAACCATAATGTCAACATAAAGTTAAAGCTTTCAGAGAATAAAAATGTGATCATTATAAAATAACATTTCCAGTTCTTTATTGAAAGAATATAGATGCAGATTGATTTGAGCATAAACTTGAATCCCACCTTCTTTTTTTTGTTGCTTTCTCTGTACCCCCAAAATTGATTTTAATAACGTCTCATCAGCTAAATAATTCAACTATGTTTGTTAGAAAATGTTACAATCTGTAACTTTTGATTCCAAACTTAGATTTACACTAAATCAGAACACAATTCCCAAGATAACCTTCATAACCTTTCCGCCACCCCAAAAGAACAAGACTTGAGTCATCCACATTGTACATGACAAAACAGTACGTGTGTGATTTATTTTGCTTTTTCCTCTGACCTCTCGGTCTCCATCCTCTCCTCTCCGCTGTGTCACCATCTGTGTACCGAAAACGGGAAACGGCGCCCGTGGTTTCCACCTCCGCCCTGCCAAACTCTGCCTCCTGACCATGCTGACTGTGCCTTCCCGAGAACAGTGGAGTCATGGTTGCTCAATTTACGCAACAGTTACGTTTTTCTGCTAATGCTGAACCACAGTGGTTGCTTCCTTTTAGTAAGAATCTGCGTGGGTCCAATGACTCACGGTAGACGAGGGGAAAATATAAGCCTCCTGTAGGAAATCACATCGGATTTTACAGGAAGTCCTCTTTTACCGGAGCCAAGGCCCCGCTTTTTAAACTTTTAGCCATCTTATTCATAACATTACAGTGGACAGCTAAACAAATGCCATTTTCTTGTATAAATGTGGGCGTGGACCGATTGTATGCTTCGTGGGACAGTAGTGCGTCACGCTATGCATTACTTACTAGCTCCAACCAACATGGGCGCCAGATCAGTGGCGCCCCCTGGAAAACCTAGGTGACACTGCAGGCCTCCCAAGAGACTCACGTTCACGTCATAGAAACCCATGCAGTCTTTGTCAATGAAGACATAAATGTAAAATAAAAACAAAATAAAAATTTGAAAAAAAAAAAAAATTCCTTGGGTTTTACATGTACTTCTTCATTCAAACAACAACAAAAAAAATGTATAGGCCTATTTTTCTTTCTTTTTTTTTTTTTTAGCTGTTTCCTTAAAAAAATGTGTCCCTGTAAAAATTTTCTGAGGTTGCCAGGCACCATGGGATTATCTTGCAATTTCAAATACTGAAATATATGTTTTAACTAGGAAGGAAATCATAAATCTGTCACTTACAGTGGACATCATGTATCATTGTTTACATTTTAAACAATGTAAACAAGGATATATCCCCACTTCTAGTGGGGATATACTGATCTTAAAAATACTTTTAAGTGATATTTTTGGGAGAGAAGTTTCTTTAAGTTATAGTTATTATATGCTAGTTTAGCTATGATGAGCAACTTTGTAGTATGTACATATCGTACCTTTCAAACTAAAACGACATATTGAGGTATTGCAGCTAAACTCGAGGTCATATGAGGATGATGCTACGAATAGCATGCTAGCAAATGAAAGTATCTCAGAAATGAAAGGGTTTTGATAGTGGAGCTGATAACACAACATAGCTCAAATATTGCTTTCAAACGTGAAGCTACTAAAAAATTAAAAAACAGGATGACACCAATAGAAGCAAAGGAAACCCAACATGCTGTTTTAATCACTATTTATTGACTTTAGTCACATGCATACTTGCTTACAGCTGATTTTAGTGTGCAATACACAGCTTAACTTTGTTTTATTGTCTAGGTTATAGTAAACCAAATGCATTTAACCTCGAAGGCTGCTTTACCAAAAGTCTATACAACATGATTCATTTTGTCACATTTTCAACACAGAAGAACATTTTCTTTAAAAGCCAGAAGCCATAGATACACAAAGTACGGGTGTTTGGAGAACTTCAACATTTTGTGTCTCTGTGGTTGTTTTGCTATTTGTTGGCAAGTCTTTTATCGTTAAAAGTCAGTCAAGCTGGAGTTTTACATTCTCTGAATCTTGGACAGATTTCGTTAAACGCGTAGATGGGTGTGTATCTATGACTCCCACACAACAACACGACCACCGAAGAAACAATTTGGATAATATAGCAGATTTGATGCCTCTTGACTTCTCAGTTACAACATAAACTTTATTTTTTTTCTTTTTACAGTAAACTCTCACCGAGCTTTGTGGAAAAATCCACGCTGGCTGTTTATATGTGCTTTTTTTTCTGTTTTGTTTCATGGCACGGTTTGAAAATCTTAGTTCGGACTTTTACGGAGAATACCAAGAACTCATCAACATGTCGTATCATTCAGTCCTTAATCCAGATGTGATTGTATTCTACAAGAGTGCAAATTCTGAGTAAGCCAACTTATTGAGTGTGTGTATGTGTATATATACATACACACATCCTCGAAAAAAAGCGTGGCATCATCTGAAACGTAGCGACACGTTAAGTTTTTTTTTAAACGATTTGAACACCGAAGCTTTAAAACGGTCTCAGAAACTGAAAAATAAAGATTTGCTAAAGTAAACACGTAAAAAATAAACCGTTAGTGTTTTCTCTATCAAAAATGCTGCTTCTGATGTAAAATCCGATACAAGACTCTAGTATCAAATGCTTCTTCTGCTGGATTTTTGCTTCTGTTTGAGATGAGAATACGTCAGGTTAATCTGCTAAGGAATAAAAATCTTTTAGCTGGCTTCTTGGACACATCTTCCACTCTGTCATCTGGGTCCTCACCTAATAAAAAAAATCCCTAAAATAAAGCAAACGAATCACTGCAGCACTTTAAAAAAGAAAGAAAAAAAAGCACATTATAAAAACACGACAGTCCAATCAGTCCACACTGAGGATTAGCCAAACCTATATTGAAAAGAGAGAAGAGATATCATACTATATATTAGCGTTGCAAGTTTCTCACATTTATGTATTTATAATTCACAAGAGCCTCCACGGAAAGCAACGGTATTAAGCAAGTGGGGCCACCAAAAGGAACAGATGTCAAGATGAAGAACTTTGTTTTTTTGTTGTTGTTGTTGTTATGAGTACGGTGCTGGTTGTGGTTTAGCCTTGAAGCATTTATAGAAGACCACGGCATACAGTCACAGGCTGAAATATTCGGCTTTGAGTTTGGAATGGCTAACAAAGGGTGAGAATAATAATAATAATGATAATGATAATTTATGAAAGCACAAAACAGTGGGATAAGCTAACTAGCTGGCCTGACTGACCGAAGCAATGATATGTAGGCAGAATAACAACTTTAACCAGACTGGTGAGGCTAATCCCATGTTAGCGTTAGCATTAGCGGTGTCTTTTATCACAGTTTACCAAACTACCTCAGTGGGAGGTACAGTTTATCATAATCATAAAAGATCAACAACTACATCAACTTTTGGGAGCCTGGTTTCCAAACCACTTTAGCCAAAATGTCTAACCCCAACTTATAAGAAAAATAAAGTTTTATTATCGTACCACAAGACCAAACAAAGCTTTAAAACACCTAAAATTAGATATTTCTTTAAAATAACCTAAAATATTGTTCTTATTAACAAAATGAATTCTAAAAATAATAGAATAATCTTTTGTGGATTATTATTAAGAAGGCCATGTTATGCTTTTTCTCAGAAATTTGTATCTGTACTCCAAATCGGTGATGGGCAGTTGAGTAATTTAGCAGTTTAAATGTCTTTTTTGCCTGAATTTATTCAAGATTATTTTTTAAAAAATGTTTTTTTTCTGCCAACGAAGAAGAGATTGCTAATTTGCATATAGAATATATAATAGATATGAATGAAGGGCAAAACTCTGACCACTAGATGGCATTAAAGTGTTTCTAATATGATCTGTGATATTTATTACTGTATAATTGGGTCAAAAAATGCTAATTCTTCTGGCTACAATTTCTTATATTGAAAAAATGTCCCTACAGTCTTTTTTTTAAAGTAATTTTCATTAAACTCTTAAGTCTGTAAATGTATAAATACACCAGTACAGTGGTTTTCTAGTGCCAATAATTTAGAAACAAACATGGACTCTTTGTTAAAATATGCAGTGCATTATGATCAATCAGAAATTGCATGAAAACACAATTCCTGTATTATTCATCATGTGTGGTTTTAAATAAAGGTATCAACGCAAACATAAATATATCCGAGAGAAAACAAGCCTGTTGAAGTTCTCAGCTACCTTGGCTAACTTCCTCTTTAAGTTAAATAAATTATGAACTATTTTGTGAATGAAGCGAAGCTCAAATATCTAGCTGGAACATGTGATAGCAGCTCACCTGGAGAGCACCGGTGCCGATCCTGTTGGTCAAGAGGACCAAACTCCCAAAAGTTTGGCTTCATTCCACAGACAGGCACAGTCATCCGCTAACAAGCTATCATTTTCCCTGATTATCCTGACTTGCTTCCTCAAATTCTTGCGGAACATTTGGCAGAGTCGTAAAGATTGCACTATAGTTAATCTTTCTTGTGCTGTACCATGTGCTCTGTAAACACATTAAGCCCCGTAGTCACAGGGGGGCGCTGCCTACATACTGCTAATAACTACCGCTGGGGTGTGAATATAGGGAGACGTTTATGGGTTTGTTTTTCACAGCTCCGTGATTGCGGTTAAAAACGAGCGGACGGGGGGCGGGAGGCTGCCGAGATGGAGGGCGTGTTTATTGTGCCTCACACCACGGGCGGTCTGACATGAAAGCCTCTGGGCTCTCAGTTCGAGAAGAGCCGTCGTGAGGGGCAACCGTGCATGATGAAAGTATCGAGCTGTCGCCGGCCTTTTCCGAGCCCTGCTCCGGCGATCTGTGTAAACAAATGTATGATTGGTTTTTAGTCAACCTCGTAGTTAAAATGCGAATCTTAAAACTAATCCGACACCTTCGTTATTAACTCAATGTAAAGTTTCTCTCTCTGTTAGCTCCGCCAGTCCAGCCTTACAAAGCTCCATCTCATTTTTTTCTCTTATTTTTCTTTTTCTTTTTAGTCAGACCACTCGTTCTCATCCAGCTCCGAGTCGTCGTCGGATTCGCTGTACTCCACAGCGATGCGGCGTGACAGGATGGTGGCCACGTCGTTGCCGACAGGCTCCCGCTTGGCTTCCTGTTCCCTCTGCTCCTGAACCTTCCTCAGCTGGATGCCTGTGAGGGACAAAGGGAAGGGAGGAGCAGTGAGGTCTGATGAGAGCTTTGTCTCTAAATACTACTGAAAATATCTTTCATTTTATCAAACTGCAAGCATAAACTATTAAGGATTAAGGGTGTTTTCACACCTGATAGTCCTTGTTCAATTGGAAACCAAAGTTTAGCTGGTGCAGTTCTCTTTCACAGGCCATTGTATCAAACTATCCAAACCATTTGAAAAACCTGTTCACCTCCTTGCCTGTGGGGGCGCTGCACCAAGAACCATTGAAGGAAACAACATGAAAACCTCAGAAATTTACATTCTTTGCAAAATGTAACAAAAAATGGAGTTGCTTAAGATTTTAGCCTTTGTAGGATTTCCCTTTTGTCTTTGGCTAAAGACCATGAGTCAAGCAATAGACTTTTGCATTTTTTTGGTTGTATTTACCCGGAATGCCTTGTGCTATAGTCCCATTCCTGCTTTTGGAGCAGTCTCTGGTCTGCTTGGTGTTCAAACCTGGCGCCACAGATCACTTCAACCAATCAGAGACCGAGGTTTATGGTGGACCAGAGTTTGCTTATATGGTCAATTGTGCATTCATACCTCCCCAAACAAACTGGACGTTCTAGGCAAGCAAACTAGAGATTGATCAAAGTAGACTAAACAGGGCTGGTGTGAATGCACCAGGGAGACTGAGGTCAGGCATGTTTTTTTATTGACTGGATCTCTATAACCACTGTCCGCCTTTACCGGTCTACACACTAACAACTTCAAGAAAGTTGGTGTTTAGAAAATGTTAATGTCTTCCAATAAGCCATAATTACTTACTTATATTTTCAAATTTCCTGTCAACTTTAAACATTTTTTAACTCAAAAACACGGTATTGTCCTCTACCACCAGGGCTAGAAAGTTTTCTGGGAGAAAGCCTGAAAGATATTCGCCACACATGTAGAAATCCTGGCACTCGTACCTCTACGTATGGCGGCCAGCAGGTCGGAGCGTGCGTCGCTCATCGGGATCATCCCCAGCATGGTCGACTTCCTCGTCGAAGGTGCTGAATCCACGGCCGTCTGGCCGACAGCGGCGTGTGGCGGGGACGGGTGAGCCTGGTGTCCCAAGGGCACTCCGGGAGGTGGGGGCGGAGGGGCAGCCGGAGGTGCACCTGAAGGGGGGTGGGCGGGGGAAGGTACGTAGTTGGCCGGGGGAGGAGGAGGGGAGGGGGAGTAGTGGCAGGAGAGGGCAGAGGAGGTCGGCGGGATGGCGGAGGCGGCCGCAGAGGGCGGCGCTGTGGCTGAATCGAAGGCAGTCTGTGCGGATGGGATGGTTGGCGGGGGTGGGGGAGGAGCCGGGGGGATGTAATACTCTGGTATGGTGGAGGGCTGCCCACTGAAGAGGGAGAAAGAGGAAATACACATATATATGGATCAGTACTACTCAATCATCTTTACAGAAACATCTTTAGACATGACTGCATTTCTTTGCATGTGGAGCTGACAAGTGAGATCTAATCACCAAAGCTCGGTGTGAACAATCAGAGTCACGGCTTTCCCAAACTTCACCCTGAGTCATCGTCTCCTACGTGGACGACGACTTTGCAATTCCCATTCAAGACTTTTTATCCATTTCACAATGTTTGCAGGTATATTGTGAAAACTCGTACAAATCCACATAATTCACACATAAACGCTCCAAAAACATTCATGTCGCCTGCAGGAAACACGCCTACTAACTTCAGACTAACACATCGCACAGAACGCTATGTGAAATAGTTAGTTGAGAAGCGGAATAGGACGGCTCACTGCGAGCAAATGATGCAATTTTTGCCACGTGACTACGTCAATGAGATCCAATTTCGATGCTTTGGATGAAGTAGGGGAGAGCCTTTAGAGTTGTCCACTTGAAATTCAATCAGCAGGATGAATGTTAGTGCCAACCCCAGTAAGGACCACAGACTCCAATACAATCTCTAAGACTTCCACCTAGTTTCTTTGGACTGGAAAGAGAAACCGGTAGTCTGACCCTAGGGCACTAAATGCTGCAATCTCATAAAAAAAACAGAGATTCTTCAACGTAATGAAAGAAGATTCAAGCCTTGAAATCCTCAATGTTTGAACTAAATCAAAGCCACTGAACCATTTACACTGTAATATTCACCACGGTGTCACTTTGTCAAATTAGCAAGCCTACCCGTACCCAGCTCGGTATTCCTTAATCGACTGCTGCCTTGGCCCATTGACCGTTGGATCTCCGCCGGCCTGGACCCCGTGTCCCGATGGGGTCCTGCCGAGGGAAGCTGCGTGTCGACCCGGGGGTCCTGCCCCGGCGGCTCCAGGGGGCTGGTTGGCTGGCCTCAGGCCGCGATCGAGCGACTGTGTCTGGGCAGCAGCAAGGTGATCCCTGGCATGGTGGTCAGCGGGATGGGCAGCGCTTGGAGCCTGGGTAGTCGGGTGGTTGGGACTTGCCGGGTAGGAGTCGGACGCCATTGACCTATTGGGTTAAAATTGAGGAGGGGAGCTCGGTTTTATTCAAGCGTAGCCTAAAGTAATATCCTAATATTGAGATCAATGGAAAATACAATTTTTAATCAACGACCTGAGCCTGGATTCCATTTTAGTTGATTTCCATTTGCTTTAACATTTTAATGTTTGGCTGTTTGTACTTCTACCAAACTGTGATGCTCTGATTAGTATATTTGAAAAGAAAAAATACAACACTGGGTCTCACTTACAGTCTCCATAAGAGGGCAGCACACAACTTCTAATGACACAGGTAGAAGGCATTTCAGAGTGCCTTGAAATTATTGGTGGATGTTTATCAATTATTGAAAAATTCTTATCATGATAAGAATTTTGACTTATAGATGTGACAATAAAATCCAATTAACGATGTTTAAAACACCCCACATCTGTCCTTATTGTCAGGATTGATAGCTTCCATCAACTGATCACCACCATAATGTTTCAACTTGGTTATATGTGTTCAAGATGATGGGAAATTGACTAAAAAGTTAAATTTTGCCTTCTTCCACACATTTTCTGTCCTCAACATGTCTTCTGACAAAAAGGTTAGGATTTTACTTTGCGTTATCGGAGTAAAGGGGGTCTGAATACTTGCAACAATGTATCATTTCCCCCCACTTCAGAGTTACATGCTGCTTTGTGATGGTCTAATACAGTGGTTCCCAAACTCTTTCTTCTGCGCCCCCCCAGTGGTTTCCAAACATTTTCTGGCCCCCCACCTATGGATTACAAATGGCTGTCTGGTTGAAACGACGCGTGTGACGGGGGGGAGGGGTCGACTTTTTGGGGGGCAAAATGAATGTACGTAGCTGAAAATAGACACCAACGTCGGTAGCCTAAAAGGTACTTGTTAAGCTTAAGGTTCTGTATTGATATTAGCTAGTCATCTTTTAGCTAACATTACCTGCATCCAACAGCTTTACTCAACTCGGTCGGTTAGTTTGGAGGGAAAAACTGTGAAAAGTTCTTTGCGTTTTGCTGGTTTGCTGCCGTGATTCTAACACAAACCTACGTAGCTCTGCACAGCAGCAGCAGGTCTCCTTCACAGGTGTAAACCCAGCGCGAGCGTCTTAGCGCTCATGTTGCGTTTAAAGGCGGCTCGGAAAAACAGGTTACAACATGTTAACAACGGATTAAACAGTTTTAACTGCTGATAAAAGTGACGGAGGACACAAATATGGGAAGTGTGGAAGCCTCTACTGTATCACATTGACATAGGAATAACAGAGAGTTGGCCACTCTAAGGTAAAAACCCAGCGCATACAGTGTTCATGTTTTGTTTTATTTTTCATCCAGACGGCTTCCCGCGCCCCCCTGCAATGACACGGCGCCCCCCCTAGGGGCGCGCCCCACAGTTTGGGAACCTCTGGTCTAATACATTGCAATTTCTGTCTGTAACATAGCAAAAAAATAAAAATAGGTTCAACGGGTATTAACATGTCTTCAAGAAACTGTAAGCCTCTACATTTTGCTCGTCTTTAAATGTGTTGCTGTGTCTTAATGCAATTCCAATCCGAACATTTCCAACGGGACACATTTGAACAAATATGGTCAAATGAATTTGTGCTTGCCTCGTCTGGGATAAACAAAAACAAACTGATGTGTTAGAAAGGTACAACTGAAGTGGTGTGGGGTTAGCTGTGGTTAGCATGTACCTGCTATCTGGGGAGAGGGACCCTTCAGACGACATGCCGTGGTAAGGGGAGGGGGTGAGCCTGGCATCGGGTCGAAATTCTTTATCGTAGGCCAGAACGTTCCATTCCTGACGCCTGTTACGAGCCTTACGCACCTGCGGGACGAAACAACAGGAAAGAAAAATACAACGGGTAAAATCTATGCTTTCTTCTTTCTTTCTTTTAGTAAAAGATAAAAGACTACTGAACATACTCTTTTTTTAGTCTGTCTATTTTTTTAAACAAAGAATTACCATAAGTTCCCCAACCTAATAACCAACTGAGTAATTGTTGAAAGAAACAAAAACAAACAAAAAAAACCCTCAGAGATTAAATACATGTTAATGTATTTTATGACAATAAGTCTCACAAAATTAGCTTTTGCAATAACTTTACAACCTCATCATTGAAATGGGTCAATGTGTGGGCTTTGCAGGACTGCAGCATCTCAAAAAAGACTCAGGAAAAGGTCTTCTTCCAGGAAAATGACTAACTAATGTAACTTTTATTTAAAAAAATGTGTTTTTTTAATTTTATTAAAACTGTTACCATGATATGAAACAAAAAATCTGTGAAAACAAATCGAGCTTCTCCACCTCCTCCCTGAGCTACTTTAGCAATCTGCTAAAATGTACCACTCTCGATCAAAAACAACCAATTATAGCCAGGAGCCGGGTCTTATTGCTGTCAATTGACCTTGTGTACGTGTTGCTCAATATGCTAATAAACACCTACTCACCGTCACTGGTTGCCATGATATCTAACATTAGTATTCTTAACATGCTCTGATACTGGGAAGTATCTACAGAGTAGCAGAGAGCAAGTGGGGGAGGCAAGAGTAGGGAATGAACGGTGTGTACACGAGCATGATTGACAGTGCTAAGACTCTCCTCCTGGCTCTGATTGGTTGCTTCTTGTTAGCACTGAGAGAAGGCAGAGAAACTAGATTTTTTTTTCACAGATTATCTGTCTCATACTATGTCATCACGACATAGCGGTAGCATATGTTAAAATTTTATTTTTTATAGATGTTAGATACTGAATCTTTAAATGTATCAAGAGCAAGCGGTTACCAACCTTCTTCACCTCTCTGCTTGGGTCTTCCACCTGCCGTTGCTGCTCCTGTGGAGGATACACAGACAGACAAACAGGAGTGGAAAGGACTTCAGTCATTGGCTACTGGCTTTTCGTCTGCAGAAGGAAAGTGATCTGGACCCCTTTTTACCATCACACTGAACCAAACACACACACACACACACACACACATTCACTGGTCTACTCACTACCCAGTTCACTACTGTGAAACACAGACTAGCACACGGCGGACGACGGAGCCAAAAATGGGTGGGAACACAACAAACCAACCAAAACCAAACACAGGAGGTCAGAGAGAGAGAGGGGTGAGGTGGCGAGATAAGGTGACGGTATACACACGGACACAGACGGGAGTTCACACGTGTGTGTGTGTAGATTTAATTTTTTCATACAGTGAGGACTTTGTTTTAGTGCCGTTTCTAAATTACAAGGTGTATGTAAGACTTCCTTATTCAGAGGTGAGTGTATAATGTGTTTTAATGGAGTGTGAGGGCAGGAAGTGAGGGGCGGGAAGGGAGTGGTGGTGGTAGGGGGAGTTAGGGGTCTGGGTCGCCTTACAGAGATGGACAGGGGGCTCCTGGGTGGGGCCTGTCTGGAGTGGGGCCTGTCGGGGTGGGCCGGACAGCTCTATGGAAACATGGGAGAAAGACAAGCTGGTGCATTAGACTGAGCAGAGGAAGAGGAAAGAGGAAGGGGCTGCGCATCTTCCAAGGCCAGCTGGCTATAGATGACAGAGAGAAAGGAAGGAGGAGGTGCTGAGGGAATAAAGTAGAGCGATATCTCAGGCAGCCTGCTGCAGCTTTTTCCCTCCTCTTACACCTGTTGTTTTTTCTTAAGTGAATGCTTGATGTAAGGTTCAAAATTTGATAAATGAGTACATTTAGAAGGGAGGGAACAGAAAAAATATGACATAAGCATTAAATTCAACACAAATATTGACAAAAAGCAGCAAATGCATACAGCAGCAGCTGTTCTGGGATCTGAATGGAAGGATTTCTTTTTTTGTTTGACTAAATCAAAGTAAGATACTATCAAAAATCAGCTGTGAAAAGGCTTCAATCAACAAGTCTATACAACTTCTTCCAATTCACTAGAAGTAGCTCATAATTAATTCAGTTTTTTATTATTTATTTCCAGTTTTCAAAACAATGAATGACAGATTGAAATAATTATTTTGCAGGTCATTTATTTATTGTAATTTGGCACTCTTCTGTTTTTATACAAAACAGCCTTTTAATTGAGTGTGCTTGAAGGTGAGTTGTGTGATTGGAAACCAACATATTTGAATCAACTCTACCAATTCTGCCAAGTAAAGTACTTTCATACAAAGGCAGATACATGTCTAATGGTTGTTGATGGCTAGAAAAAGCATGTAATTTAGGTGCAGCTTGCTAACTACAATAATCTGAATAATAATCAGTGATCATATATATTTGAGCCTCTATGTAAAATTTTTAACCTGTGGTGAGCAAATCTACATTAAATTTGAACTTGAGCATGTACTTATTTTTTTAAAGCTAATTGAAGTTTTTTGTATAACACATAGGAATAACAGCTTATAATAAACCATCAAGATATAATAATACATTTCCTCTTGTCTCAATTTCAGTGACTATCAGCAGTTATTTAAGTTTTGAAATCTCTGATTACATCTTGTCACCAAGTATCCCCCAGCTGCTGCTGCATTCAACAGAGCAAAGCTAAATGGTGAAAACATTAAGATAGGAAACCATCAACTTAAATAACAAAAGAACATGACACAAGTCGGCAAAATAGAACAGATAAGCAAATTAAAGCAGAGGATGACTTTATTTCTTGTAACTTTTCTAAAACACACTCTCCTCCAGCTCCACACTGACACACCAGCTGTACGTTCACAACAAAAATACAGCTTCACATGCAGATGCACTCCCCATGGAAACGGATGCCTACCTTCTGCCGCCTCTTTTCTTTGCGTTTGTCCTCAGTGGCCTGCAGCATTTTCTCCTTCCACAGGTTGAAGAAGTAGGAGGGATCAGTGTAGAACTTCAGCGCATCCTTCTTGTCATCCCTTGTAGAGGTAAATAGAGGAGCAGGGGCAAAAAAGTGAGCAACAAATAAGAAAGAAAAGAGAGCAGACACATCATTTGCTGGAATTAGGCCGACTCCATATGTAACCCACCTATAGGGGCTGAGGATATTCAGCGGCGGGGGCTTGTCACAGCGGTGGTACATTTCCACCACGGGGTTGGGCACAGAGGTCCTGGACACCACCTGCTGGTCTTGAATGGTACTGCTCTTAAATGCTTTTCTCATGTTGATGTCTTGGAGGGAGACTGAAAGACCAGAGAATGTTTCAACTTTGCTGTTTTGAGAAGTTCTGCACAGAAATACTTTTTTATGTCTTAAAGGTGGAATAGATTAGCAGCTAAATCCTGCTAAAACACTACTGTCTGGTCATCTGACCCTTGCTTTCAAATTTTACAGGCAAATTTTTTTTATGGTTTTAGAATTGTCTGACAACCCTGATAACTACTTATCAGGGTTCTCCACTCAGTGGCATGTGACTATTACTGATGAAACTTGTTTTAATAAAATCCAAGATAAACAAGTGGCCACAAAAGACCTTGTATACTCTTTCTAAGTATGATCAGTTATCTACTTCAAAGACTGTAACTTTACCTTCAACCCACACTAGGAATTGACTTTCTTTACACTGTCATAAACAAATACAACTTTTTAAAATACATTTGATCTTTTACGGCTGAAAATATAATGGTCTGATTGGAATTTTGATATCGCACAACTGGAAAAAGATTATGTATAAATTTTTTACAAATTAAAATTTTCAAGTGCGGCAGCATGCATTCAGTAATCTGAGACAATATCTTGTGGAACCATCAACAAAATTTGTAAGATTTTTTTTTTTACTTTATTGCAATCAAACAGTCAAACAAGGTGAAGAGTTTTTGGAAGATCAACTTTTTAGGTCTTGCCACAAGTTCTCAGTTTGATTTAGGTCTGGAATCATGGCTATTCTCACATTCATACAAGACAGGATCCTAAAGAGGCATCATAAACTCAAAGACAGAGAGATGCATAATAACAGAAGCATCTGCACTGTGTTGTTTGTGTACGCCACAGAAGCAGAAATAGCAATGATGTGTGTTTGTGCATGTGTGTTTATGTGAAAGCATGCGTAAAATAAAATTTTTGACATATTTTTTGTGGTTACCAGATGTAAGAAAAAGTGTGTCCCCATAAGCATACTAAAAGTCCTACTGGTATCACAAACAACAAATACGCGTATGCGTGTGTGTGTGCGTATCATTCCTTTAATACTGTAAGAGGTTTAACACAAAACTATCTAGCATCTTCCATATGACAGAACACACAGTCACACACATGGGTGGGATCAGCTGACACCAACCCAGCGTATAATAAGGTTAAGCCACAAACGGTGTAACATATGTCCCTGTCAGTGATTTACTGAATGATCATTTATGTGTACAGATGCTGACAGAACAGTTAGCCTCTGACTGCAGTGACTTGCTCCTTAAAAACTAAAAGGCAAAGGGTTGTTTGATTCATATGTAAGCTTGCAGTGAAAGCACCGTACCGTCTGAACAGTGTTTGATCATTGCCTCCTAAGCCTCTGTCCCTGTGGCCAAATGAATAATCCACTGCAGTAAAAGCCAATGAAACTTTGATTCAGACTCATCTTCAAAGAGACTTTTTACTCTTCCAGCAAACTTATTTTATTCCTCACTGTGTACTCTCTTTTTCACCATCCCTCTACGTTCTGCAGGATGTTCCTTTTAGCACATCCTTGCAAATTGTCTAAATTCAGTTGATAACCATGAGATAAAAAAAAGTGTGAGGGCCTCTGTAGAGGTCTAGAATCTACATAAGTGTTTTGCCAATCTTCTGAAAATTTACATTGCTGTAGGTGAAACAGAAGAATGTGTTACAGATTTTTTTTTTTTACATTTTCTGAGTCAGTAAAAAATATCTGGGGTTTGCAGTTCACAAAAGGACTTCTATTTTGCTGGTTCACACAATGTTTTATTCTGTTACATAAAAAATTTTAAAATGGTTATTTATCGTTTCTTTGAGATTGCTCTAGAGCTCTTTTAGCCTGCTTTGTGTCAGACAGGTCTGATTAGGTGATTCTTGATTCTACAGGTCTAAATGTGTCTAGGAGAATTCAATTCTGTTGCTTTTAGTCCTTTATTTTAACTGTTTTCTGTTTATCAGAAATATTCAACTGTGCAAAATAAAGCAAAACAGATAATGTTTTAAATTGAATACTTTTTAATGCCTATTAAATTAGCTGGTCACTGTTGAATATAAAAAAATAAATACATTTTAAATTGTTCTGAATTACTTTGAGGTAGTTTTTTTGTAGATTTTATTTTTTTCATTTTGTCGTCTTACTACTCCAAAAAAAGGTAAGACACAAGATGATTAACAAGAAGATTAGCATAAATCTTTCAAATTTTTCTTTTTCAGTAGCATTTTTATTACTGTTTGCCTGCCTTGTGAAAGAGCGCACAAGCACACCTTGCTAGTTTAATAAAATCTGCTCGACCAGTCTCCACATTTTCAGAAACAGAAATTGATGCCTTTTTTTTAAGCATTTGAAATAAAATACAAATTAATCTAAAGCATTATGCCTTTTAAAGGCGTGCCAATAACTGAGGGAGGTACTGTATGTGAACAGACAGTGGGCAAAACATTTGTTTCTCAATACATGTCATAAATATTTTCAATAATACTAAGGTGATAAAGCTCGTGGGTTTGTATTACTATCTTAGGGTACAATAATTTGATGAATCAGTTGTTCCTTCTATGGTTTAAACCTGACACCATCTACAATGGCCTAGTTAAAGTGAACATGACATAATAGTTTTACTTATTACATAACAGAGAGACATGTCAAGTGTTTTTGCCTTTTCTTGACTAAGCACCATTCTCTTATTCTTCTTTTCTTACAAGATACTCAGATTTCTCCTTACCAAATATTCTAACTTTACAATATATATTCTCCTTCCTTATTTCTCTTTATGATATTTTTTCTCTTTTTTCCCCATTTCAGATACCCCTCCTTCCTCCTTGACTAGAGAGAAGCCATCAGTGTCGCCATTTTACAAATAAGATGGAGAGACTGAAATAGAGAAACGAAATGAAGGACAGGAGGAAATGACTGAGCAGAAGTAGTAAAAGACAAAAAAGTGAAAGGTTTGTGAATCATGACTTCTGTAATGGAGAACTAAAAAAATTAGTATCAAGAGGACAGAGGAATGGATTGCAAGTGGGAGGACAAGGAAGCGAGGAGATGAAAAACTGAGCAGGTGAGGAGGAGGAGGAGGTGGAAGAGAAAGAATGGGAGAGCGATGAAAGGGTATGACGAAAGACTGCTGAGGTTTTTCTTTTCATCTCCGTCTGCGCTGCTGTGACGCTGGGTATCTGAGGCTGCTGTGCTGCAGAATGACTCGGCAGAACCAGGCAAGGATGGAAAAAAGAGAGAGGAGAGGGATAGAGACAGAAAAGAGGATCATGAAAATGAAATAGATGGGGAAAATGAAAACTAAACATGGGGAGAAGAGGATGGAAAGAAAAGGACAGTGGGATAAAAGAGAAGAAACCTGAGCTAAAAAGATAGGAGGCATGAACACATGTGGCTTCTTTCAGTCTCATCAAAAAGATTAAAGACAACAGAACACGGGATTTAACTAAGCTACAAATCTGTTGATCTTCTAAACTCTGGAAACGGCCACAAAAAACTGATTCACCGAATTCTTGCACTTATCTGCAGTCTGAATGATCATTTTAAAGTTTTAAACAAGTAGAATAATGAGTGTGCAATGACAGTTTTTAACAAAAGGTTCAAATCCTGGCCTGGGCTCTGTCTAAATTGCCTTCAGTTATGTATGTGTGTGTGTGTGTGTGTGTGTGTGTGTGTGTGTGTGTGTGTGTGTGTGTGTGTGTGTGTGTGTGTGTGTGTGTGTGTGTGCGCGTGCATGTGTGTGTATGGTTGTTTGTCCAGTGGGCCTCTGTAGGTGCCTTTCCATTGACCATATAATTGCTCAATTTTACACAAAGAAAATAAATTTGCTTAATGAAAACAAGTCGATCTTCAAAAAACACTCTGTTTGATGAACCGCTTTGGTGTTGGATGAGGTGTTTTTATGGAAAATTAGTTTATTTTAATAAACTGCAATGGAAACACTTTTGTTCACATCACAAACGGATGTTGTCGCTGGTGCAAACCACGAAGAAGACAACAGGAAGGAGTTTGAGGATCATTGCGCAGAATGATTTTTAATGACTTATCACATGAACAAACTTGATCACGTGATTTTATTTGGGTTTCTTATTTAATGGAAACGCCGCAATTGCAAAGTTGTGTTTTTTCGACATTAACTGAATATCAACAAATTTTTGCGCACATTTGTAATGGAAACGCAGTTTGTGTTTGACCTCTGATGGACTAATCCGTTGTGCTTCTCGACCAACAACCACCACAGATGAGCAGAATTAGGTAACTGTAAATGTCACAGGTTGTTTTCCAGACTTTAGGGTTTGGCAGAAAGCTAGAACATATAAATCGTACAAAATGTACCTACAAAGAGAATAAATCAAACATGCGAAAATTAAATTTGAATAACTACATTCATATAACTGACTATTGGAGACAATTTGAAGCTAAATGGCTGAGAGTCTAATAACCAACCAGAAGCTCTACTTATGCACACAAACACAGCTAAAGAGTAAGGTTCATCTTAGCGGTGAGTTCACTCCAGCACTCCTGGGATATGCAGACACACAGACATCATATGAGAAGGAAGCATAATGTAGACAAATGTAATAAAAAACAGGACAGATTGTTTACATGCACTGAGCAGACATGTACTTTTTGTGATACTCCCCAAGGGACAAGACGGAACGCCAAACCGTAGCATCTGAGAATTACTCTGGCAAATAAACATTCTCCTTACATCAAACTACCTACTTTGACTTTTTATGTGAGTAGAGAACGATATGTATAGATTTTATGGTCATTAGTGTGAGTTTTACAGTGTCTAAGTAAAACATGTATGCAAACTTTATGACATGCTAATCTTGTGACACCAACAGTCCAGAAGCTTCTGGGCTTAATATGGATCATATTCATGTCAAAAATCATGTGTGTGATCCTAACATCGAACTCCTCGCCATCAGAATGTGCCCTTACCATCTCCCAACGGAATTTACCAACATTTTTGCCATCACCATTTACATTCCCCTTCCGGTAAAGCCAATGTTGCCTGTGACGTCATTAATAAATTATTATTATTACCTATTTTTAATTTTTGTTGTGTGCTATGCTGGGACAAACCAAAGTGCCCCACCATTCAAGAAAATATTATCATCTCATCTTAAAAGTCAAGGAGTATGAATTCTTCTGTACTGTATATGATAATGTAAGAGCTCTTTTATCCATGAAGCATTGCTGTAAGACTAGTTAGAGGACAAAGCACAAGCACACATGTACCTATAGACAAAGAAAAGACATTTAAAGCATAAAATGCAAATCACAATACACCAACACTCACATTAACACACACACGCACGCACGCACGCACGCACGCACACACACACACACACACACACACACACACACACACACACACACGCACACACACACGCACACACACACACACACACACACACACACACACACACACAGGTATAGAAACAATCCCTTTGTTCAAAACAACACACAAAAGATGAATCACAGACATACACACATGGCTGCTTGGATGTATTTCTGTGGAAGAATGACCTTTCCAGAGTCAGACACACACACGCACACGCACACACACACGCATACCTTCCTCCACAGTGGAGTCGAGCTGAGTGACTTTCACAGCCAGCTGGTCCACTCTCTCCTGCAGGCTGCTCATCCTCAGGTAGAAGCTGTTGGCTTCGTTGAACAGTTCTCCAAAAATGTCCTCAGCATGGCGACCTAGGCAGCAGCGAAGACCCAGGTGTGGTCAGATTTGATTTGTGTTGTTCACATCCTTCAAACGTCAACAGCTTTTGATCAGTCCCCCCACTCACCAGAACTGCAGCGTCTACAGACACACATCTGTCATAAAATATTTAAAAGCAAATGCTGTTCCATCTCGACAGACGAACTGCACAAGGACTTCTGTTAAATAGCATTCTGTTGTAGACAATTCCAACAGTGTAGAAACACAACGCTGGCCGCCCTTGTTTAGTTCTGGTCTTGAAAAGATGGAGGCCTGTATAGACATCTTTAGTGTAATCCAAACTAGAAGCATGCAGATGTTTTGTTTGTCCTGTTTTGACAGGAAACCATTTATTCTTGGCAGGACTTTGAGGTGGTAAAAGATCGTGTTAGTAAGACTTTCCGATATAAAATAAAAGTGGCACAAGTATGGGGCCCTGAGGAACCCCATGTGTTATTTCTGTTTGCTCAGACTCAGAATTTCCACAAATTTGGCCAAATAAGATCTGACCCGATGTGGCACAATCCTGCCAAGTTTTTAAGTTTGCTAACCAAATTATTAACTGTGTTGACAGCAGCAATTAGACCTAACAATCCCAACTCACAGGTTTTAAAACCAGCAACCCTGAGACGGATCTCATTTGAAGTTTCACCAGTAGTCTCACAGTAAGATGGAAAATAGTTTCAAAAGAAGCAAAAAAAAAGAAAGAAAAAGAAATACATTCATTGATTATCTACTTTTTCAATTTACTTATCTGAAAATGCAAAAGAATATTAAAAGAAACAAAGAAGAAAAGCCTGTCGTCTGTCTCTGCAGGGAAGGCTGCATCCTGCTGTGAATCTCGTCAGACTGGAAACTAAAAAAACCTTAATACCTCCATAAAACCATGACAGGAAGAGAGAGAGAGAGATGCAAATGCAAACTAAACCAGATTGCAATGCGCAAACAGACATCTATTCCTCCCTTCTATTTTTTTCTGTCCCCACCACTCAATTTACGTCTGACAGACGCAGCAGAGGCAGCGCCTTTAGTCACCCGGAATGAGATGTCACAGATTTAATTTAGCACATAACTGTTAAACACATTTAGATAGCTATTTTGCCCTGCATATATCAACTGAGTCATTTGGGTGGAGATTAATATTCACAAGACGTTTTGTCCTTGCTAGTAAATGAACTATTCACATTTGCAATGAGTTGTTTAAAGTGAGATATTTCAAAAGAGAATAAGTACAGCAGCAGACTAGAAACTGCGCTTCATGGCTTTATTAACCAAAGGTCTAATTGACTGGAAGCATCTTTGCTGTTGAAATTTATGCAGAGCAATTGAAACTAAGCTGTTTTTTTATGTGTAGAAACACAATAAATCTGAGAAATGTATGTCAAAAGCCCTAAAATAAATTGTCCTTAGCTTTGAAAAAGTCACATAAAATGTTACTAAAAATAGTAGATGACCAAGTAAATGATTGGTTATTGGTTATTGTAAGTGAGGATTACTTTCTACTGGAGATTAGAAGAAAAACTATAAAAACTTGTGTAAATATTACTCACTCAGGCTACCCAGCTGTTTGATGATGGCTGCCAGTGTGCTGTTGGTGACACACTCCAGTTCACTGGTCACCCCATCTGGCAGCGCCCCGCGGCACAAGTGCCGGGGTTCAATATTTCTCTTCACCAGCGGCATGTTGCTCTACACCTGCAGAAACAACAAAAAAAGAACTGAAAACACCATATTTAACTTTCAACTTCGCTGATTTATGGTTACGATCCGTTTCCTTAAACTCTGAGCTTTCGTACCTCCCAGTGAACAGTTTCTGAATATCCAAAGAGTAAGATGGATGCAAATATACCAACATTTCTGGGAAATAATAAGGATGGGGGTGGGAGGGGAGGAAATGACTTGATGTTGATTTGAGGCCGATGGAAACGGAGGTGTCATGTCCACCGTGGGGCGCAGTCACTCATCGTGCTGTCTAATGCCAGAGCTCCTCGCGTGAGCCAGAAAATAAATGAGCCAGAAAGAATTTTATAAATGGTGCAAATGAGCTTGAAACTGGGCAGAGAGACCGGAAGGGTCCTGACAGGGAGACAGAGAAACTAGACGAGGCAGGATGAGTAAGGATCAGGGGTGCTACTAGAAATAAAGCTTCTCTGGGGCCCAAAACCACCAAACTGCCAGGACTGAAATTAATCTTTGAACCTTAAAAACCCTAAGATGAACTTCCCAGCTAAAAAAAACCAAAAACCTTCTGGTTTATCTTAAAATATATTTAAATGTCATCCAAATGTTTTTATTTCAATAATCTGATTCAAACAGTCAACCATATTCACTGCAAAAACACAAAATCAAATGGTAGTTTGTAGTGGAAATATCTTAGAACTCTTGAAATAAGAAAAACTAACTGATGAGTGACTTTTAAGAACGATATAAAAGCTTGTTTTATGTCAATAATTCTTTAATATTGATTGTTATTGTAATATTGTTTTTTACTGATAAGACATTTTCTCCATGTAAAAGTGAAACAATTTGCCAGTACTTTTTACATAAATTTTAAGAAATTATTGACTTAAACAGGCTCCTGTATCTTGCTGCAAATTTACATGTGAATTATTTTAGTCTTTTTTTTAATATGCTAAGATATTTGCACTAAAAAATATACAAAAACACTTGGCTTTAACAAACATGCAAAAACCTTTTTTTTAAATTAAAGTTACATATTGCAGCTTTAAGAATGATACAATGAGAATCTTAGCCTCGCCCCATCTGTTTTCATGTATTGATAAAAATCAAAATTAATGCCCCCTACTGGCCTGGAGTAGTTGTTTCAGGGCTTTGAGACATTTGAGAAGTCCCTTCTGTCTATTTTAATGGGTATGAAACACCTACTAAAAACTAGAATACAGTGTTGTAAAAACACAAGCAACACGGGAATCGATTCTCTTATCAAGAGAAGAAGTGTTTGTTTCTGCATATTCAATCAATAACGTGTTTGTTTACTCTGAAATATTTGCGATGAACAGGGGCAAACAGACGTTTGTAGTGAGTTTTCCAGTAGTAACCAGATCTGTTTGAAGCATTCCCCCGCTCGTTCCTCCCTCTAACAGCTTCTGACATTTAATTATATTAACTACTTCAGATGATGCTGCGGCTTCTTAAGTACGCTGTTGAGCTTCCCTCTGTGCACGCGCCTATGCTTGCGCAGCAGCCAATGTCTTCCCCCCCTTCCTCCAGCTGCTGTAAATAATCTAAGAAGCTCGCTGGTTAATAATACATAAAAACTCCCCATCATCCTCCTTCCCCGCTCCGATGGGTGCTGCTCGTCTCGTCTGTCGGGTGGGTCCCCCAGTCGTCTTTTTAGCTGGCTCCTGCGCTCGTTTTCGATCCAAATATGTTGTACTTCCTCGCTTGGTTTCATCAATAAATCAGTAGGGGGCGAATACCTTATACTCCAACTCCCGAGCGTCCAACAAAGACTGGGGTTTCCCCCCCCCTCCCCTGTTTCCATGTCTGTCTGAGAATCTGCGGTTTCTTCCTCGGTCATAAACGCTTCAGACACACGAAGCGACTCTGTTTTGAACCTCGGGCGCTTACGTCTCCTTTATGAACACTTTCAGGTCAGCTGCAAGGCAAACTGACATGGTTCTAGTCGGCTATGCTTCAACAAGAGAACGGGTAAACAGAGAAACAACTCCTAACAGGTTCACCTTCTTCTGAGGATTCCTCTTTAAATAGAAATATATTCCCGCTCACAAACAGTTGCTTCAAAGGAATGTCAAGAATACAATAGCAACTTGGTTGCCTTTGTTCAGGCAGAAAATTTTAAGCTTGTCTTTCCCTGATGTTCTTAGGAGGTTCTCCTCACTTTCACATTTCCTTTTTCATATAAAACTAAATTATTTAACTATTTTTCCAGCTGAATAATAATAAAAATATATATATATTTAAAAAGTGTACAAAAATGCAAGTTTTTGGTGCAAATCTGTTATTCAAAATGTGAAGTGTTGTTTTGATGTAAACAAACGTATCATTGGTTTGTCCTATCAAGGTGAAATTCATATCAACACTAAATTTAAACTCAGGCTGTCAACATTTGCAATTTATCCAAAAAGTTCAACGGCACGTCTGTCTGCTCACTTCCTGTCAGATTCCTGTCAAATAAAGTTCAGCAACAAAAAGACAAAAAAAGATGTGACAACAAACATTTGGATAAAACCAAGGTAGCATGTAGCCTAACATTCTCTTAAGCAGTTTTTGAAAATGTGCAGTTTTACATTTCAGGCCTACACAAAGTTAATTGTGATTAATCAAATGGCGAGAGTGTGATTAATCTGATTACATATTTTAATCGATTGACGGCGCTAATTTTAACTACAACCATGTTTACCAAAGACTGATTAACATTGGAACTCACAACACTCCAGTCTCTGTGATTCCTTAAGTTTAACTATATTAAACTTTACATAGGCTTTGCAGGCATCAGACTTTTCTGGCATCATCAGCAGTATCAGATTTGAAAACTGAAAAAAACAATAAAAAATTTGTGACCTTTAGCATTTTGAGCACTGCCTTTAGTGTCCGATGTGAGCATCTGAAAATCAAAAATACATAATTCATATAGCACATATATCATTATTAACCAAAGAATCTTTTGAAAGCGAACAACACTAAAGAACACAAGCTTAAATGTTAAAATATTTAGGTCCAAACATCATAAATGTAAAGAAGAAAACAGACGGTAGACGGAAGAGGAAAAGCACCCTGAGTACGCTGTGGAGCCACGGGAGTGTTGTCATGCCAACACACTGAGGAATCTGCTCTTCAGATCAAAAGTGGAACTGGCTGTGCCACTGAAAATAGTATGAAAGAAAGACTGCACAAAGAGGACACGGAAAAAACGAGAGAAGGGAAGCAAAATAGAAATTAAAAAGAGGGAGGAAAAGATGCCAAGAGATGAAAACTAAAAGTGGAAACTTTGGTACGCCGGCCTGTGGATGATTCATCGCACCGTGACACCCGGGCTTCCGAGAGGAGCAAAGGAAACGACTCCTAAAAGGTCAGGTCAGATCAGATCAAGAAATTTGTGGCAAAATGAAACTCTTTAGAGATGTACAAGTGAAAGTGACCTGTCAGAAAATGTTAGTTAGCATTGTTGTTTCCTCACATGGTGACAATTTTCTGTTTCCATGGGCAACAGTGAAGCTGTACAGACTAAATGAACAGTCCCAGGGTTATAACCTAAGGTTAACAGGGAGATAGTAAGTGGTAAACATGAATCGACAAGGTTATCTTAGCCTGAGTGACTGCTTTTTCCCCCAAAGCATTGTTAAATACCCTGCTTTATCATTTGTGGATATGACAACAGTGCATACGACAACGGTGCATACAATATCATTCAACCATCAGACAAGTCAGGCTATGACTGAATTTTGTAACACATTTGTTGAAGAAGATCCACTCACTTCAGCATGCTGAACGCTTGAAATAGTCAAGACCTGAGTTATGTTACAAATAGTTTGATCCTCGAATAAGGACAAAAAATTCAACAAGAAAGTGACATGATGGTTAAAGTAACCAAAACATCCTGTAAAGTTCACAGACGCAACAGGACACTGAATTTTACACCACTGATCCCAACATCCACTTACTATTCGAACAAGTAATGCATAAAGGAAGTTTTTAAATAATTATTAACCATTAAATTCAATGAAATCCTATAATTTGTGTGATTATTTATCTCTGTAGTTCATCAAAATATTAGAGTACCAAGAAACATATAATGACACGCATTGGTTATTTAAATAGATATCAGATATTTTGTTTATTGGTAAAAAAAAAAAAGTGGAAGTAGAAATGTATGAAATGTGAAAACAAGGGCAATTAATCATGCACCACTTTCAAATACCCCCCCCCCCCCCAAAATCAACAGTAGGACTCCAATTCCTGTCAAAAGCAAGATAAATTTTCAAAGTATGGATCCAGCCACGTCTTAAAGCAATCAACACAAACTGTTACACGTATCACTTAAACACTAAATGAAAAACATAAAAACAAAAACTAAAATGTGCTTCTCGCATTCATGATTGCTGCCACCGCTCTTAGCACAGCCTGTTCATGTGTTCATGTTATCTGTGAAGGCTGAGGGATGGAGTGGCAGATGATCTGAGATGGGTGTTGGGTTGGGGTGTGTGTGGGGTGGTGGGGCTGTGTGTACAGATTTGCTACGAACATAAAGAGGAAGGATCTTTAAAACCACATGAAATTTCTGTCAATGTTATGACAATCGATTACATAAGGCAGGAACATTTTGTACCCACCTAAAATTTGACATTATATACAGAAATATAAATTAAAATACGTAGGAAACCATTCAGAAGGAAGTTCCTGATCCATAGCTTCTTCTCAGTGTTTCAGTGTCTGTGGTTGTAATTACAGATGAGACTTTATCCGTCTGATCCAAAGCTGATTGGATCCTGTTTTAAAGACCTGTAGGGAGGTTATAAAAGACCCCAAGCTTCCACGCTCACCTCTGACCCCTCACTCCAGACTGGTTCACGCACCCAGACATCTCAACAGGGGGTAAATTAACCCATTCTGTTACCTCTTTCCACCGAGGCTGTAGATATTTTTAGCCTTTAGCATAAAGCAATATTGAGTGTTACTTTAATTTTACAAGCGTGTAGATGGACAACGAGACAGGAGAAAACCTTACTGACTTTAATTACTCCTCCTTCTGTTCAGGAATATGGACTTGAGCCCAAGCTAATGACCAAGTACACACTCACAAACAAACACGTCTTCACCGAGCCACTTAATCGGCCTCAACCTGTGATCCAACCTGTCACATCCCCCCACCCCCCTCGGCTCTGCAGGACTTACCCAAATAACCACAGCTAATTAGATTTGTGCAGTAACTACTTCAAATAAGGAGCTCTGCCTCTATATATTGGTGTAATTAAATGATGCACTGCATGACTTATCAATTGGGATTCATTTTTAAAGTGAAAGTGACAAAAAAATAAATACATTTCCCCACTGTAAAATGTTCATTCGCAGTACATTTTCCATGTTACATAAGCCTGTTGCAATATGCAAAACAATCTATTAATCTCACGATAAATTAAAATGAGCACAATAATTTCCATTTGCATAATTTATCGTGTTTCTCTCTTTCTACCAAAAACTGGATGACAAAAGTCTTCAGTCTGGCGTTTTGGTCTCAACTAGCCTTTTTCTTAAAGGTCAGTTTTGTTTACAGAGACTTCATAATTTATTTATTTTGTTTATTTATTTTAGAGATTGAAAATGTCTTCTAGTTCCTGTGTTAGATGTTCATTAGAATTAAAATTTTATTGATCCTAGAGAACGTGTTCAATTTAACATGGCTCAGCTAAATCTTAAAAAAAGGAAAAACTTCAAGTAAATAACAAGCTGACAAACCTGGAGAAATTTTGCAAAGGTTTTGATACTTTAATTGAAGAATGAAACAATATGAAAATCTGGACAGATATTGATATCCCATACTAGTATTACTGTTATGGCCGATAACTGATATTTACCAATATCATATGTACAAAATGTACTCTGAAACTCAAATGTATTAAAAACGGTAAAGAATCTGTAACCATTAAATAATAATTACAACCCTGGTTTGACTGGTCCATACATCGTATTTTACAAGATCCGGAACAAAAAGTTGAGTTTCTTCTTCTGCTTCTGGATGGATTGATACTTAACACAATAAAACCAACAATTCTTCTTTAATCTGATTCTTCTGTAGTAACAAATACTCTAAATATGTAAATTACTTCTGTTCTCAACATTTTGCAGATGCTGTCCGGACAAATATCTGTATCTCTTCCGCATCTTACACACAAAATCTTTTCTTTTTTTTGAAAAAAAAAAAAAAAAGAAAAGAAAAGAAATCTGCACAAACAATGAAGTGAGCCAACACAGAGAAACAGAGCTAATGTTTTATTCTCAGTCAAGATTACTCTGGTGTCGCTCTGTGGAGCGCCGGAGCTCCTCGTTTGGTGCTAAGCCAAATGTCATTTAACAAAGAGGCATCAGGGAGCTGAACAAAAAAATATTTAAAAAAATGAGTTGGACAAGCTGTCAGCTGTATGAAAAGCATTTTTTAGGTAGGTTTTATTTGTTTGATGCTACCAAAACCAGATTAATTTGTTTTTTGTTTGATGTTGAATTAGGTAGACCATGCGAGATTGTTTAAATTTTTAAACGTGCGAGCCGTCTTCATTTTAACTCCCTCCTTTTTTGTGACTGTAACCTCCTTTTTTTTTTTACTGTTTTCATCCTCAGTGTCAAAAACTCCATGCTCGCCCAACCCCCTCCCCCCCACACCCTTTTTTTCCCCAGTTTTAGCTCTCTTTGATGTCTTCATTTATGCTGATGCTCTTGGGTGAGAGGCCATTGTACAAAAATGATTGCAGTTATAAAGCCACTCCCCTCGTCTCCCCCAAGTGTTTTGTACTAATCCTCCCTAGAAACAAATAATCCAAAACTGTAGAAGAGCAGAGAGGAAGTGAGGAGCCTGATGCTTGCCTCCCTCTGTCCCTTTCCCCCCCCTCCTCGTCTCCGCTCTCTGACACGCGGTCTCTGACTCTGTAGGGTCGTTGTCATGGTTTCTATGGAAGACTTTCTGATTTTGGCAGCAGAACGGAGTGATTGGGACAGAACTGTAGTTAGTTTACAGTGGAGAAAATACAGCCACTGACTAAGAAAACAAAGCTCCACGAAGAAAAAAAACTAACTTACCAAGTATTTTTGGTCTAGTTTCTAGTACAAATATCTTAGTCCAACTGAAATAAGACAAAACAAACATACAAGCAACATTTTTAGCAAGAAATAGGAGTTTGTTTAAAGTCTATAATTCCTCAATATTGATTTTTTTAAAAAGTACTAGTTCCAGTGCCAGGTTATTTCACTTATAAGATGTTCTAGAACAAACTTCTGGGACCTTCACAATGTTTTACACAAATGTTAAATTTAACACAGATGGCCTGCTTTTATTAAGTGGCTTCAGAAGGAAATTGGGTTTTTTGCTAGGGGTATCAGAGTAAAGGCAATGCTATTTCTAAAGAAATATCCCAAAACATGCGTCTTTATTTTTCCACCCTTCAACAATGCATTATTTTGTGTCCCTAAGTCTCGAAGGTAACATTAACACAAGATCTCCGTTTGGAAACGTTTCATGTTTAAACGCCACCGCCAAAACACCTTCAGGAAACTGTAGTTATCATGCCAGGCCACTAGATGGCGTTTGTATAATAGACTGAGAACTGCGGTTCAAAGCATGTAGTTGACTTATTTCCACTTGTTTGGAGGAGCGAGTGTACCTCCTCCATCGTTACCTTTACATTTCATTTGTTCATCAAACCATTGATCAAAAGGTTTTAAAATAACATGTTTTACACAGAGCTAAAGGTGCTTTACACCAGTCCTACCTTCTCGTATCGTACCCTCTTTTTATTGTCTGCTAATGCGGTTAGTAAACAGGTCAGCTCTGGGCTGTGAGTGTTGTGTTACCGGGGAGCATTCACCCTCTGCCCAGTTGTGTGTTGCGGGAAAAAAACTCCCCTCGTGCCCCTCTGCGACCCAGTCTCCCACAATTAAATGTGCCAACCTCAGCGCGATCGCAACAAGTCATCCGGCAAAAACCATGTGACCTGACACTGTCACACACACACAGTATGGAACAAACTGGGTTCTACTGAAGCAGGGATGGTAGGAAGAGGAGGTCCTACTGGGAAAAGACAGGTCACATCGATCCCAGTGTCCCAGTTTCTCTGGTCTGGGAAGAAACAGGGAGATGCCCATAAAAGACACAGATACTTGTTAAAGATGGAGGCTTATTTTATCTGCCACTTTACAATTACAACTAATGGGCCTGACAGAGATAACGCCAACAAGCCATTTTGGCTCACCGTGGATAGTTTTACAACGTTTCAGAAACAGGGTGTCTGAGCATCGTTAAAAAAAATTTCCATTCATGTATCTAAAATTAAGGCCTTAAAATGTCTTAAATTCATTTTAAAAATGTCATGTAGCCTTGAACACGTTAACGACAGGTATTAAATTTAGTTGTGGCAGGACCATTTAATATTGTATATTCTATGAAGACTTTTTTTCCTTCCAGGATTTTCCTGTCAGGCAAAAGTTTGAGTCGCACACACCTTAAGGTTGAGTCTACTGCTGATGTGTTGCTAATATACTATCTGGTTAGCTAGCATTTTTTTGCATCTGTCATGGGTAAGTGCAAAATTATAACCAATTGGCTGGATGACATTCGTCTTCGCCACAGCTATCTACATTCTGCGCAATAATGCTTGGCACTACGGGGGTTAATGCTGTAGACAGCCAGTGTGAGAAGCACAAAGCTGCTGCCAACGGCCACAAACAGATTCCACAAATGTCACAGTTTTGGCTAACAAAGCTCCCCAGAAAACGGTCGGCGCTGCTCTGACTAGCACTGATCTAAGAGCAGCGTTCGATGCATGGCGAACTCTGGAATCTGAGGGTTAATGGATTTTAAACACGGTGGTCAAGCACCAGTGTGAGCCATTTCAAGGATTTTAATTCAACAATGTTTTTAATGTGGAGAGAGACACAGCTGAGAACCAAAAGAGACATGGGAGCCACAGCCACAAAATATGTGATTTTCTTTTGTAGGTTTCTGTCACAATCCAGGTCTTAATAAGGGTCTTAAAAAAAAGTCTTGAAAAGTCTTAAATTTGCAGAAACCCTGTGAAAACAATGGAAGGTTCTGTGTTATGGATAAGACTAAACACAACTTATTACTCCCATCTTGGCTAAAGACATTTAAAAAGCTTTAAAACAAATTAAGTAGCATAATCTTGCAATTGAAATAATTTGCATACAATTATGTATTGATGGGAACACAACATATAGAATGAGTAATGGCATATTTATCGCTACAATCGCTATCAATATGCTGTGGGAACCCCTCTGACACTGAACAGGCATTAGTAATGGGTAATAAAACTGACTGACTTCAGATTGTAGTGTTGTAAAAACCCTCCACCGTCACAGTTTGAATCTGTTCCTTTTGCCTAACTCACATCCAGCTGCAGATGAATTTGCTACTGAGGTCACAGGAAGAGAAGAAACTTGAGCGAAATTAAAGTCCTCTGTTCGGCAGCAGAGTGTTAGACTAAATCTCCAGAAAGCTTTCATTCGATGCTGAAACGTTTTTCTGCTTGTCTCTGGTGCATGCTGAGCAGCATGAGCCTACTGACAGAAAACGTAACAACTTCAGGACATGTAATGTCTTTATGGTCACATCTATCCTCTTTGGCAGACTCGGGTTTTGCAAATGAAACCTCAGTCTTCAAGAAAAGACAGCTCTCAGGCCACACTTTTACTGCTACAACCAAACATTAAGTCCTGCTGGACAGAATATGCCTCTTTTCTTTTGGAAGTAGTTATAGACTGGCAAACATTTTTCTGTGGAACATAACTTAAAATTATCGGAAAATTTGCCTAGACGCAGATTTTTCCATACAGTATTTGCTAAAACATTAAGCACTACATGCAACACTGCTTGACATGCTATTGGTTGGCGTTCGCAAAGCAGCCAATCTAGGGCCGCCATTTGCTTTCCTTGCCGCTGATTGGCTGAATTCTCAAAAGCAGAGAGAACGAACACTGCAGGGATTAGCTTCTGCTAGTGCTAAGGCGGTTTCCACTGTGTGGACTAATACATGTAACAATGTGAAATGTTCCTGATTTCATAGCTTTTGTTTGCCTGTTTGCCACACTAGTGTGTAAGAACATCAAATCAACTGAAATATTAGTCAAAAACAACACAAGTAAATACAAAATTCAGTTTTTAAATGAAGGTGTTTATTACTGAGGGAGAAAATAAAAATCCAAACTTACATGGCCCTATGTGAAAAAGTGATTCCCCTCCTGTTAAAACCTAACTTAACTGCTATTTTGCTAATATTTACATTGGCTTGATGTTCACTGAATTGTGACAAACATGCCACAAATTAGAACATCAGGGAAGGCGCTAGCTGTTTTTCACACCACTGTAGTAAGGTATAGTTGATATTTGAACTTTTAAGATAAGAAACTGAGTGTTTTTAGAGAAGCGTCTCAAGTATTTGTAGAGTTTAGCTAACTCCCTAGCTCCCGTGAATACTGGGGATTCACTTCAATGAAAAAACCTTATACTTAAACTCTCCATCACTGGAAACAATCTCTGACTTCCTCTAATATCAGGCTTTACCTTCACTCTTTTGTCTAACAATTTATAAAATTTTGCAGGTATCTCAGATAAAGCACTGAACCGTGAAAGCTCACCATGACTTCTGACCTCAGTGGGGGGAAACAAAATACAAGCTCAACTGATGGAGCAATAACAATATTACCTATTAAATGTGCTCAGATCAGCAATTATTGCGTTCTTCTTTGATATATTATCATAGGCAGGCGGCCACAGAGTAGTACTTAGGATCAAAGAAGGATCGTTGGCTTCACCAATAAAACCACCAGCGACACCTGAGCATGAACACCAAAACGCCGAGCAACGGCCGCCATTTCCACGCAGAGAAGCATCGATCTCCGTGCTGTAAATAAACGAGCCTGGAAACCGCTGACTAAGGCAGATTGCGTCAGTCGGGGAGGAAGAAAAGCCAGACAGAAAACTACAAATTTTTCATGACATCAGAGAGCAGCCAGAAACAGCGAAGGCGGCAGACCAGGGTACGAGCAGGACGATGAGTGTCCTTATGTGGCTGGGTCAAAGTCCACACACACACATACACACACACACACGCACACACACACACACACACACACACACACACACACACACACACACACACACACACACACACACACACACACACACACACACGTGTATCTGTGATTGTTGCACTGTGAACGACCCCAGAAGGACCAGATGGATTTTGGGTCAGGACGACAGGTGAAGGCAGAGTGAAGCTACAGTCTCACAGATGTAAGGGGGGGAAAAAGGGTTTATAGATAAATGCTTTAAAAAAATGTGTCCAGATCCTGACAAAACCTACAATGTTATGTGTACTAAAAATCCAACCTCAACAAAAAAAAAACAACTGTTGACTAAATGATTCATTTGTTAGGAGAAACTAAAAAGCAAGCAAGAAGTAGCTTATTTTTCATTTATCTTCTTTAAAGCATGAGGAAAATAACTGAATTGTCTAGAGATGAAACGATTAATCTGATAAATTGTGATTAATCACAATTAGCAATGATTAATCAATTAGTGAAATAATCGTGACCTAAGTTAATAGTTAATAATCTATTAACATTCAAACTGTAAAAAAAAAAAAGTCGTATTAAGCACCTTTCGCTATCCAATTATTAGTAAGTTAATCATAAAAATAATCAACAGATTAGCCCTTCAATGTGTTATCCTTTGCTACAAATAATCAAGTTTACACTAGAGGAATGCTGTATAGTTGCATTTCAGGAAATAAAATGTTTTTTTCTTATTTTTAAAAAAAAGAATTTAATTACTTGTTTGTTGCATTTTTATAATATTTCTTATATTGTATAAAAATGCTCAAGTGATAAAATAAAAAATTTGCAGAATGCTGAATTTTTTTTATCCGATTAATCAATTAATCATCAATCAAAGAATTGATTACTAAAATAGTCATTGTCCTTTTGCAGTAACTATTTCTATTTTCCTTAAACCTTTGTGAACTAACTGTACCAACATGGCCGACCATTTCCTCTATAACTAAAATAATTTTCTCCGATGAGCTGAAACTCCACTTCTGGTTCTAAGCTGATGACAGTTTGTCATTTATTTTCCAGCTCTTGGAGGACAGGCCACCTGCTCTCAGTGAGGTTAAGCTTCCTAGTCACCATTTGGGTAAAAAAAAAAAATCATTCTAATAACCTCACCAAATTGCCCCTCAGTAGTTAGAAAGTATTGCTCTTGGAGGACATTTTGAAATCCCTCTTATTTCACAACAATGTCCTCAGATAAAATTGTAACCCAACTCCTCTGGATGAGAAGCAACCCCATAAATAGTACAGTTTATATTGACTCAAACTATTTGATTATTATTTAAGTTTAATGACATTACTACAAAACCCTAAGTAAATTCCCCTAATGTGGTGCCAAAGTTTAACTTAAATAGAGTCAAACTACTACGTTTTGGTCATAACAGCCACACCTATTTTCATCCATGTCGTCGTGAAGGAACATCATTTTACTCTGCACCTGCAGCATGAGATGCTGGACCATTTGCAGGAATACTTAGTACTATCTTTCCACTTCCAATCATTGTCAGCTTTTAATATTTTGCAGCTCTACTCATAAATCACACAGCACACAAGTATTTTTCACAGGATAAAATGTTTTTTAGTTTAAGTGACTGTAGTCACAGGCAGAAAACCAACTGTTGAACAAGCTCTGCACTGGTGGAAATTGTATTTTATTTTGCCATGAAGTAAAGCTAATAAAACTCTTCACGACTAATTACTGTGTATCTCAGTGTTTCTCAACCTTGGTCCTCACCGCCCCCCTGTCCTGCATGTTTTAGGTGTTTCCCTTCTGCCAAACACCTGAATTGTATCTCTGGGTGATTAACAGGCTTCTGCAGTACCTGATTGTCATGCAATCATTTGAATCAGCTGTTTTGGAATAGAGGAACATCTAAAACATGCGGAGCAGGAGGGCGGTGAGGACCAGGGTTAATAAACACTGGTGTATCTAATCATTAGCAAACCTTTTATCATGACAGTGAAGCCAAAAAAGCAGATCTACATGCAACAACATGATGGAGGATTTTTCAAACCATGAACGAGTGTTTGGTGGATTTGCCCCTTAAAGCAGTATTGTCATGCATAATATTTACTCTAAACTAGCAGTGGGCAACATGAACTTAAAGTACTATCACGATATTTTGTGGTAGTATTACAATAACGATAAAGGTGACGTTAACTATTTATTATATTTTTAAGAAACTGCATGGCTGTGACTGAGTGTCGCAGGAATTATAGTCCCACAAACACAAATAAAAGCTCTTAAATAATAAAGCAATACGCTTCCTTAGGACACCAGGCACATAACGTGTGATTTGTGTCACTAAAATCCACACAGTGACTGCATTTAATCACATTTTCTAATCTATTGATATTTTACTGTCACACATTAACTGAACAAACAGTGGAATAGCAAAAAAAATAGTTCCAACAATACGGACACTTTTAGGAGGTTTTAAACATCATTAACTGGAATTTACCGCGACAACGACAAATCAGTCTTATACGAAATTTATCACAATAAATGATAAACGATCTGACCACCAACATATTGGTGGTCTAACCACCAAATATTTTCTTGACATTTTTTCACATGGAGCATACAAAATGCTGCAAAATTCCAGAAGATTTCCTTTTATTCAACCAGCCAAGGCCTCCCTCCATATTTCGTTTTCACTCATTGAAGTTAAGTAACCATGTGTGAGCGAGTTGAGGTTTCTTGGCCCTTCTTCCTCTATCATTGGCTTATGTAATAAATCAGCACAAGCTTCTGTGAGCACAGCCTCTCATGAATACGACTCTGTTGTACAGCAGCTTCACAAATAAGCATTTAAAAAAAGCCTATTATCTAATCCGAGTTCAGACATGAAAGAACCCCCTGAAGTGGATTCCGAATGGAGAGCAGCTATGATGAGGACGACCGTTTACAAATCGCCATAAAATATATATCAGGTCTGGTCATTCGTCTCTTATTCTGACATGTTTTAAAGTAAAAATTTGGACCTTTATTTCATTTGAAGCGTTCATTTTCCCGCCTGGGATGAATATGACGGCACACGTAAACATGGTCGGTTCAGATCAAACCAGTCACCCTCAAATGACCAGGAACAATCCGCCAAAGCTTAAGAGCGTCATGAACTATAAGCCACTAGAGCAGCAGCATCAAAGTCCACAATAATGAATCCAGTTTCTCATCATCAAAATCAACTTTCCATCTGCTAATGTGAATAAACTAAATGTCTGGGGGACAGTTTTACTATCTGAGGGGACAAGGATTGAGCTATTTGTTTGCAATGACAGGAAATGCCTGTAAAAGTCAAATTGAAGCTTTCAAACCAAAGCAAACTTTAATGACTATCAATATATCATGTATGCATGTTTAAGAAGTCCTTTAATCTCCCATGGCAACCATTCAGCTGTGCAAACCGCCTGGGTGGACCGAGCTCCACCTTCAAGACGCAGCTCCTCCTCTGAGCTGGAGTTTCCAAGCTTCTGCTTCACAGAACAACCCCCCTTGCGACTCCCTCACTCATCTCCTTAAGACTAGCCAGCAGCAATTAGCAAACATCTGGTGGAACTGAGCATCGGCTGAGCTCATTATACGAGCCACTTCTCAATGCAACGCTGGTAAAAACATTAAAGGGTTAATAGAAGATGACTTCCTGAAGGCGGAGTTTCAGAAAGAGCAGGAGCTTCTTAAAGAAACAGTCTCAATTTTAAGGCGTTAAATTAAGTCATATTTGAAAAATACACAATACTGCCCCTTTAAGCCTGTGTTCTTGTGGTTTTTAGTTTTTATGTGGATCATGCATGAAATTAAGTAATTGAATGAAAAATGAATGCATCGCCGTATGCTAAACTGCTCTGGAGAATAATATTAATGGTCCACAATCTCTGCAGCTCATCTTTTACTGCCCATCAGCACCAATCCCTTTGTTGACCTATTTAATATGCTAAAGGCTAATTAAAGATTTCTTTTGTTACATCCCTCAAATTACCGAACACCACCCAAACATCACAGACTGCTTAGACCAAGGAGGACTTTAAACATGAAGGCATGTTTAAAGCAACAAAGGCTGTAACATCAAAAAGCAATAATAATAATAATAATCATCATCATCATAATAATGTTTTTTTAGACTGAAAACAACATCTCTATGCCGTCCATTTTAAAGCACACCCTATGTCAACACTTAGCATAGATCTGGTGCCATTCTCTTCTGTTTCAGCAGCTACTTTTGAGCAGATCCACTGGATCCCCGTTACAGACATAATCCTCCGCACACCTCCTCTTCTTTATACTCCATTCCTTCCCTCTATCTGCCTCTCTCTTTGGAAGCCTGAAGCGTGTTTTCTGCCAAATCCTGCAAGAAAAATCCTCCCAACTGGTGACATTTTGTTGCAGGCAAGCAGAGAGAGAGAGAGAGAGAGAGAGAGAGAGAGAGAGAGAGAGAGAGAGAGAGAGAGACCTGACCAGCGCGCCGCCACACAGGGGAGGAGAAAATGGTGTGAATGGTGCAAAAGGAGCGCCTGTCTTGCGTTAATTCATTAAAACATACACATACAGATAAATCCGCGCGCATTTATTTGATCACGTTTGAAGCGCTGTGTGTACGCACGTATTGTCTTTTTATTTTTATTTTATTTTTTTTGCGTGCAACAATAACAAAAACAAATGCATCATCCTCCTTTCTCCCAACCTCCCCCTCAGTCTCCACCGTGGCTACGTGCCCCCGCATGGACACGGCTCCACGCCACGGCCGTGTCATGCGAAGCTGATTGGAAATCCGCTCACATTTACCTGGCTGCGGCACCTCCCGTCACCTCCTCTGTCGCTCTCGGTTATTTCGAAGCTCCTCGCCGTGCCTCCTCCGCTGCGCCGCGCTTCATTTCAGATCCCCCATGCTGGCTGATAGATGGAGGAAGAGATGGATGGATGGAGGAAGGGATGGAGAAGAGGTGGAGGAGGACAGAAGAGGGGCGGAAGCCTTTGAAGTGAGGAAATGTAGGTCCCAGCTCGAAACCCAGCTGCACGCACTGGATTTATGTCGTTTCCAAGGCAGCGTCTGTCGACCCGACGGGTATCAAGTAGGAGAGCGCGAAGCAAGAAGTCCACATCCGGTGGGAACTTCAAAAATAAAAGAAGCTTACTCGATTTATTATTATTTTCTTTAATCCTACCTGTGAAAGGTAATGCCAACAAATATAGTTAGTATTGTAAATAAATAGTATGCAACAAACAGTATTGCATAAAAAAAGTGCTTATTGACTTTTTCCACTTTTTTTGTCTGTATTGCTACAAGCATCAATTATTTTAATCATTGTTTAAAAATAATGTCACTGGGTTGGAAGTGAATAAATTCTGAAGTGGAAGGAACGTTTTCAGATTGTTTATTATTATTATTATTATTATTATTATTATTATTATTATTATTATTATTATTATTATTTGTAATGCGTAGCATGCATTTGAATCCAGTCCTCTTTATACTTTAAATTATGTATTTATTTTGTTAACTCTGATATCCCTTGATAAAAGCCAGTGCAATCAACAGTTTTAAGAAGTGACGTATCAATAATAAATTCGGAGTGAGAGACTTTAATGGCGCAAACAACCATTTTATTTAATGTTATAAGAGTAAAGGAGTTGCTCTCTTCATATTTCTATTTGTAAAGCCAGTTGAAACCAGATAGTCTATTAATTTTAGGGGTAGAAAACAAAGATGAGCTTCATTCTATCCTTTTTGAACATATTATGGACGGACTGTGTTATGTTTACGTTTTTTTAATTATTTAATTTCATCACCTAATAAAAGTCATGCTTAATCTTTTAAAACAAAATTGTTTAATTATTTAAAAAAATCTTTCACTTCACAATTAGTTTGGAAAGTAGAAAAATGTCATTTCTACAGGTATGAATAATTTATAGTCCATTTAGGTTTTATATGTAGCTCGCAGTTGGCTATAATAGCAGATGGGTAAAATAATCAAATAGTATATTATTTTATTAACACAACAAATATGTGTCAATATTTACATCCTAGATTTGAAGGTATATCTGACTGAAGGCGGGTAGCTTTATGATACATTCAAGCTCCTAGAGTGTAATCTATATTTTTACGTAAACGTTGCGTCTTTCGTTCGGAAAATATGCTGCAAACCATGTCTGTAAATCGTCAATAGTAAACTGGTCAACGAAGAACATTACATTTGTCTTACTTTGTGTAGCTCTGGACAGGAGACGTTGCTGTTTTTGCTAGCTTGACACAGCTGTCAGGCTCAAACAGAGCCGCAGCAAACCAGCCGAAGGACGCATGCGTACCCGAACCTATCCGAATCTTTTCGATGACAGTCGAGTCTGTCTGTCTACGTCGAGGAAAGGATGAGAAGAAATCCTCCGTCACTGGGCCTAAACACGTTTTCTTTCTTTCTACACGTTTATTTCGACTTAATAAACCACAGAAGCTGGTTTTACAGGTATTATTCCGCCAGGGTCTAGTTGCAACTGAAAAAAATGACTCTACATGTTGCATTTTGTATTTGAGTTAGCGTGCTGCTAATCCTAATCCAATTAAAAGCTCGTGCTACCCAAAATCGAAAAGCTTTAGTCGGGTCGTTACGCCATTTGTTGTGAAAACACTGCAGCTTGACTTTCCACCACGAAAAAAAACCCAGTAAAAACTGAAGACCTAGAGGACTTTAAACAGTATGAAATACGTAAATATTAATTATTTCCCAAGCCCAGTAAAAGTGCAATAAACACTTCCATATTTACAGTTGTCAAAGCTAACCATTGTGTTTTTAGTCATTTCCTTCAATTCACTCATACAGTACATTTTTCTCATCATATTAATCACATTGTGAGATAAATGAGTCGCCTCTGGCTTTTCAAGTCAACGATTAAGTTGTACTGTGCTGCAAGATAATGAAATATTACATATTCTGCTGCTATTCCCCACCTTTACCACTGGGTGGTGCTGCTGCATTACGTTTCAAACAGATCTCCGTCCCTGGCCGTGGTGCTGATTTTAATGGCGCTGCCTAACGCGTTCTCTGTCACTGCCCGTGGTGCTGATCCATCCCAGCCCTAAAAGAGCATCTTCTCGTCGACCATACATCAGAGGTAGATGAGCCTTTTAGCTGTAAACGCACGGGCACTGCAAATGATCACACTGAAATCAGATTCCACACACAAAAAGGTGTTTATTATTAAAAAAATCTTATTGTTATTCTCCACATGAAGCCAACATGAATTAAAGAACAGGTTCTCTTAAAGCTAAAGGAAAGTGATCCATCATGGCCACCGTCAGCTTTCTCTAGGCTCAGTTAATTTTCACTTCAGCATTTGGAATAAGTCTGCCATTATTTACAGCGGAACTGCTAAAGCTGGAGGTATAGTTTTAAAATGATAAACTATATTTATTAATAATCCTTGATTGTAGTAATAACAATATATTTCTTTATTAATAAGTAGTAAGTAAAAAGACATTGTCAATAAGGCCAACTGTCTCAAGTCATTATTTTGGTCGTTGCTAGGAAAAAAGGGCAATAAATCAAAACCTAACTAGCTTAAAAATAATCTTAGCTCTTTGAAATGAGACTGAATTAATATTTCTAAGATAATAATAATAGAGAAAACTAAAATGTGAGCTGTATAGTTTATTTTAGTTTTATCCTTTGTCAAAATCAGAAAAAATGACAGTCATGTATTTCCTTCTTTTTATCTTTTTAAATTCAATTTGTTGAGACGTTCATTGTCATGTGCGCAGCTTTGTCGCCACCTTGTGGCTCATTGTAGCAATTACACGCTTTGCAAGCGGCTAACCTCAATTCAACTCTTTGTGTATGTCAGTCTTGCGAGATCACTACTTGCCTCTTGAAGTTTGAATGGCATAAAAAATGCAATGCTGACGTTTTTAGCAGAGCGTCGGTTACTACAGATACTGCTGTAGCTTGAAGTCTTGCCTGCAGCACCTTCATTTATCAGTAATCAGCCTGAGGCCCCTTAAAAATTGGATGAAGTGTGTTTTTCAGGAAACCACCGTGGCTTTTCTGATTTATCATCCTGCCAACTCTCCACACCACTTTATGCTTGCAATCATGTAAAGAGCTTCTTACGTCGGTCTGCGCCAAGTGCCGCTCTTATGTCGTATCTAAGTTGAATAAATTTTGTCTTCTAACATGTTAATTTCATTGTGGTTGTATCAAAACAAGCTACTCTAGTGATTGGAAAAAATAATCCAATTAAAGTTAACATAGCACTCTGGCGGAGGGGCAGTCAACACTGGTCCTTAAGAGCTGGTGCCCTGCATATTTCAGATGTTTCCCTGGTTTACCAACTGAATAGTTTATGTGCAGAACTGGACACACTGAGAAGCCAATTCATCCGTTAATTCAGCTGTGTTGGGACATCCAGAACCTACAGGATACTTGAAGACTGAGACCCAGATCTTGCAACTTTCTTCGTCAAACTTTTTCAATAAAATCCTTTGCAAAGACAGAGTCATAACCAGTGAGAAGAAGAGTACTGAAGAAGCTTGTTTATGAAGTTTAAAGTCACTTTTGAATAAAACAGGTATTAAACAAACTTGCCTGTGTTTCAGGCTACCAAAAGTTGTAGCCTGATTTTACAGTAAAACTGTTTCACCATCGTTAATTTTACAGCATTGATGCTCTAAAGATTTCCAAACCTTTCTGCTTCTGACCTACAAAAGAACAGCAAAAGACTAATGACCCAGTTATTGGTTGACAATACAAATATTTCTATAAAATCAATCAAAGATGGGCTTCAATAGTCAATATATTGGTTTTCTCAATTTACAAGTGTCCTTAACTCGTTGAACATTACATCATAAATGTGCTGCACCATTATCATGTTCATTAAGGTTAATTTCTGTACAGCATCTCAAAACACCAAACGGCTTCAACGAGAAGCTAGTAGCTTTCAACCAGAAAGTTTGAGCAAAGCTAATTGATGCAGTTAGCTCTCAGTGATGTTAGCTTAGCGTAAACTTTGTAAAAGGAAGAAAATAAAGAACCAGTCTAATTAGAAGAACTCCTGCTTTGATAAAGTTGCAAGATTTCATTACATTAACAAAACTAAAATAAACAAAAACCAAACAATGCAGTTAGCTATTGCATAGTTATATCAAAAGGAGGTTATGCTATGTTAGCTTAAGTTAATGTGTGGAGTCAGCTGTTTAGCTGATCCAGAGCTTCTTTTACTGACTCTGTACAACACATAAAAACTGATAATGGTTTAATAAGATATCACATGATTACTTTCAGTTAAAAATTTTGAATGATATCTAGAAACAGGTTGACAAAAATAATTAGCTTATCTTAATTATTTTCTAAGTAAATGCTGGCATACAGAAACAGAATTGTATACAATGTTTTTAATCAAAGGTTTTGTCATAAAGATATTTTTTCCCCCACCTGTTTACCTTAACAGATGCTAAGCTAGCTAGCTAACTGCCTCCTGTCATTTGAATGTTGACCTCCAGTAGCTGTGGACTTCAGTAAGTAATCAGTGCTCGGGGGACAAAAATAAATAACAGATTATTTCTTTATTGTCAAAACATTTATTCTTATGCAGCTTTGTTGGAAATATAAAATTCAATGGCTACAGAAAAAAAAAAAAGCAGAGGGACACTCAACAAATAACTGAAGCTACCCCTGTACACACCAGACCCAGATCAAATTATTACTTTATAACTTTCCACATATGTCTTCACAGTGATTGCTTTCTTATATCTGGCCTTGATTGAATTTGCAGGGCTGGACACAATCAATACAAACCAGAGAATCAATCTCAGGCAGCAGCAGCAGCAGCAGCTTGGGTCGCAGGTACACACAGGTACACTGGACGCATAGTTATTAAACTGTGGCTCTCTCACCACTATTTCCCCTCCTCTATTTGAAACTCTAATCATGATGTATTATTTTTTTAGAGGGGAAAAAGTGGTACTAGAAGGAAATGTATCTAAGGTCGGGTCAAGGAGATTAGAAACACTTCAAACCCAGAATGATGTGAAAAAGTATTTTACGCTAAATGAAAAGTTTTTTTTTGTTCCTCATTTACATGTTTGTGTGATGGAGTAATAGGGCCATACTAAGTAAAAATAAAAGATATTATGACTTTATTCTCTATATTATCTTAGTGTAGCACTAATACTCTGTCGTATGTTTCAGATTTTCAGCTCACCAAAAAATGTTTAGTATCAGACAAAGAGATCCTGATTGATTAAATACAAGAAAATGTTTAAAAAGTGCTTCATTAATGAGGGGAGAAACTGTCCAATCAAGGCTATCCTGATGTGAAAATGTAACCATCCCAGAAGAAATGAGAAATCATTTACATAGAACCTGTCTGACAGCATGAAGACCAAAAGACTTAAAAACTAAACATATCTGTTAAGGTCTAATAGTCTGAAAACTGTTACGAAGCCATTTTAAGGCTTTGGGACTCCAGAAACCATCAGGGAGGGTTGTTATCTGCTATTACAGATAACAAGGGTTGGTCAGCCCACCAAAGTTACTCCAGGACCCCATCAGTAGCTGCGGCTCCACAACAAATGGGAGCTACATTTAGTCGATAATCCACTAATGTGAAAAAGAAAAACACAATTTAGTAATTTGGTGTT
Source organism: Poecilia mexicana (assembly GCF_051168715.1). Classification (NCBI taxonomy): domain Eukaryota; kingdom Metazoa; phylum Chordata; class Actinopteri; order Cyprinodontiformes; family Poeciliidae; genus Poecilia; species Poecilia mexicana. The sequence goes on from NW_028263387.1 coordinate 7,952,429, forward strand.
TCAATTTAATAAGAAACACAATTAAAATCACACATGAATAAGTTTGTTCACGCAATGCCATTAAAAAACATGTTGCACCATCATCCTCCCACCACTTCCTGTCGTCTCCTGTAGTAACATCCGGTTGTTGATCACATGACTTCTATGATACGAAAAAAGTGTTTATATTGCAGTTTTGCAAGATACTGAAATTATGATATTACTGAAAAACTACCTCATCCTGGAATAAAAACATTTCATCCAAAAATGTGAGTTTTTTCAAAACTGTTGTGTTTCTGTTAAGAAAATTTACTTTGGTAATTCCAATTTGTGTAAATTTACAAAATATGCAAATTCTGATACAGCTGAAAAACTACCTCATCCTACCGCTAAAGCATTTAATTGAAAACCATTTGTTTTATTTTTTTTCTAAATTGGCACGTTTCCATTAGGCAAACTCATTTTTGTAATTCCAATTTGTTCATTTTATGGTCAATGGAAACGCATCTAACGACTCATTCAAAAGGACTTAAATGATCGCAGAGCAATGAAGCACCGCAGAACTTATCCGCTGTGTTCATAAAACAAAGAGACATCCACGGTAAGGTTCAGAGATGAAAATCTACTGCTGACCAAAAACAACGCGAAGGCCTGTCCCACTGTTACTAGAAAATAAACTGATGATCTCTGAGTCGTTTGGTGAAAACGAGACAAAACCGGTACCATTAAGAGGAGTGTGTCCTGACAGTAGAATACAGAACTAGTAGAGAAATGACCTTTGACCCACACTCTGTTTTCATTGTTACTTGACTGGAGTTTTTGGTACCAAAGGCCTTACAACTGATTGCTAAAATTAGGGGGCAATCACCATTACACATACAAGCCAGGGTGGCTTAGGTAAAAAAAAAAAAATTTGAATTTGTATCATCTCAGGTTATCTTTTAAAACTAGTTCTATAAATCCGTAATGGAGGAAATACTTACAAACTTTGGTACAATCATTAGCTCGTTTTAACCTCTCCTACTGGAGAGAAAATTGTTGCAAAGACTGTTTAAGTCTGTAGCTATTGGAAAAAGTCATGATGAGAAAGGAGAATCTTCTGTTTTCAGCCTCAATGTACAAATTCAAACACAGTCGCCTATTAGATCGGAGTTCTAACTTACTGGCATAAACTCTGACTGACTAAAAGTGAGGAGTGAAAAGAGAAACGGCGAATTGAATTTTTAAAGTGCTCCAAGTTGTTAATATTCAGCCTCTGAGAAGCTTTAGGGGCTTCAGAGAAACCTACGGATGTCTGGGTCACACTCCCAACCCGGCTGCAAAAGAATTGTCGGTGAAACCCGATACGTTTCATTGAACAGCCGGCTCCATTTACGCTGAGAGCGTCTTTAGCGGGACTAAAGTGACCCAGGTGAGAGTGTAGAGGAAAACTTTACACATTTATAGGCTGAGGAACCTTCTGTTCACATTCCTTGAGGTGTAATAAGGATTTCTGTCCTGTTGCAGAAGCCGTCCCCCCTTTCCTTGCTTTGTGCAGTTTGTTGTTTTTGTAGGACATTATTCTGTTAAAACAGTTCATCACTTCAGAGCCGGCTGAAGGTCGTTAGGAGTCTATGAAAGGTCTGAATGGAGTTTTAATTTGCCTTTTTTTAGCAACCCACAGAGCAGTTTAGCAAATTGGACATTGCTTTACTATACTACTGGGAAAATTGCTATAAGGGTAATAAAAACCCCTCTATTTCTTCTCTTTATGAAAAAGCCACAGGCAGTTCTGTTCAGAACTACTTATGGCTGGATTCTTAAGGGTTAAAACTATTCTTTACCCAAAGGTGACGATGTGGTGAACAAAAAAATATCATCTAAGCTACTTTGGAAAACATAATTTGAGTGTAAAAGTTTGAAATTATTGTGTGTTTTTTAATCCACAGAGGGTTAAAATTTTGCGCAAAGACTTGATTATATTCATAAATTTGATATTTTAAAAATGTTCCATTATCTACCCTTGAGATGTAAAAAAGGAGTTGACCGATACTTAATAGAAACATCCAAAGAACTCCAAGGAGGAAAGAACTTCAGACATTTTTTATTTTATAATTGCAGATTGGAGCCTCTCTTCTTGTTTTTCTGACGTTTTTGCGTCTTACCAATGAAGATCTAGACCAGCAGTCGCTCTCAGATTAAAGAATATTGTTGGATGGACAGAATCAACCAACACCACTGGTGAAGCCAACTGGTTATTGGCTATTTGGCCTCAGAGATAAGAGGTGTGACTGCGGGAGTCCGACCTTTCAACCCCACGAACATCGTTCGTGACTCTCATTTTGATAAAAAAAAAAAAAGGAGTAAATTTCCACCAAAAAACTCAGAAATTTTGAGATAATTTTTTTTTTGTTTAGAAAAAAAAAAAGAAAACATGCAAATTTCTGAGTTTCAAAAACTGCACATTTTCCAGGTTTGGACATTTAAAAAAAATTTTTTTTTGAAAAGCAGATTTTTTCCAAGTTGTCTATACAAAATTTCTGAGCTCAACCTCAATTTGTTTTTCCAGATAGCATTTTTGACTTTTCAAACTCAGATATCTCCAAGTTTTTTTCTAGAAAATTTCAGAGCTTAATCTCAACATTTTTTGGTAGAAATTTCTTACTGCTTTGTTTGTATCTACGATGGCCCTAAACACTGTTGTACAATCTGAGAATACTTTTTGTTTTGTTCAAATTAAAAAAACAAAACATTTTTCAGAAACTGAAACTTCATTTGCCCGACTAAAACCATAAGTCAGATTCTACGTTACTTTCTGCTGTCTTAGAAATCCGATTTTCTGCTCAAACTTTTGAGTTTCATTGGAATCTTGACTCACGAGAGTTTAAGTTCTTGTTTTTGTAGTTAAGCTACTTTTTCGATAATCATCAATCTTCCAACTTCTTCACTCTGGCACCTCAGTTGACTGAAACTCAAAGTGCCTGAGTTTGATTCAAAGACTTAGAAAGTTAAAGTTTAAAAAGTAATTATGCAGGCAAAAAGTTTCCACGTCTGGTTGAAAACTGAAAGAGATGCTAGCGTTGGGTTTGGGGGGGGATTGTTTCTGAATGACAGGACTATAGCAAGTTGCAGAGTCAGTGGTTGATCAAAGCGCGGCTAGGTTCTCACCCTATTTTTGAAATTCGAAATATATTTGCTCTCTCTGCTCTGATGGTCTGAATTAGATCACCGGGTTTCCTGTCAAAGCTGCAGTTCTGCCGGGCATTTCCATTTGAAAAGCCGTCATCAGAGGGAACGTGCAGCCGGAGAGCGCTTTGATCATCTGATTATCTCCTTTTAAATTATTCATTTTCAACTACAGCTGATAAATATGCAAAACGCGTCAGTGTTCCTGTTTTAATTCATTGGCTCTCAGCGTCCGAACTCTGCTACGCTTTGGCCCGCAGCATGACGGAACAGCAGCTTAGAAAGTTCAGATGAGGAAAAAAAAAAAAAAGATAGAGCTGATGAACGGCTGAGCTTTGACTGAAATCCCTGCTTCTCATAGAAGTAAATAACACAGAAGCTCTTTTCATTTGTCCTTTAGAGAAGACTACAAAACAGGCTAAATTTATGCTTGGAAGTAATGAGAACCAGAGAATGTAGATACAGAGCCATCCAAAAGTATTCATACACCTTAAAGTTTGTTTCAACAGTTCGACTTGTTTGTTTGAACTGGAGGAAAAATATCATGCTGCTTTAGAAAGATTAAATAAAGGTGTGTGAATAAACTGAGTCAGCCTGATTCAATAGTGTTCAGAACTACTTTTCCCTTAAAATAGTTTGAGAAATCTTTTAATCTCCATGGCAACCATTCAGCTGTGCAAAACGCCTGGGTGGAGCTAGCCCCGCCTTCGAGATGCAGCTCCTCCTCCAAGCTGCAGTTTCAAAGTTTCAGAGCTTGCGCCTCACAAATCACACCTTCTCTGTGACTCCACCAATCAGCTCCTTCAGACTAGCCAGGAGCAATTAGCAAACACCTGGAGAAACTGCGCATCAGCTGAGCTCATGATAGGAGCTACTTTTCAGATCAACTCTGGTAAAAACGTTGTTAAAGGGTTAACAGAGGAGCCATGTTGTGATGACTTCCTGAAGGCGAAGCTTCAGAAAGAGCAGAAGGTTCTCAAAGAGACGGAAGTCCAATTTCAAGGTGTTAAATTACAAAGTTAAATTTCTTTAAAGTTATATTAAATATATATAGTATTTTTATATCACTTATTTGTGCAACAGAATAGCACTTTATGCCTGGAAAATACATAATACTGCCCCTTTAAATACACTGAACTTTTTGCTTGTAAAGAATAAAATACCTAAAACAGTTCAAGAGGTTGAATACTTTTGAAAGGTACTGTATCAGGTTTTTGATGTTGATTTGAATATCGTCTCTGTATTTTGTTGTTTTTCAGTGACCCACATCCTAACAGAGATGAAGAGGCTGATCAGGTACAAATAGATCCGTTTCATGGTGTAAGCAGACAGAAAATGTTCTTTTTTCAGCTCTTGCTTGTACTACAGCTGAACACTAAGTAAGGTTGCGGACTGCCATGCTTTTCTTCTAGAGGAGAAAACAAAGGAAGGGATGGCAACATGGGCTCATAAACCTCCACATTTAAGACTAGTTGATAAAAACCATGACTATTTCGAATGGCTAGTGTAAAAAAATTCATATGCTTTGTTCCTATTAAAGACAATCTGTAAAATAGTTGTGCACTCTATCAAAAACATTCCCCCCCTCCCCCCTCGCCCTTTTAGTTTAAACTTTATTGGTGGATTTCAGTAAAAATATTTTGGAAGCTGTGAGTCTCCAAGGTGGTTGTATTTGACGACAGAAGCAGTAAAGGTGAAAGGACTCTGCCTTTTTTTTATTTCCCCCCCCCTTTTACTTTTAGCTCTTTTATCTACTTTGGTCAACCGAGGATATTTCCATGACCACTAGATGGCACTGTGAGTCCACTGGAGCCTAGAGGTGATTGTACATTCCTTCGTCTCTGTCCTCTCTGGGAAAACTTTCACTGCAGCCGTTATGAAGAGTCTCTTCTGCAGACTCTGTCAGCTGAGCAGTGTGAAAAGGTTCAGCCAGTCAAGCTTGACTGTTTCAGATGTGTATTTGGTTGAGTTTGCTCAGACCGTGTCTTCGCTCTCTGCAAGGGCTCCAAGTCACAGTTGGACTCCGTGGGGGGCCCGCTTGGCTCTGTAACCCGCATCAGTGGGACTCCAGGAGGGGCCGCCTGACTTCATACCAGGTTAACAGCGAGTCCCACTTCACTTTGTCCCTTGCCTCGCTCGATACCTCAGTCTCCATGAAATGCAACACAAGGTTTGGTTGATGAACACGTCAACCCCACAGGTGAAAACCTGAGCTTCCTGGTATGAGACCGAACGTTTTGGCGAAGCCGACGACAAACGTGTTTGGAATGTTGAGGGTTATTTTTCTCTTCGACGCCTTTCCGCCCTCTGCTTCCGTGACGTCTGGATAGAGCTGGTGCACTTCCTCGTAACAGTCCCCGGGTGAGGAGGTTGGAGTCGGAGCAAAGGGGGGCGAGCATATGCAGTCACACGCTGCTCGTGTGTTCTCTGGGGGGAGGGTAGCTGATGAGCGACAGCTCCTGCTCAATCTCCGTTTCTGGCTCCGTTTCCGAAAGCGTGCCGGCGTTGTGGCACTCCGACAGGCTCTGCGACACTAATCCGATTTGCGTCCCGTCGTCTGTCGTGTCCTCCGGGTCCACCGTCAGCCTCCCGTTGTCTCCCCTGCTGCCGTTGCGACAGTTACTGTTGCGGTCCACCCCTGCTTTGTCGTGGCCGCCCATCAACAGAGGGGTGACAGCGTGCGACGGGCACTGCTGGGGCGTGAGGAGGGTTTTGCCACCCTGTCCCGCCGCGTTAGCCCCGGCTTTGTACTGGCACCTGATGTAGTTGGAGAAGGCTTTCCTGTAGGTCTTGTTGAAGAGGGTGTAAACCAGAGGGTTGACCCCGGAGGAGATGTAACCCACCCAGACGAAGACGTTCAGGAGATCGTGGAGCAGCGACTCGTTGCAAGAGTCGTGGCACAGGACAAAGGTGACATTGGTGATGAAGAACGGACACCACATGACAAGGAAGAGGAAAAAGACAATTCCCAGGACCTGAAGCAAAAGTGAGGGGAGAAGTTAGTATTTTGGTAAAAAGACAAAATGTGGTTTTAATGTTCCTCCAGGCTGGCGATCCACACACACACCGCGGTTCATCAAACACATGCCTGTTGCTGGCTGTTTCAGCAGTGAACTTGAGTCAGCATGGCACAAACAGTGATGGTCTGCCTACTGTTAGCTTTCTACGGCTACGTTTCCATTACAAATGAGCACAAAACTTTGTGAATCTACTAATGTTGATTTAAAAAAAAAAAACCACAGTTTTGCATCTGCTGTGTTTCAAAAACACAACTAAAATTGCACGTGAATTAAGTATGTTCATGCAATAAGTCATTAAAAAACATGACGCGCCATCATCCTCCTACCCCCAGTGGTAGGTTTTCGAGCGGTCTCTGACCGCATTCGCACCGCGCCAGACTTCACTTTAACTGAACCGAAAGCGAGGTTTGAAGGCAGACCAGAGTTCGCCTGCACATTCACATCTCCCAAACAAACTGGACTTCCTAGACAAACGAACTAAAGTTCAATTAAAGCGGATTAAGCAGGATTTAAAAAGCAGCTAAAGACCTTCTCGTTCCAAGAAGCTTTGAGTTACACTTGATTTTACTGCGGTTTGTTTCCTCTATTCTAAATTGCTATGTTGGATTTACCCTACTTATGAAGAACTTTGTGACCGCGGCGGTCATAATGTTATGCCTAGTTGGCTGTAGGTGTATGAGCTTTTTGCCTCTTTGTCATTAAAGAGGAATTTGAATTCAGTCACCGCTCTACTCGACTCTGGCAGCACTCCAAGCTTTCTGACGTTACTCAAAGTGCCTGACAGGATTTGATAGCATGCGACGTGAACTGCACTGAATATTCTGGAAGAAATATTTCTAAATCCGCTGTTAGGGAAACGTCCGCGTCAGAAAAATTCACCCATCCTGGTTTTACAGAATGACACAGATTTTCGGTGACAGAGGCGGCTGCGGCGGACGAAAGGGTTTGTGACTGCAGAAGCTCAGGGTTCGTTGTAGCTGGAGTTTTTCTTTAGCTTGTCTCACTGCAGCAGACATTTCCACATCACCGAAGACAACAACAAAAACTTGTCAGGTTTTTAAGAAATTTGATCAGTTTTTCTTGAGATAAAAGCTTTTGCGACACTCGGATCAGTGTTGGTTGGTTGTATCTGTTCAGCTCCTAATCTTCATTATTGATCTTCCCTCCGTCTACCTGGCTGCCTCTATCCCTGCTGCACCACCTGTCTTCTGTGTCAACAATCTCCAGTATTTAAGCTCCTGGATTTTCTTTGTTTCTGGATCCTTCCGTCACCCTGTCTGTTCACATCCTGCATTTGCTCCTGTCACTTCCTTATTTCACTCATGTTTTGTTTCTCTATTTGGGTCATTTAAACGATAAAAATCGTAGTTCTTGGGGCAAAAGAAAAACCCAATCAAGAGTCTCTGGATATTATTTACCAGTTTGTGGGTACAATACTACGTATAAAAAACAATACAATTATCAGAATAGTCCAGATATAAAGAACAATATGGCATAATATTATGCCATATTGTCATAGTATTATGAAAATAAAGTAATTTCTCAGAATTTTACAACTTTATTCTCATAACTTTATTATTCTTGTATGACTTTATTCCCGTAATATATTTTTATTTAGCCTGGCCTTAATAATCTATCATACAAAACAAGGAAAAAATAGATAAGTATTCATTCGTGTTTATTGTCCTGCCAATCCTCACTTCTAGCTGCAGCTTCCCTTCTCACCTTGGAGGCCCGCCTCTCGTTCTTTATGGCCTGCATCATCCCTCGTCTCCCATGGCAACCCGAGGCATCGTTCCGGCCCGGCCCGGCGGCCGGAGAGCTGAGCTGCGACGCGGCCTCAGAGCTGGGAATGATGCTGAGGCTGTCCGAGGCGGAGGCGCTGAGCAGAATGCTGGGCTCCGGGCCCTTCAGGCAGCTCAGCGTGTTCCGTCTGGCCTGGAGGGGCGGCGGCTTCAGTTCTGTCCCAGGAGAAAAACACAGAAAATACAAGGAACTGTGGGGCTTGAGGGGAAAAAGGGGGAAACTATGCATTCAATACAGAAATGAATTACGGGAAAGATATAAGTTTTATTTTAAACATATAAAACGTGTTTTTTTTCCCTTTACGTCAAAAGTCAATATTTCATTTATATTTTAAGAAAGTAGAGCTAATTTAAAGGGGCAGTATTAAACATTTTCCAGACTTGTGGTGCCATTTTATAGCACAATCACGTAACTACGAGACACTCAGCTTATATAAAAATGCTGTGTATATCAAATATGACTTCATAATTTGACACCTTGAAATTGGGCCTATGTCTCTTTAAAAACTCCTGCTCTTTCAGGTGGTCTTTACAACATGGCTCCTCTATTAGCCCTTTAACATTTTTACCAGCGGTTCAGAGAGCAGTAGCTCGTAAACGAGCTCAGCAGATGAGCAGTTCCACCAGCTGTTTGCTAATTGCTGCTGACTAGTCTGAAGGAGTTGAGTGGGGGAAGTCATGGAGGCTTCTCTGTGTGGTGGAAGCTTGAAAATTGGAAACTGCAGCTTGGAGGAGGAGCTTTGCGAAGGCGGAGCTCGGTCCATCCTGGTGGTCTGTAACGCAGCTACTTGATTGTGATATAAAATGCCACCATGTGCCTGGAAAATACACAACACTGCCCCTTTAAGAGACCAATAACAAGCAGTGATCTATGTCCAGACTTTGTGTCGTGATCAGTGGTTACCTTGTGAGTTTGGAGGGGAAAGAGTGTTGATTTGTGGAAGGTGGAAGGGGCTCGGTGGAGGCTGCAGTGTGATTGCTGGTGCGCTCAAAGGCTGCTGGGAAGAAGACTTTGCTTCATACAGGAAGACCGTGGCCTGCCTCTGGAGCACCTACGGAGGATCAGACAGGACGATGAGGAGACAGCGGAGCACAGGAACCTGGGTGTGAAGGACTACAGGCACGACGCGTCGGCTCCTGAACCAGTTACCTGTATGGTGAGGCAGTAAGTCACCACCATGATGACCAGCGGGATGAAGAAGGCCACAAAAGAACCAATCAGCATGAAGCGCTCCTCGTTGAGAACGCAGCTGCCGTTGACAAAAACCTTGTCCTCGTTGTGGAGACCGATCACCGGGATGGGCATCGACACGCCTGGAGAGAAACAGAGCAGGAAGAGTATGTTTAAGATTTTATTGCTACACACTAGTTTCGTCTTTAGTCAGACGCCACTTCTTGTCAAAGCAAATTTTAAAGTCTATTTATTTGGTCTTTTTCCAGATCAATCATGTATAGGCTACTAATTTGACCATATATGTGCTTCAATATGTTGTTTCCAAGACTATTTATACATTTTTATACTATATATTTTTTACATAAAATCTTACCAAGTATTTTTGGTCTAGTTTCTAGTGTAAATATCTCAACACTCTTAAGATAAAACTAACTTGATGAAAAGTTAGTTTTAATTTTAACTAAATAATTACTTAATGTTGAAGTAATCTGCCAAAGACATTTTAATTCATAACATGGGCAGATTATTTCATCTCTAGTTAGTACTTTTTCACCAAACAAGCTGTACTTAAAAGTTACTTGTAAGTTAGTTTTATCCCATTTCAAGTGTACTAAGATATTTAAACTACGAACTAAACCAAAAATACTTGGTAAGATTTTGTGCTTTTGCACAAAAAACAAGCAAACAAACACAAAAACAAATTCATTCTTGGTAAAAGGAGCAGCACCATGAAAACATCTGTTGCTGTAAGTACGACACCATGTAGTGAGGCACACTTCATTCAAAGGCCAGGGATCAAACTCGGCTATTGTGGAGTCTGTTCTGAACCAAGTGATCTGTACTGACAACAGTGCAATCATACGATGGAGGCTTTCCAACACTGATAAGTAACCAAACTGTGAAAAATTACAGACAAGTGGGGAATGCTGAAGTGGTACGCAGAGATTTGAAAGTCAAATTTCTGGCTGCCTGCTGCTGCCAAAACGACACTGCTGGTCCAAAATCAGACGATTTAGCATTCAAAGGCGGATGGAGGGAATGTCAATCCTAGTCAAAGCTTTAAACAGATAAATATTGTGTTTTTCATGTCGAATGTCTAAGCTGTATTCCTTCAGTACTGTCTAATGCATGCATAAAGTTTTAGGTTGGCACTGGAGCATTTTAAAGACCAGAGGTCAACTGATCATCCATCCACTGTCTAAACCTGTTCGTCCATGGAGTGTTGCTGGGGGAATTTAAAGTGACAACGTAACCTTAAAATCATATGTTTGGACTGTGCAAGAAAGGCACACCGTCACCGTGCAGAGCGCCAGTCACATAATGAGATATCGTTCGAAAAAAAAAAAAAGAATCCAAGTCTGAAAAAGCAATGGATGAGTTCAGGGTTATGGTGAATATATTAATTAAATGCACCATGGTTATGAACGCACATAAACCAGAGTACAGCAATGAAAAAGCAACAACCCAAAGTTTTGCAGATTTTTTTTTTCTGTTCGCGTACAAAAAAGGCGACAATTTACTGTTGAGATATTTAATAAGATAAAAGTGTGTAAAGCAGCATTATTGAAATAAAAATGCTCTGGTATGTGTAATGCTGCTGTAGTTGTAACATTTTCTGAGAGCTAAATATGACCAAATTAGCCTATTAGCAAAGCTTACATGCTAGTAATATGGAAACATGCTCATAAGTTTTAGCTCATCATATAAAATAAATGAAACAAAAATGGCTTCCACAACATATTAAAGTTAAAAACACCTATTTGTGTCATAATAACCAAGTAACGACCACAAAAAATGAGGAGAAAACACAATATCATCTCCTCTAATAACAACCCAAACATATTTGTTGTTCTACCCATTAGGCTGTGAAGTCTCTATATTTCTGGAAATGAAAGTAAATAATCATAACATACGGCAGAATAACACATTAAGCAGGTAATGAGAGCCGCACCTGTAATAAATCAACAAGCTGTTAGCGTTTTTATAATGTATCAGAGTTTAATGGATGTTCGTGAAGGTGCATTTTTGCTGCTGGGGGACAGCGCTGATAAAAGACTGCAGTAAGAACAAGCCTTTGAAGCCCCAGTGGGCTTTTGGACCTCTGATAATAACACTGACTAATGTGCCTGGTCTGATTTGAAAGGGTTTCTTGTGTGGTTGAAAATATCTGGCTGATCTGAGAAACAAAGGAACACCTCAGTGAGAAGGAAAAAAAGTCTCCTGAGGGTGAGAGCTACACAGCAGGTCATGCTAGTCCTTGAGCTGAATCATGCTTCATGTGAGGGTAGGTAAGGGCAAGGAGCATTGTTTGCTCCGGCGCTGCTCCTGACCCGGCCGGCATGAACATGCAATTCGAATTTACAAGCATCCGGGGTGCTGTGGTGGCGCAGGGGCAAAGCACAACCCATGTATTGAGGCCTTACTCCTCATGTCGATTCCCGGCCTGATGGCATTTGCTGCATGTCTTCCCTCTCTCTCATTACCCTCTGCCTTTCAAACTACTTTCAAATAAAGGCCACTAGAGCCAACAAAACTTTAAAAAAAAATAAAAAATTGTTTTTTTTTTTACAAGCATCCTATTCTCAATACCTGCACACTTGCATGGGCAAAAACCTCCCGGTTTTATAGACACATTACATGTTATTGTTTGCATATGGAAATTTCACGCACCCGCACAACGTTGGAGGGCAAATGATCAATATTTTAGCTGCTTTCAATACCCACTCCTGCAGTAACACAACTCCTAACAAAATAAAACCTGGACATGAAGGCAAAGACACCATAAAGGGGGGAGAAGTTAGGACAAGGTTGGTTTTTTTTGTTCATAGAAATAGAAAAAACTGTGTTCCTGTCATTTATACAATAAATTATATTGTGTTTTTAAATTTGTTTTTTTAGCAGTAAAAATTTAATTTTATCCCTCCCAGACCAAAAAGCACACATCTATATTTTCACTGAACACCCCCCCGGATCTGCATGAAATGGTTCGTTTCTGCTTAGCCTCCTGACAACATGTTCAGCAGCAGTTAGAAGACAAGACTGTGGTAGTTACTGTGCTGCCTAGAAAAATAATAGTCAAGTTTTCAAAAAAATAGAGAGATAAAAAGACAAGAGTGTCTATTTTAACCCAGTTTTTCTCCAAGAGGTGAGTAGACTGTGTGAGATTGACAACCACTTAGCATAGTTAGCTTAGCTACAGACTGTTTGCCTCCATTTCAGCATTTAATGAGGAAAACAAAATACCAACATATTCATATATTTAACTTGTTCCTGTACCTTTTACCACACTTAACAGATGAGTCAGTCAGCAGCAACTCTAACCCCGATACCAGCATAACCTTTAACCCCTGTCCCAGTCATAAAGTTAACACTGTGTTCAGTAACAACCTCGTTAGCATCATTCCAGGGAATCCATAGGGATTTCTCTGTGTCGTTGCTCTTTTTACAATTACAACAAAAACAATGTATTTATTACTGACAGAAATTCAAACAACTTTATAAAATGATAATAAAAAACAGCCTCCTGTCTGGACTGCAGCCAGTCCACAGTTTTACCTTAACATGCATTTAAATTACAGATATCTGTTGCCACGTCCCTCCTGACCCGTCCTCTAAATCAGATTAAAGCTGCAGTATGTAACTTTTATTAAAAAAATTTTTTTTTACATATTTGTTGAAACTGTCATTGTGTTGTGAAAGTATGGCATGAGAGATTATCTGTGAAAAATCTATTTTCTCTGCTTTCTCCCAGTGCTTTCTAGAAACAACCAATCACAATCTCATGTGGTGAAGCTCATCCTCCCTCCCCTCACTGTATGCTATGCTGCAGCTAGCATAGCCTGTTGTGAATGCTCAGTTTAGTTAGCATAGCTACCAACGACAGCAGATAAACAGTTTTCCTGTAACAAAAAGTTGTTTCTCCACCATTAGCACATTTAGCAGGCCCAATTCATTTTTTTGTCATGGGGCCAGAGATTCCTGGCGGCGCCCCTGCATGTAGGTATTAAGTCAATGCAATGCGCCACAGAAAAAGAGGCGGGGGAAAAGCATAAAAACTGTTGATAAATAATTAAAAACCACTTGTATTCTTTTATCTTGCTCTCTGTGTTGGCTACACTACACACAAATTGACAAGGCCACTAACCGTCTACCGCTGTTAGCTAATCTTCCACAGTGGTGGTAGCGGCAGATTAGCTAACTTAAATACCTGATGATCTGTCAGAGTTGAGGTGTAGGTTGACTTTCTTTTTTCTTTCACTGGACCGAAACAAACCAAATTCCACAGCAACATCTACATGTTAAGGTTATCAAAGTCAAGCTAGCACAACTAACCTACTTCCGTCTCCCTAGCTATATTTACAAAATTAAAACTTTTTCCTGACCTTGTTATCTAGTTGGCAAACTGTTGACAATTATTAGCAAAGCACTGCATCCCTTTTTCTTTTATATATCACGCTTACGTTTAAGATTTAGCACATTATATTGACAACTTGACAGCTAAAACCAATGGTAGTCATTAAGCATTTTTTTGGCCCTCCAGCAGGGAGCTGGGATCTTGCGTGTGCGATGTCACGGTGCAGCGTGTCTATAGATCTGAATCATGGCCCGGTTAAAGGATTCATTCACTTACTCAGGGAGTATGTAAAAACAACGGGTCAGGAGAAAATGCTTTAAAATGCCGTTTCAACTTACTCCAGCCTCACCTCAGCCCCTTACGCACCATAAAAAACCTGCTCTGTACCTCATTAAATTACGAGAAGATCACATAAAATCGGAAGCATCTGGATGGCCTTGGGTCCAAAGTGAATTGATATTGTAATTTGGGCGAAGCAGCTCCTCATGACAGAAAAGTGCCTAATGGGCTTCTTCTGGCTATTTCATAAGGCACTTTGCAATGTAACTTCTGACAGTCACATATTAAACTTCTTGCTGAGCTGTTTAATTTGTTCCTAAGAGCCAGCAGATTCCTTTAGGACATGGCAGATTTCTGGCCAAGCTGCAGCGAGTCTCTGTAAGTCTCTGTAAATCCACAGAATACACAACAGACACAGTAAATATAAAGCCGACACGCTCACTTTGTACCTTCTCGTGACATGACCGTAGCTGGCTGCTGGAGTTAGATTATTGTAGCAAGAGATCGAGATCTGCAACATCAGCAGGGTGCAGGTGGAAAAAGAAAAACTCCAGGAAGGAGAGAGGCAAACAGCGAGGAAATGCTTGGTAAGATCTCAGCTCTGTATTTGAGGAATTTATGGAAATGTTTTTGAAAGAGTGTGTGTAAAATGTAAATGTCAAGAGGAGAATAAAGGTGTCAGTAACAAATTTAACTAATTTGCTTGGACAGTGTGGTTTGTTTGTGTGGAGGGATGACTAGCTGTGTTTGAATGAACAATATAATTACACAAGCTGAGATTTTGAAAAGAAATTCGCTCAATGGAAAAACACGACAATTGATTGTTTTTAGATGAAGAAAAGTTTTGACACTAGGATGAGCTGGTTGTCTGTACCACAGTTAGTTTATTTTGCAAAACCTCGATGTCTGCAGTGGCGACATGTACATAAGGTTTTATCACGATATTTGATAAAAGATCGCAATAAAACAAATAAAATGGTGATAACTACATAAGTGATGATGTGAACTACTGATAACTAGAATGTATTGTAACAACAATAAATCAGAACTTTTAAGAAATTTATCATGATAAATGACAAACGGTATGATAAATGCCCATCCCCATTGGGTGCTGATCATATTTTCTCCAATGACAGACGATGGCCTTTCTTTACATTTACGTTTCATGCTTTGGAACAATTTTGTACCCCTCTCCTGACAGATACCTCACAAACATTACAGATAAAAACAATGAAATAACTTATATCAATAAAAGTTTGACATAGTAACAACCTGAAATGTTCAAAGCGCGCACACTCCTGACGTCTACTGTACAAACCGATCAAACTTCAACAACCTCCAAGTAAAACAGCCGGTGTTGCTGCAGAGGTGAGACCGGCTGCAGAGATCTCCTGCTGCACGTTTCATTGATAATCTTTCTGCATCGATTGCTGGGAGACCTCTCAGACCTCAATCATAGCAGCAGGCAGAAGTGAGGAACCTTTACTGGGGTCAACGAAATGGCGAGAGGAAGACACGGCGTGTCTTATCTCACAAAGGCGCTGGGCCGTGAACGACTACAAAAGGAAGAAAGGAGGAGACCAGCAGATTATTCAGCTGCATCTGGCTGTGCAGCAAATAATAATAATACAAAAAACTTTTCAAAGCAGTATGGTATGGTTAGGAAATATACTTTGTTTTGGTTTACCCTGAGATCAACACTATGTTTTATTCAACATCCCACTGCTTTTTCATTTCTGAATTGATCGCTCAGAGTGAACTTTTATCTGCACTTTCTGAATTTAGTCAACAAAAGAGAATTTTCAAAGAAATCACTGTTAACATATATTTGTTGAAGTATGTGGAAAAATATACACATTTAAGCATTTCAACATATTAAATTGCTTTACATGAAGGAAACTGAATATGAGAATTATTACATTACGATTATTGTTATTGTTTAATAGCTCTACAAAGCACCATTAGCTTCTGAGATGTGGCAAACATTGCATCCAGCCCTCCAGACAGTCTTCTGTTTTTTTGTTTTGAGCAGCAACCTAATTTATTCAAAATTAATAATGAAAAAGTGTTATTGAGATAAACAGAATGTAGTCGGAAACAAAACGTAAATTCACCACCAAATGTCAGCAAACATCAGTAAATAATTTTTCTTGAGGGCATTTGTTGAATTCCTTCTTAGATAGTGCCATTTTATAGCACAATCAATTAAATACATTGCTTTCACTTATTATAAAAAAGATGTATATATCAAATAGGACTTGGATTTCGTAATTTAATATCTTGAAATTGGGCCTCTGTCTCTTTAAGAAGCTCCTGCTCCTTCTGAAACTCCGCCTTCAGGAAGTAATTGCAACGTCGCTCCTCCATTAGTCCTTTAACAACGTTTTTACCAGGGTTTCACTGATAAATAGCTCCTATAATGAGCGCAGCATACATGCAGTTCCACCAGGTGCTAGTCTTAAGGAGCTGAGTGGGGGCTGGGATCCACCTCTGTCAGGCTTGAAAGCTTAGAAACTGCATCTCCAAGGAGGAGCTGCGCCTCAAAGGCGGAACAAGGTCCATCCAGGCGTTTTGCACAGCTGACTGGTTGCCATGGGAGATTAAATAATTTTTCAATGAAAGAATCAAAGAAACACTCCAGGTCTGTTTTTGATGAGGAAATAACATTATAACATGATGTAAAGCTCAAGAAAGATTTTACTTAACACTGCCCCTTTAAACTTTAAAACCAGCCTTTTATCATGAATGTCCCCTAATTAAAAATCAAGCACTGAGAAGACCAATGTGAAAACACGATAATAAGCACCAGAAAATTGTTACTGTCCTAAGTAAAACTGTGTAAACTTTTCATTTTGAAATCTGTTCTAAACAATGTGTTGTGAAAAGAAACTCCTTTGAGGGACACAAGCATTTCAACTCGTGAAAGATTTTGCCTGTGGACCGACAGACTCAGCACGCCTTGGGGCTTTTTTTTTTTTTAAATTCATCACAAAAGAGAAAACTTTTGTCGAGATTAGTTCTGAACAAGAGGCGACACCTCAGGCCAAATGGACCCAAAGAGAGACAGCAGACAGGAGCAGCACAAGGCCAAGAGTAAAAAAAAGACAAAAGGAAACAGAAAATATTTCTGTGGGGACTTAATGGGTCAAAAACTGGATGTTTCATTACTAATCCCACAGTATTGATCGACGTAAGCTCTGTCTGATCATCGGTGAGCGTTTGTGCTGCGGAGCCTCTTGAGGGGTTTAACGAAAGGCCAACAGGAAAACATCTAAAAGCTAATATGAATGTACAGAATCACAGAGGAGGACAAAAAAAGTCCCCAATACAAACAGCAACAACGCTCCGTATTAAAACAAAGATCTAAGTGAGAGCATCATTAATTTAGAGCTACGTAAATTGAAAAAGTGGTTTGATATTAATAAATTATCACAAAATGTAGATAAAACCAAGTTCATGTTATTCAGGAACTGTGAAGCGATTTACAAATAATAATTGAACATGTGAATGTGGAGAGACTTACTGAAATTTGGTTTTTGGGAGTATTTATTCATAATAAGATTTATTGGAAACCTCATGTTAAATATGTGCAATCTGATATGGGAAAGGATGTGGGAAACGGGACACTGTCTCTGTTGTTTGAACTGTATACCAACTTAGCGTGAATCAGTGTCATTGACGAGGTTGAAATGAAGAAGTCCACTTTGACTCCCTATGCTGAATATTTGCTCTTCAGGGTTCAGTGAACAGATAAACATCACAGGTCCAAACAAGGCCAATCGTGATTGGCACATTCCAATTCAAGATCTTTACGCTAAGCTAATATGAGCTGCGTAATATAATACGCTCCAAACATGATAATTATTACTCTTGTTTGTAAGTTTTTCGTAAATCATGAGCTGCCATCACTTATTCTAAGTTGCTTATCAGTGTGAAATGATCTCCTTGGCCGAACACAAAGCACTAAATTCTCATCAGCTTTTATCACGCCCTTTGACACCAGCTGGATGTTTGAGAGACAAGTTATTAAGCTTCATTGTGCAGCCTGTCTGTCTCATAGAGCTCCCTCCACAGCTATTCCCCGACTCTCTGGTAAATAGCTGATAAATGAGTAAATGTGGAGACTTGAAGACATAAATGTGCCACTCTTTTGAAACTTTCCCATATTCCTCTGATTGTAAAAATGAGCAGCTATGTAGATTTTACTGATAACTACTTGACACATGTCAGAATTAGACAAATATTTGTATTGCTAGTGATCCAATATCCACAACATTTAAAAGGAAATTAAATGTCGTAATTTCCACCAAGTATCTTCAAAGAGTTGGTGGATGTTGTAGCTGTGGGCAGGAAGGATCATCTCCAGTGTCAAGCAGTCATCTAAAGACAGTGTTGCTGTCATGACATGCTAACGCCTACATATTACAATATTCCACAATCACAAGTCTTGGATGAGACCATGAGTTGTTGTAATGAACTGGTGAATCAATCTCATCTGCCTCTACTGCTGCTCCCTTGTAAATGTCTCTGGCTGTTTGGTTTGAAAGCTGAGCAGAAAGATGTTGGGTTTGGGGATATGATTCTTGCTCATTACAAACTATGGAAGAACTTTTCTCTGCTCTGCAAACACAAAGCCTTTTTTTCAAGTCTAATGAGATTTGTGGTTGTAATACAGGTGATAGTTTATTATTTGAGCTTTTGAGATGATGATTAGTTTCTCCAAGAAGTAAAAATAATACCTGTTTGCCATGGATACGCATCATAACCACTGCCTGAAACTAAAAAAACGTAAGAGCAAAAAAAAAGACGGGACAACTGTCCTAACACGCAACAAAAGTCTACAGAAAGAATAAATCAGAGCCACCCTAACACTGTATAACCCTCCCCTCATTAACCCTCATCCTGCCCAATTTCAATATGGGGGGAGGGGAAGAGGCTGGTTGGTCAGCGTGGTAAAGATCTCAAACACTCGCAACATCATTCCAAAGATGAAGGAAAGCTCTGTGATGTCATCAGCACTATATAGGCGTTTTCGCACTCCACGGAACGGTTCCGAGCGTGTTCGCATTACATCTTGCGACCGGTTCCACCCGGCGCCATGGAAACACAAGAGCTGTGGTTCCAATCGTGCCGGCCAAGCGGTTCTGCTTAGAACCAGCAGCTGATTGGCCGCTGGTTGTTAGTCAGACGTTGATTTTCCGTTGACAGCTGGCTCTCACTACTATATAGTTTTAAAAATAATGACGTCCGGCACCGCTTTGATGGCGCACTCAGTGTAATGCGAACACAACAGGGCTGGAACCGTTCCGTTCCGTACCGTGCAGTGCGAAAGCGCCTTATAAGTAGCAGACTTTTACCTTTTTGTTAGTGCTTGCTACACTACTGAGGAGTCCAGATGTATGCAAAGCGCATTCAAAGTTGAACGGTGAGACTGTTTTTCAAGAGTAATTTGAACAAATATTGTCTGAACATGTCTTATCAAAGGCCAAAATACTTCAACGGTGGGATGAGACCCCAGCCGTGGGATAGGAGAGATAAACAACATCAACTTCCATTTAGTACCAGAGAGAGATCCAGAGACTGGGCTCTTTTTTAGAAATTCAGACAGCAAGATGGTTTGAGGAGCACCAGAAGGTCGCCTACGTCCAGAGAGAACTGGACAATACCAAAGTGGAGCTATAGAGGCAGATAAAACTAAAGGAAATGAAGAGACAACGACCAACAGCAGAAGAGCTTTCGAATTCAGAGTCGCTCAGCCCTGCTGTTCTTGCTTCTCAGGTGTAAAGCGACATAAAACAGAAGCAGAAAATGCTGCTGCAGCAGGAAATCGAGCAGTTGAAGGCAAATCATATTGCCAGTGAGAAGGCATTCAGGGCAGAAAAAGAAAAAAGTGACGGCCTCCAACAACAGCTGGACCAACTGAAGACTCGCTACAAGGAGCTTCAATCAAAGTATGAAGGTGTGGGGACCCTGCAGGTAGACATGCAGATATTCTATGAGGAGAAAATCAGGCAGGAGCAAAATCTTGTTGAAAACCTGAGAAGCGAGAAGGACAATCTCCAAGACAAAATGTCCAAGGAGATCGACTGCCTGCAGGAAAAGGAGAGACATCTACAGACTGAGCTGGAGCACATTCAGGTTTCATACCAAGAACTTAACAGGACGTATGAAGACAATGTTTCTACACTGAGACAGAAAGCTGAACGTCATCAGTATGAGGTGAACTGTGAAAAAGAACTGAATTTGGAAAGAGCAAAGTTTGACCGTCATCTGATCAACACACTGAGATCAGAAAAGAACAATCTACACCAGAGAGCAGCACAAGAGTTCACTGTCCTGCAGCAGCAATCAGCAGAGACTATACAAAATCTCCAAAGTGAACTGGAGCAGACCAAAGGTTATTTTCAGGAACTTAAAACTAGATACAAAGGAGATGTTTCTGCTCTAAAAAACCAACTCACTGACTTCCAATAAATGTACTCCTCCTGTCAGGATAATTACAAAACAGAGCTGGAAAATCTGAAAATGGAGCTCCAAGAGCGAGAAGAACTTGGACCTCCAAGAAGGAAAGTGGCCAGGCGACCAGAACCAAATGAGAAAGACGCTACCCCTGAAAATAACATCTCTGATGCTGCTTCCATGGATCTGGACCGTCTATTAGAGGAAACTACGCCAAAGGACTTTGAGGTACAAGATGCATCTCCTAAGGAGCTGAAGAGAAGAACCAGAAGTTCAGAAGAAGTTCAGAAGAACTTCTAGAAGTTCTTCTAGTTCTTCTTCTAGAACTTTTGGTTCTAGAAGAAGAAGTTCTTCTAGAACTTCTGGTTCTAGGAGAACCAGAAGTTCTGGAGAAGAACCAGAAGTTCTAGAACCAGACGTTAGAAGAACTTCTGGTTCTGGTTCTAACCAGAAGTTCTTCAACTTCTGGTTCTTCTAGAAGAATTTCTGGTTCTTCCAGAAGAACCACAAGAACCTGAACCAGTGGAGAAAGTCTCCTGTGGAAAACGATACAACACATTTTGAAACTCAAACACCAAAAAAGGAAGAGAAGCAAGAAAACCTCCAGCAACTAGCAAAACGTTTCCAGGTCAGAACCATTTGAAATTACATCTAATATTTTGGACCTAAAAAAAATGTCAGTGGGTTTTCTCCGGGTGCTCCGGTTCCCCCCAAATTTCTTTGGAGAAACATAAAAAAAAGTCACATCCAGTGATAGTTGAACTCTCCAGAAGTTGCCCTTTGTCACCAATTTCTCCATCAAGATGTTGATGGGATCAGTTTTGGTGGCTTTAGGATCATATCTGCAAAAATGATTTCTTTTTTCAGATGTGATGAACTCCTATTGGCTTCAACAGATCCTGAAGCCTATTGGCTTCAACTGGCTGTCTCATACTTGGCTGTTTGCAGAATGTAACTGTTTAAAATCTGTTAAAATAATTTTTAGTTGGTCACAGTCGACAGTCACGTTTAACTTATGGAAAAAGTGCCAGTCACAAAAATCCCCAAAAGTGTGGCTTATAGACAAGTGCAACGTATATAACTGCAGCATATTTATATTATTTCTTTTTCCTTTTCAAAGTCAGTGGGTGCGGCTTCTATTCAGCTGGACTCGATAGTCCGCGATTCACCCTTTGGGACGTGATGATCTGCTACTTATCCTGTTGATGTCCAAAAGAAATTGTGTCATCTCAACCTGGTTTAGATTTGGTGAATATTTATGTTGTAAAGAACTAAAGTCTGTTCCCTGATGCTACTGTGGTTGTTAGTAATTAAGTTTTTAGCTACTAAGGAGAGGCGTGATTGAATGTAAGAGGGTGATAAATCCCTCAATTAGGGCTAGACAATATCGCAGTAGACATGATCAATAGCAATAGATATTGATAGAGTATCAATATTTACTACATATTGAATATATACACTATTCACTGAACTCAGAACTGCACAGCAATCTGGGAGTAGTAGGCACAGGGAAGGCTTTAGTACTTTCTTTGGTTACCTAGCAACTTAGTCATTCTTTGGTTACCTAGCAACGACCTGTTGAGTAACTTACACAGCAGCAATTTCAGGTTTGGCCAGTTCACCTCAAAACTGGTAAAAAATTAAAAAAAACAATTGTGTGGAGTGAAAACAAGATAAAAAGGGAACATTTTACGCCACCAGTTTGGTAGTATTTCAGATAATTAAAACAAAAGTCTGGTAATGTTGGATATGCCAACGATGTTTAGAATGCAAAACTTCATGGACTTTAAAACTTCTTCAGAAATGTGCAAATAATTTAACGTTCATTCATTTCCGACAAACTGGATGCACTGAAAAACAGCTTTGAAAAGCTAAAAGTGCTACTGTCAAACCATTTTCAACATGACAGTTTTGCATTTTCATTTTTTTTTCTACTTTTCATTGTTTTATTAAACTTTCAAATTGCTATGTAAGTCTGTGACGTTTTGACTATACAGAATACATATTCAAGATAACAGTAATGTCATTCTGACTAATCAGAATGCTAACTTAAGATATCTTAAACAGAAAAACTCATTGCCCGAACTTTCAAGATGTCTCAAATTCATTTGGGGATATCGGAAAAGGAATTTTGACTAATCAGAATTACAATTCAAGATATCTTTAATGTAGGTTTGCCTCGTCATTATTTGCTTTAAAGATATCTATATTTTAAATTTTGCTAGTCAAATCCAAAAACATATTTAAGAAATCTCATTATAATGAGTCAAAACTAAAATCCAGATATTCTGAATTAACTTTATGACTAGTTATAATTTAATTGTAGATATCTGAATTGTGTATTTCAGATAGTATTGCATTGCAGATATCTTGAATTGAAGTCTCCATTCAACTCAGTGGTAAATCTGACGTCATCTCAACTAGTCAGAATGTAATTAGGGATGTCTTAAATCGCTAAAATGTCTAGTCATAAAACAATTTGAAATATCTGGAAAATAAGGGCACGAAAACCAAATTTATGTTAAAATGGCTTGCCATAGGCCTAGTGCCACACGTCTTCCCTCTCTTTTTTTAACCTCCTTTCCTGTCTTAACACTTTCAAATAAAGGCAACTAGAGCCAAAAGAAAGAAATGTGCAGATTAGGAACATTAAACAAGTGGCTAATTAAGATTTTACAGTTAATTGTAATGTTTTTAATAATAGATTTATTTATTTAAAGATACAACTGCTATGTTTATTTGTTTAAATAAACATGAATGGATCGTTTCAGAAATCTTTACATTAAGTTGGGTAATGTCTCATAGAGATGCCTTCAAGGTTAGAGGACATAATGATACATGCAGGCAGCGTGTATGCATGTAAGTGCGCTAAAACGCGGCAGCCCCTTGGGACTTAAAGGGCACCAAACGGCATCAATGGAAGCTCGAGGTCAGCGACAGGGAGGAGAGACAGCTGAGTGAAAAGTTTAAAAGTCATCCGATCCCCAAACACTTAGAGAAACCACACACACACACCCACACCCACACACACACACACGCACACACACAATTAGAAAAATGATCTGTTCCCTTGATTATTACACCACAGGAACAGTCGAGAGGGGAGGAGGATTGATTGGTTAGAGATGTGAGAAAAAATAAAAATCTCCTGAAAAGGTTTACTCCTGATTCCTCCGAGATGGACTTGCTTCCCTCTCAGGAGGTCGTATTCGTGCTTGCGAAATGTATCATTTATGAGCTCATATAACCACCGGATCTTATGTGGCAAACTTAATTATCCGGGGCCACATGCACAGAGTGTTGATCTCGGTCAGCAGCGGCTCGGCGTCTTCTCCTTTCCTCTGGCGGGTTGATGACTACGTACCCTCTGGCTGACCCAACCGCAACTGAGGCAGAAGGAAAATAGAGAAATGGAGGAAGAGGCGCAATCCCCCCCCCCTCCATGAAAAGGTCACCAAACAAAGTGATCTGTGAGCCGCAAGAGTCTGCAGTCTTTATGACAGCATACATTAGTTAAAGAACAGAAATATTCAAATTTGATACTAAAGTCAAACTTACACATTTTTAAAAGATTTTAAAAGTTTGTCCAGAAAAAAAAAAGTAATTACAAAACAACAAATTCTACCTAAAAATACCCCAGAAAAGTTTTTACAAGTTCCAAGTTTAATTGCTCTATATTTGGAAGCGTGGTGAACGAACGGCTTCGTTCACTTCCTCCGCTGACATTGCTGAAACTCTGGACAGAAAATCAACAACAATCCTCCTTCTGTTCGCTGATTGGCCCGTTTAAAATTCAACTGGAGAAATTGAGCTGAATGGGAGAAATCCCAGACAGAGGAGAATCAAGCAGAATTGCTTTATGAGGCAATTCTATTTTATGGGTCTTTGTGGAAGGGAAACAAAAGAAAGCAAAAAGCATCGCCTCAAGTCATGTAGGAGAAAACCACAAACAGGTGAACAAAAATTTAACTTTGTGGCCAACATGGGAAACTCTGCGCATGGTAGAAGCATTATGTCTTCATTTCTTCAGCAGGGCCTGGGAAACTGAATTGATGGGAAGATGGTCGGGAAAACAGATGAACAAAGATGAATGTGACAAATTTCAGAGCTCTGTTTCTAAATCATTTTGAAAACCATGCACAGTTTTCCTTTTAAGTTAACAATTATGCACCACTTTGTGTTGGTTTATCACATTAAAAACCCAAATAAAATACATTAAAGTCTGTAAGATGACAAAACATAAAACGGATCAAAAGAAATGGATAGTATCGAATACGAGTCTCGCTTGACTCAGAAGGGATTATAAAGCCCAAAGTGTGAGAGCGCTGTCAGAGGTTTCATAGCTCGAATGGACTGTTTTCACTGATAATTTGAACGGGTGCCTGATGAGAAAAGTTTTTTTTTTTTTGCGTCCGTGAAATGAAACATTAGGCGCTCAAACTCGACTTTGGGGGATGAATTTCCACTGTTGAATTAGCATAACCATATAAAACACAAACCCTGAAGGTAAATCGGTTTCCATTCTTTATAGATTACTTCTGGAAAAAGAAAAAGGAAATCAAATGATGCAAATCAGCCCCACCCATGGCAGTGTGCTGCACAATGCTTTGATTTAAGGCACAGACTGTTCCCACTGTTTTAGAGAGGCTAGTCATGAACCAGTTCAAAATTAACAAACAGCTCATTAGAAGTCAGTGAATTTGATACCATCAGACAAACAAAAACAAACACAAGAAGATAATGGCTGGAAAACACAAATCTGGATTTGGAACAAATCCTGAAAGGCCTGCCAAGGGTTTGTTCACAAAAACAAGTCTTCACAATAAATACTGGCATCTATAACTAAATGTAATTGTTTTACACCTTTTTTCCACGCCACATTTTAGATCTTAAAAAGCAAAACAAAACTGGAAACCAAAAACATTATTTGTCTGATGTTAAAATGGGCAAATGAAAGAATAGGTTTTGATGTAGTAACTAAAAGATCAAGTGGGCAGTTCATTGTGAAACCAGTCAAACTTTTACTTTTCTAGCTTTCCATGAAGCTAGCTGTGCTACATTGCTAGCTCTGCCTTGTATGTAGACATGAATATAAAGGTAAAAAGAGATTTGGTTTCAATTTGCTTTTTTTTTTACTTGAAATACAGATTATCTTATAAATCCCTGATTCAAAATTTAATAATTTTGTCACAATTTTACCTAAATTTTATTAAATAAGGGTGGACGGATGAATCAAACAGGGAATATAGACTTCAAAACTGACGTTACCGCAAGATTGAAATCAGATGTTACTTGGACTTGAGCTGATTGGAAAAGAAAAATGGACAGAAATGTCCGTTCTCCATGTGGCAAAAGTCTGGTTGACTCTTTAATTTTTATGTACATTTCTTCAGATTTTTATCCAAGTTTACTTTTTATCTCAAACCAGAGTTCTTGGCAACCATACGTTTGGAAATCACTACACAAAATGTAAAAATAAATGTCACGGAAAAGTTTTTTGTTTTTTTGCCAGAGCAAGTGAGTGTCGTATAAATGTTTGGAGTTTGAACACAAAATGAGGGCATTTGGATTCTCCTGCTTGTGTTTCGTTCTCACTCGGTGGTATTTGTAATTGATTTCAACACAATGGGATAAAAGAAGTTGTCAAACGAGTTCATTAGATAATCGGCTTCCATTATATCAGCAATGAGGCTGAAAATGATGTTTTAGAACAATCTTGGTTTGTGTGGTTACACCCGAGTCCAAACAGAGTCTCTTTGCGGTTCAGTTGAAGAACCCTTTAAGCCTCTTTTAGGTCTCCAAAGACCAGCTCCCCTGCGCCCCTCGCCTGTTTGCCAGCTTTCATTGTTTCAGCTCATTTGGTCTGACAAACAGGAGCAGGGAGGCGGTCTGCTGTGATAGTTTCACACAGTGACGCAGTGGGAGGGAGGGTCATCAGCGTCTCTTAACAAAAAGAAAAGAAAAAAGAAAAATCAATGGATTTCTTCCTACTGACACAAACATGCGTCTTTTATTGATTCTGTGTAATCTACCAGATTAAGCTCCAAACGGTTCAGTTACACGTTTTTTTTTCTTTTCAGTAATTATACTTCGAAAATATAATGCAATTATATTTCCTATTTTTATTATTTTCCTTCAAAAAATTAAAACCTATCTGAAGGCATGAACTATCTAATGTTAGAAATTAAACTGTCTTTTTTTTTGGTGGAAATTTGTCCATTTAGATTTTTGGATGAATTTTTAAAATCTTCCTGACTTGAATAAAATAATTTAGAATAAAATTATTACAACTTTAAAGTTGTAAAAAAAAAATTATTTTAAATCACAGTAAAAAAAAGTAAACATTGCAGAGTTTAGAGATGAGTAAAAAAACAAAAAACAAAAAAAACAAAAACAGAATTTCATTTTGAGCCAATAAGCTGAACATTTATTCAAACTTATGAAAATGAGCCCATGTGCTATTAAAAAAATATATAAAATTTGATGTCAAGTCAACATGATATAGTAAAGTAAAAACTTAAATTAAGTTGGGGCAATTAAAAAAAAATCTCATTTTTACTAATCATTTTTAGTTTAATATAGCTGCTAAAGACAGTTAAATCAACTTAATTGAAGTTGTAGCAACAGTGTTTTGAACTTGTTGGTACAACTAAACAAAGCAACAAGAAAACTAAAGTTGAATCAGCAGTTTACCTTCTGGTGGTTTATAGCCTTTAGACATACGTGCAATTTTTCCACATCAAATGTCAAGTACGAGGCATGCTGACCTATAGAAATGGTCCAGACCGCGGCGATCTTCATCATGGCTTTGGTTCTGGAGTTGAAGCGGCTGTGCTCAATGGGGTTGCGGATGGCGACGTATCGGTCCAGGGAGATGGCGCACAGGTGCATGATGGAGGCGGTGGAGAACAGCACGTCCAGGTAGATCCAGATTGGGCAAAGGGCGCTGGGTAGAGGCCAGGCGTAGTCTGGAAGAACAGCAACAGGTAGGGGAGGGGGGATTATTATGTATTCCCAACTGATGAAATATTCTGATTACCTTGCTGTGTCTTTCTCCCAAAATCGCAACGCAGTCGATGATGCTGACTTTGATGGGAGGAAAGAAGGTATTTCCTTACAGCCAATCTGTTCTGAGATACAGCTGAGCCGAGCTTATCAAGCTTCGTTCACTATTAAGGCTTAAGATACTCCAAGGAGAGGCTCAAAGTACCTTCATTATTTAAAGTTAATTACAGTGGGGAAAAAAATCTAAATATAGATTTGATGCACTAAATGTTCACAATGCAACGACAAACAGGACACAAGTCATTCCCCAAAAAAGAAAAAGAAAAACTTTCAACATATACACAGGTCTATGTGCCTTCTGCATCTGTTTTATCATATGGAAGCTATATATACTGCTCAAAAAAATAAAGGGAACATTTCACTTTAATTTTGTGTGTGGCTCCAAATCCAGGCCTCCATTGGTTAATACATTTGATTTCCATTGATGATTTTTGTGTGATTTTGTCGTCAGCACATTCAACTTTGTACAGAACAAAGTATTCAATGAGAATATTTCATTCATTCAGATCTAGGATGTGTTATTTGAGTGTTTCCTGTATTTTTTTGAGCAGTGTACATTATAATCAACTATACTGAAAGCACACAAAAATCAGCTCAGGACACTTGATATCACAGCAAAGGTTTGTTGGGTTATCACATAAAATCCCAGCTAATTATTTACATTTTTTTTGACTGTAATAAAAATTCTAGTATTTTTATTTTTTTTTTAATTAAAGTAATTATCTTTGGATCTATAGAGGAACGATCTAGCATACAGCTTCAGTTAGAAACCTTCAGCGACACATAAAGACAATTACAAAGTCGGCCTACTATCACCTGAAAAACACTTATGCTCCAATAATCTGGAAAACTGCAAAAGAGCCGAAACGCTGAGTTCCTTTAAACCAAGGTTAGAAACCCAGTAGTAACTGGAATACTGATCAACAAATTTGATGTGTATTAATGATTTTAACGATGGCAATATAAAGTTAAGTGCTTGTTTTGCAATTGGTGAATTGGTATGCAGGCCTGTCGCAATAAGCAACCAATCTATTAATTGCATGATAAATTAAAATGGGTGCAATAATTTTCATTTTCATTATTTATTGTTTTTTATTCTCTTCTTCTACCAAATAACTGGCTGACAAAGGTTTTCAGTCTGGGTGCTTTGGTCTAAACCCCTTTTTTGAAGAACAATTTTGTTAACAGAGACTTCGGAATTAATTTTATTTGTTTTATTTATTTTGATATTTAAAATGACTTCCATGTCCACTGTTAAGTGGTCATTAGAATTTAAAGATTATTGATATTTGAGAATTTGCTCTCATTAAGGTCATTATCATTACTGGTCATTATCGGCGCCTTGTTAGTTTTCCTGGAGGCAGCAGTTTTGTAAGATGATTGGTCACACATGTTTTATCCGTGCATCTAAATATTTCTATAAGGCAGTGTGATTAGGGATGGGTCGGTAAATAACTCCTCTACATTCCCTTCTACAGCCGAGTTTTCTTTGCCCCTTTCCTTGTGAGCCAAAAGTCAGAGTTCCAGGATGTGATACACAAACTAATTTGGGTGTGAGGTCACTTCTCTACAGGGTGAGCAGACTGGGTCACAGAGAATGAAAATCCTTCTCCAGGATTGTACAAGAGCCCTGAACCACGGGGTCACTGGCAAAACAAACAAAACAACTACAGTACAGTAACTGAGGAAACAAAAAAACAGCAACGTGCCTGTCATCTGAGACCAACCAAGAGAGAATTAGATCATCCCCCGCCCAATTTGAGGGAAATTAATTAGCTCAACAGGAATGCTGACAGGTGAGCTAGCTTGGTATTAGTTTTTATACCTGTAGGAAAAATGAAAAGCTGCAAATGTTGAAGGTAAAAAGGTGGTTAAAAGTCACCAAAAATGAACCGTATCTGATTAAATTGCTCCAAGCGTGAATGTTCCATTAAACTCCCCCATAATCACAGTCACAGCTTCAGTCGAGCATATTACATTTGTCTTTTTTAATACTCTGGCTCATGTTGTATCCGTCACAACCCTGCCCCCCCGTTACCCCCCACTTAATCATGTCTCAAATTAATATCAGTGTCTCCATGTTGCATGTGGCTTTAATATATCGTTAACATTCATCGTCGTGACTCAAATTTCAATCCTCTCCGATCAGATGCTCTTACAAACGCGAGTCAACTCGAGTGGATTTATGTAAGCGGCGGTGACAGAATCTGTTCACCTTGACTTTTTTAGAGAATCTGAAGAGTCTGCCTCTCTGTGTCCTTCCAGCTGCTTCGACAAAACATTCCTCCCTTTGGAGAGAACAAAACCTGCAGCCAAACATGGACTTTTGGATATTTGCTTAATTTCAGTTCTGATCGCAGGGACAAACAAAATGTGATGCGTTCGCAATGATTCATCATACGCTCGTATTCCGAGTGGGTGGCAGCTTGCGTAAGTTTTTAGAGGTCAAAGACATGTTGGAGGCACTGAGGGACACACACGCACACACACCATAAAACAGGAGGAGTGGAGCAGCTGGCTCAATCTAAATTTGGACTTTTTCACATTTTGTAAACCTCACCAGGGTTTTTCCAAGTTTATTATAAGCCTGGTGGGCCACCAGGCTTTACTTGCTCCCCCACCAGGATAAGCTCTAAGTTTTTTGTATGTTTGCCTTAAGACTTTATAGTTGATGTTTATGTATTGTTAAAAATGTCTTGCAATAACCCCTAATTACCTATTGATATTTTCTTAAAAGCATGGCGGGCCTTTCTGGATGACTGCCCTAGCGCCCCAAACTCCGGGCTCAGCAGGTTTTCTGGGGGAAACCCTGCTCACAATTAGTTTTATTTTTTTAATGTGATGGTAGAGCATAATTGCAAAGTGAATGTGAAAGGATATTTTTCAAAGTGTACCAGGAATAGAAACCTAAAGTGTGTCTTGATTTGTGAGTCAGACTGAATGGTGACTATCTGTAAACAGCAATTTGGGCAGGACTTTGACTGGTCTATAATAAAAAATAAAGCTCTCCTTGATTGGATTCAACAATTCTTTAGTATGTTCCACATTGGATGTAGTTTAATTTAGCATCTTCCAGCTCCATTTTGTTGCTTGTTGCAACCGCAGGGTGAGTCAGGTGCAAATCATCTGGGATGTGTGACTGATAGGAGCAGAGCGGAGCGAAGCCAGCACCCTTTCCAAATTTTACCTCAAAATAATTTTCAAAACAGTTCATCAAACCCTCACTTCTTCAGCTGCTTTTATTACTTCAAATCCAAATAAAATCCAATTAAGTTCATGGTTGCAACATTAAAAACCTGAGAAAGAAACCTCAAATAAGGAAGGTGCTGAAAGCATAAGCGATGCGTTCAGGTTCATCTTGGGAAACATGCGAGTCACTGATCCATATCACAGTTCCTCTAAGACAAAACTGAATAAACATTAAAGTAGAAGTCCAGAAATTGTTACGAAGATTCTACTTGAAAGTGTTGATAGTCATATAGCATTTTTAAGTGTTAGTTTATTACCTTAATACAACAATAAACTCGGACAGCATTATTCACAGAACACGCTTTTTAATGGCTTCTTCCCTGCGTCGGTCAGACTGAAACAAAATGACTAAATGTGCAACAATAAGCTGTAGACTACCCTACTGGTTATGTATAATGTGGCTTATTTTTATCATCAGTGAAAAACAGGTTCATGAGTCTTGCACCTTCATGGAAAATGTGCAATACTCTTAAGTGTACAATATTCTAACTGTGTAATAGTTGTAATAGTACTTTCCCTTTATTTTTGACCATTACTTGTATTTTAAATTGTGTATGGAAACTACTATCAATAATCAATGCTTTACACAAGCAGAGAAGGCACTGTTGGTTGCAGCATTTAGCTGTAATTTTGGAGGTTGGTGGATTTTGTTTTATTTTTTTGTAATGAATTAATTAACTCAGTGATTATAACTTAGGCACTAAAAGCTCCTAATGGCAAAGTAATTATGCTTGGAATAATGTCTTTGCAATAATTGTCTCAGTTTTTAATGGGGTGTCATGTACCTGGCCGTGAGATTTCATCTGCACTATGTCTCTTTTGTGAAAAGCCACATCCACCCCCTTGATAGTGCCTTCATAAATACTCAAAAGCAGTTTAAAGGCAATAAGGGGCTCATGACAGTTAAGCACCCTAAGATGGTGGTTCGTTGCAGCCTAAGGAAACATATGTGCACCTTTAAACGTCACTTGAAGATTTATGAGGTAGCAGTTTGTAAACGTTTTACCTGATCTGTAGTTTCTAGCATCTTTGATCGTACAAGTTTTTCATCCAGTGCATTCTAAGACCTTTTACACATGATTACGACTGATACCAGCAATGTACCACAGTGTGCTTGATCTGTGTGGGATCCTGGTGAGCCTCTCTAGGGGAAATTAAGAATCCAGTTGGCAAAGTCACAAGGCTATATTCTTATGGTGGCAGTGTTTTAAGGTCTTGGGTGGAGTGTGATGTTAACCTCAAACCACTCACCCCCTTCATGTTGGCTGAGCAATATCAGGGTTAGAGATTCATCAGATTTTTTGTTTTTTTGGTCCTGCAAGTTGTTATAGGTCCAAACCTTAGGAACGGGACATCGGAAAGCATTAAAAAAACAAGACTGACGGTTCTGTTATGTTCTGGGGCTGCTTTGCTGCATCTAGCACAGGATACCTTGAATCTGTCCAAGGCGTAATGAAATCTCAAAATTCTGAAGGGTTTCTGGAGAAAAATGTGCAGCTTAGTAATGTTGGAAAAGCGTGATCTTCATTTGCTGATTGTGAGACGTCCTTCAGGATAATGACTCAAAAACTTCGTTAGAAACACCCACGAGTGGATAAGAGCAATTTTTGGATGATTCTGAACTGGTCTTCTACAAGATCTGATCTGAATCCTATTGAGCATCTATGGATGGAGCTGAAACAACATCTGGAGAAGACACCCTCCTTTAAACCAACTGGAGTAGTGTCTCCAGAAGGAGTGGGCCAAACGACCTGGGGCAGGTGCAGAAATCTCACTTGTGGGTACGGAAATCATCTGGTTGCCTTTAAAGGTTGGGCAGAAATTCTTACGTTACCATCGTTTTTTTCCCAGACCTGTTTCATTAGTTTGATTTTCAAAGATTCTGTTGAACCACAATTCAAAAGGAATGTCTGAAATTTATTGGTTCATTTTCACTAAATTTTAGTTTATTGTCACTTTTGCCAGTTTCAAGTGAACATTATGGGTTTATTGGTTCATTAACAGAGGCGAGTAACAATTTAGTCCTTGTGTGTGCAGACACAGGACTTTAAAGATTTGTATTTGAATACCTTTCAATTTCCTGAGTAAGTGCACTTTAGACGCAGTGTGCTATCCAACTACTATCTTTCCTAAAGTGAAAGTTATTGCTGATAATTGTGTTCCAATAACCAAAAAGGGAAAAAATACTATTGAAATCTGAGGTGGGAAACGTTTCTTTCCCTCTTTTGACCTAAGTATCAAACAGGACTTGTTCCTGCTTTTCCAAAGCTCTTTAACAGGTTTCTTTTAAATGTGCTTTTATCCCTTCTCTTTTTGTTTTTCCTTAGTTTTCTTTTGCTTTTCTTCTCCAAACCTGTTCTTCTCAAATAACGATCTCGGCACAGAACACGTGCCAAGGTCTTTCTTTCCCTCTTCGCTAACGCTAATGGTATCCATAATGCTTTTTGCATTGAGATTTATGACTGTGATCTCCTTCAACTTGCTCTTTGCTTAGAGCCAAAAAGAAAAAAAATAATAAGATTTTTATTTTATAGTTTGAAAGTTTCTAAATAATCTCATGCTCTGTTCTTTACAGATGGCTGTGGATATGATGGGTGTTTGTGTTTACTCAGATATAATTTCAGGTTCAAGCTGCAGTGTATATAAAAATATGTTATTTTAAATGTTTGTTAAAATCATCATTATGTCTTGACAATACAAGACAGATAATCTGTGAAGAAGTCGAGCTCCTCTGCCTTCTCCCAGTGCTCCCAGTGGTAACTTCAGAAATACACCACTCAGTCAGAATCAACCAATCAGAGCAAGGAGGAGGATCTTAGTGCTGTCAATCACTCTCGCCCCAACCTCCCTCACTTGCTCTTTGCTACACTACAGCTGGTTCACTACAACATAGCCTACCATGAAAGCTAATGCAGCGTACAAAAGATTGATTGACAGCACTAAGACCCTCCTCCTGGCTCTGATTGGTTGTTTTGGATCAGGAGTGCAGCATTTTTACAGACGACAAAAGAAGCACTGGGAGGATGTGCAGGAGCTTGATCTTTTCACAGTTTATCTGTCTCATATTATACTGTCTCGACATGATGACACTTTTAACAAATAGGCAAAAAAAAAACATTTTTGTAAAAGTGCAGTTTTAATGATATGTGGGGTTGCACTATGAGGCATTATTTATTACATTGGCCAATTACAAGAAGGTATGGAGTTAAAAACTCAGCCAGGTTCAATGCTGAGTGGAGTTTACTTGTTACCTACTGGTGCGTGGAAGGATGTTGTCTGGATATTTTGGCTTACGCCCGGAGTCCAAGGACACACATATTAGGTTAATTGGAGATTCTAGATTTCCCTTCAGCATAGTAGTCTTGTGATTGTTGGGGAACACGGTGACATTTACCCCGTCTCCTGCCCGTTAACTGCTTGAAATGGGCAACAGCCTCTGTGCAAGCCCGCAACATTAATTCAGTTTGGTGAGTAGATGGATGGATATTATCATTGTTTTTGGCATCACAGTTTGTGGGTCGAATCCAAAATGCACCCGCAGCAGTTCTGTTGTGTTTTGGCCCCTTCGACTAGTTCATGAGGTTGAAAACTAATACAGGTCTGCTGCTTAAAATCAACGACTGACAATGTTGTATTGACACTGGTTATATCAGAGAAATGCAATGCAACAAAAATGTTAAAGAAAATCAATCAATTACAGCTAATTATTTACCACGACAAAAAGGCAAAGAAAATGGTGACAATCTGTGACTTTTATACAGAAGGAAACGGTTGTAAGGATTGTATAAAACCGGTGAGGTCACCTCTGATGGAAATAATCCGCCCTGTCATTTTGTCATTCGTCTTCTTATTCGAGGATGGTTAACCTTTCCTGCGTAAGAATGAACATACATCACACGGGACAAATCTAATATTCACAATTTGATTAAAGGGTTCTGAACTACAAGGTGTCTCCTGTGAAGGTAAATAAGACGGAGTCGTGTGCTGTCCCTACAGGTTTTGTTCAGGGAGAAAATGGCAGAGAGACACCAAGTGCTTTTAGAAACCTCATAATTTTTAACCAATTTAAACTATTGTATATTTTAAGTCTAATATTTGTCCTGTTCCCTGAATTTCGGGGTAGGTCTCTACTGACTTTGGATATCTAGAGGCAGATATTTTTAAATATTTTCTTCTGTGAAATAGCTCAAACCAGGTCAGACTGGATGAAAAGCATCCATAAACAAAATCCCAAGTTTTACCAAAATTTTATAAGATTCGAACACTAAACCATTCGGTTGTAGCCCAGGTTGTGCGTTAGCAGTCAATGTCCATGAGGCCACAGAAAAAAGAATGGAACAAAAAACAGGACATATTTAATTGTTTAATATATTCAAGACAATATATTAAGTGAGCAAAAGAGCCACTTGCAGACCCCTTAAATAACAGATGAAAAATGTGATCCTATCTGGATTTGGCTGAAGCTGAAAGTGCAACACCTTCTCTTTTAATTCATTAGAGTAAAACTGATGGTAAAAATGAAATTGGTCCAATTAGTTACAATTTCTGTGGCACCACATGTCATCATAAGGAACTTATGTCACCCTTCAGTCAAGGGTGAAGTTGAGCAACTTTTCAGCCTTAGACATTTTTTCCGATATAAAACATCAGGCAAAAATGTGGCAAGAAAAAAAAAAATCACAAATCCCAGATACAAAAAAAATGAAAGAGTTAGAAAAAATCATAAGCATCTGTGAAAAAGTTGAATGGTGTCAGTACACTTGTTAAATGATCAATTGTACCTAATGTCATATCTCCCATTTGCAGTTGCCTCTTACTTTCTTCTTGAAAAAAACATTAATTAGCTATGCACACCTGGCAGCATCTTCCACTAATGTTTTTCTTTTCTTTGACCTGGCTTTTCCAGCACCATCTGGTCTTTTCCCATCCATCTTTTTTACTCACTCGCCAGCAGCTTCGCCTACTTCTCTACTTCGCCTGACATCTGATAGATATGCGCTGCTGGCGTGGACTCAACCCACTGTGAGCTTTTCAGGGGTCAAACGGTAGCTCTCAAACAGTTGGTGCTGTCTCTTAAAGGGACTGAATGAGAGAAAATAGCACATATTTTACTGTTATTATTGTTGTCCGACGCCAACCGGACTGTCAGTGGAGCGCCCCACTGGGAATTGTCCCAACTCTCCCGATTACAGTAACTTGTAATTGGAGTTTGGATTCTTCAAGGTTTGGATGATGAATGATTGTTTCCTCCGTAAGACATTCAAAGATATAATTTCACAATCCAACGCTGCTTTAAACTCTGCTGCTATTTTCTTCGTGTTCCTTGCTACTGAGTGGACTCTGATTGCACTGGATTTTATTGGGGCTTATCGAGGTAAAGTGGCTTAGATGACTAGATTATTAGTAAAAATAAAATAAAATTAAACCATGCAATATGTTCTTTTGACTTCACAATCGTGCACGTCTTCATGTTTGCCACACCAACTTCTAATACATTTACATGAAGTCTTTGCTTCTAACATGGAGAAGTGTGGAAGGATTCACTGGATTTGAATACTTTTATAAGGCCCTATAAATAATCTACAGTCACAGGAAAAATGCATTAGTATGTCTTACTGATAAATCTTACTTGTTTGGACTCCCTGCAGGAAGATAAGCATCCAGTGATAAACTGGAATGCACCATGAAGGTCGCTCGATTTTTTTTTTTTGTTTGCTTTTTGAGACCAAGAACACAAAGTTCTACCTAACCTGCATTAGACTAGAGAAAATTCACACATAAACTCTCTTGAGTTTATGTGCAAACTGAGTCATGCGTCGACATGGAGATAAAAAATGTTGTCGCCACAACACGTATGGTAAGAGGCGATAGAGATCTTGTTCATACTCTGTGGAGTCCTTCTATACATGAGAGATAAAATAAAAAGGACTGCATTACCATCTGCAATGTGCTTTATTGTGATTGCTATCATTATAATCATTATTGCTACCAAAGTCAGAACAATTCACTGTCAGTTAAATGATGTCAGAGGTGTGTGTGTGAGACGAGTGTGTGAATGTCGGCTCTATCTTTCAGCCAGCCTCATTGATCAACGCAGACAACTAGCAGCCTGATGGATAACACTCCAAGTATAGATCTGAGCTCCATTCAAGTGTGTGTGAGCGTTTGGTGCAGGCGTCTCTGCAAAGACCAACAGCTCTTATCGTGATATGCGTAGAAATGAATCGAGAGCGGGACTGATTACCCGTCTCTGTCTGTAATGGAATCCGTTTGTGGAGCAGAAAGACAGACCTGTCGGTGTTTGTGTTCTGGATTTTTTGTTGTTGTTGTTGTTGTCCCCCCCACTCCTCCCACCACCACCGTGTGTTTGTTTGTGTGAAACACTGATTACCACTGTGAGCAATCAGTAGCTGCAGTTTGAACCGACAAAACAAACCCAGTGTGAGGGAGCTGGGGTGTCTGTTGACCATACGCGGCCCATTAAGCAGCAATCAACCCTCGCTGACCTGCTTAGTATTCCTGAGGGATGCCCGACAGCCAAGGAGCGATGGCTGGATATTGAAGTTCGGACAAACTGTGTTCTGGATACAAAAGAGCTGGAGGGCAAACTGAAGAGAAATGCAAAGGTGAGAATGCTTATATGTTTGGATCTACATTATAGTGGCATTTAATGACTGACTTGTTTCAGAAATTTAAAATGGCAAATTTAAAAGAACCGCTAAGGACAGCGTTGTAGTTTAGAGTTCAGATTGGGCCTAGCAAAAATCAGAGCCGGTGCGACTAATTAACTTTAATTATACACCCAAACCCGAAGTAAACCCAACATATTATTTTAATCAAGATTTTACTGCTTTCTCTTTTAAACCACCATTTAAGAAAGCTGCGTAACTTTTTTAGCTTTTGTTTAACTTCTCCAAGCTATATTTTGTCGCTTGTTGTAACCTCAACAGGTTGAGGTTACAAATCAGGTGCAAATCTTCTGGGATGTGTGATTGATAGGAGCGGAGCCGCATGTGCATGCATACATTATTTCCTCAACAGGTTAAATATCTACTCCTCTATTTACACTATAACAAGCAGATTAACAAAACTTTACAGCATGCATTCTCGTTTGGTTTTCTTTGTGCTTTGTATATTTTAGCTTTATTAAGAGCGCCACGTAAGCTTGAGCCAAACCCGACAATCAACCAAAAATAATTCTGGTCCGGATTTCAGGGTTTGGGTTTGGGGCATAAATTCAAGTTCTATCATAATCTGTGTTATCTGTACTGTGAGCATCAACCTTGTTAAAAAATAAAAAATAAAAAATAACACTTTAAAGATCTGACCACAGTACTAAACTTAAAATGTTAGAACTGGGGAAAAAAGTTAAAAGTTTTCACATTTCATCCCAGCCTGAGGGGTTTGAATGTTCTCTCTGTGTGTGTGTGGGTTCTCTCTGGATGCTCCAGCTTCCTCTCACAGTTCAAAAACATGACTGTAAGGTCAATTGGTCTCTCTAAATTCCACCTGGGTGTGTGTGTGTGCGTGTGTGTACTGTTTGTCCCGTGTGCCTCTACGGTAGCTTGGGTGAACTGCCAGCGGTGTACCCCGCCTCTCGCCTGGTGACTGCTGGAGATAGTGACCCTGCTGCTGGACTGTAATCAGGTTGCAAGCTGAGATTTAAAAGGCCAAAAAAAAAAAGAGGTACACAGTCAAACACACTGTTCAGCTTGTTATAATAGCAGTTTGAGCTCCTGAGAGCGAACCGTTCTATAACAAATGTTTGCAGCAGCAGCCTTCATGGCGAGGTGCCGGATTTTACACCAGCGGCTGTGGAAGAGATTACTTTGGAAAGGTGACAAGGAATATTTTTTGCCTGAGCAGTCTCTAGCCTCAAAGATTTGCTCATTGGTTCGAATTTTCTCCTTTCTAACTCTGTAAAAAAAAAAAAAAAATGACATGAGTAAAAATGTGGCTTTCACCATAGTCTACATTGTTGTCTCACTGAGTGGTATAAAAATCACTCCATGGTACATGAAGTGATCATAACAATAGCTGTTAGCCAATCACACCCAGAACAGAAAAATAAAGAAGCACTTTAAGCTGTTTTCTCTGATAAACACACTTTAGATGATCAAGTCAGCAAATCACGACTGTTGTTTCAGTGATCAATAGCAGAAAATAACAAGAATATGTAACGTTGTCCAAATTGTGTGAAGCTGAAATGTAAAACGGAAAGTTTTGTTTTTAATTACTTACGAATTACATGTATTTTGGAAACATTTCTACCCAAAAGTGAGGATTTAAAAGGCAACATTAAGAATTGCTCTAGTCTTCCTTTAAGCAACATAAACTCCACTATTAAGTCCAAGTAATGTGTAACTTAATCTCCAGCTACAACACAGATTTTTATTATTTAAAAAAAAAAATGTTTAATGCTTTTTTTTTTTAAAACAGTTTCCATCTACACTATGGGATTCCGGTCAAATATGTTGTAATACATATTTGTATTATCCATATCATGCTGACGTAAATACAATTTGTGCAAAATACAATAAATTATTTGAAGGCATGTGAGTACAGACTGACTCAAAAGTGATAGCTCAGACACTAGAATTCATAAAATGCAAAAGTTCAGTTGTTATAAAAACGCTACATATGTCAAATATGACTTAAAAGGAACTTGACCTTGTAATTTCACGCCTTGAAATTGGGCCTCTGTCTCTTTAAAAACTCCTGCTCTATCTGAAACTCCGCCTTCAGGAAGTCATCACAACCTGGCTCCTCTGTTAACCCTCTAATGTTTTTACCAGCGTTGTGCTGCTGCGTGGCTCCACCAGGTGTTTGCTAATTGCTGCTGACTAGTCTGAAGGAACTGAGTGGGAAGGGATATTTATGAGGAGCAACCTCGGCTTGGAAACTGCAGCTCAGAGGAGGAGCTTTGTGCTTGAAGGCGGAGCTTGGTCCCACTAAGCGTTTTACATAGTTGAACGGTTGAGATTAAAGGATTTCTGAAACATGCATGAAAGAATCATATTAACACTCTAGGTATGTTTTGATGAGGGAACAACATCATAACGTGATGTAAATAAATTTTACATAATACTGCCCCTTTAATAGGTACACTGACAGATCCTTCATTGATATGAAAGTACCAAACTGAGCATTACAGAAGGTCTCAGTCTATTTGCTGACATGATATCAGCCACAGCCACCAGACAGACACATAAAAGTAAGTAACTCAGAAGGCAGCGATGTCAGCAATAACAACGATTACCATCGAGGCGAAAGCTGCAAAAGGTTGACATGTGTTTGTATACGGCACTGAAAAAAGGTTTCCTCACATGTTATCGGCTCAGGGATCACTGCTGTGATGGTGACATTTAAGGGCATGCTTCCTGGAGGTGTTAGACTGGAGACCTGGCTGAGGTTGCAGAGGCAAAGAAATCCACTCTGTTCTTAACATCAGAACAAAAACACAACACTAAAATCCTATTACACTAAAAAGGGGGTGTTCATGCATAATGTTGGCCCAGACACCGTGAGCAGGAACACAAGCGGATGACTGGGATGATATCGCAATTACCAAGCTGGCGTTCTCTGAAAGTCAAGTCGCTCGCTAAATAACAGTGTACCGCATCTCATGCAAGCAATAGTCATTGAAATAATTACACGGGAAAAATATTTTGAAGTGATCACAGCACACATGTCGCAGTGTGCTGGCAAGCAGCTGGTGAGTGGGTGTGTGCTCCAGAGTTGTGGTAGAAATCCACAGCGAAGATCATTTAAATATTGGCTCAGAGTGATAGGCATGAATCCGTCTTCATTAAAATAGGTCTCCGCAAAGAAAGAAGTCTTTTTGAGAAGGATGAGATCATCCGTTTTCTTTCACAACCGAGGTCTCAACATGTGAAATATGTTTGATCGCGGCGTAATTAGAATTATCTGGATCTATGTTCCTATTTGGTAAAGCAATTTTCATGTCTTCGTATCGACTGAAACGGATTTACATACTAAAAAACATCAGGTCATACATACTGGTACTAAATTTTAGTATTAATTCAAAAGTACAATTTTTATAAGACACAAGTCTAAAAATGTGTGTCTATACATTTAGTTTCATGTTTTCACACCAGTGGACCTTGATATGGAGAATACACCTGATGGCTACTCTAAGGGCAACCCGGACAAAATCAAAGTCTTACTATACTGAAATTACTCTAATCTAACTAACAACACAGTGTGAACTATTATCTTGTTTGCATTGAGTTTTTTTAAAAACAGAAGTCCATGAATATTTAAGCAGAAAATGGAGGCGTACTGTGTTTACATCTGGAAATTTTGTGCATGCGTGCAATATTGGAGGGCAAAAGGCAAAAACTTGCCCTCCAGAGGTGCAGTAGAACAACTCCTTTAACAAGATGAAACCTGGAGATGCAAGAATTAGTGAAAAACCATAGAAGGACACCACACTTAGATTTTGTACAACATATGAATAAATGATGCAAAGAAGCTGCTCAATGAAGTTTTGAATCACATGCCAAGTTCATCAATGTGACTAGGGCTGGGGTGACCAAAGAGATGCTTTAATCTTTCGTTGCCATCAGTGTAAAAAAAAAAAAGAAATCCCTTACAATAAAACAAACAATGCTTAGGTTGGTGGGGGCGCAAGTAAAACCTGGTGGCCCGCCAGGCTTACAATACACTGGTGTATGTAAATATATGGTCTCAACTGCAGTGAAGTTATTACTCACCGTAGAGAATGTTGATGAGGGAAATGGGCATGACCAGGATGCCTACGAGCATGTCGGCCACAGCCAGCGACCTCAGAAAGAAGTTGGTGGCGTTTTGCAGCTTCTTCTCCAGGGACACCGCCAGAATCACCAGGATGTTGCCACCGACCGTCAGTGCGATGATTACCAGGATAAGCAGCGCCGGCCAGTTCTTCTCTTTGATCACGGACTTGGTGACCGACTCCTGGGTGGTCGAATTGTCCAAACCCAAACCCAGACTCATGGCTGCCGCACTCGCCCCTCCTCCCGTTCCCCACGCCAGGGTTTGATTGAAGTCCAGTGGGTTGTTGCTCGGCCAACCTATCTGACTCCCAACCTCCAG
This sequence comes from Poecilia mexicana, assembly GCF_051168715.1. NCBI lineage: Eukaryota > Metazoa > Chordata > Actinopteri > Cyprinodontiformes > Poeciliidae > Poecilia > Poecilia mexicana. The sequence goes on from NW_028263387.1 coordinate 7,994,075, forward strand.
GGAGGAGGTGGTTGTGCCAAACCCACCGAGGAGAGCCCTTGCTGGGCCACCCATTCCTCACAAGAGTAGTCACTGTTTCAAAGACTGAAAGGTGTTGGAACCCTTTTGCTTGCTAGCAACGCACAAAGCGTTCAGTTGGGTTTTCAAACATGAGCTTAATTATGGGTCGGCACAACATCCGAGGGAAGGAGAAACTTGACGGACAGGAAAGTAGAGGGAGAGGGTTGGGAGGGATTAGATTTTCTATCATACTATATCGGAGGGGAAACAAAAGTGTTGCTTGCTGCACACAGTTTCAAGTTGTTGTTTGAGGTTTAAACCTCCCATTTCCTGCCAAGATACCACTGGCAAAGGGACCTCAACTTAGACGGCGAGTCATGCTGTCCCAAGTTGTTTATTGGTATTGAGCCACATCTCCCGCCTGCTAGAACACAGACCTTAAGTGTTTCTAATTGCGTGCTGGAAATTGGATCACTCATACCCATGGCTGGCTGCCCACAGCCTTCTGCACCCACCCAATCAGCGGTGGTTTGTTTGCCAAAAGGTACGGCTCTCTTTGAATCTCTTGCTTTCAGCTGTAAGCCTCACTTCTCAAGGTGTTTTTTTGTTGTTTTTTCTTTTTTCCCAAGCGGGTTTCCACCGTCTGTCAGATCAGCGTTGATGATCAGTCTGAGCTGCAGAGAAAACAGAATGGGAAGAAGAAGTTTGATTATTGCACCTGTCCAAACCTTACCTTGCTTCCCTCCCGCACCAAAATTGTTGGTTTGCTCTTCAATTCTCTCATTTCTTTCTAGCTACCTCTGCATTTTCATCTCCTTAATCACCTCGCTGCACCTTTGATGCATCCATCAATGCTCCCACTCAGTACTCGTCTTCTTCCCGTCATCATCCTTGCAGCGAGTCTTCCCGAACCTCGCTAATTTATCACATTGTCCTTGTTCATGACAAAAGCCTTCAGAACGAGCACGCAAGCGTAGAACAGAAAGGAGACTAAATCAAGAAGAATCTTGGATACACCCTGACATTGACATCTGTGTTCAAGTGCAACCTGTCCTCTAAATTTACCTTTACCTCCTCAGTAAGCTCTGTGATTTAGCACCTCGCAAACCTCTTCAAGAACAGGTCGAGGAGTCTGCGAGGAGCGTGTGTGGGAGTTGATGTGTGTGTGTGTGTGTGCGTGTGTGCACAGACGTCTTTGCCTGCAACAGGAAGAAGATGCTTGACAGACTGTGGAAATGGGTGAGATGTGTTTTACTACGCGTGGGCACTAAAAGTGAATGGCTGAGTGTGATTTCTTGAGTTTTCGTGCGCCTCAGAGTGTGTGTGTTTAAGAGCCAACACGTTTACAGACGGACCTGAGCCCTAAGCTGAGATCGCTGCAGTGGGCAGTGGGTGTACGAAACTGCAAGATTAAGACGCCAAGCGTGACCATATGGTATCCAGTCGCTAACATACACAAAGAGACAGAATTCCCGCTTTGCCTACTTCACCACGGGGGTGTTTGTAAACTGCTCAGTGTGTGCAAGTGTTTTCATTTGCCTCTATTTTGTTTGTGTAAATGGCTGCGTGTACAAATTAACCGTCTCTGCATAAATGTGTCAAAAAAAAAAAAAATATTTTGGATTATTAATGCCTGTGAGGGCGAACACGTTGTGTAAACCTAGGGGGGTGTTATTTATTACAAGTCATGAAAAAGCTCACAGCTTGCTTCCTCTGATGTCGTTTCCGGAAAGTTGCACAAGTCGATTAATATCTCTGTACACTAGAAGACACATTACGCTTTTTCTCTCTCTCACTGTTTGACATTAAATCAGACTAAACTTTGCCTGTTTTACAGCTTAAGCCATAAATTATTCATATCACTGTCAGATTCGAGTACAAGCATTTTTGGGATATCCCACACCCAAGAGTCCTGATCTGAGGCTGATGGAGAATGTGCAGAGGGCGCTAAAGATTTCAAAACACCTCATTTTAGTGCAACGACTTTTTGCCGTGTTTCATTAAGCAAATGTATTTTTGCCATTTCAATTTGCGCAAATTCTATGGTTAATGGAAATGCAGGTGCTGCAAAAAAACAAACAAACGACGAAGTTGGGACAACATTGTAAAATATCAGGATTCTGTCTTGACTTGTAAAACATTTTTTTATGGTTATGCGCCACCAATATTACAACGTTTTATTCAAATGAGCGCCAGTGAGCGGACAAGGCCAGGATCTAGAGTTGATGGTTCAATGTTTCTTATTCCACAGTGTTATTTTGTGTGTGTGTGTGTGTGTGTGTGTGTGTGGGAGGGGGTTTATTCCTGTATTTATTATTTTTCTTTAACATCAAACTGCCAATGGGACCAAGGATGGAAATCAGCATCTAAACTATAACCTTGTGCATTTACGTGTAAATGTTGATTAATGTTGTTCCATTTTTAAAAATGAACTTGAACTTAAAATTACAAAAATGTGGAACACGAGTAATAAATCTTTTAAATCCAAAAATGCTACCTTGTACCACTCACTTTATACTGTAAAAAAAAAGAGGATAAATAAGATATCAGGATGCGACTTTTATGTCACTTCTTTCAGATTAATTATCTTACTTGTAAGTACACTGAGGGAAAAACATGGCAACATAAAGCTAGTTGCTAGCTAATTTACTTAATGAGGCTGCTGTATATCTAATAAAAATGACACATTATGATGAATTAGGGATTTAAAGAGCGGAGGATTCGTAGGAAATCCAGTTGCGACACAGTGACAATTTCTAAGGACAACAAAGGATTAGCTGTGCAAGCCATGTTGTAATGCGAAGTTTATCACTTCTCCCATGAACAGTGCGTAATAGACAGGCTGCTTCCTATCTTCCCCTCTGAGCAAAAACATCAGCATTGTTCACAGGAAGCTAAACAGCACTGCAGGCAAACCATTTTGCTGGTCTGATAAAGCAGCAACACATCACAGCGAAGTCGAACGGAGCAGCACGGAGAGGCACGAAGAAGAGGACCGGGAAAGTAAAAAAAGGATTCCAAGTCACACAACACGCAACCAATCACTTCACTCCGCTGGACAGTAAGTTGTTATTCAACCAGTGCTTATCCTTTTCCTTTTAATCATTTAGCTTTAGCCTTAAACCTGGCATGAAAACAGACAGTTCATTAGCTTACAACCAAAGATTAGATGCAGCCTGCAGAGAGAATAATTGTGCGCCTCGGCTAACCACTCGCGTCCTCTGTAGATCATAATTGGTGTTGTGACAGCACAACACATTCTAGCCGACTTCCCGGAGAGAAACCACGCAGATCCAGCTGGAGAATCATAAAGGAATCGTGCCGCCGAAGCCGTGGAAAGGCGCAGATGTCACCGCTGTCACCTCGCACTTCGCCGCTGGGACAAATTGGTGCTGCACTAATCTGCTCTGTGAGATAAAGAAGTGGAGGGCGGCAAAGTGAAACAAGTTCCAACGGATTAGAGTTTTACTCTTTTCTTAATGTTATTTTTGATAAATTGTATCAAATTTCAAGACAAAATGTTGTTTTTTAATAGCATATTTTTAAGGTAGGATATAAAATTTTCTGAGCTTTTTAGCCGTTTCTCAAAAATCATTCAGTTTTTTAAAATAATGAAAGTCCAAATCCAACAAAACGCGATCCACAGTCAAATGTTGACGGTTAGTTTTGTCTGTAGAATGAGATTCTGACACTTGAACAAATGAAGAAAATGAAATCAATACGGAAATAGCCAAACCCGAACTGAAGGTTGGTGAACTCTAATGATGTTGCCTCAGGAACGCAGGCGAAGAGGCAAACATGATTGACAAACAGCTTCCTGTAACGAAGACAGCGAGGAAGCATCCTTTTTTGTTTAATTGATCGATGTTGCAGTCCCTGACAAAATTCAACTACGGATTTCACACCTGTACGTGTTGAACAGCCGGTATTTAATAATCACAGCCATTATCGCCTAAAGTTTTACCTCAAGGTGAAACGACAGTCTGTGGCCCTTTAAGGCAAAGACTGAAGCGACATAATCATCCACTGAAACACTTCAGAAATATTCAGAAGAACAGGAACAGACATCTTTATCATTTAAATTAATTTAATAAAACATTTATCCTTACCCGTTTCTGTGCAATTTCATCCGGTCTCGTGTATAATTCATTCGGTTGCATGCGCTGTCTATGTTCACACTGCCTGCCTTAACGCTCATTTCAGATTTATTTGTGAAAATCTTTTTTTTTTTGGTCGTGGTTTTTCACATTTCCAAATATGTGCGACGTGTACATGATACTCACTGCAGCGCACTGACCCCTGTGTTTTTACGAGGTTTTTCTTTGTGTGGTTTCGGGAACTGATGGTCTGATGGGACGACCCCCCCCAGCTTCCCCGGCTGACATTTGTCGGGCTCTCCTTAAGAATTGCACTAAGACTGTGGAAGTGTTAGGCAAAATTATTTTTGTAGCTCCAATCTGTGCAAATCTATGGTCAATGCAGACGCAGCTCATAACTGTTCCTCGTAGGCTGTTGATTTTCTTCAGACTGGCAGATGATGTGCTGCTTTTTTTTTTTTTTTGTAGGTGTTTTCGCCTACTTCATGCTTACAGGTTTGAGTTCAGTGTTTTGTTGATTCTGTTGGTCTGACAGTAGCCTTTTTCACAGCATTGCATATGGTGTTGATTTAACGAGTCGTTAAAGTAACAGATTGTTATCTGTATTGTCAGAGGAAAAATCCTAAGTGATGGATGGTCTTGCAGATGAAAAAATCCTCCATGGAACAATCAAGTAAACGGCAAGTTGAATGAGTTGGCTTTAAATCTAAGACAACAATTAGATGCTCAAGGTGTTAAAAGAAAAAACAAAGTAATTTGCTAAATTGGTCATAACTTTCTAGCTGACAACTCATAAATCAACGAGACAGACAGAAAAAGAGAGAAAGTGAAGACAAACAGATTTAGAGAGGAGTGGTCTCTTCCTATCTGGAATCTGGTCACTCACTTCTTCTTCTCTCCCGCTGATCGACGTGCTGGACCTTTTCCGCTCATTTCTGTTACCGGCAGAAGTGACTCTTGGCGACGCAGCGTCCCTGGCTTGCTCCCTCACCTGATGTATCAATCCCCATGTCATCTGTCACTCCACACATCTGTGGTGAAGATGTGTGCCTTCTGCGCCTGCAGAAGAGGGGGAGGACGGATGGAGGGAGAGAGGGAGGGAGGGGAAAAAAACAAACAAAGAGAGGCTGACTTTGATGTTCTGCTGTGAAACACTTCAGATCAAACCTGAGGTAAATGTGACTGAAAACCTCCTGGAACTACAATGACTCCTACACACACCCACACACACAAGCAAGAGCAGCAGCATCACTACGGATCGTTTCTCCTCACTACTTTCATCCAACAGCCTCACAGCGTACGGTTAGATTAGACGATTCTGAAGTTTCAACAGCATCCAAACCCCAAGGATACGAGCGAGAGTAAGAGCAGGGCATGTCCGGGAATTTTTTTTTGGACAAATTTACCTTAAAAAAAAGAAAAAGAAAAAAAAAACAGCTTGAATTTTGCTAACTTTTGTAGAGATGTATTTTAGTGTGTTTTGCAAGCTGGAGTTTGAAACTTGAGCGCTGACCTCTGCGTATTTTTTCCAGAACTCGTCCAGAGCAATTTCAAGGTAATTATGCAGGTGTCGTTTTCAAAGACGCCACCTGGACGTTTTCTAGCTAACAACCTGAGGGGGAAACATTATCAAGGAAGTTCATGAGACATGCTGACGTTTCAAGTTTTTGTTTTTTTGAATGGCAGTCTGTGAGAAGCAGATGGTTCCTTCTCTCCAAAAAAAAAATTTACATTTCTGAAATAACGTGGTAGGAATGGACACCTTCACCATATTAAAAAGAAGCATCTTTTAAAGTGGAAAAAAAACAAACCCTAACATGTTAAACTCTGCTTTAGGGGAATAGCAGCAAGCATTATTTATCGGAGTTATTCATTCTTACACCTCCTCGTAAAAATAGCTGCTTTTTCGATAATCAGTTTCTCACACAGAAATACAGACTTCCTTAAACATACGTCCAACTGTAGTAGGACTCAGTTGGTTGAATTAATCAATAGCTTTAATTCAGTTAACCATAAAATTGCACAAATTGAAGTTATGAGAATAAATCTGCTAAATGGAAAAACACCGATTTTGAAAAAAACAAATGCTAGGATGGATGTTGATAATTTTTCAGTGGAATTGAAACACTTTTTTTCTCATTACACAAGTCACATTACCAACAGCCGGATGTTACTACTGGCGAAAACGCCAAAGAAGACGACAGGAAGTAACATGAGGTCGACGGTTCGCTTTTGTTTTGTTTTTTTTGGACAATGTGCAGTTGGCTTCATCGGAGCTCTCAAGCATCACAACGGTTTATAAAAAAGTTGTGTGTCATTTGAAGGTTTTGAATTCACAGCTCTGAGGTAAAGTCACAGTCTACAAATTCCCCAAGATGCCGCATACGTCGCAACTATAAGAGGTTTGTCATTCCAACGCCTGAATAAGACGCCGTCGTCTCCTCTGATGGTTGATATCACCAAGGCTTAATTATGAATATATCTGATTTAGAATATATTTGAAGCCCTAATCATGAAAATGAACAGAAATCACAAATTGAAATATAGAACTCTGTCTGCAATGAATCTATACACTTTGCTTTTTGAATTTAATTAGTTAAATAAATAAACTATTCAGTTATACTCTAACTGACAGAGAACGGTCCAAAACGTAGTACATAAGTTCAATAAAAATACAGTAAAAAGAAAAACAAACAGAAAATTAAGGTAACGTGAGACGCAGGGCGAGGAAGTTAAAGTTAAAGCCAGCAGAGAGAAAGACGAGCAGCGTGCTGCAGCGCTAATGTGAAAGCACGTCATTCACAGTCTCCATCTGTGTGTGCATTGGTGTGTTTGTGATTTGTGTCACAGACGAAGAGGAGTGAACTCGTGATATGAAGATGTTGCTGTCAGCTGCTGTGCTACTGCAAAAACAAAACGGGAGGTTCACAGAGAAAAGAAAAACAGAACACAACGCACGTATTCAACGAAAGACACATTTACATTTCCTTGTTTGCAAGAGATTGAGGCAAGAGCTGAACAGTCACAACCGGATGCTGAACGGTACAAACAGTTCAGCGTCCGCTCCCGTCCGAAACCGGACAGGAGCGTAAGCCACCGGAGCGCGCTCACTCGAGGACACGGCGGAGGGTAGAACACAGCGTTCCCTAAATTAGTCGAGAGGCTCCGATTACACGTAGTGTGCACTCAGCTGCATACAAAAGCCAGAACGCGGAGAGACAGACAAGCTATTTGGTGCCACACACAGTAAGAGAGATAAAAGAGAAAAGAGGGAGCGGATAAAACTCAAGATTCAAAGGACACAAATGATAGAAGATGACAAAGCCAGAGACACTCAGATAATTGGAAGACAGGGAATGACTGCGACACGGGTAAAAGAAGGCAGCGCCGCTGAAGAATGTCAATGGCTCACCATGACATGGTGGATTATAGTTTCATTCTGGGAGAGGAAACGAATGGGAAGTGAAGTTAGATGGAAGTAAAGATAGCAGGAGTCAACAATGGGTGGGTGTGAGGGAGCAGAACAGAGCCTGAGCAAACAAGAAGGAATAATAACGCAAGATGTACAGGTGGAAGAAACGTGAGGCTGGAAACACGGAGTACAGAAATGAAAGAGCAAAACACCCAAACAACTGATGCGTTTCTATTAATCGTAAAATTGAGCAAAGTGAAATTACGAAAATAAATTGGCTCAAAAAACATTTTTCGACAAGTTTTTGCGCTTTTTTTTTTGCATCACACAAGTCAACAACTGGATGTTAATACTGATGAAAATAACAAAGACAACAGGAAGTAGTAAGAAAATTATAGTTTGTTTCCTTGTTTTGCTCCCTTGTGTTAGTTTCCTTCCCTCAGTTTCTCCTGCCTCAGCTGTTTTGCCTCTAATTAGTTCCCAACGTTCATTATTACCTGCTTTCGATCTGACCCCTAAGATGGTCGCAAAACTTTGAAATTGTTTTCCAAAAATGCCTTCCGTCAGATCTGACTGAACTGTTCTACAACTAAAAAAGGGAAAGTTGATAGAGACATACCCTAAAAAACTCCAGCTGCAAGGAGAGGCAATTCTGAAAGTACTGACTCAGGGTCAACTGAATCTTGATCTGTGGCTCAATTTTTCACTTTTTGTCATTTGTGAAAAACGTGAAAATCGTGTTCCAACTTGTCCCAAATCCTCTATGCCAGTCACGTTTCCGGTCAGGTTTCACAATCTGCCTCCTAGACATGTTTCCAAACATGCTAGAAGATGATGAGAGCATCTCTGATGTCACAGTCGGCATGTGGATGCTGGAGAGATGGATGAGCTTAAGAGAAGCAGCAGCAGGTACGTAGGCGGGCAGCAGTCGCAGCGGCAGTGAAGATGCACTAAGTGAGGCAGCTTAAATGGACCGACCAGATTGGAAGGGTGTGTTTGAGATGTTCTGCTGAGTGGGAAGCAGGAGCACAGTTTGAGTAACTACCTGAATTAGCTTCTATGAATAGCTTCGTTATGAGGATAGATTTAGGACTGTTTGGAGTCATTTTCACCTGAAAACTCAACATTATCTGAAATATCTCCAGGATTTTTGTTGTTGTTGTGAATGATGATGTATATTTTCTGAGCTGTAATTTAGCATGGTGTTCCCAGCCACACATGGTAAGACCCACACCTCACCACGAGTTTGTTTTCATTTTAGTTTACTTTGTAGTCCCCACTTCAAGCTTATCATCCAGTCTATTGCTTCTTTAGTGAATCTGTTCATTCTTACAAAGTTTATATGGAGCGCACACAAATCAGCACCTCAAGGTCAAAATTAGGCTTTATGTTGTATTGACAGCTGTGTCTTTGCTTCACTTACCCGAGGGTCCTCTGTGCCTTACTGGTTGGTCCCTTATGTAAGCTAACATTTACTACGATGTCTCTGAGGCACAGAGTTCAGAAGTTATATTTTGTAAAACTACTTTTTATCCCATTAAAGGTAAAAATAATCAAAATAAAAAATGTAAAAACTCAGAGTAATTCTTCATATTATTTTATCTATTGATTTTCTGTCTAAGTTTGGCCAAGTAGATACGTTTTTGGAGAATAACAAGAAGCATAATACAAATGCAAAAAACCTGAACTTGTAAATGATGTAAAACGAGCTCTACGAAGTAACGGCCCAACCACATTAGGACTGCAGCGCCAACATCTCTGCAGTTTATTTGATGAAAAGATATTAATCTTCAATTATTGGTTTTAAGTCCAAGATAGCCCTGGATTGTATTCTTTACCCCAAGTCCAGGAGGAAAATTAATAAGGAGGAGAAGAAGGAAGGGGGAGTCCAGAGGAAGGAATTGGAAAATGTCACTCAAGAGTCAATAATGGAGGTAATGAAAATGGAGCACTTCTCATTGGTACCAGCACGATGTAGAGAAAAAAAGAAACTGTGAAAGAGAGAAAGAAAGTGCAACAAGGATGTATTATCACTCAACCGCACATTACACCCACACCTCAACGGGAGAAATTCATTATTTCCTGAAAGTCCTCTCGGCTATTAATCAGAGGCAGACTCCACCCTACGTTTATCGGAAAGTTTCCGTCAGTAGAGTGAATGGAGCGCACTGTGGGGAGGCACAGAGAGAATGTGAATCACGGAGCAGAGGCAGAAAGTTTGTTTCAGGAGCTCTCAAAGGTTTACCAACATTTCATTTGAAGTAGTTCCATGTATTCCTAAAAGTATCATAGGATCAGGCAAATTAATCACACAACTTTATGCAAACTGCAGGAAAAAAAACACAAATATATTTAACATTTTAGCAAGTAAACACTTTGGGAATGTACTGCAATGTCTGGCAAGGGGAAGCCTAATTACAGAACCATGCATAGATACAAATACCCTGTGTTTTTCATATTTTGTTACATTACAACTCCAAACTTAAATGCGTTTTTTAATTAATTTGATATTAGCGTTCACACTGCAAATACACAAAATCTTGCCAAGTATTTCTGTATAGTTTTTAGCATAAACATCTTAGTACACCTCAAATGAGACAAAACTAACAGTAAAATAGTCAACAAGAAACAGGAACTTGTTTTAAGTAAAAAATGACTGAATATTAATTTCTTTTTCCTTTTAAAGTAGTGCTAGATTTTGTCACTTGTAGCAAAACATAAAAGTAATCTCCAACTAATCATGGAACTAGGACTTTTTTGAAAATTATATTTAAGAACTACTGGCTTAAAACAAGCTCCTATTTCTTGCTGAAAAGTTACTTGTAAGTCAGTTTTGCCTTATTCGGTCACATTAAGCTCATTTACACTGGAAACTATAGACCAAAATAACATAGTAAGATTCTGTGATTTTGCAGTGGTGCATTGTTTAATCTGAAAAGTGTGTCTCTGCGGTTCCATCTGAACAATAAACTTTTCTCCGATCAACATCTGAAAATACCAGCAGTTCCCAGGCATCGGCCTCACACTGCGATAACGCTGAGGTAATGAGTAAAGGGTAATATGGCAGCTCAGAAATAAGATACCCATTGAGAGAAGCGAGGAAATCATGCCAGGTATCATCTTTGAAGGGAAAAAAAAAGTATGTGAGCAAAATCCCACCTGGTGGAAAAAGGTACAGCTGGGGGACAGCTGTGACATTCAGCTTATGATGCTGCCGTTCTCTGGGGAGCAGAGCAGCTGTAATTGATGTTATCGGTGTTAGTGGAGCTGCACGGAGCCTGAAAGCCACTGATGTACAGGTGGCGCAAACCTGATGTGACAGGATGGTCAAACGTACAAGTGGAAAAAGGATGAGGAGCTTTCTTTTAAACATGAAGGTTTAGTCTGGGCAAAGTGACTCGCCACCCAGGGTGCCATCGTTTCAAAAAGTGGCAAAGACACTACAGGAAAAACAAAAAGATCAATCATATTAGCTAGTCCTTGAGAACATTTTTTGCTGATTATTTGATTGTGAAGTCAATTGGGAATCCGCTACAATGCCGATCATTTACTAACTAATTCATTAACTCAAAATACGGCCACACAAAATATAGAAGTTTAAAAAACCCTAGTTAGGTTCCTTTAAAGTCAGAGATTATTGATACTCTTAAAATCAGGGATTATAATTCATTTTCATTCTTTTTCTGTTACCTAAAGAAACGCAGCGGTCCTCGGGGTGCACCCTCATCCATATTTCAGAAATGTTCCCGCCACCACAAACCTGATTAAATGGAATAAATTGCCTCAGTGTCTCCATTTCACCTAGAAACAATTTGCTCCCCGCAGTCGTTTTCACCGTTTAAGGTTCAACCTGGAGGGAGATTAAATCAGAGTGAATCAAGCCATCTCTGTAATCCTCAAAATGTTCAGGATTTCATTGGAATAAAGAACCGGAGCTGCCAAGGGAGCCCAGACGTCAAAGTGTCACTGTGTAAAATGAAAGAGTCTCTCCGGTGAGTTGAATTCACACCACAACACGTATGTGAAAATAGAAAAGGGGGAAAAAAAGGGAAGAAACTGAGAACAAATGTGAGACTGAAGGTAGAATATGCCGTCTAGTCTGTGTGTGTCCACTTGGTGATTACTTCAACAGCTACAAAGTTAACACTCAGCTGCGATTCCCTTTTCTGACAGTTAAGACGTTAAGGAGGAAACACTGAGTTAGTTATTACATCAGATCCACAAATATAGCAGATAATGGGCATTGCAAAAGCAGCTGCGTTTCCATTACAAAAGTGTGCAAAACTGTGTCAGTATTCTAAATCATTGTTTAGAAATGTAGTTACAGGAATTGTAAGAGTATCGTTCTAGAAAGGCATTTGTGAGGTCAAACTCTGATATTGACTGGTATTTCACGCTACAGTGTCATGAAGGTTTTCTGTCAGCAGGTCAGTCAAGTTCCTACACACCACATTTGTCCACAGATAATCTTGTTGTGAAAGAGGAGGGCCAGAAACTTTGGAGCATATAAAAGTCCTAAAGGCCTTCGCTTGCCAAATATTACTAGTTCCTTTCACTGGAATTAAGGCGCCAAGCCCACATTGAGAAAAAAAACACCCTTCTCAAAACAAGTAAAAAAAATATGGAAAACGAGACGTTTTTCCTGAACTGTAAATGAAAACATGAGCAGATGCACAGATCTGTCAGATGTCTGCTAACTGCTGGTGGCTAGTCTGAAGGAGCTGAGCGAGGCGTCTCGGGGAGTGGCTGCTCTGTGAAACGGAAGCTCAGAAGAGGAGTTCGTCCTCGAAGTCGGCGCTCGTCCGTGGTTTTGCACAGCTGGATGGTTGCCATGGGAGATTAAAGTATTTCTCAAGCATGCATGTCAGAATCCAGGAAACACTCCAGGTAAGTTTCAGACGAGGGACTAACAATGTAACATGATGTGAAGCTCAAAAAAACTACATTTTACATAACTCTGCCCCTTTAAGCTCCGTTTGCCCTTGAAGTTACTTGATCATTTTTTTACTACCTTGCCGTGCCTTTTCCCTGCATTTGGATTTTTTCAACCAGAATCCATTAGCACTCCACATTTTAAGACAGTACAAGGACTCACAATGAATTTCCAAATTTACGATAAACACTTGTTCATAAAAACACATCCCCACTAAAAAAATAAAAAAAAAACCTTGACGGCAATGGGTCAACGCTGTGTTAGTTCATACCGTGGTTTTCCATTTAGGAAAATAAAAATATGTGGAGGGTTTTGTGGACACCAGATGGGGTCCAGTTGTGGCGTGGGTTCTGACTCCGTGTATGTGAGTGAGCGCTCAAGACGGGCTGTTAATACACCAGGGAACAATAATCAGACCGACTGGACAGATGTCCCAGATGGGTTTTTAATGCCTGCATTACGCCGCCAGTAGTGTGTCATTGGCTGTTCTGTCAGCTCATCTAATCACAGGCCAAATTACTTTCCCTGCTTTGTGTGGATTTTGTGATCCTCTGGTTATTTGGCAAGTTTAAAAAAGTAGAAAATAAACTATATTATTTTCTTCTGATCTGATAAATCTGAATATTTCTTACAGATTGTCAATTTAGTTCCAGCCTCTGGCACTGAAACCGCTCTCAGCCCATGGTCTGAGTGTTTTACAGAGACTTTGTTGTACATTTGTGATCAGTTGATTTAACTGTGAGGCATGTTGTAATCCACTGGCAGAACAGCCTCTAACTCAATTAAATAAACATAGACTGTTGATTAAACCTTGCAGGAATTTGAAACTTTCTAATCATATAAGGATGAGGCTCGCAAGAGCCAAATGGAAAAAATTAGCATTTCCGTTTGAAAGCAAACCACACTGAATTTAATTTCACAGTGGATGAGTTTGGGGAAAATGTGTTTATCTGACAGCCAGAATTTTATACATGTATACTACTTCTTTTTTTTAATGCAAAAGATAATAAAATTATGTTAAAGTAAAAATCAGTTTTGACATTTTTTATTCTTTACATATTAACAAAAAACATGTGGAAAGTTATTTATTATGTTTGCATAGTAAATGCAAACATATTAGTCAACATAATGGTGATACCCCAAATGCTACTGACTGCATTTAAGCAGCTGAGCTAATTTTAGCTTACACAATATTGTTTCCATACTGAATGGATTAAGTCAGTATCAGTCAATGCGGTAGTGATACCGCACATCCTACAGACAGCATTTAAGCTAACATTAGCATGCCAGCTCATTTTAGTTTATACAACGTTTGGATACTAAGTGAGATAAGTCAATGTTGGTCAACATATCCACATACTAACATTTCAGCTAACCTTAACATTGTTGCTAATTTTCAGCATCAGAACCCCTGATTCTGGTTCGATACACACTTTGGCAATACTCTTTTAAATTTCTTCAGAAATGTTCTAGTTGGGATCTGCAATAGCACTGAATAAGATAGCAGTGCACTGCCTTGTGAATCTGATGGTGATTTACACTGCGCTACGCTGTCAGCACAATTACCATGGCAAGCTTCCTTGATGACATACTAAAACTCAGACAAAATGGACATGGCAAACAGACAGATGTCTGCGTGTGTCTTCCTTTTTAACGTTAAGCATAAATAGCCGATTACCATGCCATAGATACTGTTCCACTGTCTGCCATGTCTAATTTACAGGGATCCACATCCATCCCTTTTCAAGTATTCTTGCTCACGAAACGCTGGATTGTATTAAAAGATTGTCACATAGCCGCCTGGCTCCTCTTGATATGTGTACGTCTGTTGTGTGTTTCTGTACACTTGAGGACTGATTGAAATAATTTTAGGATGTGTTAAAAACCCGATCTTTTTAGTTTGGTTGCACACATGGGAGCTTGGGGTTCAAACAATTTGTCCAACAGTCCCCCCCTCCTCCCCACACCTACGCCTCACAAAAACCTTTTCTTGGGCCTAAAAATAAAACCACTGTTAATGTGCATCTTCACTTGTATCATCTGCCAGTGCTATTAGTGAGAAAACCTGTATGCTCGCAAACAAGTTGCAAGGTTAACATCTTTTTTATGCTAATTCTGCCACAGATACCTGTCTGGTAAAAAAAAAACAAAAAAAAAACGGGGTTTTTGCTTTTATGAGCTCATGGAATTCTGTGAGAGTTTAGAGTCAATGATTTATTACGCTTTTACATTGTTTTCAGCTTTCGTGTAGAATACAAATGAGGGGTGGGGGGAGGGTTGCATATCACTTTCGTGCACACATTTCATATGTATGCAAATAGATGCAGCGGAAAATTGGGAACCTTGTTGAAATTTAAAGGGGGCTACATTTTGGTATTGAATAAGAAAATTAGAAAGCAAGCAGCCTCAAGGTTAAACAGTAAAAACATCATCCACAGGTTGTGTGACGATGTTTTCTCCATGACAACGCTATTGACACACACGCATGTATTAAGATGGATTATAACTTTGTGTGTGAGCGCGCGCGTGTGTGTGTGTGTAGCAGTCACTCCTCATGTTCTTCAACACAATGCTGATTCAGTCGTCACTGAGCTTCTGTGTTAGCATCTGATCGTTCACAGTGAGACAGATTTGACCCAGACATGTCTGGCTTCTTCATCTCTTATAGTTTATGTAAGTAGAGTGTTTGACACAACACTGTTGTTGACAACGGACCTAAATTAAGAAAGGTGATTTAATATCTGTGTGGCACCGCAAAACATAACTATCCTCTCAGCCTGTAATAGCTTCTACTAATCTTACTTTTTGTGGACCAAAGCGAGGAGAATTTGGTTAACAACGTGTCATTTAGCAAACATCTTGGAATATCAAAAACAATTTTGCTCTTTTTAACAAATATATTTTTAAGGTGACATAAATTTCTACAGTAAATAATGTATACATTTATGACTAAAGGGACTCAGGATAAATGGTGTTTATACATAGTGGCATATATTCGCACTATCCTCTTATTTATTCAGACTCAGATATGTCACTATATATCTATACTGTGTAAAATCCTTCCTATTAATTTGTGTAACTTTTTATTATATCAAGATTTTCTTTTTTTTATATCTAATGATGAGGGTCCATCTGAAAATATATTATGGAGTTTATGGGGTAGAAGTTTGTAAGTTTTTTACTTCTTCCTACTTCTTTTCGAACATGCTAAGATTATAAATCCCTTGCATTCGCTGTTTATGTCTGTTACTTTACACTGCTATTATGTTTGAAATACATTTTCTTTAAAGACTTGAATTGAAGGATACACACTAACTCACCAAATCTGTGGAATCGGTTGCAGAAAATCTGCAAAGAGGAAGCTAGATAATGAAAAATATTAGAAGTTTTGTTTCCTTCATTTGGCTCATAAGTTGTATTTTACAGTGTGATCACGTATTCAGGCCTTTGCACATCACATTTTAGTTGTAGAATAAAATAAAACTAATTGTATTAATAATAACTGCATTATGAGTTTGACGATTGCAATTCTAAATGTGACACAAAAACTGCTGCTGCTCCAGCAAAACCTAGTTTCAATTTTTGTTTTCGGTAATGACAATAGCCGAAAAGTTTGTTTCCCATCAGAAACAAACTTCCTGCTTGAACAAAAATAATCAAGAAGGCGCAAGTTTAACATTACTGCTAATAAAATACAAAACATTTGAGCTTCGATGGATATTTAACTGTTTTCATTGCTGAGAGATGGATTTTAGAGAAAAATGTAAAGAATAACAAAGTTGTTTTCAGAGATTAGGGGTGCCGAGGGAACAAAACCGGAGCGACACGATGAAAGAACCAGGAATTAAAAGCAGAAAAGACTGACAAATCGCCGTGGAAACCAGGTGATTGCTGGAGTGGGAACAGGTGAGACTGATTAATGGACGCTGAAAGAAGCTTTAGGGAATCATTGACACGGGGAGCTGAGCGGAAAAATGACAAAACCCTGATCGTCAAGGCGAACACGAGGATCACACAAACCGATGAAACCCAATGAGACTGAGCAGCAGAAAAACAGGAAATACAAGGCCAAACGTTAACTCAGTGCACATCAGCAACCAGATTACCAAATTAAAGCAACTCGAAACACAAATTTGTACAAAAAAACCCCTAATGAGTACAGAACAAAAACACTTTAAATGCTTGTCGTTTAAAACACCAACTCTTGAATCAACTGGTGTAGCTTGATCGGATGTAGTTACACGATTGATTTGCAACGAAGCCTCCGGATAGATAAATAAATAACTAAAAACTAAGGGCAGGATGAGGGGGGAGAAAAATCTGACAGGAGTAAAAACATTATGACCCAGAGGAACGTAAAAACAGGCAGAAATAGAGAGACACAGAAGAAATGACATGACTCTTCAAGAAAGGCTGTCAAGGTGCACTTTGCCCTTGAGTGGGCACCGACACACTCCTCCATCTCTCCGCTGTCTTCCCCTTTCAATCCATCTCTCCCCTCTCTCTCTCCATCTCTCTCCCCAGGCCTCGCAGGAAATTTTGTGTGAAGAAGAAGAACTGGTCTGCGAACACTTGGGGAGTTGTGACACATCTTGCTCTCTCGCTCTCTTGCTCCGGATATTTATACCTCACCACATTTCATCGTTGAACCCTTGCCCTTTACTTTCTTCCTCTTTAAATAGTGTATGCTGCCAGTGAACAAGATGACATGTGCAGACAGTGGAAGTGGGCAGAAGATCCATCAAGAAACCACAATATTTCTCTTCTTCGCCTTACACGGGTCGCTTCGGGCCGCGGGCTGACCGAACGAACGGGGACTTTGACGGAGTTGTTCTAGTGTGTAGGATATTTACCGTCGCCAGGCTTGTTAATGCAAAAGAAAACGTTTTTTAGAAAAGGCTTGTTAATTTATTTCCCATATGGCCGTTTCCACAGAAACAGCTGGGACGCGCTTAGGAAAAGTCAGCCACTGACGAAAAATCCTTGGCAATCGAGCGGGTGAACCATCTGCTTCCGACTATCTGGAAGTTTCAAACCAAATGAACTGATTAGATCGGGTTAGCAATCTCAACTTGTCGTCAGAGCTGCTGAAAAAACATTCGCGCATCGAAAGGCCTTCCTTTTCTCAAAAAAAAAAAAAAAAAAACATCATTAAATGTTGGATGAAAGTCCACAAGAAAAGTTCAGCCATGTGTATTAAGTAAATAACCGCAATGTGTTCTTACATAAAAATATGCATATCTATTTTAATAAACTGTAAAATTTCAAAATACAAATATCAAATACCCATTTGGTTTTCTTTTCTACAAGTATCGTGTGTTGTAATAACATTTTAGTGACGTCGAAACAACCAGGTCACTCACAGAGCTGCCATGACACACGACAAAAATAAAGGGTGAGCAATGAGAATTCGCTCCGTGTGCTCATATGTACATCCCTTTCTAATATTTAATTTATTTGCCAATTTAAATATATCTTTTAATAAAGCCATGCAAGAGTGATGGCCACTCTTGCATCACAAAAGTTCCAGAAAACAAAAATGCCAGAGTAGTCCCTCAGGAGGAGGTTTTCGACTCACTCAAAAACAAAAACAAAAAAGCACTCGCAAAGACTTTTCCTGTTTCAAAGGGGTTTCTTTTACTTATAAAAATAATGAAAAATAATCTCCGAGTTGACTTCAAATAAAACGTTAATTTGCGGTACAAAAGCCTTTTCACTCCTTCACCAAACAATCAGATCAGCCCCAGCAGCTGCTTCTGCCTGTTAATCACTGCAGGAGGCTGACTGACGAGGAGGAGGGTCCAAGCAAAACAAATAAATAAATATACAACAATAGATCTACAATTCACATGGCTTTAAATCTGTGGTAATTAATACTTTAGCAAAAAATAAATTTATCTAATTCTTAATAGGCTCCAACATGTGTGCAGAGCATTGTAAGCAAGCAAAGTTGCTAAACCCCCCGCCCCACAAATAACAGTTCTTGTTAACACAGACTTGAGCCCCATCGTTCGTGGTAAAGAGTCATTTAAAAGAATCACAATAGTTCGTAAACGTCACACCACTCATTTTTCAGGCTTTGTGCGTCTGCTTCATGTGGAATCATGTGACTAAAGTGTCAAGGAAACAAGACAGAAAAAAACTCTGATGAGTTATACAGTCAGCCATTTAAATATATTTTTCATGACAGACTGAAAAAATGACCTTACACTTGACACAAACATTGGTAACAACACTATAGATTATCTAGACGAGTCACCTGTTACACACGTTCTGTTTTTTCCCATTACCATCGAAGTGAGTCAGAGTAAGGTCAGGACACAGTAAAAAATAAATCAAAGCTCTTTTGCCATCAACTGAACAGTCGAGTTATGAGGAAAAGAAATGTTTTATGACCCAAAAAGCACAACAGGAAAAAACACATCAGGGTCACTTTAGTGGTCTAGCCAGTCCCCAGACCGCAATCCTACAAAATCAAAGACAAACATAACAGGGTATTAATTATTTTTGCCCAACGCTGTAGTACCATGTATTTAATTGCATCGTCGAGGTGGGAAAATTTCATGCTTTACCTTCACTTTTTAATAGTGTTTGTAGCACACTAGCACCAGATTTTAGTGGAGAAAAAAGATAACTTATATGTGTAACTAATAAAATATTAGTTATTTTCTTATACAAATATTCTAAGTTGTAAATACTTCGTATGGTTGCCTTAGAAACAGAAGAAATTTAGAAGAAAAAAATATTTCACTTGAGTGATGGAATTTGACTTTAATGAGCGCTGTAATGCATCATGAAACTCACAAAGCAGAATCGCAAATATTCAAAACACAGCTTAGTCACAAATTGGCAAGGTCAATGATAAGTACAGAATCTTTCATTCACATTATTAGCATTTTCTGGTAACGAGCTGCCACGAAGTAAACAGATTTTCACAGTTGTGTTCAACGTATTTTATAATATATTTCCAACCAATGACAAAAAAAAAACATTTTCACTTTCCTATATAATTCAAAACAATTCTTGTTATGTATAAGTAGTATTTCAAAAGAGCAGAAGAAATATAAAGTTTTTTTTTAACAATAATCTGTTGCTAAGAGATTAGCACATTTCTGGTAACCAAGTGTATAAAGTAAATAACAGATTTTTACAGTTGTGTTCAATGTATTTTATAATATATTTCCCACCAATGACCAAAATAAAATAAAAATAAAAACATTTTCACTTTCCTATAGAATTCAACACAATTCTTGTTAGGGATAAGTAGTATTTCAAAAGAGCAGAATAAGTCTTGTGTCGTTTTAACAATTACAATCCGTTGCTAAGAGATGAACACGTTTTCTAGTAACCAAGTGCTTTGAAGTAAACAACAGATTTTCAGGTTTGTGTTTAATGTCTGTTTTATAATATATGTCCCACCAATGACTAATAAAAAAACATTTTCACTTTCCTATATAATTCAACAGAATTCTTGTTTGGTAAAAGTAGTATTTCAAGAGAGCAGAATAAATCTAAAGTTTTTTTAACAATAATCTGTTGCTAAGAGATTAGCACGTTTCTGATAACCAAGTGCCACGAAGTAAACATCTGATTTTCCTTTTGCAAAATTTACCAACTCTAAATTTCTTGGAGATAAGCAATATTTGAAAAGAGCTTGTGTTTTATAAACAATAATATAACTTCTTATTCAATTGGTGTTCAGAGATGAGTGGTTTTTTCCGGTAACGGACTGTCACGAAGTAAACATCAGATTTTTACTATTGTGTTTAATATATTTATAATATATTAAATATAATATAATATAATATATTTCCCACCAATGACAATAAATAAATTAATTTCACTTTCCTATATAATTCAACACAATTCTTGTTAGGTATAAGTAGTATTTCAAGAGAGCAGAATAAATCTTAAGTTTTTTTAACAATAACAATCTGTTGCTAAGAGATTAGGACGTTTCTGTTAGCCAAGTGCCACGAAGTAAACATCTGATTTTCCTTTTGCAAAATTTACCAACTCTAAATGTCTTGCAGATAAGCAATATTTCAAAAGAGCTTGTGTTTTATAAGCAATAATATAACTTCTTATTAAATCAGTGTTGAGATTAAGTTGGATTATAGGTCTGAAAAAATCGTTTGTGCAAAGAAAGTTCAAAATTTTTTATAGTTTTCATAATTTCATAATTTTCATATATGAATACTATTTCAAGCTACTACATATTTAGCAATGCTTACTTTTTAAATTGTAGTCTATTTAAAGGATAGGCATAATAGATGAGTCATACAGCCAAAAGTAGTAGACTAACAGAATATCTGATTTCTAAAAGGTTTTATGGTATTGCTGTAATGTGTCTTAGTAAGAGAAAAGTTTCAAGGTTATTTGCTTAATATTTTCAGTTTTTCTTGTTATTTTGTAGTCTCTTATTGTTGACTTTTGTATCAACACACTGGTGCCGTTGCGCGCCACAGCACCAGAAAATTACTTCTTAGTTGAAATTTTCACACCTGATAGTCCGGTAAACTCGGTTCAAATGGGGACCACAGTTGCAACAACAACAAAAAAAACTGTTTGAAAAACCTGTTATCTTCCTCTCCTTTAGTAGTGCTGCACCGAGAACCTATGACGAAAACAACACAAAAACCTCTGAAGAAAAAAATGAGTGAATCTTCCTTCTTAAGGAAATGTAAACAAAAATGGAGCAGCATCAGATTTGAGCAGTCAGGATTTTTCTGTTGTTTTTGGCAAAAGACCACAAGCCTTTTCTCCTGCTAGCGCCACTCTCACACATTTGCTTAGACTGACTACGGACTGTGGTGTAGTCTGTTTCCTGCTTTTGGAGCAATCTCTGATCCGCTTGGCGTTCCCACGTGCATTTGAACCGCACCAGAGTTCACTTCAAATGAAACGCGACTGAGGTTTTAGGCAGACCAGGGTTAGCTTTTTTGGGGGGGACGGAGCTCTATCAGAGTTGGATTAAAGCAGACTAAACAGAGCTGGTGTGAACCTGCCTATGGCCTGGAACTATAAACCTTTAGAACCTTTGGTGTAATTGTCATGATCCACACCTGTTGATCCTTTTGTTAATTGCACTTTCCTGTTTTCAGTTGGTTCCTGTTATATTTAAGTCTGTGTTTCTGTTTGTTTGCCGTCTGGTTTTCTGTGATCTTCAGTCTGTTCATTGCTGGTTTTCTTAAGGGCGATGGTTATTTCAGGGTTTTTTAATATTAACTTTCTTGCATCCCTCTGCTTATGGCCTGTTGCCGCTTCAGTGTTTTGTCGCAACAAAAACATGACAGATACAGATTACTTATTGAGGGGAAAGCAAGATAACTTTGGTATGCCTCATCTCTTCTCACATACTTTTACGACTTTACAACTTCCACTTGCCGTTACAGATGAATAAAGGCAAAGAGTTTCCCGTCGATGCTGTAAATGAAATTATCTTTTCACAAACGTGCCCAATGCAGAATTCATTCGGTCTATTTTTCAGGTATACAAACTTTGACGGTAAGGAATTTAGATGGGAAACAGAAGCTGTAATCTTTTTATTATAAAATATTCATCCAGGTCTGCTCTGAAGTTTACAGACATCTAAAAGAAACGGCAGGCCTCACATCTGAGTAAATTGTCCTTGACACTTTCCATCTCAAGCAGCTGCTTCAGACAGCCATCAAAAGGCTTCATTGTGAAATTTCCTTCCAGGTGAATTAAAGGCTTCACTTTCCAAACTTTGCTCAGAAGCTCCATTTGGGAAGCAACTTTTAAAAATAATCGATCCTGAATTCTCCCTCACCACCAAGTCTGCCAGGGACTGTCCAGGCACGCTTTCAGAAAACCCCACATGCCTTGGATTCTCATATTATTTCCATTTATCAAAGGCAAGTGGAGCAAGTGTAATACTTTACCCTGGTAGTAACCAAATCTTCCCTTTCCAGCCTCGCTTGGTGTCTCCCTGCGGGAGAGATAGTCCACTTGAGGGCTGCATGCTTTGAATTACTAATTATGTCTCTCTGGGCCAAAGCTAAGACCTCACACAAAAGAAGGAATGCGCCTGACAAGATACAGTGATATCCCTTCAACAGAACCCTGTAAAAGTATGTAGGGATGCCACACTAATGCCAGTACTAACACCTCACAGGTCCTGTGAGGTAGGCATACCTTTGGCTGACTGTGTCCTAAAGTGCTTAGGAGGATGTAGCCCCTGGCACACATAAGCCTCCCTAATCTCTTCCACAACCCACTGTGCCAACAAGTGAGTAACCTACAGTCTGATTTCTGAGTGCAGTCTATTTGTATTTAATGGACAGAATTTCAAGAAAGACACTCCAAAAAGAAAGTGTTAGCTTTATCTTGGAGGTCATTTTAGGTTAGTTTACATAATCTTAAGTCACTCTTCATTCCTTATTGAGTTTAGGCCTCCCATGCAATGCATGAAGGCACCTATTATTCTGCACTGCCAGTAGAATGTGGGATATCACCAGCAATGTTGACTAGCAGTGACATACTCCATGTGTTATGTAAAGCTTAGCTTTTATGTAAAAGTTGGCTAAAATGCTAATGTTAGCTTATATGACAACCAGTCTGTGGGCTATTGCTAGCTTGCTAGCGATGACCCACATCCTACTGATAGTGCCAACATGCTAGTCACACTACACACTATTGATAGCAATCATGGTAATGTTAGCCTTCCAGCTAAAATAAAATTTTAACTCATTTTTGATATATGTGCTGTGTTTAATATACTGAATGGAGTAAGTCCATGTTATTCCACATGCTAGTGATACTCCAGATCCTACTGGTAGTAATAACATGCTAGCCACGAGTAGTGATAGCAATCACGCTCATGTTTCTATGGAGAAATAGGGCAGGCAAATAAGCTTTGGCTTCAGCCTATTCCTTTTTCTTTTTTGGTAAATTATGGGTTTGTAAATTAGTATTGTTTTTGTTTTCTGTGTTTAATGTTGATAATTTAACTAAAATGAAGTGAAGCCTTCCAGCTAAAATGAGCTCATTTTTGATGTATTAGCTACATTTAGAATACTGAATGGATAAGTGTCCATGTTGTTCCACATGCTACTGACCACATTTTCGATAACTTTAACATTGCTGCTAATTTTCAGCATCAGGACGTCTGATTCGGGTCTGACCATATTCCAACGGCCATTCATGACAACTAACCCAGGTCAACGGTTATGAATTCTGGCGTTTAACAATTGTTACAGTAGATTAAGGACTGGTCTGCAGAGATCTTTGCTTGTTTTTTATTTACCTCCACCGCAAACTCCCTTCCATATAAAGACCCAGCAAATAGATATGTACAGAGGTAGGGAGTAATGCAGCATGAAATTAAACACGCTGCAGGGATTTGGTATTTTGCTCATTAATGGTATTAGTCTAATGTATTCGCGTGGGCCTGAAGAAACACAAATGTTAGAGTTAATGTGAGAACTAGCAGAAGAGTCAGCCCAGATATTGGCATCTCTTCTTTTCAGTCAGATTAAGTCCTCTGTGATTTGGTGTGCGTTTGCAATATATAAAAAATAAAACGTTCAGCCTGTTTTGTTTGCATCCAGAAAAGCAGATGGACATTTGAAGAGTTCAAGGGAACTCTACACATTGCCAACCTGATCAGAAAGAGTTGCACGAAAATTGAACTTTAGAGGAAGTTGTCTATAAATAAAAGTTGTCTACACTTCAGTTATTTTTCATGTACTAAAAGTTGTGCAAGAGATAATTGAAACAAGATTAATGGAAGAGGCGACTGAAGAATAAAGAGCGGGGAAAATATCTGTAGTATCAGCAAGAGTTTTTAATCCTATTTTTCTTTTTTGGTGGTTCACAAAAAATGATCCAATTACAGGTTTTAAAAGCTTACTTTAATGCTTTTAAAATTAAATTATGTCTTCAAGGAAATCTATGCAGTGTATTCTCCTAAAACTATTTAACACTGGTGCACCTAAAACCAACCAGAATACAACGAGACATTAATTTGCTCATCCTGATCTCTATTTTTAATTAAGAATAATTACTTACTCTAGCATGCATGTTTGAAGAAGGGAAAAACTGGAGTACATATGGAGAAAACATCGGCACAGAGATTTCTCATAGGAAAAAGCAAGGGAAGGAAATGTACCTAACGTGAAACAGCCCTGCAGCTGCGGACACTTAGCCCCAACAACGTCTTTACGTTTAAATCAATCAAACCACAGCATCCGACTGCATAATAAGAGGAAGCTATTCTCTCCCACAGAGGACAGCTACTCCCTAACTGCCTCATTTAAAATCCATGCTTTGCTCCCTTCTCTTGTTTTCATCAGCAGAAAAAAAAAGTTTTACAAAATGCCTGCCTATTGGGTATTCTAGCGTGCTTTAGGCATTAATAAGTAGTGCTCATACACCGGTTGCAGCATTTTTACCGTGGACTTTGACTTGAGAAGATGAGGTTTAGGACAGGGGTGTCACTAGGTGTTAAGGACAAAGGGGGCCTTAGCCCCCAGGAGGTGAACAGGAAGTGAACAAACACAGCACTAAAGAACAGAGAATTCACTTTCCCACTTTTAAAAAAATGGTCAGGGTAATACAATTTTTTGGTACTATGCAAAATATGACTGTAAATAGTAAATCTCAAAATGGTTCATTAGCAGATGTTGCTGAGATAGTTATGATTTTCTGTGGCTTTACACCGAAAATTGTTAGGTACTCTTTGAAGAACATTTGTGAAAGTTTTCATGTTTGTATCACCTTCTGAGAGATTCTAGCCATGTTTTATCCCAATATCTCAGACTATTACACTATGACGTAAATGGAAACTGACAGATTTATGGCCATATTCAAGTAAAACATGATAGTTTATGTGATTATTAAAATTCATATTCTGGCCACATTAAGTTGAATTTGTTGGCGGTTTGGATACCACGGTGTGGTTTCAAACAAAGACATTCAAGTGTTGAAGTGACCTAGTCCAAACACATACCTACGTTAAATTAAGACTGGGTGACAAAACTTGAAAGTTAATATTCGCGGAAACTCTCCACACAACCTGACTGAGTTTGAGGTATTTTATATTTTAGGTGCAAACTTGGTATAAACATAGCTCTGTATTTGGTGCAAACGATGGCAAAGGGGGACTCAGTTTGAACACATGCCTCACTTTTAGATTTTTATTACAAATTATAAAAATCTAAGTCACTGCTAGACATTAAACTTCTATTTCAATTAAAAAAACATTTCTTTGCCTTAGTGCCTACAAGCTTTTCTACTGGTTTTATGCTTCCTCCAGTCACTCATCTGATTACTTCATGCTCTTAAACTAACAGGTCAAGTGAAAAAGCGGGTTTACAGTCTCAAGTCTTTTTGATAAATTGATCCATAAAGACCTCTTGAAGTATCTTAGCCTACTTTCTTTTTCTTCGACAGAGGTAACAAACCCACTGCAGGGTTGTTGCTATTCATTAGGCAGTTCATTAAAGAAATGCAAGCTCCACACTGTAGCAATAAAACTACTTCAGTGCAGTACAAATGTACTGCTATAAATCTACTCCTATTTGTATCCTGTAGGCAAGTGCTGCTGTATGCATTTCAGCTTATTTCATTACACCGTAAATGAAAACCGGCTCAAGCAGCTGAAACGTCACTGTGGTCAGAGTAAAAGAACTATTGAAATAATGGATGAGGTTCAGACATACCGACTTATATGACAAATCACTGAAAACGGTTTTGTAAAATAAATGTAAATATAAGTAGATCATTTCTGATTTTGACAGAGGAATGAAACCTCAATTTTATGCAGCATTTTCATAAAGACTGTATATGTATTTTTTACAGATATACTGCTAAAACGTTCCATCAAGTTTTTAATGTATTTTTAGCCCAGTTTCGTTTTTTCTGTCGAGGACCTTGAATTATGCTGTTCACGAATGCATAAACAAACTTGGTTGCACTGCCTAGAGTACAAATTCTCACTAGACATTGTCATTGAATGGATCAGGAAGACATAATCCAGCAAACGCAAGAATGGTATTCATTGGACCTTGTGGAGGCAACTTTATGACAGAGTTTGTTGGTAACATCTCTCAAAACCAACAGCAGATCCAGAAAAAGACCAGCGCTCTGGCAGCCTTATCATCAGCACAGGTTGGACTCATCATCCACAAGGAGAAAACCAAAATCCTTCAAATAAACTCCAATTGCTTCAACCCAATCACTCTGATTGCAAGTCCTCTGGAGGAAGTGCAGTCTTTCATCTGTCTGGGCAACATCATCGACCAGGAGGGTGGAATAAATGCAGATGTCAAGTTAAGGAAAGGCAAAGAGTTCCCTTTATTCAGATCAAGAATAACTGGACATCCAGAGAGCTGGCGGTGATCACCGAGATCCGGCTGTCCTCTAGCTGAAACCTACAAGACAAGCAAAGACTCGAGGAGAAAAAATCCAGACATTCCTGAAGAGCAGCCTCAGAAGGATTCCCCACATTCGCTGGCCAGACACCATCAGTAACATCAACCAACAGGAAACAACCTGCCAACTCTCACTAGAGGCAGAAATCAGGAAGAAAAGATGGCGCAAGGTAGGGCACACTCCACGCAAACAACAAATCAACATCACCAGACGGGCTCTCAAGTGGAAACTCGAGGCAGATGAAAAGGAGGCCGTCCAAGAAACATCTGAAGACGAGGACAACGTCAAGAAGATGGTCTACACTAGAAACCAACGAGAAAGAATGGCTCAGAAGAGACATCTCTGGAGTTCCTAATTTGGCGGACAATACCCTGGGACGGGGTGAAGGGCAGAAGAAAGAAGATGAGACATACGGAGTTGGAATTGCTGCCAAAGTTACATTTATATCCAATGAACACAAAAAAACATTCAGAAGCACATTCAGCTAATCTTTGTCCTTTGATTTCATCAAATGTATCAGTTGTGTCATTTATCTTGGCATGTTATTTCAAATCCTGTAGTTGCTTGAGATAAAAGCCGGAGGTGACCCTTGCCTTGCAGAAGAAGAAGAGGAGGGGGGTTGAAGGGAGAGGACGCCTGTGAAATGATCATACCGAACAGATGACTCACCCAGGAGCAGCTAAGAAGTAAAAACATTCATTAACTTTGCATTTCTCCTGCTTATTCATCTGCACTGATGAGGGTCCTCCTCTCTGCAGCCTTAAAACACCATTCTCTCTCTCTTTCTCTCACTCATCCACCCTTCGTCCATCCAAAAGCTCCTTGCTTATTCTGAATTTTAGAGCCATTTCTCCTTCTCCTCTAACAGAACGAGTTCAAGTGGATTGGCAAAACATTTCCAGCAAAGTAGGAAGTGGGAGGTAAAGGGGAGTGTGGTGAATCCAAAATTAAAGTGATTCTTTCCAGCCGACACCAGAATCGTTCCATTTAAAGGAGCCTGAAAGAAGTGACAGCAATTCATCTCCGAAGTGAGCTCCACGCAGGTGTCATCCCCGCCTTTCCCAGGTTAAATGCTTCAGAGCATTGTAATAGCATCCTCAGCTATTTATTATAATCACAAATACCTCATTATAAAATCCTTTCTTTTAATTGATTGTTAATTTAGCCAGAAGATAACAGCTCATCATAGACAAAACAAAGCAAAAATAATCAGTGAGCTGGTTACTTTGTTTCGTAAGGGACGCTATGACATCATGACTGCATTAAGTTGCTGAGCAGACCCCCCAGATATCACACAGATGAATATATTTAAAAAGAGATTTGCTATTCATGAAAAACCTGGTAAATGAAAAGCTTAAATTGAGCTTCCAAGGAAGCCTGATGTGTGAAGTATGTGAGCTGTCATTAATGTAAAAGGAGAAGAAATACACTGTAGTAATCAGACATCACTTCTAGCAATTCTGTTATGTTTTCATTTTGTCAAAGATCCCAGATTGTTAATTAAAGCATGATGATGTTAAAGGGGCAGCCCTCGTCTCGACTACAGTCACAACTAGTAAATATAGTAAAAAAGATAAAATGATTATATTATCACTGACAAAACTATGTATGTGGCAAGAGAGCTAGCTGGCCAGCCTTCTGCCCAGCTAGCCATCGATCTATCTACCTACATATATAGCAAGCTAGCTAAATTGCCAAACATCTACCCAGCTACCCGTCTGTCTCTGTCTATCTAGCTAACTACCTATCCATCTAGCAAGATAGCTACTTAACTAGCTATCTAAGCTAGTTTTATTCATAAAAATAGTGAGGACTGATTGGATTTTTGTCTACATTTCTTTAAATTTTATTCAAAATCATTAGCAGAGATCAATTTCCAAAGACTAGATAAAGACAAGCTTTGTGTAAACAGATTATATCAGAAGCTGTTGCTTTGTCGCATTCTTCACTGCCTTGACATGAATTGAAGAGCATATCTGTATTGTTCTTTGTGTTTGATTCGTGTATTGTGCTTAAATCCCAAACCATCGTCCCCTTTTTCTATTCTTGTGTCATGTGTGTGACGCCCAGTGGCTCAAATGTTGTGAATTTGAGTCATCCGAATCACAATTATGTTAAATGAGAGCATGCAACATAGTAGAGGAGGTGGGAAGTAAGGAGGTGGATAGAAAAACAAAGTGACCTTGGTGTCGTTACAAAACGTAAAAAAAAAAAAAATAGAAAAAGCATCTGTAAAAAATGTATTGAATGGAGTTTTTACACCATAAAATTGGCTCTCAGTCTGTAACTTCATTTATAGTGCTTCTTTTTTTAAGGTTTTTATCACACTGGTGGCCTTTATTCAGCAGAAGCTGGACACTAATAAGGGCTTAAAGCAGGGGTCTGCAACCTGCACATTTTAATAATATGGCAAAAAAAAAAAAAGTAGAACCAACAATGTTTTTAACATTTGGTGTGTGTTTTCCTTCTCTCACTAAGTCTGCAACCTTTACAACCCCAGTCAAGCTAAGTAAAACTAGTTTAAAACCCAAATGTTACATAATTTTTTGTTAAAATTTCCACCGTAATATTTCTGTTTTTAGGTTTTAAAACAAAACAAAACAAAACCAAAAATCATTAAACAATTATGAAAGAGGATTGATTGATTTTCTTGTAAGGGATGTTGAATGTTGGTGGAAAATGATATAAATGCAACAAGTACTTACTTATCAACATTTACTGATGAGAAAAAACACATTATCGTGTCATTCTGTTTTGGAAATTTAATGCAGGAATCAATCCATGCAGGAAAACAAAACAAAACAAAAAGTTTCTTAAAAAAATAAAAATCTAAATTTGTTTTATCAAAGAGGGGACAACAGCATCGAAAACTGTAGCTTCTGTAAGCTCCATGCGGATCCCCATTTAATTTGTAGTTTTATAGTTAATTTGAGCCACACATGAGACGCTTTCAACATAAAGACAAGTCCAGTATAACACCAGGTTATAACAAATATGTATGAAAACGATATGATTAGGCATACAGTAGGAAACTTAAGGAACATGTACATGATGTGTACAAAATGTCCCATACAATACTTCTGTTGGTACCTTTTCAGGTACCAAAGTATAAAAATAAAACAGGATGAAAAGGAAGAAATGACCAACAACCTCTGTTGACCTTCTCATTGTTGCACCACAGTGCAAAGCCCTTCTCTTTTGTTATAATGGTAGAAATGAGAAAATCATCTATCTGTTGTGCTGAAAAATTGTGCTTGGACATATCTTTTTCTAAGATAGAAAAAAAAAACCTGTTCACAATGTGTGAAAGCGATGAAGGAGTCAAAGGCAGAGGGAAGCCTAACATTTCACATGTCAGCAAAAGAGATGGGGGCCCAGCAGATCATTATCGCCCCGCTGCAGAGGTGGTGAGAGAAGATCCCAGCCCATCCTGTGCGGAAAATAAGAAGAAAATACTGTCAGAGGGAGACCCTCCATTTGTATGAGCGACACGCAGACACCAACCATCTTACAGCCTAATTTCCAGCGGGACGCTGGATGTTTTCTCTATTGTATGTCAGCGAAGGTTTGATTGTCTCCAGCTCTGACCTGCACACATGGATGGGTTTGCAGTTTAAGCACACTCAGCCTTCTCGAGAAAGACATCACAGCTGGAATGACACAAGTTACACTTTTCTTTTTTTATTATTATTATTATTATTATTATGAATTTAAGCTCAGAGGGGGATTTTACCCGGTTCACTGGATTTTATTTTGGCAGTTTGGCTGCTTTATTTTTAGAGATTAAAAAATAAGACTTAAGTTCCTTTAGATAAACATCTAAATAATACCAAACTACTAATATGAGAATGAATTTACTGCTAATATCTCATGATGTGGCATTAAAAAAACAAAATGTAATAAAGGCCTGGTGTTTTTACTTTATAAACTATATTCATTCTTTTCATGTTATTGATTGTAGGCAATCCCTTAAAAAGGAGACAGGCACGACTGCCATAAAGCTGCTGCCTGGTCCGCAAAGCGTCTTAACAGGAGCTACTTCCCAAAAAAAGTGTTTAATTTATAATGAGAAAAAAGCAATTAAAATGGCTTAGCCCCCAAGTGAAAAACTTATTGCTCTTTTGTTAAATCATAAGTTAATTGTGGACAATCACAGTTTTTCTTTGACAGCTCAGTTTAAGTTTCTGCCTTGATTGCTGCCTGAAGTGCAAAATTAAGAAATCCTCTAGATCACGCCCTGATTTAAAGTAATTCAAAAACAGTAGAGGAACGTCATTGTCATCCGTCTTTCTGGAAAAGGTTAAGGTGAGCCACGGTCAGAATATCTTTTCATTAATGAAGAAACGTGGCACCTTTTTCAGAAACAGCAAGGCTACCAAAATTACTCCAAAAGTACAACACCAGAGCACCTAGCTAGGCTTTATGTGTACGTCCCTCTAGCTTCAGTTAAAGCCAGTGGTCATGATTCAGCAATTTTTTAAAAAGAGTGAGAAAAAATGGCACCAATAGGACAGTTTGATGACAAAAACAACTGCTGACCAAAAGATTTTGTGGAAAATTATCCTTCAGGCTGACGTGACAAAACTGGAACTGTTTTGGAAAGTGAGCATCTTGTTAAATCTAGCATAAAACAAACATTCATGCTAGAACAATGGTCTTTTAATATCGCCATTACCTTATTTCACCAAGTGGTTAAAATTAGCCTGGTGGAAACTAGCCACTTGCTACGCTTCACTTCGTACAGACGGTCTGGGCTCTGAGCTATCGAGAAACGATCAGCTGGACGCCTGGACGCTGGTGAAGTTTTAAATTTGACCCAATCCCAATCACTAACGTTTGTCCATGACGTATGTAACGTGTCAGTTCGATGCTGTGAAGCTTACTGGAAACTATTTGCATTATAAACAACCATCCTCCACCAAGAAGAAGCGTCAAACTGAACGTGGCGGCTGCTAACGTCAATCCCATATTTGGAAGTGTGGCCAACACAAACTGAACGTCTTTGTTCACTTCCTCCACTGCCATCATTAAAACTACTGACAGAAGAACAGCACAAAAAATCCTGACCCTTTTGGAAACCCTTCCAAAAAGAGTTGAAAGTGTTATGATGGCTGCAAAGAATGGAGCGACATATTTGATCCTGTTGATTAGAAAGGGGATGAAATTTATGTGCAAACATGTAAGAAGGCAGACTTGTTTATATTCTTGGGAATATAGTATATATCTAAAAAAAAAAGAAAAGGAAATTAGAAACAGAAGAGCAAAATCACCGGAGGGACTGGAGATGTAGCATTTAAAATACGTCAGTCACGATTCCACCATCGTGAAAAAATGGCGGTGTAAATGGAAATAACGTTGATGATCACCGAGACTTAGTTTCCAGGAAAACGTCTTTATCTCCGCAGCTTCCAAACTGTACTTCATAAATAAACAACCTGAGGCGACACAAACAAGAGACACTTGAGAGATTTCTGAAAGTGCAGACACTTCCCCAACCATTATCCTGACTGGGTGAGATTTGGAAAAACTCCATCAAAATGTAAATGAATACCTTTTCAAAGAGTGAATTTGAGTGTAAAGAGCCTGAAAAGGAATGGATACTGGAGACTTTTCTAAAGAATTCCCTACTTCTTTTTTTTTTTTTTCCTCTCGCAACAAAACAGGGAAACTTAACTGCGACTTGCTTTTTCATCACTGATGGTCCTCACTGTTTGAGAAGTGCAGCAGGCAGCAGTTTTATAACAAACACAGTCAGCTCTGGTAGCTCTGGTACGTGGGGCTTTGGGAACGAGGAGGTTAATGCATGTTTCAAATCGTTTTGTTGATAGAGACGATTTCTTTAGAAACGGGGATGCTATGGTTCCCTGCAGGCTAACAAAAATTATATGCCAGTGAGTCAGACAGCGTGTTTAATTCCAAAATCCCCAAAGTTAAAGGATTACTGCTTAAATATTACTCAAAGTGGTTCTCAGCCTGCTTTAAAAAGAAAAAAAAAAACCTTTTTAATTCAATTTGTTGGCTACGTCTAGGGATGAAAACATGCTGAATAATGTAACGCTCTATTAAAAAAATATTCCGTGTCTAAAAATGGAATAATTACATTTTAGTGAATGAAAAATACATCAGCCTGTATATGTCTAGACTTGAGGAAAGGAGAGTTGCACTGGTACCTTTTCAAAACGACTGCGGCTGAATTTACGACCCTATACGGCGATGTCAGCGCAAGAGATGTTTATCTGCTTCAAGAAGTTAGCGCTGACCTTGGATTCACGGAAACTTTGCTTTTCTTTTTTCTTCTCCTCTTTTTCCAGCTCTTTGTTGTGGGAACTGTAAAACAGTGATGGATGCTGGTCTCTTTTACGCTGCCGTGGTTGTGTTGACAACGTTCTTAGCGAGGCACGTAACGAGCAGAAAGTATGTTAGAAGTCTCTCGCTGACAACTTCGCCGGTTCCCTTCATTTAAGCAACAAAGAAAAAAGAACGATTCTAGCACAATTCCTCTTTCCCTTTGTCACACTTGAGGTAATAAAGCGAAAGGGTGTCTAAGAAATAGATTGTTCATTCCTGCTGTGATGACTCTGCCCTGCAGCTGATTCTCTTGTGTGTGTGTGAATGTAAGTCTGAGGCTTCAGGAGTGTGTGTGTTTGCTTTCCAAGAGAAGCCACAAATGGCCATGTCAAACAAATAGATGCGGCCTCAAACGTACGTTGCATCATTCGAGGAGCAACGCTGTCCAACGCGAGGACTCTGCTTTTTTAGGCAAACCACCACAATGCATTGGACTGTGACGATACATTTTTCGGGACGATAAATTGTCCCAGAAGTTATTGCAATAAGCGATAATATTGTCACTTTGAGACTGTTTCCAAGTAATTTATTAATAATGGGATAATTATTCAAGTCCAACATCTAAAACGGTAATAAACTTTAATTTTGTAAAGCGCAATTCTGGAAGACATTTTAAATTTCAAAAATAAAACACGGCAACCAAAAACAAGAAATAAAACGGGAATAAAAATGACACAAAACCGAAACCATAAAGGAAAAGGATTATAAAGTCTCTATAAATAAAATCCTTAATTCTTGTCTGTTCCATGAAAAAAAATCTGATTTTTTTTTTCTCAGCATTCTGACTTTAATCTCTGAATTATGACTTCTTTAAAACAGTTTGAACTCTGAGATTAAAGTTAAAATTTAAATTTTAAAATCCTGATTCTAGGAAAAAGTCAGAATTTTGACACGCAAGTCAGAATCCAGATTGTTCTTTTTTCAGTGGACCTAATCCTATAGATTATTGTCTCCCAGATATTGAAACTGTTTGTCATTTTAATTTCAGAGTTGGCAACAAAGCTTCCAAAGGAGAGACGCTGAGGGGACTCTGCCGTGTTTACCGTTAGATGCTGAGCAGGTGAATCATTGTTCGCATCGATTCGCCAATCGACGGGGAAGACGCTTTCGATAATTTATGCTAACAGTAAGGAGACAGAACCGCCATTCATCCCATCACTGCTTCTTCTCCTCCCGTCTTCTGCTTCTCCCACTCAGCCTGATGGACCCCGTCCATTTGCATTATCACACACACGCGAAAAGAAAAAAGACTCTGAGGAAGAGCGAGTGGAGAGAGTAGGAGGACAGTGTGTAGAGCTACGTGCGTGGTGCGTGTGTGTGTGTGTGTGTGGGTAGTCCTCCTGGGAGTTTTCTCCAGCATTCTGACACAGCCCCTCCACTCTTAAACAGGAACATTATTGGAGATTAAACAAAGGGAGCACACTCTTCTTCTGTCAAAGAGCGATCCAGTCCCTGCTAGCAGCTTCTCCATGTGGGTGCCTGCATTATAGAAACCACTTAAACTGAGCGGGACTGACAAACCGGCTGGACGGCCCCCTGGGGGGAGGAAGGGGAGTGAGGAAGGAGCAGGACTGAAGAGGAGGAGAATAATCTTCAATCATTTTAATTGCAAAGCTTGTTAGGAGTTTTTTGGGGGCCTTATTAGCATGTTATTGTGAAGCAGCAGAATGCTTGATGGACAGCCTGGACGGAGCCGTTATTTTTGCGGGTATATAGATGTGTGTGTTATTTAGACATCCAATAATTGATGTTTGCTAAACGTCGAAGGGAAGGTGTGAAGAAGAGCTCACCGTCACCGGCAACTTCTGCTCCAACATCCTGTCACTCACGTCCGAGACAACAGCAATGAATCTAATTAGCAGCTATCATTACATCCAGACGCTCTGCATCAGTCGAACGTTTCAGCTAAATGTCACATTAGCGCTCTGAGATTGGATCGTTTTCACCTAAACCCAAAAGCTGCTGCCCATATTTGGGCAGAAGAGGGACTTTTCACCTGGAATGGGGAAGTAAGTTGGTCAACACAAGGCAGACATGCTCCACTACTCTCTATTTCCAGCAACCTGCCAAAAAAAGAGATTATTTTGGCTAAATCTCCATTCATTTAATGCTTCACCTAATCTGTGCCTTCAAGCTACTGTATTTTCAAGACGATAGACGTGATGAATGTTATCGGTTTGACTGACATAGACCGGCCCACCAACTCAACAGTGAGGTGGACATTCTTGCTATGTTTAATAAAATACAAAAAAAATGGTATCAGCCAAAATCGGAATTGGCAGGTCTGGCTTTTTGGGGATCGGTAATGGCCGACCGGTCAAAAAACTGAAATTGGTGCGCCCATGCTGATGTTTTGACAGACCTTTATTTTTTTTCTTACTTACATTTTATGATGCAGCATGAAACACATCCACTTTTCTCCCTCCTGTTTTGATGTATGAAATTTTCCAACTTGGATTGAAAGGGTTAAGTTCACCTTTTTGAAGTGGTTTTGTAGAAACATGTGGGAATCCTGAGACTAGTGGACGGCTAGCAGCTCACCTGACAGACTGAATGGCCTTTTTCACAGGTTTAACAAATACAGATCATACTCTACTAACGGTAAGGAAAATAAGGCAGATAATAACTTTATAAAAACTCAATGCAGACATTATAACCTAAGGCAACCGTTTAGCTTGGTAGATGTGTTAGCACAATGAAGAGCTCTCAACAGACTGGTCGCTCTTCCTGATTGCTGTTATATCTGTTATTATGTGGTTTAGTTGGTCATAAATCAGCTCTCCCTGATGACCTGTGGTATGACTCCCACTCCTGTTGTCTTAATTGGCACTCGGGCGCAGCGGTAGCTACTGGAAGCAGGCGAACGAACGCTGGTAGCCATGACAGGTGTGAGCACCGACTCCTACAGCGGCAACAGCAATCTGAGATATTTCTGTCGCAATTAAGGCCTGTTTTTTTTTTTTTTTTTTACAAACATAGAGATAGAACCAGAGATATATGTTTGAAGCATTTTTTTTGTGTGCGCGTTTTTGGAAGGTTATTTTTGCACAACTGAGTTTTTATAAATTGCTTAAAATGCAACCAGGTTGGGTGATTTAGAGGTTTTTTATTCTCTTTCCTGTCAAAATATTAAATAGAAAGAAATTTCTCTTAAGAAATGTAGGAATTTGTGTAATTTATGTTTATGCCCTAATGAAATGGGAAGTTGTGGATTACCAACTAAATGCTCCCAACAATCGATACTAAAAATGCTCATTATTAGCAGTAATTCACAATAATCATGAAACAACTGGGATGTTCATGTGACTTAAAAACTGTTTTCCTTTGCATTGTGAGACTTTAATCTTCTTTAACTTACCAGTTTCAGTTGGAGAATATATAAAAAATGATTTTAATACAAGTTTTTTTTATATAAATATGATTACATGACATGCTGACATCAACAGATTCAAATAGCAAAAAGAAACACAGGAGAAATCCTTTCCAAAAACCAAAGTATGACCTGAGCACCTGTTGCATCATATTCATAACACCAGAGTTAACAGGTTAAAATTATTATATTACCCAAATGATGTCACTGCTTCACTCCTGGCTGGTGTAGAAACACGTGAAGCTGCTCAATCTTAAGTAAATCAGCAGCTTCGGGTCGGAGTAACAACACGGAGGCAACAGCCGAGTTTAAAGCTGTGCGTTTGTCCCTGGGCGTCACTCGCTGCCTCACATTTATTTTATCTGGAAGACTTACACAGCTAAATACGTCTGATCCCTGGAGCCGCGGTGAAGAGGTAATTAAACCTGCATCTCCACCGCTCTGACAAAACAAATTGATTTGGGGCTCTTTCGAATCAAAGACGTCGGAGGCGCGCCGACGTTGCGCCGCGTAAATGTTATTGGCCGAAAATGTGACCGAAAAAGTGGGGATGTAAACACACGTGGTGGTCTGACCTCTGTGTTGGAATGAAAAAGAACAAAGAGGCTGCAGGGAGAAAAACTCATCTACACCTGAAGGCAAGAGACTAATTAAGTAGAGAGACGTGCCCTTTTTCTGCTTCTCCCTGGGAGACGATATATATATATATGTGTGTGTGTGTGTGTTTAGAATCAATAAAAGAGCCATTGCTATCACAGCCAGATGCACAAAGGACACCGCGTCTCATCACACATCAGCATGAGAGGGAGAGCGGAGAGGAAAGAGAAAAATCAAGGACAAGCTGAGAAATGTCTGACGTCTAATCTGGCCGATGTTTACGATCAATTCAACGTACGAAGTCAAGAAGTCAAAGCTAACCGTTCTAATGACACGATAAATAAACTGCAGGCTAAGAAGCAAAACATTAAATAAGGTCGTTATTACTTGATCCCAGGTTTTTAAGAAGTTGTAAAAATGTTCAGTGTGAAACAATAAGATGGCACACAGGGTCGTCGTAGATGAAAAAAGAAAAGCATTGGTCACGAGGGATTAAATTTCCGTGAAAAAAATTTCCAGTTTGTTTAGATTCATTTTAGAAATTTACGTGAAAACCCTGGAAGTTTTCCGATGTAAAGTCGTTAATTTTCAAGAATGTCGGAAAATAGTAAATTTCCACCTAAAAACGCAGAAATGTTCAAATTCCTTTCAAAAATGCTCAAATTAATTTCAGAAATTATAAAAAGAAAACCTTGGATATTCTCTGATGTTTAAAAAAGTGATACATTTGCAAGAATGTCACAACATATCTTTGTTTTAATATCACACTTTGGTGCAGCTGG
This sequence comes from Poecilia mexicana, assembly GCF_051168715.1. Lineage (NCBI taxonomy): Eukaryota > Metazoa > Chordata > Actinopteri > Cyprinodontiformes > Poeciliidae > Poecilia > Poecilia mexicana. The sequence continues at coordinate 8,032,011 of NW_028263387.1, forward strand.
TACAGAAGGTGCACAATGCACAATGTGAAGAAGCTACTTTGTCCTGGTTTTGATTCCTGGTGTCAGACCGTTTCCACACACTCACACAAACGCATGCACACACACTGAGAAAACACATTTGTCTTGCCACAAAAACAAACAAACAAAAAATCTAAATGTGTAAAGTTTTCAATATTTGCAAGGAGTTTCTGGTTTCTTAGTCTTTGTCTGGATTCTTGCTTTGAACATCCTCTCTGGCTGAGCCGGTTTCATTTGTCTTTGGATTAGTTTATGCTCTGCGCCTCAGCAGACTTAAAGAGCTTTGTTTTTCTTCCAGCCGGCCCGCCTGCCTGCCTGCCTGCCCGCCTCCGGGTAGTGTCTCTGCATCTGGCTCGCTCGTCCAATCCCTCCATCCGTTACACTCCATTCACTCATCCCCAGAGACATAATTGCATGGGTTCAAAGAAAGGAAAGAAGAAAAGAACGGCATTGCAAGAATACCTTCTGAAGGGATTTTTGTAAAATTGTCCCTTCAAATGTTTAAAGTTACCTTCTCCAGCAGAGTAAACTGGGGAGAACGTTTCCCCTTCGACTCTGAAGTAGAAAATCCGGCCACCGGTCGGGAGGCAGATCCTTGTTCTGGAGAATCTGGAGCTAATGTAAAAGACTGCAGTCCATGTTTGACCCGCTGCGTTTGTTGTACTCTCAAAAACACAAAACGAGCTGCGATTTGACGACTCTCAAACTGAGTCTCTGTTCCATTTCCGGCTTGAATAGTTTTTATTAGCGTCAACTGGAAGAAACAGAAGAAATGTCAACTTTGGACTAGCAACTAGCATCCAACGGTTTCTGTCAATGTTAAAAAATAATGTTTAAAAACCATTCCTGTTTTACGATGCATGGGAAGGTTGGCAACAATTGCTCATTATGCTAATCTGTCGACGCAACATGCTAATGCGAGAACCACTTCCTTTTTGTACTTCAAAATAAACGTCTTGAACAAACAAACTGCTTAAAACATTCATCTTTATATGTGAGGCTCCTACTGACAGCTTGAATTTTCTCTACCAGATGGAATCCCAAACTACAGACAGATTTCACTATAACATACAAAACAATCCCGTTTTATTATCGTAGCATCATGAGATATTGCTACATGCATAGCAGACAAATGTGACTGGATGAAGGAAATTGAGGAGGTCAATGAAGAAGGAAATTCTTTTAAACAGGAAGTTTAAAAAATAAAAAATAAAATAAAAATCTTGGTTCAGGGCTACTTTACTAAAATGACTCGTGTTTCTACTTTTTTTTTTTAACCAATTAACTACATTTTGAATTACCAGACACGAGACATGGAGTGAAAATGACAAATAATTTTAACTCAGGGGACCAAATAGATTAGCAGGCCACACCGCACCGCTGCTTCAATCGTCAGACGTTTGGCGACAAGTGATTTATGTCAGCGGGGGCACGCTCAAATACTAGCCCTAAAAACGAGCAACTGCTTTTGTGTCAAATGAGCTCATCAATAAAAGCGGAACCGAGTGAGCCCAGAGAAAGCACGGTGAACTCCACCTCATCAGTTATCAGCGCGCCGCGCTCCCCGCGCCGCGGCCCGAGCACGCTCACGCAGAGGACTGAGCTAATTTCAGTGAAGCCATCACAGTTGGCTGGAAGCTGTAAATTTTTCAGAGTGAGAGACAGCTTAACAGTAAAAAAAGGGCAAAGAAGGGAAGGAAGAGAGAAAGAGAGAAAGCAGGGGAGAACGTATGTGTGTGTGTGTCTCTTTAAATAGACACCCTCAGACGCAGAGGGAGAGAGGAGGACAGAGAGGTGAACATGACAGGAGGGAGAGGGGAAACCAGGCGTCCGCTGGAGGGACATACAGGTGCTGGTCATAAAATTAGAATATTGTGATAAAGTTCATTATTTTCCATAATGTCATGATAAAAATTAAATTGTCATATATTTTAGATTCATTGCACACCAACTGAAATATTTCAGGTCTTTTATTGTTTTAATTTTGATGATTTTGGCAAACAGCTCATGAAAACCCAAAATCCCTGTCTCAAAAAATTAGAATATTATGAAAAGGTTCTCTGAACGAGCAATAAAAATAATCATCTGAATCAACAAAGTAACTCTAAACACCTGAAAAAGATTCCTGAGGCCTTTAAAAACTCCCAGCCTGGTTCATTACTCAAAACCGCAATCATGGGTCAGACTGCTGACCTGACTGCTGTCCAGAAGGCCATCACTGACATCCTCAAGCAAGAGGGTGAGAAACGGAAAGAAATTTCTGAACAAATCGGCTGTTTGCAGAGTGTTATATCAAGGCACCTCAGTGGGAAGTCAGTAGGAAGGAAAAAGTGTGGCAGAAAACGCTGCACAACGAGAAGAGGTGACCGGACCCTGAGGAAGATTGTGGAGAAGGGCCGATTCCAGACCTTGGGGGAAGCAGTGGACTGAGTCTGGAGTAGAAACATCCAGAGCCACCGTGCACAGGCGTGTGCAGGAAATGGGCTACAGGTGCCGCATTCCCCAGGTCAAAGGTCAAGCCACTTTTGAACCAGAAACAGCGGCAGAAGCGCCTGACCTGGGCTACAGAGAAGCAGCACTTTGGACCACTGTTGTTCAGTGGTCCAAAGTACTTTTTTCGGATGAAAGCAAACTTTGCATGTCATTCGGAAATCAAAGTGCCAGACTCTGGAGGAAGACTGGGGAGAAGGAAATGCCAAAATGCCAGAAGTCCAGTGTCAAGTACCCACAGTCAGTGATGGTCTGGGTGCCATGTCAGCTGCTGGTGTTGGTCCACTGGGTTTTATCAAGGGCAGGATCAATGCAGCAGCTATCAGAAGATTTTGGAGCACTTCATGCTTCCATCTGCTGAAAAGTTTTATGGAGATGAAAATTTAATTTGGTCTGGAATCGGCCCTTCTCCACAATCTTCCTCAGGGTCCGGTCACCTCTTCTCGTTGTGCAGCGTTTTCTGCCACACTTTTTCCTTCCTACTGACTTCCCACTGAGGTGCCTTGATATAACACTCTGCAAACAGCCGATTCGTTCAGAAATTTCTTTCTGTTTCTCACCCTCTTGCTTGAGGATGTCAGTGATGGCCTTCTGGACAGCAGTCAGGTCAGCAGTCTGACCCATGACTGCGGTTTTGAGTAATGAACCAGGCTGGGAGTTTTTAAAGGCCTCAGGAATCTTTTTCAGGTGTTTAGAGTTACTTTGTTGATTCAGATGATTATTTTTATTGCTCGTTCAGAGAACCTTTTCATAATATTCTAATTTTTTGAGACAGGGATTTTGGGTTTTCATGAGCTGTTTGCCAAAATCATCAAAATTAAAACAATAAAAGACCTGAAATATTTCAGTTGGTGTGCAATGAATCTAAAATATATGACAATTTAATTTTTATCATGACATTATGGAAAATAATGAACTTTATCACAATATTCTAATTTTATGACCAGCACCTGTAATTAACAAATCCGAGTTCGTGTGTGACGGGTGATGTGACCATGTTGTACCTACTGTGTGTCTGCCTGATTTAGTGTCTCTGTTTGTGTGCCCGGGAACAGATGGTGCCAGCGAATCCTCGACGCAGGCAGGTTTCTTTTGAGCCCGGCAAAAGCACATATTCAGTCTCTCCCTTCGCTCGTACGTTCAAGACGTTAGAGTATGAGTGCAGCAGCGCCTCCGTGTTTGTGTGCTGTGATCTTGTTTCAGGGCGATCCGACTGTGTGTGAGCTAAGCTAATCAGAGTGAGACCGATCAAACAAGAGTGAAATATTGTAGAGATATTTAGTTTGATTTAAGCTCCAAATAATACGGCAGCAACGTTCAATATCATCTCCTTCCCAAAAGAAGTTTTGTTTTTTGTTTTTGTTTTTTTTTGCCAAAAGTGATTTCTTTAAATGACATTTTGGCAGAAAAAAAAGAGAAAAAAAAAACAGGTAGTGGTTTTCTCCAAAAAGTCACTTTTGGCAAAAAGATGATCATAGGTTAAATATTCTCCTGAGCAACTTTAGTTTGTGTTCTCTATGACATTTTTAGTAAGGTAGAAGTGGAAAAAACCCCATAAAGAAATGTCTTTGACAGTGAGAACGTCAGAGCGATCACCACAAGCTTTTTTAAAATGTCATTGTTTGACACCCAGAACTTAAAATTGTGGCGTGAGCAACAGGTGAAAACTGAAGAGAAAATATAATTTTTTTTTAAAAAACGAGCATGAAACTTTCCCACAAAATTAAATTCTGGTTAATACTCCGTGAAAATCCATATTTTATATTTTAAATCTTATGAGCCGCTCACTCACCCTCAGGATATTCTGTGTGTGCGGTTCCAGACTCTGTGTTTTCTGTCGGTCGTGTATGAAGACGTCCAGGAGCTTCTGAGGATTTAACCTAAAACAAACAAGGGGAAATAATTAAGTGATTAAACAATATAATAACTATATTTGGATGTTTGTGTCACATTTGGAACAAGGCAGCAATTATCTTCAGAAAACAACAACCCTGAAAGAAAATACATTTTGATCTCCAATAACTGAGTATGCGTCTTTTTATAGGGATTTTTAAGTGATTTTTGGTGATAATGAGAAAAGCAAACTTCTCTAGGTTGAAATAATTTATCACATTGCCTCAAGAAGAAAAAAAAACTTTTGTAATCTCAAGCTAATTAGAAAATTGAATCATAAACACAGCATCATTATCAGGAGGTAATGAGACAAAAAAAAGCTTAAGTTTCTTAAGATAATGCATTGTTCTCAAAAGTCAACCAAAACCATGTGCTTTTTGTAAAATGTTGATAAAAACCGGAGCAACTACTTTTCCTGAAACTCTATGAGGAAAACAAACAGTCTAAGTTTTTTTTTTGTCTCATAAATTGATGATTCTAAAGAATCCTTATTGCCTCTGGGCTCCTGTAGTTTTCCTTTCAACTCCCCGTCAAATGCTTTGGTGAACTCGTCTGTCATCGTAAAATAAAGAACAAATCCTCATTTGATATGTTCATCTGACTGGAGCAGCTTACATCAGTCTGGAGAAATAAAGGCATGTAGTTCATCCAACTGTTGTTACCCTGACGTCCAAAAAAAAAAAGTCTCAAGGGTAAAACAGGTAGATAGTGCAAAAAAGGAAACAATAAAATGCAAAACACATAAAAGGAAACCTATTAAACACTTGGAAAATAATGTTATTGTATTTGAAGTCTATAGGAAAGCAGAGCATTCGAGGCCATACAACTAACCCACAACAAAAGTGAAGGATAATTTGTTTACAACAAAAGAAAATCTTGAACAAACTTTAGAAACCACAAAGTATCTTAAAGTAAAATCACCGTATTTTTTGGAGTACAAGCCACTAAGTTTTTTTTTTATTGTTTTTTTAAAACTGGAAACATATATATATATATATATATATATATATATATATATATATATATATATATATATATATATATATATAAGTCCCATCGGGCTATAAGCCGCTGGTATCTCCACCGCTCTCAGTTTCGCAGCCCTGCGTCTCCAATACCAAACCATGGATTTGTTCACGCCGAGCTTATATGCAGCAACCATCGATCTAATCAACAGCCTTCAACTTAAAAGCTGCATCATATGAACTTCTTCGTGTTGTTTCCATGATGAGGGGCTGTGAGTTTGAAAACATTTCTCTGTCGTGCCTGCTGCTAGCATGTGCTCGTTCTAAAAGAAAATTTTGCACTTTCTTCTTTGATTTCCAATTCTGACTTCCAATGATTCACTTCCTGCTAAAGAGCCCCCTGGTGGTTGAAGAAAAATCCACAGAAAAGCCGTACCAGGCTATAAGCCGCATGGCTCAAAGCGCGGGAAAAAAGAAGTAGCAGCTTATAGTCTGAAAAATATGGTAAACATATTTCATCAGCTTTGCCTATATGCCTGTATATGTTGGATTATGATTCCTGCTTTAATAAAAGTCAAGTCAAAGTACTCTTCTATAATCTGAATGCAGTTTACTATGAAAAGAAATGTTAAGTGGGTTTGATTTAATCAGGTGCCACCATTACTGTAAATATTGTAGAATCCTACACTGCAAAAACACAAAATATTACCAAGTACTTTTGGTCTAGTTTCTACTGCAAATATCTTGATGCTTGAAATAGGCATCAAGCCTAATAGGCATCAAGCATATTTCAAGACAGAAACAAAGCTTCACACGGCGTCAATGATGCGTTGATTCTAATGAATCTTGATCAGTTTTGTCTGATGATAGTAATTTTTCATCAAAATTAAGGAATTATTGACTTAATGCAAGTTCCAACGTTTGAAACTCATGACTTGTGTCTTCAACACTACAATGCTAATTACAATTCACACATTCTCAACCACACTGTTTACCGTCAGCGACCAAATGTAGCGAGCGCACCGAATGGCAATGTTGACAACTTAAATGTGGGTTGTCTGACAAAAGATTATCTTTCAAATAATTGCCTTGTATAAAAATGTCAATGATGCGTTGATTCTAATGAATATTGATCCATTTTGTCCGTGTCTGTTCAAATCACATGCTCTGTTCGGCAGCAGACTCTTCTCAGTAGAAAGAAGCAGTGCTCCAGGTCACCAGCTATCCCTAGTTAACCAATTAGCTGCGTGTTGAATTGTTTAATCATAATGATGTGTTAAATATAGAGGAAAAGCTCTTAATATTTGGGGTATATAACAGGATTTTCAGAGAAATAGGCTTGGGCAATTCAAGGCTTTCTGTCATTGTTGTGTTTTACTGATATTTTGGAGATGCAAACATCACCTCTTCTTTTGAACTCAGACGTCCGTTTTACTCCGTACAACAAGCAGCCTATGTGTTCTGACAACATTCATCAGCGTAGACGCGAGGCCGTTATTGTGTTTCATCAAAGCGCAGGTTTTCTTCGTGCCTCTTTATTTCTCGGCTTATTGTTCTCCTTCGCTAGCTGTCAAACTTTCATTGGTCGAAGACAGAAACAAAGCTTCACACGGCGTCTTTGTTTGAAATAATAGTAATTTTAAAAAATTTGCTTTTAAGATCTGGTCCTAAAAAGCCTGGAACAAAACAAAAGACATGAAAATATTGGAGAAGTGCTATGGGGCAGTTTCAGGATTTCACAAAGACTGAAGGTAATTTACAGAGATTTGGGAAAGCATTTTACTTTGTCTTCATTGCTTATGATGATACAGCCACGAATTTTAGGGTATTAAAGTTTTATGGATCAACACAAACCAGTTAGTAAATGTGAAACAGAAGTAAACATACACATGGTTTTAACTTATTATGCTCTCTTAAAGAGCATAATAAATTCAGATGCCCGCCTATTTGAGGTTCAGTTTTTGTGGATTTTTCTGTGGTCTGTTACAGCAAAGTATTCATGAAAAATTTCCCGTCTGTGGATTTTTTTTCCACATAGAATATCGAAAATATTCAAAGAGGAATTCAGCTTTGAAAGCTGAAATACCTAAATGCAGTGCTACCTGACACGTGTTTGCCAAACCAGCCAGTCCAGGATTTCAAACTGGAAGTGGTCTTAATGGCGGAGCTAAGACAGATTGTGGATGCTAGCTTCTGCAGCCGTGTTAAGATGGTTTCCAGTGTGTGTATTTATATATAAACATGTTGCAAGGTAACATCGCGCACAAGACCTCGCCCCTCAGCTTCATGCTAGAGGGTAAAAAAAACTGCTGGCCAAAGATGACTACCATTGATTTTAGCTGTCAAGTTGTAAACATAGCACGCTAAATCCTTCTATATAAAAGATTTATAAAAGATATAAAAAGCGACCCACACACCAACTCTCTTACAGATCATCAGTACAGCAGGTGTTTAAATTAACTAATCAATAAGTGTGCAGACAATCATTTATGAATGATCACAAAATAAACACCAAGCTGTGTGCGGGAAAATGCAGGCAGAACTGTTGTGAGTCAGTTGCTATGACAACTGGTCATTGAGTAGCATAGCTGACATAGAAGGCTAGAAAAAAAGAGACTGGCTTTGAGTTGTTCTTCAATGGTTTTTCTGTTATTTTCCCCTTTGCTGTGGCGCACTGCACTGAATTAATTATATCTACGTCTCCAAGTTTCATTTAGTTAACAGAACTGTTCCACAGACGGCGTGTGAAAGAATAAATCATTTGCCCTCCAGTGTTGTGCGTACGCACAAAATGTCCCTCTGTAAACAACAACATGTGTCTATAATGACGTATATTTGGTGTTATAATTGTTCAGCTGTTTAAGGGCAGCTGTTGTTCCTAACTACAGCAAACGTGGAGGGGTTCACGTTATTATGACCCACATTGTTAAAAAAAAGTCCCTTGAAATATGAAGAATATCACCTTTTGATGAAACATTTCGTGAAATAAAAATGATTTTGAGGTTGATGTAATGCCTAAAACATTTCTTCTCTCTCTTGGTAAGAATATTTCAACTTATTCTGAGTCCTTGACGTCTGCTGTCAGCCAGTTCTTTTCATTCGTCTCTGGATCACTCTCTCCTTTTAAAAACAGAAACAAACACTTCTGAGAAAATATAAAAAAATAAAATAAAATAAAAAAAAAAGAAATCTACTTTTCCAAACACAATTTCTAATGCACACGTGAAATACACTCAGACTTGTGCGTCCTTCTGGGTTGCCGGGTCGGTGAAGTGGTGATGAAGACAGATGGACACTCTACCAAGTCTCCAAACAAGTTTGATGGACTTGTTGAAAACTTCTCTGCATTGTTTCCATTCACGGGAACATCCTTTATCTTTCAGCAGCAGTTTTTCCACTTATCATTCAGCAAACAGTAAACATCCAACAGCCCTCCAGGCTCAGAGTAAACTCCCTAAAGACAGGCAGCACCTTAGTGAGTCACCGCCGGCGATCCATTTTGGCAGAGAGAAAGAGAGAAGACTAATAAACCCGAAGGAACCTGGAGCACAAGCTGGTTCCAAAAAATTGTAAACAGTGTCTGACCCAAAATGGAGGCAGTCCCGAAGCTGTCCTGTGATGAGGCTGTTTTTCTGGAGCCTGACCTCCAGGCTTCCCTCTCTTGGGACCTCGCACATGAATTCTTCAAAGCTTTCCTTCAGACTCGAGGCACAAATCCAAATTGTCCCTGTAAACTGTGGGCTTGCTTCTCAGGATGGGGAAACCATCCGATGAGGTTACATCTTCCTTACCTGAAGAAAACCTGGATACACATTCTGGAAACATTTTAGGATCTTCTTCAGGAAGTTTTAGATTCCTTGTTTATGTCTTGTTAGTAAATTAATCATTTTAGTATGTTAATCTAATCGGTTGTTAATTATTTCTTTCAGAGCCAATCTAGTCATCTAATTAACAATTCAAGTTAAATTACAATTCTAATAAGAAACATGTTTATAAACGTTTTTCTCCTCTAATTGAATTCATTCCATTAAGTGTTCAATGAGGTTTCCTGAAAATGAGAATTTACCATTAGTTGTACATAAACATTTTAAAAATTTAAGACTAATATGTCACTTTTAATACATATTGATTATTCTTGAAGCATCATGCTTATGTCTTAAATAGGACATATTAAGCAAAATTCACATTTTGCACATTTTCTACTTCCATTTGTGTTTTTGCTACTTCTAAAATCAAGCTGACTGTTTACAAAACCCTACCAGAATGACTCATTGCCAATTTTTGGCCACAAGTTTATATTTTTTGATGTCTGGAAAATGAGGCGTTTCAAAAACCTACCGATTGTTAAGTCACGATCGTCGAGCACTGCGCCGTTACCTAGCAGCGCCAGCTGAGCCCAGCCCCATGTAATGGCTGCTGGTCAAGACAAGTGTTTTGTTGTTGACTTATTGTGTAAAAAACTGCTTGTTGCACTCTTGTTGGTTGTGCAGGAGGCTCTACTAATGTTTATCAAAGATGTATGGTTGTTTGATTCCACATCTATTTGTAGCCATTTTCACATGTGAGTGTAAACTTTGAGTTGGGGGGAGTGTGGAGGGAGTGTGGGGTTGGGGAGGGATGGAAGGACTCAGAGGGGTATGGGGGTTTGGGGAGGCATGGCAAGCAGAAGTTTATTTCGATTTAAAGTGACAGGGAACCTAAAACTTCTAATTCTAATTTTAAAAATCTCATTATTTAAGAATGACTTTGTGGAAAAAAGGTGATGAACACGTTTTGTGTATCTTACAAAACCTGTTCAAGGAAGAATAATAGGTTTAATAGAGAGATATTTATCCTACCATCTCCACATCACATACAAACCCAGTAAAATATATTGAGGCTGGTCAATGCATCGTGACAGAAAGTGTAAGACAGTGGAGGGTACGAATACTATTATACAAGATTATCTGTAAATGGCCAAATGGATTCTACGCAAACTCACCTCTATGGTCTCCATGGGACTGATCACCTGCACAGCCCTGAAGTGTCTTGCCGTCCTGGAACAATTCCACCAGGTGCCATTTTGGCCACTTTGAAGATGCTCATTTCAGATTTCATCAGCAACCTCACGCTGTCAAAGGTCAAACTGATTCCACCTTCGAGTCGCCAGTCGTCACTTATAACAAGAGCTGGGGCCGTGGCGCACGCTCAGAGACCAGCTGCCAACATTCAGTGGGAGGTGCATAAGGTCAAGTGTATAATCAGGGGCAGGCTTGTCATTTTCCTCAACATCCACAAGGTTACGGACCATTAATCTGTCCCAGGAGTCCGACCGTCACCTTTGAGTGTTGCGGTAATGGCCTCGCATCCGAGGTACAAAGAATGTCTGACGTGGTCAAGTTGAAAGGTCACAGTGTTTGAACTTGCAGAAGAGGTTTGGAGTGAGTTGCTGATGTACATCTGAATCTGTCCAAGTTATACTTTTTTTCCGCAGAGCAATGGGAGCACATATCTAAGTGTTTATATGCTGCAACCAGCTCAGGGTACCTTAAGTTACATTAGATTTTGTCTAAATTAGCAAAGCTAACATAAATACATTCTCAAAACACATTTAACAAAGAGCAATAACCGAGATCTTCTTAAGGACAAGACAGATTCATTTAGGAGAGTGGATAACACATGGGTAATGCTTTATGTTTAGCCATCTTCAAGACACTAAAGTTATGTTTAAAACATCACATTTTCAATTTCTAATGTCATCTTTTTATCATCTCTTACAAAAAAGAAACATCAAGAATTCAGGTGACAAATCGGATTTTAGTTGGGTTAGCCCTAAATAGGTACACGACCAGTTGGAAACTCAAAAATCTGATCTTATTTAGATCAGTAAAAGCACCGTATACACAATATAAAGTTGTGTTAATCTTCTTATTGTGGTCTAAATTGAGGAGTTGGTATTTCATTTGTTGTTGATAGAAAAAAGTTCGTTAGACTGGACAATGCCCTGCTCCTCTCCTATCAATCACTCATCCCAGATGATCTGCACCTGACTCACATTGCGGTTACAACAAGCGACATAGAGATGGAAGATGATAAAAGTTCAAAACAGAAAAAGTTTCACTGCTTACTCAAATTATGCTCTCCAAACAAAAGCAGAAAAAGCTTCATTCAAATAATATGACAGGTTTACTTCGGGCTCGGTGTGAGTCAGGCTGGACTTTGTTTTAGTCTCAATCTAAACTATTTGATTTTGACCGCTTAGAGAAGTGAGAAATAAGCTTAAAAGCATATTTATGTAAGCTTATTGGTACAAACACTGGAAATTGTAACAATCTCTAGTTATTACTGGCCTATCTTTTTTTCATTGTTTTTTTTGTCCAAGTCAACCAATAAGAGCAACAGAAAAGGCAAGCGCCAGGAGATGAGATCCCTCCCAGGCAGTCACCCTGGACCTGCCTGTTATTACCAAAGTTATCAGAAAAGCAGCCAACATCTGCCCTTATACCAAAAGAACAACGAGGGTCAAAGCCACTGCAGTGGACAGAAAGAAGGAGTAAAATAAATGTATGTGTCACACTCATTTATATGCAGTGAAGAGGTAACGACTATAAATTGTCAACTAAACTTTCCAACCTTTACATGTCTGGATAAACAGCTACCCTATTTGGTATTCAGAGAATAATTTAAAAGCTTAAAAGTCTCATACAAATGCACAAGGTTAACAACAAGCATTGTAGGACGGGGCAAAGGAAGTGCTTACTGGAATTAAAATATAGCCTGAACCAATCAAAAGATTTGACTCAAGCAGAGGCAGTCAACGCTGCAAGCGCTCCATCCGGAAGCAGAAGCTCAAACATGGTCTGCTGTTTCCGTATCTGAGAAAGAATTGGCTTTAATGTTTCAGTTCACATGATTAAAGTCCTCATGGGGGTCTAAGGTTTTTTTATTCTTTAAAGGAAATGAAAATGAATTTATCGCAAATGACTTCAAATGGTAAATGAACTGAATTTAAAAGGTGCTTTTCCAATCATTTTGACCACTCACAGCCTTTACACCGGGGTCACATTCACCCATTCACACACACACACACACACACACACACACACACACACACACACACACACACGCCCACACACCCCCACACACACACACGCACCCCCGCACACACACACACACGCACACACACACACACACACACACACACACACACACACGCCCACACACCCCCACACACACACACGCACACACGCACACACACACACACGCACACACACACACACACACACACACACACATTAATAAACCGATGCACAGATTGGTAGATTGGGGTTCAGTGCCTTGCCCAGGGACAGGAGGATTCTGAAGTCAGACCTACACCCTTCCAATCAGAAGACGACTACTCCGCCCACAGAGCCACAGTCATTTCAGACATCAATGATTCTGAAATCGATGCCCTGTTGCATTTACCAGACTTAATGTACTAACAGTGGCTGCTTTTCCATTCACCATATAATTCTGCAATTTGACATTTCTACAACAAATTTGCTTAGTGGAAATACGGCAATTTTGAAAAAAAATGTTTTCTGAAAAAGTTTTGGTGCTACGATGAGGTGGCTTTTTGGCCAAACTAAATTTGTTTTTGTTTTTTTCTTTCGCATGCCGTAAACAATCAAAGTCATACACAACCTGTTATGCTCTAATCAGATGTGGTCAGATTTGATTAAAGAGTCAGAATTACGTAATTCCCAGGCTTAGTGCCATTCTAAAGCACAATCAAATAACTGTATTGCCTTCAGTTGTTACAAAATGTTTGATATTTAATGTCTTGACATTGGGCCTCCGTCTCTTTAAAAACTCCTGCTCTGTTTAAAACTCCATCTTCAGGAAGTCGTCACAACATCTAGTGACGTTTCCTCCAGCGCTCCACGGACGAGTATAATGAGCTCAGCAGATGTGCAGTTCCACATCTGCTGATTGCTGCTGGCTAGTCTGAAGGAGCAGAGTGAGGAAATCGCTGGGGAGGATTCCTCTGGGAGGCGGAGCTTAAAAACTGCAGCTCTGAGGTGGAGCTGTGTCTCAAAGGCGGAGCTAGGTCCACCCAGGCATTTTGGATGGCTGAATGGTTGCCATGGGAGATTAAAGGATTTGTCAAACAGCATGAAAGAATCACGGCAACACTCCAGGTGTGTTTCTGATGAGGGAATCACATTGTAACATGATGTAAAATTCAAAAAAGTTGATTTAACATTTTTTTTTAAATATGTTGTTTTTTTGCCAGCACAATTTGAGGAGCAAGTTTTCTTTTATGAGCGATTTGTGGATTATACAGATATGCAAATTTAATTTATCAGTTAAAAGGATCATATTGTATTACGTAAACTGCATTTTGTGGGACTTCAAATTAGGGTTTAGTGGGCATACATATTATTATTCCACTTCTTTATTATTGCGATTTCATTTTTATATGAACATATTTTGATTCAAGCAAATACATAGATCAGACCTTCAATAAGTGGTTTGTTCTTAAGATCATCACAGTTTTTTCTATACGTTTTATGTATCCTCATGTGTGGACATTTCTACTGCACAATAAACTGTTTTTTTTTTTATTATTTCACCACATTTTTGTGTTACATTTGGGGTTACATTTGTTACATTTTTCTTATTCCTCTGCTGGGTCATAACTTTTCTGTGTGGGCTGGATGACAACAAATAAACCATTACAACAACCTCTGCCTTCACTCTTTATTTCTGGTGGCATCAGACATTTATTATGATGAATATACATCTTCTACCTATTGAATGCCACAATATTGACATTTTTAAACCACATTAATCACTAGAATCCACATCAGTACTAAACTTGTAATCCCGAAGCAAAAATAAACATCAGCTCTGCAGCCTAAAGTGCTGCAAATAAACTTCATTTTTTTTAGTAAAAATGGAAAGCAGCTCTTTAATGTAAACTCAGCAAGTGTAAAACAGATTAAATATGTATTTTACATTTACCGAATATGTTAGAAATGTAACAGCTTTCATTTGGTTAAGTACAAATATGGATGTTCACCAAACATAATTTTTTTTCTTCAGTTCATTTCCCAAGGCTCTGCAGGATTTTTTATCTTTTTTTTTTTCATTTCTACGTGCAATAAAAGCCAACATGGAAAGACTTTGAACTTACTCGCAAGGAGGTAATCCATCACAATAAATGCTTAAATTGCATTTGCTTCTCCTGAAGGTTTCCTTATCGCCGCGCCAGTGCAGTTGCAAGCAATAATTACCCCACCAAGCCTGATAATGCAAAGCATTCATGGGTGTAGGGCAGCTAATTTAATTTGTCAATCTTGTTTTTCTTCGCTCTGATCACCGATTGATGGGAAAATGGTTCAGTGTGTCTGTGTTGGCCTCTTTAAACGCTTTCTTACGATACGAGTCAAAAAGGTTTGAACTTATTCCTCGATGTTCATATGAACCTCCAGACACTGTCTAGAGGACATCTTCTCTCATAGATAGATATTTGAACTAAGAATTTCTAATCCGTACAGAAACAGTCGTTTTATTTTGCATATTTTCAACTCAAATTTCATTTGGTATAAATGCAGCTAAGGCGATATGCCATGATGGTCACTGGTGTATATTCCAGATAACCAGGATCGTACTGTTAGCACTTTGTCATCTTCTAGCGGCACAAGTTATGGGTATAAGTTCAATGAAACTGAAACAATCATCAAAGCAGGGGAAGTCATGTGTAACTCTTTGAATCGCCTTGTTCCCAAAATGTGCTACACAAATAAAGCTGATGAAAATGGTGGTGATTTTTATAAAAACGAATGCTGCAATAATTCATCCAGCAGATGCTAAAACCACTGGGCTTTGTCAGCGGGAGTAAAATTAAAACCTGTTTTGTGACACAAAGTCATGTTGTGCTGCACTAATAACTAAAAAAAGGCCCAAACGAACCCTAAATAGTCCATTTGACCTTGTGTTTGACCTTGACATTGAGTTTAAGACTGAAATTACATTGATTATCAAAGATATAAACACCAGAGGAAGTGTTTATGTTTTAAGAGTAGCCCTCTGATAACTGCAGCATTTTAATGAATGATGCTGTCAAGTACTTTTCTGACAAAGTCTTTCAAAACACACAAATACATGTACATGTTAACACTGTGGATATGGAGCGGGTCTTGGACAAAAAAGCAGAGCCAAAAAAAAAAAAAAAGACTGCAGCAATACAGACAGTTCAGGCTAGAAACACAGAAAAACAGAAGTTTAATTAGAAAGGTACGGCGAACAATTACATTGTACGTTAACTTCATTTCTGTAACACTTGAAATAAATGGGTTAATGTTCTTGTGAGTAAATGTGGGGATTAAGTCAACATTTCTATATGCAATCCACCGGGGAGCCAAACAGAAAACCAGATTATTCCAGTGTGATTAAGTATGGCTTCCATCTCGCCAGTTTGTGTTTCATGCACGTGCTGCTCAGTGCCCAAATATATTTTCTTGCTCATTTGCTTCGTCTTAATAGCCTTATTTAAATCCAGGCACCAGTTTCCCATAATATAACAGAACCCACATCAATATAGAAGCTGAGCCATGACGTCACTATTTTGTTGACTGATCAGTTCCCAGAAAGACACCAGAAAGGTGGTGATTCATCAAGTTGGAAAGAGTCAGTTGTCAAATCCCTCCAAGCACTGCATGCACATCTCTTATGTCTATTTGACATCGGCCATCTTTGTTCTGCCCAGAAAAATCAGTTAAGTGGACTTTTTGGAGCGGATAGGCCCTGTCCGACTTTAGCTCATCTTTACAACCGTAACCCTAGTAACACGTCAACAAACTTTCTGTAGACTTCTTTTTACCTGCTATGCTTTCCATGGTAGCCAATGCTGTCGTTTCAATGAAAAATTCCTCTACAGGATACTGCTGTTTATGTCAGCGGTAGACTTCCTGAACCGCAGGTCCAAGCTCAATGTTTCAATGAATGAATGAACAGTTACATTCCATTGGATGGATGGATGAATGTTTAATTTACTGGAAATGATCTCCATCACCTTTGTTGGGAGAACTAGTACCAGGTTCTCAACAACCTCCCATAACAATGAGCTCAAGGCGAATGACTAAGTGACCGTTTGGTCAGTAGGAACAGATTGAGCCTCAATCAACAACAACAGTGAATTATAATCTCTCCTGTCATATCAGATAGAAACACATTATCTATCTTTTAAAATTATGTTTGATACTATTTTAAATCAATTTACTGCTTTAATATGGCAACTTTGAAACTGAATCATCTAAAAATTTGTTAATGCAGATTTTAGTTCCAATTATAGTTTGTTTCAGTTTATCATTGAAAAACAAATCACCTTAAAGGGCCAGTGTGATGCATTTTCCAGCCACCTGGTACCATTTTGTAGCAAAATCAAATAACTTTTTTACCTTCACATGTTATAAAAATGCTATGTGTATACATATCAAATGTGACTTAAAAGAAATTTAACTTTGTGATTTAACACCTTGAAATCAGGCCTCTGTCTCTTTAAGAAGCTCCTGCTCTTTCTGAAACTCCGCCTTCAGGAAGTCATCACAACATGACTCCTCTACGTTTAACAGTGTTTTTACCAGCGTTGAACAGAGAAACAGCTCATATCATGAGCTCAGGATATTTGCAGTTCCACCAGGTGTTTGCTAATTACTGCTGCTAGTCTGAAGGAGCTGAGTGGAGGAGTTCTGTGAAGTCGAAGCTTCAGGGAGGAGCTGCGTCTCAAATGTGGAGCTAGGTCCACCCAGGCATTTTGAATGGTTGCCACGGGAGACTAAAGGATTTCCCAAACATGCGTGAAAGAATCAAAGCAACACTCCAGGTATGTTTGTGATGAGGGAATAACATCATAACATGATGTAAAGCTTGAAAATGTTGATTTTGACATAATACTGCCCCTTAACTATTAACTATTGATCATAATATTTCTCAAGATCATGATTTTAGCTCTAATAAGCCTCTAGTGCTCTTTTTAGCTCTAGGCATCAACCTTATAAGCCCACTTGAAATGTAGCAACCCTACTTCTACTTGTTTGCAGTGTCTCAGTTCTGTGGTGGCGTATTCGCTAAAGGTACCAGGTCACGATGAGTAACTGTAACTTGTACATGTGCAGCATAAAAAAATAAAATTACTGAGAGAACTGGCTGAGAATTTTGTCGAGTTTGAAACCAGACCCACACGCAGAAAGCGAGAATATTAGTACTATAATTGGACAGTTTTAGTCCTAATTGAGCACAGAGTACCAAATGTCAGAGCACCCTGTGAGAGAAGCAGACAATGTGGGCTGATGGATTTTGTAATCATTTCTGGTGCAGCGTCAGATGGGAATGAAGATAGATTGTAGCCAAGAGCGGACTGGAGGAGCTGGTAAGAGCGGGAAGCTGGGAAACAGATGGGACCCACACACATCCAACTGCAAGCACACACCCAACACACACAAACAAGAAATCAGATGTGTGTTTTGCTACAGGAATACTTTTCCACTGTTTGTGTAAACCATCAAAAGTTTTGTACTATGAAAAAAAAAAACACTTTGTGAAACTTCATTCAAGTGTTGAAAAACTAATCATCTCACTTAGAAAGAACAGGATTTTAGAACAAGAAGTCATTTTAAAGTTCACTAAGTTATCACACAACGATAGCAAAAATGGCAGCAGCAAAACAGTGATTAAATATCTTTTCAGTTTCACATCAACATGTCGCATAAACACGAAGCACTTAAAGTGATCTAAAGGATCTATAGCACTGCAAAAACACAAAGTCTTACCAAGTATTTTCGTTCTAGTTTCCAGTGAAAATACCTTATTACACTTGAAATAAGACAAAACTAACTTAAAATAATCTTTTCAGCAAGACATGGCAGCTAGTTTCAAGTAAATAATTCCTTACTATTGAAAACATACCAGTTCCACTGGCAGATCGTTTCACTTTAAACAAGACATTTTTCCCATATTCTAAGTGAAATAGTCTGCCAGTGGAACTAGAACTTTCTCATAAAAATGTATGACTTATTGACTTAAAACAAGCTCATATCTCGCTGAAAAGATACCTGTAAGTCAGTCTTGTCTTATTTCAAATGTTTGAAGGTATTTGCACTAGAAACTAGAACAAAAACACTTGGTGGGGTTCTGTGTTTTCGCAGTGGGGTTTCATTGGCCCAGCCCTTGAGTCTCTTCCTTTGCTGAAATGACCAACTATAAATCTCAAAGTCTTGCAATCTGTTCATGTTTTCGCGCTTTGGTTATCAACATTGCATTGTTCCTGGTCCAAACAAGCTCCTTTAGGCAATTGTTATTCTTTCAGCAATTGGGTTCTTATTGTTGAAAGAATAATAAGAAATATAATGATACAAACGGTCGTGGTGATGACTAATCTGAAGGCTAGCCAGTCTACATTTTGATATTAATGAACTGTGTTCATGAATATTACTTGTAATCTTACTGAGTGAGATGTCCAGAAATCCATGACATTGACTCCAAAGATTATAGTGAAGATGCGAAAGAATATGTGACATGAGTCCAACTAGTATATTTTGCGTCACGAATGTTAGAAGTGTGGAAACCGCACTGCACCATCTTTGAATCATGGATTCAAAAGCTCCTTTTCTTTTCATTTTCAATTTAGTACAAACGTGAAACATGAAGAAACAACCCTGATGACATTTTCATGTGCAGAAATCTTTTTGCTATGTTTTTGCGTGTGTAACTTGAGCAACTCAAACAGCTAATAATTCATTTCGCTTTAAAGTCTAGCATGAATAGATATAGATAAATAGAAGAAACGCAATACAAGTCAGCTTGTTATTCGCCACTCTGTCTGTCTCCCTTCCCTTTGTCCTCATCCCTTTTTTTTATTCTTTTCCATTATCTCTATCCCCACAACAGTCTTCCCAAACGCACGTTTCTTAACGTCCATTACTTCTCCATTAAAATCCAGCGTGACCCATGTAATTGCTTCCAATAAGTGGATCCCGATGGGAAAAAAATAAATATAATACACATGGGACATAACATTTTTATCTTTTGGGAATTTTGCCGTATGCTTACTCGTCTCTCCAGCATCTCATCATCAACGCGCAGCAACTGCAATATATTTCTGTTTCGCCTATTTTCATTTTACCAAAGTCGTCCAAGGCCGTATTTCTTGCCTGATGCGCTGGTCTTTAGAACAAACACAATCAGTTCTTTTTTTCTGATAGTGTTGATTGCCCAGCACACTCACCGAACTCTGCTCAGTCATACTTCACTCAGCGTTCCTTTTCTTCTTCTCACCTCCACCATGTCTGTTCCCGTCGCCTACTCATCTGAAGGCCCACCAGCGACTCAATCAACGTGTCAGATAAATATGAGGGATACATCTGAGTGATGCGCAAAACACAAACCGGCTAACAATGAGCTGACATAATTGTGGCACATTATGGAGAAAAACTGTGAGAACAGTCCCAACAGATTAATTAGCTTGACTGACTCCGTCAACCGATGTTGATGGATGACGCAGTCACCTCTTAAAATAGTTGGCTCCATACTGCAGATGGCAGCTCAGAGCGAGAATGTGTTTGGTTGTATTTTTTTTTTTTTCTTCTGCCTCACTGGGTGCTGTACAATATGTCTTTCCAGTGTTTGAAAGCTGGATAAGATCTTTTCCTGGTTCTGACAGTGTTTAATATACTACCTAGAGCACCAAGATAAGCAGAACACCTGGTAGATGAACCCAGAGAGGTGGTCTACTGCAAGCGGGTTTCTAGATGACTGGGGATGTTGTCCAGCGGGGCACAAATAACAAACCTGAACGCTGGAGATAGCCGACGTAATCTATACAAAAACATGTTTTTGACAGAAACCCCAAACTCCCATTCACACCAAAATAACTCCTCAGGTTGTTTACAGTCGGTAGACACAGTCCTCCAAACTTCACATTCCAGTCAGATTAGCTCATAAACAGGGAGGTTCGTGAAGTGCGTCACAAAGTCCAATGCAAAGTGTTGGATGCAGGTAACAGTGTAAGGTGCACTAACGCTGGACTCGTATTCTTCAGGCCTCTCTGTCTCAATCCAATGGACATATAGGTCCTGACTACACTGCATAAAGGAAAGGAAAAA
This sequence comes from Poecilia mexicana, assembly GCF_051168715.1. Classification (NCBI taxonomy): domain Eukaryota; kingdom Metazoa; phylum Chordata; class Actinopteri; order Cyprinodontiformes; family Poeciliidae; genus Poecilia; species Poecilia mexicana. Next base: position 8,052,505 of record NW_028263387.1, read on the forward strand.
GTTCAATACAGAGGTCATACTAGTGACAGGTGTTTCTAAAGAGTTGGACTCAGTTGCTTAGTTATGCTGCAACATGCCAAGACATTTTGGACAATTCATGCTACCAGTTTGTGGGAACAGTTTGGAGAAAGCCCACCGTCTCTTCAAACAAGAATGCACACCAGCGCAGGAAGCAAGTTTCACAAAGACATGAACTAGCAAGTATGGTGTGAAAAACTCAACCAGAGATCTCCATTATGTTTGGTCATTTAGCGTCGGATCTGTAAACCAGGACTGGGCCTTATGGCATCACCCATGACGGTACCTTTTGAAATACCAACATAATAATATGGATTTGAAAAAAATCTGCCAGTGAAAATAGCACTTTTAAAAAAAATATTATTCAGGAATTATTAGCTCTTTTATCTTTCTGAAAAATTACTTGTAAGATAGTTTTGTCTTATTTCAGGTGTACTAGGAAAGTCTAGAAAATAGAGAAAATATAAGCTTTACGAGTTTATGGTTTTACAGTGCTTATACTTTTTAACCACCATCTAAAGAGTTTGATTTTGGCCTAATCAGACCAGAACACGTTCTCTCAGAATTTCTAAATGTTTTTCAACCACCTCTAAATGCACTTCAACTCGCTTCTTCTTCTGCAGACGAGTCTTGCTCGGCTCAAGCCATCGTGGCCGAGTGCAACACTTGTTTTCTTGTACCGAGTCTTTTTGAAGATTTTCACAAGTGGCCCTCGTCTCTTGGACAACTCTTCTAATAATAATTTCCACTTGTCTGTCTGGGTCCAGTTTATGGTGTAATAATACGCTTTGCACTTCCTGCTTATGGCTTCAACAGCTCAGTGGAAACTTCAGTTGTTTGGAAAGTCTTCTGTAACCAGTGCCAGTATATTTTGGGACTGAACCAGCTGATATTAACCCACGCTAAAAGGCAGGATTGCTTTCTTTTTACTGATAGGTTTCAGCTGGACTCATGGCCTGTTTCTGCCTCTCTTCCTTTATGAGTTCAGTTCCTTTGTCATTCCATTTCATTACACATCCGTAAGTTAATTCACAGACATCTGCGGCTGGATTTCTTTGTGAACTGGATGTGTTGTTCTCGACATCTGGTGAGAATTTCACGCCAATTGCACCTTCGGAAATACATTTTCTTAGAAAATTAGTGATGCACTCAATACTCTTTTTACCCACTGCGGTTAGGATGCAATATTGGTCACAGCTTTCATTGCAGTAAGAAGGAGGCGTTCTGTAACGTATTACAAAAAAATGAGAACGTAGAAGGAGAAAAGATAAAGAAGTGCATAACAAGAGCAAGAGTTGGTGTTTTATAGTTAGGGGGTTAAAGAGTGTTTTTTTTTTTTGTAAGTACAAGAACTGTCTTAAAAAAAAACCCTCAAAGGTAGAAAGAAAAGCTTCAGCTGTGATAACATTTCGAACCTCCGGGCCATGTCTTTGGAAGTGACGGCGAGCTGATAATAGAAGAAGGTGAAGAGGCCCAAAATGTTGCTGTTTTTGAAGATTCAGATCATATCTCACCACATCCTGTCGAACACAATGTGTTCAAGCCAAAAAACTGCTGACTTTTGAACACCTATGATCTTTTAAGTTTAAATGTTTCCGCAGTGGAGAGGGAAAAAAAACCAGCTGTTTCTATAAAAGAATAAAAGTACTAATACCTCTGATTTTACTTCATATTTTACTGAACTTCATTGTACTTTAATTTAGGAGTGCACCAATCCAATTGTTTCACTTCCAATACAGATACAGATATATTTGACTTGGAATCAGCCGATACCGATCAGATACAAAAAAACAGCTGAATTGACTTGAAATATTTGTTTTTTAAAACACAGACATAAATGTACTGCATTGCAATTGTATTTGATAACTCTTCACCAACACAGTGCACTAAAATATACCAGTAACTTCACAAGCTTACTGTGAAGTAAGCTTGTGAAGTTAAAGAACACAACTTTAATTTGTTCATTCAATTAGGAGCATAGCAGCCAGTGTAACAAATAAGCACAGATAGTATTTTGTCCTGTTAAGTAACATGGATATCCCTAAAAACCAACCCAGCTGTCCTGTGGAGGTTTGTGGAGAATAAAAACCATCATCCTGAACAATACCATCCTCAAAATGAAGCATGATTCACCTTCCAACAGGGCGTTTCACATACAGGATGAGATACAGTTGAATGGCTTCGACCGAAGAAGATTAACATGAACGAATCTTCTGGACCTAAATCTAATTGAGAATATTTGGTGTAGACTTAACATGTGATTCTCACGGACATCCTTACGTCAACGTGGCTGAGCTACAACTATTTTGAAAATGCGATTAGGCAGAAAGATTCATCTCTAGTTGGGTAAAGACAACATACACCTCAAAACAGCTGTAATTTCAAAAATATAAAATCTGTGTGTGCCATTGTCCCTCCACTTCACGGTTATTTACCACTTTGAGTTGGCCTATCACATTCGCTCCACTGGGACAGTTGAGACAAAACAAAAATGCGCGTTAATGTCCACGGGATAGCAGAGTTATCATGAAAACCTCAAATGACTGGAAATGTGCTAAGAGAGCATGTGTATAAATGAATGGCTGTTTTTCTTTTTTTTGCATACATGTGTGCTTTTCATTAACCTCGTCTCCTGAGTTTCCCCGCGGCTCTGCTCGTGTTTGCGAAAGCCGTCCGAGGCAGCGGATCACCGATAAGGGAAATTAAAGCTGAAATTTATCAAAGCTAAAAATGGTCCCGGTGCGCATCCTCTTGTGGATGGCTTGTGTTCGTATGGAGACAGAGGGTTTTTCTTGCTCTGACATATGCCTGTGTGCATTGATGTGTGTGCGTATGCGTGCGTGCATGTGTGTGTGTGCGTGTGTGTGTGTGTGCGTGTACACTTTTTATGTGGCTTTCTGCCTCCTCTGGGGAGACCCCACGCACCGTCTGTCTCTGACTGATTCAGTATTCATTGCCACAGAGAGAGGAAGGAGACAAAAAAAGAAAGGAAGAAAGAAAAGGGAGGTGGGAAGAGAAGACAACGATGAAGATGAGGAGAAAAAGAAAGAAGAGCAAAGGGTAGGAGAAAATGTTAAAGAAGCAGCAAAACGATACAGAGAAAGATGGAAAGAAAGGAACATAACTATGAGGAACAAAAAACATGTTCTGGCAAAGAAGGGTTGATTTTTACTTTCATGGTAAAACATTAAGACAGGTGTCTCCTTTAATGCACCATTATTATTATATCAATTTTACACTTTTGCTTTATTAGCCAATAAAAAGTAAGAAGGAAAAGGAAGTAAAGTAAGTCGTTTTTGTGTAGGTCTTTAATTTAACGACTGGCTAAGAGCAACACGAATGAATACGAGACGAAAAGCAAAACTGACTGATCGATGTAAGGCCAATAGGTTAACTATAAACCAAACTAAATCCATCTTTACGCTCACTAGTGCTTGAAAAACCCTTCAAAATAAACAAACAGCACTTAGTCTGGTGGGGGAAGTAAAGCCTGGTGGCCCGCCAGGCTTATAATGCACTGGGGGAAACCCTGCAGTATGTAAAAAGTATTACTTAAATGTTGGACGTCTGGGAAAAAGCGTAAAGAAAACCTTGTCAAGAAAACTTTTACAGTTTCACTATTTCGTTGAGAATTCCTGTTTTCATGTATTCATGGATTCATAAATAACGTTGACACTGGATACAAAAAGAAAAATGTAAAAGTTCTTTTCACTGACTGACACTAAATTTTTCTGTTTTTCTACGTTTTTTAAGATGTCCATCTATTCAAATGTTTATGAAGGCACTCAAGAAAGTAAGATTGTTCTGTGTCACTAAGAGTCAAAATCAACAATAATAGATTCATTTACTGATTTAAGGCTTAAAATCCACCAAGCGAGGTAGAAACTTTTACGGCACAAATAACACAAAAAGAAGATATTCTCAGTGTATTAAATCGCAATTGTAATTGGAAAGAACTTCTTCAATTGAATTTGGTTGAATAATTATAGTATATACATATATATATCTAGCCTCCTCCTGTCCTTATGCTTACATCCTCTGCATGCTTTTAGCGGCCAATAAGCTAACGGTCACTGAGTGTGATGCAGACATTGGGTAAGGATACAGAAAGAGTCAGAACGAACAAAGTCTTTACCAAATTTTTTAGCATCATGATTGTAATTTTAAGTTGTTTCAAATTCAAGTGGTTGGCCGTAGTGACCAAATCTTGGAGAAACAATAGTCCAACTATAAAGGCATCATGTCTTAAATACATAAATTAAATACAATTTAAATACATGAACTGCCAATTTGTCTTGTTTTTAAATCGAATAAACACCAAAGCACTGCCAGTGGCAGGAAGCAGCTTGGCATTGTTAAAGAGGATTTGGCAAGTTTTCCACAGCTGCACCTGAATCACACCGACATTTCCCTTACACATGTGGCTAAGCTTGAGATAAACATGTATTCCCAAGCAGCATTATTACAACACAAAAATAATCAACAAACGTACATTTCCTTACTTTTTCTGCCAAGTATGCATGCAGTGTAAATGTGGCAGACATAAGGACAACGAGGTAAAAGGACAAAAACATGCTTGTGCTGTTTCATTCCTTACTGAACAAATCCAGGTGATGCCAGACCTGAACTGGATACAAACTAAATCAATCAAGATCAATCATACCACAGAAATGCTTAATTAAAAAAAAGAAAAGAAAATGTTTTTAGGTCACATTAATTAAGGGTCTGGACAGCACTTTGCTGTGTAGGGGACATAAAAAAAGCAACGTTTTGGACGTATTCTCTGTTCTTCACTTTCATGTCGCCACTTTCCTTCACACCGGATCGATAGAGTGCCCTTCTCTCTTACCCCATCCTTCATTATGCTCTTCTCTACAATCTCAACTAAGGGAAGATTGAGCGAAAGAGGAACCAAAGGTGAACAGATAGGAAATGTTTTGTGATGGTCCTATTTGTGTTGTTTTGCAGCCTTGAACATTAGGTCACGACACAAACGATACGCCCAATATACATTTGAGACACAGCAGTACATTGCATGAACTCCAAAACTCTTTTCCCTATGAAGAAGGCTTTGACAAAAATAAAGTAAAAATCTTTCATTGACTATGCCATGTTTGGCAGCACTGAGGTGACAAATATAGAGAAAGACAACAACAAAAAAACACCTTTTTGCTTCTATAAGCTTCTCAGAGCTCTTGTGTTGCTGTGAGATTCAAAATTGGAAACGTAATCTGAAATCTGATTATGTCTGTCATGGTTTTTTGGGTTTTGTTGTGGTTTTGTGAGATTTTGCTGTTCTCATTTCCATAATTTCGTCTCTCTCCGTGTTAGATTTGTTTCAGTTTATTTTGGTTTCATGGTTCTTTGCGCTTGTTTTTTCATGTTGTTCTACTTTGAATTATTTGCACTCTGCCAGTTCTCTGAGTTTATCTACGTAGCTCTCCAGCTTCTTCTCACAAACGGTCGCAGTCGCCGATTACCTTTCAGCTGTTGTTCTGTTTCCATTACTTTTCGTAGTAGATTTATGGCCGCTTTTCCTTTTCGGGTTATTCTCTTTTGTAGAGCAAATTTAGGGCCTTTTGTTAAACATTTGTCATTTTTTTCTGCTTTTTTTTTTCTTTCTTAACCAGTCTCAGTCAAGAGGATGTCGTAACTTTGTATATATGTATGTAAACATAAAGGTAAACCGGTAAAAACATGGAAATTGGTTTGATAAATTGGTATAAAAGAAACTTTGTGGTCGCTAAACCCAAAATTGTATTTTTATTTTTATTTTTAACCATAACTAAACATTTTTACTACCTACACCTAACTAGTCTGGAGTTCTTAAGTGCTGCTCATCTTAAAAATGTTAAAAGCTAGCATGTTACGATTTAAAACACAATAATGTATTAAAGCAGAATAGGATGACCACCTGATGTCATAAGGGGGAAATATAAATGTTCTCTGATATCATAAAAGGCAACAGGAGGATAATCTGATGTCATAAGATGGAAAAAGAAATGTCTTCTGATGTAATAAGGGGAATAGGATGACCATCTGATGTCACAAGGGAGAAAAGAATGACCAGCCGATGTTATAAAGCGGAATAGGAAGATTATCTGATGTCATAAGAGAAGAAAAGGATGACCATCATTTGCCATAAGGGGGCATATAATGGTTCTATTCCCCTCGATGTAATAAGAGGGAACAGCTGATGTCATAAGGCAGGGTTCTCAACCTGTGGCTCCGGAGCCGCATATGGCTTTGTCCTAATGACTTTAGCTTAAAATGATTAAACGCCAACTAGTAAACGCAAGTATTAGAAAATCTTCAGTGTTTTTTGTGTAATAATTGCATTTAATTTCCACAACAGACTGGTGCTAAAAGCACCAGTAACGTCTGTTTAAATCTCTTTTCCAATCAGAAGCTTTTTCACAAACATCAACATCCTATTGAAGACGTTCAATTTGTTTTAGAATCCTAAAAGTAGACCACATTTTTGCATTTTGTCAATTTTTAAAAATATATTTTAGTCATTTGTGGCTCTGAAAGAGTTTTATTTAGCCTGACTGAGGGTGAAAGTGGGTTTGTGGATTGTGAAGGTTGCAGGACCTTGTTGTAGAAAAAAAAAACCCTGTTTAAATGTCATTACTCTTTGTCCTGTCTCCACACATCATATTTCATTCAGGGTATTGTGGAAGAGCCGACAATGCAGAGGGCAGGCAAAAAAAAAAAAACAGTATCACATTCTACCTGTTTCTATGACTATGACTTTTTGAACAGCATTAAACTTATTCAGGAATCTGGGTTCCTCTATGTTTTCTGGATGTTTCTACACCCAGAAAACATTTTATGAGCCGACTCTCCTATAGCTGCACATCAGGTTTGTGCTGCTTTGGAATCAGTACAATAGTTAAGAACGACGCTGCACTAAACTTACTGAGCGAACAATCACCAACAAAGAAGGGGGTAAGAAGTAGCAATCAAACAAATATGTTCAGTAAACTATTTAAGATGTCCTCCAATATTGCTGCTCAAACAGACTTACTTTAGATGTAGATCATTTTTTTAAAATCCCCTGAGAAACAAGAGGCAACAAGATCTTTAAATTGTCGAGCATAAAGTCTGGAAGGCATGCAGACGTCACGTATAGTTTGTTCTGCTCTCCATTTACAGCCCAAATAACTATTCAGATGTGTCTGGTACAGCGTGGGTTGGATCAGTGCAGGAGAAGTTTCATAACCTGAGTCAGCTCTTTCTGAATATATGAATAATTTCGTATGATAACTATACGTGCTTATGTGTGTGGCCTGGTGTCTGGCTCTGAGGTATGAAAGTTTATTTTCATGAGTATTTTTTAAGTGTGTGTTTGCGTAGGAAGGTGGGCCCTCGTTGGACATGGCCAAGTTTGGACTTGTCCAAGCTAAAATGTTGAATTTCTTTTTGTGGCTACTTGAGTTTGATTGTCTTGGTGCACGGCTTCACAGCTTTGACACACCAACTGGTAACTTCAAGACACCAGATTTTATGCTCTTCTCAGAGTTTACCGGATGAGCAGAGGGGACAGGAAAACACTTGAAAATGGTTTCTAAACTGATTTACAACTGTCTTCGACAACTGATAACAAATTCAGTTGTTCCAGTTAGATGTCTTTATTTATTTATGTTTTAGCCATTGCCAAAAGTAGATCCGCTGCCAGTGTTGAGGGATACATGGTCCTAAAATAACTAAAATCTAATTTCAAATTTTCAAAATCACAAACGAAAGACTCCGCAGTGCCACTATTCGTGTGAAAAAAGTCAGATATCCAGAAAATACACGAAACTGTCAACACGAGTGTCCTTAACTCTTAATAACCCTTTCATTGCAAAGATTTTTCTAACAGTAAAGTTATTTCAGTGTTAGGGACTGCAATGACCAACAAGATGCTGTTGTACTTGTTTAACTCACAAATTATGATAAAAAAGATTTGCGGCAATGAAAGATGTTGATGTAGAAAAGTAATTCAGAAATTAATGTTGGGAACTCGACATGGGAAGTTTAAATAGTGGCAGACGCTTTTTTGACAAATTTACACCAAAAAAGAGCAAATAAGCATTGACCGATGAAATCCAGTTGGTATTTAAATTACACAATTAAACTATCAGTTAAAAGAGAAAACTAACCCCTCCAAGTGACTGACTAGATGTTAAAAATACTGAGGAGGATCGCATGTGTCTTTCTTCGCCTGCAGGTCCTTTCCTTTGCAAGCCTCTCTTGCTTCACGACAGACAAGCATGAATTAGTACTGAAATGAAATGTGTTGCATAAAAGACATGACAGTTTTCTAGTCTGCTTGCAACGGGGCCGCAAGAGTGGCGTAGGGATTAAGCGTGCGTTTACAAGAGCAGACTCTGAACATTCGTGTAAAATTCAAAATGGAACGAAACTTCAAAAGGGATCAAACTTCCACCGGCGACGAAGGAGAAAGAGATGAGATCAACCATCGGTGAAACAGAAAGTTCTGCCATCTATCAGTCATTCCTGAAGCAGAATTTATTCCCCACAGTTTGCTCCAGAACAAAATAAGCCTGGAAGCCTTTTTTTTGTCTATTCCTATCCCGCTTTGGATGTGAGCTTTAAACAACAGCTGCTTCCTCCTCTTCATCCTAAAAACAGCACCAACTATTTATTACTTTTATCAGCCCTCTTATCGTCGGTAGTTGTATAATTTCCCTCCCACGTGCTAAAAGAGGCCATTTTATGCTTTTTGTTTTAATCCCATTGCTCCATTGTGCAGTGTATAATTTCTGCAGAGCATTATCAGAATGGAAAAGTTCACAATGATGGCAGTTACTCCAAAAGTAGATTATACTCTTAAATTAATTTTTACTAAATCTACCTTTCTTTGCTTGATCTTAAAACCATCAGAATATTAAATATGTTTGGATTAAATATGCAAACAGTAAAGCGTGTCCCCCTCCCAACTGTCACCATACTGTTTTTATTTTTTATTTATTTTTTTATTTTAGTTGTACAACCATTTGTGTAAGATTTAAAGAAGATAAAGGTTGTATCAAGAAGTGACCCAAGTCTTTTACCATTTGCTTATATCAAATTCCACTCACTTATTTAGAGTTGATGAAAACTTGGCCAAACACATTTACAAATTGTGAGCGGCCTTATGTCACAAACTACCCTAAACTTCACTAAATCTAGAATTTGTTTCAGTGGCATATCGTGGACCTTTGCCTAGTCGCAGTTTAGTATTTAACCTATTCTCTGATTTTTTCTGTGGCACGTAAATTCAAATTGTTCACGGAAAAATTGCTTATTTGCACATTTTTCCGTAGAGGATATCTAAGCCATTCAAAAATAGGTACAATTTCTAGATACAATGTTACATGACAACGTTAGCCAACGTTTGCAAAGCAGCTCATTCATTTTACTGGCACTTTATTGGCTGCACCCTTACTAGCAAAGTTAAGGTAGACCGTAGAACTTAGCGTGCATATTAATGTATATTTAGGTACATTTGGTGTTTGAACAAATACAAAAGAACATTATAAGCATTTTTATTTTTCCTCTGTACTCAGTTGTCTTCAGTAAACTCGTGTGTGACACTTTAATGGAGAGCCATTTGCTGGTATGCTAACGCTAGCATACGTCGTCTCCGTGTCAATAAGACGGATAAATCACCTCATATATTAAAATTTGATTCCTGTTGAGGTGTTGCTTAAAAAAATGTTTTCTAGTTTCATAAAGTTAGCACCTTATTTTGAACATCATAAAATGTCTTCAGTAAACTCATATATGATGTTTTCATGGAGAGGTGTTTGTTGAAATGTTAGCATACGTCGTCTTTGTTTTAATATGACCCATAAATCGCCTCATAAGATTATTGTATTATTTTGATATGTTTTCAGTTGAGCTGTTGCTTAAAAAGCTGTTTATCAGGTTGTATCAAAAAGTCTTTAGCACTGTATTTTAACATCGTTATTTCATTTTTAACCACTGACTCAGCAGATTGAGGTACTTCAAAGTAGAGCTGAGCGACTCTCCCCAGGGACATCTGGTATTTCTTAAGTTCCCATTTTCTTCAATCTCCTGTAATTTACCTTGTGGAAACAGCAATAATACATACTTTAAAAGATAATTTAATCTGGAGCTCCAGATTTTAGTTACAATATTCAGGTAGCAACAGGTTTGTTAATACAAGGGGGTGGGTAACATGGGTCTCAGTAGGGAAAACACTTGAAGGCGTGAGTGCTTTAGTCCAACTCTTGACGTTAAGTCTCCAGCTGCAATCTTAATTTGCAATCAAAGAGCTCCTAAGTACAATGAAGATGTGTGTGTGTGTGTGTGTGTGTGGGGGTGTGTGTGTGTGTGTGTGTGTGTGAATTACTTACTTGAATTAAACCGTTCATGTGGACGTCCTCAAAATCCAAGGACAATTCACAAAAATAAAAGAATAAAAAAGTCATTTTTATGGCCGTTTAGCTCAGCCACCTCTAGATGTAAAAAATAATTATTGACTAGAATTTTAACTTATGTTTCTCAGAATATATTTGACTCATGTTCAGCTTTCCAGTGCGCTGGTTGCTCCTTGTGGACAGAAGAACTCTCTTTGAATTAAAAACGTATCTTACCATTTTTCAAGAGGAGACAACTAGAAGTTTCTTATCTCAATCCCGTGTCAGTGATCATTGTAACCTAAATTTTAATTTGTCACTTGTCTTTTTTTAACTTATTTTACTAATTGGGGACGTAAAGAAAAATGGGGTTTTTAAAGTAACATGAGGGTAAAAACAAATGCACACTAAATTCTTCATATTCTTTATAAAAAAATTAGAAAACAAAATTAAATTTATTTCAGCTTAATTTTCTACTCCTTTTTGTCTAATCAAAGGGATTTTATTTGATAGATAAATACGTCAAATACATTTATGACTGCAAAGTGACACAATGTGAACATGGGTATAAACACTCTGCAGGCTGTTTCTCTTAGCTGAAACTCCTGTTTCCCATAGGACCAGCTTGCTATGTGCAAAACTAATTAACAAACTCCTGATTAAACAGTAAGGGCTGACTGTGCAAGCAAAGCTTGAGAACATTACAGCAATGAGAAATCAAATAAACCGGATGAAGGGTTATCGCAGTCAGCGATGTAAAACATGCGCCGCCGTGCTGCTGCAGCGTTGTTCTTACTAAATGGAAGGGGACGCACCGTTCAAGATGGTTCAGGATGTCAGACACGACATCAGGTGAAGTCTCTCACTTCACTTGAAAGCCTTCGGAGGCTGTGAGCATGAACAACTCTGGGCAGCCCCAACAATTTGTGAAGCTTTGCATCACTGTGCCGCCTAATTGGGATCTGACACAGGTCATTGTGCCGCAGAGGCGCCACAGTGAGACTGCAGTGCGGTTACTCTCGTTTCAAAGATGGTGTGATTTTTCTGAACTGCCACAGAAAAAGAATCTTGTCCTTGGAGATCATTCGCTTTAATAAAGAAAAAAATGTAGATGAAGAGCAATGATGATATAACCGGAGAACAAGAAAAAAAGGTCAGTCAGGACAGCAAAGTTACGACTCGGGTTTCTTCCAATACACAGTAGATAAATATAGTAGATACAGTAGTTTGTATAGAGTTCTTTGATGGTTTATTTGTCGTTTGTCATAAAAAACTAAAGAAAGAGAAAATAGCGGCGGTTCTAGTTAGCTAAGGTATGAAGCTCGTGTGAGTTCAACTGGTACGATGTGAAACATTTTTTTATTTTCATGTTGCTTAATTTGCTATCAGTTGTTCAATAAAATGGTACTGAATGTTGTTAGAAAGCAACTTTCAGTTTCAACATGTTACCCGAGTCGAAACTGATTAGCCATTTTTCTGTCTTTCTGTGAGCATGTTATGTGTGCAAAAAAAATGTGAAAAAAATACAAATAACTTTGTATATTGTTTATACCGGTGTGAGATGCGAGATGCCTCGGCGTGTCTTGACCTCCACATTGCAGGCGCTGTGTGGCGGTCAGAGAAATACACACAGCATGCACAATGAGGAGACCCCGACGCGCTGTTCCGCAGCCGCCGTGACGCGCTAATCACCGAGTCGATGGAGTAACTGACCCGGTGGACCCGGACACAGAGGGAACAGCCTCACGTATTTCCTAGTGTCTGTAATATTTCATGGAAGTACCCAACAGAAAGAAACATCTCTCTTAATTATTATGTAATTGAAACTCGCCGGAGGCACTGCAGCCGGGCATTTTTCTGCCCATTTTCACTCTCCGATTGACCGGGCTTCTCGCTGCCGCAGACGGAGTAATGAGAAAATCTGGCGTCAGTCAGAAGAAGCGCTGTAGTCGTGGTTTTGGAGGATTCAGCTCATGAGCAGATGAGTCTAAGTGATTATTTTACTCCTTCCATTTGTGGATAGAACTATTTTTTTTCTCACTGTCATATATGCAGCCAGGGCAAAATTAGTAATAATAATAAAAACAATCAGAAGTTTGAAAATATTCGTTTGTGGTTTCATGTGTTCTGAGTTCAATGTCTTTGAAATGCATTCAAACTTTAATAACACCATTTGTCAATCACCATACCTCTTCTGTATCATTTTTATCATTTGTGTTATCAATAGCTGTATTTCCATTGACCTTAAAATGGCGTGATCAACAACAGGACGTTACTACTGGCAGAAATGACAAAGAAGACGCCAGAAAGTGGCAGCAGGATCATGATTTTTAATGACTTATTGAGTGAAGAAACATATTCATGTGCAATTTTAATTCTGTTTCTTATTTAATGGAAAGACTGCAATTGTGTTTTTTTTTATCTTAATGTAAATGCAGCTAATGCATCAGAGATGTCCATGTTTCTCAAGTCCCAGTTAGAGCTGCAGTTTGTAACTTTAGGAAAAGAATAAGGGATCCGATTGGATTTGATTAAGCATGTACAAACCGCTCCAATGCCTTTACACTCATTAGACTCAAATGTTACCTAGACAATAGTCAAAAGTTCAGGTAAAATCATATCTATACCACAACTAAAGCTACTTCCACAAGTTACTTCTTTCTCTTTTGAAGAAGTAGTAAAGCGCTAAAACATGATTCCAGACATCGTTTTCAAAGTAAGAAAATCTAATTTCATATCCAAGCATCTCCTACAAAAGTCCCAGATTGTTACGGCGTTTTTGTGTCTTGATGGCGACGGTTATGGCGAAACGCTGTCTGGACTGCCACACGTTGCTTTGTGCATTGTTTGAATTGCCTGGTTATTTTAACGGATACATAATGGACATTTATGTAGATTGCATCAATTACAAAGAAGACCTGCCGCCACATTCAGAGCATAATTCTATTGGCTAGATGTCTCATCCGTCAGTCTCTAAGTGCTTTGTCTGCCCCTCTTTAAGATGCTGTATAGTAAAATCTGCTGCCAGTTACTTACAGTGCAGGAATTACAAATAGCAAGTTTAATGATCTATGTAACACTCTGCTTGAGAGAATCAATGGGATGTTACGAAGAACACAGTCAGTCACAGATCAGGCAAAGAAAATACTACAAAATCAACTTTTTTGTTCACTAATCAATAATTATTACATTTATTAAGCACAAATGCTGCATCATACCGTCTTATTTTAGATGGCCACGAATTAGACATCTACATAAATCATTTTTCTGTGTTTGGTCCTGTTGAAATATGTTTTTCTTTCCCCCTACAGCAAAGATGTATGTTGACAAAATTCATTCCAACTGGTTCAAAAAAGCAAAGAACAGAACCCATTTTTAGTCACAAGTTTCAAAGCCCTGGAACAAGCAAGGTAATTATGGCTGTTCCATGTAGACTCCAACAATGTGACCTTTTAAGAGAATGAGAAATTATTTTGGGGAAAAGGAGGTAGAGTGGGAAAGGAAACACAGTGTGACGGTAGACTGGTCTTAAAAAAGTAGCTAGTTCTACACATTTCAAGGCTGTGTCCCAAAAATTACATTACTTATCAACACTGCAAAAATATTAGAGGCACAATTATTACTTCTGTTTTGCTGCATAACTTGACTTTCACAATGAAACCCAATTAAAGCAGCATTGAAAAAAAGAAACAAAACCCAGAAAAACACAAAAAACATACCAACAAACGTATCAGAGACACGTAGAAGTTTGTTTCTTTCTCATTTGAAGCTTATCCAATTCCAAACAGATCCAAATAAACTGTCCACGGAAAGCCATCGGAACGTCCAGATCTACATCAAGTTTTTATCCTCCGAGTCCCTTTGATGGTTTTTATTTATTCTCAATGAACTTTAAGCAACTCCACGAAATCAGCAGAAAGCTTTCATTGACTGTTGAATTGTTTCATCTTTTCTGATGCAACATGAATCAACAAAAGGCCCAGTGTTACACTATTTATACTATATATGCAAAGTTACTTGCAGTTTTATGTACTTTTTTTTTCAATAAGCCAGTGGATAAAAACAGATGGTCAACCATGCTTGATTGACCATCAAGCATGGTCAATCACATCGTTCGCACAAGAACTACATGTCATTCAATGAAAAAACATAAACCAGAATTCTGCCATTTTCCTGCCACCATGGAGAAACTGAGTTTGTTTCAGCAGTAACGTCTGTCCAATAGTTCGGTACAAACTTTTTCCCTTACATTTCAAAAACCTCTGAGAAAAGAAACGATAGGTGCAAATTTTTAAAATTCTGCAGAGTTTGTTCGTTCTTTTTTCTGTCCTTTTGTTTATTGTTAGTTGGCATCGTCTTACTGGTGAATGACTTTGACCTTTAACTCCAAATGGAGAACGGGTCGGAGAAGCAGATTACAACATGTCCTCTTAAATAAATTAAAGCACACAAACATGTAAAAGAAAAAAGAAAAAAAACTAGATTTATAATTAAATGACCACTTCAGGGAGCTCAGAGCTGAAATTCCATTAAAGTATAGTCACTGGATATTTTTAAAAATACAACAGAAATGCGCCCTGACGTCGCAGAGCAAACAGGACAGAACCCCACCTAATCGATTTCAGTACATTCAGAAAGGAAATGTTCAAAACTGATGAAAATACTTGAAAGACGTAACAAAATGTGACGTTTCACAAGATCTTGCTCAGTTTTTAACATTTAGATGTTGACATGAGTTTTTCTTTAAAATCCCAGCATACATTGCAAAATATATGCTGGGATGCAACTTTATTAATCCCAAACAGTTTCAATTAAAAGTAGCTGAACTTTCCCTCACATTATTGTCCATATCCCTGTAGATATTCAAACACATTCCTAATGTAATGTTTCTGTATTAGAATTAGCCTGTCTAATCAATCATCACAGTATTGATCAATCATTAGCAGTAACTTTAAATAAATGTTGTCTTCATACAGCAGTCGTGGTGCTAAGCTTTTATAGCCAAAATAACATATTGCAACACATCCTTTACATACCAGGGTATCTGAAGGTCTCAACAAGTAAAATTTAAGATTTTAAGACTTTTTAAGGCCACCTTGAATAAAATTTATGACAGAAAAAGATATAAATATAAGGGATGGTTGGGGGAACTTGCTGCATTGCAATAAAGCATAATGAAAATTGGGTCTCTGCAGCTACCATAGTGCCAAGCTTAAAGGTTGTTCTACATGAAGACTCATATGGGTCAGCCAGTGGCAAAAACAAATGTCGTCCAGCCAACTGGCAATAAATTTCAACTTGCCAATGACAGACGCAAAAAAAGCTAGTTAGCTAGGAAGGCTATATTAGCAACTAGATGTTGATAGCCTCAACCACCTGGCAATGAAGACGTTTGCATGTCAAAGTTTTGCTTGACAAAAAAAATCACCTAAGAAAAAGTCTAAATGAAATTGTTCTGACACAACAAAATTTAAGACCTGTGATCAACATATTTAAGGCCAACTTACATTTTTAATTGAATTTATGATATTTTGAGGTCTTATCTTAGAAACACAAATTTAAGACTTTAGGGGTGTGTGGACACCCACCCTGCATACATTCAAAAACGCTAAATCTAAGATGTGTTTATTTGTTTTTCCTTTTTGTGTGTGTTTACATTTTTACTGTGCGTGTATGGGAGGGAATTAACTAACAGTCAAAAACTTGGAAGTTATTCCTATTCAACAAAATGCTATTTATTTATATGTCAAAAGAAAAAATGCCAAATGCCATGTTTCATTGAAATTAATGAAACATAAACAGCATTTAGGCATTGATTTTACAAAGCCTAAATCCTTTGTAAAATCAAACAAACCACAATAGATTCACTCGTCTAATTAAGAGACAAGCAAATGATTTGCAATTGAGACTCAAATATTTTACAATATCGTCGTTAATTTGACATATGAACAAAGTGGCAAGTGCTAGGAAAACATCGAAGAGAGTAACTGGTCGGTTCAAAGATAGTTCAGGAGACCAGGCAAAAATTAAGTCAAGTAATGAAGTAAGTATGTTACCTTCAGTTGTTATAAAAATCCTGTGTATATCAAACACGCCTTAAAAGAAAGTAGACGTGGCATCATAGTCATATCTGAGGCCTTGGAATTGGCCCCTCTCTTCAAAAACCCAGGGAGGCATTAGTGTAAAAGTTTTATTTTATCCCTCCAGTAAATTACAACATCAAGCCTCACAAAACATATGCAGAACATCCATCTGGATTCGAAATGCAATGTTTATTCTGCCGGAAGACAAACTCTGCATTATAATTACTGTTCTGTTTCTCATTGGCAAAAGATTTCTCAGCGTTTCTTTGTGTCTTGACAGACTATTAAATGTCTTGGTCTTTAAGTGATTTCATTGTACCAACCACTTTGTTGCAGGATTACAATGGACTATTATTAAGCACCACTTGTACACATTATCTCAGTGTGGATTGGTGACATTTAAATGTATTAAAGATGTTTTTGACCGTTTTAAATCCTACTTAGTGCTAACAATTCATTGACTTTGACAGATCTCTGTTCTTTGATAATAATACAGCACTGACTCATGTTTACATCTCATTCGATTAAGTAAAGATATATAATTTCACCACAGATTTATACTGAACAAAAGCTAATATTGGATCAGTTTTTTTCCATAAACACCCAAATATCACAAAATATCACTCTGTATCTCTTGGGTCTCTACAGCAAAGTTTGGCCATCCTGAGTGCCATCAATGATTCGCCTCCAAAGTCCAAACGCGTGACCTTCACAGGTCAGCACTTTCTCGTCTCTGCTCTTTAAATTGAACTCGTACTTTGATCTTTCTAATTCATTCATCCTTCCCACATTTTCCTCCCGAGAAGCAGTGAGCTCAAAGAGCTCGCTTTTGATGAACTTTCTCCAGACTAGAGCACCATATTGGGGTGTGCTCTGTGATGTGACAAGGGAACTTTTCAGATCTGCGTATAACCTGCAACCATCAGCTGCATGAAGCATACAAAACAGCTTCTGGTGTTGATTTAAAGATCTTGAGCAAAGCTAGAGCTCTTCAGCAGAGCTGCTCTGAGTTTATTCTCTGTATTGCTGAAAGAAACTGACAGTAACCGGTGTAGCCAGTTTTGAAGCGAAAAGCTGTCTTTTTTATGTACAGCTTACAAAACTGTATTTTCTGGGATTTTTTCCCCCCCAATAGTCTAGTATCGTATGGCAAAGAGAGACTGGATTGGCCACTGAAGCTTTCTTACTATGCAAAGTGCTTAGACAGATGATATTGCAGATGTTTAGCAGTGTAGAGAACAGTGAAAACATAAGACACTCAATTTCATGTCACTTAGAGTTCTTTTCTTTGTTTTTCAAATACATTTAAGTATTCGAACCACATCGAAGTCGTTACAAGCATCAATGAGTCCTAAAAGAAACAAAATATAGCAGAATTACCTTATGTTTTCAGTAACATGATCAATAGAAGAACAACGTGGATTTGTCGAAGTCTGCAGCTATACGTGCTTAGTCAGATTTATCTTTGGAAACATTAACCTATCCAGGAAAAACTCCAAAATAACTACAAACAAAAATAGATATTATTGTTAGGGTGGAACATCATCATAACAATATTAATTTAGACAATTATTCTCCTTTAAAGCTACACGTTTTAAAGCCTGCAGGCAATAGATTTTACTGGGAACATAACAGGAGAACTCATACATGTCTAAACTTAGCTTTAGGAACAAAAAATAAATAAATACAAAAGTTTGATTCAAGAATAGCCTCCCTTGTGATGGCTTGCAATGACTCACGCTGATCTTAATTAATTAATTATACAGTGTGTGCTGCATTGATACTTACATTCAGAGACTGAGATATTTTTTTAAAATGGAGACTGAGATATTTTTAAAATGGTAGAACATATTTTTGCAAGTTTTGACATCTTAAGGTTAATTAAAAACTATCTGAAATCAGAATTTCATTACATATTGTCAGTTCTGGATGATAGGCCTTCATAACGTTTCGACAGTCGTGGAATGTTTTACTCAAGTTTCCGTTGGGTAAATATCTTGTTTTTCTTTATTTCTTCAGAGACTAAGGGAACACTAAAGCATAGGCTACTCTGCGGACTTTTTAAATTGAAGTTATCTGACAGGTTTTCAATAATTACGAGCTGGACTTCTTTGTTTCCAGTCTACATTGAGGAAAAGAAATTCTCTTAAAGTTACATCTCTGAGTGTCTGAGCAAATTCATTTTTAAAGCTAAACATGTTAAGGTGAGCATGAGACAAACCAAATGTGTAGAATTGGGTTAAAACAAGGCAAATTTTTCTAAACTAATCCATGAAATGTTGACAAATACCCGTGCTCATCTCATTGCATTGGATTAGGTCCAAAAGTGACTCTTCTGACGTGCATCTCGCAGTATTGCTTCTCCATTCTAATTTCTCTTTCCCCTTGACGGCAAGGTGACCTCCCGCAATTGCATCACAGAGGTCTGGCTCCAGACGTACCATGTCTGGGTGACAGAGCCTGAGTGTCCATGAAAGCAACATTTTTAGAAGCGTAATCTCAACCCAGTTCGTTGAGAGGTGAATCCCTTTCCTTCACACGTTACACGTCGCCTGTAAATCCTTTTGTGCTGCTAATACGCTAAAACAAAGAGTTTATTTGAATCCCAGTGTAGATTCCCAAAGTACCACCTACAAAAACAAAACATTTGAAGTACAGAATATTTACCATTTCTTTATATCAGAAATATTTACGTGAAAGTAACAAAATGAGCAAAATGAAAAAGAAAATATCTAGCATACTCAAGGTTTCCATAACAACCAGCTACCAGTGTCACAAAAAGTATTTGTGTCCGACTGCAAATCACTTCAGAAAACTCCCACAGAGCAGCAAGTAAACTCTATTTACTTTTTTTAGATCCTCAAGTACTGCCAGGTGTTTGAAAAGATTTTAGCAGCTGCACTTTTTAAACGTAGCAGCAAAACACTAATGACAGATTAGTCTCTTTTCTTTACATTCCCATATAGTGACAATCTCCTGACATTTAAGAGAGCGCACATAAACCTGTACAATATGAACACTATGGGAATGTCAAACCATCATACTATTCAGGAATTGGGTTCTGAGTGTGAGAGATGGGCATGTTTTGCATTGGGCATGATGGGCATTCGAACTCACTTGTTGCTGAAATGTGCTATACAAATAAACTTGAACTAGTAAGATGAACATTTGTAAATACTCTCTGGGACAAACATTTGTATGGCCTCGTATTTGTATTCGGTAAGCTACTCAGACGGAAACAGAGTTTGTATCAAACTGTTTTGGATGCGACACCAAGTTGATAAGGTTCGCACGTCAGCCAGATTGCCACTTTGTCCCGCACTAACAGGTGTGCAGAAACAGAGCTAGGTGCTTATCAAACATGCTAAAACCCTTTCCGATTGCAGGAAGTGAAGGAATGTGCGATCTGTACGCTCCACTACGAAATCTCAAATGCACGTGAACAGTTTTGTGGGGATCCCGAGTGGCTCCCAGAACATACACAGTGCTCTAGAGAACGAGGCAGCCGTGAGTATTTGGAAGGTTTTCCCCAGATATCTGGCTAAGCTTAGTGGCAGGCCAGTCCACCAGTTGCTCCACTGCATTTTTGTGTTAAAATTTTTTAAAAGTTGACAGGAAATTTTGGCAATAAAACATCAACAACAAAGAAAACAGCAGTGGACTGAATAAAAGTTAGTCGTTCTGTAGGCTGTGTATGTATGACCAAATGCCATTATGTTTTTAAACAAATATCTACAAAAGATTACTGACGTTTTATTGTAAATAAAACTAGATTAACTCATCTTTACCATCGCTGTTACCGGTGTATGTATATCTTAAAAATCACTTAAAATAAACAATACTTAGTCTGATCTGGTGGCGTGTTAGATTTGGCCTAATCAACCCTTTCTAGATTTGGCGGAAAGCTTGCAGGTCTTAGAAGGCCACTGAAATGGTCCACTTAAAAAAATAAATGACATCATGAGATAAGAAACGCCATCTCAAGCCATAATTCAGGGAGTTAAAGCTCGGTTATAACTCATCACACCAGCAAATTAGTTCCAAATTGGCTTAAGGACAATGGAGTCAATGTTTTGGAGTACAGCCCTGATCTTAAAGCGTGAAAGTGTGTGAGCACAGCTACAGAGATGTGTGAGCGAGGCAGACCACAAACCTGACTTCATTACACCAGTTGTGTCAGGACGCATTTACTGGAATGTGGCCCTAAGGGTAAATAACGAGCCCAAATACATAACGCACACAGCGCTTCGCATGTAGATGGAAAACGTTCGATTTGGTCTCAACTGACCGTACAGCCTCCTTTCACGATTTTTTGCGTTTTTTCTGTGTCGGATTGCAAATGGACAGTGTGTGGTGTTTGTATGTTTGTGTACTGTAAAGACACATTAAAGCTAATTCATGTTTAAAGAAACGGAGCCTGAAACATCTAGTGCATGTGAATATCAAGTCTCCGAGCAAATCTGCAAGGTTAAAAACCAAGTAAATCACTTTCTGCCTCCAGGCTTGTGTGATGTCCCCATAGTCATTTGCAATTACATTAAAAGCTGAGTCATCAACAGTGTTATTTGCTAGGAAGGCTGCAGCTGCAACTGAGACCAACTGGATGGAGAAAAGAAGATAATAAAAAAAAGTATTGACCGATCGTTTGTTTATCCCACTAGGCTGGATTTACTTGGTTCTTGCTCTTCCTGTACAGCCATATTGAACAAATTAGGAGATTATTGAATAGTTCATTTGTTTTAGTAACTTGATACACAAAAATTAAACTCTTTATATGGATTAGTTGCACACAGACTTAACTTTTAGAATGTTTTTCTAGTAATTGTGATGATATTTCAACTAAAATTTAATAAAAACATGATATTCAAGATTAGAATATTACATCAGACCAATAATATAAAAAACAGAAATGCAGATTTAATGGAAAGTATGTTTAACAGCTGCTTGAAGTTTAATATTTTCAAAGGGCTACTTTTAAGTGGCCAATCGAGCCTCATCGGAAGGCGTATCGTAATTTATTGAATATGACTGCAAACATACAGAACTGAAGTCGAGCGCCTGAGGGTCTGTGATGTAAGACCGCCGAAGACAGAATACAGATTTGAACCAAATACGAGCTTCATCAGCTCATCATGAGCTTTGGCAGCGGCCCTGTCGGCTTCAACAGATCAGCCGTCAGCGACCAGACGGCAGCAGAAAAGAAAAAAAAAAGCCACAATAAATACGACGCGCGGTCTGAGCCTCGCGTGGATTAATGAAGTGTCACTCGCTCACCTCCATTTCCCACGGCGACCTGATCAAACACCTGCCAGGAGGGGCTAATCCCGCCCGCAGTGATGGCATAACAGGTTCCCACGTGGATATTCACATCCCCCACACTCCCTGAGGGAGGCACACACACACACACGCACACACCTACACACACACACGCACACACACACACACACACACACACACACACACACGCACACACATCTGAACAGATGCACTGATGCTTTTTGGACTTCCGTTTGAGCAGCTCTTTACAACCACATCACCAAGCCAGCAATCATTTGGCTCAACAAAAATCTTCTTGTTGCCACAAATACTGGTAACCCCTCCAGTCGTCCGTCTTTAGACTCTCAGTGTCTTACTTTTTAATTTTATGTGATCAAAGTAGTGCAGAATTTTCAAGGGAAGGAGAATAGTAATTAAATAATTACTTTCAAAATGTACTACGAGTAAAAATCTTGAAGGTATGATATGCTTATTGTACAGCAACTGCAGCTACAAGTGTTTTTGGATTATGAAGGGAAATTAGTGGCTCTGGATTTTATTTGGAGGTCTTCAAGAACATAAGTAAAGAGTTTTCAAATGCAGGTCGCTAGCATATTTAAGGGATTTCTGATAAAACCTACATGAAGATTATGTAGGCGTAGCGTTCTCAACATTCACGTAACAAGGTGATTTCTGACCGCAAATGGTTTGTTTAGGGTAATCAAAGGGAAGACTAATACAGGTACAAGCTACAGTTTTCTGTTTTTTGGGGGGGGAAGCTGAACTAAAATGGAAAAATACTTTTGCCAGGCATTGTATCTTGGCAGAGATTTGCTTG
Organism: Poecilia mexicana; assembly: GCF_051168715.1. Lineage (NCBI taxonomy): Eukaryota > Metazoa > Chordata > Actinopteri > Cyprinodontiformes > Poeciliidae > Poecilia > Poecilia mexicana. Next base: position 8,075,073 of record NW_028263387.1, read on the forward strand.
TCAATACATCAAGTACGTTTAGTGCACCTCTGATGTTGATGCTTCTGAAGCTTCTTCCCTGAAGAGAGTCAGCAGGTCTGGAACTTCCTGTCATCCTCCAGACGCCTCATGTCTGCATCTGTGGAAATCAGTTTGACAACAAAAAGCAAGTCACGTTTCGGAGCAAAAGAAGCAAACAGATGTTCCGAATTGTTGCAGAAACCGTTTGCCTCGACGACTCCGTCTGACAACTAAAATTTAGCACCATGTCTGCTGTGAGCCGTGTAAGTCGTCTGTTTTTGCTTCGGTAAGTGGGTGGAGGCTGGGGGATTGGAGTTCTCAGGATATTTTGCAGGGGTGACCAGCTCTATGTTAGTGTGTGTGTGAGTGTGTCCTCCATAGAGCTAAAAGATCAAACAGTTGCATCCCCTTTGTTGCACCTGTGGTTCTGAATTTTTTTTAAATGTGCCTCAAGAGGTCACCCATAAAGAATATCAAACATGTAGTGTTTTTATTGCAGTTTTGTGAAATCAACTCATTTCAGTAGGGCCAAAAAAAAAAAGAAGAAAAAACATCTCATCCCATGCTAAAACTTTATCAAAAACCAAGTTTTCTTTTTTTTCAAAATTGTCACTTTTCCATTGAGCGGATTTATTTTCAAAATGTCAAATTACGCAATTATATTGTCAATGGATCAATTTTCTGACACTGATGTTTGTTTGATGATACGATCAAGTAAAGTTTGACAAAGAAGCAAAGAGCAACAACTATGTAAGGGCCAAACACCTTCTCGAGGCATCAGCATCTGCATTCTCGCTCCATAGGAGACGACTAGAATGGCTTTAGGGCTCAGAACGTGATTCTTTTTCACAGCCGGTTTCTGTTGCCTGTAATTTCTATTATATGCCTCCAGACGTATCTTGAAATTCTTTTGCCATATTCATCCATCACTTGAAAGAAAACATCCTATGAGAGCTGAAAATGAACGTGAATGCTGTAACTGAAACCCGCTCAGACCTGCAGAAGAGAATTAGTAACATGACGAGATGTTTGTGTGCTAAAGCAGCATTGATCATCTTTTTTTTTTTTACTCTGAAGCTTGTTAGGATTCACATGGACACGAAGGAAAATGTGAGCCTTCATGAAAAGACGTCTTAAAGAATAATCACGGCTTCTAGATAAATCGATAGAGATGGCATGCTTGTTTGACTTGGTGCGCATGTTTCATCTCTTGCTCATCAGTCTGTCCACTGAATGATCTATTTCCACTTTCAAGTGGCAATGTGTCTGTTTATTTATGACTCTTTTTTTTTAAAAGGATGAATCAGTCGACTGAGCTTTGGTCGGATATTCTCTGTGATTCATTTCAAATCAGTCCAGTGTCAATGCCATTATTCTGCAATCTTCTTTTTATAGTTTTCCCAAACGTCTGACGTGAAATGACAAATTTGCTGGGCACCATAAGAAAAATGAGCAATTACTATACAACAAAATAAATGCTAAGATTTTTATTCCTGCTTTTTTACTCTTTATGGCTTTCAGATAGGTTGATGTACGACTATGGGATGTTTTCCTCTCCTATTGAAGTAACACAACTGAACCTGTTTGAAGTTTGAAGCGATTCTCAGTAAGAAGAATGCTGAATATTGTAAGGTAAATGTGACAAGATTATTTAATATTTCAATTTTGTTGCTTTCAGCTTATAGGCAATTTTCTGCATGAGGTTTTACCACAAGGAGATTTCCAGATCCGTGCTGTATACGTAAATTTGACCTTGACACTTAGGTCAAGGTCAAGTTCTGACAAATTGTTCAATCAATTCCAATTTTAGAAATCACTGGAGGTTTTGCAACAACCAGACTTAGAGCAAGTCTTTATGTACTTGCTCTTAAGGCTATGATAAATCAAAATCCAGTGAATCGTCCATGTAGGATTGACACAAAATAAAATCCGGCGCAGTCAGTGGCCCTGGGAAGTCACCTAATTAGAGTCCACTTGTGTATAATTTAACCTCTCAGATGTTCTGTGACAAGTTTGCTAAAGGAGGCGTAAACACTTACTGGAAGTAAGTTTAACAACTACCGTCAAGGAGGACGAATGCAAAGACACACCTACAGTTCCAGGAGAGAGAGCAGCTTAATGATTTTACACTTCGCCAGTCAGGCACTTTGAGGCTGATATGCCAAGGTGAGAGGTCAAACCGGTTCCCCTTCATTGATTCTCTAACCAGAGCTCATCATCTGCCGTCCCGCCCCTCCCCTCCCGCCCAACGCCGCTTTTTGTTCGACCCTCCCAGCCAAACACAGCGTGCCAATCACAACTGACAGCCAGTAAGGTGTTCATTAAAATGACTGAGTATAAAACCGTGAAGCATTAGGTCCTCAGATGCATTTCTGCTTCAGGTCGTAATGAAGTACTCAGGCTGTCTTTAACAGCTTCATCCAGCTATTTTTAACAAACATATTTCTTCTATTACATTTTGGAGATGCCCGTCATAAATAAAAAAAAAATAACATCAAGCTCCTAATGGGATTTACCGCTTTCAGTCTCCCTCTCTTTCCACATTGGCAGGATGCTTTGTTGTTGGTTTTAGGTGTTTTGTTAAATTAATCTTTTTTCTAGTAATTACCATTTGTGGTTTCCCTTCATTTCTTTTGTTTTTTAAGGCTGTTTATTGATCTTTACTACAAGTGTCAATGACTGTGCCCTATATATTGAGTTTGTATACCACTGAGAGGAAACACACGATACAGTGTCAATACAGCTTAGCAGGGCTTGTTTATTGATACTTTACTGGCATTATAAGGAAGAGGAAACATCGGATTTCTAATCCTAAAGGTTGCTAATTGATTTATTAGACATTTAGAGAGTTTTTACACCTGATAGTCTGGTAGACCTGGTTTAATTCAGAGGACGCAGTTCGCTTGCATTCAACACCATGTGAAACTCACCAGACCCTTTAAAAAAACTTGTTCCCCTCCTTGCGTGGAGTGGCGCTGCACCAAGAACCACTGAAGGAAACAACACAAAAACGTCAAAAGAAGACATGAGCGCAACTTTCTTCTTTCCAAAATGGAAACAAAAATGGAGTGCAGTCAGATTTTAGTGGTTGTAGGGTTTCTCTTTTGTCTTTGGTAAAAGACCATAGGTCATTTCTCCTGCTAGCGCTAGAGTCACTTGTTTGTTTTGTTTGTTTGTACCCAGAATGCCCTGCGCTATAGTCTGTTTCTTGCTTTCAAAGCAGTCTCTGGTTCACTTGGCATTCACATATGCATTCAAACTGCATCAGAGTTCACTTTGACCCAGTCTTTCTCAAAGTGTCGTCCGTGGACCACTGGTGGTCCGTGGGCGCCTCCTAGTAGTCCGTGGGGTACTGCATGTAAACAACTGTTTATTTACTGTGACGCGAGCTCAAAGTGCGGCTCTACAGCTAGCTTAACAAAGGATTCTGTTAAAAGACTAATATTTTCATTTCAGGTTGCATCGCATGCATTATCACCAGGGCATTTTCAGGTTAAGTGGTCCATGAGTGTTTGTTAAATGGGTTAAGTGGTTCTCAGCCTGAAAAAGTTTGGGAAACACTGCTTTAACCGAACAGAGAACTCTGCGTTTAGGCGGGCCAGAGTTCGCTTGTTTTGGTCCACATCAGAGTCTGATTATGTATTCGCATATTCTAAAACAAACCAGACTTTCTAGACAATCGAACTAGAGATGGATTAAAGCGGACTAAACAGGGCTGATGTGAATGCACCCTTAGAATCAGTTTCTGCTTTCAAATAAACCCTAAAAGTTCTGGGTTATATTTCTATACATACACCATCTCCTGCTGAGCTGACACTGTGCACCACTTCATTATCCCAATCCTGTACTTTTACATTCATATCATAAAAATTCTGCTTCCACTCTTCCCCTCCTATACTTCCTCCTCCACTGTCCATTTATTTCCCACACTAAGTTGTGAATCTCCCTCCTCATTATTTCCAACAAGACCCTACTTTTTTTTCTCATTAATCTCCCTTCCTGCAGTGGTCAGTCCACGTTGGTGGGAGCTGGAGTATGTGTTATGGCAGGACGAACAGATTTTGATTGGCTATCTGGGGGCATGCCTGAAAGAACTCAGTTGTTTCATCACGAGATATGAGGGTGAGCTTGTTCCGGAATCCCTTGTGCACTGAGAATGATAAAAGTTCACTTTAAATAGGCGTTTTACAATAATCTGAAAGCAAAAATCATCTGCCTCAACATTATAGTGAAGCAAGTTGTACCATGTCTGTGTGAAATATTTCTTGAGCAGGAAAATCTCCATCTCGATAAAGCTACTCTCATCAGAGGAAATTATTTTAGAGAATAATTTATATGACGGGAGATTTTGTCAGGGAATGTATAGGACACCTAGATTTATTTAGATTTTATGGATGTAACATTATATGTAAAAATGTGCAGTTACTGAATGTTTCTGCCCCGTTTTCCAAGACGGGTTCACCTTTCAAAATTGGACAGTTGTTTGGTTTTACTGTGCATTAAACTGTGCAAAGATGGTTTAAAAGTCAAAACAAAAATCTTATGTCAGATCCATCAGTATTGAGGATTCAAAGTCTAAATGGACCATTTTGATTGTTTTTTTTGTTTGTTTTTTTGCACTGAATGGTTACACAGCTAAGTATTTTTCTCTGAATTATTTTCTTTGTTCCTAATAGACACTGACCATTTTGTTCTATAATATTTCCCACACTGCACCACTGCTTCTCATCCAATCACTCAAAAGAATGACAGAGAATGATTTGGAACCAGGAAAAGTTGCTCCTTCTGCAATATTTACATCAATAGCTTGATAAAGGGTGCAGGTAAAGCTCCTATTTTACACTGCCCTGCAGAAAAATCAATACCAATTGAACTTTACATCTTCTCATGTTGTACCTATTAACTTCAATGTATTTTATTGTGACATTATGTGGTACATCAACACAAAAGTGCATAGTCATAAAGTAGGAGGAAGAGTATACTTTAAAAATAAAACATATTTGCTACAAAGAGACTGCAAGTCTTTTGGAGTGTTTAGGTTTGCACTCATTTTTACTGACACAAAAACCTCAGAAGAAGAACGCTGCGCAACTTGATCCTTCACAAAATGTAAGCAAAAATGAAGTAGCGTCTGATTTTAGCGGTTGTAGGATTTCTCTTTGGTAACTGAGGCATTTCTCCTGCTGGTGCTAGACTTGTGCGTTTATTTGGCTCTGTTGACCCAGAATGTCCGAAGTCATTCTGGGTCAACTGGGCATTTCCTGTTTTTGGAGCGGTCTCCAGTCCACTTGCATCCACATATGCATTCAAACCGTGCCAGAGTTAACTTCAACCAAACCGAGGTTTTTGGGTGGACCAGAGTTCGCTTTTTTGGTCCGCATCAGAGTTTGATCACGCATTCACACCTCCCCAAATAAACCAGACTTTCTAGACAAACAAACTAGAGTTTGATTAAAGCGGACTAATCAATGCAGGTGTGAACACACCTCAAACCCCAAATTTGTGTTAAGCACAACAGATTCTGTTAAGTGAACCGTAGATCACTCCTCCAGAGTTTCTTAGCTGCTTCTCTGATTAATGGTCTTCAAGCCTTTCAGTTTAGGTGGATTCTCTTGTTCTAGTAGATTTGAAATTGCCAAATATTTTTGCTAGGCACTCTGCTTTGTCTATCCACATAGCTAGCCTTTTTTCTTTTGTAAGTATACTTTATGTATGTTCAGCAAAAGAACATTTCTGCAAATGCAAGCTCTTTTTGACAGGCTTTCGGTCATGGATTGATGGCTCAACGGTTCACTGAAATCGGTGGGGGGTTTCTGGGGCTAAAAGGAACAGCCAACCACTGCTGGTTATGGTACTTATTAGGAACCCTGGGCTGATTCATGGCTGCAAGGAGAAATATTACCTCTCATCTTTGGAAGAGCCTCAGGGCAGCTGGGAAGACGCTTGGGGAAAGTTCTTTGAGACACGGAAACCTTGACTTTACTTTTCCCTTCATTGCTTCTTCAAATTTAAGCCGACTCAGGTGGTTTTGAGGATAAATCGATTGGGATTTGACTTTTAGTTCGTCTTTGATCAAGGCATTTACGACAAATTGAGTAAGGGCATTTTAAAATTTCTTTAATGGAATCCTAATTGATTCTTTGTTTTGACTTCTCAGTCAAGATTTTCACTTGCGATGAGAAACGTTCATGTGGACAACGTTTTGAACCTTAGTGTACGTCAATGCATTAATGATTTGTTCAAATTTTACCCACCATGGGATTCATGAGTGAACATTTTACTCACACAGAATGACATATTAGGGCGATAACACTGAGAACACAATGGCATCTGTTTCAATAAAAAAACAAAATTTTTGATTTCCCTGAGAGGTGCTGATAAATTTTTGAAAGGCCCTGTATACAGACGGCCAGTGGAGGTGAAGAAAGAGGACGACTGGAGAGCTAGATTTATTCTATACCAGCAGCTGCTAAAATAAGGGAAAAACAACAATAACACAAGCACAAAAAGTAAACTTGAACTGGTCGAGTGGAGTGGATTTACAGGCGATGTGATGAAATCCATATTTGGCCCCAGGGAATGAGAAATAGCAACATTTTCTCCATCTCCACAGACTCTATGGGCCCTAGGTAATCAATGAAACTCTATTTGGCCTGCAGATTTTGGTGAAATGCCTTTGTTCAAAAAAAGGACAATAGTTTTAACTGTTATCTTCACATGTTTTTTATGGGCTTTAAAAGGTTTAACACTAGTAAAATGAGATTTAATTGGAAAGTAAAACTCTTCCCTTGAAAAATCAAAGGCTTACCAATTTTTCTTGGTTTTATGGGATTTTAAAAATAAAATGATATATTAAATTAGCTTTTACACTGATAAATCACAGCAATTCTAACAAAAAATGAAAAAAATAAAAACAAAAAGCTTTGCAGTACTAGTGCTAACAAAATAAATCCTCATTTTGAATGAGCCATCCATTGTTACACATCAGTCATTCTACTCCCTAATTTCGTCTACAAACCACTTCGGTTCCATTTTCTCACCCCATGCTCTGTATTTTTCTCTGCAAGGATTCATTGTCTTTATCCAATCATGTGTTAGTCCCTTCTGTTCTCATTCAAAGTTAATCATTTCAGTTATTGACTTCATTTTCCCATTTGCACTTCCTTTCTATTCAGGACCCTAATGTGAAATTTGCTGGGTCACGTTCCTCTGTACAAATATTGGCCACATTTTTCCTCAGACTATAATTGAATTGTTTGACAAATAATCCCAGTTTTAACTTGTGTTGAGCTTAGTGAGAGCTCAGAGTGTTATTGAGCCATCTTTTCAAGATTTCTCACTGAGGAGTCTTTTTGAGAGACAAAAAAAGTTGAGCAGATATAAATGTTGCTCACAAGTGTGTGGTGGAGTATTAGGACCACTGAAGATGAAGCAAAGAACTAACTGGCCTCCACAAAACTTAACTCAAAAAATGTAAGCATAATTACACACAAGAAAAAAAATAGCAAAATCACAATTTTCAAAAATTAAGTGCAAACTTACAACATTATGAAGTCAGGAATTTGTAACAAAAAATACCGTCACTAAATCTTTTGCTTTCCGGTAGAACTTCAACCGAGTCGATCAGTGAATAGAAGTAGACATTGTGAGCGATGATGTTGATTTTCTGCTCTGTTTTTGAATTGCAGCCTGCATTTAGCTTTGGCAATGGCAGCAGATGAAGCAAACAAAGCCATTCAATGTGCTTTGGCCACGCCTCCAAATATGGAGCTAACATTAACAGCCGTCTCGTTTGGCTAGGCACTTGTCTCTTCGCAGTGGAGGATGGTTGTTTACAGCGCAGGCATTTTCTGGAAAGCTTCATCGCATCAAACGTCACGTTACATACGCCATGGGCAAACATTAGCAATTAGGTAAAATGTTAAACTTCCACACCTCCAGGAAACAAACGTTTCTCAATAACCAAGAGTGCAGCTCTTCTCTACAAAGTGAAACGTATAACAAGGGGCTTGTTTTTACTGGGCTAACGGAGGTATAATGTGACACAACCAATATAATTTGGGCGTTAATCTACCAGATATATGAATAATTTTGTCCTTCACTTTTTATGTGCAGTAATTTTTTTTAACTTCGCAAATGATGTATAAAAAATAACTAATTTGTCACAGTCATCATATAATTTCCCATTTTTAGTCATTTTAATGGTGTCCAATCAACACCTCAAGAATCTAAGAAGCGTTGTTCACCAAAGGACAAAAATATTCACAATCCATTGAAAGTCATCAGCCATCTTGAGGTTCAGGTTGAGGGCAAATGTAACAAACTGAGATCCAAATATCTCATGTAAAATTGTTAATTAAGTGATCTACTTTCACACTATGAAGCACAGAGACAAACAACAGAAAGAGCTCATCCTCCAAAGCAGATTGCAGCTAAAACTAGGAAAGAAAGAGGAAGTACAGATGGTGTCGAAGTCTTCCTGTCAGCCTCTGCGCCGTGTTTTCAACACTTGCTAGCTTTTGAATTAGCTGCTTCAGTGACACAACAGAAACAAATGACCCGAGAGAAACACAATCAAAGGTGTCCTTGGACCAAAACTACCTAATGTGAGCATCCATGTGGGTTCACCGCGGAGCAGCAAATCCTGTGCTGAGCTCCATTAAACCCAAAGGTTGCTCAGCATCGGGGACGCAGATGTTAGTTTAAACAAGCGGGCGCGCAGTGATGAGAGAACATCCGCTGAGCCACTTTGATGAACAAAATAGCGCAAAGGGGGGAAAAAAATAAATAAATGAACATGAAATGAGGCCCCAGACAAGAACTTTAAAGTGAGTCTGATCTGTTCAAAGCCCTAATGTGAAGTCATTTATGGTAACATTCACTTTTATCCTGACTTTCTGCCGACAGTTTCCGAACACATCAAAGCATCACGTTGCTGCGGCAAATGTTAGAATCAACAGGAGATCAAGGCAAGGTAGGTGGGGAAAGGAAAGGATTAAAAGGCTTATGTCATTACTGAAAATTAGGCTCTTTGTATTATTAAGTTCATGAAGATATGAGACCGAGACACGTTTAGGTTTTTTACTGGCAGAATCTCATAAGAAAAGGCAAAAGTTGGTGTTTTTTATCCTGGTCTGACTGAGTCTTTGGCTTGAAGGCCATCTGTTTAAGCAGACGTCAATCTATGTGGTTTTTACTACTGCACCTGGAGGAATTTCACTGTTTCAGGGGGGCAGCCAATGTGTGTGTAATGCAAAAAAAGAAAAGAAAAGATCTGTGACAAATGACTTTGGATAGAAGGACGTGAACTAGTTAACTCTATCAAGGTGTTTAGAGGTTTTAAAGAGTTTCAAAGCCCCAGAAATGTTCTGTCATACTGTTCCTGTAGCTTAAAGCTCCTTTAGTCAGATGTTAGAAAAAATGTCAGAGTGACCAGAGTTTTCTCACCTGCCTCTGTTAAGAGGAACTTTAGTGTATTACTACAATTTTTTTTTCTGATCAAAATGATGGTCTAACTGTGACTATAAATATCCACTAATAAAGTGTGGCATTCCACTGATATGAGCATTTTTTGTTTGGGGTTTGCTTACTTTCTACCAAAAATATTTTCTGAAAGATGTAAGGCAAGTAAACTTGCTGTAAAATTGAGGATATTTGTTTGTGGTTGATTGGCCACCACTTCTTGTCAATCTGTTTCATACCATTAGAAAGCTTGTTTACATAACCTTAAACAATGTAACGTTTGCATTTTTGGGTTAAACAGTGGAGTTGAGTACAGGAACACCTCAAAAAGCTATTGTTGAGAAAAAGATCAGTATTTTGTTTCTCACTCATTTCAGAAAGTCTATAAGATTTAAACTTAATGTTTCTTGTAAAGTTTTGAATGATTAAGACACAAGGGCAATGAAACCACAAATCCAACGTCTCAGAAAAATTGAGTTCAGTGAAAAAAGTTTGGAAACAATGACACAAATCACATGATGCAAAAAGTGTTTTTCGCATTATGTGATCAACAACTGGATGCAACTACTGGCGGAAAAGACTAACAGGAAGTGGTAGGATGATGATAATTTTTAATGGCTTATCATGTGAACAAGCTTTAGTCACATATAATATTAATTGCACTTTTGTTAAACGGAAACCCCGCATTTGCGAAATTGTGTTTTTTCGACATTACCCAAATATCAACAAAGTTTTTGTATACATTTGTAATGGAAACTAAGCTACTGACACATTCCTCAAGGAGACAAAACCACAAAAGATCACAACTCAGGGTACTTGGTTTTATGCTGGGAAACTCACATACATAGTCATTCCTTGAAGAACCTCCAGATTATTTTTAGGATCAGTTCACTGCTGTATTTTTTGGATAACACTTTATTTGAAGGGATGTGCAAAAGACTGACGTGGCACTGTCATACACATCACATAACAACCTGTCATAAAGATGAAGGATTCTTCATGAATGTTTGACTGTTGTCATGAAGTGTCATTCAGTAAATAATGACACTTTTAATGTAAAGTTGACACTTTTAATGGACTTTAAATCCAACTTTTAGTGCATTAAAAGTGTCATTATTTAGTGACACTTCATGACAACAGTTCTAAACACGCATGAAGAATCCTTCATCTTCATAACAGGTGTTATTTCAGCCTAATGCACACAACTTCAAATAAAGTGTTACCCATTTTTCTTTTAGAATTTATTACGTTTATATATATTGATAATCATTTTTTGTAAGTTTGTCCAAAAAGGAAAAAAAAAATTTAAAACAATCATTGTGTTATAAACTTAGACGACACACTGTTGGCTTAATTTTACTGTGACCAAATGCGCAGCAACACGTTGTTACTGTTTGTGCCGTTTCCACCTCCTGCAGCAATTCTAAATATCTCCAATTAGAGCCAACAAGCGGATTTGAATCCGCTTATCTGAGGCGAGGCAGAGCAAACAGAGCGCCTGGCTCTCGTCTACACAGAGGGCTACGCGGCGCGCGCAGCCGCGTGCGCGGTGACAGACTGAAAGTGTAGGTGACAGAACAGCAAGTCTGACACTTTCCCGTGGCCCCGCAGTGAAGCAGTCAGACGCACTGACGAAACAGAGCAACTCTCCTGTTGGAAACCGCTGATTGGAGGCTTCACAGACTCACAGCTAAGAGCCGTGATTGCCAAGGTGAGTGACTATGTATTTTTTCCTGAAAAAAGTCAGCGTATGCTGTTCTGGTTGAAATAGGTAGCAAAAGCCTCTTTGTTTTATAAAGGGAGGAAGTTTTAAATATCTTTTATGTCAAATTTGTTTGCATGACACATTCAAAACAACAGCAGTTTACAATTTACAGCAACCAGCAAATCATAAAACAAAACAAGTACGGTCCATAACAGCTAAATATGTTTTCTGTGGTTTCTTGGGTGATAGACCAACAAAAACTGAAGCATAACCAATGAAGCCAGGCTGGGCGATGCAACAAACAGATCAAAGCAACATTTTTTAACAGTAAAATCAAGATTTTATCACAATTTCTCAACATGAAATCATAGCTATTGAATATTTAAAAAAACAAACAACGGAGCACTAAAGACAAATAGTATTTCTAAACGATTTCTGAAGCACAAGTGACACAGGCATCTTTTGTGACGGGGTGGAGACATTACGTTTGACTGATAGTGTGATCACGACATCTGCTTTTAATTTTACTTTTTTTTAACATACTATACTAACACTGTACAACCAAAACAAGTTGGTGATCATCAAAATCTTCACCCATTTCATCCCCACAACAGAGGTTTTATCCAATGCAAGAAACTGAGCAAGAGAATCATTGCGTAGACCATGTTTTATAGATGATCTCTCTCCTTTGGCAGCCCATCAACATGGGAAGTTGTGGGAGACGAAACAAGCCTCCCTTTCCTTGTTAACGAAACTGACAAAGAATAAAGACATCTGCAAACAAAATGCACCAAGAAGAAAGTCAAAATGTCTGCTGATGCTGTCCACCTACAACCTTCCTTGACACTTGTTTTGCATTCCCTTGCAGAGACGAACCCTGAAACTGTACTCCTGTCTGCTTCCTTTTGTTTCGTGTCATTTTGCACCAGCTGTCTTTAGCACAGCTTTTTTTCTTTTTCATTAGGTATTTCTGTCTCTCCAGTGCCTTCTTTAGGTGTCTTTGCTTGATCTACCTTGTATGCTTGCCTTGTTATTATACAGACAACATCGGTTACTATTCAGTTTAGGCAACAAGTTAAAAGTACTAAATCAGGTGAAGCTTGCAGGTCTGTGTTCATAGAGGGCTGGAAAACACTGCAGTTCCTTTCAAAGATTGTGACAGAGTTTCATTTGAACTGCTTTATGTTTAGTTTGTGCTGCATCATCTTTTGAGAGATTCCCGTTTCCTTGGATGAATAAAAAATAAATTTAAATCTTAATCGGCCAGCCGATTGCAACCTTTGGCCTAACTACATAAACTGGACATTCACAGTTTTAGTTTTAATTTGTATATAGATACACTGAAAATAGAAAACAGTTGATCCAGCTTTTTAAAAAAGTTAAATTGTTACAAGTTATCAAATTAAATTTATCCATGTTTTAAATTTATTAAGTCATTGTGTTAAACTCATTGTCATTTGTTCAATGCATATACTCCTTGAGTATTTTTAGCATTTTTTTTTCAGTTTATTATTACATGAAGATGGGATGGGTTTTAATCATGGGGGTTTTAATTGTACATAAACTCATCCATTTTGTGGTAGGAAGAGGATCAAAAATCTAGTAGAAAGAAAAAAAAAATGTCTGAACAGCCAAATACAAAGACAAATGCATCACTGTCAGCATTCACACAAACAATTTCCTTGGTGGTGATTGCACAGAGATAGCTGCTCAGTAGTATTGTGGTGACTTGGAACTATAGGCTACAACAGAAAACAACAGAGGATGTCACTCAGAATATAACACTTACATTAAATACACTTTGCAAATTACAGAAAATGTTGTTTTTAGTTTTTTCTCAGTTGTCCAACCTCATCTTGTGAATGAGTTCTATGTTCTTCGATTCTAAATGGCACTTTTGATCATCTATGTTGCCTGATTCAACAAGATGGATATCCAAACATCCATCCACTTTATTCCGCTTACCGGAGGCCCAGACTTCCCTCTTCCTGGCTACATGGGAATCCCAAGGTGTTCCGAGGACATACCCAGGTGTGTGGCAGAAGGGAAACATCTAAAACCTCCAGAGGCATTCTACCCTTTTCCGGCTCAAGACTATGGTCTAGGACAGGGGTCCTGGTCCTTGAGGGCCGGTGTCCTGCAACTCTTAGATGTCACCCTGGTCCAACACACTTGAATGCAACAGCTGAATCACCTCCTAAGTGCAGCTAAGTTCTCCAGAGTCCTGCTAATGACCTCATTATTTGACTCAGGTGTGTTGAAGTTGAGACGCATCTTAAAGTTGCAGGAGACCGAGGCCTGGAGTTGCCCACCCCTGGTCTAGGATGTCACACTAGGCTGCGAATGTGTCCAATGAAAGCTGCAGATAACAACTTGATGAAACCAGTAGAAGCACATCATCTGCAAAAAGCAGAGACGCTACGCTGCAGACTCTACGTTCACCAAAGCTGATCCCCTCAACACCTTGGCTGTGCCTAGAAATTCTGGCCATAAACGTTATGAACAGATTCGATCACAAAGGGCTACCTTGACGGAGTCTAACTCCAACTTACTGCCAGTAAAGCAGCCCATGCTCTGACACCACAGGGACCTAACAATGCGCATCAAAGGGTCTGGTACCTCATACTCCCGGACTACCCCCCACAGGATTCTCCATGGGTCATGGTCGAATGCCTTCTCAGAGTTCACACTGAGGCCAATGCCAAACAAATTCCACTCTTTCTGAAAACTAGTTGAGCAAACTCCCATGCTGCCTTGTTTATAGCAGGATAACTGCTGAAGTAATCATCTAATTATATTAGACATAACAGACATAAATAACAAGGATTTCCAGAGGGCAGGAACAGGCAGCAGGAGGGTCCTGTTGGTAATGCCTGGACGTCTTAATCATCTATGTTCTCCCAGCGTGAATTATTTTCACTGACTTCTAACAAAATTTCACATTCCTGTAGGCTTTGTGAGCATGGATATTAATTTGCTTTCAATCAGCCGGCAACAGGGATCCGACTGTTATATCTGACGAGTGAAGAACAGCAACACATACTCCGCAGCCAGGAAGGTTAAACTGATAGTCCTTGATGGGGTCAGAAATTTTACCAGCCACCGACAAACAAAGTGTGAAAAGAAACCAACAAAGAATGGATCAATTTTTTTCATTGCTTCTGTATCTTCCTTTCTCCTGAGCTGTCTCTGCCTGCGAGCGAATAAAAGAAGACAATCGCAGACTGACAGGAGTGGAAGGAATGATTCACCCAGTCAGCTTTTGACACTTTGTGTCTCATTCGCTCACATAAGCCAGAATTCATAGGACGGGTATAGACGGGTCAAGAAGTGGACGGTGAAAGATGACGCGGGGATGAACAGAACAGAGGGGAAAGAAGCTAGAAGTATGTGTAAAGACTGAGTGGGCCATTTGAGTGAAAAGAAAAAAGCTGGATGAAAATGAAGGGGAAAAAAATCAATGAGTGAAAAAGAGGAAAGGGAAAGCAAGTATTAGCCAATTTTAAATCCATTGATTGTGACACTTCCTGTACACCAAAGGCTATCATCCTCCCTAAGTTGGCAGGAACTTTACTTTTCCACTGCCAAAAAGCTTACTAATTAAAAAGCACATTTTATTCCCACCAACTGCACTGGCTGGACCAATAAATGAGCCATCACATACATTTAGAGCCATTTACTATAGTTTGAAGCTAATGCCAAAGAAATGCCACTCTTTATGCCAACATATTTAGATTTTTCCAACCTAAAATAATCAGGTTTTAAATGAGCATTAAGAAAAGCCTACTATGCAAAAAACAAAGTTCAATACAAGCGCGAGGAGTGAGACTTGCCACTATTGTGCATCGTCTTTGTACTCAGAGGTCGGAGAAATAAGTTGTTAAAGACGCCAGGAAAGTTTTAACTTCCCAAGCAGCTCAGTGAGATTTTTATCTTGATGAAAGCAAACTTATCTGGTAACTTGGTAACTTACCAATGGCGTAGTTCACCTCTTGAACAATTACATGACCTTTTAATAAAATCAATGGATTAATGGATAAACATATGAACATGTCAGTTGCACACTGGTTTTAGATCAATAAGATGACAATATTTTATGTTTTTTTTTTTTTTTTAACATTTCCTTCCCACAATAGAAAAGTAGTTCAATAAATGGTTGGGCTGAATTACCAAAACACAGTTTCAACATCCACATGATTTTTTTACATGTGAACTAACAACCACAGGAAAAAAAGATGACTGACTTTAAATTTAGATTTTTTTAATCCATGCAGCATTTGAAAAATGTTCCCTTCTAGTTTTTTACAGTTTTATTCCAAGTCCAGCTGAGGTAAATTGGAGTGAAATGACAAAAGGCTGATTTGTATGTAACGTATTTCGGCCAAAGATATTCTTCACACTTCGGCCTGTCACAATAACAAATTTTGCCGTACGATAAATTGTCCCAATAATTATTGCAATAAACGATAGTATTGTTGTTTTGAGACCATTTTCAAGTAATATCTTGACAATGACATAATAGTGCAATCTTAAAGATCAATAAACTTGAATTTTGTATAGAACACTTCACTGGAACTGCAAGATATTTGAAATATAAAAAATAAAACACAACCAAAAACAAAAAATAAAAGAATAAAAAACACATATAACTGAAACTATAAATAAAATGGATTATTAGCTCTCTAAGCAAAATTGCCCTTCCATGATAATCAGAATAGGAGTTATTGAGGTCATTTTAATTTACCATGCAGTTAATTGAGTAATTTCTCAACATGACAAGTTTTTTCACATTATAATTATTTTTTTTATTGTTTCATTTTGTTTATTGTAGTGTAATAAGATTTTTACAGGTATAAAAACGCCTTGCGTCTTGATATCACACTAAAAAGTTCTGCCAGGGGTTGCATAAACAATCGCCAACTCATTCCTTTCCACTTAAATGAAATACATGCATGCTATTCTTTCTGAACCTATTTCACCTGAGCCTGGATGGTTGTCTGAGTGCATGTTAGCCCTGCGGTTGACTGACAGGCTGTCTGCGCTCTTCTCTCTCCTGCAGCAGCTGGGATAGACTCCAGTGCCTCTGTTGTCCTGAGCGATGTGAAATGGGTACAGCGAAAGGTCGAACAGACTGAGAGCATTAACAAAGGGGAAAGAAGTACATCTATTGGAAACTTTTATGCATTTAAAGAACTGTTATTTCCAGGGTGAACCGGGATTGTAAATATGCTGACAAAGTGGCACAGGTAGCTACGACAGGAAGTTAGAAAAGTGGCCGTTAAAAACGCTCTGAATTCATCGGCTTAAGAATAAGTGGCAAGCAATAGGTTGAATTTCTTTGGTGTTGCTAAATATGTTTCCCTTATTAGCAAAAATGATTTTAAGATATTGTTATCTGAAGCATTTAAATGTAACAAAAACTAAAATTCTGTCAGGGGCAAATCATTTTTACAGCAATTTAAATAAACTCTAATCTAAGTTTGTAAAATCACCACGTAATTATACTTGGCTTCTCTCTGGATAAATTGTTCAGCACATGTAAAATCTCAGCCACAAATTAAGTCAGTGGTATAAATAAATGTGTGGACTGTTGCATAATGAAATAAACACAGCAAAATGGAGAGCGTCAGCACACTTAGTTAATATCTACTGCTGCCTACACATCATCTAAAATAAGTCGGATTTGTTCTTTTTCACTTTTTGGATCCAAGTTTCTGCAAGTTGGATCAAATTAAATGAGACGTTTTAAAATAGTTTGTAAAATGTAAATTTTAGATCAACATAAATTACATAAAATAAGGCTACATGTGCATTAATGCATTTCCTCCAACTTGTCCCATATGTTAAATTATCATTAAATGGCTCTGTGTCCAATGACACTTTTTATTGGATCGTACTATTTATAATTGGATAACAATGTCAAACGACCATTAGGACCCCGGGAGAATCCAGTTGGATTAATCACTCCTTTCAGGGTAACATACTGTTGTGTTTAGGAAAACAGACTTACTCTGTCAGAAGAAATGCTTTAGAAAAGACCTTGAGTGATAGTTACTTTCATCTGTTTCTATTTCCTCCTAATGTTCTGTTGTTCATCGTCTCGGTCTTTAATTCATTACCCTTGCTGTTCGCACAAGGTCACTCCTTTTTCTCACCATCTGTGGTATTTTTTTTTCTATAATTGCCATTTTCTTTGTTAAACGACAGAAATCATTTTGACTTGAGGCTGAAAACATCTCTCACATAAACATACCAATTTTGCAATTCTAAAAGTTACTCTATTGTTAATCTCAACTCATCTGAGATATGTAGTCTTATTTTTAAAAACAAAACGCTATACTTAAATCCTAATGAAATGACAAAAACAGAAGATATTGACATCGTGTGTGTGTGAGAGAGAATTTGTGACTGGAATGACAAACTCCTGCTATTACTACTGCTCCTAATAAGAATTATGATAGTAATTGTCATCCTCATATTGATTCTGGTTCTTTTCTATTATCGGAAAACTCAACATAATATTGTAATAAAACTTTTTTTTGCACATTTGTTACATATTTTAACAGTGTTAGTAGCTGTGTCGAATTAGAAGATAATCACAAGGCAAAGTTTTTATACCTTTGCATTCCAAAACCAGAATCCAAAGACAAACATTAATGAGTGCTGTCGTGTAATTATGGCTCTGCTTTTTGTTTCATTGGTGCAGCATAACAATTATTTAATTTCCCTTTGGGATTAATAAAGTATTTTTGAATTTGAAATTCAATTGTAAAACAACACTTTGGTAACACCTTACTGCTCACATCTGCAATCTAGTGAAAGTGCCACAGATATTTTTTCAGTTTGAGCGCTACAACATTGATCTATTTACATTATTAACCCAATAGTTGACCGACTGCAACTGAAAGAGATGTGCTGCCATGTTTCCTTACTTATTTTATATGAGTACTTGAGGGCACCTGGTTATATATATATATATATATATATATATATATATATATATATATATATATATATATATATATATATATATATTAAATACAAAAACTCAGACATTGACATCATGCCTTACTATGTCTTTATGTAGCAGAAGACTATCACTTCCACGTCTTTTATCCCAGTATTCATGCACTATTCAAGAGGGGAAAACATCAAAAGCAACACGCGGCTTGATGTTACACAAATCTGCTAAATTTTGTCACTTTTTGACCTCCATTGCATGTTTTCCAGTTCATCATCATTCATAGCAAGATAAAAAAAAATGCATGACAGCAACACTAAATACCTACAGAAAGCCTGAAAAAAAAAATCAAAACCATTGAAAGATTACAAGAAAGCTGAGCTCCTTGGAAACAAATGTACCAACAAGACTTTTGTGCAGCGCTCCAGTTGCTTGATTTTTGTAAATATTTATAAAAAATTATATAAATCTTTTTTTGCAAACATGTTTCCAAGAGACATACGGTGGATTGTATGGAAAAGTGTGAAACTGGTCACTGGAAGAAATTAGAAATATCAGGATGTGACGCCTCATAATGAGCGAGTCGAAACAATTTGGCCCTTTCATTAAATTGACGTTAATTAGCATAAACATAATCCGTTTTGAAATGTCATTTATCAAATTGAGATTAGCAAATTAACTCGCTTGTACTCTGTGTGGCTTTACTGTGCCTCTGCAAAACGGACATTGCTCTGGCGATGTCTCCCAACGTCAGTGCACTCCTTGTCCGTGCAGCGAAAGCGTCAGAACTACCATTCCAGTCCTAGGAAGTTTTATTCTGGATTTTTTTTTAATTGCAGACTTTAGGGCAGAACAATCCAAGAGAAGAATAAGGCAATGAATATTGTTTTGTAATTTATGCCGGAGAATCGGAGCAGGTGGAAAGGATATATCCTGATTGTCTTCACACATCACAGGCCAAAAGGGATCGGTAGCGGCGGACAGCCGGAGATCTGAAGCAAAAGCTCAAATCTTCCTAAGCCTTTCTAGATTCTCTGTCAGCATTTGCTTTGCTCTGTCTGAGGGGCAAATGCGACAGAGATTTGACTTGTGGGAATTTCACCCAGCAGTGCTTTGCTATGCACACACAGTTTTAGGGAAAAAAAGGGATATTTCATAGGGTTTCATCCGAGTTTGCTAGTTAAGACAAGCACAAGTACAGACAGACCACTAAACCCCCTTAATCCAACGTTTCCGTTAAAGCGATTACATTGCCGCATGTTAAGTTTTTAAGCCTTATTAAAATGTAATCCATCCAAGAATGGTTGCCAAAATCCCAATGGTCTGTTTTTTAAAACTGTACTTTGTTTCTGCGGCACTGTTTATCTCTACTGTTGTGTAGCGCGACAGGAAAACCACCCAAAGAAAAAAAAATCCTACAATGAGCTTTGAATGGTGAGGAGAATGTGTCTTTAAATCACTTGGTATAAAAGATATTTGACTGTAGTAATATCAATAAAATGGTTTCCACTGAATACAACAGAAACACCTTTATAGCCTCACTGGGAGACTATAAAGATGTAAGAGCACTAAATTTTATTTTTATTACATTTATTTTATAAAATTAGTTGTTATTGGCATGTATTACAATTTAGATTGTTTTTTCATGCTATATATTGTAGAATGGTAAAGAACAACTTTATAGTTTGTCAATGTGGGTTGATTTACAGGTATGAACTGCACCAAACTGTTGTATAGTATTCTTTAAACTAAGTTAGTTTGTGCATGGGTATTAAATAGGAGTAAGAATGGCTAGTTGGAGGTGTGATAAAACTTTTGTAACTTTTTTTTGTAACTTTTAACACACCTCCAGCTAGCTGGAGATGTGTTAAAAATGCGTCATGGCCAAAACGGTTGGCCAAGACTCATTTAACGCACCAATTTGACGTTCAGAAACGACAACCATCTCCCACTGCAGAGAGAAGTGCCGAGCAGAATGAGGCGGCTGTTAATGTTAATTTAATATTTGGAAGAGTGGCCAACATGGACTGAACAGCTTCCTTTACTTCCTCGTTAAAAGTATAGGCAGTTTTTATAATTCTAAAACAGTGCAGGTAATTGACGTCATCTTTCACAAAATGTACTTCTGTCTGATTCGTACATTGGTAATTCAACCAGAGAAATCACGCTGAATGGGAGAAAGTCCAGAAAAAAACTGAAGGGAGATGAGAATCGGGCTAACTGGTTTGGTGTGTTAGTTCATACTTATATTGAAAGTTTTCTTTTGTCCACTGTCCCTTTAAATATGTAATGAAAATGAAGATGACATTTTTTTGTTTGCTGGGTATGTTTTATTTATCTATCTATCTATCTATCTATCTATCTATCTATCTATCTATCTATCTATCTATGTACATAGATAGATAGATAGATGCTCATCAATAAATTAAACTTGAAATATTTCATTGAAACAAATGGGCAACTTTTTTGAGTTGCCTGTTTGGAAAGCAGTTTTCATGTAAAAAAAACCAAACAAACAAACAAAAAAACTGCTTGTTTTTTACATGATTCACCCAAACAGTTTCTGAACTTTTTAGGTGATTTTTTTTTCAGTTTATTTGGTCAAGGAAACATCAGCCAATTCTCAGGAAAAAGAGGAAGACTGTTCAAAATCTCTTCTCACCAAGTCTAACAGAATAAATGTGCTCTGTCACTGGATGTTTACAGCTATTGCTTTCCACCGATAGCTTGCAGCTGCAGCGCATGAGCAACACAAAGCCAGCCGGTCAGCACTTCACCGCCCCACGACTTCTACTCCGGCCTTTATTAATAAGCGTCGCACTTAAGTCCAAGTTCACAGTATTTTGTTTTCATTACAGACGAGCACGCTTTAGTGTGACAAAGAAATCGATGCAGAAGCTAATTATACTGTACAGCGTACTGAAATGGAGCCGGTCGATAAGCCTGTCCGAGAATCAGCGTGTGTGCATGTGACATCATCGAAGTTTAATTATCTTTGATGAACGACTTCACCCGGGCTGGCTCGGTGGAGCCTCACAATCACAGTTCGGTGCCATAAGAAGGGGAAGGTGTTAGCCTACGTATGGCGTGCGAGGCACTCGGAGCGGGAGAAACTCAAGCCTCGCACGCTTGGCGCAGTCCTTCACACGTTAAAGCTATACGCGCTTTAATGAGAACCTGTGATTGTGTGAGACCAAGTGTAAGAAATACTGAAGCAGACGGCGGGTTGGTGTGAAGTTGATAAACTGACAGGCTAAACCATATTTTAGCTGGTAAACTGTGCTTGGCAGCATATATAGCAGCTGAAGTGTATACGTGTGTGTCAAACTGTCAAACAGTAGTGGAACAGACAAATCCCCTTCTGCACATCAGCTTCAAAGCAAGACTACCCAGAGACTGCAGAAGGTTGGGAAAGAGACGGTGTGTGTGTGTGTGTGTGTGTGTGTGTGTGTGTGTGTGTGTGTGTGTGTGTGTGTGTGTGTGTGTGCGTGTGTGTGTGTGTGTGTGCGTGCGTGTGTGTGTGTGTGTGTGTGGCAAGTGTATCCGATACACTTACACTGAAGGATCAGTTCTTAGGGGCTCAGAGGAGAGAGGGAAAAATGGACGGAATACGAAACAGTGGAAAAAGTGAAAGGAGGCATAGACCGAGGCTAGAGAGGCAAAAAAAAATAAAGAAATAAAAGACGGAGATGTAAAATAAGAAGAGGAAAAGGAAAACTGATGCAAGGATGAACAAAAAAAGCAGGAGGATGAGGCTGAGTGAAAACATCAAGAATGTGAGAGGATGGGGGGCAACGAAACAAGAGGGGATTAAAAAAGAAACAACGGCAGAAAGGACCTGAGGCGTTGGTGTGCAAAGATAGAATGTTAATTAAAACGATTCAGGTAAAAGAAACGAGCGCAGAATGAAAAACAACACACCGTGGACTAATAGGTCGGTTATCACCTTCAGAAAACGAAAGACACACAACTAAGGGATTCTGTAAGGTACATAACAAAGACAAAGATATGAAAAGGAGGGAAAATAGAGGAAAATTCAGCAGTGGAAACAAATGTACAAGGTCCAGGTAGTAGTGAGAAGTGAGAGGAGGAATGATGAGAAAAGCCTAGAATTTGAGAAAGTGATGCAACTGTGCAAAACTAAAAAGTGTGAAGAACTGAAATAAGCATAAGATTTGTGAGAGCAGCATAAAATAAGGACTAACAAGACTGTATCAACATGAAGAAAAGATGATCGGACTGATAGAGGAGAAGCAGTTCCTCTTACTAAACATGATTTACCATCTCCACCTGATTCTACAGGGTTTATTTCTCTCAAGATGAGCTATTTTTCTTCTTGAACGAGTTAAGACAGGTCTGTGGTCTAAACAAAACATGTTCATTACTTTGTTTAGCTCCTTTCAGAATGGGCTGTTTTAGGGCGTCCTGTCACTTTAAATTCAAATAAGCTGCTAGTAGCTCTTCTTGTCCACAGAATTTTATAAGTTTATGTGTTCGCTTTACCAAGCATGGTATCCTAGGGGATTTTACTTTTGGTGACTTTGAATAAAAATACTGCTTACCTAATCATAATGTAAGTAGATATTACCAAAGAGTGGTATTTGTCTTTCTTGTAAGCAAAGGAAAACCTTGGTGGCTTTTTTTTCCCAGTTGCCATGGCAGAAAATGTTTAGGTGGTTTTGAAGCCACTGCTTTTAAAAACCAAAAGACTTAAATGTTTAGGCAGAAGAAATGTGTCTTCTCCATGTACACAGATTCAAATGTCAGTCTAGTTTGAAGGAGTTGATGTTGGACAAGTGTCTTTCTTCTTAGTTGCCACAACTCTCAGTCTATGAGGACTTCCCTGGTGTTTCAGCAGCTTCCAGTTTACGTTGGGCTTAAAAGCCTTGATGGTTCCTGGGTTGTTCTTGAAAATCTTAATGATCTTTTTGTCTGAGGGCGACAGTTTGGGATAAACCTGGGGAAAAGGAAACCTATCCAAACTGTTTTTGGAATGAATAAACTAGGCCAACATTAAGCTTCTGGGATGGCCCCCATCTCCTACTCTATTAAAAATGTATGAACCGTTGCTAGGAAATATACAATTTTAAATGAGCTCTACCGAGTGTGGTCAAACATCCACCCAGCTGGGAAAGTACCAGAAGCTCGTCGACGGTGGGTGAGTGCTTTCTCTGCAACTTCTTCAGGTATATTAACCCAAATATTAAAGCTACATATTTGAGTTCGTATTTATAATTTAGACCATGTGGATCAAATAAAATAGAAATGAAAGACAAACTTTTACATACAGTTCTAGTTTATAAAATCCATTGAAGTGTCACGTTGTACTATTACTACAGCCTGTCACAATAGAGATTCAGATGCATCATCAAACGTCTCAAACTTCAAGATGGCTGCATTTTGAGTGACTGGAAAAAGCTGTATAAAAATCTTGAGACCTTTTATAGTGTCAAGTGTCATTGCAGGTTGTGAGCCTTTGCTGCCTTGCCTATCCAACAAATCTGTAAAACATGATGACACTGCGTCGGTTTGATATGATTTTGAAAGGCAGACGCCCTCTGACCCTTCGGTTTTTGCTGTACTTCTCAGAAGGAAACGACTATTAGCTTGAAGGAATTCTCTGAAAGGTCTCCTTGTGAAAAGTTAAATCTGAGGTTTGCTGTCATAGCGTTTGTAAAACGGAGCTTCAACTGCCTCAGTGACCATAGTTTACTCTTGGAGCTGACCATTCAGACAAGCTGAGGCATCAGACTAACACTCAAAGGCCAGAAACATGTCTAACCCAGCAGCAGTTTGACACTTGTGGCCAATTTGTTTAAGTAAGTAGAACTACTTGCCTTGCCCGATCACACAATTACCCAGACTGTTACCCCAAATCAAAACCCTACAGCCTCCGGTTACGCCTCCTCCAGTCCTGGAGTGGTGCAGCCAAAAAGGCCTGCGAACGTTCGTGGTAATGACAGTTTACAGATTCTTCCCATCAAATCCCACAACCTGACACCGAGTAGGATCTTCAGGAGAAGATTGCCCAAACACAGGCGTGCTAAGCCTCTAGAGAGTTCCCTGAGAGGACAAAAGGCTGTAATTGCTGCCAAAGGGGGCTTTGAGGCAGCCGTGAATTTTGAATGGAGTTCGGGCACAAAAAGAAGTTGTGGAAAGTACCAGAGAAAGATGCATGATTCAACGAAGAAGAAAAATCTGTCATGCATAATGAATATTTCAACTCTTTACTGCATTTTACCTTGCATTCAGACTTTGCTTTGGTTATCGGGCTCATCTAGCTCCATAGCTAAAGGGATTTTAACATTCTCCATCTCGGTAAAAGGTGCACATTTGTGTAAAGCTAAAGGAGCAAGCAGCAGATGGTCAATTAAACTCCTGAATGTGTCAGCAATTGAGAATAACTCCTCAATTGTTGACCTCTAATCACTTGTTGTTTCCAATCATAATAATCATTTTACCTGTTGATCAGCGACCAGCTTGTCTTACCAGCTGTTGCCTCTGCTTTTTTCTGCGTTTCATTTATCCCATGAAACAGTTTGCTGTAGTTGCAGCAAACTTCGCGCAATAAATGGACATAATTGTGAGTTTCATTTATTAAATTTACATTCTTGACCTTAACTTCACCTCAGCGAATGTGGGATCTTCCACCATTTCCACCGACTCATCTTTCCACCCGCCCACCAATCCTCTTCTCTTTAAGTCCCCCAACATTTCAAGTGACAATCCCGCCGAGGGGAGCTCAAACAGAGAGGAAATAGTTCTCACACAGGTGCATGTGAATGGAGAAAGATAGCGGCGGCCACAGTGCACAGCAAGGAAAATCTACAAGGAGCCATGTGGGATGTAATTCGCACTTTACCTCGCACTTACATATCATTTCAAAGGGAGCGCGGGGTGGGGAGGGCGCTATAATAGAGGAATGGAAAATGTGTTCTGGGATCTTGTTGCAAAATATCTTGCAGAGGACATCATATAATTCCAGGCTTTACTCATCGATTACACTTCAAGCATTTTTTTATTTCATGTAATTGTTTTATATTGGAGTACAAGTATGGTGGGGCAAGTTACTCAACAGGTTGTTGCTAGGTAACCAAAGAGTGAGTGAGTTGATGCCACCAATCTTGATAATGGTGCGTTCACACCAAATGAGTTACACGCATCTGACGCTTCAAGTTTGACGCGGGTGCACTTCTTACCTGCATTCACACTAAACGCATTTTGAGCATCAGGTGCGTCTGGTTTACATTCAAAGTCTGTGTGGAGCGTTGGACGCGTCAAACGCTCAAAACGGTTCAAATCACGGCGCGCTAGACACTCGAAATGCGCCGCAACAGCCTTCAGCGTGCTTCCACATAGACTGCACTCGCATTCTCACTTAAATCAAGTGACCAGCTAATGCTGGAGGCGCCAAGGACACGGCGGAAGCTCAGGGGAGATCGGGCTTTTGTGGATCCGGCTTTCAAATTGTGGAACGCTTTGCTGCTGTAAATGAGAAAAGCCTTTTCACTACAGACATGTTTAAATCTACTCACTGCTACTCTCTGGCTTTTGACAAGTTCTTACTTTTATTTTGATTTTCTTCACGTCTATCTCGTGTTTACTTGCTGCTATGCTTTCACTTGCATTTTTAATTTCAACTTTTAATCATTTTACATTTAAAATTCTAATGTTTTATTCAGTTGTTTTATATCTTTTTGTTGAGCCCTTCGGTCAGCACCTGCTGTTTCTAAAAGCGCTTCATGAATATTGCTGGCTTGGCTTGGCTCCCGTGTGCATCAAATTCCAGATTTATTCATTAGTTTTAGAGCTACGTTTTTAACTCAAGGACAACTTACCTACTTTACTGTTTTTATCATGTTTCTACATGCTGATTTTCATCTTAAAATAACCAAAAGTTCATGTGAAATGGATAACTTTAAGCTTGCATTAAGCATAAGATGTCCGTCTCTTTTTCTCATATGTTTCTCCTGAAAACATTCAATTTACATTCCCATGTGAATCATCTATTTTTTATGTGATTTTTTAAATATACCTGGATTATCGTTGCCACATACCTACGGATGGAGAATAAGTAAAGTCCAAAGTAAAATCTCTAAAACTGGAATTCAAATAAGCTGATGCTGTTTACTCAGCCATTCCAGATAATGAAGTTATTCCTCCATTAGCCAACCGACGGCGAATACTAATGTAAAGATGTGTTTTCGGCTTTTCTTTGAAGTCGGTGTTGAGTGGGCACTAAGCAGAGCTCTTGAGTTACAGATGAATGGCACGACACTGACGCTGCTCACCTGCTCTCAAGCCTTTTAACTTCTAAACACACAGCAGCAGCTTCATCAGTAAGACAGGAAAGTAACTCGGTCCTTTTAATATGGAGACTCTTGGATTTGTAAAACCATCTTATGATGAAAAAGACATGAAGTGTTGTTATAATGCTTAAACTTTTCACGTTGAGTCAGTATTACCACTATGATGGTTATAGCACATTATAACCATGGCCCATGATGTGGCCCTAGTACCATGATGGAGTACTAGAGCCATGCAAAGAAATAAAAAACAGAAAAAAGTCATAGAATTAAGAGAATAAACTTGTACGAGAGTAAAGTCACAAAATATGATTTTATTCTGGTGTTATTTCAACTTTATTCTCAAAATATGATTATGACTTTGTCACAATATTATGACTTTAGTCTCGTAATTTTACAACTTTATCCTCACAATATTATTACTTTATTCCTGTATTATTTTGACGTTATTCTCACATTACGACTTCACCTATAAAATTGTCTTTATTTTCATATATTTGTGACTTTATTCTCGTAATTTTATTTCTTTCTTTGTGTTGCCATAATTCTCCTCGTACAACTACAAACCTGCACATATAAGGGATTTTATGTTTTCTTTTTTTAAAAAAAGCATAAATATGAAGTGGAAGTAAAAAGATCCAATTTGCCAAATATACACTTTTTCTTGTTCTTATCAACCAATTAATACAGCAGCTAAACCTCTAAAGACAACAAATCAAAGATGAACAACTAACCAAACGTAGAGCAAACATCTGTGAAATCATAGGATAAAACAGAAACTGCAAACAACCTCCTCCGACTAACTGTGAAGCTACACAGGAGTTTCAATCAGACTTTGGGTTTATGCTGCTGCCTTGACTTGTAGAACAACTTCATTTAAAACCAGCTCGCTTTCACAAAAGACTGAAATGAGGTCAGTTTAGGTTCAACATCTGAAAATGGACTCAGCACATATTAAAAAGTTCAAGAATCACGCAGACCCAGAAGTCTTTTTCTTTTTTTTTTTTTACAGAAATGCAGGTAAACAATGCCCCAAACAATAACTGATTTGTGTTATCTGATATTTACAATAGAGGTTCCAGCTAATAACACATTAACATTAGAAATGCAGCAGTAAATTAGATTTGTAATTAGATTTGTGACAGTGGGTATTAGAAATAAATGTCACTATTGATCCCCCCTTTTTTAATCTGCAGAATTAGCTATGAGCGATGCAGAGCTCCTTAGCGCTGCTAGCTGTGTAACGGCTATGTTAAGCCTTCTGGATAAAGTGCTGCACCAACAACTGAAAGGTGGGCTTGGTAAAACCACTGGGCAGCTACTATTACACTCTCAGCTTTGGGAATGAGATTGTGCTGGATTATATCCACTCTGTCTGACCTTGTGATTTTACTCCCCAGATTAGGAGACTGTCAGACATAATCTTCTCAGAGGTCAAAGAAGGGATAAAAAGAGTCACTATGCTTTGTTTTCATTTCATTTCCTCATCTCTACATGGATATGTCCTTCATATTTTATATATATATACATTTGCTGGTGTCTGGATTTATGATTTTTAGGTTGCAAATATTTGACTGTGTTACCAGGGAAATATAAGTTTGGTGACAGAACTCATGACTGACATAATTACAGTAAAGAGGAATATAAATAACTAAACAACACAGAAGATGCAGTTTCATGTAAAGCTACGCTATGCTATAGAAATGTATAAGTAAACACTTAAATAAATGAAAAACTGCAGAAATTTAATCTAAAAATTTATTTTATCTTCTGTCAAAAAAACTTTTAATGTAAATATCTTTAATGGACGTTTGTCAAATTATTGCTAGATTTCTCACGATACATTTTGATGGACGATAAATTGTCCTAGGAGTTATCACGATGTGCTGAGACCATTTTCAAGTAAAATAACGCATTCTCATAGATCAATAAACTTAAAATGTTAATGTGTATTTAACACTGGACCTGGAAGACATTTTAAATATCTAAAATAAGTAAACAACACAACACCACCAAAAACAAAACAAAAAAAAAAGAATTATGAAGAATCTGGAAACAAAATTGTCACCAGACTGAAGACTTTTGTCATCAAGTCTTTGGTAGGAAGAGAGAGAAAAAAGATAAACCAATAAATCACGCAAATGGAAATGATTAAGATGTTTTAACTTATCATGAAATTAATTGATTTATTGCTTATTGCGACAGGTCTAAATAGTAGTACAAACTATTGCGATAAAATTCGAAGACTGTATCGCCCAAAACCTAAACAGAATCAGTAGAGGTCGATCTGCTGAGCATGCAGTACAACATAAACGCTGATATAACATCCTAACATATAAAAATGACCTCCACTCATTTGTTTCTTTTTGCTTTTTTTGTCCAGTTTGATTTGACAACCTGTTCAATATCCATTACCTGAAAAGCTAAAAGAGACCTCCACCTAATGCGCACTGATCAATATTTCAACACCACACATGACTGGCTGTCATAAAACATTACTTCTCAACTGGTGAGCTTAACTTTTGAATTTAATTGAAAGTCGACACTTACAAAGTGGCTGTCCCATTTTCAATTGATTTCCCATTCTGCGACAAGCCTTGTTTTTCTGCTTTGAAAGCACTACCTTGGGTTTTTTTCCTAAATAGAAGCAATGGTTTGCTGGGAAGGGGACAGAAAACCTTGTCAGACATTTATGGAGGGAGCAGATGTTAACGTTTTCTTCTGAAAGTATAATGGGATTGTTAATACCTCTTGCAGAAACATGTCCAAAAGATTTCACTTTGTACTGTAACATTTAGGATTTTAAGGACTTGAGAAGTTAACTATACGCTGGATATTTTTTTTTAAATCTTTGAATATTTATTGGTATATCTTTATTGAACAAACAGTGTAGAAAAATACCAAAAATAACAATCCTGATCGTTGTAGGGTTTGTTTGTTTTTTTTACATTAATTGGAATTAATCGTATTGTTTATCATTTATCGCGTTACAGTGCTTAGCACAATAAATTCCAATTTATCATGATTTTTCCACAGTTTGTTTAATAAAGGTCACAAAAAAGAAGAAATAAATAGTTCTCATTGTCACTTTTATCATTATCAAAACATTTCCACATAATATCGCGATAAAACTGTAAGTCCACCTCCAATCCTGGAGAAACAACACAAACAAATACCCACGCATGCAACATTAAGTTGCGTTCCACATTTATCATTAAAACAACCAAGATGCCACCAGGCTGAATAAGTCATTATGTTTATCTCTGCCCTCTGAAATGAAGAAAACAGTGATGCGGTAGTGCAAAGACTGTAATTGAAGATGTTCGTCTATCACCGACCCGCTGCTGGAGGTAAAAGATGCAAAGAACGATTGTTTGGTAATTTGCACATCGCTGAAAGATTCACACAGATGGTGCATGCAGCAGTCATTTCACATGACTGATCTTTACTTAAATATTGTGGGACGTGGCCGAGAGAGAGAGGAGAGAGAGAGTTGGGCAATTCAGGCAAATGAAATCCCTATTTGCTGCATTACCGAATCAGGCATAACAATCATGTCTGCATGCTTCCATGGAAGCATGGATGGTTAGAAGCATGCAGAAGACAATCCAACACATCCAGTCAGTCAGTTTGAGTAATGAGTTAAGAGAGAAAGATCAGGGACAATGATGGGAAAGCCTGTATTTATATGTTGCGTTTTTATCGTTATTTCTGCTAAGCGTGTAAAAAATACATTTACTAAAGCTATATATAGCAGCTGTTGAAAGGCACTAGCCATTCTAAGAGCCTGCAAGGATAAGCTAGTATAAACAATGGATGGGTGAATTTTAGTATTTAGATTTTTAGATTTATAATCTCCATACAAATCAAATCCGAAATTCAGGCCAGGTCAGGCTAAAATTATTTTCTTGGTTGTTGGGTTGGGCTTGGGTTCAATAAGTCTACAACACATACAGCACAGAGAAAACCAGACGAGAATATGCGATATAAAGTTCTGTTAATCTGCTTTATTGCAGAGTAAATAGAGGAGTAGATAGTTTAACCCATTGAGGACATAAAGAAAATAAGGAGCAAAAGTTCACTGGACTGTAACAAGCTAAGCATTACACAATAAATATGTACAGAGCCCCGCTCTTCCCTTATCTGCTCTAAGTATTGCCTTTTCTCCCTCTTTGGCAGCGTAGATGAACTACAGATATGTGCTGACACGCCATAAAAAGTATCTGTTTATACCTTCCTGTAAGTTATATTTAGCAGGCTAAAAAAGACAGAAAAGAAAAAGGCTTTAGAAAACTTCTAAAAAAGGTCATGAAGGTCATTTATGGTGACTTTATTGGAAATAATTTAAATCAGGAGGTACTTTTGTGTCTATTGTATCAAAGGAACTGAACTCTAATGAAGTTTTTAGTGCACCGTTTCTGTTGAGGAACACTAATTACATAACCCAAGATTACATCCCTTTAAAGGGTGTTTTGTTCATTTCCTCTTCAGTAACACATCAACTAACCTCTAAACATCATGAGCTGCGTCTTAGAAATCAAAACTCTGATCTGTTAATTATGTCAGAGCCAATTTAACTGGGTTCCACACGCAGGTTACCAATGATTAAAAATACACGCATCAAATACACCCAAGGAAAAACAAATAAAAATACAAATTTTTCCTACATGAATTGAAATCTTTAGTGGAAAGTGGAAAGAAAGAAAAAACCCAACAATGATTTCTTAAAGTTGCAAAGCTGTCTCTCGGCATCACAGAAAATGTTTTTGAAGAACAATATTTGTGTTTGTGGTGCTACGAATGCAGTATCATGCAGTCACAGCTATACCTAGAAAAGAACTCATCCTTTTTAAAAATCATAATTTGCATTGTTATCACAATATCACAATAAAAAATCACGCTAGAAGTACAAGTTCATATCACCCACCAACCCATTAGTGACTAGATTTTTAGTTTCTGACCAGCCTATGTGACCCATCAGTTCTTACAATTAGCCTTTTCTGCCCATCAATCATATCTTGGTGCCTTTACTATACAAACCGCTTATTTTTGTAGCTGCTACTATGTTTTGTACACATCATATCGTCTATTTAAGGATGTGACAAATATTTGAAACTCCAAAACTACATGCAAATTTGACTGAAACGGTACAAATGAATATCACCATCACTTTACCACTGCAGACAAACCTCCTTCCTCCTTTTCAACTCAATAGCTGTAAGCAGCATCACCCACACACGACAGGCATACCTATCCTCATAAGTTGTTGCTTAGCTAAAGGATGTGAAGACCTTCTGGGGTTCATTTCGTTCTGGCTTTAGACGGCCCGGACAGAGGGTTGCACATTTACAGACAATTTCTCACAATCACTCCTGCAAACCTGCGGTGTGCGGCGATGCTTTCTGTGACGCTCTCACGCACGATCACCCAGCCCACCAACAACCCCACCACCTAATCACATCCCATTTCATTCCCTGAATTACTGAGCTCCACCTCGATTTCTATTTTCAGACACTCTGATCCCCACAGTTATTGGCCTTTTCTCTCCCAGGCGTTTTTTTTTTCTCTCTTTTTCTTCAAGTGCAAAGAACATCTACTTGGATTTTTTTTTTCTTAGAATCTAATAAGATACCAGGTGGCATTTTAAGAAGGCAAATCTGAGGGAAAATTGCATGTTTTTGAAGTTGTAGAGGAGGAGAGGCATCCTTATGTGTACACACTGTTGATAATTAGTGAGAGTCTCTCTTTCTTTGGCAGGGTGGCCGACCTGCCTCCTGGATAATGGGCTTTATTTTATTTGTCTGACACAAACATCCATCATAAATCCACCTGCATTCCACGCTGTGTGCATGTGCTGTTTTCGCCAGAACATCCTGGTCCTTTCACCAAAAAAGATAACTAAATCAATAGAGCAGGAACATGTTTAACTTAAAAAAGAATATTTAAACTGGAAAAGTAGCATTTTTTTATTATTATCTCAATTAAATAGAAGCAGAGACTAGAGATAAAAGCCTTGAAAGACAAGCAGGTATGAAACCGTCAGCCTTCTGAGCAGGATGACAACCTGAATAAATCAAATGGAGGCAAAGCTGAGAAAACGCAACAGGGCAGATACGGCACCGAACGCACGAGCATGCAAAGCCTCGGCGAGGCTTCGCCCATATTTCTTTCCAGTGTCATGGCAATAAAGCTCGCCGAATTGAAAATGTATTTAAACCGAGACCCTGAGAGGAGATAGGGGAAGGAGAGATGAGCTAAACTGGAGGACCGAGGGCAGAAAGTGAGCTGAAGAATCTGCCTGCCGTAAATGAAAATGGGTCGTTTCGAACCTCGAATCTGAATTTTTTTTTTTAAAACTATTTTAAGTCTGACACAACTCTGTTTGTCTTCCATGGTCGCTTTCAGTTCTACACGCGGCAGCAATGATGATGAGAGAGCTGACGACCCAGGGTGGCATCTGATCAGGGGGCGACACAGGAACTCAAAAACAAAAAGAACGTTTTCTGCCACTTGTGTTTTTTACAAGTTTTCTTTTTCTGCTCATTTGCACATCAAATGACAGTCAGTGTGTCTGACGGTGTCCACACAGTGAGAAAATACCACTCATCCTAAGCTAGCTAACAATGCTGAAGGTAGTATGTAATTTGATTAATTACAGAATTATTTGGACTGATTTTGATCAATTCTGTCTCAATCTCTAAAGTATTATGCTGTTTATCCCAATCAGGCATAATATTGCAATCAACCTTTGATTCTTTTTTTTTATTATTATTACAAAAGTGTGCTGTGGAATCTGGCACCAAGATGCCAGCAGTAGATCACTTCTACTGGTGAGAGCTCCATGGATCTTCAGCTTTGTTCTGCAATTCTGATGCCATCTATGTGCAGAGACTTTGTTCTTTTGGCAAGAAATAGGGGTGAGCATGGGCACACTGCCTGGTCTGTGGCTACGTAACAACAAATAGAGGCACTGTCTATTACACTAGCTCTGTTTCCATTACAAATGTGAACAAAACTTTGTCAATATTCCGCTAGTATCAAAAATACACTATTTCCATTAAAAACGAAACGCAATTAAAATCATACATCATACAAAACACGCCACGTCATAATCCTCTGACTGCTTCCTGATGTCGTCTTCTTCGTGGTTTCCGCCAGCGGCAACATCTCATTGTTGATCATGTGATGCGAAAAAAATAGTTATTTCCACTGCAGTTTCACAAAATAAAACAATTTCGATTTGGCTGAAAAACCAACTCATCCAACTAAAAATGTATGGTAAAAAGAGAATTTGCTGTGTTTCCATTAAGCAAATTTATTTTCAAAATGTCAGACTGTGCAACTGTATAGTCAGTGGAAATGCAGCGTATGTCTCAGAAACATCAACTTTCTTTAGAAATGCAGGCTATGTTTTACACATTTCTGAATTTAAAAAGCCAAAAATTCACTAGGAAAGAACAAAAATTTTGAGATTAATCTAAGAAATTTAATAACTTTTTGAAAATGTTCTACTTTTCAAACTCAAGAGATTTTCTAGAAAAAAATCTTGAAAAATTCTGAGATTAAACTCAAAATTTCTGAGCTTTTTAGCTGAAATTTATTTAACCCTTTTCTATCTACAATAATCTTAATACACCATGATACATTAGGTCTTTATAGCTGCTGCTGCAAGTGAAGAGTGTTTTGAGGGTGGCAGAAGGAGACGCTTACCCAGGACCCCCATCCATGCAGTGACCACCAATGTGCGTCACTTTCACATACCATCATACAGGATCACAACAAATTCAGTCTTTAAGAAATTCTACTTGGATCAGAAATGTTAGCAAAACGCCCCCAACAAATGCTGCATAAAAAGACGCAACTTGTAGCTTCATCTCTAAGATGCACGTGCACTGACTTGTAGATTATGCGGTTGAAAAGCGTTTGAAAGGAAAAATATATAAATAAATGGACAAATAAATAGGCAACAATCAGGTCTCCAAAGAGCTGTAATCCTCCCTGGGGGACAAGTGGATTAGTGCTCGTTTATTGCATAGACACGCGCGCGCACATCTTTATATGTGCGCAGCAAATCTTCAGCGCATCCAGGATGGAGAAACTGCCACACCCTCAAGGAGTGGGACACAACAGATTTGCGGCTCACTTTCTGTCTGTTAATTTAGAAATCTCCTTACACGCAGAAAAACACACAGCATATTTTCTTCAGGTGAGCTACTTCCTCATTAATAATTCCTATGTTAAACACTTGAACCCCTCCAAAACCAGACGTTAAGACTCCTTTTCATTAAACAGCAGGGGTTTTTCTTGGTAACAGTAAGAACTAGGTGGTTTGAACCACCTGTGAATGTCGCCACATTGGTCACACTCCTCTGCAGGGATGATGCATGCTCAGAGATGCTGCGTTTTTTTGTTGTTTTTTTTTTACGTCGACCTTTGATCAAAGTTTGATCCAACCACAAGTACAGATTTGTGTTTATCGTATGAGTAAAAAATGTTTTAAAAATAACACATATTTCCACATACATCCACTCTTAACTCGGGCAACAGCTTTGACCTCCAGCCAGTCCCAAAAACAGCGCGCGCGCGCTGTGTCGTCATTTATACACGAGATATCATGTGAGTTTAAGACTTTACTCACCCGTTAGTATGTCGTCTCGGTGTTGAATCCTAATTATCTTGTCTCCATGTCATTTCGTCGAATTGGGGATTCAGTTTTTCTTCTGTTGTCTTATAAGCCCAACAACCCGCGTCTCCGCGCGGCTTGGTTTAGTTTGTCCCGGAGAAACAGCAGGACAGACCCGCAGGACGCGGGTTATCCATCCCGGTCGAGAGCGCAAGAAAAATAAAAAAGGGTCGCTCTGTGTCCGGAAACCGGTCCAAATAACAGCGAATCCTTCCGAAAGTTCAGGGGGGGGGGAACTGCCGCTCATAAAGTCATTCTGTATAAGTTG
The DNA here is from genome assembly GCF_051168715.1 of Poecilia mexicana. Taxonomy (NCBI): domain Eukaryota; kingdom Metazoa; phylum Chordata; class Actinopteri; order Cyprinodontiformes; family Poeciliidae; genus Poecilia; species Poecilia mexicana. The sequence continues at coordinate 8,110,458 of NW_028263387.1, forward strand.
GAATGGGCGCTTTCTAAAAGGTAAAGTTTAAACACGGGAGAGGAAGAAGGGCTTTGATGGGATGAGAGAGAAACGGCTGAGAAGGACTCTGACACAAGAGCTGAAGGAGGGAGGGAGGGACGGAGAGAGAGAGAGAGAGAGAGAGAGAGAGAGAGAGAGAGAGAGAGAGAGAGAGTCCGACACGCGCCACAGACTACGGCTTCTAAACAGCTACATTCCTCCGCTTTTTATTTTGTATAAAATTACCAGGGTTTTTTTTATTGGTCATCTTCTGAAAAAGTATTTCTATATACAGAAAAAAGAGGAAACCCATTTACCCTTTGTGTAAATGTTAATATTGACAAGGATACACATATATATACAATGTTCTTCACAATGATCATATTGGAACTACCTTGTCGCATCTATTGGTCAGTCTAATTGGGGTACTGTAGTTACCAAATACCTACATTTTTGTCAACTTAATCCTCAGATGATACATTTCTAATTCATTTATAGTTTTAAAGCAAAAACGCCCATGGTTTTTAGATAACTGTAAAAGGTTTCATATGAAACCTACAGAAAATATTGACCAGGAGAATGAAGGGACAGAGAAAGGAAAGAGGAATGAATTTTAAAAAAAGGAGTGAAAAGTGAAAGAAGGCAGTGAAAATAGAAGAAAAAGAGAATGGAGGCAATGGATGTAAAGTAGGATAGAAACAAAGGAAAGATGTCAGGAAGGAACAAAAGATTGAAAGAGCAGAATTATATGTTTTGTCATTTTATAGCACAATCAATAAGCTATGGTACCTTTAGACGTTATAAAAAATGCTGTCTATATAATATACGAGTTAAAATTTGAAATTGGGCCTTTGTCTCTAAAAAGTCCTGCTCTTTCTGAAACTCAACCTTCAGGAGGTGATTACTACGTGATTCCATTATTAACCCTTTAAAAACATTTTTACCAGCATTTCAATGAGAAGTAGCTCACATAATGAGTTCAGCAGACGCACAGTTTCACCAGGTGTTTGCTAATTGTTGCTGGCTAGTCTGAAGGAGTTGAATGGGGGAGTCGTGTCGGATGACTGCTCTGTTAGGCAGAAGCTTGGAAACTGCAGCACAAGGAGGAGCTTCGTCTTTGTAGGCGGGGCTAGGTCCACCTTGCCATTTTGCACAGCTGAACTGTTGCCACGGGAGATTAAAGGATTTCTCAAACATGCATGAAAGAATCAAAGCAACACTCCAGGTATGTTTGTGATGAGGGAATAAAAATATAACATGATGTAAAGCTCAAAAAAGTACAAGCAAAGACAGGGATGAAAGTCTGGAAATACAAATATATTTCTCTATGAACCGTTTTCTTTTTCTGTACTCATCCACACCTGGAAAGCTCCTGCCTGAAATAACGGACATTTTGACACAACAACAATTTTACAGATAGACGCAAGCAAACAAAACATATTGTACCAGTAACATATGGATCAATCATGTTGGATCCCATTCTCCCTGTTTTCTCCCCAATGAACAAAAAGAGAGAAAAGAAAACATTCTAGGCAGACCTAAACATAAATCTTAAGTTGTACTTTCTTTTTTTTTTTTTTACCAGCTGACCTGACAGAGATTGTTCACCACAGGTACCTCTAATAACCAGTAATGACGAATGCACCACATTAGGACCCCGGAGGCTCAGCAGCCATTCTAAATCAGCTTGAATTACTGATGTAACAACCCTTGTTATGCTGTGCAGATTTCCGAACAGACCTTCAGAAAAATGGGAGGTTGTCAAAAAAAATCTACGCCCGCCCCGTTCTAAATCCATCCAAATCTCTGGCATACATGAAATCACACACGTACACAACAATGAGCAAGACAGTGAGTTATATTAGGAATCAGCTTCCAGCCACCTCAGCTTTGAAACTAATCACCCTTTAGCTATAAATCCCCCATTTAGTCAGTGCATTAGGCTCATCCATTAGAACAGATATGTCTTCTTTACTCTCATGGTTCAGTTTACATCTTATGCTGTGCGTTCAGGCATTTCACCCGCCTCCCATTGCTATAGATCAAGTCCTGTACAGCTACGCCCCCTACACTAAAACCCACTTCATTAATAGGTGTCAAGAGTCAGCAGTGCATCGACACATTGCATCGCTATACACAGAGAGTTCACTACATCATGAATTTCTAGGCAGGGCCATAAGGAGAATGTAACTCAGAAAAAGGTAAATACTGTCAAGTTGTTGTGCTGTGTAGCCTTTGGTTTGCTAGATAACTAAAACGTGTTGGAGCTTCTTCCTAATGGATCTTCCAGTCACATTTATACATTGCTCATTTGATGTATTTATTGTCACAAAGTGTGGGTTAGTGCCTTTATCCAACAACTTATTATGTTTTCTAGAACTCACTCAGTGCTAGTTATTTTTGCCCAGACTTCAACATTAAGCCACAGAAGCTCTGCAACAACGTCAACTAAAAGGTAAATCTCGTGACTCAAGCAGCATGGCGGCAGCTTAACTCTACCCCAGGCTCCCATTATTTTCTCTGAGATAAAGTCGCTGCGTCGGCTGTCCTATACTCCACCGATGTTATACTAGCTAGGAGAACAGACTCGCTAGCCTCTTTATTAGGTGCAGCTTGCTACTGCCAGGTTGGACTCTCCTTTTGCCTTCAAATCGGCTTTAATTCTTTGTGGCATAACGTATTCGGAATAAGATCAGCCATCCCAAAGGTTCTCTGCTGGACTGAGCTCGGGTTTCTGTAGAGGAGTACACTGAACTCATTATGATGTTCAAGGGAGAGGATTGAGATGATCTGAACTGTGTAACGTGGCGTATTATCTTGCATGGAGTAGCCATCAGAAGATGAGTAGTTTAGTTGCAAATGGATGGACATGATCGGCAAAAAAAAAAAAATACTCACACGGACATTCAAACAATGTACAAAGTGTGATATGAATATGTCACCCAAACCACTGCAATTAAAACTGAGTTCCATTGGAAAAAAAAACAAACGTCCAATTTAATTTAGCATCTAATTTCCTTGAGATTATGTGAACAGTAGTATGAGTTAGCTCTTACCTGTTGTGGTCCTCTGTTGGTGCATCACATTCAGTGATGGTATTCTGCTATTCTTGGTTACATTGATCAGTAACCTTTCTATTGTCAAAAACCAGTGTGCCTTAAATCCCTTTTACCCACCTCAAAATTGATTTAAACTTTAGTCCATCTTTTTCATCACATCAAGATGTCTAAATGTGTTGAGCTACTAGTTTTGTTACAATCAAACTATTATATCTCATAAAGGGACCAGAGAGTTTACTCAGTTTGAAAGATCTAGCTTTTTGATTTCCACCTTATTGGAGAAAGAGCAGTCTGTCATTCAGTTAGGTTATTGCCTTTAAAACCTCAGTCAGCAGATTTCTACTTTTGAGAAAATACATGCATTATTTACTGAATTTATCTTCCTTTCCTAAAAAAAAAAAAAAAAAAACCCGCAATGCAGGTATGCAATACAGTGATGAATTTATAGGTATAAAATTGAAACAATATCTGGAGAACTTGTTTCAAATTGTTAAACGGAACTAATTTCTTAGAAGAAAAATCTAGGAATGTGGCCACTGACAAGATATGTCGAGAGAATAGAGCAGGGCTAAGCAAAAATAAATCTGGATACATAAAATGTAAGATGCCAAAGAGATTCTACCTCTGAAACCTGGTTGCAGCTGCACTGAGGGTTGTGGTTTTGCATTTTCCTGTTCTCTGAATCAGTGACTATGCTGGTACATTATGTTGGTTTCTCTCCATATGTGTCACTGGGCATTTTAACCAAACACTTTCAGAAAATGTTACGGTTGGTTTAGATGCAAAGTTGTCCAGTGGAACCGTGTTGAATCCTTTATTTTTGAGAAATAAAGACGTTGTCAAGGTAACCCTTTGCAGAAAGCCATACCCTTTCAGTCCTTTCTCAAACTTTAACTCAGTGAACCTTGACATCTTTACTGAAGCCTTCAGGGTTTCAAATGAAAGTCTCTTTTCAATTTCCTCTGTGTCTTGACATTCAGGTCTGTTCCTCTGAATGAAACTGTGTTGCAGCAGAAAAGACAGAAATTGTGTCAAAATTACCTCGTTGCTGATTGCCTAATTGTTAGGCAATTGTTTATCTAAGATTATCCTCTGCCTTTTTGGCATTGGATGAATACACACGAGTGTGGCACAAATCAGGGAACAGAGGGATTTGGTCCGCACCACCTGTCCACAACATGGCCACAACATGGCCCACTAATTGTTGTAGAAGCAGTAATAGCTTATCAAATACTAACTTTACAAACATACGCTACAGGGGAGAGATGTATACCTATGACTCTATTGCATACCTGCATTGCGATTTATTTTTTTTAAGGAAAGGAAGATGAATTCAGTAAATAATGCTTCTAGCATCACGTCTCTGCGGATCTGATACCAGAGCAAACATAATGTAATCTTCAGGCTGCTGGAGTTTCTGAAATGAACAAAAAAAAAACATCTGTGGATGAGTTTAATAGTTTAAAATGCCATTAAAGTTGAACAAAACAAATAGCAATATGGAATTTATACAATTTCTACTTAAAGCTGCACTATGTGACTTATTTTAAAAATGTGTTTTTTACATGTTTGTTAAGATTATTAATATGTCGCGACAGTATAATATATAAGACGGACAATCTGTTAAAAAATTGAACCGTTTGCCTTCTCCCAGTGCTAACTGCAGAAATACACATACTGGTCAGAAACAACCGATCAGAGCCAGGAGGAGGGTCTTAGTGTGTCAATCACTCTCATGTACGTGCCTTCTCAGCCCCTCCTCCTTTCTCTTTGCTATGGTTGGTTCACCATAACAAAACATGCTATGAATGCTAATGCTAATTAGCATAGCCACTGATGATGGAGGATTTCCCTGAGCAGTTAAGTTGTTTCTCCACCTTTAGCTCATTTAGCAGCGAGTCCATGAGCATGACTGACAGCGCCAAGACTCTATTCCCGTCTCCGATTGGTTGTTTCTGATGAGGAGTGGTGCATTTCTTCATTCAGCAGTAATAACTCAGGGAGTAGGTGGAGGAAATTAATTTTTTCACAGATTAAAGGTCTCATATTATACTGTCATGACATGGTGACAGTTTTAATTAATATGGAAGAAAAGAAGCACCATCATACGAGGTGATGACAGAGTGTATTACTCTTAATAACTTGAATATTGTTTGTCTTAAATTTCTCCTTACTGTCCAGTCTCATTCTTATTTCCCTTTTTTGACGTATCTCACCTTAGTTTAAATCTGCATGCTTCAAAATTTACCTTTAACTTCCCGTTTGTAGACCTGACATTCCCCACAGCGGGACAATAAAGGATGTTTCTGTTCTTCTGTTCTTTGGAACATATGTGACAGCCGCCTTGATGTTTCACAAAACGTGCCTCAGCGCTTTGCGTTGAGACCCATGAAAGATGCGCCTCTTTGGTACACTAACACGCACGGTATGATGGAAAACACTGTGACAGCCGCTTTATATTTCAAACACGTCAGATCGCAGCCTTTGAGAACAAACGTTCCCTGTTTTTAATGTGTGACTTAAAAGGTGATTTGAAAACAGGAAAAACTCTCCTTTTCCTTTACTCTTTTTTTTTTCAAATTTTCTCTGTAGACGATGGTGAGACATCATAGAGGTACAAAAGGATGGATGCAAATAGAGATTGTGAGGCATTTTGTAAATTATACTGTGAACCTCATATTAGTATTTTGTTTTCAAACAGGTACATCTAGAAACAGACCCCTGCTTCCACTGAGATTAGACCACCTAATGGAGGCTAACGTAATGTGGCACTTTCCCATCCCTGGTGTGACAAAATGCTTCGGGTTTATTTGCTTTTGAAAAGTTAGCCAGCTTTTTACATGGCAAGCATTTTTCGATTTACGTGCATGGTATTAGTTAATGGGATTATTAATCCAACAAGTAATTAATCCTGATTTTTGAAAGTTTTTTAGCTTTTGTAAAAGAGAAAACCAAGCTAACATACCAACATAGCCTTGTAGCTCATTCACAAAAGAACTGCGCCTCCTTTTTAAAACAAAGTACCAGTTTGTTCTCCTATATTGGAAACGAGGTACTTTTTACAAAGAAAGAAATTCTACATGCATATGAAAACGATAGGCTCAAGGTCACGACTAAAAAACTGATTCGTTTCCAACGAAATGGATTCATATTGAAGGGCTAAGGGCAACTTTAAAGTCAGCGGAGCATCCTCAGGGGATGTTTGTGCGTCACTATAGCAAAGTCGGAGTTCACCAAGATGTTGCCTTGGTACTGTTGCGTGAAGCCTTTTGTCAAATGCAGCGATGAATAATTGAACAAGAAACACTAAAAGAAAACCATAAAAAGAGCTGAGTGAAAGCAACGGAACGAGAACGGTGTCAAAGGAGGTAAACGACGAAGCGATCTGGTGAAATTTAACCAGAGCGATAACTAAACAAGAGGGACACAGGAAGTGAAGGACCGTCACCACAGGCAGTAACGATGCCCTGTGACCAGCGCGTTGCAGTGAAAACATTGTGAAGTGTTTTATTATGCACTGTGTGTGGGGGGGAAAGGCCAACAGAGGATTAAAGAGAAGAACATCAAGCTAGAGGGGAAGCAATGCTGGAGGTTTCTGCTGGAAATGTGTACAGCTTTAAAAAAAAAAAAAGTTTTCTTGTTCTTGTGTTTTGGAAACTTTTGTCATGGAACTAAGACCATGCTATCATGGTAAAAGCACACATCCCTGGACTTTAAAGTGCCACTGACACATCATTACATAATTTAAAAAGAGGAACTACTGCACTTTCATTCTGTCCACACAGAAAAATGTTAATACTAAATATTTCTCACAGACTACAATAAATTTTGTTGCGTTCCAGAGCGCCGCATTCTGTAGTAATTGGGTCAAACGTCGGCACCATCTTGTGACGTAATGAGGGTAAGTCAAAGCGTAAACCACTAGGGCTGAGTACACAGAGGGGTAAAGGATTTACCAGCAGTTTTAGTGGAAGAAGCTTGATGGTCTGATGAGGAAGAGAGAACTGGTTCTACTGAAGACAGATCTACGTATATAATAATTATTCATCATTAATTCTGGTTTAATTCAAGTAATCCAGTTATTTAAAGTAACTGGATGGGTGAAACGGAGAAAGTGTGTTCCAACATTCGAATATTTTGTGCATTGCTTTCAGCAAACAGCCTTCCTACTTCTCCTACTTCCATGTCTTGAGTTTGATTTTTCTACTTCTTTTTTTTAATCAAGACTTTCAAACGTCCTGCCATGAAGACTGTAGACTGGAGGGAACTGATCTCTGGATCCCCGACGTCCATGAAACATTTTTCTTTCAGAGTGATTGTTCTTTTTTTATTCTGTCTGATGGTCAAACACAGAACGCAAAAAATAAAAAAATGTTTTAATGATCTGATGCCAAGTAAATACAGGGCCTGTATTGGTGATACCAATACTGATACGTTTTATTTAAGTTTGATATGTCAACAAACTTCTGAACTTTAGTTGTTTCTGATGTTTTTCTTTTCAGTTATTGTATTCAATCCTAGGACATAATTTGGAAAGGATTATACATTTCTACAACAATACTTTAATGGCATTAACATGATTTGTGTGCATTTCTCCAATCATGAGGGAATCTGAAACTTAAGTGTTGTTCTCACCACATCAGTATTGATACAATCCTGATACAGACTCGATATCGATATTATCGATATTTTGCATCTATCCGCCCACAAACTGCTGCTTTCAGTGCATCACGCCCATTTGTTTTGCGCAAAGCCTCACTTTAGCAGAGATGTGTTTCTGTTCATTGAGCATTTCAATTTACCATTCACAAAATGTACTTTTCATTTGTTTGCTTCTTATGCTCGTTTGATCCTGTTCAGGGTCCTCTGGGGCTGGAAACCTATTTTGGCTGTCACCAGGCGCAGAGCTGGTCTGCACCCATTACAAATCTCCATTTGGAGAGAGAGAAAAATGCAGCAACAATCTTATTGCTAATTTTCACCACATATCAGATTTTAGAGGCGCGGGTAGCAGATCTTCAAAGGCACTGGATCATAAGTTATTTTGTATTCTGTTGAGGCGAGCATCTCTCAGAAACATTTAGACTTTACCACAGTTGGGAAAAAGTCTCAGTGGACTTTGGCTGAATGCTATCATACCGTGTTCATATATCTGACTGGCCAATCAAACTCCAGACCAAAATCAAATTAAGAATCGGTGGCAAGAGTTGTAAATTCATGTTTATATACTCTATGCTGCTAACTCTACCATTGAAGAACAGAGAAAAATTACAGTCTCCAGAGACATGCTCAAAGATAAAATCTTAAAGGTGACTTATTGTCCTTCCTTGAACACTTTAGGATAAGTCAATATTCTATGCAATGTTCATTCAATTTTTTACGCAAAATTGTTCTTAGATAATGACATTTCAGTCAGTTCTGCCTATGTAGAGCTCCTTGCAGAATTGTGCAAACAGATGCACAATTATACAACTGTACATATTTTAAAAGCAGAAGTGGAGCCTCCTGCACAACCAACAAGAATGCAGCAAGTAGCCTCTGGATGGAAAGTCAACAACAAAACACTTTTCTTTTCCAGCAGCCACTGTACAGCGCATGCAATGGTAAAATCAGCTGACCAAACGTCCTGGAGCTCAGCTTGAGTTGCCAGGCAACAGGATTGCTAGAGTTTTTCAAACACCAAATAACATTAAAGGACCAGTTATGTAAGATCAACTTTTTTTCAGCTTTACCTCGTGTTATAATGTTATTCCCCCATCAAAAGCATGCCTGCAGTGTTGCCTTGATTCTTTTCTCATGTGTGTTTGAGAAATCCTTTAATTTTCTGTGGCAACAATTTAGCTGTACAAAACGCCTGGGTGGTCCTAGCTCCGCCTTGAAGACGAAGCTCCTCCTCAAGCTGCAGTTCCCAAGCTTCTTACAAGAACCTCCTTGTCCCGCTGGTCCAGCACTCGTCTCCTTCAGACTAGCCATCAGCAATTAGCAAACACCTGGTGGAACAGCACACCGCCTGAGCTCATTATGTGAGCTACTTTTCAGTGCAATGCTGGTAAAAACGTTATCAAAAGGGTTAATAGAGGGACGATGTGATGACTTCCTCAAGGCAGAATTTCAGAAAGAGCAGGAATTTTTAAAGAGACAGAGGCCCAATTTCAAGGGATTAAATTACAAAGTCAAATGTCTTTTAAGTCATATTTGATATATATATAATTTTTACAGCAAATGAATGTACCAGATTGTGCTATAAAATGATACTATTTGTCTGGAAAACATCATAGTTCCCCTATAATATTTATTTTTTTCATTTTTAAATTGCCTAGCTTGTTTTTAGATGCAACCGAGTCCCGAATGGATGCACAGAAATGTGCAAAATGTAAATTTTCCCCTTTAAAGTGATGCATACAAGTTCATAGTTGTTACGCGAGAGCAACAAAACTAAACCCCTGGAGTCCCCAAGAGAACCAGCTCCTACGCACAGCATCAAACATGACGCAGGTGTAGACCAGATGAGGTCAGAGGAGGCTGTAAGAGCCTCTGTCATGCTTCGTCTGCCTAATTACTACAGCAAGCTGCTTCATGCTGCTGCTGCTAGACTCTAGCACAAGCTCCAGCTCATCAGCGGTCACCTGCGTGCTCACACAGGAGCCTCTTACGGGTCTGACATACTCTTAACAAGAGCTGCAGAAACTCGGCTCAAGTTGAGAACAGGAGAGAGGATGAAAAATTCAAAAGGTGTCACATCTAATACGGGTGATGTTAAAATGTCACACACATCTCGAGCGACATCCTCACTCCAATCCTTGTTAGAGGTATTTCTCTCCTTTCTATCTGTGGTGGACCAATTTGTCTGTATGTACAAGAGTTAGCTGGTAAGGGGCGATGTTAGGTTGTGTGTGTGTGTGTTTTTTTTTTTTTAAAGCTTAGGAGAAATGCTTCATTTAACAGCCCAAGCTGGGATTTTGGAAAACCCACTCAGTGTCAAAGGTAAGTAAAAAAAAAAAAAAAACTGTTATGCAAGAGCTTTTTAAATAAAGATGAAGATGCAATCAAAGCTTTTCTATTTTTTCTTGCCTCTCAAGTTTGCCATTGACATTTTCAAAAGCTTTCCTTTGAATAGGAAAGGAATGTGCGCCCCCCTGAGAGCTGCAGATGAAATGTCTGGCCAAAGTCCTAATTTAGAGTTTCGAATGTCACGATCGACAATTTTATTTTTTTTAACGAAAAGATTTGAGATACTGGAAGATCACTTCTAAACCAAATGGTAATTTGGTTTGACTAATGAAGTGAAGTCCACAAAGACGAGAACGTTTGGTCAGCTGGTTTTACCGCTGCATGAGGTTTACAGAGGCAGCTGGAAAAACAAAGTGTTTCAGTGAACGTCTTATATCCAGTCACGAAGAACACATCTACATGACTTCGTTTTATTTTTAAACCATGTTTCTACGTTTTAAGTATTGCACTGGAAATTCAAAATAACTTCCTCAATTTCACAAAAAAAAAAAAAAAGAAAAAAGTACTTTAACTTGATATAGTTTTTACGGAACCTGTCTGGTGATACGGGAGAGAGATAAAAAACACCCATGACTTAATATTTTGTTGGTATGACTTGTTAAATTCGTGTCCACAGTTTTAGTATCTTTTGGCCACAACTGAACGACTTGTTATAATTAAATCATTCCCACAAAGTAAGTCATGGCCACGTACTAAACAAGTCCTATGAGTTATTAAATTGTGACCTTTTTTTTTTTCTCCCATGTCACCAGATGGGCCCCATAAGTTTCTGGCTTTAATTGAGAGCTAATGGGCTAAATGCGGCAATGAAAACATTTGCCTAATAAGTTCTGATGTAGTGAACTTTCCCATGCACTGGTGGGTCTGTGCCTTACCAGAGGCACCAAGATCGGAAAAACGTCAAAATCTAAACCTCCGGATTGGAGGGAGGATTGTCAGGTCAGTGTCCAGAGAAGGCTCTCCAGGCTGGGATACGAGTCGTGGAACGCCTCCATCCACTGGTGGATTTGTTGGCAACGTCCCAAAGAAAAAGGTACTTTGAGCAAAGTCACTTCACAATGGACTGTTTATAAAACCAACAGCAGGACCAGTGAAGAGATGTGGACTGAAGGAAGGTCCTTCCCTACTGTTCGCTGCAAAGCTGTAGATCAAACATGAATTTACACTTCTTCTTCGGTTGTACAATTGAGCATCTGTTTGCTGCCAGTTTTACGAAATGCAAGTGTAAACACTGAAGCGGGGGCGTGGCCAGGCGCAGCTAATTTGAATTTGAAGTGACAGGAGGCTCTAAAACACCTCGCTCTGAAAGCAGCTCAAACTAGGGAGAACTGACCAGGTGGAATCTCGTTATCTGAAAACGATTTTGCGTAAAAAAATATAATGAATTTGTTTTGCATTACCAACAGATACATCCTAACTTGTTCTAGGAAGCATAATAGGTCACCTTTAAAGTTTAGAAGCAAAAATATTGTTTTTCCATTTAAGGTTTCACTTATTTCAACTAATATGTTCAAAATAATATATACATAAAAGAATGAAAGCTGAAAAGACGGGTGCAGGGAGCTCGTTTTGATTCTGCGGTTGTGTTCAAGGGGAAGAGATGGGATTCACTACCTGCCTATTCACCCATAAATCAAAGGTTCATCCAAATGTCAGCGCAGCATTACTTTTTCCTCTAGTATGTATTCCTCCAGGGCTCAAATCATTTGTATTTATGAGACAAGCAGTGAGACACGGAATAAAGGAAACAAAGATTTAACGTCATAACATTATTCTGCGTTTATGGTCTGCAGGAAATTTTACAAGCAGCAGCTGCCCATCGCTGGTTTATGGTGAAATGAAACGGCACTCGCTGAACATTCACAGGTGCAACCATTGCTATCTGTATGCTTTGCAACAGTCAGAGTTTTAGTTTGCTTAGTTATAACTTGTTCTTAACAACATGCATATTGGCAGAGTTAGCTTAACAGAAACGCCGAGTTCCTTTAAATCAAGGCTAAAGCCACACCTGTTTAGAGTCTTTGCTATGACAACTTGACATTAACCAAGAAATCATTACTGTTTAAACTTTACCTTTAATAACATAAAGTTACCTAATTTTTAAAGTGCAATCAGTAATACTTTTATAACAAATTTATATCAGTAATGATTTCTTGGTTAATGTCAAGTTGTCATAACAAAGACATTTTGAATAATGTCAACTTTGTATTAAAAGTGTCATGATTTACCGAATGACGCTTTATGACAACAGTCATAAATATTCATGAAGGCTTATTCATGTTCATGACATGTGTTATGTCATGTTTATGACAGTGTCATGACAGTCTTATTCATCCCCCTTCAAATAAAGTTTGCAATGCTGCCCTGTTAGTAAGTACACTTCCTATGTACTTAATTACTACCACAGTTATTATTACTTTAGTTACTATAGTCACTATGACTGACTAACTTCCTGTTTTTAAATACTATTTCATATGGTTTACATGTCTTTTTTACTAATATTTAAAATAAAAAAAACTTGCTTTTACTCCCAACATAATTATGTACTCATGTTTTATTTAAGTATCTATTTACAATTAGTTACTTAAAACCTAACTAATAATACAAACACATTGTCTTGTGCTATTACTCACTCTTTCACAATTAGTTACTCATTCACTAATACCAGAGGGGATAACAGCTAAATTTCATCATATTGCTATTGAAACATGTTGATTTTAGCTGAAATAAAAGTTGAAATCTTCATTACTTTGGCTCACTGAATATGAGGCGTTAGGATCATTTTAAGTTAACACTAAATGGCTTCCTGCAGGTCGGTTTTATTTACTGGAGTCATAAATTAGCATTTGAGTAAAAAAACAAACAAACAGATTGGACTGCAGAATTATTGTCAGATGTCAAAATGGGCATGAAACATCCTGACAGAGTGAAACATTCATTAATAAATATGTGGATTTATTATCTCTAATGTTTGAGCCATTACACTTATAGTAAATTAAAGTTAGTTGAATTGAATTTAAATTGACTCAGTGTTGGTTTAATCTGCTTTATCGTAACTGGGATTTGAGTTGACCAAAACTACAAAGATACAAATTTTACGAAGTGACAAAATGACCATTGTTGGCTAATAATGATAATGATTTCCTCCTCATCCAGTCGCTAAGTCTGAGCCCAGCCACCCCATAGAGCACATGTGTCAAACTCAAGGCCTGGGGGCCAAATTTGGCTCGCAGTAGCTTTTTATGTGGCCCTTTGGACTCCAAATTATATCAATGAGTCCCTCCAATTTTTCACAAATCTGCAAAATTCTCACAAAATCAACAAATCCCCACATTTTTTCTGATTTTTATTGCAAATTTTCTCAGGATTTGCCAAAAACATTGGGTTTAAGTGACTGCTGCCTTACCTGACGTCATGTTATAGTCCATGACCGATACGACCATTAATAAAAAGCCACTTTCAACATCATACACTTCTGTAAATATTGTGAAAAACTCCTTACAAACATTTCTAAATTAGCAACACAAAATCTTGGAAGAACAGCTAATTATTGATATTTTAACAGTTTAATTGGTTTTAGCAACACATTCTGGCGCAAACATCCATTTAAGAATGTTAAATTTTTGATTTTGCCCAAAATAAAAATGAGTTTGACACCCCTGCTATAGCGGAAACTTATTTCAGCTGCTTGAAAGTTAAATGTTGTGTCTATCTCGTTGGTATTTATAGTTTTAATGTAAAATTTCCCACCATTTTTTTTTCTTCTTCTGGGACATTGGCGGTCTTTCTGGGAATCCCAACCTCGTACATAACATCATCTTGGAGAGGAAGACTGTCTTCATGTGGCGGTGAGGAATTTACAGAAACCGTGGAAATACAGAAACAGAAAGTTGATGGTCCAGAAATGCTTACATGCGTGAACATGCGTGTGTGTGCGCGTGTGTGTGCCTGTGTGCGTTTTCCCTTTCCAAACATCCAAACTGAAGTCTGATGAAACAAAGACAAACTCCAAAGTATTTCAAACAGCCGTTTATATGCAAATCATTCTGGCAAGCAGGATTCTAATTTAATGGTTGTGCACATAAAAGCCCCAACCAAATGATTTGCAATGTTTGTCCCATGATGAAGTAAAAGTCAGATAGAACTGTGTGATTTATTGTTTTTATTCACACAAGCAGGCATGTTTACAATGTAACTTTTGTTATTTTACAGATCTGTGTTCAGGCAGTAAATCCACTAAAAAATAAAAGGTAAAATTAGCAAAACACCAGCTTTTGTTTTGTGTGTTCAGGTCTGTTGTTACCTGCATAACAAATTAACATAATTTTAATGCACAATGAAGCCCATCACATCAGAAGAAGCTCAATAATCAGTCTGAAATTGATATTAAAATGTGAGTGAAATTAAAAACCTTTAAGAGGTTGAACAAATGTGTACATGAAATTCCTGACAAAAATAAAATCAAATATTTATACAATATTAAGGCTGGACAATTAGCAAAAAAAAATCATATTTGAAGAAGCTTACAAAAAATTGTTATCACAAACTTTTCTGGCATTAAAGCTGCACTATGCAACTTTCGTGAAAAGTATGTTTTTTTATACATATTGGTTGAAATTGTCGTGACAGTTTGTTATGAGGCAGATAATCTGAAAAGATTGAGTTCCTCCACCTCCTCTCCCTGTGCTGATATCTGAAGAAACGCACCGCTACTGACCAATCAGAGCCAGGGGGAGGGTCTTAGCGCTGTCACTCAACCACATGTACTCGCCGCTAAATGTGCTAGTGGCAGAGAAACAACTTACAGGAAAACTGTTTATTCACCATCATGGGTGGCCATGCTAAGTAGTCTAAGCATTCACAGCAGACTATGCTAGCTGCAGCATAGCAAAGAGCAGGGGGTGAGGGTTGATTGACAGCGCTAAGACCCTCCTCCTGGCTCTGAATGGTTGTCTCCAGTTAGCACTGGAAGCACTGGGAGAATGCAAAGGAGCTCGATATTTTGTCTCATAATTTAGGATCATTTTGTATCTAAGAGATAAAATGCTTCGGAGAGACTGCATAAAAGTATTAAAGAGGCAGTACTGCATGTCACAGATACACACTGCAGCTTTAAATAAATAGAAATAATTTTGGTAATTCACACTAACCTACAGCAAGAGAATTTTGGTCTGATTTGGCTCCAGACACTGAGATAAAAATATCTATCTGTATTCTTTTATTCTGTGATTGTAAACATATGTTTGTTTGTTTTTCTGTATGCGTAAGTATGTATGTCTGAAATAAAGCTTTGTGAGACTGGCTGAAAATTCATTTCCGTCAGTAGAAATAAGGATTACAGTAACCAGGCTGTATGTTTGTTTTTCTGCTGGAAGATGAATTCATGTCCTGTGGTCTCCAGAAGGCCCTTCATTCTGCTGGATGATAAATTGTTCCACAGGTTATTGCGATAAACGATAATATTGTTGTTTTGAGAACATTTTCAAGTTATATGGTGGTAAGAGAATAATAATGGAAGAACACCAAAACTTTAAATTCTAATAAACATTTGACACTGGCACCAGAAGACATTTTAAAATATTGACGTTTTATTGCGACAAGCCACGTCTCAAATCTTTTGAAGCCTCCACCAGTTTTGCTGCTGCATAACTTATTGTAAATTTTAAACAAGACTTCAATAAAACAACACATGGGAGTTTGTTGTTGCTCCCATGTGTTGGGAAGCAGCATAAACACCTTGGAGAGGTGCTGTAATGGTTTCCGGTCAAGCCAAAGTCATGCCAAAGCGCCGCTAGAAGAGGTATCGGACCTCAGGGATATTTATTCACAGCCGCCAGATAAATTACATTCACATCTAGAGATTGATCCCGGTCAGATTCCCATTTCAACGGTTTTTTTTTGTTTTTTTTCCCCCTCCACTTAATGCTTCACACAGAATTGTTACATCTGTCTCAGACGCCAAGGTCACTGGTCGAACAAGGCAATAAATATTTATAAAAGGGCTCAGAAGGAGCTTCTCACGTTTCACTAACACTGGGCCTCGTAAAGCAGATAACTAGCACCATCAGCTGTAATGGATTTCATCAGGAATCCAAGGGCATGTTTGTCGCTTTTGATTCAGTGTGCTGGATGTAGATTAACTGCCACTCACCACGACACATCACTCTCCTCTTACCGGGCCTGACGTCACCCCGGCAGGTATAAACTCAAGTCTGCTGTCGTCCGCTCCATTCTTAAAATATTTACCTTAATTCACCATGTTACAGTGAAAGCCGTTACGCCACAGCTCACAGTGTGCACACGTGAAAAAAACAGAAAATCCCATTACCATAGCGATCAGCTCCCACACACTGCTCGTCTATTCGAGTGTGAATGATAGCAGTCGATTCGGTGTTGTTTTCTCTGTTAGTTTTCCTGCATTTATTATACATACTGAAGTGATTTGATGAGGTTTTATACACAGTTTCTAAGCATATTATTTTACAACGGTAAAAAAAAAGCATTGTTTATATGTATTATTTTTTAATAAAGCACCAATTTATGATGCCTTTATTTATGATGCTTCAGAGAGACAGCATAAAAGTATTAAAGGGGCAGTACTACGTACATAGTGTCTTTTTTTTTTTTTTTTTGCACAATCAAGTAACTTTCTGGGTAAATGCAACCAGAAAAAACATGCCAGTCTTACGCTAGCGGGAGAAACGGCTCGAGGTCTTGTATCGACGACAAAAGAGAAACCCTACAAGCGCTGAAATTGCCAACCTGCTTTTTTTTGTTACAATTACTGATGAATGATGTTGTCTTCTTTAGAGACAACATCCTTGTTTCCTTCAGTGGTTCTCGCTGCAGCGCCACCACAGGCAAGGAGGGGAACAGGTTTATTAAAGGGCATGGTTTATTTAGTTTTGTAATGCTAACCAGGCTACCTGCTTATATCAAATGCTAGCACAAGCTATAAAAATTAAGATTTAAGATTTTGTTTTACAACGTGACCGTTCGTGGCAGTAAGGTTATTGAAATATTTTCTTATGTCTTTCTGCATTTCTCTGTAAAACTCAGAGATCACAGAATTTCACAAATTCTGGATCAGTCCATCTCTGCATGTAGTATACCAAATAAAAGCCCCCAGAATCATGGAGAGAATAAAAATAAAATGTTTACGTAATTGTCAAGAATCTGAAATTAAATTTTGATTAATTTAGTTTTAATCTAATGAAGACACAAATGACTACTTCTTAGAAAATGTAAAGATTACATAAAATCTATGGGGGCGATATGAATTTAAAATGTAATCGCAATATTTTGTGGTGATATTGTGATAACGATTACATTTGCAACAAAAAAAAAACAATGAGTTTCTACGTAACTGTAAGGCTGTGACTGCCTGACACGGCATTTGTAGAAGCACAAACATAAATATTGTTCTTAAAAACCATTCCCATTTGAAACGGGCTTCTTCAGCACGCCACTTTTAGTGAAAAATTTTGATTAATATCACTAAACTGCCCACAGTAAGTCAATTTAGTTAATATTTTGAATTCACTCATATCTACTGATGCTTTCATAGAACAAATAGTGGTAAAAATAATAAAAATACTAAAATTGAAAGTAATTGCAACAACGGTTAATCAAAATTCTCATGACTAGAGCATTTTCACAATATCATGCATTGTATCGATGCAATAAGATAAATTGTATTGTATATCTGCAATTTATTTGCAATAAAAATCAACCAAAATGATTTTTAGTGCAAACATGTCTGATGAAAAGTGTTTCCTTACTGTTTCTCATTGTGGTTAGATTCTGTAGTTCAAAACAACCGAGGCCAATAAATATTAAGGTTATCTTTTCAGAATGCATTTTATCCAACATGAAATATTTCCGATATTACTCCTAATTTCCACATATTTACTCTGAGCCTCTCCATGGAACAGTAAAAATGCATGTTATAGTGGGTAACACATCAGCGGACGACCAGACTTTGCTTTAACGACGCTTGGGTTGACCTGCAGTAAATCAACAATCTTTTGTGGCTAATTCATTCCATTTCATTGCTACTCTCCAGAGATTAGGGCTTGTTTAAAGCTGGCTAAGCTCCAGACAAAATGATTAAACAGAGTGAAAGTCATGAATAATAATCGGGATAATTTTACAGAGGGTTTAAATCAACTGTCCACTTTACGGCTTAATGAACAGTGCTCTACTCAGGGGCCCCAGAAGGGAGAGCGAAGTGATGGCGGTTTTAGTTTTATGTGAGGATGACGGGATTACACATAATCTCATAATTTGTAAAAAAGAGAAAAAAAAAAAAAAAAAAAACACGGTCTAATAATGAGGTAATTTTGGATAAAACAAATGGCTTTAATAGGCCTTTCACAATAAATTTTGCTGGACGATAAATTGTCCCAGAAGTTATGGCGATAAACGATAATATTGTTGTCTGGAGACCATTTTCAAGTTATTTAATGGTAATGGCATAATAATGTAAGAACACATTCCCAAAGATCAATGCATTTTAAATTTGAACAAACATTAAACGTTGGAATGAGAAGATATTTTAAATATCCAAAATAAAAATAAATAAAATTAAATTACGAGTCTCTCTAAATGAAACTGTCCTTCTATTAGCAATGACAGGTTGACCTTCTTAGTTCTGCTTCCAAAACTTCCATGTTTCTTAGAAAGTCGCTTTTCATAAAGGATCAGAATAGCAAGAATACACATCAACCTTTTTGAACTTTGACCCATTTTTGTCCATCTGGATCTTGTCTGTGTTTTTTGAGCGTGTTGTTTATTCCTTTTGCTAAAGTTCAACCTTTATTTCTTGTTCTTTACATGTTTCACACTATAAAAAAGTAGCAGTATTTGTACTTTCTGAGTAACCTTTAGTCATCTTCATTAAGATTTTTTTGTTTTTGTTTTTTATTTTTTTCAACTACAGTATTGTCTGGGCCTGTCATTGTGCCTCATGCCATAAAAGTAGAATAAGCTCAACCAGTAATCGACACACCAGTGAACTACTGACGATGCCTGATGTGATTTTTAATTAAAGTGCTGTTTGTTTCCATTATATTCACCACACAACATATCTGACTCTGTGGAACACATGCCTGACATTGCTAGGGGAAAAACATGAAAACTTAATTTCTGTTGCAATAATCCAGCAGCTGTTTATGCATTATAAATTAGATAAACCTTGGACTGGAGAGCAATTATCAACTTCTTAACAACTGTCACCAAGGGGAAACATGAAGATAAAGAAGCATAAGCAGATCAGGAATAAAGTTGTGCACAACAGAGGTTGTAGTTTTTAGGCTACAATTCCAAACCTAACACGACATGGGTATCCACTGAAACTAAGTGTGCATTCACACCGGCCCTGTTTGGTCCGATTTAATCGAACTTTAGTTCGGTTGCCAAGAAAGTTTGGTTCATTTGGGGAAGTGTGAAAGCGCAATCAAACTCTGATGTGGACCAAAAATGTGAACTCTGCTCCGCCTACAAAACCCAGGTTTTACTTCAGTTTAAGTGAACTCTGGTGCGATATGAATGCATATGTGGATGGCAAGTGAACCAGAGCTCGCTCCAAAGGAGGAAGTGGACTGCAGCGCAGGGAATTCTGGGTAAATACAAACAAAACAAATGTGCGATTTAATTGCTCGCAGGAGAAATGGCTGATGGTATTCTGCCAAAGACAAAAGAGAAATCCTGTAACCGCTAAAATCAGATTCTACTCCACTGCTGTTTACATTTCATGAACTCTGAGTCTTCTTCAAAGGTTTTCATGTCTCTTTCTGCAGTAGTTCTTGGTGCATCGCCACCACAGACGGGGAGGGGGTCACGTTTTTCAAAGGGTTTGGATCACATTGTATTGTAAAAGCAAACTGCATCATCTGAAAATGTTACAAATGTTGCAATTTTGGTCTCCAACTGAACCAAGTCTACTGGACGATCAAGTATGAGACGAGAGAAGCAGACAGAGACAAAACGTAAGTGGTAGAATCTCTTCACATGAAAAGTAATAGTAGTGCACCCTACAGATTTAATAAAGAGCGGCTTGGAAAAAGTGAAAGGCTCTTGTGAAGTTTGCTACAAGCCATGTCAGAAACACAGCAAACATGGTGAAGAAGATCCTCTGGTCAGAGAAAACCAAAACTTTTTGCCTAATGTGCCGAGCAGAGTGTGTGGCAGGTAATTGTATGCATCATGTTAAACCCACCATCCCGACATTATGGAGTCAGCGTCTTGCTGTCAGTTTCTTTAGCAGGATAAGGGAAGCTGGTCAGAGTTGATGGGGGGGGGGGGTGAATGGAGCTTAATTCCCAAAGACCGGAGAATGCTTCCAAACATAGAGAAATAACAGACTGGTTTGGATAAAGTCGGCGCACGCCGTTCAGATTATCAATTCTAAATATAGTTTCATTCAGCTAAATCCAATCAGAATATTCAAATTGGGGCAATTTTGCATTTTCTTTCTAAACGTTCCGATTTCTGGTAAACTTGACTACTGGAATTCAAATTCTGGGAGAAAATAACATGTCACAGGTATTTGGTTGCTACAGCTCAACAGGTAAGTAAATAGAAACCCAACTATTGCTTTATAAATTAGGATGTATTGGGGATATAGTCGCCTGGTGGAGAGGGGAGAACGATCCACTCTGACATGTAAAACAGATACATTTACATCAAATTGATGAGAAAAAGCAGCAGCAGCCTTTTTTTATCTCAACAGGAAAGCACCATGTTTCGTTAAAAACCTCTGTGTTGACATTTTGGACGGCAAATTGTTCAACAAGTAAATCAGGCAAACAAAAGGGAGCAAATAAAAGCTGCCCTTTTGGATTAAAGAAAATAAATAAATTCCATCTCCCCTTCATTTCACCCATAGCGTAATTTTGATGGAGCGTGATTTTTTTTTTTTTTTTTTACACTGTCGAAGAGGCAGGAAGACGAGATGTTCAGGTTAACACAGGTCTGTCGGATGACCTTGGTAATCCTGCTGAAAAATGTTCGGGTGTTGTCGTTTGTCAGCGCAACTACGATGGATTCCTCTCCTTTTTCATGTTCAGTTAGTAAGCTGAACAGAAAACAGAAAACTGTACAACTCCCCGTAAGAGTCGACGCCTGGAAAGAGCTCGACGGGAGCTTTCCTGCTCCGGCTAAATTTGCTCCGTCTTGGAAAGGGCAGCGGTGATGAATCAGGTCCATTAATAAAAATAGCGAGTTCAAAGGCAAAGAATTAAATCCCACGGGCGCAGTAAGAGGTAAGACACATGCATCGTGTCCAGGAAGCCATTAACCATTCCACACAGTTTCCCTCCCGTCTGCAGAGTCTCTGAGCGTAGCAGAGTTTGTTGTTGTTCTGTCTGACTTGTACAGTTTTGAGGCAGCTGGAGTTGGGAGGGATTAACTGGAAGGCCTCGTAAATCCCTCACATATGCAATGTTTTATTCACTGGCGAGTGAGGACAGATCAGCAAGACTTAGGCTCTCGCTCAAGAACAAATATTTTCTGTCATTTTTGTTTTCCACCTGATAGCAAAGTCCACACACTCCCGTCCTCAGACCTCCTTGGTAAATCAGCCCTTTTCAAAACGCTTTTAGCTGCGGTTCAGCAGGACTTTGCTAGAATTAAATTCATAAAATCAACATACCTAATGCGATTCGTTCACTCAGACGCTAAGGAGGCTGTTCATGTTGCTAATGTGAGCTAGCAGAGTTGGTGCCAAACGTTCCTCCATCCAGACGACTGGACTGACTACTGAGAAACCTACATATCCATCCTGTGATAAATTATGTAAAAATGATTAATATATTTATGATAATAAAGTGAACTGTACTATAAAGCCAGTAACCAGTTATACTTAATAATGTTAGAACATGTAAATCAGGTCTTACATCTGTTTTAACCATCAATATTGACGGGTTTGATTTTATCCCTGGAACTCGACATTTTATAAAAAAAAAATGTTTTTAAATTTTATTTTACAATGCAAAATTTAATTTCTTCTTTAGGTTAAAGGTAACAGATCCAGGAGTTATCCTGTTAGTTATTCTGTTATTTTCCAGTCATGGATTTTATTACAAAGGACACAGAATGTTTTTTGTCCTCTTATGCCTCAGTGGTGTTTCTTTCTGAGGGGAAAGCTTCCATTGGTGCATCTTGTGATTGTTCTGATGTCGTAACGACTCCAGGAGCAATCTGGAAGATTGATTTCATTACCGACATGTGGGAAGACATTTGGGATAACGCGAGAAAAACAATGCTTTGAAATCAGACAACAACGTTGCAAATTGAGAGAGCACACATTAGACATGGTGCTCTAAATCACCTTTAAACTTTGAATGGATGAAGCAATTTTTCCCTAAATGCAAGATGGATATTGAGGTTCTCACAAAAGGTTTTAAAGTCTTTAAATAAAAAAAAACAAAAAAAAAAACAGAAATATTTTAGGGAGGGATTGAAAACTGTATTTGAATTTTGCCTTTTTTCTCTCTATTGATACAGAGACAACATGGCGTGTTCTTCTGACACTTTGTACGAGGAAAATGTTCTGATTTAAGGATGTTTTGTTGTGGGGTGGCAAAGAATAGTAATAGCAGAATATATGCTTGACTATTTGACTTGCCTCCAGCAATGAAAAACCAATGTCTCCTATAGTTTATGGAAATCATTCTTTGACGCAAGCAGCTAAAATAACAAGAGTATTTGTAAAAACCTCCCTCTCTCTCTAGCTTCCTTTCCTAAAACGCTCTACCATACATAGTCCACCTCTCATATTTACGTGACCTGAGTTTTTCCACAGTTCTTTTATCTTTTTTTTTGTTTATGCACAGAATAATTATTAGGAAACAAAGTTTCACAAAATTAATTCACATCCGCCACAGCAGCATCCGTTTCTTCTTTATAGCGCTGTGAGGTTTGCTAGGACAGGCCTCAGAAAGAAAGTCTAGGTTTGCTATCTTGCTTTGTTGTGCACCCAATTGGCTGTAACTCCTGATATATAACAGTGCTGTGCAACGAACAAAGAAAACAAGAATAAATAAAGATCTAAAGGCAGTGCAGCTAAGGTATGTGTTTTGCCTCAGCTGCCCTCATGAATATATGTAAAGACGTTTTCCCTGAAATAACTCCGTGTGGAATGACAATGGCGCTGCAAACCACCTACACATGTATAATATACCGGTGACTCAACGCCTTCTCTCCTGCTGACAATTACTGCGATTTGTTACCTTATGCTTTCATATTTGGGCTGCATCATTCAAAACAGCACGCCCGGCACGCTGTGGCCTCCGGGAGCGTTCTACCCATGGGAAACGGATTAACATGACAATAAATTAGAACGACGACGTCTGGACTGGCATTTGTTTAGGAGATCGTACTCTAACTTGTCTTTTTAGAAACTGAAAGATTAGAATATTTCTACCCATTCAGCATTGATAGGAATATAGATAGAAGATGCATTTGGCAACTGGCAGGTTTTTGAAATGACTCGTTTTTCAGACACCAAAAAACATTAACTTATTGCCAAAAAAACCAACTGGGTGTGTTTTCTGTTGGGTTTTTTTTCCTCAGCCATTTGGGCTGTTTTTAGAAACCCAAATGGAAGCATAAAGATGTGAAAAAAGTACATTTTAAATAAAAAGGTCCACTTAAATACCTAGTTAGTGTTCTTGGGGGGAGGGGAGGGGAGAAGGCACCGCCAAGAAAAGCAACCTTCATTTTTAAAGAAAATCTCTTCATTCAGTTCAGTTCTCTTAACTTAAAAAAAAAAGTATTCTTGATGGACAGCAGCTTAGCATGGACTGCTTTTGACAAAACAGATTATTACTTCCATCTGCAGTCCTTTATATTTGCTGTACCACTCTGCTCCAGGAGGTCCCAGGACAGAGACCCACTGAGTCAAAAATATTAATTATGTAGACTCACACGAAGAAGCCCGAGGCAAAAAAATCACAGGAGCAAAGCCCCCTTAAGGTACAGAGTGTCGCCGGCATTAATGATAACTGACTTAAAAATAATTAACTCCGGTCCAGAATGTACACAGGAGGGACCACAGGGAGCGTCGTCTGAGTGTGTTCTGTAATATTTGCTAACCGAGTGCATAATAATAGAAACAGAGGCATCAGCTGATGCAAAGTAGATTATTTCACTTATAACATGGAGAAAATATCTTGCTTGCACAAGAAGCTGGACCAAAAATACTTGGTAAGATTTTGTGTTTCTGCAGCGACTTCAAGTAGAATCGACACCAACCCAGAGGACTTTATACCTACTTTGACAATTGTTTTAGCTTGAATTCATTCATTTTTAAATATTTGTTTAGCAGAGTTTAAAACTGGAGATTACAGACTGGAGCAGCACGAAGGGACAAGTGGAAATGCCGATGCGGAGGAATGGAACTGTGGTCCAAACATGACAACGTGCCGATTCATCGCCTGCGTTGGACAAAAAAAAAAAAAAAAAAAATTCAACACCACCTCGTTCTTTTACGGAATGAAAATAAATGCTCCATAATTTACTGTAGGCTTTCAATGTTCTGACATGAGAGGAGCACATAAATCATTTATACTTGGAACGACCCTTAAAGCAGTCGTAGAAACTGGAAAACGAGGCCGGTGGCATAAATCCAGTGGTCAATAACCACTCTTCCCAGAGAGCTAAATCACCTTCCACTAAAAGGCTGTCACCCGAACAGAGATACACACTCCCAGTTCCAATGCCACAAAATAATCCACTTTTTTGTCTCAAGGGGAAAATGTCATCTTTATTCCATCTCACAAAGCCCAAAAAAAAAAAACTTTTACCAGAATGTGAAGTTTGTTTGTTTTAAGTAATCCCCATTAGCTTGGCACCATGCTTTGACGGAAAGCTTTCATACCGGGAAAAGACAATCCAATACCAAGAGGAGAAAATAAGAAGATGTAAGAGCGGTTTGAAGTCTTGTTTTGGTTCAAGCTGAGTCCAAACGGATCCTAAGGTCAAAAAGTGTGATTAGTTTCACGACTCATCAGTTCAGCCATTTGTACCCCGACCAACTGAGTCCCTGCATCGGCCACTGGTCCTTTCCACCTGAGGGCAGTGGTTTGGCAGGGAGGGAGGAGCGTATGAGTGTGTGTGTGTGTGTGTGTGTGTGTGTGTGTTTGGGTTGAGGGGAGGAAGAAAAAGTTCTCCAGCTGTGAAAACGTGATTGTTAACCCACTGGCAAATAAGATAAGGGTGTTGGGAAGGACAGCAGAAGAGCAAAGACGTAATCCTCACTAAATGTTGTTCAACAAAAGGTCTGGTTTTGGCAAAGAATAACAAACAACTGCTTAGAGGAATTATTTAATAAAACTAGTAATTTAGATGAAAATCTGGGGCGTTTCTGATCATCAGGAAAATAGTTCAGTCAAAAGTCTTGTCTAAAAGTACCGACCTGATCCATCCGTCGAACCGTCCAGGGTTGCCAGATCTAACAGTTTCCAGCCTCAACACAGCATAAAACCTGCCCAACTCCAAACAGCCAGTCCAGATCTCAACCAGTAAGGAAGCTCGTGTTAATATCACCAGATGCAGTCATATTCAGATTACACATCTGTAATCTTATATTGACTGCATTAACAAACTTTTTCGGTCGTCCTTTTTTCTTATATATTCCGATCAGAACCAGCGCTCTATCAGTGGTGCTTCGTCCAACCGCAGCACAGACAGGTAGCTACGTCCATCTGCGAGTGCTACGCGTCTAATACTGCTACCGTCATGTTTACAAACTGAAAACTGTAGCAGGTTGTATTAATGTTAAATATTATCAACGGATAACATCCTTTGGGTGATGAAACCAAAGTGAAAGTTTAGGAGTTATGCTTAGCATAGAAATAAAGAAAAAGAAACGACAAAACGAAACCTCCACAGGTAGGATGTGTTGATAAGAAATCTGCTGAGTAAGCAGTGTGTGACGTAGCATCGATGTGTTCATGCGCATCACCACAAGGTAGGACAGATCCATGAGTAGCACAAATAGTCACAACACCGGCTCCCAGCAAAGGACTCCACTCTGTGAACACGATGAGATTTGTATTGTTTTAAATCATGAAGCTGCACCAGGATTTCTGAGTTACAAGACCACCACGTAGTCACACCTGGTTGACCAACGACTATCCGATAGATTCTAGACATTTCAAAATTAAGTGCAATACCGCAAACGTTCAATTTGCAGTTTTGTGTTTTTATTTGGAAAGAATTTTTCTCTGAACATTTCATAAAATGTTGTGAAAGGACGACCACATTTTAACAACACTGCATTCATCCCCGACAAGGACAGAAGACGAGACACTGACAAAGTGGGATTGGTGCCTGTCGTGTCCGCACACCGATAAAAAGAAACGCGTCTAGTGAGATCTAATAACACTCTAAAGTCAAGAGAGGACTCGAATATGCTGGCTCATCCCATTTTATGCTCCACCAAATTGGATGCGTGTTTTTTGCCGTCTTGGTGTTGAGTGGATTAAACAGCAGCCTTGTTTGACATTGGGAGTATCTACTACCAGTTTTTTTTTCTTTCCCCTCTCAATTATTTTCCCAGATGCACAGGAAAAAGTGCATCCGGACTTTGCTCTCTCAACAGCAACTACCACTCCATAAGCAAAATAAATAAATAAATAAAAGTTTTAAGGAGGTTGTGAAGAACAGCGAGGATGAAGGGAGACTCCTGGTCATTCCGCCGAGCATAATCCGTCACTGGCAGCGACTGTCCTAGATTCCTCCTGAGTAATCCCTCCCAGCTCTCTCCATTCAGATAAACACTGCTGCTGCTGTCGCTGCGAGTGCGTGTGTGTGTGTTGTGTGTGTGTGTGTGTGTGTGTGTGAGGACTTTTAGTTTCTTGAAAGCGATGTACTTGGGCTCGGCAGCAGCTGTTCTGACAGGATGAAGAGTTCCCCAAAACACACAGGTGAGATCCGCTGAGACGTTTTGCCTTAAAGGGGCAGTGTTGCTGTCATGTGGTGGGGTTGTTGGTGGTGAGGAGAGACGCTGAGACCCAGGTTATGGTGATGATGATGATGATTTTAATAATGATGTTGCTCAAAAAACAGTCCAAAGCAGGCAGCACGGCAGAGACTAGCACACAGCTAAGTACCGGTAGCAACTGATTATAAGACTGAAAACGGGAGCTAGCACTAACCAGGACTTTACAGTTCTACTGGCGTGACGAACTACGACAAACGACAAGGACCCGACGAGGAACACAGACAACAGGTGGGTATAAATACACACGGGGTAATTAAGGGAATTAGACACACCTGGGGAGCAATCAACGGGGAGGACGGGACAGAGACTCACAGGGAAACAGGACTGAACACAGAAAACTCAAAAATAAACACACAAAAACACGGATCTTGACAGTACCCCCCCCTCAAGGGCGGATACCAGACGCCCACAAAAACAGAAAAGTCCAAAAACACAAAAAAACCCAACAGGGTGGGTGGAGGGGCGACGGAAGGAGGGCAAGAGTCCATAGAAAAAACAGTCCAACAAAAAACAACCCAACGGGGTGGGCGGAGGGGCGACGGAAGGGGCCAGAGTCCAGAAACTGTCCAAAACAAAAAACAACCCAACAGGTGGGCGGAGGAGCGAATCCGGCGGGCGTCGCCGGCGCAGAAACCGGAATCCCGGAGGCGGGTCCGGCGGTCTCTTCCGCCGGCGCAGGAACCAGAGACGTGGAGGCGGGTCCGGCGGTCTCTTCCGCCGGCGCAGAAAGCAGAGACGTGGAGGCGGGTCCGGCGGGCGGCGTCTCCGGCGCAGAAGGCCGAGACGTGGAGGCGGGTCCGGCGGGCGGCGTCTCCGGCGCAGAAGGCCGAGACGTGGAGGCGGATCCGGCGGGCGGCGTCTCCGGCGCAGAAGGCCGAGACGTGGAGGCGGGTCCGCCGGGCCGGCAGGAAGGCCGGCAGGAAACTCGGGCGGAGCAGACTCAGGAAACTCGGGCGGAGCAGACTCAGGAAACTCGGGCGGAGCAGACTCAGGAAACTCGGGCGGAGCAGACTCAGGAAACTCGGGCGGAGCAGACTCAGGAAACTCGGGCGGAGCAGACTCAGGAAACTCGGGCGGAGCAGACTCAGGAAACTCGGGCGGAGCAGACTCAGGAAACTCGGGCGGAGCAGACTCAGGAAACTCGGGCGGAGCAGACTCAGGAAACTCGGGCGGAGCAGACTCAGGAAACTCGGGGAGCTCTGGCTCGGGGGAAGGCTGCGCTCCGGCAGCAGGCTCGGGGAGCTCTGGCTCGGGGGAAGGCTGCGCTCCGGCAGCAGGCTCGGGGAGCTCTGGCTCGGGGGAAGGCTGCGCTCCGGCAGCAGGCTCGGGGAGCTCGGGCGGCTGCGCTCCAGCAGCAGACTCGGGGAGCTCGGGCGGCTGCGCTCCGGCAGCAGACTCGGGGAGCTCGGGCGGCTGCGCTCCGGCAGCAGACTCGGGGGCTGGAACTGGTGGAGGAGAGGCAGACGCTGGACCCGGCGGAGCTGGCCTTGATCTTGCCGCCAACTCCGCCTTCACTGTCTGCAACTCCCATTCAACCTCCTTGAAAAATTCCACCAAGCCCAGCTGAGGGAGAAGCGGAATCCACCGGTCCAACTGAATGGCCATACGGGTGGCGGCGTTTAGCCGGCTGAACGGCGCGTCGGGCTTGGCCATTTCCACGTCGTACCTCCTGATCTCCCTCAGGAGGGAACGACGGTCTGCTGGGTCCATGATGTTGCGGTCCTCACCGGTCGTGGTCGGGTCCTTCTGTCATGGGGTGGGGTTGTTGGTGGTGAGGAGAGACGCTGAGACCCAGGTTATGGTGATGATGATGATGATTTTAATAATGATGTTGCTCAAAAAACAGTCCAAAGCAGGCAGCACGGCAGAGACTAGCACACAGCTAAGTACCGGTAGCAACTGATTATAAGACTGAAAACGGGAGCTAGCACTAACCAGGACTTTACAGTTCTACTGGCGTGACGAACTACGACAAACGACAAGGACCCGACGAGGAACACAGACAACAGGTGGGTATAAATACACACGGGGTAATTAAGGGAATTAGACACACCTGGGGAGCAATCAACGGGGAGGACAGGACAGAGACTCACAGGGAAACAGGACTGAACACAGAAAACTCAAAAATAAACACACAAAAACACGGATCTTGACAGTTGCGTGTTTTCCAGCCACATAGTGTCATTTTATAGCGCAATCAAGTGTTATGAAATGGCACTTGATTCTTTTAGATCATATAATACATTTTTCTTCATAATTTAACGCCTTGAAGTTGGGTCTCTGTCTCTTTAAGAAGCTCCTGCTTTGTCTTAAGCTCCGTCTTCATGAAGTCATCACTACATGGCTCCTCTTTTAACCCTTTAACAATGTTTTTACCACATTTACACTGATGTGTGGTTCCACCAGGTGTTTGCTAATTGCTGCTGGCTAGTCTGAAGGAGCTGAGAGGGGGAGTTGAAGGTGGAGCTAGGTCCACCCAGGCGTTTTGCGCAGCTGAATGGTCGCCACGGGTGATTACAGGATTTCCCAAACATGACAGAAAAAAAAAGAAAAAATCAAAGCAATGATTTTGGTGAAGAAATATGATGTAAATTTAACATAATACTGCCCCAAAAGACAATTGCAGAATAATTTGGTTTATTGATGTTCTGACTGCAGAACCACAACACATTTTTCTGATATATTAAAAAAATAAAATGTTGATCCTGTATCATTCTGTATTTTTTTCTCCTTATCACATTACATGCTCCACCTTGTGTTGCTCTGGCACATTAAATCCAAACATAACACAGTGAAGCTTGTGGTTGTGCTGCAGCAAAGTGTAAAAAGTCCATTAGCTAAGCATACGTCTTCAAAGCCCTACATCCAGCTAATGCACGCAATAAAATGGCTGCACTCAATACCTGCCATTTCAATTATGCAGCAGCTTTTTCTGACCAGCAGCGAACGTATCGATTCTTGACGCCACATTCTAAAACTTCCATTGTAGCTTCGAGTCCAAGTTGGGAGTGAAAGCCAAACAATTTGTCATCGATTTCCAGCAATAATTGCTCTTCATGTAGTGTTAGTTAGCGAAGAGATGCTTGAGAAGAGAAAGAGCTGCTTGCTTTCTGCTGAGCAAGAAAAAAAAAAAAGACAACTGGAATAAAATGTTCAATTGCTCCTGAATAAAAAATGTAGCCATCAGATGAGTCAAAATATTTCACTTATAACATGGGAACAAAGTCTTAAGTGAAATAATCTGTCTGTGGAGTTAGCACTTTTTAATCAATATTAAAGATTATTTAATTAAAACAAACTCCTGTATCTTGCTGGATAGGTACTTGTAGGTTTGTTTTGTATTTTCTTTAAGTGTACTAAGACATTTGCACTAGAAACTACACCCAATATTCTCTAACATTTGGTATTTTCGCAGCATTTTCCTCACATATGTGTTGCTGTTTAAGAAAATAAACCTCCCCATGTTTAAAGATTTGTTGACAAGAAGCATAGTAAGAAGGAAATGATTAACCAACACAACTATCCTTACTTTTTGTGCTAAATATGAAATTATAATATTTATTTTTTTCATTTTATACGAAGTGAAACTGAGTGAACATCTTCCAGGATTTGCTACTCAACACTTATTCCCATATCTTATGTAGTTTTGAGTTCATTCAATATTTGCAGCTCCTTTCCAGTTGTTGATATAATTTTGAACCTTATGTTTTACTATAGACTTAACTGAGTTCTCTCTTTAGAGAACTTGAAGATTCAAGGCTGAAACTGATTTTTGTTAAAACAAGTGTTGCTTATGCAGCTGCTGATGCTGCATAACTATGATCCGTGTTATTGATATTCACCACCAGCTGTCAGTTTGACAGAAGCCGCTGCTGAATCAGATAATCCTGCTGACACTCGATGGCCTTGTTGCAACTGGCAGGAGATTTCGGACTTAAAGGGCGATTTTCATCTGAGGACGTTTTTAACACTTTGCTCGTTTTATTTTGTTCAAATCTTTTGGCTTTCTCGCTTTGAGGAGAGTGTTTAGGGAAATAGAAGTTATTCAGAAAATATACTTCCAGGTGTGTGATTTAATTACAATATTTTTAAAATAATATGCATACACTGTATTCTGGTGAATTTTAACAGATTCAAGTCATACATTTTGTTATGATCCAAACAACTATCCTTACTCAACAAAACTAATGCTTAAGATAATTTAAATCTATGTATTTGATTTAATTACAGTACCAGAAAGTTCTATCCCAGTGTCAAATAATTTAGCTTTGAGTCGTTTAAAATTGCTAAAGTCAACTGAACCGAATGGCACACTCAAATAATTAGTTATGACTGTTATAGTGTATATCAATATGACTTGAAATTGGGTCTCTGTCTCTTTAAGAAACTCCTGCTCTTCTGAAACTCTGCCTTCAGGAAGTCATCACAACATGGCTCCTCTATAAACTCTTTAATAACGTTTTTACCAGCGTTTCACTGAGAAGCAGCTCATATTATGAGCTCAGCAGATCCACCAGGTGTTTGCTAATTGCTGCTGGCTAGTCTGAAGGAGCTGAGTGGGGGAGTGCTGCTCTGTGAAGACTTGGCTTGGAAACTGAAGTGCTGAGGAGGAGCTTTGAACTTGAAGGCGGGACTAGGTCCACCCATGTGTTTTGCACGGCTGAATGGTTGCCATGGGGAACTCAAGGATTTCTCAAACATGCATGAAAAAATCAAAGCACCATCCAGTATGTTTTAAGCAATTGAATAATATTATAACAAGATGTAAAGGTTAAAAAAAATCAATTTTACATAATACTGCCTCTTTAAAACATTACGAACTATAACCCATTGTTCAGTTGCCTTGGTTTTCTCTCAGAAAAATCAACAGTCTTGGTATTCTGCTAAATTTTGAGAGTTGAGTCGTCTGTCCATCTGATCAGTCGACTCTCATCCTTCAACAGTCAGAAACCCAAATCTGCCAGAGCTGAAAGAGAGTCATTTAACAAATAATGATAAAGAAACTGAATTTTGTTAGAGCAGAGCTCCGTTTGTGTTTTGTGAAGTCCTGCTTTCCTTCTTGGAAGCTCCAATCTTGCCAAATCTCTCTCACAACAGAAGCACTTGGGATGCGATGGCGGTGGGATACAATTATCACGTCTGCCCCAGTCGGTCTGTTGTGTTCTGTTTGGACTTTTCACACCAGCGTTCTGTCTTTCTCCCCGTTGTGTCTCACTAACCACCGGTTGCTGCTCAGTAATCTGGCTTAAACAAAGATCCTCTTATCTCCCGATGGAAATTGTAAACCGTATCTGTTATTATAATCAGCCATTTTACCTTTCTCGTAGAAATTTCTCCAACAGTAGAAAAAAAAATCAGCATGCAGGTTTTTGCATTATAACTCAGTGTTTTTCTTTACTTTTGCCATTTTTAACATTGTACTGCTGAAGTAGTTGAGTTTACAGCTCACTAACAAAGTACTCACTTGCTGTCACAATAACATTTTGCTAGACGATAAATCGCCCCATAAGTTATTGCGATAAGCGATAATATTGTTGTTTTCAGACCATTTTCAAGTAATGGTAATGTGTTTAATATACTAATGTGAGAACACATTTTCAAAGATCCATGAACTTTAAATTCTAATAAACTTTTAACACTGGAGCTGAAAGACATTTTAAATATACAAAAACAAATAAATAAAACAACAGAAACAACAAATAAAAAGAATTATGAAGTTGCTCTAAACAAAATTGTCCTTAAAAAAAGTTGCTAGTTGAGACCAAAGAACCAGACTGAAGACTTTTGTCATCCAGTTTTCGGTAGAAAGAGAGATTTTTTTTTTAATTAGTTTGTTTTAATTTACTATGCGATTAATTGATTTATCGTGACAGGTCAACTTGCATCAACATCAAATGTTCAACTTTGAGTCTGAAATGTGAGAAAATGTACAAAGCATTGAATAGTTTTCCAATCACTTTGTGTTTTCCCATGAAATATGAAAACGTTTGTGCTTGGACGTGACAAAATGTTCAAAAATAAAAGTTCAAAGAGTTTAAATACTTTTGCCAACCACTGTAGATCCTCCTGAGCCGTGAAGCCATTCTTGCACATGTATGTCGTCAGTCTGTAAATCAGTCGGCGCTTGGCTTTGCTTTATAGAACGGGTCAATGCTGCCCTTTGCCATTCTTCAAACAAAGGATGTTTTTTTTTTCTTTTTTCCATTTTTCAAAAGAAAGAAAGTGTTTTGTTTGAAGATTTTCCACAGACTTTACAGCATGAATTCTTTAAGCAGGCAGTCAAATAGTGAACAATAATCGCGTTTGAAAAGTTTAACAGGTATCCTACACATCTGTAGCTTCAAAGTGTAGTATATTTAAAGAATGTAATATACCGCAATTTAAATAAATGGATCAATTGGGCTGGTTTCTCAGAAGACTAGCATTCGGCTCATGAAGGAGACACGGAGTCTGAAGATTTGCAGTGTGCCAGTGAGTTATATTCACGGTGAAAGACAACAATGATTATACATACTTACAACTTCAACAAGACAGACAGACATCTAAAAGGCCATATAAATAAAAAAAACAAAAAACAAATATGCGCAATACCAAGAAAGAAAAACAAAATAAATGACAAAACCCAAAATAAATTAATCCCACCGTTGACTAAACCCACACCCTTCAGTCTTTTGACTGAAGGGTGTGGGTTAGATCCCAAGACAAGTTGGCTTTGGGTAAAGTGCTTGATCGGTCCAATATGGAGAATCAGGAGTCAGGATGAAACAAAAAGTGATCTCAGGCTACAAGGAGCCTCCTACCATCCTGGCAGGAGAGCGGAAATCTTCACACATAAGTGTAATCTTTTCTTATGGCTCTAGGCCTGGACATTTAGCTCGCCATCTTCTGGCCTGTATAAATAAACAGGACCAATAAACATTGAAATTCAATTCAATCATTCTAACGTGTACACAAATCCATATTCAATATATAAAGTTCATTATCAATCCAATCAATATACAATTTAGAAAGGTTAAAACTTCATTGTACGACCCAGTGTGGGTTCGTTCAGTCCCACACAGCTACTCGCTACGTCAAAACAACACTCACCAGATCCGCCGTTTGTTTTACACATAACTGACATCTCTCCTTGCTGGTCTGGTGGTAGTCGGCTCCTATGATGGCATTATAGTTAGACGATTTTTATACAAAATAAAATAAGGCGAAGAACATAAAGAACGACGCTCGACAAACCTGTAGCTCTGCTCCTCCCAACGCATCTAGTGTTCAAACTTCCTGCTCAAATTAATATAGCCAGCCGATAGGCTGCATACTACACGTGACCTTGGAAACTGAGCTGTGATTGGTTGCTTCATAGTGTCACGAGAGCGACACTATTAACAGGATTATCATGTGATTTAATAAAGAGTTGGAGAGGCCGGAGAAAATTAGTAGATGAAAGTTAGAAATTTACACCCAGGTTACAAAAGTTTTGCACTTTTTCAGTCTCATGTGAAAATAAACCTATAAAAAAATAATATTTTGTACTTTTAACCCATTCTAATGTAAGTATTACCCTTTAGCTGCTAAACAGTAATTAAATCATATAACTGAAGAGACAACACAATATTGAAACTGGCTTATGGATTTGAGGTTTTAACATTTCAGTGATTATTTCAGCATCTTCTCATGATTTGAGTTTAAGACTTTAAGCGCAACAATTATGGACACGGAGGTGAAAGTCTGAAGCCAACATGTCTTGTGACTGACTGAAATAATATTAATGTTTTGTTTAGACCCCTGACTCGACTGAGAGAACCGTGCAAAGAGATAAACTGGTGTGATGGCAAATGGAGCCAAATTGTCAAAATACAAGTAGAAACATAAATAATTGCTGTACTGTAGTTAAAGATTCAGGTTTTTATTAGTTATTAGTTACTGGAAACAATATAAATATATACATTTTTTCAAAAATGATTTTTTTTTTTGCATTATTCTGTTATCTCTTAAGAAATACTTGCCTGCATATAATTTTATATCAGGAAGAAAATGTTAAATTAGTTCAATTAAAACAATTTCCCATGTAAATTTGTGAGGTATATGAATTAAAGTAAATCAGTGTAAAAATTATTTACATACAAGCTTGGATTTGTTCTGGGTTTTGGTTCCAATTCACAAACATAGCAGTGTATTTCAGGGAAATCATTTAAAAATAATAATAATTCCAGTTTAGAGAAAGTATGAAGGCCTGGAAGGAATCAAACTTCTGTAGGAAATGAGAATATTAAAGGGTTAACAGAGGAGCGTTGTTGTGACGACTTCCTGAGGGCGGAGTCACAGAAAGAACTGGAGTTTCTTAAAGAGACAGAAGCCCAATTTCAAGGTGCTAATTCACAAAGTCAAACTTCTTTTCAGTCACATTTGACAAATGCAGCATTTTTATATCAGCTGAAACTTGATTATGCTATAAAATGATGCTATACGGCTGGAAAGCACATAATACTGCCCCTTTAAGAAACGGTTTGGGTAAATGTGTAAGAAATGCGTCTTGTGTAGTGGAAGCATAAGGAAACGTCTGAAGGGTTCCAATTAAAGAAAATGATGGCCACCTGGAACAGCGTCTCCAGCAGCAGATTTAATTTATGATTATTTGCAGCTGCGTCCAATTACTACAAAACAAAACCAAAAAAAAAGAAAAACATGAAAAATGATGATGATGGACAAATACACACAGCTACTTAAGACTGTGTAACATTATTTCTTTAGAAAGCACAACTTTATCAACTTCCAAAAAAAAAAAAAAGTTAAGAAAAGCAGTTTTTTTTTTTTTTAAGTCTGATCAGACAATAGAAACGAGATTGTGGGCTCAGCTGTAGTTGAAAATAACACAGATGAAAAAACTAACTGGTTTAAACAGATCTCACATCACAAAAGAACAGGAGTTAAAAAGAGAATTTGTTGTAAAAGGAGTGTTATTCTGACCGAACAAAAAGATTCTGCCAAGCAAACTAAAGGCAAATTAGGTGAAAATGAAAATAGATGAAGGGCACAGAAAAAGCAGATGGAATGACGGCAAATAAATGTGTTGTCTGGAAAGCAAAAAAAAAAAGAGAGAGAGAGAGAGAGAGAGAGAGCGGGTGTGTTGAAAACTTACATAAAAATGAAAAATGGTAAAAACTCCAAAAATGTATTTGAATAAATTTGTAGTATTTTGTACAAATTTTACAATGGGAAAACAAATGTGTGTAAATTGTATTATGTTCAAATATTTGCTATAAAGTCTCTGGTTAAGTAGTTGTTTGACAAAGAACAAAAAAAAAGAAAAAAAAAAGGTTAAGACAGGAAACAATTTTCATCAAATGGATTCAATCTTCCAGACGGATGAGCCATCCGTCTTTCCGCAATATGTTGTTGGGTACCAACAATTTCCAGCCTAGAGCCACTTTTTACTTCTCCCCTCCAGGCTGGGGTTAGTAACAACGAAAGGCCTGTTATTTCAAGTCGGGAAAACTTTTCACTTTCGTTTTGGATAAGGAAGATGGGAGTCGCCTCTTAAAGGGTCCCCACTATAAGCTACAAAGTTTCTACCTCAACAGAAGCATGTGGAGAGAAGACGGGTTGAGATTAAAGGCGGTTTTTGTACATTAATGTATAACAATAATTTAGTTATATACAGATTGATTTTAAAAGGGGAAAATCTATTTAAAAAAATTAAAATTTTGTTTTTCAACAGCATTTGATTCCTCCTTGTGATTCTGATATCCCAGTGAAAAATGTTGCAGTGTCAATGAACAACCCGTAGGTGGCGATAACACTGCCATGAACTACATCAAAATTTTTTAAAAGAACATCCCAGGAATGGCTAAAGCTACACTGCCTGCTAAGCTAAAGATACTATGACTTTGTTTGTATCTTTTGCTCCCGGTCACCAAGGAGAAATGACCCAATCAAGATTTTTTTAAAATGTGGATTATGATCCACATTAGACATGTACTCATACAGTGCAATACTTACAATGCAATTCGTAAATGACTTCAGATTAACTCCTTTAATTGTTTGTATCGCTTTGTTGTGGCTTATTGCCTTTTACTTTGTTTTCTCTGACTATGACTATGACTAATTTCCGGTTTTAGGTTTGATGCTTTTATTTTAAAAGGACAACTTCCTGTTTATGTATTAGCGAACGGTAGCTTAACGACAGGAAAAGACAGACGACAAGTTGTGGAGCAGTTAATACAACTTGACGTCTTGTTATTGTGTGTTTTGTAAATAAGTACGTTTTCAATACTGAGCGACGAAAACTGCATTTGTTTTATCATGCACTAAAATGATTGTTATTTTTAGGCTATTGTCAATATTTAAGCGTTAGG
Source organism: Poecilia mexicana (assembly GCF_051168715.1). Taxonomy (NCBI): domain Eukaryota; kingdom Metazoa; phylum Chordata; class Actinopteri; order Cyprinodontiformes; family Poeciliidae; genus Poecilia; species Poecilia mexicana. The sequence continues at coordinate 8,147,885 of NW_028263387.1, forward strand.
TTGCAAACGTAATGTTTGTAAAAGTATGGACTGAGCTTACGCTGTGTTTTTTGAGGCTGTTTGCTAAACAATTATTTATTCACTGAAATTATATTAACTAAAACAATGTAAATACTGAAATAACACCATAGTGTTTACCTCAAGTACTGCAGTCAGAGAGTCTTGCTGGACCAAACTGACAAACACTTTGAAGGTTGTTGGGCTGCTAAGTGGCAGGCTCAGGATGAAGCAAAGGTCAGCAGGGTCAAAGCTGTTTGGCAGAGCCCTCTCTGTCTGACATTTTGCAAATTTAATACATCGCCACAGAGACGCAGTACAAAAACATCTGTCACAAAGGCCAGCAGCTCTGACAAAATGCCAGTATTGATGCTCGTAGTGTGCGCTGCGCTACGTCTTGCTGATGTGGACGAGGGAATCGGAGCGGGGATTTCTTGTTGTAGCCATTCGATAAATAATTGAATCCCAGAAAGGAGCGGTACTCAATCTTGTTAAACAAGAATAATAACCACGATGAATATTTCATTTCTCTACCATCTTTTTGTGGGGATTTCCTCGAGCCGACTTCCTGATCTAATCTTGCCAGTTTCACGTTGGGGAAAAAATGAAAAAGGAGAAGCATCCCCTGAAGTTTTGATCCTGGCTCCTTTCGCGCCGCAGTCTCAGACTTCTCCATGGTCTGATTCACATCCTTATCAGGTGAACTAAGCTTGGGGGGCGGTGAGGGGAAAAAGGAGAAGGAAGAGCAAAAATGACAGAAAGGGAAACGGGGAAATAACGCTGAAGACACAGAATGCGGCGGAGGTGAAGATTTAAAAAAGGGAGAAAAGCTGGAGTTAAGACACGGTGAGTCCCAGGCAGACGCACACTTAACCCAAGAGTTGGTCAGAAATGGTTTGGATCAGTTCTGCTCCTCAAATTGATTTTTCTGTCGCCTCTATTTTAAGTCGCCTTCAAGTCCATTTTCTCATTCTCTTGTTTTTGCTCCTTTACCAGTTTTCCATGACCCCCCCATCCATCTCTTCCCTTTTCTTTATTTTCATCAACTCATCTCTCTCCGATTCTTTTGCACTGCTCTTCTTACGGCCCGTCTCACCTCGCCGCCCTTCAGAATAATTGCTCTGTGGCGCCGTCTCTCTCTGGGTGCATATCAAACCTTTGCTGTGCAAGAGCACAAACAGAAAAGCATCAGGAACAACAAATAGGGAGGGTCCAACACGGGCGTATAAACCTCTGTTGGGGTAAATGAGGTGACACTCAATGATATGCTGCCACAGTTCCCCTGAAAATTGGGGCTATTGACTGACATGATGCCACCTGACAATCAGTTCAGTGTGTCTGTCGGGAACTGACTGATCGGCGGTCGAAATTTGTCACGAAGTAAACACCCCTTACCTGGAGGAACTGAACCTACAACAAAGCATTGGGGTGTAGCTTTAGGAATGCGCTGCACTCATAAAAGTTTGGGGAAAAATAATCGGAAAAAACTTTGACAATGGGGAACATTCATTTGAGACACACTTTACCCAGAGCATTTAGAGGGTGGAACAGAGTTTATTCCATTTCCAAACCCTAAACGTTGGATGAAAAAATGTAAAAGACAGACAAAAGCCTGTAGGCAGCATCATGAGCAGCTGAATACAACAGTGGCTGCGTTTCCATTACGAATGTACGCAAATCCTTGTTAATATTCTGCTAATGTTGGGGGAAAAAAACACATTTGGGGCGTTTCCGTTACGTAGGAAAGAAAATTAAATTAAATGTTAATAAGCTTGTTCACATGATAAGTCGTTAAATATCGCGGCAGCGACGGATGTTGGCATCTGCATGCTCGTTACCCATCAACCATCAGAGGAGACGTTGGCGTCTTATTCAGACGTTGGGGCAACAAAGCGCTTATACTTTGGAGCGGCTATGTGTGCAGCGTTTTGATTTTACAGTTGGTGATTTTACAGAAAAGCTACAGATTCAAACATTTATGAATTATTTTGCAAAGCAATTTATCACTGTTTAGTCGGAATCTTTTAAGATCAGTCCTTTGAACTTTAACGTCAATTTCTCTGTGGTTTTCTGCAAATAACGTCACAGACCTGACGTGTGACTCGTTCAAAGAAATGTTTGCCAGTCTTTCTTTGCCTTGATGTTGGCAGAAATGACAAAAATGTCTCACCAAGTATCTCAGGTCAGCTTCGCTCCACCTTATTTGTTTGCTCCACTTGAGTTGAGATCTTGCCCCGGGGTCACGTCGATTGGTGCGCCATCAGTGTGTGAACTTCCTCGTTCAGCCAGATCTCTTTCCCTTTTCCATTAATCCACTCAGCCATCCATCAGTCACCGTTCCACCAAATGATGGGAAAGAGTCGAGGGATTTCATTTACCCTTCCCTCACTCTTTTTCTTCCCAATTAAACCATTCCTCTTTTCCACAATCTTCCCATTACTCCTGCGTCCCTGAACATACACACGTTTTCCTGTTGTTCACCCCTTTTCACAAGCCAGGGGTTGTTTAAAGTCCGAAGAAAACCTATCGGGGAAAACAACTGCTGGCAATAGGGGTGAAGAGAGGAAAAAAAAAATCTGCTTGGACTTTTGGTGATTTAAAATTCACTTTGAGTATGTGGATACATGGTGGTTTTTGGTTTCATGCTTCTCTGTTTGTGCTTTGGATTCAGGGCTCATATGGAAAAATAACAAGGAAAGTTTGGAATCTGATCTTTCCTGTAATCCAACTCGGAATATGAACAGAGAAGAAGAGGACAGAAGATGGGAAAGTATTAAAGTATAAATTAATGTCGTCTCCGGCATCAAAGTAGACAGGAAATATGAAGATGTGTTCAAATGGCCTTTGGCCTTCTGGAATATTTATGTCTGATAAAGTGGTTGTTTCTTATTTATTCCAACTTTCTGCAGTTGGACATAATAGTTAATAGTTTAAACATTGTGGTCATAACATCACTTACCATCCTAGGTTTGTTGGTGGAGGCTTTATATTGCAGTTTACATGCATGTTTGTTAAAGCTAACGCTACTAAACCATCAGATAAATATGAATGTTTCCTCTGTTACAACATACATTTCTGGTAAATTCCTTCTGTTGTGTCTTTTTTGACTCACCATTGTTTGTCCCATCAGATCTGACAGATATATGGGAGGGGCCGGCCCGCCACTTCCTGTTTAAATTGGTGTGTGATGTCACTGCTTACATCACCGGGTACAACCAAATGGAGGGGTTTCTTTTTCTGTACATTTTCCTCAAAGAAACCTTTCAGTTGCCCAGTGTTAATGTTTTTAGCTAACCAATCATTTAGTTGTGTTGATGAGTTTCTAAATTATATTAATAACTTTATTCCTGTTTTTTTGTTCTGTTTAGATTTTGGTGTTTGGTTTGACCTACTTTCTGATGAAATGCAGGTGTTTCCAATTCTATATACAACCAGTAAAATCCTGGTTACTGGGAGGTCATGATGTCAGAAAATATCAGGAGAACATTATTTTGAGTTCTTCCAAAATTTTTCCATGAAAAATATCCCTTGATATTCCTGGTAGAATAGTGACTTACTTTTGTAAGTGTGGATTCAGATCTGAACCTTCAAAGACATATAAAGACAGTTACAAAATCAGCCTTCTATCACCTGAAGAACATTTCCAGGATTAAAGGACTAATGTCTGGCTCCAGCCTGCTCTGCATCCACAGAACCAAACAAGTTTCTATGCATCACAAATCTGGAGCAAACGTCCAGAAAAATCCCACCTGTTCATAGATGGGTTTGAACCACAATAAATGAAACATTGACCAACATATTTCATGTGTACCGATTTTGACGACGGCCTTTGACAAAATGTAATTCACATTTTGCTTCACATTTGGTGATTATGTGATGTTTTTATGATGTGAAGCACTTTGGACTGCCTTGTTGTTGAAAATAAGCTGCACAAATAAACATGGCTTTTTTCCTATTTGAAAGAAAAAAGGAGGACACAGCAAAACATGGAAAACAGTCATGCACCACACAAAGGGGCCTCTACTCACACAGTCAAGTGCTGCAGTGTCCAGGGAGTAATTGTACTGCTTGGTAATAGCCTTTTCACATTATTCCCCCCACCACCCCCAAAAAAAGAGGAGAAATCCCAAAATACACTGGATGCTGTTCCAGAAATGGAAGCATGGTGCGATTCTGGGCCATCTTTTCTTGGGGAGTTAAGTGGAAGAAATGAGAGCAATTTAAGAATCACTCTGACCAATGTGTTTAAAAAGTAAAAGCACAAAAAAATGATATTTTTGAAAACTAGAAACTATTTCCCAGTCAAGAAGAGTAACATGTTTGGTGTTTGACCTTCCTCTGCCACATTTTGGATGTAGTTTGATGGTGAGCAAGGTGAGTTCATATTTTGTTCCAAATAAGCAAAAAAAAAAATTAGAATCAACAGCAACAAGTTTAAAACACCTGTTTCCATTGGCTTAGAGTAGCAGAACAGGTTTGTAAGACAATACAGGTGGAGGAATAACCCAAATAATAATAGATATTTAAAAACACTGGGCACTGGGAGACGGCAGAGGAGCTCGATTATTTTCACTGACTGTCCCACACCATAATGTCACGACACTGACAGTTTGTTTTAAAATAAAATTTATAAGCTGCAGCTTAAAAGGATGAAGTTCTTGAAATGTTAGTTTACAGTGGTTATAGGAAGAATCATTATATATAATAAATGTCTTATAGCTCATTTTGCGCTGGTAAAATGTTGTTAAAGAGTTAATAGACGAGTGATGCTTTGATGACTTCCTGAAGGCGGAGTTTCAGAAAGAGAAGAGCTTCTTAAAGAGACAGAGGCCCAATTACAAGGCGAAAAATTACAAAGTCAAATTTCTTTCAAGTCATATTTGAAATTTATTGTATTTTAATAACACAATTACTTAATTGTGTTATAAAATGGCTCTATGTGGCTGGAGGATGTAAAATACCCCCCATTTAATATCTGCTAGAGAAAACGGAGCCTCTGGTTTGGCAGTGAACAAATCCATAACCAATTCCACACACTGTTACTAGGTATATTTGCAGTAATAATAGAGTAAATAACTATCATTTCAAGCCATTAAAATATTTCCTGCAATGAGAAATGATTGCATTACTCTGAAATGTTTGCAGCTGTGTTCCTCTCGTCGAGAATAACGCAGGGGGAAACTCGGCGCGGCCCCGCCTGATGACGCCCGAGCAGAAAATCGCCGGCGTGCGCCGCGCTTACGAGACTGCTGTGAATTCTTGGATCAAAACCCTCGGACCAACCGCAGACAGACTGGAGTAATGAGGAAAAGAAGCAATCATCAATCAAAGTCAGACTCGCACGAGCCAAAAAATTATGAGTCACGATCCCGGGCTCCTGCGCGCGGCGAGGTAGCCGTCTCATCACCACGGTGATTATCTGGACGAGATGCGGGGCAATTCATAGGCGGACATGATCGTTTTTGGAATATGGAGAGAGAGAGAGAGAGAGAGAGAGAGGGGAAAAAGGCACTGAGACAATTACCTTTATTAGCTGGAGAGCCGCATGTTGTGGGTACTGAGTGATGACTCAGTGTGGGATTCACCAAGTGATAGTCGTCAGCTGTGAATGAGTTATGGGAGAGCCCTGAACCCAAACATAATTACACAATGTGCGATGAAAGCGCAAGTTAGAGCTTCAGGAAATGACAGATAAAACCCACCATGAGTAAAAATATTTACTTAGCCTCCTTCACTGCCTAAATTTAGTTGCAAAAATCTAAAGAATGAATTTGAACATTTGCTGTCAAGCAGAGATCGATACTGTCAATACAACACAAATGACAGACTGTGTAACTTTTGCTCTCGATGATGGAAATGTAACGTTTGTCACTGGTTTGCAATTCTCAGTTGTTGACTGCATGTTTTTATGGACGTCTTATTCTTTTGTTTTAATGACGTAAAGCGCTGTGAACTGCAGTGTTGCTGAGATTTACGATACAAATAAACTTGATTGACTGAACTTAATAAATAGATGGATTTTTTATTTAAATGGGTGAAATTATGCATAATTATGCATAACACTAACTGCTGGGTGTTTTTGCTCAAGTCTATCAATATTTAAACGGTGATCTTCCAATTTATTAGCCGCCTGTCAGGTGAAAACTATGTTTAATTTATCGTTTTGGGATTTTGTGGGAGAAATCAGCACAAATATTTTTAACAAGTAAAAAGCTAAAAGTGTGTTCTGCATTTTCAATCAGTCCTCATTACTTTAGAAGCCCTTTAATAAAATCCAGTGAAACCAGTGGCCTAATTAGCAACATGAGTCCAGAGCGTGTAATTAGCATCGGGACGACCATGAATCAAGGTTGGATTTTTTATCCAGCATTTCACTGGTAAATACGGATTTTAAAAAACAAAGTAGGGCTGCGTAGACACCACAGCATCAGTCAGCACGCGAAATCTCAACCCCTGTAAGTGACAGCAACAAAATAAAACCGAAGCAAAATGGGTGGAAACAAAGATGGCTGACTCCACGCAAAGGTAGGCGTAGGTAAAATGACCATTACATTGGATTTATACATTTAAAATTTTAGTTTTTGTCTTTCAAAATATTAAAATGTGCTAAAAAACTGAGTTGTGGGTTTGTTTCATATGTCCTTTTTCAATTAATGTCTTAAAAAATTTAATACTTTATATGAAGAATAATTTTATAAACCCATTTTTACAAAGTTGTGTAAATCTACACCATCATAAAGCCTTCGCACTAAAACTAGACCGCTTCTAAAGTTCCTAGTGACCCAATACGTTTCACAAAATAGAAAGACTGGTTTGTTTACGTGGTGATGAATATTTACAGAAAAACAAAGAAAAATTAATACTGATATTGATATAGATGCTGGATGTGAATTTAGCCAGTCTCAGACACAAAGACACATTAAAGTTTATACATATAGTTATAAATAACTGTGTGTTTCTGCGCCGTAAGGAAAGCCACAGGCGAAGGCAGATGGAGGGAGCAAACAAGGGTTAGAGACAGATGTGACTGTGTGTGTGTGTGTGTGTGTGTGTGTGTGTGTGTGTGTGTGTGTGTGTGTGTGTGTGTGTGTGTGTGTGTGAAGAGCAGAGTGAGGAAAGCAGACATCCTCATAAATAATGGGCAACAGAACCACAGAAGAGGCCAGTAATTAGGAAGGTAAGAATCAAAGAAAGACACAAAGTGACTCTTGAGACAAAAATAGATACAGAAGAAAAGTGTGAAGCTGCTCAGAGAACAACAATGGTTCACATCACACTTAAAAAAAAGAGGAAGTGTTATGATCTTGGAATATACTTGGGTTTCCACCACTTATTCTCACCCAGCTAGAAATTACTTCTTTTGATGTAATAGCTTTAAAATTTAAAATCAAATTCTTGCAGAAAGGTAAATAAAACAGATAAAAGCTTGAGGTTTCTCGGTCGTATTGAAACACTGCAGGTGTATTTTGCAAAAGTGCAATGGAAACACAAGTCACCTGATCTATAACCGGATGATACTACTGGTAAAAACGACAAAGAAGACAACAGGAAGTAGTGGGAGGGAGGATGATTTTTTTTTATTTTTTTTTATCCCAGGACAATGTGCAGCTGGCTCCATCAGAGCTCACACAGTCTTGAAATATCACTTTGTCTCCCATTTATGACTTTCAGGATCTTATTGTGCTGAACTGAGACAGTAATTGGGAATAATTTGTTTTTACTGTTTCTTAGCTAGCGAAAGAAAAAAAGTGACATATATGACTTTTTCCTAACACAGTGTCTTTTGATCCTGTTGTAGAAAAAGAAAAACAACCACCACGGCAGTAATCGAATCATTTTAAGAAGTTAACCGATCTCCTTTGAGAATCCATTTCCGAGCTGCATTCGGGTTTCGGTCGCAGCAACTCGACCCTCCAGGCAACACATTCATCAACCGCAGATCCTCCAAGCAGCTGTTGCTCCATGGCCGGCTTTGAAACGGCAAATTTCTTGTAAAACTTTGACACAAACTGCAGCTGGGCATGCGGCTAACGCATCATCTCTGTGGATGCATTCAATGTTTGCCATTCAAAAGAAACTCACACTACCTTGTTTTTCAAGTTAAAACCACAAGGATCTTATCTGACGGACCAACACAAAGTGGAACACCACGGCAGAAACAGGAGGGAAAAAAGGATAGGTGACACAATTTGGTTTTAAAAGTTTCCATAAAAATAAAAATAAATCTGAAATATGTGATGAGTCAGCACCTTCCTGGGTTGATATTTTGTGAACCAGCCTTTCAGTAAAACTACATCTGCAAATTCTTATTCGGCGCTACGAGCCTCATATCTAGTGACTAGGGATGAAATGATTAATTAGGTTAATCGCCAGGAATCGCTTATTGCAATAATGGTCAACTAAGTTATTAATCGTTTAATCATTAACTGAAATATTCAGGAAAAGTCAATTTTCTGAAAAAATATTCAGAGCAGTAATTAAGCCAAAACTTAGCAAAATATAAATGTATGTTTTCCATTTAAGATATTAAAAAACCATCATTAAATATGTTTTGCCCAAAACTCCTCAGCTTTAGCTTCATCACTTTCAAAGTCACTGAAGGAATGCTGTTATTTCATTTAATGCAGTGGTTCTTAACCTTTTTTGAGGTACCAAACCCCCCAGTTTCATATGTGCATTCACCGAATGCACATATGAGTTACTTTACTAAGTTGTCATATTGGACAAACATAAATAAATTAAGTTAATCGACTACATAACCAATTAACTCTTTTTTTTTTCAAGTTGGAACTCCATTTTCCTTTTTTCAGTGCATGTTGGTTTATTTTTTCTCTTTACTAAATGGATGTATTTAAATTGAAGGGTGGGAATTGTACATTTGAGAGATTGAGATAATGTTAAAATAGAAAAATAAAGTCTTTTTGCATTCTTAACAGGAATTTCAATAATTTTCACCTCTTCCTGGACTTACATGAAAATCCCACCCTGATGACATAACAGACTTTCCGTCATCCAGTTTCACAAACACAGATTCTAGTTGGTTATAAAGAGCTTTACAGGCTGCGCGTCACACATTGAGGCATTTTTTTATGCAAGCTTTCTTTTTGTCTGCAGAAAGTGACGCCACCTGAGGACAGCGATAGAGGTGATCTGACGAGTTAATTCATAATCTTGACAGGATTAAACCAGTAAAGTCCAAGTATGGGGGGCGGGGGGGGGGGGGGGGAGTCATATAAGTCATAAAAGCCCCACTCAGAATATCAGAGATGGAACCTGAGAGAAAATTAAACAGGAAAAAAAATCCAAACCTACACAAACAGTAAGAGTTATTCCAGCAGCACCTTTATCCCTCTCTATGGCTCCAAAGTCGAGTTGCATGACAAGTAATCTACTTGCAAATCATTTGAATTCGTGCTCCGGCATCTGGTGTTGCCCAGAGGGGACGCAGTCACAGGGAATGTTGTTACAAATGAGAGGGAAGTGGCATAATTTTTCCCACAAAATGGTTTTATAAGGACCAGAAAAACCAACAAATGGAAGCTAGCTGGGGAGATCAGAGTAATACTCGTGGTGCGTGGGGACAGGAAATCGAGAACAGGAAGCAGAGAAGAGTGTTACAGGTACGGTGTGTAAAGGGCCAGTATTTGGGTTTTCCAGACACAGAGAGACATTTCATAGCACAGTCAAGTAACTATGTGACCGTCAGTGCTGATTATTCAAATATGACTTAAAAGACATTTTACTTCCTGATTTAACACCTTGAAATTGAGCCTGTCTCTTTAAGAAACTCCTACTCTTACTGAAACTCCACCTTCAGGAAGTCGTCACAACATGGCTCCTTTATTAACCCTTTAACAAAGTTTCTACCAGTGTCTCACTAACAAGTAGATCATTTCATGAGCTCAGCAGATGTGAAGTTCCACTAGGTGTTTGCTAATTGCTGCTGGCTAGTCTGAAGGAGCTAAGTGGGGGGAGCCACAGGGGAGCGTTGCACTCTGAGGCGGAGCTTCGGCCCTGCAGGCGGGGCTATGTTCACACAGGCAATTTGCACAGCTGAGTGGTTGCCATGGAGATTAAGTTTCCTCAAACATCTATGAAAGAATCAAAGCAACACTCCAGATAGATGAGGGAATAACAAAAAGCTAAAAAAAAGTCAAAATCACACGACACTGCCCCTTTAAACAGTCAAGCCACATTGAAATGTTTGCCGAAAAGAACTGAATTAGCCTGCGTCTTTCTTCCTTCCTTTGTTTCACCCCATTATTGCTGCCTCCAAATGGCCCCTCATCTCCTCATGAGCCTCGCCATCATATTTCCGCGGCCTTAATAGTTTCACAGCAGTGCATTTTATGGCCTCTTTCTGCGCTGCTTTTCTAATGACGCCGCTGTCAAACACGGAGACTCACAATCTGAAGGATTCTCCCTCCATCGCTACTTTTGCTCTGGACAACTCTCTGCCTAATTGTCTCCCAGCACAACAGCTGTGTGTGAACTTTCCGGAGGGACGGGGGGGGTGAAAAACAAGAAAAGAAATCCTGCTTTCAAATCAATAGTTTGATTTAAAAAAATCTGTTATATGCTCTAGTAAAAGAGCTTCTGACTGCTGTAATAAAACAACATCCCGCCACGGCCCATAGGGATGTAACAACTGTGGTTCTAAGCTTTGAATCACATTGATGAAAGTTATTTAAATACTTTTCTACCTGGAAAAAAAAACATTACCATTTAGATGAAGAAAAAAAAGATAATCTTCATTAAAGATTATGTCATTATGTGACCTTATGATTGTTTATTTCTGTTTTATCAATCTTCGATGTGACCAGATTTGTGCGTTTTAACTTTTTTGTTTAGTGGTTTGGAGGAGAATGTTCAGCACTTAATGCCTTCCTGTGGTGTGAAAATGAAAGACATTGTAAGAATTTTGATTTTTACTCTTTTTTTTTCTGACTCACCTGTAATTCAGTCGGAGATAAAACCTTGAGAAAGTTACAATCAAATGAAGAAGCTTTATTGGAAAATCATCCAAAATGTTTCTAAGCATATTCAGGAAGGTAATTTCTATGAAGATGTGCTTTGTAGACCGTCTACATCAGGAGTACTGAAAGGCTTTTGGTGTTAATTCAAATGGTCTTAAGTTCAAGTTAGTTATTTGAAATCCAACGCAAGCGTCCAGATTTCATGCTTCAAACGCCATCATTCTTATAAAATATGTAAATATTAGAACACAAAAGACCTTGGAAGAGTTATTTCACGCAGTTATTGCCTCTCAGTTGGATTATCGTAATGTCTTGTATGTTGTTGAAAATAAAATCACTTCTGCGTGTCAAAAACTTAGCAGGTACTAAAACAAACAAAAGGAACAGAGAACAAATGTCTCCGGTTCTGGCTCCTCGTTGGCATTTGATTGAAACAGAATTAAAGTTTCTTTTGTTATGACAGTTATGGAATATGTTTGTAGTTTTGCCTTAACCTTACTTTTGTATGAAACACTGAATTCCTATATATCAAGATTTAAAACCCACTGGTTTAGAGTTGCTTTTAAAGCATAATAAGCGAAACATTGACCAACATATTCAACATGTTTTTGTGTTCTTGATGATGGTCCTGGTCAAAACGTAGCATCTGCTGCTAGTTTCTCAACTGTTGACTTTGAACTGCCTGGTTCCTGAAATGTGCTATAAAAAGTAAACTTGATTGAACTGAGTATTGTTGTTATCTTACTTTATTTCACTGAACTGTTCATCACTTTGGTCAACATCTAAATTGGTCCCGCATCTAAATCAGTTATTGGGAAACATTCACATAACCACATATTCCAGCAAAACAGAAGAAAAAAATGAACCTCTGAGTCGTGGCTTCAGCAAAGGTTTGCATGTGGATGACTGGGATACCTGCACTGTGGTGGAGGATCGCTGGGAAGCGAGGAGAACAAGTAAAATGACGCCTGGGGTTCAAGTCGCATGTGTCGCTATGTCTCTTGCCCTCCTATCGTGCCGCTGGTCTCTGAAGTGTCATCCTATCAGACTGTGCAATGCACTGAGGACTTCATTAAAATCTATTGCTGCCTCTCTTCTCTCTTCTCCTGATCTTTTCACTTCAGTGTATTTCACTCTATTCCACACACTGCCTGGATATGAATGTGAACAGGCCGTTATTTGCTGCGCATTTGGCATTTTAGAACGACTGTTTAATCTTCATGACCAGTTCGAATGTGGCTGGACTTTGGCTGATCTGGAAGACGTTTGTTAGTGTGAAAGTAATTGTGATGCTGCTACATTATTAACTAGTTATTTTCCTTGCCATCCTACCAAAATGCTCCCATCTTGGACTTTGCAACAACACACAATTTTCTTATAAAAGACGTTCAAGCCATGCCATTAAAAAGTATTTTAATTAGTGAGAATTAACATGAAAGAATGTAAATGTTTGGCAGTGAGCATCCAACACAAACGGCACTTGGGCGCAATTTGGAGGTGTTGTCACATCAGCAAATTTTCCTGCAACAGCACACTTCCAATGCAACTTGAAAATGCTTCTGATCATGACACTGTATATATTGCATGAATTGTTTGTTGAACTTATTTGATGAGATCCTTTTCGTTGTAGCAGGAGCAGCACTGGGTCACATTAGGCGTATTTGCTGCAGAACGAAGCGAGTTGCCGATTCAGAGGGGGAGAGATTATGTTGTGGCCACGAGGCTAGCATAGTTAGCGCTGTTTTAAATTCTTTACGCGCCCTAAATGCAGAGATTTTTTTACCTGTTTAAAAGATTCAGAAAATGATGACGCATGTAATGAGAAACTGATGGCAACCTAGAAAAGCTCAGTAAGATCTTGAAAATACAATCCATTGTGTATTTTTAATGTCAGTGTGCAACAGTCATATCTTAAAGGCTTAGTTTAGACAAGTTTTGAAAATGTATTGTTGGAAATAGTAGCCTTACCAAATGATAGAAAATGTGACTGTGACACACAACTCAAAGGGTTTTGGCAGAGCTAGAGCTGGTCGTATGTTTGCTATTGACATTCTGCAACCAATCAATAGGACACAGGCGTGGCTTGGCTGATAAAACACCTCTATATTTATCTAAAGTTTGATAAGAAAAAGCAAAATTTGACTGATATGAATTTTTTTACTCTGTGTTGTCTCTAAAATCGCTAAGGTTAGCTAAAATGTCCGAGGGGCTAGCTGCTAGCTTCCACCAGTCTGAGGAGTTTTCCAGTAAACCAACCCTTACACAACCACACTTTAAAATATCCATGCTAACACTTTAGCATGGTTCTGTAGCTCTAAATTAAAACAAAACACAGCTGGTGTTATTCACACCTAATTACACATTCCTGAAAAAAATAGCTAGCAACTCAGCTTAGCGAGAAGGTGTGCTAAACACACACATTTAAACACTTGCTTTCTGACATTAACCTTTGCTATGATTTCTAAAAAAAAATAATCAACTAGCTGATGATTCACATGATGCAGACCTTAGCAGACCTCACCATTTCTCTCCCACTGCCAGATCAGATCCAGCTGTAGGTTTTGCAAATAGATTAGCTTATGGGTGTGACACCAAGTTTTCTAGTAAAATATGACTATTTCCAAAGTTTATCTCTGTGTTAGACAGCTGACAAAACTTCATCTTACCATCTAGGATGTCTGACTCTGGAACTTGGATATCCAAATTTCATATTTTATAGCTTATATATACACACACACTATAGTTGCAAGCCAGACATCTTTTTCAGCAGTCTCTCTCTTCTCATTTCCCCCGCAGTCACTTTACAATCGAGATCATTACAAATGCAGAGGGACCTATTAAAATGATACTGCAAAGAAAAGTGAATGGCCTCCCTGTAATGGAGCGCTCGGAGGAGTTCTCTACGTCGTGCTCTTTCCAACAAAACATGAATCAGAATGGCCTCAAAGCAATACAAACATGAGTGATGTTGAAAAAGATGGCACAATTTTGAGCAAGAGGCTGACTGCTGTAAAATGACTCAGAAAACTAGATTGATTTTGATGATGTGACGTTTATTTTAAAGTAGCGGGGGGGAAAAAAGCATTCCTAGAAAAAGTTGCTTGAGTGTCCTCGATTACTTATTTTGATGAATACATTTTGTAAGTTTTATTCTGTCATCCTGCTGGCCTGTGGGTGTTTGCTCAGCTCAGCTCTGACTGTCACAAAGACAGATATCCGCTGCCGGGACTTTCTGAAGATCCAGGTTGCATTTCATGGCTTTTGTTCTAACTTCCTCGCCGCCCTTTTATAATCTCTATAAAACTGTGGGATTGTGTGATGTTATCTTTAACTGCAGATGGAGCAGAAATCTACGGGAAACAAACTAGCAAGCCCACTATTTTTAAATTTAGATCATTATATAAACTCACAATCAACGCATCAAAGCAGGAAGTTTTAATTTTCACCAAGCACACTAATCTCAATAAATTTCACTCTGACAGCAGCTGTGAATTTGATTAGGCCGCTCTTCATTAGAAAAGTAAATCCCACACAAAATAAACAGAATAAGTCTCTAGCTTGCAGTGTGTAACTTAATTAGGTAATAAAAATATTGATCCAATATTGAAACAGGTGCACTAAGTTCCAGTTTTTGTCATTTTACCTCTCTTTCAAAAACAATGTTCAAATACTTTCTCTTCATTTCTCTTAAAGGTGCAACGCTCCACATCAAAACACACACACACATGCACACACACACAAAATAATAATAATAATAATATATATACCGTCTGTATTTTGTCTCTAAATGCAGGCTGGAGGCAGACAAACAGGAAGAACTGATCCAGCTTAAACACGACAACAAAAAATCCAAAATCAATGCGGTAAAACTGTGAAGCCAAAATCTTAAACTATAATTAGATAAAAATGTAAAAGCAAATAATATGAAAACCAGTAATGTGAGATTACTCTCAGAGGTGGTTACCAGAGTGGGAATCAGGCGAAAGTGACTTAATGTCACAACTTAAGATCTTCTTGATCCACCACCCAACCAGTTAATGTCTAATTTTTCAATTGCTTAAAGAATAACTAAACATGTATTGCATTGGGTATAATCAAATCAATAACTGATGAGTTTTACAGTTCTGACCTTAAAATCCTCAACCATGAACCATGTGAGTTAGAAACAAAATGGCTTTCCATTAAAACAGAAACATAAAATCAACCTCAAATATAATCATGACCACATTTTAACAGCGGAGAGAAATTTTAGACCTGATTGATGGTTTAAACTGTTTGCTGCCATTGCTTGATTGAAAACTTTTGTGAACCGGCTTGTTAATTCTACATATTTAACACGACGAGAAAAAAAAAACTATCTAGATATGCTAAGTATGAATTAATCATCTCCTCTGGTGTTAATCATAATTACAACTTGTGGATTGTGGCGCGTGTTGATGAGATGTCAGATGTTTCCGATCGAGAATCAAGTGGGAAAAGCGGATGATGCAACACGGCTCCCATTTCTGCAAGTTTCCCTCTGATTCGGACGCTCTGAATGCCGATGAGACCCGAAGCCCTCGCTCTGGAAGGCGCGGGCCCGTCTGCGTCTCCTCCATGAGTCCCCAGCTGCTCCTGACTTACTGCTTTGAGGAGAGCAGCCAGGAAAAGAAAAAAACGCTGAAGAGTTGATTACTCGAAGCGCGTGTTCATTATTTTTTGTTTTGCATGTTGCGCCGTGCCAGCATCCTCCCACCGGTTCTCTGCCGACTCTCACTCTGGACCCGTCAGTCTCCCCTCCTGTCGTAAACCAGAGACTTCTTATCCGTCCCCATCGATTACCCTTAAGCTGTTGTCAGGCTGACCTGGAAAGACGTCAACGGTGAGTTGCACAGTCGTTCCGGTTGCTGAGTTTCTTTATAACTCAAAAAGCTGTAATGTCGCTTTTTATTGCCAAAATGTTCTTAATGTCGACGGATCCACTTGGCCTCAGTTCGGTATGAAAAGTCATTCATTTAGACGAGTCAAATGTGGCCCAGTGAAGTTGTTTTCCTGGAGTATGTTTTCTAACTAAAACGTCTGATTTCATATTTCAGCGGCTCCTAAAAACATAAAAAGAATTTATATGATCCAATACCGCTCAGATTATTTACAAAATTAAAATGTATGCGTTATTACCCCAAGGTTCTATCAGAAATGATCCTGACGCATTTCTTATGGAATCTATTGGGAACATTTGTTTCTGTTTGGCACCAATACACACACACACACACACACACACACACACACACACACACACACACACACACACAAGACAGATATGGTTCTATTGCTGTTGTGAACATTTCTTTTCAAGTATTCAAAGATTTTCAGTGTTTTAAAGCAGCAGTATTGTGTGTTTTCAGGCACTCAGTGGCATTTTACAGCACAATCAAGAGTCTATGTTACTTTCAGTTGTTATAAAAATTTTGACTTTCTAAATGAACACATTGGAATTGGATCTCTGTCTCTTTAAAAACTCCTGCCCAGGTCCATTCAGATGTTTTGCATGGCTGAACGGTTGCCACGGGAGATTAATGGATTTCTCAAACATGCATGAAAGAATCAAGACAACACTGCAGGTATGTTTTTCATGTGGGAATAACATTATAACACCATAGAAAGCTAATAAAAATAAAAATAAAAAATGGTAGTTTTACATGATGCTGCCCCTTTAAAAAATGGAAAAACAAAATGACATCATTTCAAACATGATAACATTCTCATGTGGATACAGTTTTAATAAGATACAACTGGATACCGTATTCAGAAATGCCAAAAGAATCACAAAAAAGCATCGATTCTAACATTTTTGACCTTCTCGTGTGAAGTTCGTGTCACTCAGGCACCTAAAGGTTAAAATCATTTTTACCTCTCAAAACCTGATCTACATCTACCTATTTACATTCTGCTGGATGTATTCATCTTTCTTGTGTTTTATTTCTACCCAAAGCTGTTAAGTGTGGCTGAAAACTGCGGTCATAATCTGCCACAGTAGTGCAGGTCTCAAAACCGGCTCTCCATGACAGCCGAAGCTGGAAAGCTTTCGTCCTCTTCCTGCATCACACTCGTTTTCTTTGTCCTTGTGTTGACTGTGTGAACAGACAAGGTGAAACAGGTGGGTCAACTTAAAATAGGCTAAATTTAAAGTTCGGGAATTTGCTTAAACCAGTGAACTAATCAAAGTCACATGAGATATTTTAAAGACAGAACATTTTGAAAACAGTTTTGTTGTATGCACTCGGGTTTAGTGACGTGCTCTGAGGTTCATGGTGACTCCTCTGGATTTTAATGTGCAAACGCAAAATTGAGGCTTTTATTTCTCCACTTTACATGTATTTGAAACATTTACTTGTTTTAATAATCTTTTTCAATTACGCCTTACTTAATTGAATGTTCAAAAATATGATAGCAAATAAATTAAAATGAAAAAAAAAGGGTCAAATTAGATTAGTTGTAGTGTTTTTGTTGGCTGACTTATTGCAGTTTATGCAGCAAAATGCTTATTTTCTTATATTAAAAAGCTAGTTATTTATTTGCATGCAAAACTCAGAAAAATGACGTGACATTAACTAATATCAAAGATCCAAGTAGAAACATTAATCTTGTTTTAGGCTTCCTGAATACACAAACCCTTTAAAAAATGGCTCCGAAAAATTGCTGAATAATCACAGATGCCTTTCAAACTAATTAGATTTCATGATCTATTTGTTCTGGCAGAGGAATGAAACTCCATATCAGCACCAGCTTGTGTTTTTAATGTTTACTGGAGTGGACACGCTGAAGTCCGGCCATGACTTCTTATCTGAACTCCTTTGGAAAAAGGCTTTAGAAAACAAGCACAGTCAGACGGGTGGAAGTACATATTAGTGTGTCTTTGCTTTCCTCCTGAAACTGAAACATGGATAAGATGGATGTCTGGGTAATGTGGCACTCCAAGGTTCAGCTGGTAATTACCCTGCAGAAGTAGAATCAGTGCAGACTGCAGCGGCCTCCTGCTTATTATTTGTTAAAAGGAAAAGCGTCGAGGGATAAACAGTTCTGGGGAAACCATCCAACATTTAGGTACGCCACCTTAATTGGTGATATTTTAAAGCATGTAAGTGGTGGAACTAAGTAAGGAAAGTAAGTCGTCTTTTATTTGTAGCACCTTTCACAGACATATAGATCACAAAGTGCTTCACAAAGGCAAAGCAAAACGAACAAAAAAGCAAAGCAAAAGCCTATTTGCTATATCTATACGTATGCTCAAGTGTAGGTTTGTGGCATTGCATCCAGGTTATGAGATGATAATATTGGCTTCACCAGAAATCAGTTAATTTAAATATTTATATAGGAATAGATGTCATTTTGCAAGTAGGACCATTTTCAGAGAGAAATGAGCGGACCGTTTCAGTCCAGGTTTGACTAATCTTTACATCAGTATGTATGGTCGCATCGCTACATGAAATACAAGAGATTTTACTGCTGTTTAAAGCTCCAGTGATTTCAAGTAATATATTAAGATATTGCTAAATTTAAATATCTCATTACCCGACAACTGCTTACAAAATGCTCTCAACTGCTTAATCTGCAGCTCTAGAGGAAAGTAACATAAAGATCAGTGGGTAGTAATCAGAGATGAATTCTGCGATTTGCGGTTTTTCTCCAAAAATTCCTGGCAAAGCATCCACTGCCTTATTGAACACATTCTCAAATCAATTTAGATCAATTCTTGCTGTCTAAGCTTTGGGTGTTTTTTGCATCTTTGAAAATCCTACATTGTTTTTTTTTCCCCCTCTTTCTGCAGGTCTAGACTTCCAGGGTGTTCACTTTTGTTCCCCCCATTCTTCTCTCTTCTACATCTCCTTTCCTTTGAAACCCGTTTCCCACGTTTCTCCATTTCTTCTCTCCTGTGTCCGTTACGTTTGAAATAAACCCAAAGAAATTTTGAATAAAGTTATACACACATGTCAAGTGGAGCATCATGAGAAAGCCGTGATGTTTGGGCCTCACCTTGATACTCAGGCAGCCACGCTGCCAGACAGGACATGCTAAAAAAAAAAAAAACAGAAATAAAATCTACACTTTAATTAAATGAATTAAATAGACTGAAAGAGTGATAGGATCATTATATAGAGACAGAATAATAACACTATTCTGCTCCTTTGCAGTTACAATAAGTACTTTTTCCTCGCTGGATATTTGTAACAACATAATCATCGAACAATTGCTGGTCCATTACATCACAATGTTTTTTGTGTTTATCTTTGTCATCTCTCCAAGATCGGAATCACTTTTAATTTGTCTCCTGTTGCCTGAATCCCCTTTGCTACACTGAACCAGAACATCTCTAAAAGACGAAAACCAACATGATTTACACCCTCTTATAAAATTTAGCAAATTTAAACCGATTTAGTGCACAAGTAGACAAGAGTCAGTCCCTGTAAGACGGACAGCATGTCTCAACCGGGTTAAAGAACGACTTCCTCCAGCTCTGGATGTCTGTCTCAGATTCTGGTCTCTTGTTCCGGAGTGTTCTCCGGTAACCTGAACACGGCTCTGATCCGGTGTGGTGAAGAACGAGCTCAGCAGAAACCAGAAACTCTTCACATGCCTGTCCATGTCGACTCTCGCCTTTGGACATTTAATGTGGTCAGAGGGGAGGAAGGGATGAAAAATCTGATACAAACGTCAAAAGAAACTGGACTCGATCTAGGGAAACAAACCTCCATCATACGGAGGAAACTCAAAACGTGCTTCTGTTTCTCCACAGGCATCGCCACGGGACGCCTCTAGAGCGCTTTACCTTTGAGTGATTTATGGACACATGAGGAGGAGACCCCAGGGCAAACCTACAACTGTCTGGGGAGAATTTATAATCCTTCAGGGAATGAATTTCGTTCTCCCAGAATGACCTTGAGAACATTGTGTGGGACCTGATCTCTTATCGACCTGGCCTCAGAAAAGCTGAATTAGATCGAGACTGGTGGCTGCGAAGGACACTGAAAAAAGTAAATATACAGTACATACTGAAATTGACACATTTCCATTACAAATATGCACAAAACTTTGCCGACATGTCGATAAGACATGTTTCCATTAAATAGGTGCAATTAAAATCACACGTGAATAAGTTTGTTCTTGCGAGAAGTCCTTAAAAAACTCGCCACGCCGTCATCCTCCGACCACTTCCTGTCGTCTTCTTCGTCTTTTCCACCAGCAGGAACATCCTCTTGTTTAACATGCGGCTTGTGAGCCGAAAAAAGTTTTGCAAAAACCACCTCAACTTTAGCACAAATTTTTTTTTTTTTTTTCCGTGTTTCCATTAAGTTAATTTATTTTTATAATTCCAATTTGCGCAATTATACAGTCAATGGAATTGCAGCTATTGATGCACATATTTTATGCTCATGGTGTTACTCTGCCCTTCCTCCTTTGACGTAAGCTTAATATGTTTGTTTTGTTGTTGTTGTTTTTTGTCCAGCAACCAAAAACTTCCTGGTGGAAACTGGGCAACATACTACCATGTCTCAATCATAAGGATCTCAGCAAACATATGATGAATCATCATAAAATTTGACCAGAATATCTTTGATTTTCAGAGGTTGAACATGAAACATTTAGCATTTTTATTTTCCAGCACTCTCATTGATAATCACAAGCACACAACACAAGTGACAGCTGTGAAAAAGATCGTTGGGGGGAGAAAAGAGGCCGAAATAATTGAGAAACTGGGAGCAAGTGTGCGATAGATTAAGGAACGTCATGAGAACAGGTGTTTGGTAAGCGCATGTGAATTGACACCAATTAAATGAACTACATATAATTTTGGTTCTAGTTGGTTCTTTGGTTGGACAGTTTTGGGGT
Source organism: Poecilia mexicana (assembly GCF_051168715.1). NCBI lineage: Eukaryota > Metazoa > Chordata > Actinopteri > Cyprinodontiformes > Poeciliidae > Poecilia > Poecilia mexicana. The sequence goes on from NW_028263387.1 coordinate 8,168,725, forward strand.
GAAAAATGTTCCGGCGTGAGATTTTTACCACCTAATTTAGGCCGACATTCATCTGCCTTAAAGGTTAGTCATCCTCTCTGTCATCACTTATTAAATTGTATAATCACTTTGAAGCAGTGAAGCAACTGATACCTCTTTATACCATGAAGTCCAAATAGACTCAAAAGCCATGTGGGAGATATGAGTCCAATCCATGCTATAAACAGCTCAATGAAACACATTTCTAAAATGTAATTACAAGAAATATGATGCCAGGGTGTGTAAGCAATGTTTCCCTTTTAGCAAGGGACAGAGAGCAGGCGTCGTTTTACTGACTGGCAGCTTTCCCAGAGCAACGGCTTGTTGGTCCATTTAGATCAGAGATATTGTCAGCCGACTGAAACATTTTCTAGATTCAGTAGAGTAGCTAGTTTTTAGCTTCTCTTCTTTATTTCCTGTAACTTACAGTAACTGCAAGAAAACACTAGAAACCACAACTTACTTTCCTCTTTTGCTTCTCATCGGGGTCAGGTGCAAATTTGACATTAGTATTTAATATCCTTACCAACCTGAAGACTCGACCGCAAACTCTTGCTTGGTCCAAACACTTCATATTTTGATTGTATTTTTCATAGACGTGCCGCATCACACATGTCTCGCATCAATGACGTGAAGGTCGGATTAAACTACAGACGTTTTGAAAACAAGCAGAGTCATACTGCCACGGGGAAGTGGCGCAATATTTTTTTGTGGTTCAAAAATTCGAAACTGGCCACAGATCTGAACCTTCAAAGCCACATAAAGACAGTTACAAAGTCGGCCTTCTGAAACTCATCCAAGTGTTTATCTTTAGTCGCATTTATTACTGCAACAGTGTGAATTAAAAACCAATCAGACAGCTGGAGTTGATCTGAAACCCTGCTGCTCGTGTTCTCACTAAAACCAGGAAGAATGGTGTAAGTGAAACAATCTGCCAGTGGAGTTAATACTTTTTATTCAATATTAAAGAAATATTGACTTGCAAAAGCAGCTATATCTTGTTGAAAAGTTAGTTGTAGGTTAGTTTTGTCCGTTTTTTCCAGGGTACTAAGATATTTACACTAAACCACAGACCAAAGCTGATGATTTGACTTTTTCTTCTTTCTTCTATTTTTATAAGATCTAATAGCATCTTTCTTAAGAGACATTAACACTGGAACAAAAAAAAGCCTTTATTTTAATGTAACACCCCAAAATCCTGCAAAAAAGCAAATTCTTTGCTCAATAAGGGTTGAAAAAAACCCTAAATCTATTTACTTATATGCTATTTCGTGAATCATTAACCCTACCAAGTGTTTTTTTTTTAATTCTGAGGGTGTAATGAACTCATAAAATAGTACGAGTCGAATTTGATGAACTGCTAAATCACGACCCGTAAACTTCTAATACATTCTTTACCTGTCATTTGACAATCACCATAAAAGTTCAATGTTTCCCAGTGAGAAGACGAGACCAAATTAGTAAATAATGGTGTTTTTCCTCCGTGGTAATCAGTGTGTTGGATCTCCAAAGACAACAGTGCTGTTTGAAAGCACTGAAGGGTGATGTTAGGAAAGAGACGTGAAGAGGAAGCTTGTAGGATGAGAGGACAAGGGAGAGACGCTATTTGTGTCGGACAGCAGAGCAAGAGGTTGCTCTTCTCCATGTTATTTTGCCCCAACCGCTGGATTATAGTGAATTTTACTGGTGGTGACGTTTTAGCAGAAGACAAGAGGCATTTTTAACCTTTCAGCAGCGTAATTCAAAGAAAGGCTGGTGCCCTGCAACAGACATTTTATTTTGGTTTGAAGTTTAAATGTGTCGCGCGTGTACACTTTGGAGGGTGTTCTTATGTTTCTGGCCGAATGTAGCACTGAACAATGTAGATAATGCTGGTGGTGAAAGGACACATACGCTGCTGATGTTTTTTATAGATCACATTTTTCTTGCTATGTATGTTGTCATATTTAAAGGGCCAGTATCATGTAAGATCGACCTTTTTGAGCTTTAGATCATGTCATATTATTCCTTCATCAAAAGGTTCATCGGTCTTCACAGAGAACCCCTCCACCTGAAACTTTCCCAATCAGCTCCTTCAGACTAGCCAGCAACAATTAGCAAACATCTGGTGGACCTGAGCATCTGCTGAGCTCATTACATGAGGTACTTCTCAGTGAAACCCTGGTAAAAACATTGTGAAAGGGTTAATAGAGGAGTGATGATGTAATGGCTTCCTGAAGGCGGGGTTTCAGGAAGAGCAGGAGCTTCTTAAAGAGACACAGTCCCAATTTCAGCATGTTTAATTATGAAGTCAAATTACTTTAAAGCCATATCTGACACATAGCATTTTTATAACAACTAAAGGTAATATAGTTACTTGATTGTGCTTATAAAATGTTACCATGTGCCTGGAAAATATATTACATTGCCATTTTAAAAATTGGCAGCAAATCTTTAAATCAAGAAAAAGTGTCTTTTGTAAAAACTGATATTAAAAAATGTATTCAGGGAAACAATGGTGGTTTCTACTCCTCTTCTCAGATTTTCTTTGCTCTGTAATAATATCCATCATATTTCTGTGGGATTTTGTTCCAAACCAAACTAATTCAGATTTCTCCCTGAATTTTTCGGCTGAGCGCTGATGCTTCAGACGGCCCTCTGCGGCGGCGACCGCTCCAGCCAGGTCCACTGAACCATGTCCTGCAGAGACTGAGATTCACTGCACCAGCAAATGTTTTGCCACATTTAATCTATTCTTCTTTCTAACTGGTGGCTGCTGTCCTGTCCGAGGTTTTATGTTTAATCCCTCCTTTTTCCCTCTACGGCCAGACAGGTTGCATAGTCCTAGCTTCATGACCCGTGCGTGTAGCCGTACGTCACGTACTGGAGCCGTCAAACCGTTCTCAGTAGAAACGGGACTGTGAAATTAGCAGACGATTTTCAGCAGCTGCTTGTTTGCTACAGTGTTGGATTTTTGGTTGCATTTCCGTTTTTGCACAAAAGGTTCAAAAATTAAGGTACAGACTCTGACTGGGATTCTAAGACACAAAAATATTTGGAGATATAAATCACTTCTTCGTAGCCCTGGTTTCTATATTTCAACTTGAACATAAAACTTCACCTCAGGCCGACATTGTTTGCAACTTTTAATTTGATTTCTATTATGTTTTTAGCTCAATCATTTAAAAAGAGAACATTTAAGAGAATAAAGTTGTAACATTAGGACTTTATTTTCATATTATTTAAATTTTATTCTCGTATTACTTCAGTTTTGTTCTCGTAATTTTATGACTGTGGGAGACAGAAATACGTCCATTTTCTTTTTATAACAAATTTGTCAGAAAACGAATATATCTGAATATAAGAAGAAGCTCAACATGTCTGCTGAAGCTGTGCACACCTTCTGACTCTTATTCCACGCTGCCTCACACTGTTGAGAGAAACATATTTAGTTTCAAAGCAGCCTGTTGATACGCCACCACACATGCAAGGAATACAGAATATAAAATTCAGAATAAACTATTACAGAAAGTCCGCAAAAGGAAAAACTGCTAATTCAGAAACTCATTTACATCAAGAAGCTTAAATGTCATAAAAATAATCATGATTCCTCTCCCCGCACCAGTTTTTAAAATTCACTGGAAGTAAGCAATTACTAGAAACGATTCGAGGATCCGTGGACCTCTACTTCCAACTCACAGATGGATCGCTGGGGAGAAAAAAAAGAAAAGAAAAAAAAAAAGAGTCTCATTGCAGTTTTGAAATGTCAGGGCAGAGAGGCTGCTTGTGTCATTTCCCCAACATTCATCACAGCTTCCTAAGTAGGGAGATGGCAAATTAAAGAGTGAAGTGTCTTAATGTACTGTTGTCAGAGTAAAAGGAAAACTGTATACTTCTTTTTTGTTGTTTGTTTGATGCAGCGATCTTCAACGAAGCAAATTCATCCGTTGTCAGATGTCCATGATGGGACCTCTGCCCCGTCTCCAACCACTTAGCTGCTCTTCTGTTTGGAACTAAAATGACTCCATTTGCTTTCGGGTTGCGACTTCTCCACCTCCTCTCCATTACTCTGCCTCATCCATTAGCACATCTTTCCATCTGCATTTCTTTTCCCTGAGTCGTTCGTTTTCTCTCCTCGTTGAGTCTCAGCTTTCACCTCTTAATTTCTCTGTTTTATGTAATGTCCATGTTTCTTTGCTCTTCAGTGAGCTCTCTCTCTCCCCCTGCAGTGAGTTTATGCAACGATCCAACATGTTAGTTTTTAATGTGTCGGGTGTTCAGTCATTTTCATATGATGTTATTCGACTTCTGTTCTTATAATTATACATATGTGTTAAAGCTGTCACTATGTTGTGAGACATGAGAAAGATAATCTGTGAAAAAAAGTTGAGCTCCTCTGCCTTCTTGTAGTGCCAACTAGAAACAAAAAAAAAAAAATCAGATCCAGGAGGCGGGTCTTAGCGCTGTCAATCACCCCTGTGCTGCTGTGCTGCAGCCTTACATGAATGCTAATGCTATTTAAGCTTGGTCACTGATGACGGCGTATAAACGGTTTTCCTATAACATTAAGTTGTTTCTTAGCCATCAGCACATTTAGCAGCGCTTGTACGACATTGATTGACAGCGCTAATACCTGCCTCCTGTGTCTGATTGGCTGTTTTTGACCAGGAGTGGTGACTTTATTCAGACGGCAATGGAAACCTGAGCGAGGAGGAGAGATTGATCTTTTAACAGATTATCTGTTTCATAACAAACTTAACGACATGGTGAGAGTTTTAATACATAAACATTTTTTATAAAAGTTACGTACTGCGCTGTTAAAAACATATGCAACCCCCCCCCAAAAAAAACATCGCATCCACTTTGTAATCTTCATTTCTGTGGGTGTGGTAAAATCCACACCAGCGAAAATCCACAGTACCATTTTTGCTTTTGTTTACATGAACTTATGAAAAATGTATTCATCTTATGTACATGTATACTTTTATATCATTTTGTGATTAATAATTTTGTTAATAATAAACTTTTAGTTTGTTTCTTATAAAATAAATAAGGTTCCCTGTATTATTTGTTTCGTTCTTTATAAATACACCATGAAAAAACCTGTTTGTATTTACAAACATCCGTTTTTCTTCGTGACCTTGGCCCGAAGAGCTTCCAGAGCTGCGGGTTGCCGACCCCTGATGTACGTAGAGTGACACCTGAAGGTCATGGCTCAGTCTTTGGCGTTGCTATGACAACAGTCGATCCACAAAGTGGCCAGAGACGCTTCCTACAGGGCGTTTATGGAGTAGGTCAGTCAGACCTACAGGAAATGAACAACCATGCATGCTAAATACTTTAATTGCCGCTAATTTGTCCCACACACTTTGAATGTTAATTAACTCATAATCATTCATATATGCTAAGTAATACAGAACACGTTGCTCACTACTCCAATGTGGAATAAATCATTGGATTTACGTGTCAAAGTGTGTTGGTAACGTGCAGCCTTCTGTTGAATATGAGATATTTAACAGAATTGTGTTATATTTATAGTTATTGATCCAGAGGTTACTATAACATTCAGTTAGTGTCCTAGAAGACCTTAAAGGAATGTATGTTTTTGAGTTTTTTTTTATTTTTTATTTCAGTCAACAAATCAAAACAACTTTCACTTTTACCTAGCATGGTAACAATGTTAAGATGTTTAGTTTTTAGGTTTTATTGGCTCTAGTGGCCTTTATTTGATAGAGAATTGACAGGAAAGTGGGTAATGAGAGAAAGGAATCGAACCTGTGACGGCCACGTCGAGGACCAAGGCCTCCTTGTGTGGGTTGTGTTTAACCCCTGCACCACCACAGGGTTTTAACTAAAGCTTTTTTTTTCCATTCTGGGTTTATGATTGATCTGTGTTTGGGTTCTTTTGTTCTTGCTGGTGAAAAAAGTACAGCTTTGTGCCGTCATTTTGACATTTGCAAGTGAAACGTGCTGACTCAAGATATTCCAAGAGTCCTACTGAACTGATGAATCTCAGATTGTTTTCAAAATGTATAAAATAGGTGAAATATAATTAGCAAATTTTACAAGTTATGCATTTTCTGAATCCAGGTTGTTTAGGCTGAATATTCCTCTTTTGTATTAAGCCCTACATCTTTACTTGCTGTTGAAACAGCTTGCTATGTTTATTTAGAAATTAAGCTTTTAAAATGTATACATTTACAAAAATGCAACAGACTTATTCCACCGTGTTTTATTTTCCTTGAACTCTGTTACCGTTTTATGCTTCCAGTTCATAGCTGGAGGAATGTGTTTCTACAGAAGCTGACCTGCTCGCTTTTCAAATAATGTCCAAGCATTTACTGCATTATTGTGAAAAATACATCATAAATATTTTCTATTGCAGCAAAGACCTTGGTCTTCCTTTGAATTTTACATTTACATTTTGTGTGATAAATGCTACCAGTGCCTGCTACATTACTGCACCCTGTATTAAGGGAATCGCATTTACTTTCAGTTTGTACTGAAAATAAAACCCCATCCCAGCGGTGAAACGTTTTGTCGACAAGAGCATTTTTGAGCTTGCCACGTTTACATTAAGTAAATTTATTTTCAAAATGTCAAATTGCGCAAACTTGAAACCGCAAGTTACAAGGCTAAATGATGGGGGAAAACAGAAACTGACTTAAACGGAAAGAATCAAAGGAAGCAAGTCCAATGCACAAAGTTCAGAATAAATTAACTTACACAAATTAGTAAACTGGAGTGTTTGGATGGTAATACAATAATGTAAATCAACGACAAAGAAATGATCTAAACTAAAGCTGAGAAAACACCAAAGATTCAAACACCTACGGTTCATAACCTCAATCATAACAGCTTTCATGTGTGTTTGTGTGTTTTCCATATTTCTGCCACTTGCAACTGATTTTTCTGGATTTCCTCAAATGAGAGTCAAATAAAGTATAATTTTATTCAGCTCTATTCTACTTTAAAAGGCTTGAAATCACACGAGAATCAGTTTTATTTTGGGTTCTTGTCGACCTGGGAGCTTTTAGCTGACACTGGTTTTTGACTTCATAAGCTGGCATCTTGTTCCCTCAGAAGTAAGCAAAACAATAACAACATCTGGGAGTGGCACATCGAGTAAGAACGATGGTTTCCTTTCATCTTCTGGGGAAAAAAAAAAAGACGTTAATGAACGTATTGCTGTATTCTCTGCTGAACTTGGGTCACTCCGTCTCAAAGGCACAATCTCGTGTTTAGCAATTTAAATCTTGTTTCAAAGCTAAAACCGGGTCATACACAAAACGTTCATCACTACCATCTGTTTTAGTCCTGTCAACACTGCAGACAAATGCAATCACGCTCGTCATGCAATGTTCTAAAAATAACTCCATCTTTGGGTCTGATCTTGACTCTACACTTTGTTTTTCTTTTCCTTCCATGGAAGACTGAAAGCAAGTCTTCCCAATATGTTCCTGGCACATGGAAAACATCCACTCAGACCACAACCATGTCTAAATACTCCATCAATGACAAGTTCTGAAAACCTGCCACCAAGTCATATTAACAGTCTTTTATTCTGTTCACCATGCAGGTTTTCCCATTTTAAGGAGCTAAATTGGGGCCATAAAGTTTGTACAAAAGAAAAAAAAAAAAAAAAAAAAAGATTTGAATCTGAAAAACTGAAAAAAAGAAAAATATTGAATATGAAAAGATTTTTTTCAGTTTATTTTTTCTTCCTTTTGAGCAAACCTTATGACCCCAATTTAGCTCCATACTTTATCATATACACTATGTTGTTAGATCATGTAACAGTCTTTTGCATAATGGTTTGAAGTCTGCAACAGTCAAAAGGAATGGATTTTTTTAAAACATAAAAATATACTCTTACTGATTTACCTACTTTCTCTAGAGCAGAAATTATACTCGATTGCTGATTCTCCCTCGATAAACAGCTTACCAAACTAAAATAATTTTTCGAATTCTCAAACATTTCTGGATTTTAGGCGATGACAGCTGCAACCAACACCGAGTGCAACAGATGAGACAACCAACAGCAACAGGTTTACGCTAAGAAAAGTACAGCAGGATTTGTTACACAACAAAAAATTCTTAAATATATTGAGTTGATTAATCCAGGGTTTCCTTGTTTGACCAGGCTTTATTTTGTGGCTTTTATGCTTGTTTACAATATATAGAGAAAGTCCCCCAGCAGAGTTTCCAAGGTTTCATAAAATATTAGACTGTTGACATATATGGCAAATCCAGAGCAACCTTATGACTTACTTTACAGTACAAACCCCAAGATGCACAGTGTCGAGCTTAAAGCACTCGCCTTCATAGGATTTAAAGGCGAGTGCTCTAACTCATCCCATGGTGCTTCTCGTCAATTTACGCACATCAGTTGTTGCCCTGAACATACAATGAACATGTCATGCTGAAGTGCTTTGAGACAGAATAAGCTGCTGAACTTCAGCTGTGGAACGTTTCATCAGACGTGCCAAACCTTCTGAAAAGAAAAGGACGGACTGAAGCGTCAGGGGGCTGACCATCCACTGTTGACCGTTTGTTTTCATTGCCCTCTGGAAATACTTTATCAGACTTTTAAAAAGATGAGATCTTATAGTTGTAAAACTCATAGAATTCCCACTATTACCAATTCCCTATACTGTTAAACCCTTTAGCTTTGGTCAATTAATTGAAGCGTTTTTCATTCACAAAGCTCTAAATTATTGTCAAAGACACCGTGCACCGCACTAGAAGGGCTAATCTGAAATTTTGAGCCCATCAAGCTAATGAGATCTGTACATGTAGGATTAAATAGTCTACCCTCTGATGGATGGATGTGATCCTCAGGATTCCCATCTACTTATATGACCCCCATTAGTCAGTAATATCCTTTTATATGGTGTAGCAAAAGCTTATTAAACCATTTAGGAGCTTCAATCAAAGAAGGACCTGCGCCATGTAAATGTCACTGCAGATACACTGTCACTTCCACATTTCTATTGATTCAGCTTCTTAGGAGTTTGGATCATTTGTCACAGGGCAGTGTGAAAGCGAACGAAGCAGCTGAAAATCTAACTACTGATGCAACTTTAGTCCCCAATTGGACCGAGTGTACTGGTCTACCAGGTGTGAAAACACACTTCATAAATTACACCTCGTTGGAACCGTTTTGTTTGTCCGTGTGTGGCAGTCGGGTTTATCGCTGAGGATGCTGCTGTACGTAGACAGAAAGGCAAGAAAGTACTTTGTTCCTTTGTTTTCCTGTTTTTGCAGATGATGCGTTGGCATTAACCCGTCGCCCGTCCCGTTTGTGCACTCTGATCTCCGGTGTGGTTTTTGCTTTTATTTGTTCTCTTTTGCTGCCTATTTTCTTCCCCATACATTTCAGAGTTCAGCTCTTTTTTTAAAGCACCATCAGGTCTTTGTTGCCTCTTTCCTCACTTAACGTGGATACACTACACATCCAATTATTAGATTAAAAGCCTCCCCCCCCCCATCACCTTTCATTTCATGCAGCCCTCCTCCCGTTTCTCGCAATTTTTTGCTCGTCCTCTCGATTTTTCCTTTGCCCTCTTAATACGTTTCCTTGCTTTACATTTCTATCACACGGCATAATAAACCAACAGCAGCAACATTAGAGCGAATCATTATGAATCAATTTTATGCTGCTCGGAAATGAATATGGCCAGACTAAATCAAATTAACCTTTTCCAGGCCAAGCAGTTATCAGACGCTCCCCATAGCCATGACAAAAAGCGATCCGTCTCTTCGTCTCAGTCTCACAATGATGCAAGTTTGTGTGTTTCCTTCCTGTTGTGTCTCCCCTAAACACCTGTGCTGAGTTTTCACCCCCGATATCTCAGTATCCTGAATAATAATAATAATAATACAAGAGCAACAATGCTTCCGAGGACTACTAGGATTAATTTTGAATTTTATTACATTTTGGAGCGTTTAATGCTTTGAGAGGCTAGACAAGCTCTAGCCTAGTGGATAGTGTGTTTTGACTAAATCAGGCAAGAAAAATATTGATGAAACAGACTTACAAAAGACATGTAAAGAGTATTTTACTCGCATAACAAAGCAGGTACAGTTAAAGGGGTCAGCATTATGTGTTTTCCATTCACATAGTGCCATTTTATAGCACAATCAAGTAAGTATGTTACCTTTAGTTGTTATAAAAATGCCATGTATGAAATATGACAAAAGGAATTTGACTTTGTAACTCAACGCCTTGAAATTGGGCCTCTGTCTCTTTAAGAAACTTTTGTTTCTGCAACTCCGCCTTCAGGAAGTCATCACAACATGACTCCTCTATTAACCCTTTATAACAACGTTTTTACCAGCGTTTCACTGAGAAGTATAATGAGTTCAGCAGATCTGCAGCTTCACCAGGTGTTTGCTAATTGCTGCCGGCTAGTCTGAAGGAGCCGAGTGAGGAAGGATCGAAGCTTGGAAATGTGGAAACTGCAGCTAGGAGGAGGAGCTGTGTCGAAAGGTGGAGCTAGGACCTACCAGGTGTTTAGCACAGCTGAATGGTTACCATGGAGATGAAAGGATTTCTCAAACATGCATTAAAGAGTCAAAGCAACACTCCAGGTCTGTTTTTGATGAGGGAATAACAACACGATGTAAAACTAAAAAAAATAATTTTTTTTTTAGATTATCTTGCCCCTTTAACAGCAAGACATTCATATTGTTGGTAAATTTCACTTTCAGACAGCAAAGTATGAAAATAAATAACAGTATTCAGCCAATCAGAGCCCGTCTCTTTTCCCCCTATCATCCTGTTTCCACATCACCTTTTACTCTCTGTGTCACTTTCCATCTCCCTCAAACCAGGAGTTTATGGAACCCCATTTTGTTTTTCTGTCATCCTGCTCTCTGCCGGTATCACCCGCTTTCCTCTGCCTGTCTTCACAGCAGCATCCCGCTGTCTCCTTTCATACTTGTCACTTAATCCTTTTATCCAACCGACTTTGCCACTTTCGTCTGCACTAGATAAACTCCATTGTTTTGGGTTTCTTAGCACCAGCACGCCTAATAATCGAAATTCACTCGTTTCAGTGTTCGTAAGCATACTTACTTACGGAGTGTGGGGAATGAAATACATAATAAATGTGAGGTTGAAAGGTGCAACATTCTAATCTTTGGACAGATTTATATAGAGATAGCTTTCTTTGATCAAACTGGCTTTTGAATGTGTGAATGACCTTGCTTCAGACAGAGTTGGTACGTCTATTTCATATCAAGCTAGCTAAAGCAATACTAGTAAGAAGAGCTAAGGACAGTCATTTCACAAGATGCAAAACATTTTGAAAAACGATAAACCACACATCTGCAATACTTCATCAGCAGCAAGAAAAAACTGATGTCAATCGAGTAAAAAAAAGAAGAGCTTTGTAAGCTTGAAATATAAGTATTCACAAAGTTGTGGTTCTTGCAGGAATGTTACCCTGGAGAAGCTCTGCCTTCTTCTGCACTCCAACCAATTAAAAGCCAGGCCAGCAGGAAATGTTGTCTCCAAGTACTCAACAGCAACTAAGAGAAACTTACTTCATTACACATGCATACAAATAGTAGCAAACTTGTTCATGGAACAACTGACAGGGTCTATATATATATATATATATATATATATATATATATATATATATATATATATATATATATATATATATATATATTCTAGTTCTTGACTGCCCACGCCCTTTCTGATAACGCCCTGGGCAAATGCTCTTAAAACCCATATTAAACACCTCCACTGTATGCATGTTTTCGAAAAATGTCAAAGAAAATGTTTTGTTGTCTCAAACCACGTCTGAAGATTCTCAGTGCTCCGGTTTTTAATATTCAGGAAGGTTTAAATGAATTCATTTAGTTTTAAACGTTTAGTGCCTCTCCATTCATTTCCTGTGGAACTGGAGAGATGAGGCGACGGCCGCTTCTCCTCATCCAGTTGAGCGTAATTTGTGCATGTGAAGCTTCGAGCTCGAACGCGGAGATGTGCACAAGAATGTTTGGAAAAAAATCTCAACTTTCACTCAGCTCAGAACGAACTGCTGGGATTTAACCTAGAGAGGCTGCTGGGTTGAAACAGGTAGATTGATTAAACCACATTATGTAATAATGAGTTAATATTCTCAGATTAATGCATTAACGTGTTAACTTGACAACCCTAGAAAAAAAAAGATTGATTTCTTAACACTGGTGCTCATTGTCACAACTTAAACAAAGTCTCAGAGATTTTGGTTTGCATTTCCATGATGGCATCAAGCAGTCGCAGCAGATTTTGATCTGTTGGACTGAAGGCTTTTGAGGCCCTTGAAGAACAGTGAACTCTTTATATTTAAAATAACAGATTGAGATAATGGGAGCCTTTTGACTTGGTGTATTTTGTTAAAAAATAACTACAATGTACCTGTCAAAGGACCAAAAGTGTAGAAAGAAAATACTTCCCAAAGCTCCTGACTCCACTTCCTGTGTACAAAACCCACTACCTTCTGGGTAAATTATCACCAAATGCAAATAGGACAATGGTTTAATAAACATTACATAGCTGATGTTTTTTGGGTTTTCAAATGGTAGAAATCTGCTTTGACTAAAGCTCTGAAGGCTGCTCACTCTGCAAAACGCTGACTGTAATTCTGTCGATACAGAATTGCAGTCGAATCTTGTATTTGGCTTGGCATAGTAGCGACCTATTGATTGTGCAGCGAAGCACTTCATTACAGCAAAAATGAAGATTAAATTTCTGCATAGATCAAAATTGGTCCGTTTTCCGATCAAGCTAAGAAAAAATAAATAAAGAAACAAGGAGGTCAAAACTTCACAGAAATGTGCATTTAACCTTCATTATCAGAGTCAGATTTCCTTCCATGGAGTAAAAACCCTTTAATGTGTTTGTGTTGCCCGCTCCAGCCATTTGCGCTTTAGAGTTTGGGAAAATAAACCACATGAAGTGTGAAGGCAGTCACACAGAGGGTGATGGGTTGGGGGGAAGGGGGGCAGAGCAGCTTGAAATACCAATTTTGTGGGGTGAGACCGAGGTCAATGTTTTTCAGCAGCGGGGTTAAGCCGGCTCGCCCCCAGAGTTCTCAGATACATGTTGATTTCTGTTGATCGTGTCAAAGCGCGGCCCTTAGACTTAAAAACCGTCTGAATTAGCCGCTGAAGCTCTAAATCAGCAGAGTGTGGTCAGGTCGTTGATCTTGTTTGGAAAAGCTCAAAATGTCAGCAAAACAAAACATTACCGGTTTCCAACCCATGGTTCAGGACAATCAAGACGACTGGTTGAAATATCGAGTCTGGGACAAAAACGAAGAACCCAAAGGAGGAACAATGCAAGTAAATATGGGGAATAAAGGAACAACATAAAAGGTAACAAAAATGGAGTCAGGACTCACACCTGAACCTTCAGAGACACATAAAGACAGTTACAAAATCAGCCTTCCACCACCTGAAGAATATTCCCAGGATTAAAAGGACTATGACCTAAAGAAAGAGTTTATCTTTAGTTGTACTAACAAAAAGAAGAGCGAAAAAAAAGATAGGTGTGAAAACTAGACGCAAGGTGAAAAAAAGAAGGTTTGAAGTGGGTCAGAAAAAAGAAGGACTAGGGTAGAGAAGGCACAGCGTTAAGATAAGTGGATACGGATTGAAGGTTGGAAATACAAAAGTTTCTCCATTTTCCTCTTTCTAATTTATATTGATGTGATACTGTGAAAAAAAGAAAATATGGAAAACAAAAAGAGGTTAGAGGTTTTGCCAAACATCTTGACGGTTTTCAAAAAAGACTCGATAAAGAAAACTTTCTTACGATTCCAAGTTCTTTAATACACATTATACTTGCCAGCAAGAAGCAGATGATTCAGTTGGGAGAATATTAATACCTAGACACATATGCACACACACACACACCCACACACACACCCCCACACACACACACACACACACACACACAAATGTCTACAGGAGTGGAAACGGAGCCGAGTCAGCTCAGCATCATTCCAGTGACTCCTGTTCAGCTCCTAGCAAACAACAAACTAAAATTGCTTCTGGGTGACATAAAATTATTTTTCATAATCTCATACAGTGTTTATGTGGCTGTGTGTTCATCAGTGCCTACTGTGTTTTATTCACCTTGTACGCTGTGTGTGTGTGTGTGCGTGTGTGTGTGTGTGTGAGTGAGAGTGACTGGGGGGGAACACCTGCAAAGAATGAACCATCAAAATAACAGTAAGCACTGTTCTGCTTCGATAAGATATCTTTCAGGCATGTTTATGTGCAGCACCGTTACGCTGCTGTAAAAAATAAAATTAAAAAAATTAAAAAGCCAAAGTTGTTAGTCGACATACCTCCAGCTTGGACACGGCGATAAAGTGAGGCACCATTTTAAAGAAATCTAATTGGAGTCAGAGTTGGTGAAGGAGATAACAGTGATGCCATTTAATTTTTTGCTTGGTCTGAACAAAAATGGAACAAGTTTCACGATCAATTTTGACTTTTATTTTATTCCTGACTTATCTTCCACAGACCAGAAAAGTGGGAAAAACAGAGAAAATATGGGACAATATTGTCAATCTGAAGTAAAGACAAAAGCAACACCTCTCCTGGCGAATAGATCAGTAAAATGTACACCCACCTGCTGCACAAACAAATTAAACCGATTTTCCATCGGCTACTGAAACTGCAGCAATTTCATGAAATACAAAAACAATCACAAAAAACAGTCATTCCAAAAACTGTGAATATTTAGTAAAAGTGTAATTAATCTTGTCTCAGAAAGCGAAAGTCATAAGATACAGAATCACATTTAGCATATTCCAAGCCTTTGTTTCTCGTAATTTTGATGACCATGTTTTACGTATGATGTCAAAAATTTTGCACCTCAGGGAAATTAGAACACTGTAAAAAATTCAACAATGGAAACTCATGATTTCACATTCTCACATCCTTGAATGCATTTTGTAATGCTTACTCCTGCGCTATGTAATAACATTATTATATTTTGCATAATGTAATACTGTCAGTTCTTACAAAATCCGGGGGTAGCTCTTTTTCCAGAAATCAGGGTTTTCACCAGTGTGTTACAAGCCTGGCGGGCCTCCAGGCTTTACTTGTGCCCTCACCAGGCAGAATGACTGGCCTTGCGCCCCCTACCACCAGGCTCAGCAAGTTTTCTAGGAGAAGACCCGAGAAACGATAATGTTATATATATGTGGTGCATAATATGAAAAAAGATCACAGACATTATTTACATCTTCATCCTAATCATCTAGGATCTACAACGATCATGTTGTAAGATGCTATACACATTTAAATGAAAACTGTGATCAATAAATGCCGAACTTTTGCTCATTTGGTCGCCTTTTCAAACTCATAGCCAGAACTTTCGGTATCGTTTGCGTCATTCAAGGTAAAACAACTGAAGATGCAAGAATCTTTTGAATATTTTGCGCTATTACACCATGCAGCGTTACACAACGTAATCAGCTAATTACTTCAAAAACACCTGAAAAGGGTTTCCTAACTACACAATAACCTGCTGACTCGGCAGATGATTGTGTCTGGAAGTGGTGCTAGCATGCAAATCCAAGGTAATGTACATTAATTACTCTACAAAGAGCATAAGCTGAGCTGAGATTAATTAAATTTCGTGAGTTGTGTTTTTCTGGTAATGCATTCCAGATTTTCCCTTGTTCACCCTCTACAACACACCTTGCTTTACGTCGTAATTAGTAATCCTACCTTGAATCATGCCTCATGTCTGCAGCCACGTTGAAGCCAATGCGTCTGACACCATGAGTCTGTTTTTCAGGCAATCATTTTTAATTGGTCAGCTGTGCTGGTCCCAGCAAGAAATATAATTGCTTGTTTACGCAAATGAAGAAACAGCAACTAATGGAACTAAAGCATCAACATGTAGGGAAGATGCAGTTATGCGGACATAAATGTCTTGGAGGGGAATATGCAGACTGGTTTGAGGTGGTAGAAGTGAAATGTTTACACTACATGTGTAATAAATTATATTTCAGTAATATGCTGTTTTCTGAGCATTTCCATTGTTATGCAAGTGATTGTGTTCCTATAGCCTACATATAGGAGGGTATATGTAGCCTACATGACCTACATGGTTATGAGTGTTTAAAGTCCTGCACCAAAAAACAGACTGCTTCTACAAACATTCAGGAGCTTAGTGAAAATTAAGCAAATTTCATTTCAAAATGTGAAATTGTGCCATTATATGGTCGATGGAAAAGCAGCTACTGTGTGGACAACATTCTTTGACGCATCGAATTGATCACAATTCAGCCACAATTCAGCAAAGGCATTAGACACACGTTACCTCTTGACCTTTCATGGGACTGCAGCACAACAGAATGTCTTCAGTCAGAGGCTTCATGAGACTCATGAGACAGACTGCTACATTCACTGAACTGCACTCACAAACATACCCAGACCAGTAGGCAACTTGATGTCTTGCGTCTTGCCCGGGCGTCCATCAGCATTTGGCATGAGTTAGCTGAAATTGAACCCACAATTTTCAGGCCGCACGTTGATTACTCCATCTAATGAACCACTATTGCATATTAAATACTCCAAGAGACTTGCAGCTCCAGTTCAAAGACTGTTTCTGCAGACTGACTCAGGAGGGCTAAAAGATGTGTTGTATTGGTACAAAACATAGAATCTGAGTAAAATACATTTAACTTTGTGGTTTTAAGTAGTAAAAATGTACAAAAAAGCCATAAAGGCAATTGTCAGGTAGAATCTAAGCTGTTCCTCCTCTCTTCTGGACAAACATCTCAGATGTTGTATTTTCCCAATTTTCAAAACTTCTACTTTTACTCTTGGTTTTTCCTTGGTTTTTCTTGGGTGTTGCCGTTTCTTGAACTTATCCCGATTTGGTTGCCCGACACGATCTCAGCCACATCATGATCAACCTCTCCTGTTGCTCAGTGCTCTTTCAGGTTGGCTGTGAGACCTGCAGCTCTCACAGATGTTCCTTTATATTATTCTGGGCACTAAAGCAAGGGATTTCATAATAGATAGAGACGAGAGAGATCCATAAAGGATGCAAAGCCAGCTTGGCACTGCTGGGATTAATAAGGCTGAGGAATCACCATTCCACTGAAGAGTGGGCGATAGGTACAAGACATACATGGCAGAAAATGGAGAATATTGAACAGCTGGAAGGGTACTGTCCCACCAAACTCATTGCTAATCCATTTTCAGCTGCATTTTTCCAGCCTTTAGAACTGTCATGGTTTGGCAGTCACTGTAATTCACTGCAGAGAGACGCCGGCCAATGGGATCCCAATATAAACTACAGAGAACTGCAGCAACCAGAGTAGGCACCTCTAAGAGCAAATGAGGAGAGGAAATATCAAGGGTTCATTCAGACTGGATTGGCTTCTAAGTGGTCGTTACTTTTAAGCTTAGTGAAAATAATTAATTTCGGCTGCTCAGATGTGATGACGGTTAAACCCATCAGAGTAAGATGTTGCTTTGAAGGGCAGACACAAAGGATTGAACAGTCACTAAAGTTAGAATACAGAGAACTGAACATAAATAATCTGACTTCATTTAAATCATTTCATCCATTTTGCATATACTCAGGTTAGCCAAGTTTGAGCTTAAAATTAGTTAGATAAACCGATACATTTAAGAAAAGCGCTTTAAGATACCTGTGTGAATTTCCTTGTAGTTTTTTACAAAAGGCCTCCTTTGTAAATGCTTTTGTAGTAAAACTATTGTCAAATATCACCACCTTCCTAAAATAACTGCCTTAGTTATTTTTTGCCAGAAGTGATTTTTGCCAAAGCAATCATTTTTGGCAAAAGAAAATGGCAAAGGCCATTATTTTCAGGAAGGTGACTATATGTATATTTTGTCTTTTGATCCCGTACTTTAGCTTTAGAACAAGCCAAAGAATTGGCATTCGCGACGAAGCAAATAGTTGATCTGATGCCAGCATATTTGTCTCATTATTTCTGGATTTATGTCACTCGCATTCCTCCAGAGGAATTAAACACGGCCAGATAAAGCTTTTGGGTTGAGGTCAATAAATGCTTCACGTCCATGTTAATCGAACAACAATTAGCACTTCAGTTTTTGTCCTTCAGTTTGTCAACACTCGTCTCTCTTCACCCGTCAGCGTAGACTCACCTCAGCTCTGACGTTGAGTGATAGTTTCATCTCCCTCTCCGTCAAACAGGCTGAGAGCAAATTCATCATAAGTATTTTTTTTCAGCTGGCGTTTGGCACGCTCTCTGCCTTTGGACTGAAGAGTCTGTGTTTGTTCCAGAGAATTAGAGATCAGAGTGAGGTATTTACGCACCTGTATGCCCTTCACGTCCCATCTCATTTCATCTCTCTCTCTCTCTCGCCGTCTCTCTTTCTCTTCATCTCCCCGTCACTTATTTTTCGGGGAATTTGCATGCCCTGAATAAAGGCTGCTCCGGGGATGATTTTTGTTTTGAACGTATGTAAAAATACACCTGTGCTACGGGCCTGAAACACGGCACAAGGCAGTAATCTTCTGAGACCGTCACAGTTTTAAGAAAAGCAATTTCCTCCCTCAATGTCGATTTAAGACTTTTGGAAACAAATTTAGGAAGTCAAAGCCCAACAAAGTGTCACAGTGGACAGAATCTGCTGGAAAGCAAGCCGACCTTCCCTTTGGTCATCGATTTCTGTTGAAGTCAGAAAGTCAAAAGGATAATTGTGGAATTATGTCACATAAAGTGGAACTGTTTGGCCACAGTGACCATGGTTACATTTGGACGCCTGGGAACACCATCCTAAATGTGAAATACGAGGCATCATGCTGTGGCAGCATCATACTGTGGCAGCTGTTTTGCTGCAGGAGGGACTGGTGCACTTTACAAAATGGATGGCATCATGAGGACAAAACAAATTGTGGAAATATTGAAGTAATATCTAAAGATCATCATGCAGGAAGCTAAAGCTTGGGCAAAGATTGGTCTTCCAAGTGGACAGTAATCCTAAAGAGGCCACAATGTAGCTTAGGGACAACAAAGCCAATGCTTTGGTGTGGCCGTCACAAAGTCCAGGAGCAGAGAGAGGTTATCTACAAACCAGACTCAGTCCGGTTCTGTCAGAAGGACAGGATGCAGTTCAAACTTTTGATTTTGAAGACATAGATAACCACGTCTCGGACATATCCTTTAACCATAGTGGCATTTAGCAAACAGAAATAATTGTAGTAATTCAAACCGACCTAAAACAAGAGATGATCGGTCTGAATCAACTTCAGAAGATGAGATAAAAAGGTGAATGTCTCATTTTGTTTGGTGTATGTAAACTTCTGGATTCAGCTGTGAATATGGGCAAAATAAATTAAGTTTATATGGATGTACAGACACTATAGAGCAGGAGTGTTATTCTTTTAGATGTCTAAAAGCTGCAGGACATCGTCCCTCGACGACTAGAGTTGAAGAGACCTGCTATGGAGAAAAACTCTCAAAAATCGCAAAATGTGATTTTATAAAGTAACAACTCAGAACAGTGTTACATTTGTGTTAAACTCGTCTGATTTTCATTTGAAAAAAAATTCAAAAAGTTAATAGTTTTCTTTTTACATTTTGTGGTTACTGGTGGTTGAGATGCATCTTTTATTCATTTAGCCACAGTTCTACACTGCCAACGCTAAAAATACATTAGCTACTCGTGTTGCTATAGGCAAACAGTCATATTGCTAATAGCAACCCAGGCTCCTGTTAGCATCATAACAATTTGCAAATTCTTCTCGCACCTGGAACAAGCTACTCTAATGGCATGCCATTCCCAGATTGGAGATCTGACTCCTGATTTTGGAATAATAAAAGAAGAAAATGCATTTAGCAGCGACTCCATTGCAGTAAAGTGTGTTTAGATATTGTATGCTAAGCAGTTAGTTTGTTAGCATGAGCATCTTTCTGCACTTTAACATTTCAGGACGATAAAGTCCCACTGGGCCTCTTTCAAACAAAACAGAAAACGTGGAAGGAAGCATTTTATGACAATACGGGGCAATTTAAAAAGTTTGTGGTACGCTCAACCATGAAGCTAAATCTTAAAGCTGTAAATTCGGTTCAGGAAAGGGAATTTTAGACAAACTGCACTCTGAGGCTTGTTTCACCACATCTTTGCTGATTTATTTGGTTCACTTTCATGAGCTGCCATCATGAATTTTCTTTTGGTTGCAGGCTGTTTTATATTTCAGTGACTTTAGTCATTTTAAGATGTGTTTGAGCTGACAAGCGCGGAGTGGCTTCCCCCACCAACGTGTCTATATCCAGTGACGCTCAGTTTCGATATTGTTTTCTTTCCTTGTAATAATTACAGACATTTCTGTGCTAAATGTTCCAGAGCTGATGGCACTTAAATGTTCATTTTAAAACACATGATTCATAGGTTCAAATGGGATTTAGGAAAAAAAACACAGGGAGGAAAGGAAAGAAGGAAACATTACGAAACGACGTAATGACGTGTGAATGACATGAAGATTCTGGTGTAAGACTAACTTCTAAAGGAACATTCCTATAATTCCATCTTAATACATTTTTTAAAAAAGTGTAATCTATAGTCCTAACCTATAGTCTTTTTAACTTCATGTTCAAGTGCAGCAGAACATAATATATTGTGTTTCTCCAGCCTACAATCACTGATATTCCTGGGAATATCGGTGTGAAACAACTCTGCGCTTAGTATACAGCTCTTGTCCACCATCGTGTTTTGTGCATGAGTGGGGCTGTGTGAGAAGGACAAATGTATATTTTTCATCTTCAAAGCAATAATTCGGTTCATCTGGCTCATCATCTCCCATCATTGGTTATAGAGGGCAGATTTGTGATATTTGTGGATGTTAAGTGGCCTCCGTCTGATCTCATAAATTTATCTCCCAAACCGTCCGAACGTCGGAGAGGGTTGAATAGATTAGGACGGATGATCGCAAATAAACAATGATTGCCTTTTGATTGAACGTCTAAAATGAGAATGAACGATGGCAGGCAAATGATTGGACATCGCAGGCATTTTGTTTCCATTTTCTCTAATGGATTGAAAAAGAAAAAGCTCAGTTTGCTGGCTCATAAGAATACGCATGAATTTGATGCGGGTAGATTAATGACTTCTTAAAAAGGCAGGAATGCGACACGGGTCAGCCAATTGTCTTTTTGGCAACATCAATAATAGAACCACTGGAGATAATCCTTTCAAATCCTTTCTTCCACATTGTCTTGGGAATTAAATTATTTTGCTTATGCCATCTCTATACGAGTTCCCTGAAATGGTCAGATAATAACTAGCTGAATTATTTCAAAATAGGTAAAACTCCTTTGCTGTCGTTACCACTTCAAGCTTTCAACATGTCAAGTTTGGTTGATCTTTCTCAGTGCAGACTGAGTGTCTGCATAGCACACAATGAGACAAAATCACATTATAATATTTCTTTAGCATGTACAGAAATGATGTAGCAAAAATATGCAACCTGAGTTTAGTACTTATGCTAGAAATATATGAAAGATGATAAATCTTTTGCAGATTATGTATGCTTGAATTTACCTTTACTCTCCGTAGC
The DNA here is from genome assembly GCF_051168715.1 of Poecilia mexicana. Classification (NCBI taxonomy): domain Eukaryota; kingdom Metazoa; phylum Chordata; class Actinopteri; order Cyprinodontiformes; family Poeciliidae; genus Poecilia; species Poecilia mexicana. The sequence goes on from NW_028263387.1 coordinate 8,190,302, forward strand.
AATGAGGAAAAAAAAATAGATCCACTATAATGTTCTGTCTGGCATTATAAAGCATGTAAGTCAACAACAGTAAGTGATCATAAAAGAAAGAAATTAATGTCGGCTGTTAGATCACAACACGACTCCATCTCTCTTTCATTGTTATTCTGTGTCAGCCGGAGATGTAATTAAAAAACATGGCATCTGTGACCAGTTTATTAGAAAACACTCAGACATCCCCTTGTACAAGCTAACAAGGGACTCATCACTGAACAACCTGAAATGCTTAAGATGGATGATTATATAAACATCCACTCTCAAATTTGGCAGGAAATCACAGGAGGACATTGAGCCAAACCACCTTACGTAACCACATAAACCAGGAGTTCTTATCAGAGACTGTTTAACGTTACTTTTTCTTTTGAAGATCTTTTCTAATCTTTTGCTCTTTCCCTCTAAAAACTAAACAAAATGTTTAAATGTGTTTGGGTTTAGTTTCCCTGTTTTTTTCTTCTTCTTCAATTTCAGTTTGATTTTACATCCCTTAAAGGTTCACTTTTATTACATTGTAGATAAAACTTTAGAACTTTTAGACAAATAATGATATATATAAAATAATGTGTTATAATTCAACATTTTAGATAGTTTCAGCATTCAATAAACACAACCAGCAAAAATAAAATAACTGGCTTAGTTTTGGACTGAGTAGTACCTGAAGGCAGCCTGGAGGTGGACAGAAATCTTTAAAATAGGGCATTCTTTAAAGCAAAAACTCAACACAAACCAAGTGTAGCGCCAGTAAACGAGGCATAACACTGGGGGGCACAGCTGTGCAAAACGTCAAAGTTCTTCAAAAAGATTCAACCAAGCACCCTGAAGTCTCTACAGAAAGAAAATCCATCTGAGAAGCAACTTAAATCAATACAATCTAACACCATACTGAGACTCAGCGGAGAAAGTTTGAAATTGCATGATTTCATTGGCTGTTTCTGATTAGACTAGTACGATGACGGGACTGAGAAACTACACTACCATTTGAAACGAAGATGCAGACGGAGACTTTCTAGTCCTGAAGAAAAGCCCACATGATCATATATTTGTTTTATCTTTATAGTTCTTTGAGTTTTGCATTGCCAAAAATAGTCCTTGTCGTAAATTTCCAAAAGTAATTCTTCTATCCGTTTTTGCTGAGGCCTAACACGTGAATGTAGACAGTGTGGTCAGTTTGTGTTGTTCATAGAGGACAAAGTGAGGCAGCTATGAAGACAGATTACACTCAGTTTCTGTCCAATTGAACAAAAGATTAAATTACAGAGTTACCGAGATTCAATTTAACTTCAAAACGCCATAATTCCATTTCTAAGGTCTTTTTCCCTTGTTAAATGTCCTTTTTGACTTTGACATTCATGGTCTATAATCTTAATGGGAGCATCGGGCTACTAAGACGAGGTTAAAGATTCTGTTGGTGTCAGGCATAATGACGTATGGTTTTTTTTAATGACATACCTGATCAAACCTTAAATTTACAGTGACAAACGGTTTTACAATAATTAAAAATTACATAAAACCCCATTCCTTTTACCCATAATGCAATTAACTGAGGCCTTCTCAGGGAACACGTTACGTCCGTTTAGTATCACTAAAAACAATCGATAATGAAAGCTCTGATCAGCGCGAATTCTCCTCATTTGTCTTTGCGTTTGGACGTCAGAAACCAGAAATGTATAAGTCACATAATGTAACCGGCGTTTGGCCATTCAGTGGAGGAAAGATGACTGCTATCTGAGAGGTGCTGATTTTTATGTTGGTTCAGACACTTGCTTGTTTTTTTGTTTTTTTAATAAGTCCAACTGCTCCAAAATGTTGAGTTACAAAGGAGAAAGACTCACAGGAGGTGAGCTGTTTTACACCAGGTATCCCTCCCAAAATGGAGTCACGATGTTGTTCAACATCCAAATACTGTACCATGATTCCCAGTCGACATTGCCTTGTGTTTTATTATTAACTTTATATTCTAATGCGATATTTAAAAGTAGTTCTTTGTCAGTCCACATAAATGAATCTTTGTGAAATGTTTAATTCCCAACAGGAAGTCGTGGTTGTTTTGAAGGATTGTGATTGGCAGTGTCATGTAAAAACGACTGAGCGTTATTTCGTGTTATGTTATTTTCTCCTCAAAAACATACAGTGTTGCCTTGATTCTTTTATGCATATTTAAGAAATCCTTGAATCTCCATGGAAACCATTCACCTGTCCAAAACACCTGGGTGAACAACAACCGAATGTAACATAGCTACTTGATTATGCTATAAAATGGCACCATGTTCCTGGAAAACACATAGTACTGGCCCTTTAAAAAAACCTGCTATGTGTGGACAAGCCCTCAGTTTTAAGTATCTCATATTAGTTACAAAATTGTATCCGCTCCCTAAGTTACTAATTGAAGCAAATGTAATTAGTCACGGCTTTCGTGCAAACACACAACTAAGAGACACACTCAAGAACAGCTCAATGTCAGGATGAAATACAACGGTGGCATAAACCCAACGAATTGCACAAGTGCGCTACCAGCAATCACTGAGATTAATCTGCTGTGACTGGAGCGGGCTCACAGGTGATGACTCATAAGTACCTGCTCTGACAGTCTTCATTAACACTTCGTGTTCGTCTGGTGGGGGTCCGAGGGGGTTCGGGGTGTTCTGTTTTCACCCGTTTCTGTTCTGATACGACATTCTGACGGGTTATTCCTTCACCGCAAAGAACGACGGGCGAAAGGTCTTCGAGGAAAGACAGTCGAGGTTGTTGTGACAGAAGCATCATCGTGGAAGAGGCTGGTATGAACAATTTCACAGCTAGGTTCTGTTTTATGATCTGCTCATGTTGGTCTAATTGGATTTTCTCATCAGGAGGCAGTAATGAAAAACAAAAACAAAACAAAATGTCAAAATGTGAAATTAAAATACAGGATTTTGTGCCGTTCGGTGGCCAAAAGGAGATAATTAAAGTGTTCGATTTTGTTTTGCAATTTATATGCAAGTTGATTTTCCCAATTTTTTTTCAGCGTTCATCCTCATTTTGTGTCAACAAATTTTGAAATCACAACCCATGTGTTATACGATTTGTCTAGTTAACAATGGGTTATAATAGGATGAAAACGTTTTGTCTATATTAAAAGGTGGAACTGGTGGTTTGTTTGGAAAGTGGCCTTGGTGTAATTGATGTAAAATAGGACTTGGTTCCTCTTGAATCGTGTTGCAAATATTTAATTAAGACACACACGGAGCTGGCAGACTTTAATCCACCTTGTTGCTCCCTGTAGGGCATTTATCTAACTGAGTGAATTCTCGTTTGCACATAATGTTTGCTTCAGAGTGCAACATCTGGTTGCTGTTCTGTTTTGACATTATTGTGAATATGCCATGAGTTTCAAGATGGTAAAATAGTGTTATTTCTCATTCAAACTACACGTACATACAGTTTTTGTTTTTGGTAACAGACGGCTAACGCAGGAGGCCATGTTTTTACTCAAGCATCATTTCGAAGACGCGTGCGACGTTCACACAGAGGAAAATGCGACGCGTGGAGGTTGGAAAGGTACATTTTTAAATTTGTACATCTTTTGCTTTGCCTGTTCACTGCTTTTTAACATGTTCTTCGGTTTCCTTCAGGAAATGCATTGGCAGCAGTTTTAGGAATTAGGGCGTTATTGCATTGTATTTGTGGCTTCTCACTGTTCAGGTACATCTAATCAAAAGGCTGTTCTTATCTTACTCATTTCCAGAAACTTCAGACAGGTTTACCAAGGTCTGGCTTTAAAAAATACAAAAAAAAAACAAAAAACAAAACAAAGCTGTTGGCTTAAACCTATTGCCTATAACTGAGATTATGTTTATTTGCTCAACTGGTGTGTAAAAAAACATTGAGTGAAATAATTTAAATTAATACGTAGAAATCAACTTTAGATGAGCTTTGCATGATGTTATAAAGTTAATCCATCATCAAAAATGTACCTGGAGTGTTACCATGGTTATTTCATGCATGTTTGAGAAATCTTTTAATCTCCCATAGCAACCACTCAGTTGTGTAAAACACCTGGTTGAACCTAGCTCCGCCTTCGAGGTATAACTCCGCCTCAGAGCTGCAGTTTCCAAGTTTACGAGCTTCTGAGAGTTACTATTCAGTGCAGCGCTGATAAAAACGTTAAAGGGTTAATAAAGGAGCCATGTTGTGATGACTTCTTAAAAGTGGAGTTTCAAAAAGAGGAGCTTCTTAAAAGGGACAGAGGCCCAATTTCAAGCCTTTAAATTACAAAGTCAACATTTCTTTTAAGTGATATTTGATATACACTGCATTTTTATAACAACTGAAGGTAACATAGTTACTTGATTATGCCATAAAATTGTATGTGTGGCTGGAAAGTACGTAATACCGGCCCTTTAAGGATTTGGTAAGGTTTAGCTGTAGTTACTCCATCAGACATGTAGAAAGGTGATCCTGGAGCAGCACTTAGCTAAAGCTCCTAGCTGTGGTATTATATAAAAACATCCATGGTTGTTTTTTTACTTTTTCACCTCGGCTCTGATCATTGCAGAAGAGCTTCTCTTAATGGGAGTGTCTGGTAATTCTAGCTGACTCATAGAGACATCCAGCTACTACAGGAGAGTAGGTGGTCTCATGAAAGCTGCTAGAAGCCACACAAGTCTCCTTGTCACAGATTTAGACAAGTCTTTGTACATCTCACTCTGTAGAGTTTTTAGGATCACTGACTGGAAAATGATCTTATTGTTTAGGGATTTGTTTCCCAGAGAAATGTTCCAATAAACACAAACGCGATGCCAAATCCACAGCAAAAACCCACTACTTGGTTCCAAATGCATTTGTAAAATGACAGAATCATTCAGATTAGAGTTACATTTTCCTCTCATACTGTAATTACAAACGTTCTAACATGTAATTTATTTTATGCACCTGTAAACCCCATGATTGTTATCTCCAATTTTTCTCCTGCCAGTGTTTTCTCTTTTCCCTGGCCTCTTCCCTCCAATCTTCTTATCGCCTTTCTCCTCCGCCCCGACTCCCTCGCCTCCTGTCCTCCTCTATAATCCTCAACAGATGAGTGTGGTAAATGGGGGATAAAACAGGTTTCAATTAAACCATCAGAATTCCAGGCACATTCTATCCGAACGGCAACAGAATGCAGTAGAGGATAAAAAAGAAAAAAAAGAAAAACCGTGACACACGCAAACATATTCATGCTACTTCCTCTATAAGCTCTGCACTGCGCTCAGGCGAGAGTTCTATTAAAATGCCAGTCATGGCCACATCCGATTACCATCTGTGTCACAATGTGGGGCATAAATCGACTGTTGAGTGGAATGCGTGTATGAGTTCATTTCAGGGAGGAGCGGAGCCAAACAAATCCAACGGCTTGCCTGTTTAAATAGAAAGTAGACGACACGCGCGGCGCGTGAAATTTGCTAATCACTTCTGTCACGTTTCGCTTGGAATTTTTAGACTTTTTATAAAGCTAGTAAGTTAACTTTGACGATTAAAAGGTACGGTTAAAGTTGCAGTATGCATCTTTTTTTTAAGTATTTTTTGTTAATATTTGTTGAAAGTGTCACCTTGTTGTGACAGTATAGTGAGTTTAGTGACATGTGGGGGAAAAAAACTGAGCTCTGCCTCTACCAATCAGAGCCATGGGGCGGGTCTTGGTGCTGTCAATCAATACCTCCTCCCCTTAGTCGCTGCTACAATATGGCAATTCCCCGTGAGCAGAGCCTGTAGTGAATGCTAATGCTAGTTAGCATAACCACCAATGAGGTGTTTTTCTGCTTTGCCATTAGCACATTTAGCAGTACATTCACAATGCTGATTGACAGCGCTAGGACGCGCCTCCTGGCTCTGATTGTTTCTAACATTTCTTCAAGGTGGCAAAGCTCAATCTTTTCACGGTTTATCTGTCTCATAATATACTATCACAACATGATGATAGTAATAACAAATATGTAAAAAAAAAAGTTTTTTTTAATAAAAGTCACATACTGCAGCTTTACAAAGGCAGAAGAAAGAAACTATAATGTAGTTTGGAAACTTCACCTAACGAGATTTTTAGTTAGAATACGTGGCAAACAGAGGTACTAAATTGATTGCTTTGGTCTGAAAGCAATCGATTTTATTTAACTTCAGCTAAATAAAAATGTTTTTAAAAAAGAACTAAATCATAAACAAGGCAGAATCTTGGCTAACGCTCTGACACTGGTTGTACAAGGTTAATCAATTCATGAATGAACTTTTCTACAGCCTGAATGGGGCAAGCAAAAAAATAAATAAAATGGAATCCAAACACTCAGCTGGGCTGCAAAGGTCCAACGTTTAAAAAGCAGAGCAAAACTAGACTTTTTCTTTTTATTCTGTAATTTTTAAGTTGCATAATTTGTTGAGGAGGTGTGAAATTGGCAGAGTTCCTGCCAGTTGTATTTAAATAAGTAATAAATAAATAAATTTTTTACTTCCTTGACATCCACCTTACTGAATGTGGAGGAAAGATAAACTTGAGTTGTCATCTAGCCTGACTCTTTGCTTTTTAAAACTTAACACGCAGACATTTTATTTTTAATCGTAATGTTCAGGTTGATTGATGACATTTCAGGACTACATTTTTTAGAAGGCCTTTGATAAGTCACAACATTTTGGGAGATTCACAATAGATTTTGCTTGTAAGACTACAGTGACGTCCAGCTTCAAATCAGTAAAAAAACAACAAAAAAAAAACAACCAGTTTCACAGCCTCGCTGTGATGTTGTTTACTTTTGTGACTGCACTTCCCGAGATAAAAGTGGAAGAAAAGAAGGAAGCAAGACAAGCAAAGGGCCAACTGAGGCTGGAAGGGGGGTTTGAAAAGAGAGCCAGGCTATTCTTAAAACTGGTGACTCATCCTGCACTTCACACACACACACACACACACACACACACACACACACACACACACACACACACACACACGCGCGCGAAAAAAAGGCTAATTTAAGGAGATCTCTAGGAAGAATAAAGAGATTTTATTGCAGGACTTGACATGCACGCATTTTAAACTTTTTTTTCCCAATCTGGTTGGAGAAGTGGGACTGAAAGATTTGTTTGGTTCAGACTAAAAAGCTAAAGTAAATAAGTCAATTTAAACCAGATTATGTTTTCACAAGTACAATCCATACAGTTAGAAACACATCAACTCAAAGAGCGACATTTAAGTAAAACCAGTAGTTTTCATTTTCTGACACATTCACCTTTGTTTCCCCCTCACTCTCTTAAATTGAAGTAAATCAAATTTATCTTCTTTTAGGTCAGCTGGAATTACAAATCTCATTTCTATTTCTATATGCCACAACAATAAGAGAAATAATGTCAAGTAGTTATGTTTTCAAAATCTGAGAAGTCTGTATATAAATTTCTACATAGCAAATGGAAATATTTTTTGTCAATTGTAACTGATCTAAAACAAAAGAGGTTCAGTCTGATTTGAATAAATACGTCCATCTCTTAATGGATGGAAACTTCTGGATTTAACATAGAACAAAGGAAAAAATTGCGAGGTGGTGTACTTTTTCAAACCATCACTTGGGGGCGCCATTGTGAGAAAATTTCAAACAGGACCTGTTGTATCTAGGTTATAGTGATTTCTAATTAGAGATACACATTAGCTTCACTTAGGAAGGTTTTCCCATCTTTCTTATTTTGAAAAGAGAAACTAGTCTCTTTTCATATTGTGCAAGTTGTGTATTTTTTGTTTAAAAAGTCTCATAGATCCTTTTGGACTCAGACAAAAAGACTTTGGAATTTATTCGGTGTTTGTGACTGTGGATCTGATCTAAAGGTTGATGTTTTCCTATATTTTCAATTTAATTGAAGTCATTGGTATCTGTCAGAGTGGAGGGTTGCCTCATTTTATGTTCAACTTTTCAGTTCAAGCACATGACACAGAGACTTCGCCCACACGGTTTCTGTAGCTTTCACTTAAACATTCCCGGTCTCTCAGCAGGCTGCTGACAGCGCTTTTCAAAAAGCTGCCACGTCCCAGGTGCATCATCACCTCTTATTGTTGCCAATCCAGGGTCTTAACCCAAAGACACAACCCATTCGACTTGTATTCCCTTCCCGGCACCTCTGCTGATCTCTTCTCTAATTTGTCATTCCAGTCCGAGTGTGATCAGACTAATTACGTCGGCCGTTCCAATCCCTCGCCCGCAACTGTCCTGTCCCTGAGGCCGTTCCCCTTGGTCAAGAGGAGACAGTCAAGGTGAAGGTCAAGGAAGACATATTCATAGGGAAATTAAGCGCAGCAGAGAGGAAGCAGCCGTGGGCAGAAAAACAACACGTACTGATGGGCACAAAACCTGATTAGCTTGTTTCAATGTGCAGAAGTCCAAGGCCTAAAGGATTTACATGAGATGTAAAGCAGGCGATTCTTCTCGTTCTCCTTCAGCGACCTCTGGAGAGAAAGTAAACAAACCCACCACAGACTTTGTGTTAACTGTAAACCAATTTGTTCTGCTGGAGTTGCTGCCAGTCCAAATCTGATTAACAGTTTACGTTGCTGCGCTCAGGTTGGTTATGCAGATCACGTTTTGTCATTGGCACGGTGTCCTTTCAGCCGCGTACTGAGGAAGACAAAGACTTGATGGGACCGAAGGAGAACAGCAAAGCAGCAGTGTGAGGTTCTCTGGATCCACACACCTGAATCAAGAGTTTCATCAGACACTGTCAACATCTGAAGGAGGCGATTGCTTAGTTCATCAAACCTGAATCAAGTGACTCCAACGTCCAAAACATCCAGAACAACAAACTCTTGAAGGCAGGGATTTCATTTTAGTTGACAGAATCAGTCTTACATGAGCTGGATTTCCATTGACCATAGCACTGAGCAAATTGAAATTACAAAAATCTAATTGCTTACGGGAAACAAAATTTTGAAGAAATTCAAGTTTTCCGAGAAAAAGTTGTTGTGTTAGGATCAGGTGGCTTTTCAGCCAACAGATGTATTTAGCAAAACTGCAATGGAAACACTTTTTGCTAATAAACGAGCTTCATTTGTAATGAAAATGAAGCTACTGACAATGTTTTTAATCGTAAATATTCAGAATTAAAAAGGGTGAATCATGTGTTCTGTTGTAAACAAAGCATTCATGCTGAGCCTGATCTTTTTCTACAATAAAGTGCTTCGTAAGCCAAGCTGAGAAAAGAAACACTATAGCCAAAGAAAGGGTGAAAGCAGCAAAGAAAGCAGAAGGCTGGGCGCAGCGATGCGGTCAAACTTTGTACGCATTCTTTAGAATTTGAAGTACAACAGGATTTTGTGTTTCTTTGAACTCTGCACCTGAACGCAGCAGCAACAACAATGATTTATTCTAAAGACAAATATTTGAATTCAACAGTGTCATGACGACTCATGAACCCGGCCCTCCTTCCCTCAAATACAACTAAAAATGTGCCTACTTCTTGAATAAATTTATGCAGCAAGAAGCCAATTTTCAATTGGGACATATCAAAAACATAAAAACATGAATAATTCATTTAAAAATCTTAGGAGTTTTTTGCCTTTTTTCCTTGTCCATGTAGATACTTGTTCTTATTTTCAATTTATCTTCAGGTCGTATTTAAATTACTTGTAATTTCTCACTTTTACATTTTATATTTGCCAACACTGAACAATTTGGATGGGAGTAGCTTGTCAACAAATAAGGACTTTCCACTTAAGGATCATTCCATGCACAGTGGTGCAGTTGGTAGAGCTGTTGCCTTGCAGCAAGAAGGTTCTGGGTTCGATTCCCGGCCCCGGTCTTTCTGCATGGAGTTTGCATGTTCTCCCTGTGCATGCATGGGTTTTCTCCGGTTTCCTCCCACAGTCCAAAAACATGACTGTCAGGTTAATTGGCCTCTCCAAATTGTCCCTAGGTGTGAGTGGTTGTTTGTCCTGTCTGTCTTTGTGTTGCCCTGCGACAGACTGGCGACCTGTCCAGGGTGACCCCACCTCTCACCCAGAACGTTAGCTGGAGAAAGGCACCAGCACCTCCCGACCCCACTAAAGGAAAAGGGTGTAAAGAAGATGGATGGATGCATTCCACTTGAGGATCCATAAATGATATTCTGATTTTGTCTCAGTGTATTAATGAAATGCTGGTTTTTGTGTTTACAAATAGATTTTAAATCTATTGTGTTTTGAAGTATTCAGTTTATGCTCAACCAACCAAAACAACTTAACATTTTCAGACACCTTTTGTACAGCAATATTATTGCTAACATTGTCACCATTTCCATTTACAGTAGTTTACAATAAGCAACTGAAAACTTTTTCGAGGAACAAGGGAAAGCTAACCTTTTTCTGTAGTGTGATGCTTCCCCTAGGCTGTTCCACCCTGGGCAGAGAGCCATACTTCCAACACTTGTTCATACGGTTCTAAAGGACCACAGGCAAAAAGAGAAGAACATCTAGATTGTGTTCCTCTAATATTTGTCTGTTATTCATTTGGATGAGAGTTGGTCCATTTGGCACAGTTTATAACAAGATAGTTTTGTGGTTTTGTTTAATGTGTTTCCTTCATCCTTTGTACAAGGGAAAACTGTTTTCTATACATTATAGGACCGCTTCTTGATAAATTTAAACATTTTGATTTTATGATTCATTTATAATTTACCAATAGTTTAAGAAAAAAAACATTTGAAAGAACCGGCTTTTCTGGGAACTGTAAATGCAGGAAGTAAAATGACAGCTCTGGAGTCATTCCCAGTGCAGATTAAAGTGTTGTTACTGTGGGAACAGCATGCTTACTTCCTGGTTATGTAATTAACAAAAGGCAACTCAAACAATAAGCTGTTCTTTTGACGGTGGTGACAGATTTTACAGGTGGGTCTATTTCTGCTAAGCTACACCCACATTTCAGGAATTTCCTAGAACACGTGACTTCATGGTCCGATGGAAAAAAATGAAAATACCAGCAGGGTTTTTGTTTTGCAAAGTATTTTAGCTATTGAGTTCTTGGATTTATGATTGACATTCTGGCTCAATTCAAATGAAGCAGCTCAAAAGCATAGCACGGTATCGGTGCCAAAAATAAGACTATTGCACACCTACAGGTGGCTACTTCTTTGTCGCAGGTTGGCTATATCCACTCTGAAGCTGATCTGATTATTGATAGGCCTGCACTGGTAACTAAGCAACCAAAAACAGTACCTGAGCAGCCACTCTGGCAAATGAGAAGGAAAACACTCACTTATGTTAGCTTTCAATGGCTAGGCTGGAGAGCAGCATGTCAAATGCTAATGCTAGCCACATCTACAGTCACACCTTTTGTTTTGACTACTAAATTAACAGTCTGTTTAAATAGTATTCAAATTAATTGGGGTGTAATATTTTTCTACGCAGTTTGAACTTATATAAATATTGCTTTTAGGTTTTTTTTAAGTTTCTGTAACTTTTTGCAGTCAATTTATTTAATATATTTTGCCTGTAAAAAACAAATGCACCTTAATGCACCCAACATATAACGGCTGTCCTTTTAATTGTGAGTCACAGTTCTCCATTTGATATGTGATTAGATAAAAATCATGCAGAGCACAAATCAATATCACTTTGTAAAACAAATGAAAATAGCCCGGCTTTGTAGTTTCTGTAGGATTTCAAGGTAATTATTAGTCAATCCGATTAACCACAAAGCACATAGTTTTGTAATGTGGCAGGGACGTAAGAGTAAAGCCTATAAATAATAACAATAAAAGTCAGTATTTTCAGTCTTATGCTTACACACTTGCCTCCTATTGAATATCTGGAACATGTAATTTATTTTCTATAATTGGAAGCCTCACAGGATTTTTACCCAGCAGTTATTAGTTTATCGTAACTGTTTGATTTGTTCAGCACGCTCCCAGAGGCATACCGCGTCAACACAGAGGGAGCTGGACGTGTTTCCAGGCGCTGGGCTCTTCAGCACTCGACACGTTTACAAGCAGGTGAAGTACAGAACAGAACCGCCGCCTCGCTCGGGTCTTAAGGGATCCCCTGTGCTTCCCAATATTCTGATAAGCCTTGTCGCAGTCATTCAGGCTCAAACACAAAGGACAGACTCTGTCAGGTGTGTAGTCTGGAATATTCCACATCTAAAGTGAAATCGACAAAGCAAAGACTGCTTTTGAAGTTTTCAGTCTAATCGTTTGGTTCTGAGGAATATTAACCATAGGATGTTAAAAATATGTTAAGATAGGCAACCTGTGGACCAGTAGGAACATATTTACACCAGAATGTCACTGTGGGAAAAATCCTTCTGAGACAATTTGATTTTATCAGAAAATGGGATTCACAGTTCAGAAATAGTACATTTTAAGTTTGGTCAGTATCAGGAGAGCTTATTACTTTTTGAAAAAGTTAACAGAAAATGATTTTGTTTTTCAATAAAAACAGAACAATTACTACATTGATGTCTCTCCAAATTAATGAAATATTAAATGGTTTTGGATCATATTGGAAACAAATTAAATGCAGCTCAGCTCCAACATTCTCTCGCTGCAACATCACAAAAACACTTCCAGTTGAAAGCATAAAAATAAATGTTCCTCACATTTTTTATTACTCCAAGGGTAAAGCTTACATCTGTAATGTAAACTAGCCTTTAGAGCTAATTTTCGGAGGGCAAATGAAATGCTAAATAATAACTGATAAAAAGATGTTAGATAGAAAATTATCATATGTTAAATTTTTTTAACTTACGTGAGTGACGTCAGTCACTGATGTGCTCAAGCAGAACAAGGTCTTTGAAACACTAAACCTTTAGTAGTTTAAGCACAAAACCATTTACAAACATAATCCCAATGGAGCTGTGTTGGAAATTCATCAATAATCTGATGAGTTTCCTACAACATGAGAGCATAAAATAAAGCCAGATTACACACATACTAGACAGTAGATGGAGTCTTAAAATCTTTTTAAGCTTAGTTAAAAAGTTAAAATGTTTTTCCAGTGAACTACTGACTTATCCTGGGTAAACTAAACATAGAACGTCAAGGTGAACTGGCGCAATGCTAAAAGGGGAGTAATAGAAACACACCAAGGAAATAAAGTCTACATTTTCATTGTCAGGTTTATTAATAAAGTTGTTTCTTTCTTAGCACACTGTGAAAAATGACGTAACAGCAGACTGGAAGAACCAACTGTACCCAGCAAGGAGTGGCAGGAAGGTTCAGGTTTCAAGGTGAACAAACAACTTCAGTGAACTCTGTGGTAGAGTCGAGACTTTTGACAAATTCCAACCGAGACTTAGAAGTCATTTCATCTTTGTGACTTTTCCCCCCCGACTACAAGTCATATTGAGAAGAAAACAATGGAGATCAGATTGTTGCTGAACATTTAAACTGAGCTTTCCATGCTAGTGTTTGACAACAGTCTGCTGAGGATGATAAAACTGAATAAGGGTGTTTGCACAGGGTAGTCCGGTAGATTTAGTTTGACTGGGGAGCAAAGTTGCAACATTTATTACATTTTCAGCTGGTGAGGTTCGCTTTCACACTGCACTGTGATGAACCGAACTAATAAAAACTAATATAAAACCTGTTCACCTCCTTGCCTGTGGCGGCGCTGCACCAAGAACTACTGAAGAAAACGACACGATAACCTGAGAAGATGACCTGCGCAACTTCCTTCTTCACAAAATGTAAATAAAAAATGGAGTAGCATCAGATTTTAGAGGTTTAGGGTTTCTCTTCGGTGCAAGATGACGAGCCATTTCTCCTGCTGGTGCTAGACACACTAATTTGTTTTTGGATCTATTGACCCAGAATGCCGTGCGCTGCAGTTTACTTCCTGCTTTTGGAGCGGTCTCCAGTCCACTTATTTCTGCATTTGAACCGCATCAGAGTTCACTTCAACCACACGGAGACCCGGTGTCTTTTGGAGGACCAAACTTTGATCCGCAACAGAGTTGAATTCACACCTCCCCAAATGAACCGGACTTTCTCGACAAACTACAGTTATTAGGACAAAAACTTAAGCTGGTTCAGCCATATTCATATTTCTGCTGAGTTTTTTCCCCCATCTCTTTGGTTTCTGTAACGTTCACCCCTCTTAAATGTAAAATTCTGCTCATTAGTCTTGTTTTAAGATATTAGTTTTCTATATATTTACACTGTTTTATGTTTTACAGTCTTATCAAATAGTGATTCTCCACGAATCATACATGTGTATTTTAAAAGCCTCATAAATTGACATTAATTTAACTGCAAGTAGTTAAATTAACATAATTACTGATTATTTATACATGCTTTGTGGATACCAGCTACTTACTGCAAGTACAGGCCCGGTGAAGCTGACTAGCAGGTTTGGGCTTGTCTTAAGTAATGTTTCTAAATTTTAGGTGGCAGCTCTCAGCAGGTATATCCTCAGGACTTGGAAAAAGTAATTATAACAATTTTGGCTTGAAATGATTGCTGCAGATCTTCACTCTGCCGCCGGCTTGTAAGAGAGCAACATGTGTTCTGTCTACCAAAATTATCTAGAAATCCATCCTGTTATCTAATTTATGACTCAGATATTTCGCTATGGCATGCAGATTACCAAACCTGTTTAAAAATATGCAGTCAGGAAAGAAAAAGAAAAAAAAGACACCAACTGACTCAGATCAGTACTCTTATTAGGAAAAGTTGGTTTTCTGACTGATTTACCATAAGGGTCTGGTAGTGGTTTTAGTAAATTGCACATTAGCAACATTAATGACAGAAGAAGCCAGACTGCAGAAATTAAATAGAAAGAAAGTGGAATTCATCACATCATCAAATTTTCTCTAATTAGCACATGTTTTCCTGAGCTTACTAAAGGGACACAAAGGAAATAACCGATGCTGGTAATAATATAGGTTTAATTTTGCACGATGACTTCTGTCTTAACTTAATATTTAACAATATGTCGGCACATATTGTCCATTTCTGAACAAATGTTCTGTTGCCATGCAAACTTATTCTACACTTACACAGCATTTAATAAAAATACAAATACTGCTAAATAGAATATTTTCTGCCGTTTCTAATTGGCATGTTTGTTTTGCACGTTAAAATATTACCTGCTAATGTTTTAGTATGCAAGCAAAAATGATTGAATTGTACAAAAAGCACATGTCGCAAACAAAGATATAACAAAGTGAATAAAGCATAAGAATTTAAATATTGTTTCCTCTTTTTTTGTTTTTGCCATGGCTATTTCGATCATATAATATTGAATACTGTCAACTTTACAGTATGCCGTTTAAAAAAAAAAAGACTTTCTAAGAATTCATTATACAAAGTTCAGCCTGCGCCTTTGTATGCAGGACCTTGAACCTCCGCCCAGGTTCAATTTCCTGGAAATTCTAGGAACTCCAGAAAAATCACCGACCTATCAAGATGCCTGTCCTGTCAGTTGAGCGCTGTCTGAATGCTTCCATCACATTTCTGAAGTGATTCACACACAGGCGAACAGAGGCTGCATAGCCGGTTTTCTCAGTAAATGGCTTAGACAAAGTTCCACGCTTCGTTTGTCTGTTTTGTATCAGCCATCATCTTTTGACTTCTAGAGAAATCAAAGCTGCTGCTTAAAAAAATGTAAAAGAAGAAAAAAACGCTGCTGGGTTTAAGCTTTGATTTTTCACAGAAGCCTTCCTTTGCTTGACTTCAAAGTGACTTGTGTCTTCACAGATGATTTCTAATTTTACTTGACAACTGCAAACAAGTTTTTAGCAGCCGCAAAATGTCTTGCAGAAGTGTTGAGAGTTGTGAAGCGTTCACAGCGACGGAAGATCATTTACTGCCAAATAAGTTCCTGGCAGATTCATATTCAGAGATTGGACACATTCACAATTTTCTGCTCCGTTTTTGATCTCCGAAACATAAAACAGAAATAATACTGAAGATACTGGCAACTTCAAAGGGTTGTTGTTGGCGCTGTGGCTTCGTGGTAGGAGAGCTGCAGTTTATGTCACGGTTATAGTTTGTTCTCATTTATAGGCCCGTTGACGTCTCGAGTGCAAGATCCTGCCTCCATCTCCCCGCTGCTCCCTGACAGTAACTATCATTGCTAAAACCAATGATACTCATCGTTGAAGAGAAGCATGAAACTTTGTTATTCTGCTAATGTCAAAAAACACAACGTCGCAGTGCTTCCATTAAGTAAGAGGCGCAATTAGAATCAAACGTGAATGAGTTTGTTCACGCGATAATTCATTTAAATAAAAAGCATTTCACTCCATCCTCCTCCAACTACTTCCTGTCACAGTCTTCTTTGTGGTTTGTGCCAGTAGTAACATCTGTTTTGTGCAATTACCAGTAGACCAATTTCCATATGGACAATAACAAAACAAAGCAAAAAAAAAAAAAAAAACACTTCGTCATGGCGGCAAAGCTTTTTATTGTAAGTTTCTGTTTGAATTTGGCGTCTCCTTTACACAATTTTTTTTTTTGAAATGTCAAATTGCACAATTATATAGTCATTGGAAATGCAGGTAGTGAGTGCACTGATGAAAGGTACATTTCTGAGCTTCCATCTATTGCTATGGCTATTTTGATCACATCAAATGGCAATGAATACTGTCACCTTTCTAGACTTTGTGAATATTTTTTAAAACCTCTCTCACTCTTCTTCCATGCCAGTTTCCCACAAAGATAAGACACAAAGTCCAAAACAAAAGGAGTAGAAATTTGTGGTTGTATTTAAAAACAAAAAATCAAGACGCAGTTTTGGAAGGTAATGTACAAATCCACACAGTCAGAATCAAGCATCTGTCCACATCACATTCCAATCATTCCCCCACCTGAACACTGTAACAGATGGGTGACATCTATGAATGTCAGAAGAAAATATGACAGTCAGCGTCTCACCATGTGCCCACACTAAAAGAAAAAGAAAGGAAAAAAAGATCCATTCTCTGCACTCAGCCAGTGTCACTTGCGCTCACGCCACGTGTGATTTGCCAGGTGTCAATTTACCGTTTCACGCACCTCTGGCTTTGAAGAGGATTTTAGTCTTTTGTCGTGTGGTTCAAAAATACCAAACACCACACATTTGCAAAGCGCAAATGGCACAGTCGCAAATCAGCTTGTTGTGAGTTCAGGTGGAACCAATCAAGGTAGTGAAGGAGATTCCTTCAAATGGCCTTGCTTTGAGAACAAAAAATAAATAAATAATAATTATGTTGGCCGTGAAGGAAAGCAAAGCTGAAATGGTTACGATCAACTGTTGGGCTGCAGTTGCAAAACAAATCAATGTGATATTATTGGGACAATAGGAACCCAAGCACATTAATCAAATCTGGGAACAAAACAATGAACTGATGAGCTTGGCAACAATAAAAGTGATGGATGTTTGCAGCAAATTCTGCTTGTTGATGTGGAAGCTAATGGGGGACTTCTTGTTGGAGGATGAGTGCAGTCGAGTTAATTCCATCGATTTTATCTGAATCTGTGGACTTTACAAGCTTTCCACTCACACTTATTAAGAAATGCAGCACTGGTTGGAAAAGTGCATAAAAATGAGTTGGAATAAATGAGTCGTTCTGTCCTAATCGGATTAGAAAGTGGTCAATATATTTTTATAAAAAACTAAGCACAACTGTAAATTAAGGGTAATTTATTGTCATTCTTGAAACGTAAACAGTAAGCTTCAGTGGGAAACCTGAGACATTGCTGACTGGACTACATAACTGTCCTTTGAAAACCCATCTTCCTAGGCCAGTAGCGCAAAACTTTGATATTCCACTAAACTTCAAAAAACTAATTTTGCAATTGTTGTACTTCTATTAAATAATAAACACAATTAAAATCAGATATGACAATGACATAAGTCATTAAAAAACATGCTGCTACCACTTCCTGTCATCTTCATCTTTTCCGCCAGTCGCAACATCATTGGTCACATGACTCGTGTGATATGAAAAAGTGTTTCCATTCCAGTTCTGCTCAAACTTATCAAAAAACTTGAGTTTTTGACATTAAGTGAATTTATTTTCAGAATTTCAATTTGCGCAAATATATGGTGAATGGATACGCAGCTAGTTTCAATCTGATGTTCAAAAATGTGGCTCTCCACTCCAGGGTACAATGCATAAACAGCAAGTACTGTAATTGTTGGGCCGTTGCTGGACTATAAGTAGCAGTTGTGTTGATTCTGCTGTGGTACACATGTGTCACATGTCATGAAGAACCATTGGCAGCCTGGCCCTCATTGGTAACTAAAATAGGTATGCTGCTCTGAATTTATAGACAGATGACTGAAGGATAATTGTCCTTTGCCAATGCATATCCCTATATTATACTAACAATGTCAATGCAACAGTGAAATGAGGGTATAAAAGGGTGGTATAAGAAAGAAAATCTTGAAAATCATATAACAGCTAACTTTTACTAAAAGATAAGCCTGCAGCATCAAAAGATGGAATTATTCAATTAATCTTGCGCGCTCAAATGCGGACAACTGCTGTCATCATACAACAAATCTTAGAATCTTCTTTGTTTCTGAATAAATAAATTGCCACTTCTAGACATCCAATTGATTTATTTCACAATTATAGTGTAAAACAACACATATTTGGTATGTTAGGCCTGATAAATGAGGTAAAGTTCATACATATAACCATTTGATTAACACATCCAACACAGTGTAATTGTAAGCTACAATAAGATAAAGATGAAGTGAATAATTGCTTTCCCACGTGTTTTTCAGAGACAATTATATCCCAGACATGCAGAATTCAGAGCTCTCCTGCATCCAGCAAAGTAATTATGGTTATAGCACTGACATGGTGCTATAGACATGGCTTGTCTTTGTTGTTTGAATTCTCCTTTCTCTATTGATTTTACCCAAGTTGTTTATGTTCTATGTTCACACTCCTTTGATGATGAAAAGCTCGGTATCAGCCAAGCCTTCAGTCACACAATTAACCGTGCCTTTTGTTTACTTTGTTTTATTAGGAAAAATGATTTTCTGTCCTCTATTCATATTCTCTTTTTTTGTTATTCATTGCATCTGATTGTTCGTGTTTGCCCTCCTATTTGAAGACATATTTCATTCTGCTTTGCTGGGAAAATTGGGATTTTGATTGATCTGCCACGCATTAAAATGAGAGAAAGAAACCTCGTTTTTTTTTTTTTTTTTACTAAACACACACCATAAAAGTGACTCTTTTTTATGATTATACCAGGATAAGGTTATTCCATCTCCAGCAAAAGCAACTTCAAAGTTGAAGTAATAGTTGACAATAGTATTAATCTGCAAATGTCTCAATGCACAGAGACTGCAGAGATGCTTTAGGGATTGTTTGATTTATTTTAATAGTTAAACACTGGACCAGCTCTACACCCTCAGCAGGACCCTGCCCAGCCAGTCTACATGTGTTTTACAGGCAATGTGTCCCTTTAGGAATCTTGTGGGGGCTAGTCCGGGAGCATGGGGTACCTGATCAATTTATATGGGCCGTTAAGTCGCTGTATGACTGGCGTTAGAGCCTGGTCCGCATTGTCAACAATACAACAGGCTCATTTCCAGTAAGAATTGGACTCCAGGATTTATAGTTGGTGTTCAGGTATTAATCTTCCAGTCTTCCAAAAATGCATAACTATCAAATGACATTTTCAAATTTCCTGTCAACTCTAAACATTTTTTAACTCAAAAACACAGCAGGTGACTGGATTACTGCCGTAGCGTCCTGAGTACCAGGCTTAGCAAGTTTTCTGGGGGAAACCTTGGAGTCTGTCAAGGTTTCCCTTTGTCACTGATTCTGTTCATAACTTTTATGGACAGAATTTGTAGCAGAGCCAAGGAGTTTAGGGTTTCTTTTTTGGTGGCCTCACGATCGTATCTCTGGCTTCAACAGATTGCAATCTGCAGCTTTCACTAGAGCAGTGTGAAGTTGCTCGGGATGAGGATCAGTGCCTCCAAGGACATGGTCTTCCCCGGTTTGAGGGAGAGGTACTCGCATTTTGATTTTACAAACAAGGAAAGAAATCATGAAATCTGGACACCCAGAAAAAGATTTGGTGGAAAAACAAAAAACAAAACAAGTACTGAACCATAAAATGTTTCATATGTGTCGGAGAAGTGATGCATCGAAAAGCTCCAGGACTGGACTTGGCCACATTTTGCTTTAGCTTTGAATGCAGTTTGATTAAACATGACTAAACAATACACATAAACCAGAAGCTTTATGCGTATTTTAAATGCAGGGCATACTCCAATCATGAATACAACCTACAAAAACATTAATTTGCTTCCAAAGATGCCCCACTCACCAACAGGTGCCATGCTGTGAAGACAATCAGTGTAACTCCCTTAGCCTAGTCATTGGTAATGTCATGGCTCCTGAGTGTATACACAGCTTTGACGTAAAGAAGATTTCCAAGTACTGTACATTGTTTGCATAAAACCTAGCTGAACAACAGTATTTTAAGGGTGTTGCCCTTCTGCTTCAGCCTTTTGAATCACCTTACATATTTTGTGGAAATGCCATTGAAAAACGAGGACAACATGTTTTACAGCATATGCTCCCTCAGTCTCTAATCCATTAAGACCCAGAAAGTGTGAACAAAAGAGTTTATTTTTAAAACTGCCTTATAGTGTCGCTAGTGACTGTCACAAGAAACTCCTAGCTAAATATGTCTGAGTGATAAAATAGTGAAATCTTTCAGAGGTATAAAAGTTGCCCAGCTCCTGCTTTTACAGGAAGATGCAGCTACATGCATTTCAATGGATTCCAACAGTGAGAAAAGTTCAGCTCATTATTCCAGTTGGCTTAAAAATGTTCTCTATTTAAGGAAACCCATCGAAGTCCACACACAGAACGTCTAATCTCAAAGACCCTTAACACTTGAACCCAGACTCTTCCTTCCTTCAAGACTGGATGTTTAAGAGAAAAACAGACCAAAGTGACTCTAAAATCTCAATTGATTTTCTAGGGAAGAAAAGATAGAAAGTTGCTGAAAACACAATTGATTAATTTAGCGGACTGGGGTAGAACGATGTTGAGAAAGGTGAGCCAAAGTTACTTTGAATTACAAATTATTGCTTAAGTAAAGGCGAAGACAAAAAGAAGGAGAAAAAATTTACAATGAGGACGAAGAAGAGCGGAAAAAAAACCTTTTGATTACAATCAGTTGTTGCTTCACTGAACATCTTTTGTGTCTTTTGCGCAATGCACCACCTATCCAACGCATGAGGACAAACATGTTTTTCATCAATCTCTGTTTTCATACAGCTTTTGTCAAATGAAAGTCAGTAGTCAATAGAACGGATGACATTAGGGGCGGAGCTAAACATCTGAAGTCAGACTATTAAACTCTGACACTTTGTGATGAGACCATAGAGACTCTGAAAATGGCTCTCCAAAAACTTGCTGCGTCCATTGTGTTGACCATTCTCATTTGCAATGGTAAGAAATATTTTTACAAACTTGCCCTCTTCATATTTTGCTTTTTATTTACTCTTCTTATAATTATTATCTGACTCAACACAGTTCTGGGAGAAAAACAGTTATTTTCTATCTACAGAAAATAACTCTAGATTATTTTGGCCACTATGACCAAATTCTTACTGTTCTAGCATTTAAATAATTGTACAATATATTCACTTTATTGAATATGCACTTTGATTTACAAGTTGTTTTTAAACCCTGTTTGAAGGTTGTTGTTTTTTTTTTTTACCAGTCTTTCCTTTGGCACAGTGCCAGTACTTGTATAATCCTCAGCTTTGAAAGTGGTGTAGGAATGCACATGACTAATAAACTTTCATTATTCATTTTGGAGGACATTTGTCAAAATTTAATTAAATCTTTTTTGCCGTTATTCTCAAAGGAAATCTGAGCCCAACTATATAATCAGTAGAAGTGATGAATTCTGTATATTTTAGTATTCAATGCCAGGTAAATACAAATCCAGGGTCAGTATTGCCAATTCTGACACTTTTTATTGAAGTTTGATGTACTATCAAACATAAAGGATAGGAAAAATAACTCAAAACATATTGTGAGTAATGACACGTCGCTCAAGTTATAGACGGTTGTTTCTTAAATTAATAAAGTCATCTTTGGTCTTTGTTTCAGGTTGTCAGGCACAACAGCAGCCAAGTAAGTTTCAAAGATTAACTCTACATGTTTTACAAGTTTCCTTCTTTTGTTTTCAGATTAGAGCGTATCATCACCTTTTAAGACAATGACGTTCTTTCTTAGGATTACTTGAGTAGTAGGTGTGCAACGTTAAAATCAGAACTCTGTCAAACTTGTGCGTCATTTAGCAGTGATTCCAATGTATACAGCCATTTGAACGATCTAATAAAATTTGCATTTCATTTTAGTTTTAAATTTATATGACCATTTTAAATTCTATAGTTTTACAAATTTTTGTACAGAACAATTTTTGAAGTGCACTTGGTTTGGGCTTGGTATAAATTTGGCTTAAATATTGACATTCTGAAATCTGTCCTGTGCTGAACTGGTCATTAATTAAGGAGGGTATACTTTCTATTTACCTCGGCTGTAAGTGGTGAAACTATACACAATATAATTTTTTGTTACATTATATATCAACATTAATGAGATTTATTATTGTTTCTTGTTTTCCGTAACAGGGTGTGGTAATGTAGCTATAAAAACCCGGATTGTTGGGGGCCAGGATGCATCTCCGGGCCGCTGGCCCTGGCAGGTCAGCATACAGGGAGATAATGGTCACTTCTGTGGGGGATCCCTGATCACCGACCAGTGGGTGTTGACCGCGGCTCACTGCATTGGAGGGTGAGATTTATGTCTCATTGGGCATGGTTACAACCATTTGATCATATTTGGATTTACTTCCACATTTTTTTTCTGGTAGCAGTTAAAGCTAGAATACGTAACTGTTACAAAAATAAGTTTACATATTTGTTAAAACTATATGCAAATGTCTCCATGTCGTGACAATATGAGATAATGTGTGAAAAGACAGAGCTCCTCCCCCTTCTCCCTGAAGAAATGCACCGCTTGCAGTTGAAAACATCCAATCAGAGCCAGAAGGCAGGCCTTAGCGCTGTCAATCACACCTGTATACACCAACAACAGAGAAACAACTTACAGTACCAAGAAAATTGTTTATCCACTCACCAGCAGCCATGTTAACTAGCCGCAGCATTCAGACAGCCTCCATGAACCAGCTGCAGCGTAGCAGATAGAAACGGGGAGGGTGTGAGCAGCACGTAAACAAGGTGGTTGTTTAGCAGCACTAAGACCCTTCTCCTGGCTCTGATTGGTTGTTTATGACAGAGCAGTGTATTTGTTCAGGCAACAGCAGATCCATAAGGAGAAGGCAGAGAGTTTGATTTTTTCACAGATTGTCTCATATTATACTGTCACAACATTGTGATAGTTTTAACAAATATGTGATAAAAGAAAAACATTTTCATAAATGTTACAGACCGCTGTTTTAGACAAAACATTTATATCCCCAATTACAATCCCTATGCTGAAGCATGATGGTGCAAGCTTCAAAGGATGGGGATGTTTTTCTGTTGCGACTAGTCCATACAGATAGTGTGATGACATTTTGGTCTGTCTTATCATATAATTTTTAAATATCTAATGGTCGATGATTTGATTAGCCATTCAGTAGTTTAGTAGTCTTTACCAAATGCTTTTTTACTCAAGTAATTTCTTAGATTGCTACTCTCTACTTTTCCTTGAGTAAAACCGTTAAAATAGTGATACTCTTCTCACTTCTGATTCCTAGGGTGAAGGTGACAATCACTAAATGCTGATTTTACAACTCATTCCTTGTTACTTTTGTCTATTATAGTGACATCCTCATGTCTAAAGTTCATTTGGGTGCCTACAATTTATCGGACCCCAACCCCAATGAAGTGACTCGGGGGATTGCGCAATCCTTCATGCATCTCGATTACAACTCTCAGACTTTCAACAATGACATCGCTCTGCTGAAGCTGTCGGCTCGCGTCAATTTCACAGACTACATTCAGCCGGTGTGCCTAGCTTCACATAACAGCACCTTTCTTGAGGGTACCAACAGCTGGGTCACTGGTTTTGGTAGCCTTGGTAAGTTACAGATCATTCATTTAGCTCAAACGGTCGTGTTTTCTGAAGTCCCACATAACAAAAATGCTGAAATTGTTCTTCCATTAGGTAACGGGATCTACCCTGACATCCTGCAGCAGGTTGAAGTACCGATCATAGGAAATAACAAGTGCTCATGCTACAATCAAGGCTTTGCCACCATCACAGAGAACATGATGTGTGCTGGCCTTGATGAAGGAGGAAAGGACTCGTGTCAGGTGACTAGGTTTTCTGTGTGTGTGTGTGTGTGATTTGTCATGTACCTGGATCTTCTCAACTCTGTAAAACATACAGTGGTATGATGTCCAGCCTAGTTATGACTGAACCTCACTGAATAAACCATCCGTCCATTTTCTGTATACTCAATTTGCTCAAGGGACAAGACATGGGGCATAAGATGTTGGCAAAGGCGGGGCAGGTTTTTAGTATTTATTGAGTGATAGTGACTCACATGTGACACAGGGGCAGGTGGAGGAACCTGACCATTTTACAGATTATCTGTCTCATATGTACTATACGGTGGGTGGCCCTGAAGTGCAAACTACTACAGCAATCCGTCAAACACAACTACAAATTTAAAAACAACATATTCAACAACAGTGACATTAACTAAGCAGAATAACCAATTAAGAAAACAACATTAACGAAATGGAAGAGATCCCAGCAGGAAACCTGGGCCATCGCTGATTGGATGAGACCGCTTTTCACTTTAGAACCATTAAATCATTCTGGCATTCACTCCCTCTGTTTAGATGGGCAGGAAGACAGACAAAGCTCACCACTGACAAAAAGAACGAAGCAGAGCTTTGTATTATGTCCCGACTCAAAAATATACTTTGATAGCTGTGTCAAAGTTTCATATTTTCAACAAACGCGCCAAACCAAGAATAACTTGTGATTGTTAAGCCAAAAGTGGTGTCATCCTATCAGCAACAATATCTAGCTCTTCTATCTTGTTAACATCTGTGTTTTCTTAATTTGTAGATGTGCTCAGTTAATTTTGTGTTTTTGAATAAGTTGTGTTTAGTAAACTGTTGAAACGAGAAAGGGTCACCATATTACTGTTATGATATGGGAATAGTTTTAACAAACATGTTAAAAAAAAACATTTTTGTAGAAGTTACATACTGGGAGTCCAGGTGATACACCACCAATTTATAAGGATTTCTTTTAGCTCAACTTTTTTTGTCATATAAAGAATCAGGCCAAGCAGATTTTACACAATGTAAATTCTATCGTGCTTAAGAAAAAACAAATCTCAACTCTTACTCGCACAAAAAAATAATTTAAGAAGAAGTAAAATTCAAATCTCTTCTGCTTCCCCTCACAGGGAGACTCAGGAGGACCGCTGGTGATGTACAACAGTCTTGCGTGGGTCCAAGGTGGGGTGGTGAGTTTTGGTGATGGCTGCGCTGTTGCAATGAAACCCGGAGTCTACGCTCGGGTGTCCAACTATCAGAAGTGGATCAACGACACAGTCACTGGCATGAAACCGAGCTTTGTTGATTTCATCTCCGATGGGTTTGATTTTGACTCGTTGTTCACCTGCTCTACCTACATGCCTCCCACCACCACTGATGGCAGCCTCTTTGGCAGTGGTGAAAACCTGAGTCACTTCACTCACCTCGTGGCTCTCTCTGCACTTGCGCTCATTCTCCATGTCTTTGTCGGCAGCGTTGGAATGTAAATGTTGCAAAAACAAAAAAAGAAAAAGAAAAGAAAAAGCGGTAACACTTTATTTGAAGGATATAAATTTGTTATAAAAGTATTACTGATTGCACTTTAAAAATGAGGTAACTATGTTATTAAAGATAAAGTTTAAACAGTAATGATTTCTTGGTTAATGTCAAGTTGTCATATCAAAGACATTTTGAATAATGTCAGCTTTGTATTAAAAGTGTCATAATTTACCGAATGACGCTTTATGACAACAGTCATAAATATTCATGAAGGCTTATTCATGTTCATGACATGTGTTATGTCATGTTTATGAAAGTGTCATGTCAGTCTTATTCAACCCCCTTCAAATAAAGTGTTACCGAAAAAGCTCGCTTCTTCTTATGGTGCACCTCTGTAGCTGGATTCACCTAAGCTAGTTGCAATTAATTTTGCTTAGTTGAAAAAAATGTTAACACAAAGGTGTTTAAGTAGAATCTCAACTTTACTATTAAAATCATCATCTGTATTCAATCCAAATTAAACATAGTTAATCCTGTACTTGTATATGGTTAAGTGTTATGATCACGTGGGCGGATTTGCACTGATTTGTCACTGGCTGATGTACTTTCAAACCCTTTAAAGGTTTGTTTATACAGTCCTTTGATTTGCATGCATTTATGACTAAAATAAACATCCTTGGCAAATTATGATTTTTTGTGTATTCTGCAATTTTTCTTCTCATGAAAACTAAATCAAACGAGTAACTTTCAGTCGTAAACATTACTTGAGTCATTATTTGAGTCAAAGTCTTGATCGTGCTGGTCAAATATTAGTCCAACAAACAAAGCTCTGTCCAAATATTAATCAAGTTCAAGTATTGGAATGAGTCTCAAGAACAGTACTTAAATAAATAAATGTACTTCCAAACCGCCCAGCTCTGTCCTTATATCACATATCTGAAGCACTGAAGGGAGGGAAAATAAAATAAAAAGCAGTTAAAAGGTGGTAGAAGGTAGGGATGTTAATAGCTAAAACCTATTAAGAACATAGGAATGGTCCATTATCTTGTTAGGCAAAGAGGTTAAAAAAAAGGGATTTTATTCTGAAAAGTATATCGGTTATCTTCCGTACATCATTTCTGAAAGGAACTGAAAGTAAATCAATTTCAAAGTATCAAAAAGTATATCTTCTTTCTGATGAGTTTCCCACAAGTCTCATGGTGTACCAACATGCTCAAGAATGTGGAGATTATAATGGGCTTCTACTCTGAAAAAGAGAATGGAGGTACAACTTAAAATGGAGTTAATTTGTTAAAATGTAATTAAATTGCAACTATTTATGTTTGCTTAACTTGACACCTTAATAAACTGAATATATTTACTTGGATAAACTTAATTTAATTTCTTAGAAGAAATTATCTAAATTGTCTTTTAAAGTTGGATCGCCTGTTTTCATCACCGTCTACTGTAGATTCATTCTGGTTTTTAGGAAACTTTGTCATTACTGTATGGTTTGGCTCATGCACAAAACAAGGTGGGTCCAAACTGCAACGGGTCTGCAGAGGAGGTCATCAAAGGCTGACCTTCATGACGTAGGGTCAGGAAAAGGGTGGCTAAAAATTGCTGCAGACTCCACACATCCTGGACACAAACTGTTTTGACTCTTACTCTCAACTCGGCATAACAGAGTAATATTTCCAAAAACAAGCCACGATCGATACAACACTTTTTGAGCTACATTTGAACAACCAGTTCTACAGGGCTCTAGGTGCAACATTCCTCATCCTTTCATGCTTCCCAGGAATCTTGAAAAGCAAACCCAATGAACTGTATAACAGTTCAAAGAGTCCATAATCCATCAAGATACAGATGTAAAAATATACAAAAACAGCTGCTTTTTTTCATAATGACTTTGTAAATAGTAAGCTAAAATTAACGTGGCATTATCAGCAACAACTTAAACCTTTAGTTCTAAAGTAAAACAAGTAGTCATGAAAAGCACCAAAGGAAATCCAAACTCATTTTTAATAGTACAATGACAACTTCCTGAACTACAGTGTCAAAGACAAAACTGTTGATTTCGTCAGAAAAGAAGATCCATATGTTGATAATTAAACCAGTGTCGGTAGTCTGCTGTTTGGGGCATACAATGTATTTTAGAAAAATGCTAAGAAGGAAAAGCCACAGCAATTACCAAAACGAAGCAATTATTTGAAGCAATTGCCAATAATTTACCTGAGAAGAACTATAAAGCCATTGGCATACAAATTAAATTTGACATTCTACAGTGAAAATCAAAGATAGTTCATTTTCAAACAAAAAGGCCTTCTGTTAACTTCAACTCAGGCTAAGCCAGGTTTCAGAAAGCTTGCAAAATATCAAGAGACACACATTGGTGACACAACTAGCATTAGCATAGTTAGCTCAAATAGACTGAAACAGCTTCTCATCTTGTTGCCACAACAGGACAGTCTAGTTCCTCATTGGGCAGCATGCCCAGTGACAGATTTCCAGTTCAGTTTGTTTATTTTGGTTTTTTTGGTTTTGTTTTTGGCTACAGGTGGCTTCCTTCCAAAACATCCAATCTTTAGGTACATTATTGCCAACTACTGAGCGCTACAGTATCTAAACTACATTCTTTTGTATATTTACACAAGGGAGATTATAAGGTAACACAGAGGAGCTCTACACTGACAAGCTCTCTACCACCTTACAAACAATAATAGAGAAATTAAAACCTTATGGCAAAATTAAAAGAACGAAAGGAAATTCTTCAATTCTTCCGTCTTCAATCCCTTTTTGTCAACACTGAAGACATGAAGTGTCATTCTTGTTGTGTTGTTTATTAACACCCACTGTTGATCAGCCTCTAGTTTTCAACTGCCATGTTCTAACCTACCCATCATTCCCCAGGCTACCGTTACTATAGTAACTCTGAATATTCCAAGTACATAACAGAAATGATCAAAACGCAAACGAAAATCAAACACCTGAGGATCATGACAGCATGGACTGGTACTGTAAGGAGGATTAGCATTTGCACAAAGACAATGAAACTCGAATGTATAACCTGTTTCTAAGAGAGGGAAGAAAATGCACCGCGACCGGAGAGGAGTTTGAAAATGGCTTTCCCAAAGCTGACTGGGTTTGTCCTGCTGACCCTTCTGCTGTACAGTGGTAAGAAATAAGATTTTGTTTTAAATATTTCTTTCCGTACATTAAAATTTGTCTCATTGTGTCAAACTTGAATTTAGCAATACTTAGACAAAGGTATTTGACCATGTATTTCTATTTTTAAAATAAAAATCTATCTACAAAACATATCTAGTTAAATTATCTTAAGTCAGCCTTGAACAGTGGAATAGTGGTGGTCAGTTTCAACACGTATCACTAAATGTATGTTTTTTTTGTCCTAATTTTGAGATGAAGCATTCCTCTGTTCTGTGTTTCAGGTTGTCAGTCACAACCGTTTGGTAAGCATCTATGGCCAGTTTGAGAAGTTGTGCAAGTTTTCAAAGTTTTTTTCCCTCTTCTGCAAATGGAGAGATAAGTTATACTAATGTCACATATTTTAATACCAGAAGGTATCCCTTCCAAAGGCCAGTGTCACCAGACCTGTGTGCGAATTGGAGCTCAGTCAAAGCCGCCATAATTTCTGCCTCCTTTATAACGGCAGCCAAAGAGAAGAATCAACATAAAACACATTTCAACACCCATGCATTTTTACCTGTTTTGTTTCATTTATTAGTGTAACAATGCCAGACGTAAATGAACATAGGAAATAAATAGCATTTAAAAAGAAAAATAAAACCCATAGAAATCAGCAAAGCACACATATCTTAAAGGTAAAAATTGTTCTACATAGACATGGAAAGTAAAATGAATATCTTATGACAGAACTTGTTGCATCTGTCCTTCCTTACTTATTTTTTCTTCCTCGTTGTCAGAATGTGGCCGTCTGGCGACCAACACTCGAATTATTGGGGGTTTAGATGCAAATCTTGGGACGTGGCCGTGGCAGGCAAGTTTGCATCAGAATGGTTTCTCTTTCTGTGGAGGATCGCTGATCAACAATCAATGGGTCCTGACCGCTGCACACTGTGTAACATGGTGAGAGGTTGACAAAGCATGTCCAGTTTTTTCTTCATCCCTCCCACCACTGTCCTAAACGTTGTGGTCATTTGGACCCCAGGTACTTTTTACTGTGTGCGCGGTTCAGTGGGGTCGCACTGAACTGCGCTATACAAATAAACTTGATTGATTTGACCATGTGTTGTCTGGGTAGAAATCACACGAAACAGCAATAAAAAACAAACTTCTCTTAATAGGAACATGATTTTACTGACGGAAGGTGAGAGGCGTTCAACACTTGATAACTAATGTTGCCAATTTGCAACTGTTGTAGCCAAGTTGTTTGTGACGCATGTTCCATTCAAAGATTATATTGGGACAACTTGTAAACTACACATGGTTCATTTTTAGTATAATTATTAAGCCATATTTGAAATACAGAAAGAGGGTACAATTTTATTTCAAAGCCTCGTTTCAGCAATACGGGCATAAATTCCTGGACTATTTGTTCAGTTACTATGACAAAGATCTAGTCACTAAGTTTACCGTCAGGTCAAAAGTTCAAATTAATGATTGTACTTTTGTTTCTAAGGTATGACCTTTTCATCACAGAAGTCCAACTGGGTATTGTAGAACTGGATGTTACTAGCCCCCATCGGGTGAACGTAAAACTTGCTCAAATCCTCTGCCATCCTGAGTACGACTCTCGGACATTTAACAATGACATTTGTCTTCTGAGGCTTTCAAAGCCTGTCAAGTTCACCAAGTACATCCAACCAATCTGCTTACCTTCTAAAACCAGCGATTTCCATGACGGGGATAAGGCCTGGGTTACTGGTTTTGGTGTGACTGGTAAGAAACGCACGACTGGTAAGATACAGAATATTTACTTAATTTTTCCTTCTTAATTCTACACGAATGCTCTTAATTTTTCTTAAAAAAAAACCACAGCAACCGGATCATCATCCAACAAGTTGAAGGAGGTAGATGTACCAATTGTTGGAAGAAAGAGGTGTACATGCTATTATAAAAGGTCTGCCTTAATCACAGACAACATGATATGTGCTGGATATTTTAGGGGAGGAAAGGACGCATGCCAGGTAACTATCTTTTTCCTTTTTCTTCTTTATTATTTTTTTTAAACACCCACTATCCAGCAGCATGTCACTCAAAAACGTTGTCTTGAGTGTCAAGGTGAGGCCCAACAAATTTACTTTCACGAGTGGAGTATTACGCCTTTTGCCATGACACTCCATTTGATTTACAAAACCTTTAGAAATTTCTTAGCGATTATTTCAAATGTAGTGGACACAGATGAAAAAGACAGGTAGAGAAAATGTTTAAAAGGAAATGAGATCGGACTAGATAAGAGAAATGAGCATAAAGACAACACAAGTCAACACCACTGAAGTCTACCTCAATCTGCAGAAAGGGAGAAAAAATAGAAAAAAAAGACCACAACAGCCAACATCTGCACATATAACAACAGTTGTAGTATCACTGGAAAGTCCAAGATACATGATAATACAAGATAGATATAGTGGCAGCCGCAACCCGAGAGAGTATCTGACAAACACCTAAATCTAAACACGTGTATGTGATGTGTCAGGTAACCATCACTGTGCGTTTGTTGTTTTAGATGGGTAAAGCATCAAGAAAATCTACTGCTCAAACAAATACAATATTATGTTTATAATGTAATGTTTGACATCAAGTTTTAGTATTTAAATACTTTTTTTATAAGGTTTCTCTGCTGAAAAATGTTTCCCTGGAAAATTCCTTAAAATAATTTTTACATGCTCTACTGCTTGTTTCTCACTAGGGAGACTCCGGGGGCCCACTAATGATAAAAAAGGGCGGCAACTGGATCCAGGCTGGGATTGTGAGCATGGGTGAAGGCTGTGCCCTCCCACTGACACCTGGAGTCTACACTAGAGTGTCCAACTATGAGAGTTGGATCAAAGACATGGTCACTGGCACGAAACCGCGCTTCCTCACCTTCACTCCCTCTGGCAGTG
This sequence comes from Poecilia mexicana, assembly GCF_051168715.1. NCBI lineage: Eukaryota > Metazoa > Chordata > Actinopteri > Cyprinodontiformes > Poeciliidae > Poecilia > Poecilia mexicana. The sequence continues at coordinate 8,222,117 of NW_028263387.1, forward strand.
ACAAGGATTCAAGTTACTTCTGTAACCTCGATGGTTTGGTTGACGAGAAAGCTTTGGCTGGTGGTGAAAACCTGAGTCCTTTCAATCACTCATTGGCGTTCTCCATTCTCACAACATGTCTCCATGTATTTTTTGGCAAAGAATACATTTAAATATACAGTGACTTCCTGAGTGCTCAAATATGTGGTCCTACCTATATGCCTCCCACCACTGATGACAGGATTTTTGGCAGTGGTGAAAACCCAAGTCTTTCCAATCATTCTTTGGTTAGAGCAGAGGTTCCCAAACTGTGGGGCGCGCCCCCTAGGGGGGGCCCCTTGTCATTGCAGGGGGGGCGCGGAAGCCGTCTGGATGAAAAAAACAAAACAAAACATGAACACTGTATGCGCTGGGTTTTTACCTTAGAATGGCCAACTCTCTGTTATTCCTATGTCAATTTGATACAGTAGAGGCTTCCACACTTCCCATATTTGTGTCCTCCGTCACTTTTATCAGCAGTTAAAACTGTTTAATCCGTTGTTAACATGTTGTAACCTGTTTTTCCGAGCTGCCTTTAAACGCAACACGAGCGCTAAGACGCTCGCGCTGGGTTTACACCTGTGAAGGAGACCTGCTGCTGCTGTGCGGAGCTACGTAGGTTTGTGTTAGAATCACGGCAGCAAACCAGCAAAACGCCAAGAACTTTTCACAGTTTTTCCCTCCAAACTAACCGACCGAGTTGAGTAAAGCTGTTGGATGCAGGTAATGTTAGCTAAAAGATGACTAGCTAATATCAATGCAGAACCTTAAGCTTAACAAGTACCTTGTAGGCTACCGATGTTGGTGTCTATTTTCAGCTACGTACATTCATTTTGCCCCCAAAAAAGTCGATGCCCCCTCCCCTCACACGCGTCCCATTTGTAATCCATGGGGGGGCGCAGAAAATGTTTGGAAACCACTGGGTTAGAGAATGATTGGCCAAAGAATCACTGTTCTCGCAGCATCTTTCCATGTTTTTTTGGCAAAGAAAATATTTTAATACATAGCGACTTCCTGAGTGCACAATTATGCTCTGTCAACATGGAGCTTTGCTGCAGTTCATATACGAGTGTGTAATTTCCTACCTTACAGAAAACTTTGACACAAATACTCTTCATTGTCAGATTTAGGTTCAAGCAGTGAAATAAGTAGTTTGAACCTTTAACATGCATTCTTCCCTTTTAAGTTTTCTTACCTCATTTTTAAGTTTTCTTACCTCATTTTAACCAGTTTTACAAATTTGAATCATAGTAATCAAGCATCTCGGGAGTAGGGCATAATTAATCTATTCATATATGTAAAATCTAGGATTTTATGATATTCATTACCAATCAAACAACATAAATGATAAAAGATTGTGGCAAGGTCAAAAATCAAATGACCTACCTGTTGCTTACTTTCATCTTACCTAAGAAACACTTGTTAAATCTTTCGTCAGTCATCAGTAATATGATGAACCACATCCCAATGTGAATACAGTTTGTGTGACTGCAAACACAGCCGCTAATAAAAGAGCCTGCAGAGATGGCCTTAGCAGCATTGGATACATCCCAGGTATCACTGGGGCACAGCCAGGCAGTTTAAACTTTTTAAAAGCCAATCAAATGCTGGGCTATCATTTCAATATGTGGTGGCATCACTCACACAGCAAGCAATGTTTTACGAAGGCTTTTGGACATATGGGTTTACTGAATAGACTGTGGTTACTAAATTATCTGACTGGCCGTAAACGGTGTGCACAACGTGGTTGTCGAACATCAAGCTACATGGACATTTTTAGGGAGGTTCCACAGGGGTCCATTTTAGGACCTACGCTGTTTAACATCTACAGTAACAATTTGGGCCACGGTCTTACAAGTGCAGCTCTGCATTTTTATGTTGATTCAGTAATTTATTGTCAGGCAAAATCAGTCATTCAGTCACAACTATTAAAATTTAGATTGCTACTGAAGGCAAATAAGACCAAGAGCATCTTATTTTTGAACAAACAGAAAATGCTAGGCTTCATTTTTCAAAACAAGCTTGTTTCTCAAATCTACTTGTTTCTACCACTTATGAGTATTCTAGACTACGGTGCTCTATTATGTCCATTAGAGACTGTTGGATTTATCACCATTGCACTTCAGTTAAATGACCCCCTCTACACAATCAGACACTCTTGCAAGGGTATGCTTTACAAATCCATCCTCCATCTGATTTCATCATTCTTATGTTACATTTTACACAAGAATCAATATGACGGCCTTTGCTCTCAGGACTTTGTCACATTCAGTCTTCCTTCAGTGCATTCAGTGCAATCTGGTCACACTTGGGGAGCTCAACATTTTAATAAAGGGTTTTAAAAATGTGTCTTTGTTCATCATTGTTAACCCTTCCGTGTTTAGATTGTAATGTTTTTATGTAATTTGTTGATGTGTGCAACAGGTCTCTCTTGTATGTGGGATGATGAATCTCAAGAGATTTTCCTGTGCACAGAATTAATAACATAGGCTAAACAAAATCAACAAACACAGAATAGCCAGCAGTTGGAAGAGTTGAAAGGAGGTTAATTATTGTTACATGTCTAGGTGACTCACTTCTTTTATGCAAGAATGTGAATTTGTGCAACTATGCCACCTTCAAGACAGATTAACAAATGTATACATTCAGGCTAGTCCATACAGAGATAAGAGTTGTATGGCTGTCAAGGTAATGATAATCTAGATTTGCACTCCTAGAGAAAAGTAAATACAAAAGCCTGCCAGGAGACTTTCCTTACAGAGAAGCAAAGGTCAAGAGTGTTTCCAAGCAACTTGATTTTTTTTATTTTTACAAAGAGAAAACTTATTCAGAGTTGGGAAATTGTTAAGGCACCTTGCTGCATTGTACAATGTCTTCCCACAAGTGGATGAGTGGAAAATATTTTATTTCACTTCCTTCTCAAACGAATGAAATCAGGTTTAACGTCTGTCTGTTCCTCATTCCATTTAGGACAATACTGTTTTCTCTTTATAAAGCAGTAGGCTGAGGTTTGTTAAAGTCGTTTCTTTCCATCACAATTTTAAAAATGTCAGCAATTAAGGTTTCCATTAACCATAGAATTGCACAAATTGAAATTATGAAAATTCTCTTAATAAAAACACGGCAATTTTTGGGGGGAAAACTCTCAATTTTCAGTAAGTTTTTGTTTTATGTTGAGGTGTTCTTTTGGTTCTATTGAAATAGACGTATTTTAAAAAACTGAAATGAGAAGACCTTTTTTCTTTGGTATCAGACGAGTCACATTATCAACAGGCAGATGTTACTACTGTTGTAAACAACAAAGACGATAACAGGAAGTGGTAGGAGGATGATAGTTTGTTTTTCTTTCTTTTTTTGGGATAATGTGACTAACGCCTGAATAAGACACCAACGTCTCCTCTGATTGGCTGATAGATGATGAGCATTAGCACCATGGCTGAATTATGAACATTATCTCATGTAACCATTTACATCGATTTTGAATGACAAAATTATTCACGTTTTAATTTTATTAAATGAGAACACTGCAACTGTGAAATTGTGTGTTTGACATCAGCAGAATATTAAAGATTTGTGCAAAAGAAAAAGTTACCAGTGTTTCAATGACAGCTACTCCTAACATTGGTAGTTGGCAGTACCAAGAGATAATGGAGCATTAGCAAATGAAATGGAAAGCATTTTATTTTTCTGCTGCCATGGTTGAAGCAAAACACTGACATCAAACCTTTACATGGGAAAGTTTGATGTCAGGGTGATATGGCAGGTAGTACGGTCATTTTATGAGAGGGAAACAGAACAAAGTTAAAACAGCAGCAGCAACGGTTCACTGGGGACAGGGCGCAATGATGAGCTGGTAAATGCTGCATAGTTTCACTGACAGATGTAGCACAGAGACCAGACCGGTTTTGATGGGCTGAAGACAAAAGGCTCTGTTAGAATTACAGGGAAGAGACAGACTAAAGGAAACAATAAGGAAAATACTTTGAAGCTGAGCAATGTCTGCAGTAATGGCAATAAATACCTCTGCTTCACTGATGGTCAACCACAACCATTTAGTAAAAACTTTCCTTACTTTTTAAAAAATGCTTTTATGTTACATTCATATATCAATGTTTATTCAATGTTGCATGCTGTTCTTATTTTTCCTTTAATTATGTAAAGCACCTTGAAATGCCTTGCTGCTGAAATGTGCCATACAAATAAAATTTGATTGATTGATTTTAAAATAAGTACTTAAGAGGTCAAGTGCTATTGAATTATTCCATAAAACATAAAATATCTGTACATTTGTTAAAAGTCGGAGGAGCTCAGATTAGGAGAATGAACTTAGTTGATTGTCTTTAGAACCTGAAAGGAAAAGCAAACATGTTGCATGATAAAAATAAATTACTTCCTTGATTGGACATCTTTCATGTCTCAGAAAAGGCCAATTCAACTCTGACAACACGACCAACAGGTTTCCTTTCATGTTGGATGTGTTAAGGAGGCTAACATTAGTGTAAAAGGTTCATTCTGAGTGGAGCTGAACATCTTCATGCATCTGCTGCTGAGGGTATTGTTTCTTTAAAAATGGCTCTCCAAAAGCTGTTTGGATACTTTGTGCTGATCCTTCTGTTCTCCAATGGTAAGAATGAGTGTTTCATGATTCATACATTACATTTCATGTAGCTTAATGACGTGTCTCTGATAAACCTTGTACACATAGATGGTGAAAAGGTTTCTGTAGATCATGAGTTAGTTATGAAGACAAACCTACATGTCCTGCTATCTTAGTTGCATTTTATTCAATGATGTTTTATCTTTGTGACCAATTTACACAGTGAAAATGTAACATTTACATCCTCATTTCAAATTAACAAGTTTTATTAAATATTGTTCTGACTTTTATTAGTTGAGATACAATACACAAATAATCCCCTTATTGTCCACGTTTAAAACTCTTCGCAAGTCACAATTTCCTTCTATTGCTTTAAACACGTCGACACTTTTCCTCCTGCTTCGTTTATTGCACATTATGGTATCGTCTTCTGTCCTTTCCATATTTTGAATGTTTATTGTTTTTTATCTGTACAGCACTTTGTCATAGCTACTGTTTTAAAGAGCTTTATAAATAAAGTAATAGCAATTTAGATTTAAAATAAGCTTTGAATTTTACCATGCTGTTTCTGATGACTGGAAGTAATATTTGGAGTGAGTCCATAAGACTTCCAACAGATTCAGCACTCATTTAGTACTCAAAAGCAAAACCAGCATGGAAAAAGTACCGTATGCACCAAACACTTTTCTGAAAATTTGCTCAACAGCAGCCACGTACTGGTAATCAAATTCACTTCAAATAAATCAATAGCAACTCTGCCCACCTCAATAAAAGCATATAAGTTATGGCAGTTTGCTCTATGAAACAAACATTTAATTCAGGATGCAAGGACAACAGCGTGTACGCTGGAAAGGCAATTGTTTCCGTCCTTCAAGAGCTGCAATGCAGCGAAAAAGTACTTTCAGTCTTTCAAATTTGTTCAGTTAGTTTTTGTCACACTTCCAATGCTTTGTATTATCTAACTAAATCATAATTAAAATGTGCAATTAAAGGTGCAAGAAGGAGTTTGTTGACCACTAATGTTTCTCTAACAGAAAATCATGAAGGCAGACTTTCAGACATCAGTTCATGACCTTAAACTCAAACATTCCGTCACAGTGGGACAATATGTCAAACAAATGAAGGTTTTGAAGAGGCCTAGTCAAAGTCCAAACTTAAATTTAATTTTGCATGCTGTGACATGACCTTAAACAGGATGTTCATGTCCAAAACCTGTCCAGTGTGGCTGAAATTATACAATTCCATAAAGAGGACTTTGCAAATATTCCTCCATAGCGATGAACAAGACCTGTTACAAGTTTTTGTTTGTTACCACAAAGAAAGAAATAACCAGTACAAATGATGATGCTACAATTACTTTTTCACACTAGACAGAAAGGTTTGAATATATATTTTCCATGAATAAAAGAAATCCAAACGGTTTTTTTTATTTTTTATTTGTTCTTGAAAATGTACCAGAAACATTTAAATAGGAGAGGAGGCAAACACTTTTTAAACTTCAGCTAAACAGCCATGATTTTATATATATATATATATATATATATATATATATATATATATATATATATATATATATATATATACACATAATGAAAGTGTGGGAGACAATAGTTAATTTCTTTCTCTAACTGGTCATGTGAGCTGATGACTGGTTTAACATGTCTATTTTTGGCATTTCAGGTTGTCAATCACAGGAGCCTGGTAAGCATCTTGGACACTTTAACAAGCTTAACCAGTTTATGCTTGCTCTCACTCTCTATCTCTCTCCCTCTCTCAAAAAAAAAAAGAATCAAGTTAATTTTACAAGTTGGGCCTCTGCTATGTTGATTAACATTTTGCTTTCTCTTAGAATTGTTTAACAAAAAGCAGAAATACAAAACAGCATTAAAATAATTTTTTTAAACCACGCAAAAATGGTTCAACATTGAAAAACTGATTGTGCCCGTTTTCCATGAAACCAACAGTAGAAAAACAGAGCCGTGTCAAACGATGAGGCGTAGTTTGACATGTATGAGCGCTTCCTCCACCTTGACTCACCTTTTGTCTTTTCTCGGTTTTCCCCAGTGTGTGGCAAAGCAGCTGGAAGCAAGTCGCGGATCATTGGAGGTCAAGATGCCCAGCTGGGGGACTGGCCCTGGCAGGTATATTTTACTAGAAGTGACTCCTCCTGTGGAGGGTCGCTGATAAGCAATGAATGGGTGCTAACAGCTGCTCACTGCATATCAAGGTGAGAGGGTTTTTTTTCTTTTTTAATCAGATGGTTAATAAATGATTAAAGCTGCAGCGTGTAACTTTTATAAAACAAAATCTGTTTTTTACATATTTATTAAAACTATCACCACGTCATGATGCAGATAATCTGCGAAACACTTTTTTTTCCTGTTAAAAATTAGAAAAGGAGTGTTGGATACTTACCGGGTTGTGAGTCACCTCCTGAAATTTGCACACACACATACACGCAAACATGTCACACAAGTCAGGTGAGACCGTTTTCTCACTTTCCATCAGTCAGACACGTATGTCAAATCCATCATCAGATCTTATCCCCTCACCGTAACAGGCAGAGGAACTTGATTTTTTCACAGATTGTTTGTGACAATAGTGACAGTTTCAACAAATACGTAAAAAAAATATTTTTAAAAATAAAAGTTACATATCGTCGGCTCTCATTATGTTTTTCAACATTTGTTGATACTAAAAGAACCGAGTCTAAACTTATGTGCTGACTCTTATTCTTGCGTGTTTTGATTTTCCATAAGAGACGACCTCAACTACACAAAAGTCCAACTTGGTGTTGTACAACTAGACAGCGTTTCCAACTCGACTAAAGTTACTCGAAGACTCTCTGAAATCATCTGCCATCCTGAGTACGACTCTTCAACATTTGAGAATGACATCTGTCTTCTGAAGCTTTCGGCTCCTGTTGACTTTACTCCCTACATCCAGCCGATCTGCTTGGCCTCAGAGAACAGCACTTTCCATGATGGCCTTGCGAGCTGGGTCACTGGTTTTGGAGTCACTGGTAAGTTGCACAATAGTCACAGTTTCCGACAACACCCCTTGTGGATTTTATGTAAAACCTTTACTTTTCTCTTCTAGAAACCCGGCGTATTGGACTTGGATTAAATCCCAGCTCTCTGCAGGAAGTACAGGTGCCAATAGTTGGAAACAACAGATGCATGTGCTACTACTCCGAAACATTCATGAATTCACTTCTTTTCAATCCTAACCTAAACACAAATAACTACTTGTGTGCTGGATTTAAAGAGGGAGGAAAGGACTCTTGTCAGGTAACTACAACATTATTTCTGCAATGTTTTTTTTTTGTTTGTTTTTTTTAACAGCTCAGTGGAATAATTCTCAGCATAAAACACAAGGAAGAAGAGTAATTTCAAACTTCCTGATAGTCTACAAATCGGCTGCAATTACAAGTAACAGACTCATTTTGTATGAACCTCTGTTTTAAGTATGTAGTCTGGATCTTATTAATATGCAATGTTTTAATTGTAAAGGCAAAAACTTGGAGGTTTTTGGCATATACGTTTATATGCTACATTTGTATTTCTAGCTAGCTTGTATGGTGTTTTTTCGACACTATTGTTTTATCCCATTGTTTTTAGTTTCTGTTGCTCTTATTTTGTACTGAACACTTTCTGCTATGACAACTTAAAGTTCCCACTCATGGAGGATCATCTTATTTAACATTCTTCTATAACAGCGGTGGGCAATGCTGGTCCTCGAGGGCCGGTGTCCTGCAACTCTTAGACGTCTCCCTGGTCAAACACACTTGAATCAAATAGTTGAATCACCTCCTAAGTGCGGTCAGGTTCTCCAGAGCCCTGCTAATAACCTCATTATTTGACCCAGGTGTGATGAAGTAGCGATACATCTGAAAGTTGCAGGAGACCAGCCCTCCAGGCCTGGAGTTGCCCACCCCTGTTCTAGGCTTGTATTGACCAGCACTGGCATGAACATTGACAGCATTTGGTTGACCGGCATAAAGCCATTTTCTTGCACAGTCAGTTCTATGAATTGACATTAAAATTAGGGGTGCACAGATTGCAGTTTTCTATCTGTTCGCCGATTAGCCCAACCTGCTGATTCCAATTTTGTTGATACCAATTTTTGTTTTGTCTGAAATGTCACTAAATATAGCAGGAAAGTTGTTGATTTGGCAACAGTGGGGTGACTCTTGTTAAGTGCAAATGTGCAAACATGACCCGGTGGGAGGGGCTAACAGTCACACTTCTCACAGGAGAGTACAGCGGTTGGTTTTAAGACATTTGCTGGGGTAGATCAGGGGATAACACTGGCTACACATTGAAATCTTGGCCGATCATTGATCTCCCAAAATTAAGGAAATCGGCTGCACCCCTAATTAAAATCAAGGTATTTCACAGGATAAAACAAAAAAAAGCAGCATTGTTTTTGCTGTCCAGTCCCAAACTGAACGCAGGAAGCATTCCAGAACATGTAACGCAACAGAACCAAAGAAAAAGCAGACACACTTTAGAAAAACCTAATCAGTAAAGCCAAAAATAAAAAACATTGACAATGAGAGGGTAATATAAAACTGCAATTACTATCCACAAGTAATTATTATTTTCATCTCTTTCTTCCCCCTTTCAGGGAGATTCAGGTGGACCGTTGATGGTTCAACTCCAGAATAGTTCTCAGTGGGTCCAGGCTGGAATTGTGAGCTTTGGTGAGGGATGTGCTGTCCCATTGAAACCGGGTGTCTACACCCGAGTGTCCCAGTACCAGAGCTGGATCAATGACATGGTCACTGGCATGGAGCCGGGCTTTGTTACCTTCACCTCGCCAGGCATTGACAGCGACCTAAGCTTCACCTGTACCACCACCACCACCACCTCCGTCCCCCACACCACCACTCCCAGTATGACCACTGACGACAGTATTTTTGGCAGTGGGGAAACCCTGAGCCACTTCACTCACTCTGTGGGAATTGCTGTTCTTGCTCTGTTCCTTCAATTTCTTGTGGGTGGTGCTTGGAAGTAAACGTCTTACTGAGGATTATGCAATCCACAGATGGGAAAAAAGTTATGTTTTATACTTCACTGCAGTATAAAATATGTGCTACTAAAACTGGTATCTTATTGTTGGAAACAAGTAATGCAAGTTTTAAAATTGAAGAGTTCTTTTTCTTTTGAGGAGTCAACTAAAGTCATTTTAGTTGTGCTGTTAATATGTAGCTAAGTAACGTGGGGTTAATCTGAACTAACAGGAGTACAGGAATATTGTGATCTTACCAATCAAGTAATACGAATGATCAAATATCATTCGTATCAGATATCAAGTTGATTCTAGTCTGATCCATTTTTAATCTGTTATAATTAATTTTAGTTTTCAGACATTTGGTGTCAAAAATTAAATAAACATGTTTTCATTGCATTTGGTTTCCTGTATGATTACCTTAATTCATATATAGATTGGTGACCAACTAATATCAAAAAGAAACAAAAAAAATAGGTAGCATGCTGGGTGGAAGAAGGACCTCTGGTGGATGGAAAGTTTGGAAATTATCGGCCATTAAAGAAAGTTAATGACTGTTCCTGTTTCAGCCCTGTCAGATAAACTTCAACTGAGTAAATATTAAAACCTTTATGTTGAATATTACGTTTTTCAGATTTGTTGTTCTTGTCTCCCAAATATGTCCAACAGAATAATTATGCAGGAATCATTTGCAACTAAAATGGTAATTCTATATAAATGTTTATGCTTGTGAACATAAAATTTCCTACAAATTGTATATTTGTTTTGGATTTGTCATTTTACAAATAGAAATAATTGTGGAGTATGTGTGGTTTATTTTAATGGGAATATTGTGTCATTTACAAGATTTCCAGCTCTAATATACAAGAACACACACGTCGCCACACCATGTGTAATCTACGACAGATTAAGATCAATACCAATACCGCATTTATTGATAAGTTTCATTAGACGTTTGTAGGTCCTGTGTGACAACCTTCCATCAGAGGGTCACCATTTATAACTATGAACAAATCTTGATTGGATTCATTATCCAAGATTTTAGATTTTCTGCGGGGCGTCCAGTTTGTTCCCCCCTCTCTTTCTGCAAATTAGTTTTAACTAGAGGTGTGCCGATCGATCGGTCACCGATCATAATCGGGCCGATTTTCGTGAAAAAGTGCATGATCGGTGATCGGCGATCATTGGCTCTTTTACCGATACCGATCACCTACTTCTCATTTCGCATCCTGCCTGTGCAGCTGGTCTCCTCTTTCCTTCACTCTGCGCAAACGCGCAGCAACAAATCCTAAGCGATGTGGAACTATAACGCACTGAGTGAATGGGGAAGTATGTGATCGGTATCGGTGATCGGTATATCGGCCATCATGGGTGATAGGTATCGGTATCGGCAGGAAAAAACCTGATCGGAACATCTCTAGTTTTAACTGTTTGTTACTTCCTGTTTGTATGTCATAATAGTTTACAGAGGGATAAAAGGTAACTGAAGCTCAGCAAAATTTAATAATTATGAAGTTAAACCTCCTGTGCTTATGTTTTAACCATCTGACCCAAATTGTCCCTCTGGGATGAATGAAATTGTGGGGCTGAAAGACGATGACATTTTGGAAAACAACCAGTCACACCTTCAGTATAAAAGCTTCTTATCCTTCAGCGTCAACATGTGTAATCCTCACACCCTCTTTCCTCTCCTTTCACCTCCAAATATCCTTCCGATTCATCCATACTAAAATGATTTCAATCTTGTCCTACTTACTTTGATAAAGCCACCTTGAAATAAAACCAAATACCATTAGAGTTATCCCCGCCCCCTGTGCATCTTTTAAAATCTGACATTTGCCATTTATGGGTGGTCAGGATTAGAAAAGGTTGTAATATTCAAGACACTGAGGCTCAAACTGATTATACAGAGTACATCTCTCACCAATGTCAAAGTAGATATTTCAAACAAAAAACATAAAATCAGTTATTTTATAGATTAGCCTTATAAGTAAACCAGAGTGACTTTAAATGCAGCGAGTTGGATTTCTGTTTGAATGATACAAGTATTTTAAATGTATTATCTCTGAGTATCTCTCAATTTATTACAACACAGTAAAATATCACATTTATTCTGGTTAAATAAACTTGTTTCAAAGTCCTCCATACAGATTTCAGTGTTTAAAAAAAAAATAAATAAATAAAAACAGCTTGAGGATTACTTAAACATAAGACATGCTATCCATTTGTTTGAACTGAAAGCTCTTTTTTTCTGTCAAAAGATGGCGGTAGAGCTACATTACCAGAATATTTGCTACTGGAAATAAAGGCCTCCAGGTTTTCAGGGTAATGTTCAGGAAGAAATCAACAAGCAACATTTTTCATTTTAAGAAAATAGGCTTATTAAATAATAAATTATATTTGTCAAAATTATATGAAACAGTAAGTGCCTTTTCATTTCTGGCTATGTTTTTGTAGTTTGCATTAGGAATGTGCGATATAAACGGCATACCCGGTAGAAATTCGGCCTACGATAGAGATCTGTAGACTACCGGCCAACCGTGGTGATGCTTGTTGACAGAGGAACCGGGAAGCAGCGTGGTTAACAGCACAAGGGAAGAGCTTGTTAAAAAGGCAGGTGCAAAAAACGTCAATTATCTGGAAGTGGTTTGTGTTTAACCTACCATGGTCTTAGCGCAATGCTCAGAAGGAGCGCTGCAGACAGTAGGGATACAAGGCGTAAAGGCACACAGGATCTGCCAGGGGGTAAAGCTCGCCGAGTCCAATGGACACAGTTTCTATCCCTCCTGCCGTCTTGGCACGATGCTCCAGGCACGGTTGGACAGAGGGGAGGCAGTCTTTCTGAAACCGCAAACGGTACGTGCACCGAGTAAAAAATTTGTGTGGTTTAAATACCCGGGTTGTGCTGTGGTGGTGCAGGGTTTAAGCACAACCCACATATGGAGGTCTTAGTACTCGACGCAGCCGTCGCAGGTTCGATTCCTGGCCTGGCGACCTTTGCCGCACGTCTACCCCTTCTCTCATTACCCACTTTCCTGTCAATTAACTACCAAAAGAGCCAAAAAAAAAAAAAAAAAAAAAAAAAAAACACACACAGAGTGTTAAATGAGTTTTTATAAATATATACATTCCAGTCAATGAGATTTTTGGGGGGCTTTTATTGCAAGTTTTTTGCAAATATAACAATATTGTGATATATGTTCCTACCGCTACCCATTAGAATATATCGTGACATCATATCATGATATGAAATTCATATTACGAGATCCCTAGTTTGCATCATCTAGTTGATCTATGACTTTATACTTTCCCTAAACAATGACTACTGTGTTTTCTGCAACATGATGAAGGAAATGCTGTCGGTTCCACTCCGTTGAGAATATGCACACACAAACTTGGTAAATATAAGAGGCTGTAGTGATGTGGCAAAAGGTAAAATTGCAGTGATTGGTCTGCAGCGTAAAAAGTTGACATAACTAAAATAAAAGTGGTGCAACAACACAGCCTCGAGGAAATTCACCTGTGACTGTTTTTAATACAAAGATTGATGACAAAATAGTCCTGTTTTGAACTATTGAGGGGTAAATGGTAAATGGACAGAATTAATTTTATTTAATTTGGCAGTATGGTTGGGGCCACTGTGTATTTGAAAAGAAAGTCATATTTGCTTCATATATACAGAACTCCAGTGACTTATTTCAAGAAAGGAGAGTAGTAATGGGCATCCATCAGCTGCCTGCAACAGTCAAGCACCGCTAGAGGTTCATTACTGCATCAGCTCAATCTTTTTTTTATGCATTTGAAAAAGCAAACGTAAATTTAGCAATGATGACCATAATATTTATGTAATAGTCAAGTAAACCTGTTGATTTTCTAACTTCATCGTGAGGCCTTCTCTTACCAGGCTATGGTGAGAGAATTTTCAGTTTTATGACTGAACTTTCTTGACATGAGATTGAAAAATGTTTGGAAATTTTAGTTTGGTCTTTTAAACTTGCTTGTGTTTCATCACTGTACAGTCACTGTAAAACAAACATTAGACCAGTGCTTCTCAATTCCAGTCCTCAGCGCCCCCCTGCTCTGCATGTTTTAGATGTGCCTCTATTCCAGAACAGCTGATCTAAATGATTGCATGACTTTGTCTGCAGCCATCAAGTACTGCAAAACCTGTTAATCACCCACAAATCAAATCCAAGTGTGTGGTAGAAGGGAAACACCTGAAACATGCAGGGCAGGGGGCCGGAGGACCGGAAATGAGAAACACTGCATTAGACAGTTGAATTTTGCTTGTGACCTTTGCGATGTTTAATCTTAGTGACCATTTGTGCTTCTTTTTAGCTGTATTAACCTCAGAAGTGGTTAACATTTATAACTGCTCTAGCATTAACAGAAAATTATTGCATTTCTTTTCAATTTGCCCTCTTAGTTGACACAAATTAACTATTTAGTAAAATGGTTTCCCAGTGTTTTGGATTATTACTAGGTGGGTGGCATCCTGAACTGAACTGGCTAAGTAAGTTATATATTATTAAGACAGAGAAAGCCATGATTCATAAACAACCTTGTCTAGCTTGTTTGAGTTGTACGCCATGACAACATAACCTCACTTCCCAAAAACACTCTGTGCATAGCGCTTCAGGTACGTCATTACAAACTAAGTGATCCAGAAAGGCAAGTTTGGATTCATTCTTGCTCTTTTAAGATCCAAGCCAGTCCACATAGAGAGCTCATTTGTGATCAGAGCAGTTAATTGGACATCATGTCACTTTGGGTGGAGCTAAACAAAGAAAAGTATTTAATGCTGAAGACCAGATAACAGAGGGAGTGGTGGCAATGGCTCTTCAAGGGTTTGCATGACGGATCACTGTGATAATCGCACTCTTCTCCAAAGGTGAGAAAAAATATATTACTTTTATTTCTCTTTAATTGAAATACTCTCAACAAAAAGCATCGCACATCATCTATACGCATCGAATCAGTCATTTGCTTTGCAATTCACCTCCGTTACCCAGGGCCCGGGGACCAAATCTGCCCCACTGTAGCTTTTCATGTGGCCCTCTAGACTGCAAATTACCTTAATAAGTCCCTCCAGTTTTTCACAAATCTGCAAAATTCACACTAAATCAATAGATCTCCACTTTTTTTCAGATTTTGCTGAGTTTTTGTCATTTTGTTGTTTTTTTTGTTTGTTTTTTGTTTTTGTTTTTCAAAATTGACCAATTACATTGAGTTTAAGTGACTGCTGCCTCAGTCTTACTTGATACGACAATAAAAATAAAGTCATATGTAGTATCATGCATTAGTGCATGATACTACATATTTATAAATTACAAATTACTACATATTTATAAATAAATATTTATAAATTAGCACCACAAAAACAATCGCAAAATCCTGGATGGACTGATCAGTGAAAAGATGTTCAATAATAGTTAATTTTAAGAAACACTTATTTTATGCTAAAATAGCTATTTATTGTTAATTCAAATGGTTTTTATGAAAACATTCTGGCACAACAGGCCCGTTAAGAACATTCAGATTTTTGATATGCCCCAAAATGAAAATGAGTTCGACACGCCTGGCCTATAAGTAATTTATCCGTGAGATTATATCTATAATCCACAGAAATAATTTACGAGAAGAAACAAACTGATAGACGTTAGTATGACATGGCTTGTTTACAGGTACAACATGGAAAAGGACACAGAAAAAGAAAACAGGATTATGATTTAGCAAAACTAAGAGCTAGGGAAATGTTCAGTGGTTTTGGTTGAATCTACTAAATTATTCCATGTTTATTCAAGTCTGTACAGCTGATCTCAAAAGACTGTCATACAAACTTGTGAATAAACTACTGAACTGCCAATGATATGCAGACAATTGTCTTGTTTAATATAGTTTGTTTTTGCCACTTTTATATTGTTGATGGTTGGCTTCATACAAGACAGTGACACAAAATCAGTCTCTTAATATTAATGATGTAAACACATGACTGTAGTGAGGGGATAAGATCTGATGATGGATTTGACATCTCTGACAAAGTGAGAAAACACTTTCACCTAACTTGTTTGGCATGCGTTTGTGTTTGTAAATTTCAGGAGGTGACTCACAACCCGGTAAGTATCCAACACTCCTTTTCTAATTTTTAACAGGAAAAAAAAAAAAAAAAAATTATTGCACTTTTGGGGATTTTTTTACCTGTAAAATGGTGAAAATGATCACATGTTGATTTGTAAGATTTTTGAGGTGGTGAAATTAGTGATACACTAATTTCACCACCAAAGTATTCAGACCCTTTGAACGTGATGCTACAAACAAACCTGAAGGTAGGTTCTTGGTGTTCAATATGATACACCATCGCAGAGTAGTGGCAAATTAAATTTTAATCATAGTGTATTGTGTTGATCTATCCCATAAAATCCTTTTAAAATGAACTGAAATTGATGTTTGTAATATCACAAGAACAGGCATGTCTAAGGCACAGTAGAGTCAGTTTTGTTAAATATCATTAAGTTACAATATATATGGACTAAATTTAATTTTCAGTTTTTTATAGCTGTATTAAATATTTCAAGCAACACATTGTTAAAGGGGCAGTGTTACGTATAATCAACTTTTTGAGCTTTACGTCATGTTATGTTATTCCCTCATCAAAATCATTCCTGGAGTGTTGCTTTGTAATATTTGAGATCCCTTAATCTGTCTGGGGAACCACTCAGCTCCGCCTTCGAGAACAAAGCTCCTCCTCCGAGCTGCAATTTCTAATCTTCCAACGTAGAGCCTCCCTTCCCTGTGACTCCCCGACTCTGCTTCTTCAGACTAGCCAGCCACAATTAGCAAACATCTGCTGGAACTGCACATCAGCTCAACTTGCTATAATAGCTGCTTCTCAGTGAAACGCTGACTTGATAACATTTATTTCAAACAGGTTTTTAAAAACAAGCAATCAGTAGGACAGAGGAAACATCTGCATACATAACCAAGAACAAAATTAGTTTACCACTACTTTTCTGTTTGAAAAGGAGTATGAAGAAGTTAACACTCATTTAATACTACCCCTCATCTCAATTTAATGAAATATATCACTTACTGGCTCTGTAATTATCAAAAGTTTGTAATTAAAACCAAGTTATAATATCCATGTGCCTGTTCAATATACTGTGCTACAGAACCAACAAAAACTATATTACATCGGCAAAATGGTTACAAACTCACTCTCATAAGAAAATCTATGGATGACAGCAATAGTAATAATGACAATAGTAAATAACAAATGGACATATAGCATCAGAATAATTAGTAACTCCTTGCCAATGTACCCCTATAGATTCTTCTTAATCTGTGTTATGTAACAATAAGTAAAATGTTTAAAAAGAGAAAAAATAATGATATGTTATCAACAATTTGCCAATAGTGGTAATAGTAACATAGAAGAAAGGAAGGGGAAAAAAACTCATTTGTGTTAATTCCCCGTTTCCCTGATAAAACGTTGTTAAAGGGTTAATAAAGGAGCAGCGTTATGTCTTCCAGAAGGTAGAGTTTCAGAGAGAGCAGGAGTTTTTAGAGACAAAAGCCTAATTTCAAGGAGTTAAATTATGAAGTCAAATTTCTAAGTTATATTTGATGTAGGTAGCACTTTAATAACAACTGTTGCTTGATTGTGCCATAAAATGGCACCATGTGTCTGGAAAAGGCATAATGCTCCCCCTTTAACAAAGATTTGCCTGTATGTTCTGACCGACCCACTGTTTTAAAAACAAAAAACGAAGAAGTGAAAACTATCAGTGCCGCTACCCTTTGTGTTTTGTTTTTGTTGTAAAGCCTGTGCCATCCCTACCAACAACAGCGGGATCATCGGAGGGCAAGATGCGTCTCCAGGAAATTGGTCCTGGAGTGTCATTTTTAAATCATTCGGCTACCTCTTTTGTCAGGGATCTCTGATCACCGACCAGTGGGTGCTGACAGCTGCTCGATGCAAAACGTAAGAAGCTATGGTTTGGCATTTTGTTTGCGATTATGAACAAAACACCGGCAGTAACCAACTAATGAGTTGCACTTCATAGGTTTCTTAGAGTTATTTAATCTACCGTAAATTCCAGACTACACAACACCCCTGATTAAAAGTTGGATGCTCCAATTTTAGAAAGAAAATAAATTTTGTATTTGTACAGGCCGCACCGGATTAGTAAGATGGTAAATTGCAGGTGACCCACATTGTAATATGACATATTTACACGGAAAGATATTAAAAATTTTAACTTTTAATTTAATTCGTATAAAATATACATATTACAAATGCTTTCTTTCGAACAGTGCCTGTAACACGGCTTCCTTAAAATATACATTAAAAAGTAACCGTTTATGTATCAGTAACAAGTTACATTGCTTATACTTTTTTACTGAACAGTGCACAAACATTCCAACATCTCTGGGATCTTCATTGTCGTTATTAACAGTCTCAATGAGAAGCAGGTCAAACATCAAAAGTTCTTCTTCCATATTTATGATTTATGGCCTGATGGAATTCTACACCATCTTGGTTTGAGTGAACATGTGGAAGTTAGCAAGTTTTTCCTTGTAGTCGGGAAGGAGCTGTTGACGCAAAGCCATGCATGCCTTGATAGATAGGCCTCTATGTCTCATAAATCTAAAAAACCACAATGGCCCACCTCAAATCTTCGATTCTCACTTCGGTGGTGATTACTTTAGCCTTCAGTCTGATCTGCACGGTAGAAACACTGCAGCCACTTTCTGTCTGTGTCTTAAGCCAGTCTTAAAGAAAGTTTTCAAGTTCGGGCCATCTGTTATGGTTACTTCTGAAAGCTTTCATCATCTTTTTGCTTTGACTCAGTTCTTCATGCTGGCGTCTTTGTCTCACCATCGATTCTTTTATCCCAAGTTTATGTCCTTGAACTGCCTAAAATGATCGCCTTTAACATAAAAGCTGCATAATATTTTCATTGAGTGTTTTCCATGTTGATGAGAGCGAAAAAAAGAGATTTACTATACCGGTCATTGATTTGTGAAATTGTTCTTAATTTATTGCACAATTTCATTAGATCTCTAAACTACCCCTCAATTTCATTGGTCTATTTCAGTGTTTCCCAACCCTGGTCCTCCAGGCACACTGCCCTGCATGCTTTAGGTATTTTCTTGCTTCAGTCCAGTTGATTTCAATTGATGACTGATTAACAGTCATCAATTGACTGTTAATTGATGATTAACAGGGATTTAATATCCCTGATTTAGGCATATCAGGGAAACATCTAAAAGATGTAGGACAGTGTGCCTCGAGGACCAGGGTTGGGAAACACTGGTGTATTGTTATGAGGCTAAATGTTTTTGGCAGTGTGGGGGAAAACAAAAAAGAAAACATGCATCAGCCTCACCTTTGTATAGGCCGCAGTGTTGAAAGTGTGGGGGAAAAAGTAGCGGCTTATAGTCCAGAATTTACGGTAGTCCACTGCAGTAAACTCAGTGATGTGAAGCAGTCATGTCAGTTCAGCAGCTGGATCAAGGATCCCAGTTCTACAAATCTTTATTATTGAATTGAAAGCAAGAAAGAAATAAAGATCTACCTATATTGATACTCAGTGACAATCATATTCAAACACTTTCTTCTCTCTTCTTTAAGATACTTCCTTTCTGGTGACACAGCTTTGTACTTCGGTGCCACCATCCAGTCTGGTTATGGTACAGTGACACGGAGAATAGCCGATTTTGTCTGTTACGAAAACTACACCTTATACAAAGAAAACGACATCTGCCTTGTGAAGCTGTCGGCTCCTGTCAACTTCACTGACTACATCCGACCGGTGTGTTTGGCTGCAGAAAACAGCACTTTTTACAATGGAACCAGGAGCTGGGCCATTAGTGTAGGTAATTTCTACAGTTTTTGTTTTACATCAGCTTTCTGTACAAAACCATTGTTGAATTCTTCAAAGAGAAATAACCCTTAAAACTGTTTTTTCTTCAGAAACGTTGACTTCCCAGTCTATCCGGGAAATCAATCCATCAGTACTTGGGAACACAAAATGCAACTGCATCCACAAAAACATCGACTATACCTATCCAATAACAGAGGACGTGATGTGTGTTGGAAGTGAAATTGTTTCAAAGGATAAGCTTGATGTAATTACCTTTTTTGTTCTTATTTTTTGGTTTTATGTTTTGAGCTAAATTGAACTTTATGAAGTTAAATCTGCATTAAAGAAGTTTTAAGTAACTTTTCTAGATATTTGGTGAAACTGTAACTATTTTGTAACAGTATGCTATGAGACAGATAGTCATGACTCGGTCAGAAACAACCAATCAAACTCAGAAGGAGGGTCAATCATGCGTAGAGTTCCCTCCCTCACAATTACTCTCTGCTGCGCTATAGTTTATCAGGAGAGCCTGCCACAAATGCTAAGGCTGGTTAGTATAGCCACTGATCACAGCAGATAAACTGTTTAGTGTTTGTCCAGCACATTGAGCAGCGCAAATATGAGCATTGATTGATAGCGCTACAACAATCCTTCTCCTGATTTTATTTCTGTAGATAACAGTAGCACAGGGAGGAGGCAGAGGAGTTGGGTTTCTCTTTTATAAAAGTTACACACAGCAGCTTTAATTCAATTTAGTCAGTTCTTATCTCAAGCAATTTAATGAGATGTGCATTCTGCCTCACTTTGTTGATTATAATATAGTAATAGTGTGTTTGTTTTTTTTAAAAGGCCTCCGACTTTTTTTTTTCAGACCAGCTTGAAAAAAAAAAAGTTTTAACAAACATGTAAAATTTTTCCACAGGGAGACGAAGGTGCAGCTCTAGTAACCAAGAAAGACTCCATCTGGGTCCAGAGTGGGATTCTGAGTTATACTGATTACCAGCAGGTTCTACCTTCCATCTATACTCGTGTGTCCCAGTACCATAAATGGATCACCGACAGAGTCACTGGCATGGAGCCAGGCTTTGTTACCTACACCTCCCCAGGCATTGACAGCGACTTGAACTACACCTGTCCTCCACCGCCAAGTACCACTCAGCGCCCCGACTTTACCACTCAGCGCCCCGACTTTACCACTCAGCGCCCCGACTTTACCACTCAGCGCCCCGACTTTACCACTCAGCGCCCCGACTTTACCACTCAGCGCCCTACCACTGACGACGACAGCGTATTTTGCAGTGTTGAAACTCTGATTCCCATCGCTCGCGTCTTCCCTCTCTCTGCTCTTGTTCTGTTTCTCCATCTGTTTGTTGGTGGTGCTGGAAACTAACTCATAACTTTCACTCATGCTGCACTCTAGTTCATAACCAACTCTCTACATTAGGATCAAAATGTTGATATTGTCTGATTTGGTTTTATTTCACAAATTAAGATTTCTACAAAGCAAAGGAAGGGTGTAATAAGTTTATCTGATAATTTAACAGTCCACTCATAAAATTGAAAAATATTTACTTTTTTCCTTCCCTTTCCTTTACATTGTGTCAGTTATATTTACCCGAATGGCAAATGTCAATTAAATCTCAAGTGATTAACATAATTTTGGAATTTTTACCAATCACTCGAATTGTATTAAGTATGAAAGCAAATGTTGATTTGTCATAAATAAACTGATTAAAACCATTTAAGACTGTACTTTCCTGATGGTTCAATCTTTTTTGAGTCAACCTCATGATGCTTCAGTGTTGGAAGGGTCGGCAAACAGTTTGGTGTCCAGTTTGACAAAGACGCATTAGCTTACGAGTCTGGTGAGGGACTTTAATGTGTCTCAGGAGAATTTTAATTCAGCCATTCCAAAATAAATGTCAAGAAGAGAGGATATCTTGATGACTATAGTGAACTGTGACTGCAAGTATAAGACCTGCTCGACTACCTTTAAATTAATGGTAATTTTGAAATGCCTCCTGGAAAAAACTAAGATGACTTGTTTTTTTTAAGAAGGTGTGTCAGGAAAAAATTTGACCTGAAAAGTTGAAGCATAGGGAGAAAGTTGAGAAGTTTAAAGCAGGCTTAGGCTATAAAAAGATTTCATAAGTTTTGAACATCTCACAGAGCACTGTTCAAGCAATCATCCGAAAATGGAAAGAGTGCAGCACAACTGTTAAGCTACCAAGACAAAGACATTCACCTCAACTTCCAGGCCGAACAAGGAGATCATTAATCAGCCAAGAGACTCATTGTGACTCTGGACCAAATGCAGAGATCTTCAGCTCAGGTGGGCAAATCTGTCCACAGGACAACTATTAGTCATTCACTGCATAAACATGGTCTTTATGAAAAAGTGGAAAGAAGAAAGCCATTAAGGAAAATCATAAGAACTCCTGTTTGCAGTTTGCCAGATGCCATGTTGGACATACAAATAGCCACAAAGTAGAATTTTTTGGCTAAAAATGCAAAACACTATGTGAGGGAGAGAACTAACAGCACATCACTGAATACACCATCCCTTCTGTAAAAAAATAAAAAAGGTGGTTGTAGCATCATGCTCTGGGAATTTTTCTCTTCAGCAGACACAGGGAAGCTGGTCAGAGTTGACGTAAAGATGCATGGAGCCAAATATAAGACAAAGTTGGAAGAAAACCCGTTGGATTGTGGAAAAGACTTGAGACCGGAGCAGATCTTCACTTTCCAGCAGAACAGCCCTAAACATAAAGCCAGGGCTACAATAGAATGGTTTAAAACAACATAGTGTGATAAAATGGCCCAGTCAAAGTCCAGACATAAACCCAATCAAGAATTTGTGGCCAAATGTGAAAACAGCTGTTCATGAACGCTCTCCATCTAATTTGACCGAGCTGAAGCCATTTTGCAAAGATGAAAGGCAAAAACTTCATTCACTAGACAAAGTTTATCTGGTAGAGATAAACTGTAAAAGAAAAGAAAGCTGGAACTTCAGCAAAAAGGTGGTTCTACGAAGTACTGACTCAGAGGCTGAATACTTTTCACACCACACTTTTCAGTTTTTTATTGGTAAAAAAAAAATCATGTCTTTTTCTACCTCACAACTGTATACAATTGCATTGATCTTACACACAAAATTTCAATAAAATATATTTGTTTATGGTTGTAATTTGACAAAACATGGAAAAGTTAAAGGGGTGTGAATACTTTTGCAAGCCACTGTAGGTAAAAGATGCCATAATGCTAAAGTTTTTCAGCTAGGGATGGAAATATAAACAGAAAGTGGTCCAACAACACAGCCTGGAGGAAATTCATCAGTGCCTGGCTTCCTATTCTGGCAAAGGTCAATTCAAGAAATGGGAGTAGCAATGGGCATGTGTCAACTGCGAGCAACAGCCCTTACTGCCTCTAATGGTGCAACAGAAATTAACTCATAAGGCAAAGTTCATTACTCCATCACCTCACATTTTACATATGCATTTGAACTGGTAATCTGTAAATTTAGCAATGTTGACCACATCACATTTGTAAAACAGTGAAGTGAACCAGCTCTTTTTCTTTCTACATTCTTAGGCCTCATCTCACCAGGCTCTGTTGTGAGAACTTTCAGTTTTATGACTTGACATGAGATTGAGAAATGTTTGAAAATTCTAATTTGGTATTTTAAATTTGTTCGCATTTCAATGCTGTTCGTCGTAAAACAAACATTTGAAAGTTGAATTTTGCTTGTGACCTTTGTGACGTTTAATACACGCGACTATTTGTGCTTCCTTTTAGCTGATTAAACTCAGAAGTGTTTGCAATTCATAACTGCTCTAGTACTAACAGAAAAATATAGCTTTTTTTTCACTTGGCCCTCTTGGTCCACACAAATTAACTGTGAAGTAAAATTGCTTCCCAGTGTTTTGGATTATTAGTAGCTGGATGGCAACGTGAACTAAACTGGTTATTTGGATGATCTGTTAAGACAGAGGAAGCTATGATGCATAAATAAGCTTGTCCAGCTTGTTTGACTTGAGCACCATAACATAACCTCACTTGCACAAAATGTATGCAAAGTCATTCCCAACAGACAAGTTTGGATTCATTCTTTGTTTTTTTTTTGTTTTGTTTTGTTTTGTTTTCAGATCCAAGCCAATGCAGATCAGAGAGAGATAATTTGTGATGGGTGTAGCTTATTAGACATCATGTCACTTTGGGTGGAGCTAAACAAAAAAATTCTAGTATTTAATGCTGAAAACCAGAGAAAAGAGATACTGGTGACAATGGCTCTTCAAGGGTTTGCATGGGGCATCACTGTGATGATCGCACTCTTCTTCAAAGGTGAGAAAAAAATATTTAACTTAAATACTGATATGCAAACTGCCTATAATCACTGAATCAGTCACTGCTGTTTCACAAGATTAACATTTAGGGATAACATTTATTGTTCAGGTTCCAACATATTGGAAACAATACATTCAGCAACAGTTATATTTTTTAAAAAAAATCTCTTGACAAATTTTGAGTTATATTAATAAATTAGCGAAAATCAAATGTGTTCTTGCTATTTTTGATTTATTATTTATATATATTTTTAATCAATATTATTGATGTTTTTTAATTATCATTATTAATGTTTTTAATGTAGGTACTACAAAAGGAAAAACAGTTTTTCCTTTTCCTAGAAATGGTAAAATGCCTTTCCTAGGAAAGGCCTGGAACCAGACATACAACCAGCCCCGCTCCATGCTCCTCCACCCAACAACCTTACCTCCACGGCCGGCCACACACCCTTACACAACAGAACCACACACACCTTACCACCTCACAAACCTGAAGTGGCAAAGGCATTGTGATTAATGGCACAGTGCCTTTAATCACCAAACCAGTCTTTTGCTTGCAGTTCACCAATATTTGAAGAAAACCTCTTAAACCATTTTCTAGGTTTCAGCATATTAGAAACCTAGAAAATATTAGTTACTCTTCCTTTATTCTATATGGGACTGAATAGATCTATGTAAAATATAAATCCAATTGTCTTTTTTTTTTATTCATTAATTTTTAGCCATAAGACTTAAAGTTCTGTTTCCAATTTGCTACAGAATCCACCTCCATGAACCACTGGAGCACATGCTGCTCACTTAACTACTTTATTATTTTACACTTTTGCAGTATTAGTTTTAAATGATGCATTTTCATGAGAATGCAAATCCACCTACACCTGGCCATACGTCCTTTAACAACTGACTTGAGGATTTTTCACCCACTTTATCAGCCATAGTTGACAGTAATTAAACTCAAAATCCGCAATAAAATGTAGTTTTTCTCTGAGCTACCAAAACTAGCTCAGAGAAAAACTCAATATCAATCGCTTGATATTGAGTATAAGTAGAAATATCCTGAAACGGTCTACAGTTAAATTATCTGTGAGATAGAGGTAATTCACAGAAATACTTAATACTTTAACTACCTGAAGAAAATCTGATAGTCATTGATTCAGTAGATTTGGATTATATGGTTGCTTTACAGGCACAAGATGGAAAAGGACAGGGGGTTTGGATGATCGCTTCTCTAATTGTTTTCATGTTCAGTCAATCTTGGTCAATCGGCTAATCTTAAAAGACCATCATGTCAACTTGTGGATAAACTACTGAACTACCGATGAAATACAAACATTTGCCTCATTTAATACAGTTTATTTCTTACTTTTGTAAATTTTATATTGTTTATTATTGGCTTCATATATGATAGTGACACAAATAGTCATCTTGCACCATTTGAAACTAGACTCTTTCAACATCAATGATGTAAAACACATGACTGTAGTGAGGGGATAAGATCTGATGATTGCATTGATGTGCATCTGACAAATGTGAGAAAAACAAATCTCAGCTAACTTGTTTCATATATTTATGTGTGTGCGTGTGTGTGTGTGTGTAAATTGCAGGAGGTGACTCTCAACCCGGTAAGTATCAAACACTCCTTTTCTAGCTTTCTGTTAACAGCAGGGGAGAAAAACCTATTATACTTTAGTTTTTTTTTTACCTGTAAAATGATTGTTACTCTTTGCTCACAGTTTTTTGGGTGGGAAAAATAGTGCATCACTTAGAATGCCTTACAAAAGTATCCAGACCCTTTGAATGTGACGTTGGAACCATAAACTTGAATGTATGTTGTTGGGGTTTAACTTGATAGTCCAATGCGAAGTAGTGCAAAATAAAATGAGACCATTATGATGTTATTTGTGTTGGTTCCAATAAAATGCACTGAAATTGATGCTTGTAATATGACAAACATGCATGAATGAAACATTGTACATTAATTAGCTTGAGTCACTTTTGTTAATCATTGACCAAGCAACTGGCTAACATTCATTTTTCAGGTTTTTTATATTTAGCATTTCAAGCACCACATTTTTGACAAAGATTTGCCTGTGTGTTGTGGGGGAGTAGAAAAATAAATTTTTAACTGACCAAAGTACTGAAAACTGGTTGCAACATTAACATTTGTTCCCGTTTTGTGATTGTTGTAAAGCCTGTGCCAGGACTCCCATCAACAGCAGGATCATCGGAGGGCAAGATGCGTCTCCAGGAAGTTGGCCCTGGCATGTGGCTTTAACCTTAAATGGCTACATCTTTTGTCAAGGATCTCTGATCACCGACGAGTGGGTGTTGACAGCTGCTCAATGCTCAACAAGGTAGGAAGCCATGGTTTGGTATTTTTGCTTGTGATTATGAACAAAAGACTGTAGGAACCAACAAATGAAATCTCTTAATGAATTGCATTCTTTTTTAATAATTCAGTTGTACTTCACATTATTGTTTCTTAGAGTTAACTTTCAAAGACTTTTCGATTCCTGGTTGCCCTGCCCTCATCGTTTGTGTCCCTGGGCAACATAACCTTACTTCCCCCATCTGTGTTGGTGAGACCGATGGCGTAAAACATGCAGCCTCGCGCTTCTGTCAGCCGGAGCCATGGCAACTGTAGCTAAAATCCAATAGTTTGCCATCATCAGCGTGTGAATGAGCCCTTGGAGATTTCAATTTGAGATAAAGGGGTTTATCAATAAAATTATTAAAATTAATCTAGTCAACTCAAAAGTGAGATTTCACCTGCAACAAACTCATTGAAGAGCAGCAGTCATGTCAGTTCAGCAACTGGATAAAGGATGCCAGGTCTACAAAAGCAAGAAAGGCAGACAAGGATCTACCTATAGTGATACCCAATGACTATGTTCAAACACTTTCTCTCTCTTCTTTAAGCTATTACCTTAGTGGTGCAGTTTTGCACTTTGGTGCCACCAACCAGTCTGGACTTGGTGAAGTTACTCGGAGAGTTGACTATTTTGTCTGCCATCAAGACTACACCTACAGCAATGGAAACGACATCTGCCTTGTGAAGCTGTCTGCTCCTGTCAACTTCACTGACTACATCCGACCGGTGTGTTTGGCTGCAGAAAACAGCACTTTCTATGATGGGACCAGCAGCTGGGTTACTGGTTTCAGCAACTATGGTAATTTCTACAGTTTTGTTTCTTTACGTCAGCTTTCTGTGCAATACCATTGTTGAATTCTTCAAAGCGAAATAACCCTTAAAACTTTTTTCTTTAGGATACTACTATCCCAACACTCTCCAGGAGGTTGATGTATCAGTATTTGGAAACACTAAATGCAGCTGCTTGTACCGCACCTACTACTACTACTACTACTACTACTACTATGGCCGTTCAATAACAGACAACATGATGTGTGCTGGGAGTGAAAATGGCTCAAAGAATGCATATTATGTAATTACCCTTTTTTGTTCTTTAATTTTTTGATTTTATATTTTTGAGGTTTTAAATCTGCAGTAGCAACTTTATTTCTTTTAAATATTTGTTAAAACAGCATCTTACAGTGTACCATGTCTCATACTGTACTATCACAACAGTGACTGATTTAAGAAATATATATAAAAAATAGCATATTTTCCAAGTGACACAGCAGATTTCATTCAATTTAGTTCTTATCTCAGGCAATTTAATGAGATGTGTGTTCTGTCTCACTTTGTTGATTGTAATATAGTAGCAGTGTTTTTGGGTTTTTTAAACTGCCTGTCTCTATTGGACCAGATTGAAAAACACTGTTAAACATGTTGTAAAATTCTTCCACAGGGAGACCAAGGCGCAGCTCTAGTGAGCAAGAAAGACTCCATCTGGGTCCAGAGTGGGATTGTGAGTTACGTTTATGATAACTACCTGGGCCGACCTTCTGTCTACACCCGTGTGTCCCAGTACCATAAATGGATCACCGACAGAGTCACTGGCATGGAGCCAGGCTTTGTTACCTACACCTCCCCAGGCAATGACAGCGACTTTAACTACACCTGTCCTCCACCACCATCTCCCACACCCTATCCCACTTGGTACCATAACATTTCCACTTGGTACCCTTACACTACCACTGACGGCAGCATATTTGGCGGTGTTGAAACTCTGATTCCCATCGCTCGCGTCTTCCCTCTCTCTGCTCTTGTTCTGTTTCTCCATCTGTTTGTTGGTGGTGCTGGAAACTAACTCATAACTTTCACTCATGCTGCACTCTAGTTCATAACCAACTCTCTACATTAGGATCAAAATGTTGATATTGTTCAACTGATTTAGTTTTATTTCACAAATTAAGATTTCTACAAAGCAAAGGAAGGGTGTAAAGTTTATCTGGTAATTAGTTTAACAGACCTCTCAAAATTGAAAGATTTTTTTTCTTTTTTCTGTCCTTTACATTGTGTTGATTTTATTTACCCAACTATAAATGCCAATTAAGTGTTTAACAGACAACAGGTTTGGGACTTTTAGCAACCAATCATACTGTTATTTTATTAAATGTGAAAAACAATCGGTGATTAGTGATAAACTGTGATTAAAGTCATTCAAAACTATATATTTCTGTTGGGTTCAATTATTTTTTGTGCCAACCCGATATTTCAGAGTTGAAAGGCTCAGTGAACAGTTTGGTGTCCAGTTTGACAAAAGCAGTTTATGAGTCTGGCAAGGGATTTTAATACGTCTCAGGAGAATTTCAACTAAGCCAAGCCAATCCAAAATAAATGTGAAGAAGTGAGCATTTCTTCGTAACCAGGAGAATATCTAATGGTTTGTCTTTAACTTTTCACAAGACTGTAAGTACAAGACCTGCTTGACTACATTTAACTTACTGGGAGAGCAATTTTGAAATGCTTCCTGGAAAAACTAAGAGCCTGTTTTTTAAGAAGGTGTGCCAGTTAAAAATGTGACTTGAAAAGTTCAAGCATACCAGAGTCAGAATGAATCAACAGTTTTCGATATGGGAAAATATGTCCATCTTATGTCGCCCAGATGAAAAGTTACTGTGGGACATGCACTTTATATAAGCAAAGGTTTAATTGCTGGTTGTTGGTCAGAAATAATGATTTCCATTTGTTTTGAAAAGCTCATTACATGTAAACAGTGAATATCAGTAAAACGGTGAAAGCGCCAAACCGCACAGCATTTTACTTTGTTTCCTACCTACAGCCATGCATTTTGCAGGCGTATTAGTCACAGGTTCTGACTATTATGAATCTAACCTAAGGCTAAAAAACAAAAAACAGATTCCAAACTGTCATTTATTTTATCAAGTTGACACTTTCTGTGTAGAAACTAAGCACATTCTTCCTGTTTCCATAGGATTTATGAGGGAAAGTAGCGGCTAGGTGCTGCCACATGAACAAACTTATCTATAACTGACCACCAATGGTGTGATCACTTTTATAAAAGCAGGATGTTGGTCAGTTTGCTGGTCTGAGGCCTACAGATGTGTGTGTCAACACTGTGGCACAGACCGATGAACTTGGTCATTGATGAACTTCGCCATCGGTCAGGCACCAACAATGAAACACAGGCGTTTCACTTGTTGGTGCCCATCGGTTTGGGGAGCTCAGAGGAAAAAATCTCAAGGAGTATATCTAATTTCTCTCATTATTGTTCATAATGCACAAACCAAAACCATGATTAGCTGCACAGTGGTGGAGGGATAATGATTTGGGCTGCACATCGCAGTCATCGACCCAACCATGAACTCCTAACCAGACATCAGGCCATGCACTGAATAGCTGAAGCTTCATCTCAGCGACCCGATGTTTCAACACGGCAAGAAAACAAAAACAAAACAAAAAAAGAAACTTGGTGTCGCAGTGGCTGAAAGTCAAAGCTCAGTTTGACTGACATGTTCAGGAGAACTGAGCAAAAAACAATGTTGGCAAAGAATAAACTTCAACAATGTTATTTGACAAGATGCTCCTTTTGACATCTTTCAACTTTGTGTTTATGTATTTATAGAAAACTGTACTAGTGCATTCAACATGGCTTCCCTGTCAGACTAAATCAAATGATTTTTTCATTTTATTGGGCGACCGCATGAGTATGATGACTTGGTTTGGTCCAAATTTAAAAGATTTTCTAATGTCAAAAACAGGTTTCAGCCTTCTCATTGAAAGATTACAGCATTAGCTGATGCTAACAAGCATTAAAAGACAATTCTATGATTACATAAATATAGCTAAAGTCAAATAATTTTAAATGATATTACTAATAAGAATTATTTTTTTCAGTCATTTTATATTTGAATAAACATGGTTTTACAGTAAGGAGAGAGAGTCATGAGTTTACAGGTTTGCCAAGTCATCTCAACTCACCTGAGTCTTACAGGTAAACACAAAGTGGAAATTCACGCCCGGGCACATTCTGTCTGAAAAAGAATCCAAAACCAACACAGTTCATGCATTTCGGATTGTTAACTTTTGGACACTTTTACTTTGAAGTAGGGAGATAAAATCTAGTAATCTGTTGCTGTGCAATGTTTTTCGGGCAGCTTCTTTCGCCTGTCTGAACTATCTGATGTAAGGCTAAAGTACAATGAAGCAGCTGAGATGCTTAAAATGCATCCAAAACTAGTCGGTCAAGCTTAGCTTTTACACGTTTTATGTTTTTGTGGGGAAAATAGCATGCTGCTGCCACAGTCCACAGCTTTGAGTTATGAGATTGGGTAGAAGTGATTTTTTAATTACTGGGACTGAGTTTCCAAGCTATTGACATTAATGTGCTTTCAAGATTGTCTGACTAGTGGGTTGGGCTACGTAAGTGTTCATAGACTGTATGAGGCTTGAATTGTTCAGAGCAATGCTTGGAATGTCTTGGGATCTGATGTTGGCTACTGTTCTCCTTGCTGCAGCAAGCAATGAAGCTCAGGGCTCAGAACTGCCTTGGCAGTCTTTGGTCTTTGGAGTTATGAGATTGGGTAGAAGTGATTTTTTACTTCTACCCAAGTAGAAGTACAGTTTTAACAGCAAATGTTAAAGCTACTGTATGCAACTTATTTTAAAAATCAGCTTTTTTACATATTTATTAAAACCATTTCCATGTTGTGAGAGTATGGTAATCTGTTAAAAAAAAAAAAAAAAAACAGCTCTTCCACCCCCTCCCTGAGCACAACAATCCTGGTCAAAAACAACCAATCAGAGCCAGGGGAGGGTCTTGGAGCTGTCAATCAATCCTATGTATGAACTGCTAAGTGTGCTAATGGTGGAGAAACAACTTAATGTTGCAGGAAGTCATCATCAGGGGTCATGCTAACTAGCCTTAGCATTCCTGCTCAGGCTGTGTTGATGGGGAGAAGCTGTAGCCTAGCAGAGAACAAGGAGAGACTAGCGTGTACCGAAGCAAGACTGACAACTCTCCTCTGCAGTCACTACTGGGAGAAGACAGAAGAGATCAGTATTTCCACAGATTACCCATCTGATCATACTGTCACAACAGGGTGATAGTTTTAAACAAAAAGACTTTATAAAAGTTACCTACTGTTGCTGTAATTATTTCAGGAGGGATTTAGGTTCATAAACATCTCAACTAGCACATGATTGAATATTGGAAGAAAAAGTATATTCAATGTTAACATTTTCCACATTTTGTGCAACTAAAATATGATGTATGGCGCTCCGATTTATTCTTTCATTTTTACTGCAATATCCTTGATTAAAATGTAGCACAACTAAATCCCTTAAAATGTGATTTCATTAGTTCAAAACAGTGCAACTGTGTGCAGTTCAGCACAGTTTAGTGGAACATAATTTTTAGTAGACAATATATTTGCCTGTGTTGATACGAAAACCTAAGTGGTTGAAATTGTGAAGGTCTGATTGGAAACAAGAGTGGAGTTTTTAAAGTTGCAGGTTCACTGCACATGTAGGACTCTTAGCCCAAATGGGTCCCCATTGACAGCCCCTCAAATGACATGTTTTTGGACCTACTCTAAATTTGCAAAGGTTGTCCACTTGACTACCTTTTCAACCTTCCTGGTGGACTTGCTAGTGACTTTTGTCTTACATTTACAGGTTTACAGCAGAGTAACACATCGACTCCACCTGCCAACGTTGACTTCAGACAGGCATCAAACCCAACGTGTTTTTCTAGATTTTTCTCATCAGGTTCAGTGACAAAAAGAACTCATTACTCAAGATATGAGAAAAAGTGCTGTGGGTAGAGATAAAGATCAAAAGGGTGTGTGCTGTTAAAGCAAGCTAGGCACAGCTGTTTGTATATTAAAATAAGGTATTCTTTTAGAGGGTTGAAACTGTTATTATCCGTCCATCCATTGGCTTTTTTCACACATCGGATCCTGCAGCACATCTCAAAATAAGCCAGCCTCTCCTCCCCCTGTAGGCTTAAATTACCACATGAAAATGGAAAAATTCATTTTCAGTCTTTGTCTATCTACATCTTTAATTTATTTACGATTGTATTCACTATCCATAAATCTGCTAAAGGCTCTTTCATATTATAAACAGGAATTAATCCTCCAAGAGATTTATTATAAAGAGATTAAAGCTTGATCATTTTGAATTTCTGAAGGAATCCAACAAAATGCCTTTTCGTCTTTGCTTAGGCTTTGCCAAGACCTTCTAAGTATTTGTTTCATGTTGTTGGCTGATACTTTTAAAACGAAAAGGATGAGATTAGGACACGCAGTAAATTCCAGATCTTTTATGTCAACACGTACACATTAGGCTCCACAGAAGCATCAAATGCACACACTCTGTGGTCAATATGTAAAATTTTCCAAAATTCACTTCATCTAATCAAATAAAACACATTTAAATGAAAATGGAAATATTCAAAGCTGCTGTTGGCATCAATTTAATACATTGCATGCACTTTCCAATAAAACTATGAAACATTTTTTTAGTTATTTATTTATAAACATGCTATGAACAACTTTTTGACTAATCATCACTGCACTGGATTCTCTATCCAAAACATCAAGTTTAGTTTGTGAGCCTCTTATTTCTGGAAGCTTGTCAGGACATTTCTGCCACCATGGGAGTCGGTTCTCTTATTGCATCCTCTTTTCATGTCTTGACACATGAGGGTCCTGGTCACATCACTGGTTGTCAAAAGACGACCAGAAACCAGCAACACCATTTCACAGGTTTCTCCAGTTTTAGTCGCAACTGTAGAAGCTGCAGGAGATTAAAAGTTGAGCAACCTGTTACTGCCGTGTCAAGCTCACAGAAACAACTGAAGACACGCCTCCGAAGACTTCTGCAGTAGTCAAAAGGATTTTATGAAGAACATTTTTATGAAACTAGAGGCCTTGATCAAGCTCTGCTGGGAAATGCAAGAAACGTGCAAATAAACCACAGTTGTTTATTTGTACGTTCTATTGCGTATGTAGAGATAAGCAATAGAAGGATCTATAGATAATGAAACTTTTCACAAAAAAAATAAAAATTAACCCCAACCTTACACATTAGAAGTGAGTGGATAAACTAAAGTCATTTGGGGAAAAAAAGAAGAAATAGATTTTTTCTTTTTGTATTTTTTCATATTGCTTTAAAATAAAATGGGTTCATTTTTTTTAAGAGTTAGAATTTTAAAAGAATTTCAAAATGTTTTATATTTTATGCAACAACAGGAGGGGAGGAAACATTTTCAGTTGCAGTAAAATAACTTGTGGTGCCATAAATGTTACGTTGAAGATCCCCTTTGATGATGTGGATAAAGATCCAAGAGATTTTAATGAGCTGTAAGAATGTCAAAGCACATCTACGGCAAAATATTAAAATCTAGATTTAGAACTGATGTCATCCTAACTCACCCTTTTAAATCCAGACATCTGGCTTCTGAAGCCGTCAGCTCCCAGCAACTTTACAGACGACTTTAAACCGGTCCAGTTTTATTAAAGACCTTTAATCGGGAGATAAATCCTACAATAGGGCTAAGTAGTTTCAAATAATATTACTGGTGCAGTAATTGCTGGAAACCACTAAAATATAAATTCAACAGAAGCAATTATTTTTGAAAAAACTTCTGCTTTACTTTTATAGGTGTTTCCAATATGATTTAATAATCATAAATTATTAATATATGACTTTCTGGAGGACAAGTTCTGTGACACAGATGTGTTGATATGATAAGGAGTCTCAACACCGGATGAATCAGTGACAGATGCTGTGTCAACATCAAGTGTTATTTATAAAGGACATTATTATAAAGTATACTGGGATACATGTGGATGCCAGAGGAGATTATGATCAACAAACATTCAGATGATATGCAACATCTTTTGCAAAAACTAAAGGACCTACGCTTCCTCAAGAACCACAATCTGTCCCTTCTTGTGGACGACTTCACTGTCCAGTCCGACCTAAATCGTCTGGTTGCCTTGGTGATCACAAAGCTATTTATGCACCACCTTCTCCTGTGTTTTGTTCAAATTTAAGATGAGATAACAGTTCTGACACATGCTACCAACTACTCAACTTCTTGTCCGTCTCTGATACACTAAACTACTGCAGAACCGTCAGTAAGTCTGAGTTTTATAGAGTGAAAAGGAATGGTGAGAGAACACTGCCCTGTGGTGCTCCTGACTACCTGGTCAGACACAAAACCTCTCAGTCTCACTTTTAAACCAATTGTTTGCCAGTTTTAACAACATCAACTATGGACCATTTTAAAATTGTTTCAACTCTCCCTCAGCATCAACAATGAAAATATTTTCTGGGATATAATTTTGCAGTAGTGTAATAAGTAGGGAAATCAAAAAAGAGGTTTGATCTCCTTCCTGTCAATTTCAATAAAATTCATCAGAAAGGAACAGAAATCTTCTCCGGTTAAACTCCTGTTAGTTTCCAAGACTAATCAGATACAATATTAGACGGGATGTTTGAGCCTCATAAACATGAGACACTGCGTACCAACAGAAGCCCTTCAAGGTTCATAAACTCTCCCTAAAATGAATGCCAAATGGGCCAAAAGCACCTTATGTTTCAGTTTCATTCACTCTCTGAATTTTAATCTTGAAGCTTTCGCACATGAATGGAACTGCTGTCCCCTACAGGCGAGCTGCAGAATATTTCAGCCCAGCCCCTTCTCTAAAATGTTCTGGGTGGCTGCTCAGAAAACTAACCTGCAATCATCCTCAAGCAACAGAAATGGCCTCATTGTTATTCTGCAGCTTTGATTTTTCTTCTTCTCGGTGGTGGAAAATGTGGATTAATGGCCTTCTTGCATTGTGACTCACACAGAGCAGACAAAATCTAAACCTGTCCCTATGGAAAAAAAATATGTTCCATGATATACCCACGTTTCCATTTTTACACCTTCA
Source organism: Poecilia mexicana (assembly GCF_051168715.1). Taxonomy (NCBI): domain Eukaryota; kingdom Metazoa; phylum Chordata; class Actinopteri; order Cyprinodontiformes; family Poeciliidae; genus Poecilia; species Poecilia mexicana. The sequence goes on from NW_028263387.1 coordinate 8,257,267, forward strand.
AGATTTCAGAAAATTTCATGAACGAGACAGGGTTTGCGCTCTTCATCACAGGTTAGTTTAAATCAGTGGTGTCCAAAGTCGGTCCTTGAGGGCCGGCATCCTGCATGATTTAGGTCTCTCCCTGGTTTAACACACCTGGATCAAATGATGGCTCATTGGAAGCCCTAAGAAGAACATTGACATGCTGAGGAGGTTGTTGCTACCACCAAGGAGAAAACTAAGACATGTAGGATGCCAGCCCTCGAGGACTGACTTCGGACACTAGTGGTTTAACTGATGTATATACATCCCGTGACACTAGAGGGGGAGTGCAGAAAATGTCACGGTCGGATAGGGGAGGGAGTAGGAGAGGAAACAAAAGCGAACGCAAAGTAGGGAAAAAAAGTTAATGCGGAGGACTACTCGACCCCTCTAAGGACTGCAGGAGGGTTAGAAAAGATGCACTTTAAAAAACATGGCAATAAAATATCTGTAAAAATGTAAAACTTGTAATTATGAAAACATCACTCCAGCATCCTCACCTCCACGATCACCAGCCCTTATTGCTCATGAGCCATTTGAATGTTTCCACTGGAATTTTCACAGTTTATCTTTGATGATGAGCTTATCACTTAGATTAGATTTATTGTCGTCGCTCAGCATTTTTAGCGGTGCCGTGAGATTAATGGAGCAGCTCTGCTGAAAGCTTTATAAACAAACAAGACACTTGGCAATAGACAGAAAAAGACAATGTGTGGCTGAATTGGCAGTTCCCTAAATCTGCCAGGGGTATGAATATTTTTGCACTTTGTTTCTAATGTCTTTCTTTCCTGACAGTCATTAAACAATCCAATTGGTCACCTGCATCATACTAATTTTACGTAGATCTTGACCTCACTTGAAGGGTAAAAAAAGACAGTAAGGGTGGTGTGGGTTAGGCATTGATTAAAGAAACTGCAAGTTGAGTTAAAATAAAACATTATATAATAAAAATAATGATTTGCTTCTGCTTAAGGGTTTTCTAATTTCCGTTTCAGTTTTGGTGAGGGAACATATAAATGTCCGTATTTGTAGCAGAAGTATTTTAGAGGTTGATGTGCAAAAGGGCCTTAGAAAAAAATCTACGACTGAGCAGCAGCAGTAGAAGTAACCAGATAAATAACTCCAAATCAACAAGCTTGATTCAAATATTTGTTTAAAAAAATGTTTCAAGTCTCCCCTGGAGCTAAAGGAGATCTGGAATTTCACATCCACTGAACACAGTTCTTGTGCTGTAATGTTGTAAAGAAGATGAGTTGGTGTCTATGGCTAGGTGATTCTGCCTCACACACACGCAGAAACACACACTGACATGTTTGGCTGAGTGTGAATTACAGACATAATGAAGGTACAGCAATTGTAATGGTTCAGATCCACCACTTTCTTTTATTACTACAGCTAAGCTCTCCAAGGAGCTGTAAATTTAAATTTATTCAAGTCAAAAAGAAAGGAGTCACTGATATGTTAGATAAGCATATTTTAGGTGTTTGCTGCTGGACTGAATAAATGTGGATATGAATGTGTGAAATTGTAGCCGAATGTCTTCGTCTTCCCTTCTAGTAGTTTTCCCCTCAGTATCTGGTCTCTACTTTCACGCTTTCTTCCACTCTTAGTTATTAATATCACTACAGTTGATAAGTTGCATAAAGAGTGTGTGTTAGAGATACAGAAAAATAAATTGCTTTAATCTTCCTTTTTGCCGTTTCAGCTAGATTTTTGAACCGGCTGCCGGTGGACTAACATGACCCCGGTTTTCACACATGGTTAAGACAAAGACCCAAGGCTGATCAAGGTAATAAATCAGTTTGATGTATTCTGTACAGCAGTTCGAAGTACAGTTTGCATAAATGGTGGCCTGTGTGATGCAAATTTTTTTTTTAAAGCAGAAAAAAAGGCTAAAGTTTTAGGAAAGCAAGAAGTATCAGAAAAAAATAAAAATCATAGAAGGAAAAGCACTTCTTCGTATTTGAGAAGTGAAGAAACACTTTGCATCGTTGGCGATGGTGGAAGGCGTTTGTCCCGTAATCAGTGGGTTGCTGGTTTGAGCCTTTGCTCCATCCGTCTCCGCTGTGTTGTCCTTGGGCAAAATACTTTACCCGTCTTCAACATGTTCCTAAGACACCATTTTAATCCAGACTTCTTTAGACATTGGTAGGACTTCACAATATATGCTACTCTTTGGTTTGGGCCAGGGTAAAACGTTATGTGCTTTGAAAAAAAATTTCAATTTTTAAAGCACAGTTTCCAACAACCTTGAAATAATAAGCAAGAGCCACAATAAACACTTTGTGACATTTCCTGGATTAACAAGGTTCATGTCAAATGCTGGAGAAGAGCAGGGCAACAATTTCTGAAAAGGCTTTGATATTTCCAAATCTGTCTAAAGTCTATTTTTTGTGAAGTTGTTGATATTCCCCATCAACTTGATTGCTAATTAGCAACTTGCTAAGTGACGATCCCTGTCCCAGTGAGTACACATACCAATAAGCACCAGTTCCCCCCCCAAGGTTTGAACTCTGACATTCAACAAATGAAAGGAAAATGTATTTCCAGTTCCTTACTTCCCACAGGCATAGATGAAACTTATATCTGAAGCAAACTAAAGCAGCAACCAGAAAGAAAAGAAATCTGAATTGATTTATAGCACAGGAGGTGGTATTAGGCTAAGATGATGAAGGCTTCCCCCACAGTAGGGAGAAATATTGACAAGATTCTTGATATAAGGGAAAGGATAAGGGTGGTCATGAACAAGAGGGAGATATGATGCCCTTGAAGAAAGTTGGAGAAAAGTTAGAGTGAAAATATTATGAGTGAATCTGCTTTATGATCTTCTTAACGCTCTTAAGGTCTACTGGGTTAAAAATAATTCATGTTTCAATATCAGTATCAATTCAGCATTATTTCCATCCGCTTCATCCACCATTTCTCTGTTGGACCTTCTTATGGACTGGTTTTATTGAGTCATCTTTTGTCTTTTTTAATAACCTTTTTTCTCCCTTCCCATCCCTTTTTTATTCATCATAAAACATAAGTCAAGCTGAGGTCTCTCTATAGTCTCTCCTCAAAAGACCCTTGCCGAGGACACACTTTCAGAGGAAGTGAGGCCTGTCAAAGGAGCAGCTAACGCATATATCTTTGTCTGGTGGGGACCGTTTACAGGACAGAAAAGGTCAGCTGAGGAAAAATTCCCCAAGTCTTCCAATCCTTGTAAGACATCACTGTTCAAAAGTTTCAAGGCATTTTTCCAAACTTCAGTCATCTGTTCCTAGCCTGGGTCAGGACCATCGGCTATTGAGAGACCATTGCTTTCCCAGAGGAATGGACTTTGAAGTCCTGTAATCACTAATATTTGGCTGCGATACACAAGATTAATCGTGAAAAAAGCTACGCTATGACTGTCCCCACCGCGGAGGGAAGTGTCAGCACCAACTTCTAATTTTTCTACCTCCTTGAATTAAGGACAAAACAATTGGATTTGTTTGTCTAGCATTCAGCCTAGCCACCTTTTTGCTATTAACGGAGCCAATTGGAAAACTTTAGACTTTTACTAAATCGTGAGGGGAGTAATCTTAAGCATTCCTCTTTCTCTGACTTTAATTGCTCAATATTTAGAAGCATGCCCAATGTGGACTGAATGACTTTGTTCACTTCCTCTGCTGCCTTTGCTAAAGCACAACAATCCTCTGATTCAAAAGTTGAGTACGAAACTCATCATTGTTCACCGCCCCTTCTGTTTGATTGGCCAGGATAAAATACCTGAAAAATTGAACTCAATGGGACAAATCCCAGAAGGAGTGGAATTGCGAAAGAAGACAATGGTTAGACTAATTTGACCAAAACTCTCAACCTTGGAAGACAGAACATTAATTACAATGTCCTTACAATCAGTTTAAGAAGGTAAATAAACTCTTGTTCCTTACAAAGCTCTGCCTTACCCTTCATTTCACCGCTCAACTTCAGTCTCTAGTTTCTGCTACACTTTTTAAAGACCAGACAACTGAAATAATACATTATCTCTCCACAAAAGGCTGTGCTTCCCACTAAATGAAGCCATTCATCAGAACAACCAAAGATTCTCCTTCTTTCAGTTCTCTGCTCATCAGTCATGACAGAGGACTTGCTAATGGATTTATTACACTTCAGTTGTCTCCTGAAATATTCACTTTAATGTAATAAACTGCACTTAAACTCTGCAATGAATCACTTCAAGTCTTATTGAAACAAACGAAATGTCCAATAAGTTGGCTGTATAGTGAATTAGAATAGTGTTCTTGATACCGCCACCGGGGGGCAGTATAGACGATCAGAAAACTAGGAAGATGAAGTGGGAAAATGCAAAAATGAACAATTACATCAACTAAAATGTTTGAATCAGACTTTCAATTGTTTTATAATAAAATTACATTTATCTTTCAATCATTACTATGAAATATAAGCTAAGGTAGTTTACTGATGCTCATCTCTCTGATTGCCAGCCAAATTTAATCAGGCTGCTAAGTGTAGCATGAACAACTAAAGTCAGAAGGTATGAGGCAGAAATTATACTAAACAAATATAACTTTTGAGAATAGCAGATTAAAGTGAGAAAAAAAAAACATTCAGAAAGATGTTTCTTTACATATTTAGTAGCACTGTTTGCAGATTTCAAAGGGTTTCCTCACCCTGAAGCTAATGTTTTGAGGGGCATGGAAAAGTTTGGGAATAAGAATAAATGCATGTTTTCAATATGAATAGGCACCATATAAATGCAAAGCTGATACTTTCACTGATCCCCATGTAAAAGATTCTTCCCTTTGTTTCACACACATTTTGAACAAGTACTGGAGCCACTTGGGTATTTACCATATTTCCCCAAGCATACAAATTTTGTCTACTCCCTTCTGGAGTGAAAAGTAGTAATTATTTGCTCGAACAAAAATAAAAGCAACTGTATTAGAAGGATCTCTTGGTCTTCGAAACCTGAGACTGACCTCCACTCTTTTTGTTATCAACCATTTCTTAATTACACCGAGAACTGAAGAAACGGCTTTTTATCTCCTTTTAGCCCTCCAGTGCTTTGTGGGTTTCAATTATTTTAATTATCTGGGTTTAAGACATGCAGTTTAGAGAACTCCGTGGCTGCATATTAGAGTTTAAGGAGTCGGAGAGTTTAGAAAGCCTTAAAATTAAGCACTTGGCTTGTTCGTTATGACCGTGAGCAGACCTATCCCCTAACGAGCTAATTAAGACCTGAGAGCTCAGATCCCTTGGGGTGTCTATACATTTTTAAAGTGCTACTTCTCTTTATTCCCCCCGCTCTAAGGTTGTAGGAAGTAGAAGCAATAGATGCATCCATCAAGAACTCAAAGATAATGTTTCGACTTAGAGTTCATTTATTCGGGATTCTTCCTCTGTCAGTGTGATAAAAGTGCCGTACAGAAAGCAGTGGCCGGGTTTAACGGTCCACTGTCCATTTCATGAGGTTCAGTTCTTGATGAAGTGTACTTCTTTGTCCGCCGTAAGGCATGCAATTACAGTCTCACACTCTTACAAGTTAGCAGAACAAAGGTGTCTTCATCTGCACACATGTGAACCCCGGGTTTTAGTGTTTCTGGAGCTCGTTAAACACAGACGGGGACCCTCGGTTGCTCCCGTCGCCGCCGTTTCAGCGTGGGTGTGTTTTTAATAACGAACATGGCGCGCCATCTCCCATACACACATTTAGTTGTCTCGTTTGTTCAAGAGACCTTCACCTGAACAAGCACAAACATTTACCGCATCAATTTGGAGACAGGTTTAATGACACAAATGGTGAAAGTGTGAAATGTACTAAAGGTTTGTGCCTCCTGTGTATTATCATCACACCATTTACACCAAAGTTTCACATTTACCTCGTGCCACATTGTTTTTAAGATTACAGCTTTACAAAATATTCACAACACTTGAACTTTTTTTTTTTTTACATTTTCATGTTTTACAAAATGTCAGTATTTCTGTTGTATGTATTTTCATCAGTTTTCAAGATTTACCACAGTTAATTTGGATTTAGGTCTAAACTTTGAATAGGCCACAGGGGTTTCCCAGATGTTTTATAAGCCTGACGGGCCACCAAGCTTCAATTCTGCCAGACTAAGCCTTATTTTTTTTATGTTTGCCTTTTTTAAGCATTTACATTTATTAATACCTAAACGCTACTGCATTCCTACAACACAATTACCTAGTGATATTTTCAAATTTCCTGTCTATTTTTTAAAAATTCCTCAAAAACATGGTAGGGCGCTGAATGACTTACCGCTGGGCTTAGCAAGTTTTCTGGGGAAAACCCCAGATCATTCTAAGATGTGAGCATGCAGCAGTCTAACCCAATTCAATTGTGCACTTAAGTCACATAACAATTACAGACATCCATTGAATTTGATGGATATACTTGCTCTGTCAATGAATTTGTAGTATTTGCTTTGTGAATGAGATACTGAAGACTGCAAAGATGGTGGCCACAAAGATTTGCTAAAAAATAAAAACAAAAAAGTGCATTAAATCCCCTGTGTTCCTCCTTCTGTGGCTTCTAACTCTGCTAATTTGTTTTCTCTATTTTCCGCACAAGCAAGCAGAATTAACTAAAAATCTTTTTTTTAAGTGACCATTAAAACCGGCAAAAGAGAAAGACACATAGTTAAATCTTGGACTTTCTTGGTAACATTTTTCCCCTACTTAAATGAAAGTAAGGTTTCAATCACACCTTAGAAATGATCTTTAACCCTTCCTCTTTAGATCTATGCTTTAAAAGTTTGCGTTTATATTTAGCCACAAACTCCTGAAAGCCTCGACCGTCTTTAGCATCTCTGCAGAGTGAGAATAGAGCTCCTCTTAAATCGATGAGGCCATGACCCAGCATGCAGAGAAAGTTCAGAGAACAACTTCAACTTGGTGCTTTCGTGCATCTTCAAACCCATTCTCTCTGTCACTAACCATCTGTAGGAACTGAATTGAAGACTGACTGGTAAATTGAGAAATTTCCTCCACGACTCAGAGCATCAAAGGTATGCTGCACATTTGGCCTGTTGCCTGAAAACAACTGGGAAAATGAAACAGGTTTCACTAAGTGACCTCTGTTTTCTTGGAAAGGCAATGAAAGGACACACAAAACCAATCATGCACTTCCCCAGACTTGCTTTGTCTGATCTGATGTAGATGTATATCTTTGAAGACTCAATAAGGTCTTCTCTACTACAAGGGATAATCATAATAGAACTTCTTTTTAAACTTCTCAAAAACTTTGCATCTCTTGTTGCTATGAACTTTGTTAATTCTTACAGATAAGAGAGTAAACTGTAAATAACATCAAAACTGTTTGATAGTCACCAGCTAAGTTTTTTGTATTTCCATTGCCCACATGCTCTTTACTTTATCGCCATCTGCTGACCAAAGATTGGCATTTCATTGTTTTTCTTACAATCTATGAAACTGTTTGGATGGAGAGATTTTCTAAATTGAGTTTTATTGTGTAAATTGTTACTATGGATGTCAATAGGTCATACATGATGTATAAATACCCTTGGATCCCGTTGGATGAAAGGCAAATATTTAGTGTTTCTTAATTTAATGTCAGAAAGTGAAAAATTGTGTCTATATTACTGTTGAAGTAAATGTCTGGTTTTAACTGTGAACATCAGGTTAGTTTTCCTACAGAGAGATATACTATACGCTGGGCCTTGTGGTTTAGTCTAACATACAACCCATTTATGAGTTCTGATTCAAAGTCATCACAGTGCCTCCATTTGTTGCACACCTGCTGACCAAGCAGGGCGACTGCTGGACATACAGTAAAGTCGTACATCAACTTTACTGATTAGAAATATAAACACGGATGTCAAAGACAGATGGCAGAGGATTTCAGGTAAAGATATGCCAACTTGTACATTATTTCTGTTCCACATTGCAATTATTAAAGTGGATGCACTTTTATTCTGGGAACTTGAATTGTCGCACTTTGGTCAATTTCACTGACCTTTTAAGATACTTGTTTACATTCTAAAACACAGAAACACCAGCGTCTCCGATGATATACACACCATCTATCTCTGCATTTCTGCTTTCTCCACTCATATTCATGAACATCTACCTCAAACAACCGCACAGGTACACACATAATCACAATCCACAGCGCCAGCCAAATCCTAGAAGCACTATTGTTTGGTCTCATCTGCTTTCTCGAAACCACACTTCGTCTTTCTTTGCTCAATCCTTCACTTCTCGGACAGGGGGCCGGTTGCCCTTTCCTATCCACGCAGTGGGGAAATGCTAATGGCATTGCAGCAGAGCCAAGACAATTAGCAGACAGAGAAAGCAGACGATTACGAGCAGACTTGAAGCACACTGTGTACCGGTGAGCAACAGGAGACACACACTGAAAGGCAAAGAGACAATAGGAGGTGTCTAGGTTTTGGTTTGCAAATCTTCTTTGCATTCCAAGCAAGTAAAACTGAACGAAACGTAGGTCTGTAGCGACTGGCAAGAGAGGAAGTTTAACGATTGAAAGTTGGAAGGAGCAAACAGCAAAGTTATAAGTTCAAACTGGGATTCAGAATAAATTACAGGGTTTCTGCAGGCTTCACCAACTCGAATTTAAGACTTTTTAAGCCCATTATGAATTAAATTTCAGACTTACATCGCCAAAGAAATGTACAAATTTAATCCAGCCACCTGGCAATGAATTTGCACCAAAGCAGATACAAAAATAGTTATCTAGCTAGCTAGTTACAATTAAGAGGTTTGAGTGTGACTCAACCTTTTGCCTGACAGAAAAGTCCCAACAGAAAAAAAAGCATAGAATATATGATTAAATAGCCCTGCCAAGACAAAATTTAAGACCTGTGGTTTACATATTTAAGGCCAACTTATGTCTTTAAAATTAATTTGAGACATTTCAAGACTTTTTATGAATCACCCTGCATTATCTGCACAAGATTCCAATACAAGAACTAGTCTATTTATTAACAAAAGAGCAACATTAAGAAGATCTGAACTAGGCAGCTGATTGGAACAACTTAAAAAAAAACTCCCATCCTCTCCCTCCAAGAAACTTTATCCAACAAAAAAAGTCAATAGCCATAATGAAACAGTTAATTTTGATGTCCCTCAATTATGTTAATAAATCTTAATCTTTCCATTGGTTTGCACCAATTATAGTCCTGAAGATGGTGAATGTCTTTTACGTAATTTGTCATCCATTTGTAACTTTGGTTCAAAAAGTAAGGTCATACCTACTTTTACAACTCCAACTCTCTGTCTGATCTTCCTTGCAGAGATGTTCACTAGCCATCGTTTTCCAAGTCAAGTTTTGCCTGCTTCCTGGGAGAATTGCCCTGAAATGTATATAGATAAAAAGAATTATGTTGGAAACTAAAAAGTCACCCAAGTGCCAGGCATCTTCTAAAGGCAGGTGATTAGATCCAACCTCACCCCTGCTGTTGGTTCTAGCAGTCTAAGGCAATCACTAGGGTTGGATCATGTCCATTTCTTGTAACCCTTAAGAGGCCATTACATCAAAAACAAAAGTGATCAAAGCAATGAAGATAAAAACACTCAAAAAGTTCTCATCAAAAAGACCCAACAGGTCACATTTTTTGCTAGAAATCAGCAGCATTATTGAAAACCTTTACACTTCAGGTTCAAAGATGCTCTTATTAAATAGTTTGTTTAACCCTTACTAGACTCTCTTATTGCACAGGAAAACCACATGCTATGTTCCCGCGATATCAGACAGCAACTCACAGAATCCCCTTTGTTTTCAACACTGCCTCCCAGATTTCTTTTTAGTGCATCATTTCCTTGCTACTTTTCAACTCTAAATCAGACTTTCCCCAACATCCAGTCAACATTGTTTCTTGTTCGTCCTTGTTCCTCCTATAGATCTCTTTTTATTGCCAACAGCAACATTTTTCTCTCCTTTCTTCTTCTTTGACAACCTCTACATTTGTTTTGCAGGAGTTTTAAAGGCAGCAACGATTTCTTGCTTTGATAGACTGATCGATATGGGCATCTTAATTTACAGAAAATCTGGCCAAAGAGATATTCGCAGGTTTGAATCCCTCTACTAAAATCAATGTCAATGTTTCAAAAATAATACATATACAGACCAGAATTGGCAGTAGAGGATCAGCTAGTGCCTCTTTAGAGAAGATAAAGAAATAAATACATTAAACTTCTGCCCTGGTATACCTCACTATCATTTGTGTACCTTGTTTACTACTGATATGACGCTATATGCCAAACTAGTAATGTTGTTTGCCCCCGGCTCTAAAAATCTAAATAAGTTCATTTCTGATATATTTTTGTGAAATCCCAAAGTAGAAATGAATGCCTTGTCATGCAGATACGTTTCTTTTAAAGCAGTATAGCTCTCATTCAAGTTAAATACAATCTCTCAGCTAAATAATCTTTGTGAAATGCTTTAACTTAGCATATGCTTTTCAATCATCTGGCAAACCCTGTATTTTCAAATATATTTGGACATATGGATGTTTAATATTAATGTTAAGAGAGTCAATAAAAAAAACTACTAAAACTGAAAACTAAAATACAGTTAGAGGGGCTTCTACAATGTCGTTCTTTGGACATATGAGCCTAAGAACATCAACAAAAAATGCGTTTAAAATAGTTTAAACGCATTTTTTGTTGATGTTCTTAGGCTTAGGTTTAACTAAACCATTTTAGTTAAATGCATTTAACTAAAATGGTTAGTTAAATGTTATTTGTTCCAGACAAATAAGTTAAAGTGAAACTATATGTATAGTATATATATGTATATAGATGTCATGGAAAAGTTTGGGAACCTCTGTTCTAATTTATTCACTTGGCTGCATTGGCTTCATGCGTTTGTTGCATTTTAGTAAACAGTTTGTTTAACCCTTACTAGACCCTCCATCCTGTGCCACTAATCTGTCATTTAACAGTAATGCATTCTACAGACAGATTATAAACTCCTCATTGTTCAATAATTTCACTTGTAAGCCTGTTGCCCCTAAAGGGATTATATGAAAACCGTAGCTGGAACGTCTAAACTCCTGATGTAAAATCATTCAATCAAAAAAAAAAAAAAAATTGCTTTCCTGCCCTGTAAGCCGCCCTTTCCGTTCAACTGAGCCAATTTTAAATGTAGATCTGTATTAAACCTCACTGTATTAAAAAAATTCAGCTTGATGGCAGCAACTAAAATGGAGGGTAGATAAACCCAAAAAGAGCTCCACTTGCTAAGGAGCTTAATCACGGCGCACTCGCAGCCAAACATCCCTCTAAAACGTTCCTGTAATTAGCTGACTTGGCCGACTGAAGATTTACAAAGAAAGAGACCCAAAGGTTCTCACAGATAAAGACGCTTGTAGACCCAACTAGTCCAACTGAATCCTTGAGAGAGAGCAGGCGGGACACGCCGATTAAGTGAGGAAGGGATTGGCAGTGGAAACAAAGCATATGAGATGATGGGAAGTCAAGAACTTGTAGTCTGTTGATCTGCCAGCTAAGTGCTAAAAACTGGATCTCCTATATTTAAAGTGAATATATTTTCAGAATTATGTTAAATCTACAAAGATGTCTGATGGAGTATTAGTGCCATTCTAAGAAAATAAATTACAATAAGTCATAAAATTACAAGAATAAAGTTGAAATATGTTATTCTCGAAAAATTTCAACTATTCACATACGACTTTATTCTTGTATGAATTCAACCCTACTCATTGTTTTGACGTTTTTCTGGTACAACTAGTCAAAAAATCTTAAATTATTTAGACTCATGACTTTTTTTGCAAATATGACCATTCTCAAAAAACTGATTATATTCTCTTATTTTGATTTTTCTCGTACAACCTTATTCTAAAAATATTACTTTATTCTTTTATCATTTCGACTTTTTTCTCAAAACATAAAGACTTTACCATCTAATTTAATGACATGGCCCTAATACTCTGTCATAAAGAAGAACAAACTTGAACTTGAATGAACAGAACTACCAGGTCTTCCTGACTGAGCAGATCTTAGCAGGGAGAAAGCTGGTTTCCCTTCCAGACTGATCAATAGCTCATATGCAGTTTGGCAGCAGCGGTTCAGATCCTTATCCAGCCCAGCAGGATGGGCACTATCTGCACCAGCACACTTTAATCAGAGGGTGTTATTGGGATCGTTGCTCTGAGAGAAGTGGGGGACAGAATGCGCGCGCACGCACACACACACACACACACACACACACACACACACACACACAATGCGGCCAATCAATCACTTTAATTGATCGAGAGAATGACGGTGGGGAAAATGAGCTCAGACGGCTGCGGGAGCAGAAGCAGCAGTTGAAGCTTTATGCGCGTTTGTGGGAGATGATTGCCACTGAATTGAACTGGCGGACATCCGCATCCTGAAGTTTTTAATGTGCGCTGTGTCCGTAATAGACCTTCAAACAAAACTAAAGGTCAGACAAGAGGTCTATGGTGTTGCTGGTACGATGCAAGTCAATGAAGTTGTCTTACTTTTCTCTACCACTAACACCAAAGAGACCTGGACAAAGTTTGATTTTGTAAAATGGAACGCATTTTCAGACCAAGTTTTTATATGTAAAATAAGCCTTTTTGCATGGCAGTTCTGCAATTTATGGCCACAAAGACAAAAAAGTTTCAGGGAGACTGGGGAACACACCAAACAAGGATAAAGTCGCGAAAAAGATCAAAGCAAGTTTTGGCTATAAGGCATTTCCTCTTAATTTAACATAGTAAAAACTATCTTCTCATCTGAAAATAGCACAAGCACTCCCAATTCAGTGCTTACATTAGTACCTCAGACAAGTGAAAATGGCGACATTGGCACAACCATAAATCGTTGACCCGGAAGTAGGGACAGTGGAGCCTCCTGGACAACTTTCAAGCCACAACCACTGAACGCTGCAGATTTGATGCACATTTATGTCGTTATAAATTAAAACTCTGAGGATTCTGCTTCGCTTCAAAGCAGTGCGCCATGACAAAGTCGAGCAGCTGACAATAGCACAAAAACATATTTTTTCTGTCACATATTTGCGAGGTTAGTGGAGTAGCATTTCTTAAAAAGAAATTTTGTTGTCGTGCGCGTGTCTGTTTTCACAAACAGTGAATGCGCGCATATTGTGGGTAACATGACGTGAGACACAGGCCTAGCAAAGGCTAAGTTCAGCGTTAGCTTGTGCTAAATGATAAAACATGTTCCCGCCGGAAAATACAAAATACACAAGACATATTTTTGTACTTACACCGCCATAATTTGTAGATTTGTGACAAACAGTGGGACCAGAATCTTCCTTCAGTCGAAGTCTGAATCCCGTCATGAACTCTTGGTAGTTTTCAAAGGACTCCTTCCTGAATTTATTCCCACAAACTACAACTTTCTTTGGTAATATCACAGGGACATTGTAAGCAAAAATAAAATAAAGCTCTAACAGAGAAAAAAAAGATGCATGGACACAAGTTATGTAAATCATGTTTTCCTTTCCCAGCAGCAGCCATTGCGTAGCGGTAAAAACCACACCTGAACAAACTTAGTTTAATGAAGTGGGTGGAGCTCCAAGGATTGCCGGGGGAGGGGCTGGGCTTGGGGTTGCTAGGTAACAAGATGGAGGTTTTTGAAACAAGTCGTTTTGCATACACCCGCAAAACATTTACTTAAATTTAAGTAGGAAAAAAAAGAACTGATGTTGGGTTTTTCTATTTTTATTTTTTGGCTCTTGGACTGTTTCTATAAGTAGTAGATACCCACATGGAAGTTCAGAAACGCGCTGGAAGGAGGAAATACTTTTTACTAAAATAAAACTTCTTAGCAATACTGTTGAATACTTAAGTGTGCATTCACACCAACCTGTTTGGTCCGATTTAACCAAACTCTAGTTCAAGAAGTCAGGTTTGTTTGAGGAGGTGTGTATAACTTTGATGCGGACACAAAAGAAAAAAAAAAGCAAACTCTGGTCCGCATAAAAATCTCAGTCTTGGTTCAGTTGACGTGAACTCTGGTGCGGTTTGAATGCGTATGTGGATGCAAGCGGACCAGAGACCGCTTCAAAAGCAGCAAGAGAAGTGAAGCAGAGGGCATTCTGGGTAAACACAGCTAAAACGACTAGAGCAACACTAACGGGAGAAATGACTTGTGGTCTTTGCCAAAGACAAATCCTACAACTGTTGAAATCTGAAAATAAAATCTGCTGCTCCATTTTTTTATATTTCACGAAGACAGAAGTTACGCTCAGTGTCTTCTTCAGAGGTTTTGTTTCTTTCAGTAGCTTTTGGTGCAGCCCCACCAGGGAGGAGGTAAAAAAGTTTCTCCATTAGTTTGGATCATTTTACACAGTGCAGTGTGAAAGCCAATCGCACCAGCTGAAAATGTAACAAACGTTGCAATTCCAGTACCCAATCGAGCCAGCTCTGCTATTTAAGTGTGAAAACACTTAAACAGTAGGCAGAACAGATATCCACTTTTCAGCTGTAAAATCACCCTAAGCATACAGCCAGAGCTACAATTAACCCAGATCAGGCATGTAAAGCTTAAGTCCCAAGAGACAAAAGTGGTACACTGTAGAATCTTGTCTTAATGACCCACCAGTTGGTTATGTTCACACTGCAAATCCCAAAATGCATCAGAATGGCTATATAGGTGCAAACAACCTTCAGTGCAACATGTTTTACACACATTCTTTTACTGTGTGTAAAAGAAAAACGTCAGGTTGTAGTCTTGAGAACATGGTCTTCTGCCCCTGAATTTGGTTGCAACACTGAACTGTTTAAAAAAGCAAATAAAGACACAGGAGCCAGTTAGTGTTTTTAAATAATTTTAGCTACCAAGCACTAACATCTGTTGAGGACCAGTCTTTGTTCTGTTGGTGAAAGCCAATTGTAGGACAAACAAAATGTCCTCTGGGTAAATGAGACCAAACTCGACTGGTGTGAATCTTTAAGTCTTTGCCTCATTTTTGCATCCAATAAGTTTGTATTAATGCAACAAGTCCTTTACCTCCCAAGTTTCTTTCCCAGTCCTTTGAGATCCCGTCAGTCAGAAAACATACAAAACCTCTCATGTTGTGACACCGACCTCTA
This sequence comes from Poecilia mexicana, assembly GCF_051168715.1. Classification (NCBI taxonomy): domain Eukaryota; kingdom Metazoa; phylum Chordata; class Actinopteri; order Cyprinodontiformes; family Poeciliidae; genus Poecilia; species Poecilia mexicana. Next base: position 8,272,368 of record NW_028263387.1, read on the forward strand.
GTGGTAAAAAAGAAGAATTACAGTCACCGGAAATTAAACTTGCAACTCTAAGTCACTTTAAAGCGCAACGAAATAAACGGTAAATGTCTAAATAAAAGTGAAATAATCATTCATTGGAGTAAAGAGTAAAACATTTCTTTATTTTAAAACTTCGCATAACAGCATGACAAAAAAAAAAAAGAAAAAAAAAAAGGAATAGCATTATTTGGTTTTCTTTTATACAAATTATTAGCTAAACATGATAAACACTGTACAACTAGAAATGCATGCATAGCTGCTAACGTGAACAATATCTGAAATCTTTTTTAAAAATTGTGGGCCAGTCCATAATTCACTAGTAAGTATACACACAGAGGAGTTTACAGATTACTAATGAATTACAATTTCACTGATCTTATAAAAACCTATATATATATAAAAAAAACAAATCCACTGATAAAATAAGTTTAACATGTTAATAACAATGCCCACATTAAGAACACTCCTTGAGAACTGGTTTTATTTCCAACTTCACACGGAAGACAAACTGGACAACATATAAATATTAAACATTAAATTATGTACAACGTTTGTCCTAATGGGAGCTTTCACTCAACTTAAGTCTTTTAGAGCATTTCTCCATCTTCACGAAGAGGCCAAGGCTTTCTCCAAGACATTAATATCAACCAAAGGAAGAGAAGCTACTTCAAAAAATACCCTGGGGGAAATGAGATAAATAAATTATTCTGGATTATTCAACCCATCAGCTCAGAACAGCAATATCTCTAAGTGTATTTCTATTTGCAGACTTACTTATGAGAGTATTTGTTCCGGATGGTTTTCAGGTTATCGTCGGATGGAGCTTGAAGGATAGAGTGGAGTTTTCTGACCACAGGCTTCAAGTCAGACACCTGATAGCCGGAGTGGAACTGCAGGATGGGGCACTGCAGGAGCGACAACACGGAAGAAAAGTTACATCCGGCTTTGGGGTTCAACATTTCATGAGATGTTTGCAGTCCATTGTAAAAGTACTTTGGCAAAAACTGTCACCACTTAACCAATATAAGCTTCTATCATTGTAATATTAGATTTTAATATGCTTCTATAAGACGTACTCGTCTCCCACTTTGTCACAAATCCAGAGAAAAGAAGAACGCTTTGGGAGGAGCCTTCATATTTGGGCAGTCTTTGTTGGATCACTGATGCAATAGTAGGGCTGGGATATAACTCTATACCAATATTAATACACGACAGACATGTATTAATATCAATAGGAATGCTCAATAGTTTCACTGAACTCCAATCCAGAACCGCACAGGATTCTGGGGGATGTAGACAGGCCTGTCACAGTAACAATTTTTGCTAGATGATAAATTATTGTGAAAAATGATAATGATCTCAAAACAATTGTCAAGTAATATTGTTAAGTTGACCCTCTCAAAGGTCAATAAACTTTAATTTTGCAAAGAACAATGATCATTGGAACTGGAAGATATTTTAACCATCTAAAAAAACACTAAAACGGGAATAAAGCATTACTGAACCCATAAACACATTATGAAGTCCACAAACAAAATTACCCTTCAAAAAAATCATAACTAAACTGCTTAAAAATAAAATGAAATGGAGTCAAAACTGTGCATCACAACAGCAGTTTGTCAATATTTCAGATCTTTAAAACAAAAAAAAACTTAATTAATCAATGTTGACTGATATGAAAGGCAATACGTAATCAGCTTTCAAACACAGACCTGTAAAGAGCACCTGTGGTTCTTGTTTCAGGTAGAGGTAGCTTACCCATCCTCCCAGGTTTTTGGTGACCAGCGCCATCAGCAGGCAGGCTGATGCCAGCCGTGAGCCCCGCTCCTCCACAAAGTCGATCTCCATCAGACTCATCTCACAGAAGAAGCGAGCCAGAGTCAGCGTGTCCATGCCGACATTCACACACTGCACAGGGAAGAGAAAAAAAATAAATAAAAGGTTAGGCCAAGTTAGACCTTAAGTCTTCAATCGCTCTGCCGTACAACAACATTTACAGCTAAAGTCAACCCACCCTGCCATAGCGTCTCAGGAACCGATACGGGATGGGAATGTTGATGTCGAACGACAGCGTTTTCAGGATGTTGGCTTCTATGCTGATGAGCTCGGGCCGTTTGTAAGCGTCGTCGCAGATGTAGAGGAAATCCTCGACGGGTGGCGGGCAGCGCTCCTGCAACCAACGACGAAGAGACTCAGAACGGTTCAAACTGAAATGTCACTTCAAACCAGCTAGAAAAAAAAAAAAAAGGAAGAAGTTTTCACCTCAAATTTGCAGGCGATCAGCAGGGCGGTAGAACCGACGAGCTGCAACAAGTCCCTGTGGATGGGGACTTTTGACAAGTAGTGATCTGTCAACTTCACGGCCAAGTAGAGGGTCTCGTGGAACAGCTCAAAATTCTCCTATGTGAGAAAAAAAAAAAGCACGATCAAGAGATCAGAAAGGCAACCGCTGTTCAAGTTATCAAAATGTTTTTCTTAGATCAGAAGACGCTTTGATCTTTTCCCACAAACACACTGGCTGAATAAATCACCTGGACTTCAACCAGCCAATCGATCAGGATCGCCCTCATGTCTGGGCTGAGGTAGGGCTGCTTGTCCATGTAGTTGGAAAGGACGAACTTTTCCTGAAGGTGAATAATGAGGATTATGGAGCTGAACTAACAACAAAAGACACAAATAACTCGATGTTAAAGGTTTTCTAGAGTTCCCTCACCTCTCTCTTTTTAAGGTAGTCAAAGATATCCTTTGCATACTCGGGACACATGTAACAGTCTTCTGAGTTATCAGAGTCGATGTCGAACTCTTCTGGGATCTGTACAAGTCCAAGGAATGTGAAGTTAAAACCCGAGGCTTTCCTTTACCCAACTTTAGGCTAAGTTCACACAGCAGGCAAATACGACCCAAATGCGGCTTTTTCCACCCCCAACTGAAAGGCTCATTTCAAATCTTTGCATGGTCATGTCGCATTTTAACCTATTTTCATGCCCTTGATGAGACATGCGCAATTATTATGAACCAGAAAAAGCCAGGCTCGGTAAATCTGGACATAAACAGCTGCTGAAAATTATAATTATGAACTTATGGATGCTGAAGCGCATCACATCACAATCCCACCACAGTTGGCTCTGAATCCACATCCAAACAGACTTCTCCACTGACATTGCTGTCGATGCTTCACAAGACCACTACTAGTAGTTGTGCTTTTTAATTAACTTCCTTCATCTTGTCATGATTTCGCGACGATATTGTCAATTCCCATTACTGACTAAACTTTAAAAAAGGAGCCATAAACGACTCCGTCCATTATTACTTTCATAAAGTAATAATGCTGCCGTGTGACGTCAATGTTCACGTGCGCACGCGTGTCGCTTTTCGGAGTCGAGCATCAAGTCCTGCGGTGTGAGCGTAGTTTTAGAAATGCGCTGCTCTTCTTACAGGCTGCCTCTGGATGTGTGCTGGCACTTCCCGGGGAGCAGGGGATGAAACATCTACAGGTTCTTCTGCCGGAGACGAGTCATCCTTCTGCGGCTCCTCGTTCTTCTTCTCCTCCTCCACGTCGGACCTCTCTTTCTCGGCCGGCGATCCCTCGGAGCTCGCGGATGACGACCTGCAGGAGGCGAGAGGCTGGGAGGTGAAGGCAACGAGCGAGAAGAACCACGACGGAAAATAAACCCAGAAGATCTTTAAAACGTACTTTTGTAGGTTTGTTTGATTCTTTGACAGCACCGAGGCAGAGTTGGTCTTCTTTTCAACTTTCTTCGCCGACTCCCTCTTCCTACCTGGAAGGCTGATCGTCACCTTGTGAGCCTTGAGACAGATTGGATGAGAATTTCAAAGTAGTAATATTAAAAGTGCAAACATGTGACTGACAAAATCACGTGTCAAAGTGCAAAAGAAGAATTTCATATTGATCAAGTTAACCTGACCTACACACACAGAGTAGTGGTAACTACGACCATCCGCAGTTACCACCAACTTCGCGTTTCAACATGGTCCCACTCCCCAACAGTAAGCTGTGATGGGGACATGTTTATTTTACACGACACGCATATAAAAGTGTGTCTAAAAATAATGTTACACTTAGCACCTCTAATCTGAACAAGTTAAAAGTGTTGTTTGCACATGACGAGTAAAGCTTTAAATGTTTGTAAGAGGTACTGCGAACAGCATCTCTGGGCAGCGCCATGTTGGAAATGCGACTTTTTAACTGGGACGCTGTTACGTCGCGTTTGAGGTCAAACCCAGCTCAGAGTTCCGAGGTAACTGGAACGCAGCATTTATCAAAGCATAGAGCTAGACCCCAAAAAAGGAAAAAAAAAAAAAAAACTTTGTGTGAAAGACTACATTGTACTTAGGGCATCACAAACAAGGAAAGTTGCACCAAATGATGGCAACCTTTGCACGTATGTGACATAATACAGGGATTCTGTTTTGGTACAATATTTTAATAATTTTTCTAAAGAAAAAAAAAAAAGAAATAGAAGCAGTAATCATCTCTTCGCTGCCCCAGTCATCCACTTCCATGCCAATACTTGATACATTGCGTCTCCTCGAGGTAACATGTTGCGCCTAGTTTTAATGCCACTTTTCAGGCCGAGTTAGCAAGTTGCCATATTTCTCTAAAGAAATACACGCAGAACTCACATTGGTGATGTCGATGAAGGCAGTCCTCTTCTTGGGAGCTCCATGAGGAGGAGACGAGGACCGCTTCACCTGAGTGGCCTCTTCCTGAAACACAAGCAGCACAACAAATCATGCATGTATTGCATCGTCGTAGTACGTGCACTGTCAGACTGTTGCGTTGCATGCTTTGTTGGCGACTTAAAGAGATTTCTATTGCCCATTCCCCTCACCTGGTTCTCCGAGGCTGCTGCATTCACCTTGGATGCCTTGGTCCCTGCAGCCTCTTTGTTTTTCTTCCCTCTTGTGAAAGGCATGGCAGCTTCGTTCACCTTTATCCCGCGAAAACAACTGTCCAGTCGCCGCTGCTGTTTGGATTGCACACAAGGAAGGCAGAAAATGGCGCACTTACACCAAAAACAAAGCAAAAAAACTCTTCACGGCTTTGGCACTAAGGCTAATTTAAACTCGCTCGCATGAAAGGGAGTCTCCGTGGCTGAGCTTGCACGACGGGCGGAGTTTCCTCGAAACGGCTCTGAGCTCGAAGACCCCGACATTTAGTCTTACCTTAGTGTGCTTCGCTCTGTTAAATCCAGCTTAGACAGTAGAGAGTAGCCTTTTCTGGAATATTTATTCCAATTTAGCAGGGTTGCTTCACAGTCGGCAGCGTTTTCAGCTGAGGATCTGAATCTCCTGCGTCTTGCTTTCATTGGCTAGAATTTGAGCCAAACGGACCAATCAGGAAGCGGAACAGAATGCAGTTGATAAGGAGCGCTGGTTATAAGTACCAGCTCCTACCGGTGCACTATCGCGGAGTTAAAGAAATGACATAATTAACGTGCTTTAGCCCAAAATATATTTTCAAAAATCATTGTAGGGGTATTTTAATTGCTTACATTTAATGTATAAAAGAAACTCTTTTATACAAGCAATGACTATTCCTTTCTAAATGTAACATGTTTCTGGAAATGATGACGAACCCGTCTGTTCGACAACAAACACACCTTAAAACAACAGGGAGGAGCTCTAGAGGTATTCAAACTCATGACAACCAATAGAAATTCACGCTTTAAGAGCTTTGTTGCTGTTTTGGTCAGGGAGGTTTTAAATTGCAGTAACCTCATAGACATAATATAAGGAAAGACGCCTCATGGACCGCTCTCGCCTATTGTCGCTGACGAGATTTAGGGCGGCCATCTTGGAGCGGTATACCACTCCACTCAGCGTTATGTGTTTAGCAGGCACAATGACGTATCAGCGCATTTAATCGATCATAACACGCTTTTTTGTTACTGGAAACCATATTCAAACGTCTATCAAAGCAACATTTATAAACAATTGTATTTTTAAGTATGTTTTTAATACATAGTTTATCATATTTAAATATGCTTAGTGGCTATAATAATAGAATAGGAATGGAATATTCTGATATCGATGTATGAAGAGCATATTACAAACCACACAGCCGTTCATAATTTATTTAATAAATTATTTAGTAATATCAATATATATTTATACAACTATACAAACACTAATTAATAATGCCACAAATAAATAATGATTAATAGTGAATTATATATATATATATATATATATATATATATATATATATATATATATATATATTTTTTTTTTTTTTTTTTTTTTTTTTTTTTTTTTCAGCCGACGAGTCCAATTCATCCGTGCTGCAGTGAATCCGTCTCTCTTTATAGATATCTCCCTCTTCTTCCTCACATCGTGTCTTTAGGAAACTTTCAAAACAAAAACGGAAGATTTAGGATGTATCTTACTTTTGACAGAGTGAAAGAATATAAATAATAGTCTTTACCACCTGTGTAAACTTTGCCGGTGAATGTTATAACACATAATATAAGTTTTATAATATGTGTTATATTGTTTCATTTCTAATATAGGCCCTTGTGTCAGATAATCTAAGTCAATGTTAGAGAATTATTAATTTTTTAGATTTACGGAATCTCAGTTAGCCTTCATCGCGGGGCTGAACCCGTATTACACCAAGCACTGTAGCTAATATTAGCTGGTATCTCGCCGGTGGACATAAATACAGTAAAGTAATATTCTAATCACAATATACACACAATAATATGTCCATCTTACTTGTGAAATGTTGTCTGTGGAGCCCTCGCATTAATAGTCCATAGATCCGAACAACAATATCCCTCAGTGCTGAGGCATCTTCTGCTGTTTTGATTGAGCAAAGTAGGAGGGTATACCGCTCCAAGATGGCCGCCGTATTTCCTGCGCCGGAGCGGCCAATGCGGGGTCTACTCTTATATTATGTCTATGAGTAACCTTGTCATCTCATAAGACACACACACACACACACACACGTACGTGTTCTCCGTCTACGAGTTATCGTTTAGCTACAGAGTAAATAAATAAAGCTACTTTAAACTTTTCAAAGGGCATCTTTTGATTTCTTGATGTACTTTTCAATTGCTGAGAGGAAACGTCTTCACTACACTGGAATCAAATTATTACACTTATTTTAAAATACATACTTTTCATTTGTTTGTGTAGTCATTGAGTGGAAATGCTCACATGAAGAAATATGAATTTGAGATGGGGTGACTTAATTCTAAGACTTTTCAAATATTCATCCAAATATTCTGTAGTGTATTTATGACAGCTTACGAAATAACAGAAGAAAAGAGACAAGTAATTTATTTATCATTTCATACATGTCAAAAACAAGATGAACATTCCTTTACCAAAAGAACAAGCAAGAAAATAGGATGTCTTAGACTTTGAGTTCTTACACATCTTTATCACAGGTTGAGGGTGTTGCAAGTGTTTCCAGAGCTTAAGAAATAAAGAATAATAACTGGCCTGTTGGGACTTAGAAACACACAGGAGTTGCATCAACAAGTCTGCTTTTCCAAAGACCGACCTTTCTGCTAAAAAGGAGAAATATGTGTCTGTGATTGCATCTCTTGTGACAGAATTCAACCAGCGTTTCCAAGATTTTTCTGCCATTCAAAAACAAATCAAGTTGTCCTTGACCCCCTTTCTGGTGGATGCAGAAGAAGTGGAAGAGAGTCTGCAGTTAGAACTGATTTAAATGCAATGTGATGATTCTCTGAAGAGTCAACATCAGCTTCTCTCCCTCCCTGAGTTCTATCAGAGTTTGGTTAATGCCAAGTTTCCTCTGATGAGACGCCATCAGAGGCTCATCATACACACATGTATGATGAGCCTGTTTGGCTCAACACACATATGTGAACAAACATTTTCTCAGTTAAATCAGAACAAAAGCAGACTGAGAACCAGAATGACGGATAGCTCTTCACATTATAGATGCGTTAGAAATACACACAGTATTGATGTGTCAACATGTGACCTCTAGTGTGTGGCCCGGCCCTTTGTTTATTTTTCTGTATTTGGCCCTCACTAAAAAAAAGTTTGGACACCCCTGGTTTAGATAATAGATGGTCATGAAATTTTATGTACACTCCAAGAACAGGTGAAGATGGAAAAAAAGAGGAAACTGGCAGCAAACAAGTATCTCACTGCCAGATGTTTGGATTCTTGTCAGAGTATCAAGCACTGAGGCCGTAATTTATTATTTTTTGTCTTAGTATGTGGATAGAAATACATTTAAACTAAAGCCAAAACCTTTTTCCTTTGACCCGTGAGAAAGAGTTATGTCTTCTCCCAGTAAACCCTCAACATACATCATTTCATGTACCTAACTCTGATCATTTGATACATGGATGGGGTTTGGACGTGAAGTTCAGGGTTTTTTTTTTGGTGGAAACAGTTCAAGGGGAGCTACTGTAATCTGTTTGGGACGTAGAACCGCGTCAATAGCCAGATGTGGAACGCACAAACCAGGGATCCACAAATCATCACCGAAGGTTTTAGTTTCCTCTGCTTATTGTGCTTTGCATCAACTGTAGCCAAAAGAAAAAATAATGTGCTTTATAACATGAAATATATCTAAATATGATGGCATGAGAAAGTGTTGTTTTCTTTGTTTCTTTGGGTTTTTTGGGGGGGTTTTTGCAGATCTGTCACACTTCAGCATTTCTGAAAATCATACCAATTTAGATGTTTCTTTTTTTCCAAAAGCAATTTTGAAAAAAAAAAAAAATCACCACCCCTTTTTTCCAAAAGATGTTTTAGACAAAAAAAAAAGAAAAAAAAGTAACTTTTAAGAAAACGACTTAACCCATTATTTTTAGGAAGGTGTGGTTTCTTGACTTTACTTTTTTTTTGTCTTTATCAAACTTAACTACGGATGCAAACATAAACAAAAATGGAAACAAATGTGTTGTAAAAAAACATGTGCTCTCTAGATTTCAACCAAGCAAACAGAAGCGTCAACCCGTCAACAGTACAACGCAGTTCTCTGCCACTTCCTTTTTTTTTTTCTCAGTGCTGTAAATTTCTTAAACTGGCTCCTCCCACGCACAAGTACACTTACAGAAACTTACAGGAAGTGAGCAAAACTGGTGAACTCTTTCCCATGTCACCCATTTACACTGAAGACACTGTGCACCAAGCTCCAATGTGGTAAGTTTGCCTACACGCCGATATAGTTCAGGCTGCCTGTTGCTTCACGTCTTTCTTTTTCTGTTTTAAGCTTCGTATACGTTAACATATCGTACATCAAGTTGACTCTCAGGACTCTTTTTGTATTTTCACTTAATATTTTCCTTGCCTTTTTTATCTTCCACTCTCAACATGGTCTGTCTCTTTTTAGTTCTGACAGCCTATATGTTTATTAACTTTTATTTGAGGCATTTTTGAATTTCTTCTCAGTTATTTTCTTTTCCTGAAGGAAATGATGGTTTGGGATATTCACACAAACCTAAAATAGCTTCTTGCAGAAGAGTTTTTATTTCCCCCTCGCCCCCTCTCAACAGATGAACCAGTGGGAAAGAAAGAGGAAAAAAATAAAGCCTTCCTTAAAGGTCAAGTGAGGTTTCAGCCAAACACAAAACACACTTAAAACTGCCTTTGTACTTACTGCACATGTAGTGCATTTGATTGCTTGTGAAAACCCCAACAAAGGCGTACTGGTGTCATTAATTTAACGACACAATGACCAGGGTCAACACTTTATGATTGGGGTTGTATAATATAACGAGGAGGCATCCTAAATTTGACGGACGCTCCTCTGCCTCATCAGAGTGTACAACTCGCATTGTCAGGAGAAAACATTCTTTGTTCTTGCTGTAATTTGTTCCACATCTGCTCTTCACTCTGCATCTTACCCGTTCTGCACTCTGTATGATGTTTCCTATTGTCTGATTGACTGATCGGACAATAGGATATTAGCTCAACAAGCCATTAAAATATTGGAAACTTGTTTGCTGTGAGCGACTGGTTTGTGGAATTAAAAACCCCAGGATGCCTCTGATGATACTCAAAATGCTAGTTTGCAGTGGAGGAAGATGCAAAAAGAAAAGATGAACTGTTTTTGTCTTAGTTTGCTGTAAAGGTTGTTGCTAAAGATTACAGAATGATAAAAACATATGTAGATGGCTCCATTGTAATCTGCGCTATATTTAGTTTATCTAAAGAAAAACCTACACTGCACTGTAGTTTTATTTTTTTTAAAGTGCGAAATTTAGATTTACCTTAGCTTAAAAGAAATGACCATCTACAAAAGGTTACAAAAAGTAACTTCAAAGTTTCTTTACTATTTATTTTGGATCTGTGATGCTAGCTTGACATCTTTTCCTTGTTTTTTTTTTTTTTTTTTTTAAGAATTAATACATTTCTGACATGTCATTGATTTTTCTTTATGTTACTAGAGGCTCACATTTTTGTGAACTTACTTTACCTTAAAATTAAGTGTTCAAAACACAGGAAGAAACTACAGCTGTGTCATCATTCAATTACAGTTTGTTGTGCTAGCTTAGCAAAGTGGTATTGTTTACATTAGCTTGGTTCTCAAGAGTTAGCCCATTTCGTTCATGCTTTTGTATTTCTCTTCAGGTGTATTGGCTAAAGTTGTTGTAAATTAAGTTTGGCTTTAAAAATTAACATCCACAAGCCAAAACTAACTTTACACCAGTTTTATTTTTTATTTGCCATCTGCTACGCTAGTTTGACACCTTGGAGCTATGTCGCTAGCATAACCTGGTTTTGTAAGGCATAACCAATTTGTCATTTTACAATACTTCCCCAAAGATTTAGAGGCCATGTTGTCATAAGACCAAAAACGACCTTATTGTTCATTTTGGACGACAAGCAATTGTCTCAACAGTATCAGAGAAAGTATCATAAAAATAGTAATCTGACTGATGAGGCTACAAAAAAGTTTGCACATTAATATGGAGAAATATGGTTCTTGGTATTGACAGAGAAGCACACAACCAGTTGGGCAAGACGTTTCTCAGTAGTCTGCGCATGCAAAAATATTGCTATCAATTAAAAAATAAGAATGCATAAATGAAAGTTTGTGGCTACCGAGTCCTTTGCAATGCAGGGATTTGCAAGAACATGAAATAAACACAATTAACAGTCATGACAAACTTGAACTGGGAGCAGATGGTTGAGTTGAAGATCCAGTTCAGTCGCCTGCTTTCTGGAAACACCGGGGTTTATCATGGACTGTTAACCAGTTCATCCCCCCCCCACAATGAAGCCTCAGCATGGTGAGAGCTCTGGTTACAGTAAGACAAAACCTGGGAGCAAATCCTACATTTCACCTACAATATAAATAAAAGTTAATTCATGTAAACTCAAATATCTCGTAGAAAGGAACTGGAATAATCCAAAAGAAATGACAACAGAATAATAATTTACCTTATTCTGTGAACAGATCAAAATGATCCCAAATTTAGAAAACTTCCTCTTCCTTGGTTGATCCATGCTGTGCAGACTGTGTGTGTTATTGTTTGCATAGAATATATTTCAGAACCAACCGACACTTGACTTGGTCTTGACAAAACATTTAGATGTTTATCCCACGGTATGTTTTCCAGCTTTCCCAGCCTAATTCGCTGGAATTGCAAAAGCTCCACAGAGTGAGTGACAGGTTGCTGCTGTCGCCAAGCCCAGCAATTTGAGCTGGAGCAATTTTGAACTGAACTTCCTGCCTGTCACATCCGGACTGGCTGACAGCTCATCTGGTGACAGGCTGTGGTTGAGGCCTTATCTTACTTTCCATCCTAAGCTTCAGAGGGGGACTTCCTTTTCTCTCTGTTTCTCTGGTCTTTCTCTTGCTTTGAAAGATTCCTGACTCAATTATCTCTTTTGATGTTTCTTGAGGCTTTCTGTCAATTCGTAGCTTGTCAGCTTTTTTTTCTTCTTCTCTAAAACGAAGCAGACTAAGACCCTGAAGAGAGCTGAAGCAACATTTGTGGGCAACATTTGTATCCTACTACACTTTAAACTGAACTTTTTTATTCATTTATTTATTTATTTTTTGCTTTTACTGAGAAATATTGCAGCCAAGCCATTCAAACAAAATGTTTAGTTCCATTCTTTCTATAAAAGTAAAAGCTCTGGGAATTTTTAAATGCTAAAACTCACACAGTGCCAAATGTTGAACTTGAACTCTTTCATATTTTGACAAAATACCATCACAAACTTGCATTTTCTATTAATTTTACCTGAAAGACCAACACAAATAAGTTGCAAATCAGTTCACGAAAAGAAATCAGAAAAGCTGTGCGACTGTTGTATTACTTCGATGTCCCAAAATGAAACTCAGTGTAACAAATTACTTTCGGATTGATACACTGGTATATAATCTTAAAATCTTGCTCACGTAAAAAAAAAACCCATGCAAACTATTATTTTTGTTGTTGTAAAAACCTCTTTCTTATGGAAAAAAGCCTGTAGAACTCTTATTAGGTGAACTGCTCAGATAATAACCAAACTTAAATCTGTAGACTTCATTTATTACTAACCAGGTGCTTTGTTGATGTAAAGATAGATGGAAATAGTTCAGATCAAAGCACGTTCATGTGTTAAAACGGCAGAGCCCAAGTTCAGACGTAAGACTCAATGAAAATTTGGGAAAAAATTAGAAAATTAATGTTTAGAGATGTCCTATATCCAATTTTATTGAGCTTGAGCCACTTTGCAGAGAAACATGCATGAAAAGGTCTTTAGATGTCAAAAGCTGGTAGAAATGAACCCAAAAAACTGAAACTGAATCTAAGTGCATTCCTATAAAGTTCTCACTAAGAGTATTGACAAAAAGTACAGCTAACTTTTCTTTATACAAACCTTTTTTTAGCTTTTACTGAAGACTTATGTTGTACTTTGTGTTGGGTTATCACATAAAATCTTAAAAAGTACACTAAAGTTTGAGGATGTAATGTGACAAAGTTTGCAAAAGTTCGACATGGATTCTTAAGGAAGGCATTGTAGCTTATTGTCTTTATCTTCACAGGATCCAATGCAGACTCTAAGCGCAGACTCAAAGTGGCGAGAACCCGTTCCTGAAACCTCTGGCAAAGGAATCCCCATGTACGCCGACATTCTGGACGAGTTTGCCCAAAATCTTGCAGACAGCATAATCCTCTCCTCTCTAGAGCAAATGGAAAAGTTGGAACCTGCAGTGCTGCAACCTATTCATACGCCGGAGACCTTAGCTGAGGAGTTGGCATCAGCAATAGTTGAGGTTGCTCTGAAAGACGTCTGCTTGCCTCAATATCCGCCATTAGATGTTGAAAAGAACGACTGTGAAGAGGCTGAAAACGGGCCCCCTGCATCCGGAGAAGAAGAGGACCTGTTGGAACGAGAGATGATTTCCTTAAGGGAATTACAGACTCACAGAAACTCTCAGTCCAACCATCCACCTCTGTACCAATCGGGCCTTCCTGCTGTAGGTTCCCTGGACTACCCAGATGCCCCTCCGACCACCCCCCTCATCCCGGAGCTGGAGCGGAGCAGGAACAGTTTCGCTCGGAAGCTCAAGGGGGGGCTAGCAAAAGTCTTCCTGCCCTCTCCTCCTCCACCCACTCCGAAAGACAAGGAGGACAACTCGGGCGGTGTGATCAGTGACCCCCAAGTGGAACTGATGGAGCATCTGATGCATTCCCTATCTACAAACGACCTGGCAAGAGACGGCCTGCAGGCGCATGGAGCCGGCGTGGAGGCTTTCGCAGAGGTTCTGTCGTGTGACGTGTTAAGCTGGGTCTTGAGCGTGAAAAACAAGCAGCAGGGGTCGGATGAAAGCGATCTTCATCAGCTGGCTCACCAACTGGCTGAAACAATCATCACTTCATCGCTGGATAAAGCTAAATGTGACCTCCTGTCTGACTAGTACGTGTTTGTTCAGGAGTTTTGACGTGAGGTCCTTCTAAAATGTTTCAAGCAGGTCATATTTCATCATCAGGAGATAACCCTTTTGGCATCTTAATTCGGTAAAAATCCAGATTACGGCTAAAGATATGAGCTACTCTGAAAGGGTTTCAAAGCATACGTAGACGTCTTCCCCTCTTAAAACGTCTCCAGTCACATATAGGGTTAATGTAAATGGCACTTCATTAACTTTTTCAGAGGGTTTTCATTTTATCCGTCTACTTGCATAGAAGCCGATGATTATCTGGAAAAGAAATATAGGTCGGAGGCAGTACGCCACCAGAGTTCTTCCATTGTGAAACCATGTGAATTCTTTCCAGTCAGAGTAACCACAAAAGACATATAAAAGCACAAATCTTCTCAGGGTGCTTGTAAACTGCGGTGAATTGATTTTTACGCTAATGTACTTTTCTAATCGATTTTTTATTTTTTTTCCGCCACGATAAAAAAGCCTCAAATGTTTTGTTTTTGGTACATTTCACACAGGAAGACGTTTGGTCGCGAACTGTTTCCTGCATTCATCTGTTTGATCCTAATGACATCACACTTTAAACACAACCACAAGCTCACAAAATAACATCGACATAAACTGCTACAACTTTTTCACGACTGGAACTGACGATAAACGTCTGTGTTGATCTTGGGCACCGCTCTGGCTAGCTTGTAGCTTTTAGCCCAGGGGATAAGCTAATCTGGATTTTTATAAAATAAAATGGCAGGATTTATCTACTGCAGAACAGATAAGTGCTGCTTCTACCTAACCTGTAAAAGGAACTGTTCCTTTTAGTTTGGTTTCTGTCTTGTTTAGTATTCTGACTTCCTTTTTTGGCTTTCTAAATAAAGCTAGTTTTGCTCAAAACTAATGTGCTAATGGCTATATTTGTGGCTTTGTCCTGCTGAGCCCAAATAAAGGTGCCAGTCCAAAACAGATGTAGTACTTTGGTGTAGCTCATGCAGCCACAGGGATCCAGCACCTATTGCAGTCCATCCCCTTTAGATGGCAGCACAGGAGAAATGTTCTGGCATGTTTTCAGTCAGATCCAAAAATGATTAGCTGTATGGATACAAAGCTGCTCTTTCTTTTCTTAACCGCCCCCCCACCAAAAAGCCCCCCCCAAAAAAACAACTGTCTTAATTTGAAAGAGTGTAAATTGAATGTGTTTCATGTATCTAATTTAAAATATGCAGAATGTGTTTGCTTTGTTTTACGCTGAACAGTTCTATATTTGTTGGGTTAATAAGGAAAAGTAGAGCTGCATGTAACACATCTGAGAAATATTTATTTCACCAAGCATGGCACATAGTCCGAATTATTTTTATGGTCAAGGCTGGGTGCTCTCCTTACATTCTGTTTTTACAACTTATATTGTATGTGTTAGTATTTAAAATTTTGTCTTAAGTCAACTTTGATGTACAGTCTTGGTCAGAAACCTTTTGTGAAAAAGATAATTTCAGTGTTTTTAGGTTGAATAAAGGGTGAAATGGATTGAAAAACGATTAAACGAACAGATTGTAAATGTCTATGTATGGATATTTTTGACCTTTCGTTGAACAGAGTATGTGTGTGGTCAGGCACTGATGCTGGACATTTTCATCCCAAAGGTGGTGTGTTAAGTTAACGCAGGGTCAGACCTGTGTGGAGACTTTCTCAGTCGCGTCTTTCTGAACAGTGAACTACGTCTGCAGACATGTTGGAACAGGAAGCACCATCCCCAAACTGTTCCCACAGAGATGGTCAGCAAATTGTCAAAAATGTCTTTGTGTGCTTCAACGTCAAGCGTTCCTCTCACTCTCATTGAAAAAAACTCTATACCCCCATCCATCCCACTTTACACTTGGCAGACTGCAGTCAGGAAGTAACATTGTCCTGAAGAGTATCAACCCAGAATCGCTCACTGACAGAAAAAGAGCGATTCGTCTTTCTATGAAACACATCTCCACTCTTCTAGCTGAGAGTCCAGCGGCAGTGTGCTCTGCACCATTGAACCCAGCTCTTTATTGCTCTTGGTAATGTAAATTGTCATTCCATCCAAACCCATGAAGTACTCTATGTACCGTTTTTAAGCTAATCAAAGCCCTCGCCACATTTATTGGTCTGAAGTTACTGACTCTGGAGGCAGTTGGCAACTTCATTCAGCATTCACTGTCTCCACTCTGTGGTTTTACGTAACCTACCACTCCGTGCCCGCGTTGCTTTTGCTCCTTAACTTTATTATGAAACCGCCAACAGTTGACAGTTGAATATTTGGGATTTCTTTTACAAATGGAGTTATTGCACGGAACGAGCCACCCAGCTCATGAAAGCAACCCATTCTTTCATAAACAGAAGAAGGAATGTTTGATTGTATGCACCTGTGGTTCTCACAGTGATTTAAAAATTTGAATGAAGTAGTTGGAAAGGTCACGCAATGCTTATGGAAAATGTATGGTAAATCATCGTTTACTTATCCCGTTTGTCAAAGCTGAATATATGACGAGTGGGTTAATCTCTTCCTCAAAACAGATCATTTACATGATGCCGGTCGCTGGTTAAGATCAACTTGAGGCAAAAAGTTATCAAAAGTTCTTTATGTCTGAAACCTTTGAATGAATGAAAACCAGGAGCTAACCAAAAGGTATTTAGAAAATGCTTTGCTTGTTATGAGGAAACCTTCACCAAGACCCGTTTCCAAAACAATAAAACAAAGTAATTCTTGTTCTCCTCAGCCTGTTCCTTGACTGCCACTAGTTAAAGCAAAACAAAGAGACTCAACTTAGGCTGATGAAAACAGACATTTGGGCCCAGAACTTTTGTTTATTCTCTTTATGTTCACTTAAATACATAAACACATGTACAGATGTGTAAATAATGAGAAGTTTTTTTTACCCCAGACACAGATGGATTGAATTAAGCAAAAAAACAAACAAAAAAAAACGGTGTATGCTCAAATGTGACATTCACGGCAACTAAACATGGACTGGAAAAAGGGCAAACTGACTTAAATACAAGCACGGTGGTATATTAATAAGACTAAATAATAATGTTTAAAGAAGAAATAAAACCACACAAAATTTTACACTTATGATCCCCAGAGGAAAACTAGTAATTCAGTAGATCCCATCTCTTCTTGCATGTAGCACCAGGTGTGGCTTAAGGGTTTTGTGTGAACAGCTGTTGGTTGCATTGCCATGAAATTCAGGCGCTAAGCCGATGCTACCATGCTGGTTGAGACTCCGCATTGCAGCGAGACAAAATCCGGTGCGAGTGTCCAAATATGTCAGATAATTAAACACAACAAAAAGCGTCCGCAAGCTTCGTGTCTTGGTCTCCTTTGCAGGAAGGGCTGGGAGGGTTATTTTCTTCCAGGGTCTGAAAACGGATCGCTATAAAGATTGTGAGGGATGAAGAAAGACTGCTTATCGTTAAAGACTCACCACCACAGCTGTGAGCATTTTACACTCCGAGCTTTTCACTTAGCTTTATGCGGGCTTTAAAGCTCCCACTTCACTTCTACTTTTATTTAAAAGCGGGGCTGTGAGCCGTACTCAGCGCCAACCTTTATGGGTGGAATGAAGTTCTATTTCCAGTTTGTCAGAAGCCTTGTTGAGGACACAGCAAATACATGGACAGCATCCATGCAATCTTTTTTGGCATTATGCTTTACAGATGGACCGGTGAGATGCATACTATGTGAAGATCTATATGTTTTATGTGCTTTGGTGTATAAATCCACCTGAACAAACAGTAGAGCTTGGAAGAATATTAGTTATTTTAGAAGGTCGAAAGTCACCCCTAAAAAATTAGGCAGTTAAATATTGAGTACTTGTTCGTTGACAAATGTTATCCAAAAGGAAAAAAAAATCTGAGAGTACCCTTTTAAAAAGTGGCATGGTCTGCTGCTGCTGAGGTCCATCTGCTTCAACGTTCAATGTGTCGTAACACAAGAGACGGCAACAAGCATTTATTTCTACTATTCTGTTCTGTCCAACCAGTCTGCCTGTTTTCCTCTGAACTCTCACGCCAACAAGACATTTTTATCTTGAATGCCATCAGACAATTTTCAGCTAACTTGACGAATGGTAGTGTGTGAAAATCCCTCTGAGTCCAACAACCACGCTGCGTTCAAAGCGACTTAAATTCCCTTTTCTGATGCTTGGTTCAAACCTCAGAAAGACGTTTTCATCTCATCTTGATTCCTAAACACTTTGAGTTGCTGTGGAATCGCAAGCAATCGTACAGCTGTAGCTAAAAATAAGTGAAGCACATTAGGTTCAGCCAGTTACTGGAAATGAGGTGGATGAATAATATCTGCAAATCAACACCTAAAAATTGGTTTTAAGGAAATTTGGTGTGAGCTCAAACCATCAGCGAAAATGGAGAGAAAAATCTGAATTGGGAAAATCCCCGGTTAAGGAACATGTCTTGTTGGCAGCACGATAGCACAACAGAAGTACTTTGTCCATACTTGTCCAAACAGATTAAAATACGGCCCCCATTTTCAGACTCTGACAAATTACCATGTAGAGTTGGCTTGTTGGTTTCAGTTTCAGAAATAGCCCCTGAAAGGATCCCCTCCGTCTGACGGAGGAGCAGTGTGGGGTAAGGAAGTTTTCAAAAGGGATACAGTTACTGCTTAAATATTCTTCCCTTACAATTATTTATTTAAAAAAAAAAAGTTTTACCACTTACACACATATGCGGTTTCATTTTAATCTTATAAAGTAACTACATGTTCGACTGAAAATCTCAAGAGTCTTTTGAAATGAATTTGACAACAAAAAAAAAGATTGATTCATTTTTGGTTGAATGTTTATTTGAGAACATTCAACCAAATGTACGCGACACATGCACAACTAACTTGGCTACACTAAGTTATAGCCCCCCCACTCTGACATGTAATATGTCTTGGAATACTTCTCTAAACTTTCGGTTCCCACTGCTAATCACTGTTATGTTTTCTTACCAAGGTAATACTGACTGACTCTCATTTGCACACTGACAAACAGCGTCGCATTGATGAGCTGCAGGGCTTGCTGGACAGCTGTGGTGTCAGAGGAGGTGTACATCTGGAGAAAAGCTTGCAAGGAGGTCAGCTTCCACTAAGCAAAGGGGGGTCCTGGGGAATGAGTGAGATGATGGAGGAGAGAGAAAGTGCTATGACAGACACTGGATGGATAGCAGAAGGGTTTCAACATCTAACAGCAGGTGGTATAGCAAAAAGGAGGAGTCAGAAATTTTTTTTCCTCTGCTGCAGGGGAGGAAACCCATAAACATCCTCTTTGAAAACCTCATGCATCACCGTTTGAACACTGAGGAACGTCATTCTCTACCGGTGTGGGGTGTTTGCCACGTCTTCCAACCAACCAAACAAATGGAGTTCCATTTGCTAATTAAAAACATGTCTTTTAGCGTTTCTTGTTCTACTCTTCGCTTCGTCCAGAGGGTCTGGACCCTCGGCTTTTGAGAAATGATTGCTGTCTTGAGATTTTACATTTTATCCAATGGCTAACATCTAGCCATGTCCTCTGTAGTGTGCTAGTTTGGTGCTCTGAAAGCCTACCGGAAATCGCCTGTGCTGTAAACAACAATCCGCCACTGCAAAGGAAAGAGTGTTGAACTGAATAAGGTGGCTCTTAATGCTAATTTAGTATTTGGAAATGTGGCCAACATGGACCAAACGACTCTGTTCACTTCCTCTGCTGCCATTGCTAAACAACAGACAGACTACAACTCCAAAACAGCGCAGAAAATCAGCGTCGCCATTTGGATCGGTCGAAATTCTACCAGAGGAATCCACTTCAATGGGAGGAAGCCCAGATGGCGCACTAAGGGGAGATGACAATCAAGCACAAGGCAAAGGCCAACCTATGTTAATTCAGAAAGGTAAGAAAATAGGTGCTACAAATGATTCCAAACCATTAATTTCTTAATTTCATGGAGATATTTTTCCCTATGCTCCCATTTCCCATTCCCTGAGGAAAGAAATATAAATGAGATAGCTGAAAAAGCTATGTTCTTACTTCTTGATAAGTTACAGCCAATTGAAGTCTGACCTGTCATTAGCTGACTGTTTGGACATCAGCAAATTGTATTGGCTTACTTTGTTGGCTAGATGACATGTAGAACTACCTTTAACTGTAGCATAATGATGTTGGCCAGATCCAGTGAATTTTTATCCCAATCACGACGGGAGCTGAATGGAGATATAATGCTACACGCTACAGATTTAAGCAATAATAACAGAAGAGGTATGTGGTGTCATTTGGGGATTTGACACATAGAAGAGCGTGTCATCAGCATTTACACTCACCAGCCTCCTACTCTGCTTTGCCTGGTTTTGAATTAGGAATTACCGTAATACGTTCTGGCTCAGATTCATTAAGCTGTTGAAGACATTCCTCAGAAATAATGATTTCTGATAACAGAACAATATGATGTAAAGCTCAAAAAAGTTAATTTTACATAATACCACCCAAACAGGTGTACCTAATAAAGTGGCTGGTGAGTGTAGTTTTATGTGGTGTGTATTCCCATTGGTGTCTAAGGGAGACATAAAGGACTCTCCTTGACGCATGCAACTAAATGTTTACTGTAATTCAAGTATGTCATTAAAGTTACTATATGAAACCGATACCCAACTCAGTTGTGATTGGTCAAAACTCGAGACTAAAGTATTTCAGAAATGATGTGAGAAATGAAATGATTCAAGGTTTTGATTTAAGTTCTTGTTTGGTAAAGCTCTTGTTTGTTTTCACTGAAGTCCTGGTTTCCCAACAAAAAGCAGTTAAACTGATGAATTCATTAGTGGAAAGCTGCCATATCTCCGTGGAGACACGCACTCAGATGATGTATCGTTGCTCCCCGATGAGCAATATCCAATAATGGTTTCATTAAAGAAACAAAAAAACAAATATGGCTGGAGCTGTAAACATATTCTAGCGTAAGTTAGAACACATCTCCTAATTGTGAAAAGAAATCTTTCTTCAAAATTTTTTATTTATTTATTGCACAATATCCATCCTTCCATTCATTGTTTGTTGTGCTTATCCAAGGTCGGGTTGCAGCTGCCAATCCAGAGACCTGGAAATGCTGGCAATTAAGCTTTTGCTTGGCTTATAAATTTAAATAAAGATCAAATTTACTTTTGTCTTACGCAATGAGAAAAATGCCAGTGAGAGTTGCTGCTAAAGTGAGTGTGGGACCCAACAAACACGGCTCATGGACAGGACCCAGAATGTTTTGCTATCCCACTGAAAGCATACTGAGGTATCTCGGTCATCTATTGTAGTAACATGCTAAAAGTGCACAGCAAAAGTTTTAATGTCAACAGCTGTCGATCCCACGCACTTAAAGTGAAGCCATCATACTGTTTAGCTAGACTGAAGCATGTCTTTAGGATGATGCAGGAAGCTTGTGCCATGTATGCACCACCGGAAGACACTTGAGTTAGAAGGAATCCAAGCGGAGCTGCACACTCTGTTTGACATATTTGAGGTGCAGTACCTAAACCAGCAGGGTGCCTGATTTATCACTGGGCTCTTGACTCTGAAGGTGCCACTAATGGATCATGTCTGTGGTTTACTTTTTTTTTTAGCAAGACAGCAAGACAGCATCTGGCAGCAAACACTTCAGAGAGTGAAAATAAAACAGCGATTTGGCATTGGTAATAACTTTGAGAAATTGTTATAGAAAAATACTTTTTGTGGCATGATGGTACTCCATCTATCCATTGTCTGTACCTGCTGTTGCGTGCAGAGTCATTAGGGGAAGAGACAGGCTACACCCTGGACAGGTTGCAAGTCCATCAGCTGGGCAACACAAACACACACAGGACCAGTAATCATCCATACACACACTCTCACACCTAACGGCAATTTGGAGAGACCAGTCAACCGAACAGTCACGTTTTTGAACTGTGGGGAAGCCGGACAAAACCCGTGCATGTACTGGGAAAAGACACAAACTCCAAGAAAGTGAGAAATGGGGTAAACTTTCCTTATACTGATATCAGAAACAAGATAGATTACTTAATTCAATGAAAGGGGTGTAACACCGGCTATCAGGAGAAGGGTGTCTTTACTTTACCCATGACTAAATACCATTTTTTTATTGATATTTTTTTTTAATGAATTTAAAAAAAAAACGTTTTTTTTTTCTGATGTTTGCCTGTCATTAAATTACTCTGTTTTCCAGATGTTAAAAGATTAAATTAGACAAATGGCTATTTATTGACAAAGGACTAATTATTTAATGGGATGTCCTAATTTTTCACATAGCTGTATCTGAGGAAATTAGAGACTTTTTTTTTCTATGAATCCATTTTAGATAAAAGAGATTAATTCTGATTCATAAGGTCAATTAGAACCAGAGGACAGCGCCCTCTGGCGGATAAGACTGGAACTGAGTGAAACTCAGACACGCACAGACCTGTAAACATAATAACATGACATGTTTGGGTTATGGCGTTCTGTTTACGATTTTTTTTTTCTTTTTTAAACAGAAACTATGACATTCATGAAATGTTTGACCGGAAATAAGAAGCTGATAAAAAGCTAACACTATTGGCAACACAAATGAGTAAAACTGAGATATTTTCTGTTATTTGTATTAAACCAGCTCAGCTTTTTCTTGTTTCTCGGTCTCACACTTTTTCCTGTTGTTTATGTGTTTTGGCAGTGAGTGGCATTACAGTCCCGTGTCTTGAGTCTCGCTTAAACAAAAAGGAAACCGCATGTGTGTGTGTGTGTGTGTGTGTGTGTTGCTGCGCGTGTGCGCGCGCATTCCTCCACAGCTCCAGGGTGATGAAGAGGTTAAGCCTGCCCCTTCGCGCTGCGCTTTCTCTCGGTTTTCAGCCCACCAGCCCAGCTGCCTCCTCCAATCCAACCTCATACGGCAGCTGAGCGGAGCGCCGAGCAGACATGGACACATCCACACTTTAACTTTCGCCGCTCTGCCTTCTCCTGCTCCCCTTGCGCTGAGCTTCCAGTGTAAAGAAAAAGACTTCACTGGTTGGCGGCCGCATGGGAATATAGACATTTCTTATCCTTCTTCTTCATCTTTTTTCAACACTTTCCACTTAATCCCGTCACTTTCCGTGGAAGGGCTATTGTTGTTCCAGGCTTCATGCTCCCCTCATGCGTCGGGAAAGCCATGGCCACTCCAAGCGCACAGCAGCACCACCACCAGCAGAACCAGGACTACTTCAGGTCGGTGAGCAGCGAGTCCACCACCTACATGATGGTCCCCACGGGGAGCCCCGGCGGGACCGCGCGCCGGGAGGCACCGTCCAAGATGTGGTTGGCCATGGTGGTGATCGTGGTGGTGGTCCTGCAGATTGCGTCCACCACTGGGCTCTTTGTCTACCTGAACATGTCCATCTCACAGGTAAGAGCTGCTTCCCACTTGCTTTTAAAACTATGTCTTTGTAGCACCTTCTAGAATGTCAAAGATCAGTCAAAAAAATCTATAACTTAACATTAAGGTAATGATATCATCTCACAACTCAGCTACCAGATACGGTCATTTTGATCGCTATAAACGTGGATTTAGTGGATGTTTATCTTCTGAAGCTATTTCCAGAAATGTTACCTAATGATGCGTTTTTCCATAATAATTTCAACTTTAATTTTTGAGGTTTTCAACTGATTAGTTGAGGGGCAGGAAGGTTCTTCTCCTGCCACTTTTCGGACATGTTTTGAACTTTCTGGGTGCATCGTTCATTCTGGGCTCTTGGTCTACCTGAATGTCGCAGGCAAGAACTGTTTGCCACTTGGTTTTAAAAGTTATATATATATATATATATATATATATATATATATATATATATATATATATATATATATATATATATATATATATATATATATATGGTGGCCTTCTAAAATGTAAAAAGTAAAAAAAAAATCTGACCTTTACATAAGGGTAGGGATATCGTCTTACAACTGTAACAAATATCGCAATTTTCATCGCTTGTAAACATAGATTTAGTGGATGTTTCTCACCTGTTTTCAGAAATGTTACCTATTGTTGTTTTTGTTAAATAATAATTAGTCTAACTTGAACTTCTGAGGTTTTTAATTGGTTATGCGGAGGGAAGTTTCGGCATAGCGCTCCCTCACTTTTTGACATGTTAGCCTTCGGAGGGCCTCGTGCATCCGGGGCTCGTGCTCTTACCTGGACGCGTTCAGGTAGCGGCTGTTTCCCACTCGCTTGTAAGCTAGCTCCCGAGGCAACAAATCTTCATTGGATGAAAAAGGCAGACCTTTTCTTTGTTGGAGAAACACACATAAACTAGCCACAGAAAAAGCTATGAAAAGTTGAGTGGTTGTTTTTACAAACTTGCTAACACAAATGTTGCATTATAAAACATAATGGAAGGTTTTTGGACAGCTTATTTTTGCTTTTTGTTTTTTGACTTGTCGGGCGTTTTCGGGAGGAGGCATGTCTTGCCAGACCGTGGGCTTGTCAAACAACGCAATTCAGAAGCATTCCCGAGTGGAAGAGGTTGCTATGTCCAGCTGGGTTTATTGAGCAGAAATGAGTTCAGCCTTGTGTATAAAAGGAGGGGAGCATATTGGAGCCATTTGGGCAAGCCGAGGCTGCAAGCTCTTAAGTAGGTTACAGATGTTGTGTGCAGAGGTGAAAAATGGGGGTCAGTAATGGAGGTGATTCAGACTCCTGGGCTCTGATAAATGTCATTCTTATCTTCTGAAATAATTCCATAAGTAATTCATCTGCACTTTGTCTGTATCTCTGAGCTGTAAAAATTCTCCTTGAGAATGGGGTTGGTGATATTTCACAGTTCAAAACTAAGCTCAGACAAGTAAAACAGTAGTGGGGTTTTTTTTTACTCCTGCAGATAATGAAAGTGAAAGTCACCAGTTAGAATTGAAATCAGAAGCAACTTGCTGTTCACCGAGTCACACCAGGAGGGGGGGGATGTACTTTTTAAAGCCGGCGCTTGTTTCGCTTCTGTTTTGGTGGACTCTTCCAGACTCATCAAACAGGACAGATAAAACTTATCAATTTGACTCATGATGGTGTCAAAGTCCATCTGTGTCTCCCTTCCCTTTCCATTTTCAATAAACAGCAATCAGATCGAGCCACTGGCGTAAGCAGGAAGAAGCATCTGCCAAGTCGACTGCCAGATAAGACGCTTGCTTTCGGATGCTCCCAAAGGAAGTGCCACATATGAACATACGCAATGCCTTTGAACTTTTTTTTTCCGCATTTGGTCATGTTGCAGCCACAAACCTCAATGTATTTTGTTGTAACTTTAAAACTTGAAAAGTGTAGCTCGCGTTTTATCCAGTGCCCTCGTGTCAGTACCCTATAAAACAACTTTTCACTGAAATTACAGCTGCTGGTGTCTTGAGGAATTTCTCAAACCCGCCTGTGGACATCTAGAGACTGAAAGCCGAACTTAATATTCTCTATAAAATTACTCAAACTCAAACAGGCTGGCTTCAGAGCATCTGTTAACCTTAATTTTAAAGTCTTGGCACATATATTCAATTAGGTTTAGATTGGAATGTGAATATGCTTTGACGCATTCTCACTGATGTGGTCTTGGTGAACTGGTTTGAGTGAAATACATGCCACAACTTTTTATTTGTAAAACACTTTGAAAACCAGCACTTTTTCTTGCAACAAGACAATGACATCCCAATACTCTGAAGTAAAACTCTTAAGGGTAAGGAGGAAGTGAAGTTCTGTCTTGGTTATGCTCATATTCCAACAGGAGACCCAGAGTGTGTTTTTTTTTTCTGCTGCATTGTCCAGTCTGCGTCGCGGTTCGTCTTTAGTTCTACCCCGGGGTCGTTCCGGAGTGTGTCCAGCACCGTTAATGCATCCTTCACACACACTCTCCTGTTGTGCATGTGTGAGAAAGCAAATATCCAGAGAATACGTGACAACAGGATGTTTACCAGAGCTTTTGCATCAACCGGGTCTTTTATGACATTTTTTTAATTGACGTTTTGCTTCCAAGCATCCAGGGTTAATTGTAATCGCTGAAAGTAGGTCTGAATGGATTCCTTATGATCAACAGTTCAAGAACATTTCACACATTTTTCATTTTCCATTATCAAAGGAATGTTATTCGTTGGTTTGCTTGTCCACTTGGATTTGGCTTCTTTTTTCCTGTCCTGTGTCCACCATCCAATCATTTGTCTTTACATCCACCTTTATATTAGACAATCTGCTTATTCATTCATCTTTTGTCTTTCTGTCTGTCGATCCATCTATTTGCAAAGCTATCAGTTTTTCTTCTATTTGTCCTTTCATCTGTTCATCCAGCTATCTGTATCAGTGTTTTTTTCTATCATAACACTGACATATGTGTTCTTTTCTATCAGTTCTTTGCTAGCTGTGGAAATATCTACCATAAACTCATGCTGAACTTTTGTTTTCATAATTTAAAATCTGAAAAACAAGCTACCCTGATGCTCCTCTGACTTCTGCAAGCCTATTCTTGTTCTTTGGCCTTTTGGAAACATGACTATAAGTGCTTTTAAAAGCATACTTTAATATGTCGTGTCAGTATTCGTCGTCAGCGTTCTGCATTCACAACCCGATGCAAAATTTCGTTTTTTTTTTACGTTGTCTTTTATTAACCTGAGAGGAAGCAGCACATGCGTTTATTTTAAGACACACTGAAGTCATATTTCTGGTTTTAAATCGGCCCGGCGGTTTAAATCTGCGAGTGTTAAAAGGAGTACATCTGTTTCACTCCAAACAACTCGATACATTACCGGTCCATTCGGAGACGTCCGAGGTGACAAGAGGTTGAATGGGGAGCCGAATCAGTCATGACACTAGATGGAGAGACTTAATGAAAAACACGGGGCTTGTATGTGTGTGTGTCTGTGTGAGTGTGTGTGTGCAGGGGGGGAATCCCCTGGTTCCCATGTGAAGGCCGGCTATTTTTAATCTGGAAGCAGGCCCTTTTCTTTTGCTTTGCGGCCCGCTCAACAGGCCGTGCCAGCCTGCTTACAGGACAAAAGATATGCGGAACAAAAAACATTGTATGGCGGAGGAATTCTCTGGAGCTTCGGCGTTCACACAAAAACAAACAAACACGTGCGAATGCAGAAGCGGCTGGGCGCGGATTCAATGTTGCTGGATGAAGCAAAAACATCAAACCGGGGATATACATCCAGATCATAAACTCTGCAGCTGCGAGACAGGTCGCCAGAGAGCGTTTGAGCAGCTTTCCCAATACATGACTGTAAATGAAAACAACTGAAAGCTAACTTCTTCTGTTTTTTCTCCCCCCCCAAGCATTTTAAATCACCTCTAGCTTAAGTACCCCCACAATTTTTCCTAACAATGTTACATAAAGGCAAGAAATGGGGAGTCTATGATCCTACACATCTGGTAAGATAACTTTGTGAAGGGCAGGAAATTACATCAAACCAGTAAATCACAACCAGAAATAAACTTGAACCTTCAAGTAATTTAATGCTTTAGCTTATGTGTCTAAAATGTTTTTTTTTTGTTTCATTTCACAAACTTTTCCTCATGTTGGGTAAATTTAAAAGCATTATTCCAGAGCCTGGCGGTCAGTCTTGTAGTGTACATTTATACTTCTCTCAGTAAAACTAAATTACTTGGACTGTAGAAGACTTGTGTTGTTTTTTTTTTTTTTGCTAATCCGGATTTGATTATTCAGAATTGGTTAAAGTTATAGACATGTTGCATGTCGTTGTTTACATCAGGAATCTTTGCGCATACGCACAAAAAGATTGTTCTTTTACTTGCCATCCATTGCTGTGCTGCTGAGGTAAAACATCTCTGTTAGAATGAAACCTGGAGATGTAGGTGTTATTAATTTAGTGCCGTGTGCCACAGCAAAGGGGAAAATAATGCAGAAAAACAGTTTTAGAATAACTCAAAACCACTCAAATTCTTCTTTATTCTCGCTCGGTTAGCTACAGACTTGTTGCCATAGCAACTGGCAGACAACAACGGCGCTAGTGTATCAAGACACCACCAAAAAAAAAGCGTTATTTTTACAACTTGACAGATAAAACCAATCATAGTCATTTTTGGCCAGCAGTTTTTTGCCCTCCAGAATGAAGCTGAGGGGCGGGATCATGCGTGGACTGACGTCCCGTTGCGACCTTACGCCACGCAGGCATTGGTCTGATAATGTGCTATAGGCATGATATTGTCATAAAAAATGGCACATGGTAGCCTCAAGTGCTCAGTGGTGGAGTAGATGTGCAATATACTGAGGCTTTGGTCCAGGGCGCAGCTGTTCTGAGTTCGATTCCAGACTCTTGGTTATTTCCTGCATGTCTTCCCCCTCTCTCTGTCCTACTTCCTGTAGAGCAGAGAGAATAATGAATAAAAGCCACTATTGCCAAAAAATCCCCTAAAAACAACAAATGGGATTGGAGAAATTAAAAAGTCACCATTATTGCTGTAATCTGCCGTCCTGTTAACAACATACAAAAACTTGGGTGTGCTTTCATTGCCAGGAAGCTGCTTATCAGGAAACCTTGTGTTGCGTCCATGTTCAGCTATTAAACTTAATAAATATTCACATTTGATAACTTCCTGGATCTGATTACCCTCTAGATTTGAACTCGGTGCTGCAAATACAAACAATACCACTTGGAGCCTTAGCTTTACTCTCAGTGTGTTTATAGAAGCAGGTTGTAGCTGCGCTAAGGCACACGCGCCAGATGTGCGACTGTCACAAACCGGGGCTTTCTGTTACTGTTGTGCTGACTTGTGTAAAGTCTGAAGCTTTTTCTCTGCTATCGTCTGTTTATGTGTATGTAACTCCTTCCTTTTCACATCGCCGCTCCTCTTTGTTATTGTTTGGGTTCACTGATAGGCGCTGACTCACCCTCATGCAACAACACACTCGTTGAGTGTGCCAGAGTTCCTCGTATGTCTGCGTGTATGTATGTGTGTGTGTGTGTGTGTGTGTGTGAGGTCTGATGCATACTGTTTTCTCTTACTGTGGAGGTTTTTGTCAGGGGGTACGCGGATGTGTGTGGTCCTTTCCGTCCAAAAAATTGGCCAATTTGTCATCTTTCTTCCTTGTTAGCATGATTTAAGTGTGTGCTTGCACAATGATTTCTAGGGATTTTGTCTTTGTTATGAACAAACTGAGAGAAAACTAGGACAAATCTATCAAAATATTGAGAGGTTTTCTTCCTGCAAGGAGCCTACAGTAGCAAAGGGGTCAGGTTTAGAGTTACTTCAGATTGCAGGTGTTAGCATTGTGGAACAACCAGCTCAGAGTCAATAATCCAGTGTGTAAAATCTAGCATTTATCTTGTTCTGTGTTCAGATCCAGATCCGGCATGGAGGACGTCCTGCGTTTTGAATTCGATTTGCGGGTTATTCCTAGACTTCTGGTTTGGACTTTTGCTTCCTGCCTCAAAAGGTCATCTGAGGATCTTTTGGACAAAGCAACAAGCCATAGATTAGCTCATGTCCAGCTTTCTGCCAAATGTGACTTCAGCTCAGCCTCTGATTGCCAGGAAAAGAGACGGAGGAGTCACGCAAAAACAGACTGAGATTCAGCAGTCCCGAGAAACAGTGAAGAGAAATTTTCACGGTATAGCATCCAAGTCACTTTTATAGTCAGAAACTGTCGCTTCTTGAAAGTAAAGACAACAACCATCTATCCTCTCTGCAGATAGAGATCTCAGAGGAAAGAACACGCTGACTGAAGAAGGCATCTGGTTTTGCTATTACAGAAACAGACGTAGAGTTTTCTGTGATCCACTTGGGTAGTAACAAACTGGCTAAGCCTGCAGGTAGAAATGGTTAGTTAAATATATTGTTTTGTCTCAATTTCACAATTAAATGGGGTCCCGACTTCAACGCCCATCCACACCAATGCTGGGCCAACAGGGAGTGGACTACCAGGTGCCTGGTTGACCAACAACCCAAGGTCAACCAGCAGGAGCTCTCCAGACCTGGTTATAAAAGGGTTTGCCATTATACAACTGCATCTTATGCTTTCTTCATAAGAAGACTGGGCATGTTGTGGCATGTTTCACAAAACTGTTTTGTCATAAATTCTTCAAGAAAATCTCCTGTCTGATTTGCTTTTGGATGTCCGTAAATCACAAATCAAGCTAATGCACATGAGCTTTCAAATGACATCCAAAAGAAGAGTAGAGTGGAACTCCAGAGAGTCAATATTGAGTGTTATGCATGAACCGTGTGTTATAAAACCCATTTTAAATGAGCCAGACACACTGGTGGTGCATGACGACCTATCATCTTTGTCCTTTTTTCTATTTATCATCACTACTGAAGGAATCACCCTTAGCTGAAGTCAAGTAATCTGTTTTGTCTTGGCGCCTGTTGTCACAGTATCACTCTGTCGAGCCAGAAAGTTGACTTCACTCTTTAAAAGTCAGAAAATACGAGGCTTTGGCTACCCTCTCAGTAAAACACTGGTTTTGACTCCCGCTCCAAGTCATCTCAGTCCATTTGGAAAGCACACAGAGATGGCGATAAGGCATCTAAGCACCGAATGTAAGTGTTTTGCTAAAGAGACTCCAGAGATATGGTGATGAGCTCCATGATCTGGGGCCAGGACGCCTGCTCTCTTTGGAAGATTACCAAGCAGACCCAACTTGAAGGAGACAGAAGTTTATCTCTCCTGGCCTGGGACTGCCTTGAAATCCCCCAGAATTAGCTGAAGAGTTTCAATGGGCAGAGAGACTTCCTGTTTTCCTCCAAGACATATACTTTCTCCCCACCCCAATCTCAGATAAGCAGAATTCAATTAGAAATCAGATGGATGGTCACTTGTTGTTGTAATTTATTATCTGTAACAAATAAAACCAACTTGATTTGTGCCATGGGTGACAGGAAACAACTTAGAGTATCCACTGTGGGACTGTTGGCAGCATTTTAGTATCAAGTGATGGTCAAACATGAAGAGTCTTTGAATATAACGAGAGCGGCATATTTAGAATCACTACCTTCTTCACCACAAAGGCCAATTTTCAGTTCAGAAAAATATCAGAGGTTTTTGATTATTTGGTACAAACAGTGACAGGAGCTTTGGATCGCTGAGAGTTTTCTTTCCAGACTGTTTTTGATTAGGATCTAATAAGCTGTTTTGGATTTTACTGTCATGAATTCAGCTGGATTGTAATGAAATCAATCTGGTATTACTTCTATTGGAAATTTGTGGAAGGATTGCAAATCTTGTAAAAAAAAAAAAAGATGGTAAAAAGTGGACTTTGTAATGTCTTCCAGAAATAATAGTTTTGTATAAATTTGCTAGAGCTGCATTGCAGGTTTTCACACTAGATTGAGAAATATAATTTAACCCTCCTGCAGTCTTAAATTATGAGATTTTTACCCTGTGTGTAGTCTGACATGGTCACACGGAACCTGCATGCGCTTTCACAAGGTTTTGTTTTTGTGGTTTTGGGAACTGATGGTCTGACAGGACCAGTCCGCCACTTCCCCGCTGTCCGATTGTGACATCTGCCGCGCTCCTCTTGAGCGTTACGCTAAAAATGCAGGAGGGTTAATTAATAGTTTTCCACCCAAAAATACAAGAATTAATGTTCACAAGTTGAGTTACTGTTAAGTACATGTAAGGGAAAAAGTGTGTGTGCCTGCGTGTGTGCATGTGTGCGTGTGTGTGTGTGTGTGTGCCTGTGCGTGTGTGCATGTGTGTGTGTGGTTTGGGCACAGTAAAATCTTTCCCTCTCATATTAGTTATTAGACAATATTTTGGAGCAAAATAAAATCTGTCACTCCAAATATTTTGATTTAATTCAGAGCCACTAATAACTAATCCCCCATACACCACAAACTGTAGCCAAAATACACAACGTTCTCTCTCTCTCTCTCTGCCTGTCTTTCCACCTCCTGTCCCTCCCGTAGTCTCTGTGTGTTATGATTAAAGGTCCACATCAAAGAATCGAATTACAGTCAGTTTTAGGGCTCAAGGGTGGGACGGATTTTTCAGGAGTGATGCAAATACTTTTTAAAAGGTTTTTGTTTTAGGCAGATAGTAAGAGGAACTAATGATCTGGATTCAAAAGAGATCCCTGGACACTGATCAAAAATTATGGAAAGTGTTTTATGAGGGCGAAATCCCTCGAACAGGAATACGAGGAAACAAGAGGATTATGTATAAATAACTGTTGAAGGAAGGTGAAAGGTAGATCCATTTGGCTTCATTTTGTGTCTTGTCTCTGCTTCTTAAGTTCAAATAACAAAGCCAAAACCGATGTCAGCTGGCTAAAGTACATCAACAATTCAGCTTTTTGGCTTACTGAAACTCCAGAGTCATGCGATACAAGTTACTGAAACCTCAAAAAGACAAGTTCTCCCTCAACGTTTTGGTCTGCACTGCACCAGAATCAGCCCAGTGTCCAGGCAAAGACCTGCGTGCGTGCTCCCTGTTTGTGTAGCCAGGTCATTTGGACGAGGATAAAACGGAAATCAGGGATCAGAAGGAAAGAGAAGAGAGGGAGTTTGGAGTAGAAACAGGACCAGGGAGTTGAAACAGTCAAAGCAGTGACAGAAGAGGACGATGGTTGGGTTACCTAAAGTCCTTATTTAAACCCACCGCGTGACACCCTTCAAACAACGGCCATCCATGAACAGATCTATCATGCAAAGTGCTGTAATACCAATAAAGATTTGTTTTTTTCCATTGTTTATGTATTTTTTTTGACTTGTCACTCAAGTCAATGTACATAAAACTGTTTTACTTTATTAATTCTCCTTTTGCGTTAGCACAAAATAATATTAAATGTAAAATGTGTTGGAATCAGTACTTTTAGGATTATTAAGTCCATATTTAAATTGGGGTTCTTCTAAAGTCAAGATTATATTATTTTACTCAGACTCTGCAAAGCTTTTGAACTTTTTGCTAAAAATATTACTTTATGGTCTTTTTATTGTTTTGTCAAATATCTTTTTGTCTTACTAGTCAACAATTGGGGAAATAGAAATTCTTATTTCACAAGTTTATTATGAGTAATAGTAAAAATTATGAAGATAAAGTAATTTAGTCTTAGATTTATTAATTACAAAAATGCATAACACCATAGCTAAAACACGACCTCTTTAACTGGACCATCAGTGTTTTTGTTGATGTATTATTCCAGTGAGAAAGTTTAACTGTTTTCATTGTAAAAAAAAAAAGTGAAATGCTGCATCAACCATGCGAGACTAAACAAACTCAGGTTTTTAAAATCTTCACAGTGTTTATATCACTTGGCTTCTTTTTTTATTAGGTATTTTTCATCGTCTTTGCTGTTGGTTGTTCCCATCCAGTCGGTCTCTCTCTCTCTCTCTCTGCTGATAAAAGAGAAGCGCACAACAAAATCTTTAAATATGGACTTTCACTGCAGCTCCCTGTGGCTTTAAAAGCCCCACTGAGAAAAAAACGTGAAAGTCGTATCAACAAATGAGGTAAAAAACCCCAATAACAATAAAATGGAGTGTGTTTCTGTCAAACGGCAGAAAAATTCCCATAAACCCCAGAACACCGGGGCTTTGAGAAAGGACCAAGGCCGAATAGGAAGAACAATGCAGAGGTATTAAAAGTGTCATAATTTACCGAATGACGCTTTATGACAACAGTCATAAATATTCATGAAGGCTTATTCATGTTCATGACAGGTGTTATGTCATGTTTATGACAGTGTCATGTCAGTCTTATTCAACCCCCTTCAAATAAAGTGTTACCTGAGCTGCTGTGCGTCGCACCATGTAATTGAGGACAGAAAGCCAACACACACAGACACATGTAAGGGTTTTGGTTAGGCTAGCTTAATAACGCAGCACATTTGTGTTCTCATGTTGGAATGCTAATTAGGACGTGGCCACAGCTGTGTTTGTGTGTCACTCAGCTAATACTGTGTCCTACCACTGTGTTTGCTCAGCTAACGGGGCAATAAAGTGCTAATAAATACTAGTCAGTGTTTGCAAAAGCAGTGAGCTCACGTATGCGACACCGTCTAGCATGTAGCTATTTGTGCTGCTCATATCTATGCTTATTGTGCCAATATTTAAGGATTTTAAAACCTAAAAGTTTAGAATAAAGTGGTTTAATAATGAGCTGGTATTAGTTGACAATTAGTCGAACTAGCTTGATGAGAGGTTACTCTGGATTTCAATCTAAATCAAGGAACAAGGTATACACTGATGACCTTTGACCCTATGTTTTCGTAAAAATTTTATTAACTTTGGCTCTGTCATGTTTTTTATCCTTCAAAAAGTTCTGAATCAGCAGTTCAAACTTAAAAGAAGATCTGAATCCATTTAGTTTAATAACTTTTGTAGTACAGGACAAACTCAAAGAAAAATAGTCATTGAAAGAATGTATTTTGAAAACATCTTAAATCTCACGGTTTACAATAAAGTAACTTGAACTGCCAGTGACGTACCTTGACATAGAAATTAAATATGACGCTATAAGCTTTGTCATCCTTTTAAAAGTCTCTTGACCTAAATACTGTCAGCAACTAGTGAACTGATTTCTAAGAAGTAGGTCAAGAGAGATGACTAGAGAAACTGACAGGACCTGAGTGTTTGGTGGAAGAATAGGAGCAAATCCTGCTAAGAAACGTGATTAGATTAGCAACAATACTCGCTACGGTGGGTGTGTCAAAGTACAAACATTGCTCATCTTTGTTGTCAGGCCTTGTAGATCGTATGGTAGTAATAAGTGGACAAGTCCAAGAATATCAAAAACAAATGTCTAAAATAAAAAAAAGGGTAATCTTTACCTTATTTTTGGAAAGCAGTGTACTTTGACAGTATCATGACATTTATCTATTGGTTTCAAAATCCTTGCCATTTTCAGAGTTCAAGAAACAGATGGTGGTTATTATTTAGTGTGAAAAATGGAAAACCGTCTGCATGGACCTCCTACAATGAAATGCAGCTCCGCTCAATCCATTTTCACCGACCTCCTCTCTTGTACTGGTCCACATGGCCCTCATCTTGTGGTAACCAAATTATTCCCATTCTTACTGTAAACTTATACAGAAGCTGCTTTTCTGTGCTGGAAAGTCTTCTACAACCGAGCCACAACTAAAGGTGCAGTCTTACAGAGAATTGGCAAAGCAATTTTTGAAAGTGTGCTGCTGTTTTGCTTTAAACATGTTTATTCTGTTTAAAATTTGTCACTCCCAATAACATCTGTCACAAAGGCCAAAGTTACATTAATATTGGGATTCACTTACTGTAGTTTTCCACTGTGTCAAGCTGGAGTGTGTTACTGTTTACTAGATGTGAACATTTCCTTTTATTTTATTTAGTTTTATGATCTGTTAGTGTAATTTAATGGTTTATAAGTGGCCTCAAGTTGTACTATTAAGTGAATAAATCAGAAAGTAGGTCTACCTATCAATTTCAGTTTTTTGTTTCAAGCATCTGCCAAGCTGAGGTGAGTGAACCACCATCAGTGCTGATAGCATTTTGGTCAGATTTGGCCATTTCATACTTTTGTCATTGTTGAAATATTGATGAATGTATCCAAAGAATTGAATATTCTGGTGATGAAACATGTTAGCTTCAAAAACATCCCGTGCCAGCTACGCTAAAGCTAACATAGACAAAATGCTAGCTCTGGATATACGCTGTAAACAAAGATTTACTCTACTTCAGCCATACAACAGTGTAGTTGTATTGGAAATATTTATAAATGTATGCACATTTCTATTTCCCACCTATTGAATGTATACTTATAAACAACAGTGGAAACTTAGCATAAGGCTAGCTAATGACAAGCAACAGCTCATAAAAACTAGACTAGATTTTATGTCATTACAGGGTGTTACTGGGTTAGCATGATCCCAGCCTGAAAATGGAGATTTGTCCTGGTACAAGAAAAACATCTTGTTAGAGTCAGCCAGAACATGTCCACAGGCATTTTCTCTTTCTAATTCTACGTTTTTTTACTCTGAACTCAGTAATAAGAGCTGCCTGTCCACCTGTCAGATCGCATAAATGTAACAATTAAATGACCATTGAATGCTTTTCACTCTAATCTCTCCCAAATCTCTTTTCCAGCACTTGTCCATGATGGTTTACTCACTAAACCTCACTGTTGGCCTCATCCCTTCTTACCAATAAAAAACATTTTGGTTTTGACTTTTTTTTTTTTAAATCTGTTTATAACCCCTTTTAGCTTTTAGTGGTAAAAAAAAAAAAAAAAAGAGACAAAATCTCTGGTCATTGTTGTTCCATTCTCTCAGAGTCTCTGGACTGAAGCAAATTTTCGGCCGTACGTCTCTTGAAATAACTTCACATTTTTAGGAGCTTCTAAGGTGTTTGGACATGCAGGAACATAAGTCATCCGTAAATCAACCTTTGAGCACACGTTTGGCTCCGTGTGCAGCTGCCGAATGGAAAACCGTAATAACAGCTTCGGGGCGAAAAGGGTAGTAAGTCAAAACTTCCCTTCAAGTCTTGAATTTAAAGTCATGTTGTCATTTTTTTGTTAACTGTCTTTGCCTGTAAAATTCAGCCGGCGAGCGGGTACAAACTCCACATGGCAGCGTTGTAGCACCGACACGGTGGTGTGTCACAAAAAGAACTGATTGCGTTTTCCACGAATTGCCATTTTCGATGTTTAATTTTTGGGTTAATTTGCATTTAGTTTTTCATATCCAAATAAATGGAGTGATTCCTTCCAGACGTTTGGCAGAGAGGCAGACGAGACACATACTGTACTGGTTATGAGAAAAGCACAGAAGTCTTGTTTCCAGAAATGGATGCGTAGGCCTCAGCCTTTTGTAACATAGATAAAAATCTAGAATTATTATGAAAGCATGCTTCCAATATCAGACCGGGGCTTTAGAAATATTACAAGCAGGGAGCGAAAACAAGAAACCTCCAGACGTTTAACCGTTGCTTACATGTTTCGGCTTCTACTTTGAGAGTTACATTGATGTTCCTCTAGGGGAGCTCATGATGAAACGGATCATTTCATATCATTCATTTATGAAATGTGCTGTGAAACTTCCAAGATAAAGGCTAAAAAAAATCTAAAATAGAGCTATAATTCTGTGAGTAAAGTAAAGAGTATTGAAAAATCGCCTCCTTAAAGAGAGATTTTTAAAGTAGAGTTTCATAAAATGATCAGTTTATATCTTCCCTGTAATAGATAACTCTTTTTATTTGTTGTGTCATAATTGGTTGGCCAAGAAGGCTGAAGATGGATCGGTTTAGTAGCCGTTACGCTAGTTTAGTTCAAGATCAGAATGAACGTCTACTGTCTAAAAGCAGCACAAGTTTTAAAAATGTTACTCAGGTTTATGTGAACATTACACTAAAAAAAGACAACAGGTGATTCAACTTTAAAAATTACACTAATTTGTTGTAGGTAATCAAATTCAGTTTATTCGAGTAAATATATTAAGTTTACTAAGTTGTCAGGTTAAACAAATGTACATAAAGAAAGTTTGACAGACTTAATTCGACTACGTCTGACAAATTTACAATATTTTCTGAAGTTGAACTTGTGGTCTCTTTTTTTCTGCGTAGAGTTGGAAGCAACACCAAATGTCAGTTTCATTAGTAAAAGACTTTCTGGTTGGAATAATTGGTTAGGATTATCTATTTTTGTCCATTTGTCTTTTTTTTGCACACAAAGTTGCTTCCAAAAGTTTGAAAAAATCTCTGGTATCTCTGTAAATAACATTCCAATGCAATATGCATAACAGATAAAAGTTGTTTTTGAGACGGGAGTCACTTAAAAATCATAAAAAATAAAATCAGATTCGGTCTCATGGAGCGGCCGTTAGCTTTAGCCTTTTGTTGAATCTGGTTTTAAGCGAAGACAGAGAGGAAACTACGTACGCCACGCAAGACATTTACTCTTAATAAACTTGCTTTTCTGTTTTTGGTCTTTCACAAGACAGAAACATCCAGGAAATTTTTCCAACTCGGCTCTCGACACTAATCATCTCATTTAGAGAAAGATCTATGAACTGGAATAGCTTCCCTTTCAAGCCTGGATTCTCGGAACAATCAAGGAAAACGTAATAATGACAATAAATCCCTCTTGAGTCTCTAACAGGTTCCCTTGGCCTCTAAAAGTTGGCAAATGTGCAAGTTGGCAGCGTCAGTAGTGCTCAACACCTCATGAAATATTTTAGATGTTTCTGAGCAATTTCTGCGGGATAACAATAACCGGTCGAGTCGCATGGCAAAGTTACAGCACGTCAACAAAGAACAGCTGTGGAGAGGAGGCCTTGACGGGTGTCACACTGGTGTGGCTTTGAATCTAAATTAAAAAAATAGATCTAGTTTCTATCAAACCCTTCTGGAATAACACAAGCCATGACCGAAATGAAACACATTTAGCTTTCATTTGAGGATAAATCTTCTTTTCTTCTCTGCTCTGATCTGTCGAGAAGAGTCATTGGGAGAATAAGCCATCACTGAGAAATATTGCACACTAATCACGAGCAGTGTGACTTTATTTGCAGATATTGTTTTGAATCAGGATAAAGTGTTGGGATTTGAAAGTGGTAGACTCTGATGAAGTTGTGGTTTCTTTCATCAGAGAACCAAGGCAAAACTCCAGGTGTGTTTGGATGAGGGAATAACATCATAACATGATGTAAAGCAAAAAAAAAAAAAATCTATTTAATATAATACTGCCCATTTAAAAGAAAGCACACTCTTTATTTTCACTATAGAAAGAATTTAAAAAGCAAAAATATGCATCAACTCAATCCCTCAACAAAGTTTAAAGTTTTAAGAGACAAGACAATCATTGATAGGAGAGCAACTCAGGTGGCATTTTGGATAAATGTGATTAGAATAGCAGAGCTTGAAAATATACGCACGCCCAAACCGCTAACCAGAAGGTCACACAAGACGCCTTGTGCTCTCTGAAGACACTAATTCAGGAAAAAGTCCTCCTCCATCAATGATTTCCTACGGCACATTAACCTCCCGTGGATGTAGGCGCTACAACTGGAATACCAGGATGTGACACCAAAGGTCAGCACAGTCTGAGCCAAGACTTTGTTGAAAATGACCAGGACATTGGTGGGGAGTCATGTACATTTGACCTGCTTTAGGAAACACAGCCTCTGCTAGGCCTGCTATGCTATGCTAGCGATTCTCTTAGTGACTCTGAACCAAAAACACTAACAGGACAAAGGAGACTTTCTCTTTTACAAGTCTATTTTTGCTTTGCACTGTGAAACGTTCTCCATACCACCAAGTTTATTTTTCGCAATACTCTACCCTCACCTCGTTTCAGGCGTAAACTCATGTCTGAAAGCTTTTCAAGGGGAAAGTTGTTCAGGTATGCTATCGGGTTGAATCTCCACATCTGTAATCCAAGCACATGTAAACACAACACAGATCTTCTGCAGAGGTTTCATTAGGATTGTGAAAGGTAGAATCCCCAGAGTCCACTGAGTGTTTGTTGTGGCTGACGCTGACATCTCTCTCTCTCTCTCTCAGGCTGACAGGCAGGCAGACGTTTCTCATACAAACAAACTCTGTTTGTCGTTCCAGTTTTGCCCGAGTACCTTCTCTTTTCTTTTAAACAATAGCTGCAACACGACTCTAAAAGTAAGGGACTTAAAGTTTCAGTCTCCCCGAAGTGCCTGCGATTTTTGTTTTGAAACAAACTCTAGTCAGCTGCAATACATGTCAGCATAGAAACACAGAGGTCTGCCTTGAGTCATGCTTTGTCATCACCTCCATACATAACCACATTTACTGTAAATGACAAACGTGCCCACCCACAGGCCTCTTTATCAGCCCGCGGGACACACATTGTCTCAGTTTGTGGCGTTTCACCACATCCACTGAGTGTCCATGAGTCAGCATCTGCTTTCAACTGGGCTTTAATAGTTTTTTTCCCCTCCTCTTTTTTTCCATCCACTTCCCTTAATCGAACAGGATTCATAATGAAAAAATATTTTCTTGAGTTTGTCTTGATCTGCTGAAGCAAAAAAAATTTCTGGTTAATCTGAATTTGGTTAAATACACACCCTGAAGATAAACTTTCTCCAGCTGTGTCTGTTCAGATCGGATGCCACGTCAGAGCCGCTGCACGCATTTTCAATTGCGAGTCGTCTGGTGAGAGAGGGAGCTTTAATAATTGCTGTGATTTTTGCTGCTACATGGAGCAGTGAGCTTAACAGAGGGGGGCAGCCGGCGTTTGGGATATCACAATGTTAAGGGTCTCTGTGCATTAATTGAAGGCCTTGGGGAAAATCCAAAGAGCAGGGGAAGAGCGTGTGACCCTTACCAGTACGTTCTTGTATTCACACAGTTTTTGGCTCAGCTTTGAACCCCAGAACTCTGGGAAAACCTGTGTGATCAGGTCCAGATAAAGAACCACAAAGCAAGCGGACTGTAGATAGAATGTGAAGATCCCCTCTTGTTCTGTTGGACCCAACATTTGGGTGTCGTCTCATCGCTCATGTATCATATTATCCACACAAAATGCATAACCTTTAGTGAACTGTTTTGGGGATCCAGTTTTAGTGTGTTGCAATAAACCAGATACACTTGAGTTAAGTTTTATACTCTTATCTGATGTTGTGGATTGGATGTTGTTCACATGTCCTATCAGATGGTCTGTTTACAAACTCTTCATAATCTTTAAATAAATGATAAGTTGCATCTTCTGCTCAATCCTGGGACCCCTCCTGGTGAATGTCTACATTGTTCCCACTGGCTCAGGTTATTACAGGAAATACGATTAGCTACCACAGCTACGCAGATGATGCACAGCTCTACAGTACGATGTGAGCGGGAGGCTGAACCCATCCAACAAGCACTGAACAGATACTTAGAACAAATCAGTGTGTGGATGTGTGATACCTTTCTCCAGCCGAACAGAAGCAAAACCAATTATCTTTGGACCTAAAGAAGAACAATGTAGCGTCAATGCACACAGTTGCCTTTGATCAACATACTTGATGTGTGTTTGCTTCATGATTTTAATGATGACTTTGCACAAAATGTTATGTTCACTGCTTCACAATTGGATTGTGATGATTTTGATGCTCATCACAATGACGTAAAGCACTTTGAGGCGCCTTGTTACTGAAATAAACTTGACTTGACTTGAAAGATAAATCCTGACAGCTTACTTTCTCTTTCTCGCCCTGATTTACTGGAAACCACGGTCGCCTTGAGCATTTCTGCCGCTATGTGAGAACACCGGTGACAGAGGCACACTGGAAAGTCCAGATTTCTTCTCACCGATCCTTCGTTTTGTCATTTTCCTCTTCCACCAATGCTTAAGTGATATCAGGAGCCAGAAACACAACTCCCGAAAGAAAAGCTAACCTTCGTTGTAGCCGAGTTAGATAAAACAAAACCTCGCCATAAACTCAAAGGGAGCCACACTGTCTGTATCTTTATCTCCACAAATCTTAACAGCTCCTTTTTTCCCCCAAACAGTGACATTCTTAATTGTTTGAAGCAAGAAGGAAGTTAAAACAGAAATAAAGAAACAGCAGGCAGGTTCCACCCTGCTTTTGTATGTCTTTAAACTCTCTAAACTGGAAGAAATCCAAAGGGGCAAAATTCACAAAGAAAGGTCATCGTTCCCACATGCACGAGCAGGGAGTGGTTTTCTGCTGTCTCGCTGCGGGGTTGTGTACACTCTCACGAATATTAGCTCATGCAAACCCCCGCCTGCACCGTCGACACAAAAAAAAAAACCTGATTGCATGACTTGGCGTTGCGCTTGGCAGGTGAAACAATCGGCTGTTAGCGCTCCACAAGTCTCAGAAGCACATGCTGGTTAGATGACATTCTGCATTCCTAGTGACAAAAGGAAACCTGCAGCAAATTCCCAGAGGAGGAACCCAACTCAGCTAAATTCAAGCCCGCCTTCGTGCTTTGAGTTGATGTTCAGCAGAAGAAGAATTAACACTTTTGAAATGGAAATGCTACGGTCAGAACAATACAGAACATTTTTTTAGCAAAAGCTTCAACTCCTTCAAAACGATCCCGGCCACTAAAAAGAAAAAGTACAGCAGTAAAACACAGTGTGATGTACGGAGGTAGGAATGTCTTCTCGCACTCCGCTCTGCTCTGCCCATAAGGCCATTATGTGACATCCATCTGTGTCTAATTCCACATAACGGTCCTTTGAATTCACATGCTTAATCTTACACAGACATATTATTGCACTGTAATTATGTGGAAAGAAAGAAAAAAACATCCCCATTACTAAATTACTCCAAAAAGTTGCAATCAAAGCAACTTTTTAATGTGTACCCAATCAACAGTGCATGCCCTCATTTAAGTCTGAAAGCAGAAATCGACCTTATGAAGGCGTTTGGTTCAGTAAGGGTGAAATCAAAGCTGAAAGGAAGAATAAAAAAAAAAAACCTGCAATCCCGTTGAAGGCAATTGCAGGATTAAAATGAAATAATTTTCTTGAATGCATCATCAGCACTGTTACACTTCCAAAAACACAAAATCTTACAGAGTATTTCTGATCTAGTTTCTAGTGCAAATGTCTTCACTTGAAATAATAAAAAACTAGTTTAAAGGTAACTTTTCAACAAACGATAGGAGCTTGTTTTAAGCCAATAATTCCTTTATTATTGATGAAAAAGTTGTAGATTATGTCACATGTAACGTTGGAAAAATGGTCCTGTTAATTATTCGCACATCAGCCAAGTTTTTGCACTTCTGCGTCTCATTGAATGTGTCATGATTTTGTCCTTTGACCAGTTTCACTTTCAGTTCATCTTATCGGGGAACAGTTTTGAGAAAGGAAGATCTTCACCTAAACTCAGTCCAGAGATTGGCATTTTGAGGTCGTTGTTTCCGTCGTCCGGGGAATTTCGCAAAGACCAAACACTGAAGACAATCGAAAACAAATACGTGAGTCATGGAGTCGTAGAGGCAGAAGTGCTCACATTTGGGAGCAAGGGATCAGTTTTGGGGCTTTTCGACAAACACCTTCAGGACAGGGCTGGGGCTTTCTTGTGTTTCCAGACTTGAAAATGAATTTAATATGAAATCCAAACCAACAAGTCTGCAACAACAAGCACTGTGCAGCATTTTTGTTTCATTTCCCGATTAACTATCTTGTACTTTCTTACTTAAGGACATCAGAAGCACAGCCAGCACTGATGTGGTTGCGTGACCCCAGAGTTTTCTAGACCCCTTCTTGTTATCAGTGAAGCTCTCTTAAAGCCCACCCCCGTAGAAGCTGATATGTACTATATGTACTGTTGTTTTGGCAAAGTGCAGGAGGAAGAGGGGATCCGTTGTTGCACATTAAACAAAGCCAACACTCGTTTCGATTGCTCCACTGCTGAGAAAGCCGACGGTCATTAAACATGCAACAGGGATAAATCACTTGCCTCCAACAAATAAATCAGTGTCAGATCCTCACTGACTGTCTGCCAAAAGCACACTGAAGCCCTACGGGAATGTCAAAGTGGGAAAAACATAAACTCATGTGGGCAAACCCGTACACACGCAGCGGTGCAGATTAAACCGACTCACGTTTGCCCGTCAACCAAATTGTGTGATTATTTGAGAGTTGCTTGGACAAATAAGTTATGTTTCTTCCTTACAGAAAGAAAATAATAAGCTACATGTTTTAATCAATGATTTGGCCTAATTTAGCTAGTTGTTGCTAATTACAGGTGCAAAGACTACAAATGAATTGTGCTTTTCGTTTTTTTATTGTCCTGCGGTCTTAGCATGATGTTCAGGAGGAACGTGGCAGACGTCATAGTCAGACTGCGGGGAAGCGGGGCGGTATCCCGTCAGACCGTCAGTTCCCAAAACTACACACACACGCACACACGCACGCACGCACACACACACACACACACAAATCTTGCAAAAGCACACGCAGGGTCAGTGTGACCCAATGACCTAATTTCTTAAGACTGTGGGAGGGACAAATGACTACATCACGTCTTTTTCACAGTGATTCATTACTGACAACACAATGCATCCTAATAAAAGCAGATTGAGAAACTTTCCATTGATTTGATTTGTAATTAAAGCCTTTGTTCCTTCATGCGGCGTTCCAGTTACCTCTGAAGTTGGGAATTTGACTATTTTGCCCCACTAACAGCCTGCTGCAAACCTGAAAATTTACGCAGAATGAACTCGCACGTTTCAGCTTTTTGGGCAGATTCAGCTACCGTAGCTCATGTAGTAGACCTAATGTTATTCAACTGAGAAGACGGGACAAACTTAATGGCCTCTTGTAAAAGCACCTAATATAATATTTTATCCTAAGGATCAACTCATCATTTAATCCATTTTTAGTCTGAATTTTGCTGATTTGTCTCTGCCTTGCTGAAAAGCCCTCCACTACTTTGAGGATTCCTTCAATTTCATACAAACTCTACATCAGGTAAAGGAACAACAGAACCTCAGGCCGAAATAGTGAAACTGTCTGTTTAAATCCCTAGACTGGAAACAAACGAGTGTGTCTGAGGCTCAGCAGGACGGGTGGAGTCTGAGAGAGA
Source organism: Poecilia mexicana (assembly GCF_051168715.1). Lineage (NCBI taxonomy): Eukaryota > Metazoa > Chordata > Actinopteri > Cyprinodontiformes > Poeciliidae > Poecilia > Poecilia mexicana. The sequence goes on from NW_028263387.1 coordinate 8,316,732, forward strand.
AACTATTGAGTTCAAGGAAAACCTGCCAGTTTGCAGATTATGTTCTCTGAATTAATTATCACCGTAACTGAATCTGTGGGTTACTTTTGAGTCACTGACTCAGAGTTAAAGTTACCTTTTCTTTCCGGACTGAGAAACCACCAGGGTTTCTATCATCTCAGGGTTCAGGGGGTTTTCACTAAAGCAGCTCCTGAATCAAATACCCACATTTATCTTTATAAAACAACACAAACAAAGTACTGTACCGGATTGGGAAACTCTGTGCTGCCTTTGGTTAAAGATCCTTCAACTTGACAAATCTTCCTGGACTTGATGTAGGTAGCTTGCTTTACATACATTGTTTTTTAAATGTATTGTCACCTTCCTAAATCAATGGCCTCAGTCACTTTTTGCCAGAAGATAATTTAGGGGGAAAAAAAATTATAACTTTTGTCAAAAAATGACTTATGCCGTTATTCTGGGAAGGTGGTGATATTTAACCACCAACTTCACTTTACTTGTTCACTTTATATACAAAACAGCAAACCAAAAAGCGTTCTGCGTCACTGCTACGGCCTTCAGATGAAGCACCTTTCAAGCTGACAATCAGTTTCAGTTGTACCTCACAGATGTCTTAATTTTCTTGCCAAGTACTTTTCTGTTTGAGACACTAAGTTACTCAACACGTTGAAGTGGGTTCCACCGTGTTCCTCTGCGGGGGTTTGGGCGATACTTTCACACATTTGTTCGTTCCCTGCATCCCTGTTTGCTCGGTGTGATTTACGGGACGAGGTCTCGGCTGTTGTTTCGCCCTTTTGCTCCCTGCCTTACTCGTTTCATCGCGGAGAATGGAGAGCATTGTCACCAACAGCAAACCCTTTCCTTCCCCAATCTTGCCGTTTCTCCTCCAAAAGACACACGCTGTGGTTCCAGAACTCTGCCTCGCTGGATTTGAGTTACGTGGCTGCTTCTCCTCTTCCTAATCCTCTCAAATGAGACTCCTTCACTGCCAAGGAACTCCACGCACACAGACATAGAAACACGAAATGAGGGCCAGCTTTTCCAAGTGGCCCTCTGAGATATTCTTTTCAAGGTTCGGTGTCCTGCAAAAGCCAAGCGCGCACGCACACACACACACACACACACACACACACACCCCGATACACTGGTGGACATACACACTGAGAACAGGCCACACACATAATACATACGTACGCTCACGCACGCAGAGGGGGAACAGTGCGGCATTGTTTGCTCCTTCCTGAGAGTCGGCATCAGGATTTCTCTCCGGAGCCCGGTCTGTCAAACCAGAACGGACAGATATGAGGCACCGCATGTTTTCTGGCAAAGAACAGAGAAATGAAGTGCGTTCAGGTAGATCGCTTAAAAATCCGCGTACGAGTGTTTCTTGCAGGGGACGATTATTCCCCAAAGCACAACATCGTGGGGTTTATCTCCAGCACAAGGAGATGCATAAATGATTTCACATGAGGTTCTGACATCGCGACGCATTCTTTCCCCCAGTGTTTTCGTTGTTCTTGGCTTTTAGGGGATGTCTGAAACCAATACTTGTTGGATGTAAATGCTGGACAGAAATATTCTAGTGTATTTTATAAACGGTGCCTCAGGGCAACTTTGGCTACTTCGGTATTTTCAGCATAGCTCAGGACATGAGGTCCAACGTAAAACAGTCTGAGTTTGTTTGGAGAAATAATGCCGTTCAGTGACATTAGTAGATATTCTCCAGATCTTAAAGAAATGCATCAACAGGAAACTCTGACCAGCTGCCAGCTGACACACAGCCAGGTTAAAATCAGGCAGAAATCATCAGAGCAGAGATGACTAATGACCTGTAAACGTCCCAAGATTAAGTTCATTTGACTGAAACTCAGTTTCAATAAGGGTTTAATAAAAGTCAATCCAATCTGCTTTCACTTTGCACTTATATATTCAGGACATTAAATCGGGATGAATTTTACAAAGTCAGAAATCAGGTGAGTTATGCTAACATATAAAGGCTCATATCTTTGTTGTCAACTGTGTGTTTCTTCTGTTTTTCACAGTTTTTATATTTACAACTGTAAGTTTTTACATGCTGAGGAATCATTGATTTTACTCTAAGATTATTCAGAAATTAATGTGGTTATTTGTTTATTTGTTGCATAATCTGGGTACATTGCTTATCTGCATTCTGATATTTATAACCCTTAATATTTTACAACTATCTATGGCCAATCAATGAATCCCATCCAAAATTAGATGAGACAAAGACGTTGAAAGTCACATTAGTGAATTCAGTTGTTCAACCTCATCAACATGACTTTACATGAGAATTTCAGTTTTTTCCCTTTCAATTTGTGGTCAAAGAAATTTTATTTATGTATTTTGTTAAATACATAATACCATGTTTAGTTATTTACTTCTCATGTGTAAAGGTGTAGTTACTGCAAACTAATAGAGTGCGTAGCAAAACATCCAGCTCACCCAACGAGACGGTGCACAATATTGTCTTCTTGTATCGACTGAGTCAGACGATAAAAGAGTTTCAAGTCAAGCTGCTTATCATATCGAGTCACAATCCTCATTCCAATATCAGCATCACATCCAGCTGGGATTTGAGGCTTTGACCAGCATTTCTATTTTAAAATTTGAATGACTAGACCACCAAATGCTTCACACACTGACACACAGAGCCAGAAGGAAGATTTAAAGCAGATGCGATCCGTAACGACGTTGGCGGCTAGTCTTGGTACTTTACCATCGTTTATGCAGTTACACAGTGTTCTCACACTGAAATTCTGTTTTTATGCTTATCCTCAAAGTAAAAAGTTTAAGCAAAGTGCATTTAAACTCATTAACTTCAGTTTTGACCAGTAGAAGTAACTGTGAATGTGGAGAAGCTACGAATCGGATGCTAACCTTAGCAAGCTACGGTGTACGACTAGTGCTAGCAAAGCATTCTTTTCTCAGCGATTACTTTTGTGTCATTTCTTCTTGTTTTATTTTAATGTTAGCAAAATAAAAATAAAGATCCCTGTGGGAACTTTCCATTACATTTTTCAGTTTTTCCTGTGTTCGTCCATCACTGCGGTTTGGCTTCACTAGAAAACAGGAAAGGCCAAATTACAAAGAACAATCAGTCCTGCAGAAAGGATCTTCACCACCAACCTTGTCTCCATCAAGGACGTCTGCAGGTCTAGGGTCAGGAAAAGGTCAGCCAGCATCTCTGCAGACCTCACACGCAAACTGCTTAAACGTTTAGGTCGGTATTACGGAACGCTGCGTGCGAAATCAGAGACGTCTTCTTCCGATCTCTCTGATGAACGCAGTGACACCTTACGGCCCGAGTGCTCAGCTGTTCCACTGTGAAACTAAATACAACCTGAAAAGTTTGGCTGGATCTAATTTGGCGTTACACTTCAGGACGCTGTGGTCAGCGCTCCTTCCCGTGAATAATTATATTTACCAACACTCTTACTCAGTCCTCCTTTTTCTTTTTTTTCTTTTTTTTTTGACTTCTGACCAGAGAAGCATCTCATTTTGTTAAACTGCACAATAGAATTACATCATTTCTCATGTCTAGCAAGTGGGGGTTTTATGTTTGCTGTTTTGGCTTTTTTTTTTTTTGGCTTTGAAAGCGGGGCGGTTGACTTATGGCTCAGAACTTAAGGGAAGTCCAAATCATGTGGATCATCACACTATTAAAACACACTGCTGTGTGGACAAGAACACTGGGAATATTCAGTGTAAAGAAAAAAAAATTAAACAAGATTAATCTGTTTTGAAAAAAAATATATACATATTAGAACTCCAAAGCACATTGTGGTTTGCTTGTAAAATTTCAGACTTTTTATGGAGTTCAAGAACAATTAATCAAAACCTAACAGAAGTGATTCCCAAAAAAACACAAAGACAAAGCGAGGTCTTAAAAAAAAAAATTTCTGCCCAGGCTGGACTTTAGTCGTCACGTCGATTTGTTCCGATTGCTGTTCTTGCTCCCACGATACCGGATTTTGCAACTTCAGGAATTGGCGGGGAGGAGTTGAGATTGGCAGATGCACAGCTGTCAGGGGAACACTGCAGAGAGGGAAGTTTTGACTCAAACCTCCGAAGACTCCCAAGATGCACGCTGTCAGTGCAACAAAGGCTCAGTCCCCCCGCCCTCTGGAGGCCTGCATGTCGACAGCAGCTTACAAAATAGCTCACATTTTCCTCTCTGTTTCCCAACATTTTTACTCAATCAAAGGCAAAATGAGTGAAAAATATATTTGCTGAGGTCACTAAGGTTAAGATGAAACTTATGAAACTTACTTTAACCTCTCCGATGCATGGCCTGTTTTTGAGAAATATGGCTGAATAACATGCCCAAAATGAATTGAATGTATCTCAAGAACTACAGAGTTTATTTTAATTGATTTGGTATCAAAACAAAGGCAAGACCCTAGAGAATATGTTACAGCTCTAAAAACCATCCTGCCTGTTACGGAGGAAAGTAAATGAATATGATACACAGCAGAAATTAAGAAAAAAAAATCTATTTCTGCCTAAAAAAACAGTTCAATATATTAAGATTCCTTTCAAAGCAATGCAGGTGAAATCCAAAAAATGTAGTAAACAACAATACACAGTCTGACCTTTTACTGTGCCAAGTTTCATGACAAAAAAGTTAATCATATGAGTTTTAGAGAGGTACTACTTGATAAAAATCTAGGCGGACCTTCCAAATTAGCCATTTTGGCACAATTTGTGCCATTTGAACTTTCTCAGTTTTTTTCTGTAGGTTCTGTTTCAATCATTTATTCTTATCATACAATAAATGGTTATTTATTAAAAATAAGTAATTACATCTAAGAATTGTTTTTGGAGGTTCCTTTTAAAAATCCACATTGCATTCATTCCTAAAAAGAGAAAAAAATAGACAAATTGTAATAGTCTAAAAATGGAACAGATTAACTCACAATAACATTTCAAATAGAATTATATAACAATGAAAATGCAAATAGCAATGAAAACTAATTTGTCAAAATGATATGATCACAGGAAACATATAACATATAAACATATAACCATTTGTACATTTAACACAGGATCAATCCTGTTGTTAAATTCATATTAGCGTTAGCATGCAATGGTACTAGCTTAATTTAAAGCCACTCTAATGTACTGGATGTAACCCTGACCACTGGACATTACGTAACACGGTTCTGTTACTTTCAGCATATTTTTAAAATGCTGGATTTCAACAACAAAGACACACGACTGCAGCTAACAAGTTTTCTGCAGCATTTGTTACAACCTCAGTCTGGTCTGAATTGCTAGCTAGCTACATCTAGCTAGCACAACATTTTCACTTAAGGTTGTTTTTTTATTTTACTTGTAATGTTGACATGCTATTTCAAGTCTGTATTGTAGTTTGATGAAGAGCCAGTTGTACGCTTTACAGCTTTTGAAGGATGCCAACTAACAACTTTCTTCTTCCGTCATCGTTGTAGGCCTGAAAAGCTGTAATGCTATCAAACAATCAAAAATGTTTTTGGTTTGAAAAGGTGTACTACTACGCTGCCAGCCAAATGAGGAACAGACTGTAACTCCCCGCCGCACCAACTTGTTAAAAGATAATAAAGGTTTAGATAAGACTGGGCCTAATGCCTCCTGTTTTTGCAGAGTAATGGGGCTTCATTTCAGCTTAAGATCTAAACACTGGGCCGTTCAGTCTGCTGCTTCACATTAACCGTTTCGTCACTTTTGAGTCTCGACTCCTCAGAAGGGTCTGAAAGTTGAATGATGTGATGTTTAGCCTGTGTTATTTGGCCTGTGTTATACTGGCAGGAAAAAGCCTACACAGCAGCACAACGGGAAAGTTTGATGATGCTTCATCCAAAGAAAACCGGGGCTGCTGTGAGCCAAATTCAGAAGAGGAAAATACGTTTTACTGACATTTAACTAGATTAGCGAAGACATTTTCTCATATTTTTTGGCAGACTATATTTAGATGCCTCGTGCAAAAATAAATCCCAAGAATAGAAGTGTAGTGTCTGTCCAGGTTTCCTGCTTTGGCCTGTGACCTCGTACTCGCTAATGGAGCCAGAAGTTTACTTGTAATCTTGTTTTTAGCCGAGGGCAGTGATAGTAATGGCCTTTATCTCCACGCCGACTTTGGCTAGACTGTTTCCCATAATAGATCAAACACTCCCTATCCACACTGTCAAGGCCTAATGGACACTCTTACCTGCAGGACCACACATACATCCACGGTCTTGGAGGAGAAACAGCTTGTCGTTTTCCTTGCATCAAAAGAGATTCCTCATTAACGATAAAGCTTTCAACCATATCCACCAAAACGGGGAGTGCGTTTTGGCAGAGTCACCAGAAACAAACTATGCGTGTTTTACACTCCTTTTCCTTGTGCAGAGCACAGCTCAGATCTTCTCATGCACGCGGGAACCTCCCCAGCACTCGAGCCGGTGGTAGCTGTCATCGCACCCCTCACAATAGACAGAGTGTCTCGGCCCAGATTCCACTGTCAGCAGTTTTTCTTGGGAAGTGTCCTGATTATACGCAGATGATCCGTGATGACCTACTGTGCTCTCTTTGTGTCAGTGCAGTACTGAAAAACAACAGGGAACATATGGAGAAGTGAGCAAGAGGAAAGCTGGATCTGAAGGAGGGATTGAGATCAGCCTTACTCCGTGCCCCAACGTCCGCAGCTCTGTATTTCTTAGTCTTTTTATGCTGTTGGTTTCCACAGGTCACGGGACCCTTTTTCAGACGTTCGAATACACATCTATTTAAACAGCATCCATAATATTCAGTCTTCATACTCCCACCTCCGTGTTCGGTATCTTTACTAGAGTAATCCTGAGCAAGTTCTTGTGAAAACACGCCGGACTCCAAGAGACTCTCATCCGACAGAGGAATGTGCTTCAATATTCATTTAGGTCTCTTTTAATGTTCCTCATCAAAATGTGAGGAACATTTTGTTCATCACATCAGCTAATTGACATTTTTCTTCTTTACGTAACCAAAAAAATAACATTTTAATTGTAGTTTAATAATGAATCTTGTGTTGAGCACACAACAGTGATAAAAGCGATCTTTATTTTGCAGCATAATGATGTGTAAGTAGGGATATCTGGGATCATTTTCAGGGCATTTATTCATGTGAAAGGCTTAAACGTTGATGTAAACACTCGACTGAACCGGGGCAGCTAAAAGCGAGGCTCGCTCTGCTGTATCTATAAATTTCCACTGTTTGTCTCAGAGAATTAATGGTCTCAAGTGTAGACTCACTGCTTGCCACAGTTTAGAAAAATACTCAAAGCCCCAATACTCCCTTAAATAACTATAAGTCCAGAAAAGATTTAAGCTCTCTTCACCATAAATGTTGTTTTTCTGGAACATGCTGCGCGAGAAGGCAAACCGTCTCACATCTTTGCTTCTTCTAGGAAAAGTTTAAAGACTCAGAGTGACCCATTTCCTACTTTAGCACATTGTTGTTCCAATTTAGTAAAGGTGACCCAACGTAGGCTGACACCTGTATCCAATTAAACCCAATGACTTGTCCTTAAATAGATGCACAAATGTTAAGGTCATGAGTGATCTTTAAAAGAGTGGACACAACATGTCGAGAATCTTTCTTCCCGCGAACTCTTTACGCGACTCGATTCGTTTGGCCTCATATATACACACACACTCTCGTAAAGTCGCATTATAATCTTCTACAGGAGCAACTTGATCCTCTCAGGCATCAACATGAACAATTACTGGAAGAATAATAATTAAAAAAAACTGCTGTAGAAGGGAGAGAAATGTCAAAGAAAGGTGACGAGAGATAGAAAGTCAGAAAAAAAAGGAAAAACATTTCATTAGAGAAGAGAGGTCAAGTGGAAAGAAATTAATAAAACTAAATCAGGGGGTTGAAGGAGTGCAGCAGCGTAATCTCGTTCTCGTCATCAGTGCTTGTTACAGAGTCATTAGCCAGACTTTTAGACCGTGAAAACCTCCCTGAAGGACACACACACACACACACACACACACACACACACACACACACACACACGCACACACACACATAAAGTTGCTCCAGAAGCAAAGACCGTCACCCATTTCGGTTCTCATAGATTTTCCTCCTAACCATAAACTTACGATCCTACATTACTGATAACAGAAATTAGTGCTTTTCCAGGATTTCTAGACTTGTTTTCTGCCACTTATTCTGGGTATAAAATGTTACTGTGGATCATCTTGAACAGCAGTCAAGTTCTGTTATCTGAAGGTCCCACTGTAACGAAACAACCTGATGCCAAATTTAGCTATATTTGAATTTGGTCTGGGGTCATTTCGCTGCTTTTTGTTGCCTTTGGGCCAACTTTATTCCAATATCAAGACCTCTTGGACTTGTCAAATAAAATATGGAGTATCCTCAACTAAATGTAGATTTGGTAAATCATAAATTTGTGAACTTCTGCACTTTATTTTTGCCTGTAAGACTTCTTAAAAGAGCAGTTTTAGTGCTTAGATCCAGTTTCGGAGCCGAAAGTATAAATCTACCTAAATTTAAGGCTTTCTAGAAACAAAACGTTTGGTAAAAAGGCCTTTTTTTATGTTTCACTAAGTCTAATACGTCAAAAAGTGGTTTGGCAAATCAAATTATTAATAGAGACATTAGTCGTTTAGAAAATGGAGCAAGGACAAGAAGTCTGGAAAATAAAGCTTTTATCTAAACTCATCAATTTAAGTAATGAAATCTGAGAATCAGTCATGTTTACAAGATTGTCTTAGTAGTTTAAGATGATTGCAGTTCCTCGTCAAGTTTTCTTGACGTGTTTTTGCTTTGTGTTTTGCTTCCTATCTGCTCAAGAATGAGGGCTCAGGAAACGTCGAAGTTAGAGTGAAAAATGTGAAACACATGTGAAAGGAAACTGACAGCGAAGCAAGGCTACTCCCTGAACGTCCACAGTGAATGACGACACACCGGGGCATGAGGGGCTTTTAACTCGGTGACGTCCGTAGCTGTCCCTGGAGGCCAGTCGAAAGCAAGACAACTGTTTGAAATCAGATGAGACGCTGGAAGTGATTCAGCAGAAATTAAAATGAATGTGAAAAGTATGTGGGCACGAGAATCCTTTAGGGATTTTACGCTGAATCGCCTCGAGTGTAAGAGCAGGGGAGGAGCTGCACGTGGTTCCTAGCTGGTTTTAATTTAAAAGATTATTTTGTTGCTTTTTGGCTAAAAGTTAGGAAAGACTGGCATTAATCCTTTGTTTTTCTGAACTTTGGTTCATATGTACCCATGCTGATTTTTTTCCCATCCTTGTTTGCCGTACAGGTTCGTAGCCAAGGAGTGACAGAGGAACTAAAGTGCCTGAGTTTACTGAATGCTCTGGACAAGGACCAGGACATCCCAGATCAGCTGGCCCAGCTCTTCGGGGAACCATGCATCAAGTTGGCCGAAGGCATCAAGGCCTACATCTCGAAGGTAGGGAACCACTGGCGCCTTCATTCGACTATTTCAGCAAATTTATCAAGGCTCAGATTCATAGGAAGGATTTTAAGACGGTTATCAGATGTCCGTCCTACGTTTGTGTATCAGTAGTTGTGTTTCCATTGACTCTTAAAACTACAAAAAAATAAAATAAATAAATAAAAAATTGCTAAATGGAAAAATTCCAATTTTGCAAGAACTCACACTTTTTGATGAACGTTTTTGTGCTCGGATGAGGTGGGATTTTTTTTAGTCGTATCGAAACCTGTTTTTTCGCAACATGCCAGTTTGTATGCAGGACCAAAGTGCTAATTTACAGGCATTAGCATTCTTGGACCTTGCGCAGCTAGCTCCAACAGAAGTCTCCTGGCATTGCCCAGTTCACCACAAGTTGAATTTGTCATTAAAAACTGTTGAATTGATATCTCTCTTGTGAAATTGTCAACTACAATTTCCCCAAAATTGTAGCCGTTCCCAAGTAGCTTGTCGCGCCAACGCCTCAATAGGACGCTAACGTCTCGTCTGGTAGCTAATGGCTGCTAGCGCCTTGGCTAAAATGTGAACATTATCTCATGTAACTGTTTACATCTGTCACTGCCATGATTTTTAATGACTTATCATGTGAACAAGGTTTTTCATGTGTGATTTTAATCACATTTCTTATCTAATGAAAACACAGCTATTCCAAAATTGTGTTTTTTCTGACATTATCAAAAAAAAAAGTGAAAAAGTTTTACGCACATTTGTAATGGAAACGGAGCTTAGTGTGCAAAATGCACTGGAACACTTTATGAAATACAAATAAAAGCAGAAAGCAACGGTTTAATCCTGAACAAAAGCATGTAATTGATGATTGATAACCAGCTGAAATGCACTATTAAATAAAGTTCTGCTCTGTAAAATTAGATGTTTTTGAGGCAGGAATAACTGCAGCGCGTCCAAAAGTCGCTGTCAGCGAAGTGACTATCCACATTTTCACAAATCTGCAACCTATTACTTCCCACTTCCTCACACACACACGATTTGTGATAAATGGGGCTAGTTGAAAATCTGTGGAAGCGCCGGTGAACCTTACAGAAACTTCCAACTGCATCGGCTTTAAAGAGCCAGAAACATTCGCAAATGTTTTTCTTTCAAGTTGCTTCACATCAAAATTAAACAAAGAGCATATTTTGCTAAGAGTCTGTATTTCATGCCTACTCTACCTTCTTATTAATTCTATCATTTAAAAGACATTAAAAAAAATCTTCTGTTTACAAGTTTCCACAGAGTTACAGTCTCTCGCCTAAAAAGCGCAGTTTGACCACAGAGTTGTGGTTTTATGACCCGGCCCATCGGCATTTTAATATAAAGTCGTTATCGGTGTGCGTTCGTTCGGCCGTCTCTGCAAAGCGCCCGGATTGGGACCAGATGGGTTTGGCTTTTGGGTTGCAGCTTGAGCGCCTTTTGCTCTGTTCCAGCGAGCGCAGAAAACATCTGCAGGGACCAATGCAGACCTCAGGGCGGGAGCGACTGTGCACATTTGTCACTGTAATGGAGCAACGGTCAGCTGTGACGGAGTATCAGTCATTTAAAATAAATACATATTCACACGACACAGGGGGTGGACACAGGTAAACCCAGGTGGACGGTTTTGGACAGCCAAACAAGTCTCTGGAAAATTTACATAAGTCATAACGAGTGAAATAAAGTGTTTGAGTGACGGTTCACTGGAGACGTGTTTCGTAAAATATCATCGTTTCTCATCCGTGGTGATGGAAACTTCAACCGGCTGATTCTCGGCGTCAACTCGAACAGTTTGTTGATATTGAAAACTGCAGATCTGCCGCTTTTTGATAAAAAACCCCATCATTCAGTGTCGCTTTATGGGGCCTGTTGTTGTTAAAGTAATGAAAGACAGATATTGTCGGGATGAGTAATGGCTGGCGTTTGGAATCTGGAAGAGACCTGTCGGTACTCTGTATTAGCCACAGGGGGGCTCATTGTCTTAGCGTTTGTGCTCAACGGCTGCCATGTTTGTAGCATATGAAGTCTTAAAACGACTCCCACATCCTTTCAACATGTGCAGCGAATGGTAGCATGAAGCAAATGGACTCAAATCCCTTGAACTTTATTACATTCTGTCATGTCATAACAACAACGTCAGCGCCTTATGTTGGGATTTCGTGAGAGGAAACACACAAAATGAAGACAATGAGAAAATGAAGCAACGTTTTTTAGCAACGGTTTCTAAAAACAACAAGCAATCCAACGTTGCTGCACATTCTCAATGGGATTTAGGTCTGGACTTTGACTAGACCGTTCTAAGAATCCCATAGGAGTTCAGTGTTTATGTTTAACCCTTTAACTGTGAACATTTATCGTACCGTTTATCACTTATCGTGATAAATTTTTATCACGATAAGAATTTTTGGGTTTTATTGTCACGATAAATTCCAATTAAAGAGTTTTTTTTTATTTATTTAACACTTTAAATGCTGTTACTGATTGTTAGTTTCAGTATTTTCTCCACTGTTTGTTAAATTTAACAATATGATCAAATCCAGTTAATGTGTTCAGTATAATCACACTTCTTTATGTCACTGGTGTTTTAAAGAAGCATGTTATAAATGGGGATGTTTTTTAAAAGCAGTATTTGTATTTATATATTTGTGGAGCTGTAACTGTGTCGTTGCTCTGAGAGTGTTTGCAGCACAGAGTGGATTTGCCCAAAGCTTCCATCTAAACGCCCAAACCTGTCCTGACTTTTTGTTTTATTTCTGTCTGTTCATTTTTTAACCAATAGAAGTGAGCTTACAGGCAGGTGTAAAACTTACTCCTCTGTGTGTGTGCGCACGTGTGTGTGTGTGTGTGTGTGTGCGTGTGTGTGTGTGTGTGTGTGTGTGCGTGCCAGGTGTTTGCAATGAACCTGTCTGACTCTTATTCTGTCTAACTGATGTTTGCCAGTAAGTGTGGAAACTTCTTTAGAAGCCGCAGGTGAATTAGTTAGCTATTTCCTTCTTACGAGAAGTCAAACCTGGCTCGTCTCGAACTCTTGTTAATTATTACTATCACTGTCTTATGCAACTCCAGCTGCAATACAATATTTTAATAATACTATTTCTGGTAAGATACCAGACTTGTTTTTAAATGGCGGAAAAAAATAAATCTGTTCAAAGAATAATGTAAATATAAAAAAGCGGCAGGGCAATTGTTATATTAAGTGAACAAACCCTTAAACTAACACTTTTGTTTAATCGCTGTTTAATCATCTACATATTGACGTGCCAGTATTTTCCCTTTACCCTGTATAACTCCTTCTGATGGATCAGATTATGACCTCTAGAGGTGTTTTTTAAATTTAGTTGTGAACTTTAACTAGACCGTTCCAATTGGAGGAAAATGTAGTGTTTCCATTGGAAGTTTTTTTATGTTGAGTCGATCCTTTAGGTAAGGATGCAAATAAGCAAACATCTTGATTTTTTGTCTTTTAATGTTGGTCAGACTTACTGCAGTTAATGGAAAGTGTGAAGTAAATGCTAAAATCAACCAAAAGTGACTGAAGCAATTTATTATGGTCTCTTTTTATTACGCCATCAAACCCGGCAGTTCAATCGGGGTGTGTGCGTTTTCCAGATTTACTCTGTCAGCACTGATGTTTTCCCAACTTAGATAATTAAAGACCGAGATTAAGTTGACATTTCTTTGTAAATGCACCTCATTGTTTGAAACATTGTGCAACAGGTTCATTTGAATAAATTTCACATTTCTGTTTGAAAAAACAGAAACATGAAAAACTATTTGCCTGAGAAAGTTTCAGTATTTCCCTTCTTTTTGCTCAGAATAAAGAAATAATAAAACTTATTCTCCTTATCTTTCTAGTCATAAGACTGCAGAACATACCAGAGTTGTTTACATCCAGCACAGCTGTATGACTGAATCCAGGCTTAATTTGATATTTGACAAGGTAGTTTACCCTTCATTTCTTCTGTCACAAACAGGAAAGCGGCTCCCTTGAGTGTGACACTGACCTCTGACCTGCTTTAAATTGGTTCCTATGGGGGTAGAAAAACTTACAGTAAGTAGCCCCGGTCAAACAAAGCCACTGCACATAATGTGCACTAAATTAGTTCAGCCTCAGGCAGCCTCTCCATCTGCTCTGGCTGCATTCGTCTGTATAGGCACCTGGTTCTGCTTGGCTGTGACTTGTGAGATTTGCTCAGACAAGCGGGGACTTTACAGTATTTGTTTTGGATGTAACCAGGAATTTATTACTTGATTCTGGTCCAAAAAAAAGAAAAAAGAAAGAAAGAAAAGGAGTCGTCTTCCTTATAAAAACACGTCCCTGTTGATTGCTTATGCAGGTACGATGGCGGCTTGGCCTCCAAGATGCAGATCATCACCTGAACGACGAATTCACAATAAACCAATCCAAACACACACCAGTTGACACAAGTCATTGTGATCTTGCAGTCCGTAAGCGTGCAAACAGATAGCCATTGAATCGCATTTAGGTCATTTCTGCTGCTGAATCAGAATGAAAATGCTTGTGACTAAAGGAAGCTGCGTTAAGAGTCTCAGACACACACGCACCCACGCATACACACACACAGACACACACACTCTTAACCCCGCTGAGTCAGTCCAACATTTTCAGTCATCTTGTAGTAGACATCGCCAGGAGGACTTTTCCCACTTCGTCTCAGTGTCTGGACACTTAGAGCCATTTAGCTTCGTCCACCTCATTTCCTATTGCCTCCATAGAGGCACACATACACACATACACACACACACACACACATACACGCACACACACACAAATGAAACAAAACTGTATTTTACTTTAAGCCAGTAGTGGACTTCAAAGGTTTCGGTGACTTTAGCGTACAGTTGTTCTTATAGTTGCTGTCACAGTTTCTCTTGTGGCCAGTCACGTACCCAATAATAACATTTTAGCAAAGCTTTTTATGTTTCAGTTATGACTTCAACATGTTGATTAGTTTTGATCTCTTAATTACATAAATTAATTTTAATTAATCTAATTCTTTCAGAGTGAAGGTACTACTTACTTTGTGAATAGTTAGAATATAAGCCATTAATTGCGATTAATTCGAAACCCTGTGAAGTTCCTAATTTGAGTTGGACAATCTGCACTTTGGAAGTAGCTGTCTAATACATATATAATTTTTTTATGGTAATTTCCTCCCCCTTGGATCTCTTGACAGTTGGTCGGTTGTGGGTTATTAGTGTGTTCTGGGTCTGATTGTCCTCCCACAGGTACCAATTACCTCCATTTGCAGAGGGCCAATGGCTAAAAAATGTACTTAACGATCACCTTAAGCAAGCCAAAGACTTTACAAACACAGAGCCTAAGTTTTTTGGAGTAACTGGACATTTACTTCTTTCCTTTAAAATTCTACATGAAAATGGACGTGTGTGTGTTTTTTGCCAATCTGTCCCCTTGCTAGTTCTTTGTTTTACCTTTCAGCCCTTCGCCGCCTCCTTCCTCTGGGCTCCACTTGTACGATACAATCGGAGCGCGCTGCTCCACGCCCCTCTGCTCCGCAGTGGACAGGAACGGGAATGTCTAGCGCTCCTCCTGTAGGAAAGTCAAAAACTCTTGCTGGTGAAAAACATCCAAACACATTAACGTCCAATTACCCTCTTATAAACTTTCACATGATTAGATGTTGATTCATGAAGTGGGCTTTCCTGTTGGGTCTCCTTTTTGGCGTTTATTTCCTGTCACTTGCGGAGGAAAAACATACTGTGGAGTTTACCTTTTTCTCAAATAACATTGCGGTTGCGTTTTTAGCGCGTAAAGTCAGGTCAGCTTTGGGAGATTTCTGTGTCCTGATTTTTGTTAATATTACGTCACCCGATGAAGCCGAGATGGTGGTTAGAGCAAAGCTGGCAGACCGAGCAGGCGCCGTCTCTTTCCTTATAAAATGCTTCAGTGAAAGGCTTGGAGATGTAGATTTTCAGTCCAGGCAGAAACCTCAGTGGATTATCTGACAATCTTAGAAAGCAGCTACACAGCTTTACACCAGTAAATATCCTACACAGTAATCGTTAATGCATGACACATATGCTCCTGCATTGTTTATTGTAATGGAGCCGTTCGTTCTCAAACTTTCTCACAAACGCAAGTCTCAGAGTGGCTTAAAATCAGTACAGAACAGCCGGAGATGAGATGCACTGGCGTGCGTTGTGGATGGCAAAATGTCTAAAGTGTTTAAAAAGTAAAAAAAAAAAAAAAAAACAGTCTTTGTGTTTTTGTAACATATTTAGACAAATGGCCATTTAATATCGGTTTTAACAATACTGTAAAGTTGACCTTGAACAGGTGAGGAGAGGTCAGTGGGCTACACAAAACATGTTGACCACATTCTTCCAGATTAACTGCTGCTGGCCCAACTCAACATTTACACAGGCTGCAAACAGATTCGCTTTGACAAGCATTAGTTGAGCCTCCTGTAAAACCAATAACAATGGACAGTAAGTCAACAACAAAAACATCTGTCTTTTCCAGCAGCCATTGTACAGCACATACAGTGGTAAAACCAGCTGACCAAACATGCTGGAGCTCAGCTTTTGTTGCTAGGTAACCTAACAATTGGGAGGTTTTGAAATGACTCATTTTACCAGAAACCAAAAAAAAGTAATTGTTCACCAGAAATCGGCTGATTTTTTTTTTTTTTTAAGTGCTTGAGGTGTTTTTAGAAGCAGTTGAGACCCAAATGGAAAAGTAAAAACATGCAAAAAGTTTCCATAATAGGTCCAAACAATTAGAAATGTAAAAAATACTTTTTTAAAATGTACATAAAATATAATTTAAAAAGTTCAGCAACAAGGTCCTGGGTTAAAATCCAGGTCCTGCTGTCTTTCTGCATGGAGTTTTATCATAATTAAAAAAATATATATAAAAAATCAGATCAACAACTATTTTTCCAGCTTAATTAGCACACTACACACACATATCATACATATTATTAAAACAAACTCAGCATTTTAAATCTGTTTAAACCTCAGTCATGTGGTTTGTTGGTCTAACTGTAGATTTGCGAGTGATCACCTGTTTTTGGCTGAGATGAGCCTAAGACGGGTTTAACTGAGGAAATGTCTGGTCTAAACTAAATGTGACATTCCAGGAAAAGAACCTCACCGACTGTAAGGATCTGGTTGTCTCACCATCATGGAATCCCCCATGAAATCTGCTGTGGAGCAGAGCGCGCTCGAGTAAAACAAAGTAGAAATGAAATAGAAGTGGGCACAGAAAGATAATGACTCAAAACGTACCAGTAAAAATCCATCCAGGACAGGTTGAGGATTTAGAAATAGAACATCCCAAATATCTTGGAGCTGACAAAATGTCTCCATGTCACTGGTGTCCTCATCATTTCCAGAGATAAAAAATTATTTTAGACATAAATATGTTATAGTGGTTTAGGGAAAAACTGGATATTAAACTTTGACAGTTCTGTTTTTCACTTGACTCTATGTCTGGATTTAATAATTTCTTCAACAGAGTTGTAAAAACTTTGTTTGGTCTCAATAATTGTTTATGGTGTCTGCACTTACATAGGGCTTGGAAGTCTGGTCGTGAAATGTGATAAAGGAGAAGCTTAGTGGTGAACAGCAAGCACGGTTTCAGATTCAAGAACAGTGCTTAGGTGTGTTTATCATCTGACCTTACAGGAAAGTTCAAAGCCTTTTGTTAATATTTAACTAATTACAACCATGTTTCTCACTCCCGTTCAGTAACAACATCCAGCACGTGCAAGATTTACCAGAGGCCTTTGAGTCGGAGCCATAAAACTGCTCAGAATATCTGCTGATGTAAAAAGTATGCACAGCCTCTGACCTGCACTGTTAAAAAATAAAAATAAAAATAGGATAATTGTGAACAGCGTCCTTTTGAACAGGGAAGTGAACTCCACGGATAACTAAAGCATCCAGATGCTTACATTAGTAGAGTCAGCTTACCAGACGACCTGCTGGGTAACTCACCGCAGGTGTCACCGTCTTTAAGGGGCGGGGACGAGTTTGTGCTAAACTTAAAAGGAAAGTGGAATCACGTTGAGCAGAAATGATGGCTGCCAGCCTAGATTGAAACATTAAAGAGAACACCGTCAGTCAGTCTCCAGACGAGCCTTTGGAGATGGTGGTGTGACCTGTGTGGCTCTCCGCCTGTACAGTGATCAACTGATAGTACCTGAATAACATCAACGATCCAGTCGGTTTACACAGGCCAGTTCACTTTCATGGCGAACAATGCTCCACCTCAACAAGGTGTCATTTCTAGCTGATCTCCTGGCTTAAAAAAGAAAAATCGCCCCACCAACCTCTGGGTCAATTCCCCCTTTGTCTCATTATGTTTTTTTGCCGAGAAGTGAGCACTGATTCTCAATAGCATTGAGGTCCGGGAAGTTTTAAGGACACAGCTCCAAGAGTTTTGGTTTTTTACGATGCTTGAGTCACTCCATCATCACTTCCACCTCATTACATGGTGCTCCATCATCTCCAAAATGTGTCTGAATTGTCAAAGGAATTGTCTCTTGGAGGTCATTTTGACCGCCCTCTCAATTTTTGGCAGTGCTCTTTGGTGGACTCGTCAGAAAGTCCACTCCCTTGGACGAGAATCAACCCCACACATGGATTGTATCAGGATGCTTTACTGTTGACACGACACAGGGCTCATGGTATCACTCATCTCCTTCAGACAAATGATTTTCCAGATGTCCCAAACAGTCAGGAGAAGGATTTATCAGAGAAGATAACTGTGCAGGAGTCTTACTCAGTTTATCCTCGCGCTGGCTGATGAATTTCATTCTGCCATCTTTTGGATAGAAACTGCTTTTCTGATGCCCTGCTGTACAAAAGTATTCAATTTATTTTACGTGCAGAAGCATCTGCGACTGCCAGCCGTCAGTGTTGCGTAAGTTCGGTGCTGACAGCAACAAGATTGTGTGGGGGTTATCTGCAGGAAGAGGGGATTCTGGCACTTTCTTGGATGCCTTGCAACCGTCTTCAGTACAACTAAACCATTTTACTCTAAGGTTCTGTCCCATGTCTTTGTTGGTGGTCCATTTTGGTAAGACAATTGAAGAAGATTGAGATTTGGTGACTGTAGATGCCACTGGTGTACAGTGAACTTATTGTCATGCTCAGAATCAATAAACATGATAGATTCGGGTGTGCAGGTAATTTCTAGCAAGTCTCCTAGCTGGATTAAATCAAGGCTTTGTGATTGGCTGATTCGCTATTTGGGTCAACGAGCATTTGAACAGGTGGGTCTAATAAAGTGGGTTGCAAATAACCCAGTGCCAGAGTGAGGCGGGTTCTACGCCGAGGTCTAGTTTTATATAGATTCTGTCCACTGATAAAATGTGTGGCATGCTTGGACATCCAGTCCTGCTGGCTCGTGTTACTTATATAAAGTCAGAAAAAAGAGAACAGAAAAAAAGGAGAGAAAAAGTGGTAACATGAGATTGAGGGAAAATAAGCTAATAAAAGCTGGCGTTAAACACTTTTGGCTCAACACTGACTACATAAAATATGACTTTGCATATCCCTCAGCAGAGCACGCGCAGGCCATAAACATACCCACAAGCTGCAGCTAAGAGTGAGCGATGATGTCGATGACGGCGATCATGTGACAAACGTGTGACGACGATGGACGAAGACGATGGTGGTGACATGGATGTCTGGCGCTGGGTGACGAGGCTGGTCGCCGAATGTCGCAGACCACCGCTGCTGATGACAGTGAAGGGAAATGTGTTGACAGTCACAGATTGGGAAATAAAGAGACCCTTAGTGGAGAAACAGAGTGGAGGAATAACTGATATGATTTATGGACAAAGAAAGTAAAGGGACGAAGAACGAGGGGCGTCTTCACCAAATCCGATTGGGATGCAACAGACAGGAAAGCCATGAGAGATGGAGACGGGGAAAAAAGTTTGAAAACTGGGCTAGAAGTAAAGAAACGAGAGGTGGTCTGCTTATAGTTGAACAATGTACTTATTCAGTTGTAAACATCCTACGTACAAGTCATGAATGATCAGCCTTAGTTTGAGTTTTTCACTTTGACCGTTTTCCAGAAAAGGCGACGGAGTTTCTGGTTTGGTCCTTCTTCACACGGAGGGGTTTGAATTCCCATCTGTGGCCGCGGCAACAAACTGTCTTCAGTCTTCTGCAACCCATGTGGTAACTTCAGTAAGACAACTTTGGTCTGGTTTTCATACAAAACCGCCTTGAGGGGTTGGTGAAGATGACAGCTTTGGGCATCTCGACTTCCAACTATTTTTCTTGAAAGGTTTTTGGAAGTGGGGCTCCACATAATTGCCTCTTTGTGTTCCCGTTTCTCCCCCCTCAATTCGGCAAGGAGACGATTTGGCCTCAGAAACAGTTTTTAAAGGATAATTTTTCAGTGTGAAAAAAGGCAAGTGGAGTAAAATAACAGGAAATGAAGAGAAACTCAGTTGATAGTATCAAAGATTTATATGCAACTTGATTAAAGAAAAAAAGATGCAATTTTTATTTCTCAAAAATGCCAACTGTACTGTTAATTTCACCCCCTCTGCCTGCAAAAAAACCCTGTTTAGGTCATTCTCCTTTACATCAATTTAACTCTGCATTTAGCTGAATGCTTAATAATTGCCCAGATGTTAATAGTTATTAATTTCTACTTATTCTGAACAATCCCACCTGCCTATGGATTGTGAACTTTCACTTATTTCGCATTGGAAACAAACATGTCCAGCTCCATCAGAGTCCTCATGGCTCTGTGCTCAGTCCTCTACTGTTTCCTCACCACACTGCAGTAAATATGAAGAAAGAATGTTTCGGCCAAATTCTCCTTGCAATAGGATCTGTTTAGCTTGCATCCGGTTTAATTTGGGGTATAATTTGTGGGTCTTTCAGTCAAATGAAAGCCAAAAACCTCCTTCAGAACACTGCAAAGGAACAGCTGTTCTTGGAGGTGAACGCTGAATCCATCTCAACTGTCTGCCCTTCTGGGAAAAGACAAGCTCAAACTCACCAGTAAGGAGGTGCAAAAGAGTTGAAAGCCCAGCGGGAGAGAGAAATAGAGAAATGAGGATAAACAACCTGAACTGAGGCAGTGCAGTCGTTCAAACTCTCTCTTCCTCCTCCGTCTTCTCGTCTAAAGAGCAGAGTCACAGATACTCACCTGCTGAGAGGAGCGGCCGGCACAGCTGCTCTCACACTGTGGCTGGAGTGATGGATGGCGCTCGGGGATGCGGCTGAGAGGAACTAAATGTGGCAGGAATGCGTTCAAGGTCTCGCTCATGTGTCCTCTCCCCGGTCTTGGCTTCACTCTTCAACTTCTCTTTTTTTTTTTTTTTTTTTTTTTTTTTTTAGACCTGGCTGTTTCATTCCTGACAAAAACAAATTCCTGGGTGTATTTTAACAGCAGTGATAAGGGGTGATGTGAAATGCCTTGCTGCTATAGTGGCTGAGCAGCAATTACTTTGCCAGAGGAAGAATGTTGCCTCCTCTTCGTTGGGTTGAAAGGGTCACGGCCTTCACCCCTGAGCCAGTTCACCTTCAGCAGAGCACAGGAATGATGGAATTTACCTTTCAAGTTTAGGGAGGCCGGGGTTAAATCAGGGCTAGAGGTTAAGCCAAACAGACCCAGGGATCTGAAAATTAACCTAACGATGTTCGTTGGTCTAGTTGTAGCTCTTCCACATGGGATTTTCGTCCATTGAAACAAAGCAAAACCGCATCATCCTTCCTGTCCAGTGCTCCTGTCATTGTTTCAAGACAGACTTGTTTAGAAAATACTAAAAGGCAGCAAACAATGGTGATGGTTTTCAGATCATATCAAAGCTGATGGATACATGGTTGCAAGTCTTCTGTTATTCACCAGCTCTTTATGTATAGCGATTTGTTTAGAATCTTTTGCAGCTTCCCTTCTCTGGATCCCCACAGCATGACTCTCACACCACCATGTTTCACCATGGGAACAGTGTGTTCGGTTATGCGCAGGCTTAGTTTTTTTTGAGTACATATCTGTATAGTGCTTTGAAGGATGTAGGTCAAAATGCTAATTTTTGCTCTGATTCTTCCAGGTGCATGCTGCGTCTCCTGCACGGCTTGCGGCAAAATCCAAACATGGCTTCTTATGGTTGTTCCCATCCTCAGTGTTCAGTCAGGGTAAAGTTCTCTTAGGGTGCTTTCACATTAGTCCAGTTTAGTCTGCTTTAATCAAACTCTGGTCTGTTACCCCAGAAAGTCCGGCTTGTTTGGGGGAAGTGTGAATGCGCAATCGATCTCTGATCTGGACCAAACAGCAAACTCTGGTCTGCCTAAAAACCCAGGTTTCGGTTCAGTTGATGTGAACTCTGTGTGGTTCGAATGCATATGTGAATGCCAAGCATACCGGAGAACGCACAAAATGCAGGAAGCGGACTACAGTGCAAGGCATTCTGGGTACATCCAGCCTAGATAAATATGGTAGAGAGAGAAATGACTCGTGGTCTTTTACCAAAGATAACTGGGTAAAATTTGACTCTACTCCATTTTTGTTTACATTTTGAGAGGAAGGAAGAAATTCCTTTTCTTGGAGGTATTTATGTTGTTTCCTTCAACGGTTCTTGGTGCAGCGCCACCACAGGCGAGGGGAGGAACTGGTCTTTCAAAGGGTTTGGTTTGTTTGACACAATGCAGCATGAAAGTAAAACGCTCCAGATGAAAATGTAATAAATGCTGCAACTTTGTTCCACAATCAAACAACATCTACCAGAATATCAGGTGTGAAAACACCTTTAGACACCTCCAGGTGCTTCAGAAAACAGCTGGATAGTTCCTACATAGCACTTCCTTGCTTTGGATTGATTTAGGGGTATCCTAGTAAAAGGGGCAGACTGCCACACTCTTCAGAGTTTTAACTCTGTGTCCTTTTCCTTCCATTTTGCAATTTTGCACCACTTTTTAAAGGTCTGTTATATGGTGCAGGCTCTTATCTGCAGGATCGCCTCAGCGATGACAGAAAGCACTTTAAAAGCCCAGCAAGTGTCATGAGGTCAGGAGCAAAATGGCTCATCAGTTCCTCTCTTATTTAAACCAACAAGCTTCTGAAGAGCGTGATAAAACGTGAAAAATTTACTTTTAACAGTCAGAGGCTGCAGTTCATCAACGCCTGCCAGCAGATCCATCTTCATGCCCGTGGTCTGCTGATGAGGAGCATATGATGCCAAAAGGTTAGCCAACGCGTTTTCATCTAATCAGGTGCAGCAGAGACGCTCCGTTGGTCCCACCTCGTGTGTGTGTGTGTGTGTGTGTGTGTGTGTGTGTGTGTGTGTGTGTGTGTGTAGTGGTGGCGTCGTATCACTGAATCTGCTCCCTCTCGCGAGCGGTGATGTCACAGCAAATATTTGGCTTCGGACTGCTGATTCAAAACAGGTGTTTAGAGATGGCTGGGCCGGCGGTGCGAACAGACAGTTTGCAGGTTTAAACTTTCGAGAGGCTGCGCGCCGCATGCCGCGTAGCGCCGGATCGCTCTCGCAATAAATCAGCGAGTTTCGTAACGCGGGGCACAACTTTGAAGTCCAAATCAAGAGCTCGTACTCTGCGGGGGTTTTAGCGTGCCTGATTTAATTCGAGAAGCAAATAGAAACGAAGTGCCTCGTCCTCTTTCTGAGTTTGACCTGGCTCTTATCTTATTTTGATATTACTCTGGAAGAATCCGACTGGACTCATTCGTCTCTCCCTAGGCTTGATATGTCTGGCGTATGAAAGGCCTCAGTGTTTCTCAAGTGTAACCGTTTGAAATCGGTGCTAAAACTGATCTTTTATTCAGCCCTCCGCCTCTTTCCTCCCTTAAAGTTTCCCTGACTTCATCTGGTAGAAAAGCGCAAATCTTCCACAACTTTCCAGCTATGACATTGCGACGGAAGAAGCCGCAGCGCATAAAAGCAGCAAAGTTCAAGGTGTTTTTATTGAGCAACTGCAGTAGAGGATGATGGGATACGTTTTTCTAAGCTTCGTATCAGTGATCAACATCACAAGGCTTGCTTGGATTTTGAATGAAAACATGTTTTTCTTCGAAACGCCCAGAACTTAATCCGGTATTATTGTAAGGAGAAAGAGACCAACTGTTTCCCAAAATCCCCACAAAGTGGTTTTCATCCAAATTGGATGAAGTTACTCATTTGCACTCTAAACTTAGTGTGTGTTTTTTTTCTTGTTTTTTTTTAATGTAGAAGTTTCAAAAGAATGCTCTTTGCTTCAGGGTTTAAGATCCAGCTGAAAAAAAATAATCTAGAAAAATAATCAGAAAAGGGGGTTTTAGCGTTCTGGAATTACCCCCGTCAACGTTAAAAAAAATTTTTTTTAAATTTATGAATAGGATATTATTAATTTACAAGCGTCTAACGGATGTTTCAGACACATGAGTCACATTTAATCATCGAGCATATGAGCTTTCTGCCTCTTCAGGGGTTTTAAAGTTTGGTGAGTTCTGTCGGCAAAATTTCGAGGCAGAAAGGACCCTTTGATTCACTCAGGCAACATCAAAGACTCCTGAATCAGCATTAGTCAGAGCGTTTTGCCAAAGAAGCAGTGAGCTGTCACTGTATTGTTAGATCATTAGCTGCTTTGCTGAATGTTGTTTCTGTTCCCAAGACATCAGACACAGCAAGCGAAACACCCAAAAGGGACAATGAGTGCTTGCTCAATAGTCAGAGTAGCTTCAAGGCGAACGATAAGTCAACGGTTTGATGCACCTTTATCTTCGGTCGTTTGATCCGCGCTCTGCGACTCTTTGTTTTTGCTCCAGCGGAGTCGCCGTGAAATTTTATAGACGGTATCTGGACCTACATGTAAGACAGTAAATGCTCAGACAGAGTGGAGTCTGTGCAAAGTTTAGCTTCAGTTTGCAATAATAACACCTGTGAAATGTCTAATTTGGCCCACACTCACAATGCGGTCCAACAGCTCAAAAATGCACCGTTTTGTACATTTTACAGTTTTGGTTTGGCCTCATGCTTGACTTTTTTCAGGTAGCAAGTCGTGCAGGAAGCTTTATTCAGATCATGTTACAGCTGATAAAGTTTTTAGGCCCTTGTACCCACGTCCAGGTCAAGTTCCCCTTGGCCTGCCAAAACAACCAACTGCTCACAAAAAAAATGTTTGTGGGGATACGACATCTTGATGTAATCACTGGTAAAACAGGGCGAAGTGTAAAAGTAAATACATGGTTCCACTGGTTCCCCACGTCTAATATTTGATCATATCCAGGGTGTAGTTTGAAATGAAGTGTTGATGATGACGGAGACGGACACGGTGACGTCACAACAACGAAACTTTATGTTTCTTTCTGTCTTTGTGTCAGATTAGCAAACACGTAGTTTCATCTGATATTTGTGTCTGGCCAAACGAAACGCGCCGGGGCCCCCGAGGAGCACGTTCTTATCTTACCCTGCGCTCCAGTCGACTATTGAAAAGCAAATGTCAGTCACTGACATGCTGTTTACACACACACACTTTCCGGGTGGGGAGGTGGTCTGCGGTGTTGTTAGTGATTTCCAGCTGATAGGCAAACACAAAAGCCCTGTGTCTGGCGTCGACCACCCTCTTTTCTCTTTTTTCCTTCCATTCATCGTTCAGGCTAAGTTCCTGTCCGGCAGCCTCCTCTAACATTCCTCCATCTTTTCTCTGGACCTCTTAACTCCACCAGCTTTTCCTTAGCATCAAAAACAGCAGCACAAGAGGCTTCTTGTGTTGTCACGACTGATGTATTAAACGCTCTCTCCCAGACTCATCTGTTGGGGAATTTCCCCGGCGCATTTTTATCCCCCCACAGATGAACAACTGTCTAACGTTTTATATGTGTGCAGCATTGAGGCAGTCGGATTTTTATGTAGCACGTGTTCGGCTTTAATTCGTGACGCATTACTTGGAGTCAAATGGGACTGGACTTCTCAGCCAAAATTCGACAAAAAAGTAAAGGAAAATGCGTGATTTAGTTTCAGGGTTCAGTCAGTCTACAGTTCTTTGTGAAAGTCTCCAGAAGCTTCCAACGTATTTTACGTCTTATGTCATAAACCAACACAGGACGGCAAATAGCTGTGAAGAAATCAAAAGGTGGTTGTTAAAAAATGTACTGAAAATATAAACGATGACTTGTGTTTAGCTCCTGATACTATGACACCCTTAAGTAAAATTTTATTCAGCCATTTGCTTTTAGAAGGCAACTAATTTGATACTGGTTTAAATTAGAGATGTGTGAACCCATGATTTGATTCAGAAACAATTTCAGAAAGAAGTTTTTCTATTCAAAACAGTCTAGAGATAATGTTTAAATGTGGCTGATGAGAGAAAAAAAACAGTGTAAACATTTATTTTTAAAAATAAATATAAACTGATAAAATTTGACACAATTTGTGCATTAAATTTGCGTAACTTAAATGACCAGTGTTAGGTTAGCTTAATTGCCCGGCGTTTTCCTAATAGAAAATAGTCAAAGAATTATTCAAAATATAATTTTACTAAAACAAATTAAAACTAGAATAATTTTTTGAGCATTTTGAATGGATTCAGAATGCCCAGGAAATGTCATTCACTACAGAATAGATTTTTTTTCTGCACTTCTTGTATAAAGACAGCTAAATACAGAAGACTATTAGAGTAATAACAGTGAATAAACAGAATCATGAAGGCCGACAAACACATCAGACGGATCAGAACAAGGTTTTCTGGTCAAATGAGATTAAAGTTCCCACCTTTGAGAAGTGAAAGTAAGGGACACTCGAGTCGTCTGACTCTCATGGGGTAGGCTGCCCGCAGCAGGGGTATGCTTTATTTATTTATTTATTTATTTATTTATTTATTTATTTATTCAGGAAAGCAATCCAATCCAAATTATTTATCAAGCAAATTTAAAAAAACAGAAGCTCAGCCAAAGTGATGTGCAGAACAAACAAATCGGGGAATAAAAGTCAAAACCTAAAACGACAATAAAAACATGCTTTTACTCAAATAAAAACTCAAGTGAAGTTACTCACAGTGAGTGGAGTATCCAGAAATTTTACTCAAGTAAAAAAAAAAGAAAAAGCAAGACTTGATAACCACTTTTAAAGTTTCTTTTATCTCAAAAGTTGCTCCTAACCTCTGGTCACACATAAAGCTTGAACAAATAGTTTATTAAACGAAACGGCATTTTGATGGCAGGAAGTCGGGTCACACGAACCACATAAAGAAAATAAAATAATACAACTCTTTGGCCGATGTGACGTAGCCTGTGGTGATTCTTTCCTTTTAAAAGAATAAGAGTTGCTGTGTGAACTGATGTGAAGATGGAAGGAGCTTCATTCAGGATAATCCAAGAAGAAACTAGAGATTATCAAGGAGCTGAGATTCACCTTCCACTGGGATGACGACTCTAAACCCCGTCAAGTTTGACAGCATCAAATATGTTGCTGTTCTTCTACTTTTGATTAATCGTGTAAAATAAAGACAACATGTTGAACTTTTTGTTGCAGCGTGAAGAAATGTGGAAAAAGTTCCTTTTTCAAATCACTGCACATGGTTTTGTAGTTTTTTTTTAATCAATGGTTTTGTGTCCATCTGCTGTAGGTGTTCTCTGTTTCACGTTTCCAGCTCTTCTCCATCATATTAGTTTTTAAAACCTTCAGTGAAGCAACCGGTTGCTCTTTTACACATCCTCGATTATCCCAGTTCGGGCCTTGCTTCGTCTCCAGACAGTAACACAGTTCATCCAGTTCCACTGGTTTGTTTCTTTTCGCTGCTTTCAGAGCCTAGGCACTGCGACTCAACTGCTTTTCACAAGGCGCTTCGACCCTTTGGCTTTTTTTTTATTATTATTATTTCTTTATCTAATTGATCCGTCATGGCAAACACAGACAGTTTGTCTTCCTCAGAGCATCCAGGTGACATAAACGAAGTTTGAGCTTCATGATTCGCCCCGTATCCTCCCTCATGAAGCCGTATAAGGATGTGAAACCTCTGGGAAATGTTGTGTGGACCCTCCAACTCCCCCCCCAGCATCTGCATATTTGTGCATGGAACATTTACAGTTCAAACACTGGTGTTGCGTCACAACTGGTCCGGTTTCTCCCCGCTCTCCCTCTCTCTGGCTCCGAGCGCCAGTCCAAGAACTCAACAGTGTTTCTGTTGGTGCGTCTCGGCCCGACAGGATCTCTTTAAGAAAATAGTGCCGGCTTTGTTGAGGCCTTGACAATTCAGCGTTTCAACGAGCTTCTTGTTGATTGGGCTTTTATGAGGTTTCCTCCTGGGCTAGAATAAATTGTGTGCAGACCCCCCCACAGCCACATCGGGGTCTTTTTCTTCTTCTTCTTTTTAAGGCCCTGAACTCTTTGCGTACACGTGCTGTCTTGACCACATGGTCTCCGACTTTTATCTTTTATCCTAGGATGTTCTCTTGGACCACAGATTTGATTTCCATCCTGTCCGTATGAGAATCTAAATGGAAGAGTTGGCATAAATACAGCAGTGAGATAGAGGTCCAATAAAGTCATCACTCTGTAAGCAGAAAGAATGAATCACATTTGATGAATGGGGTTATTTTGACAAGCTAAACAAGGAGAGCTTGATCCTCACCACCTTGCGACCTTGAAGAGTCTCTCCGGATTTGCTTTTAGTTGAAATATTTTTGGGAGAGCTGTGTGTGAGTGTGTTTTTCTTTATTTCTGGAGATGCTACACTCCAAAACCACGAGCTTTTGTTTTGACCTGCCAGATGCAGCAGATGGGCTCCAACTGCTGGACAACACTCTGCTGGTAAATCTGTTTTGATTGTGTGTGAGGTTTTTTTTATTGTCTTTCATTATTATTGCGTATCAGCTTGTAAATTTGCCAATGTGCAAAGAACAGCGATGGAGTCAGAGCTTGTCGGTGCAGGAACAGAGCCTCCCTATAAACATGCTTGGAAAGCAGTTTGTTGCTATATTTAGCGGAGGCTCGCCTTGGACGGGGACACTTAATGCCCCGTACATACACTTGGCATTTGAGATAAAGTGTCCAACATGTTCTGAGCTGCAAGGGACAACAAATCTGGAGACTAATTTTGAACTGAGTCCCAACAGACCGATCGAAACCGTCGCGGATCTCCAAGAGAACGGCAAAGAAAAGTTGTGACATTTGTGCCGCAGCTCTGATTGTTCTACTGTTACGAAACAACATGTGGACGACATGCACTTCCACGCTCCCAGCAGCCAGTTTGGGAAAACTGAAACAAAGTCAAGAGAAAAAGCTGACATGCTCTTGATTTTGGTGTTTTTACAAAATTTGCTGTGGTTTTATACACCAAAGCAGTCTTTTTAAGTGGATTCCCAATCAGTTTAAGATCAAGAAAGGATTTGATTTTGGGATCAAATTAAAGTAAAACAAAAAAAAAACCACATGAAACACATACATGCTTTGGCAGAACGTGCAAAATCCACACAGAAAGACGAGATTCAAACCTGAGATCTGATTTAGTAAGGCAACGATTTTAAATGTTCTAAGTTGGCAGAAGAA
This sequence comes from Poecilia mexicana, assembly GCF_051168715.1. NCBI lineage: Eukaryota > Metazoa > Chordata > Actinopteri > Cyprinodontiformes > Poeciliidae > Poecilia > Poecilia mexicana. The sequence continues at coordinate 8,345,697 of NW_028263387.1, forward strand.
AATGATATTTGATAGTGTGGCTGTGATTGTTATTTCTGCTGTTTGAACTTTTTTCCCCCCCACTATTGGTCCAATGAGAGCACCTATTAATATCTCTATGTCTGATCATTTGATTGGATGCAATTATTGTATCTGGGGACCATAAAAAGAAATAAAAGGTATCAAACAAATTTTTATGATTCTCTTTTTGTGTTTAACTGCTCAACAATAAACTAGATTACAGGATATTTCTGAGAACTGAACAATGTTTTCTGACTCCAAATGGGTCAGCAAGTCATTGTGGATTTAAAAGGTAAAAAATAAAATAAATTATTAATAAAACTGTAGACTTTATGTTAGACCATTTGCCAAGTCCATAAAAATTAAAATTGAATATCCAACAAAAGTTCTAATTTACAGGTTTTATGGTTTTAGATGACTGTCTTTAGTTAGCCTTAGCACCGCCTTAGGCTAGCATTAGCAATAGCACTGATTGGTCGAAAACATCTCTAGTATTGTAGCTCCATCTAACTCCTACAGATGTTGATATACAAACATAAACTTAGTTTCGAATGAAGCGTTGATGAGGTATAACCTTGTGCATTCACAAAGTTTCCATTCAACAGAGAAGTGAAGAACTGCCAGTTTACTAATGTTGCACACCTGAACGCATGTTGATTTAAACTAACTTTCAACCACAGGCTTTGGCCAGAGACCAGTTTTATTATTATTGAATCCAGAGGTCCTCCGTAATTGCACGTTCAATCTAACAATTATGTTGTCTTACTTGTTTTACTCCCAACATTTGACCAAATATGGGTTTTGAAGACCACATAACAGTGGACTAATTATGCTGCTGTTTACCAGCCAGATGAATTCAGGCTCCTTTTGCTCTGTTTTCCCTGAAGTGGAGGCCTGGGGAAGAATTTGTTTTGTCTTACGCATCACTCCCATAACGAACGACTGACAAGGCCAAAGTTCTGACTGAAACCAGGAAAACCACGGAGAACCCGGGAAGGGAGATACGGGGATGCCTTCGCTGTGTTTACATGCATGGATCGTTCTGCTTTAAACTCTTCTTTAAAGACACACACAGTTCTCACACATGGCTGGTTTTCCCCTAAAATTCATGTTTTTTTGTTGTTGTTTTTTTTTTTTAAACAATAAGAGTCAATTCAAACATTAAAATGTATATAAACAACATTTTACCAAGTATTTTTTTTGTCTAGTTCTTAGTGCAAGTATCTCAATACACTTGAAACCAACATTAAATTAACTTATTTACAAAATGTAGGAGCTTTAAGTGAATAATCCCTTAATATTGATACCAAAAAAAGTACTAATTGCTGTCAGATTATTTCACTCGTAACGACACATTCGTCTTGTTTTTCATTAATATCAAGGAACTGCTGACTTAAAACAAGGTTCCATATCAAGTTAATTTTCTTATTTCAAGCGTACCAAGATATTTGCATAGAAACGAGACAAAAGACAGAAACAACTTACCGAACACTTGGTAAGATTTTGTGAATTATGTATTACCTTTGTATTTGTTCATCTTCTTTTCTTGGGAAATGAAGCTTAGACTGAGACCTTTGACCCCTGACCTGAACTCATGCTGTTTATGTCCTTGCCCGTCGTAAGCGTGTTGTAAAAGCCGATAAAAAAAGATAGACAGTGAAAATGTGACGAGAAAAAACGTGTGTGTGTGCTTTATGCATTGAAATACATTATCAAAACGACACAGAAACTACCCACCAAAGCACATGCAAGGCGGTAACTCTGTAGCGTCTGCAGCGCTTTAATGTGAAACCGACAAAGTGGGCAAGCAAACCGACTTAATTACCCGGTGAAACCAAAGTTTAAATGTCGACCTAACTCTATTTTCCTTCTCAGTAAATTCAACCACTTCCTTAAGCGAACGCAGCATTAGTGCGGCAGGAAACTCCCTCAGTAAACAGGTCGGCTATCAGCGGCTGGCATCGACCGAGGCACTGGGGCACATTACCTGTCATAAAAAAATGTTTAAAAAAAACTTTTCCTCTGTGCTTTTCAGAGATAAAGTGCTTCTGAGCAGGGCTGCAAAGCTGCCAGTCAGATGACCAGAGGAATGTATTTTCAGAGTATGGAATAATGAAAAGCATCTAGGATCCCACACTCAACTGCACACAGTCCAGTGGAATTACATTAAAATACGCCTACGGCAAGATTTTCATTTTATTTCCCCGCTCTCTGAAGGTTGAGATTCACTTTTAACATCTCAATAACTGGATTTTTTTTTCCAGAGAAGATAACTTATGAAGATAAATTGTGGCATCAAAAGTCTGGAAGCCAGGTGTGGATGAACGTGAATCCAAAGAACACCAGTGAAAGATTCGATTTCTGGGAAATATCTAAAATATGCTCCATGGTGGACCGTGAAGTCCCAGGCAGGGGCAGACTGGTTTGGGATTTTTGTTGAATCTGTAGTCCTGAATACAGCGTGCTCCAAGTGTTTTATCATCATTGAAAACGTTCGCAAACGCTAACAGGGCGTCGTTTTCAGGTTGTTTTTAGATTTTGTGCTTACTTTTTTTTAAGCAAAATTTAATGTGTCAGCGAAAATTTCATACTGAGAAACAAAAACAAGTGTCACCCTTGATCAATCGCCTGTGACAGTGGGACTTTTTTGTAGCTCTCTGACTCTCCTCTCTGAATTGTATTTATAAATACAATCAAGACTATGTGGCAAGACTTGGGACTTTTTGCATAGTTCTGTAAAAAATAAGAAACACGGGCCCTGCTTGGGGTCCAAGGACTCTTAGGGCGCGCACAACTAAAAGAAAAAATAAAACTAACAAAAAACATGGCAGAAACAATGAGAATCAGATGTTGAAGCGAACATGAAAAGACTTAAAACCATTCCGACTGGACAGAAAATTGAGTGTAGCGAGCTACAGAGACTGGCAGCGAGAGCGCAGCAGGGGCACAAATCACGCTGAATGTCATGTAAAACGAATGAGTGTGTGTTTCCGTGTGCGTGTGTCAAACTTGTTTTGTTGATTAGATGAAGTGTTTTACATCTGGGCTCAGAGCTGCAGCTTAACCACGCTGGCGCAGAATCGGTTTGAGGATTCATTCATCATACTGAACAGCAGGGATGGAAAAGAACTGAATCGGAGTCGTTGCTTCTTGGTGACTTCGTGTCACAAGGACAAAAAGCTCCAGGAGGGAAATCCAGGCCGGGCATTTTTTTTGCTGGTTAGTTTCTGAGTAGTCTGCGCCTTTGTCTTCACAGACATTTTGTGAGTAAACAAATGAAGATTGAAATGCTACATTCCTACTCTCAGTTGAATTCAATAGCACATTCTTTTATAATAATAGTACATTTGACGCTCAGACGTGTGACGCACATCGTGACTGTTTTTGCAGAGAGAATATAAAGAGTTGAGTTTTTTTTAATGGACCTCTCATTTAGTAGCTTCTATCTTTGTAAGGGTTGCGTTCACTCCAGCCCAGTTTAGTCCGCATTAGTCGAACTCTATTTCAGTTGCCTAGAAAGTCCAATTCATTTGCGGGAGAGGTGTGAACACACAATCAAACTCTAATGTGGATCAAAAAAGCGAACTCTGGTCCGCCTAAAATCCTCGGTTGTGGTTCGGTTGAAGTGAACTCCGGTGCGGTTCCAATGCATATGTGGACGCGAAGCGGACCAGATACCGCTAACAAAAGCAGGAAGTGGATCGTAGCACTGGGCATTCTGGGTAAATGCAACCAAAGCAAACGCAAGAGTCTAGCACTGGTGGGAGACAACTCTTGCAGTCTTTTGCCAAAGTCAATGAGGAAATCCTACGACGGCTAAAATCTGACCAAGGAAAATGTGCTTGGGTCCAAGTGTGCACACAGTCTGATGCATCTGGGTTTCTTTCCGTGTACACACTTTTGATTGATTTAAACAAGACTTTCTTTTCTAGGAGATCTACAGATGTCTTTGCACTCTAGGCTCTTTTTGTGAATTGGGTCCTTATTTCTGAGTTGGCCACTAAATTAATGCTAAAAGCTGGCTTTACAGCGCCTTTAATTCGACACAGCAAACCCTACAAGCGAAGGTTGCTCTCGTATGGGGATTATCATTTTGAAGTCACATTTCTGGTTTGGCTTTGAATGAGATTTAATAATAAAGGAAAACAGGCTGTTGTCAGGAAGACCGGCTCTTAATGAAGACGTGTTTGGTTTGCGTTAAGGCAAATGCGCAAAAAAAAAAAAACCCTTAATAGCAGACATGTGTAATGACTTGTGTTTCTAAGTATGCCAGCTATTTGATACAGAACTGCTTCATTTCTCTCAGCGTGACCAAAAATAATAATAATAATAATAATAAACTTACTATATTTTTTAAAAGAGACAAACATTTGCATTTTCTTTCTCAGACTATTTGTGTTAGCAGTTGAAGTTCCTTGTTGATCTTGAACTGAACTTTATAGACTCACAAACATGGAGACACTGGTTGGACTGCGACTCTCAGACAGTGAGGAATGAGTTGCCTCTCAGACCAGATTAGAGCTGATAAGAACTTGTCACAGTAGCACAAATATACTCTCCAACACACACACACACAGACACACTTCCAGCTCAGGCCTGTCCATGCGTATTAAAGTATTGGGTTGCAGCTACTGCTAATCTGCAGAAGAAAAAAAAAAAGCCCTCCTTCATGTGCATACTTGCCCGTCTTTCACTCTTCGTCTTTTTCGACTCTCAATCCTCTCTTTCAGTCAGGCAGGATCTTTGCTTTCTTCATACTTCCCCCACCTGACTCTTCTCTGTGTTTTCCCAACTTTTTTGTATCTCATTCCACTTCTCTTGTTCCCCATAATTGTCCATCATCTTTTGCTTTCGACTCTCCTCTCCATTCCCACTGACTTTTGACCCATTTGTTCTGCAAAGTTTGTGTGGCAAACTTTTGTTTACCTCATAAAACCAGTGGAAATAGTGCTTTCCATTCAGTATGTTTTTCCTAATTAAGCCAGTACCACTTTGTATTCTCATGAAATGGCAAAATAGCCTGTTTGGGGAACAGACTTACACTTTTTTAATATGACTTTTGCATAGTCTTCTGTGAAGAGATAAACATATTAATGTGGTGGACGGTGTCGAACATTCAATGCCCAATCTGAACCAGACGGCCTTATAGAGCTGTAGCATTCATAACTTAGTCCAGCAACACAAGACATAATGTTTTAACCATCACTTTGATTTTTTGTTGCTGTGCTGACTTTTAACAAACTAAAGACAGAAGCTGTCTCAAACTGTCTGATGGGGAACCGTGATCCTTAACCAAGCAAAGGAGCCTTAATCTCCATTGCTTGGTAAAGGAAAAGTACAGGAACTACAGGTGCTTGATCAGAATTTGTTGACAATTTTCAGGTTTTGTAAGACCGTCCAAGTTTCCAGTCTTGCCTGGTTCACCCCGCAAGATTTTAAAAATATTATCTGATTTTCAGAACTTGAGACAATAAAAATATCTAAGGTATAACAGGTTTGGCCAGACAACGGGACCAACGTACCACACACAAAGAGATTTCAATCACCAACATTCAGATGTCAGATGGAAAATCTCACAAAACCTCTCAAGACCAAATGTGACTTCAGAGTAAACAAACGTGGCTGACTGGGAAGACGCAATAGTTTGTAGACTATATTTAACAGAGAAAACTACGATACAAAGATGTCTCCTAATGTCAGCCAGACTTTCAGGTTCGCCTCTGCAGTTTTATCTTCTGTGTATTTTTAATTCCCTTTTGTATTCTCGACACCTAGATTTCTGATTGGCTAAACAAACGTCACATTCAACAGGTTGTGTTGTCATTTGTCATCGGGGAACACCACACATGTTGCAGTATTGAGCCAAGACAAACCCACTGAATATCCCTGAATTTAGCCCGGAGAGTTCCTGACGTCTTTCTGTGCAGACCAGATAACTCTTAACACAGCAGGAATATCTCCTAAGATTATCTCAAGAACCGTCCTGAAAATTGGTGCAAATTTATCAGAAAACTCCCCCTGTTGACTGGGAGTTATAATGACGACAAATTACTCAATATTGTCCTTCAGACTCCCTCATGTTTTTCACTGCAAAAAATATCCTCAAAAGAAGGTAAAAGATATAAGGAACAAGATGTTAAAAGATAAGGAACAAGATGTTTTTCCCATGTTAGAAGTGAAAGTCGTACTTTTTAATCGATATTCAGGAATTACTGACTTATAACAAGCTCATGTAGCTTCCTGAAAAGTTACTTGCATGTTAGTTTTGTCTTAATTCAAGTGTAGTAACTACAAACCAGCCCAAAAGTACTTGGTAAGATTGTTTGCTTCTGCACAAAGAATGGCATTTAAAAAAATCTATTTTTATCCATTTGTTATCCGAAAGAAAGTAAAAGAGGAGAGTTCAGGGCTTATTTGTTGTTGTTGCTGCAGCTGGAAAGCTATGTAGACTGCCTACACACACACACAACCGTAGCCTGGTGTCACTCTATCCAACTTGCCCCCACTAAAGGTCGCACAGGCGGTAAACTCTAACTTAGAGGGTAGACACATCAGAGGCTCCACGCTGATTTATTTGACTCAAAAGTGGAGCCCCTTAACGAGGGCAGAGGTGTAGCATTTCACTTTAAAACACTGTGACAGCCGATCATGCGCTCATTAGGACTGGAAGCGCAAAGAAAACGCAAAGAAAAAACGAACTAACGAAAAACTTTGTGGATGAAATAAACCCTGGCACGTTTCAAATGTATGGTTCAGATTTGGGTTTAGCCCAGTCGCGCTTTAGCAGTTTCCAAATGGAAATATTATTGTTGACAATGTTCTCTACTTCAGTGTTTCACAGAGTGAAATTCTTTCCATATTTTTTTGTTTTTTAACATTTTGTATCCCTGAGGGCAAAACATTAACCAGGTTTGTTTTTATTTTAAGTGCAAAAACAAAACAAAAAAAACATTTAAACAAAACTGGGTCCACAATTCAGCCAAGGGCTTAAACTTAGACCAGTTAGACAATCTGTCATTCTTAAGCCCCGACTAATCTGGACTAATAGATAACATTCAGATAACTTTTAAACTGCAAGTTAACTCATGTGTTTTTTCTCTTTTTTAATTTATAAGCATTTTCCAATGCTTTGTTTGTCATCTAAACCAAATCCAATTTAAAAAAGGGTTTCAGTTTAAAACTAAATTATAAATGCTCCAGAGGCAAAAAAAAAAAAACACACATTTAAATGGCCCATTTGCATTTTTGAACTAGCTTGCAATAATACGCACTATAACAGTGTATTATTTTTCATAAATTCCTCATTTGTAATGCCTAAAACATTTTCTTTTTTTTCCCCATTTTTATCCACTAGAAATTGTATTCTACATTTTTTTGAGAATTTTCAAGAGTGTTTAAGAGTTGTAGCCTACAGGTAGAAGGTACAGAATCCCAAAAACTAAACTGAACCACTTTAAATACACTTTTGTACCTGATGTCATCAAAAATTTGAATGGACAATGAGTTGAGACCTGGAAGATGTACAATAACTTTGGTTTTCTGTTGTTTTTAAACCGTTGTGAATGTCGTCTACGCTTCTAGTTGTTCTTATGTACCGAATGTGTATTTATTGTTTGTTTGGGCAGCTGCTACAATGCAATACACACGCTGGAGTCCATGACACATTTCCCATAGGGGACAATAAAGTACATTCTATTCTAACTCAGAGTTCCTACACTCTTTGGTGACATCTATGGATCATTGGGAAGAGTGTAAGTATAGCTGGATGTGTATATGTATATATACATGTGTGTATTGCTATAAAAGCACTCTTAACTAAAAGAAACTGTGTAAAAACAACCAGCAGGAACAGAAAGTGATCAGTGAGAGTCGGTGTGAAAGGCTATCTGAGATGGGTGCCTGTCAGCACTCTGCTCCCATCCATCTCTTTTTTTTTGTTAGGTTTTTCCTAATATAGGTTTTTACAGTGAAAATCCTGGAAAGAAGCTACTTCAACATATTTCTTTTTGCTTCAACCTCCTAAATCACAATAATCTGCTTTTTGTCGAAAACACATGAAAACTCAACTTCACGAAAATAAAAAAAAAAGCATTCTGTTTTCTGACAAGTTCCCAAGTCTGTCTATACGAGCACTAAGCTCGGATCTACATGACATGATTTAGCAAACAAGCAAAATTAAGAGTCAAATGTGCATTTGCTTTGCGTCAGAAGAAACAGAAAGACATATGGCAGCTGTGTTTCGGGTTTAGTTCTCCGTCTGGTCTCGGCGCAGGATGACATTCATTGTAAACTTTGCACCGCATTTCCGTTTGTTGAAGCTGAATCCCCGAGGAATCCGAGTAAAGCCTCTCAGATCTCCACTTTATAGGGGTCAAGCGGCGCGAGCATCTCTATCCTGATTAAGGGAATTTTCATAATTAGCGGGCGAACGGATTATTCGGTGGACATTTCTCATTCCACATGACTTATCAGTGAGTAACGATTTCAGCCTGTGACCAAAAGACAGATGGTGGAAATTATTTATCGTGCGTTCGTCGACCTTAAATCACCGGCGGAGTCCAGGCTGTGATGACCCGCCGGGTTTATTGGGATTTTATCACATCTTGTCCTCTTCTGAGAATCATAGCTGTGAGGAATTCAGGTGTGTTTGCACCATAGTTCAAGCCTTTCAGCTCGTTCCTCTCCTGTCGGACGCCATTCGGTCTGATTTATCTAAACCAGGATCCTGCTTGGAGCGACACGCTTCATCAGAAGTTCTTTAAAATATATATTTTAAGCTATTGTTGAGTTGTGACTTTGTCAGAGTGATATATCCTATCAGTTTAAGACTAGAGGTTATAAATTTGTGCCAGCAGTTAATCCGGAACGATGGAGGTTTCCCACACTCCATCAAAAGTATCAAAATGTTCACGCAGCCGCCGAAATACCAACAGAAAGCACCTCTGATGGCTTTTTTTTTTTTTCTGTGAGCCTTTTACCTTTACACTCAGCCGACATTTTGATCTCCTATTTTGAAAACACTGTTTTCTGGTCACCTGAAGGGTTGTCGCTCCTACAAGATTCCCCCGTTTAGTTGCAGCCAGATGCGGGGCAGAAAATCTGTTGGCAATTTTCTTGTCTTGAAGTGTGTGTGGGAGTAATTTTCCTGTTTCGGGGACATGTGGGAGCCGAGACCGGCACGCTACGCGTAGCGAGACGAGCCACAGCGGAGGATTAGACACCATTTACTCTTCGCCGTGTTTTATACACCAATGGGGTGAGGAGGGGAAATGTCAGGGCAGCTTCATTTACTGAAATACCCCAAACCCCCTGGCATTTAGCGATCACGTTCAATTTACAGGTTCAGCTGAGTGCACGGCATGGGGAGGAAAAAAAAACTGAGGCCAAGAAAAACACATCACCTTCAGAATATGAGGTGAAGCGAAGCACATATATAGGATTTTTGCGGTTTGCTCTGCAAATTAATTAGGGAAAAGTGAAACAGCCGGGATTCGGTTGCTCACTTCAGGGTGCCGGAGAGGGACTGCATGACTACGATCGGAGTGAGGCAGGAAAACGGAGCGAAAAGCCATAAAAAGTTATCTTGGAAAGAACAAAAAAAAAAAAAAAAAAAAAGAATAAGGAGGATCAAAAGGACGCGCTACCAAGCGAAAACGATTATGTCTTTAAAGGCGAAGTGAAACGAGGACATGCTTTACTGTGTGAAAGGGTTGGAAAGAGCCAGCGTGTGAGAATAGACAGTCGGTCTGTGTGTTTACATCCATCAAGGGAAGCAGGATGTGGAGCAGAGATGGGATGAAAGGATGAGAGGAGGGATAGTTTGTATGGTGTTAAGTTATAATTCATATTACGGTATCTGTGATTTACTCACTTACGCCGAGAATAGCATCAGCAGACTTTTGTTCCAGAAAATAAAAAGCTTTTAATCACAAGTGAATATCAGTATGTCATGTTGACCTTTTTGTAGTTGGATTTAAGTGTTTTTGTTGTGACAGTTAAAGCTGCAGAATGTAATTTTCACAAAAATATGTTTTTTACATCTTTGTTAAAAGTGTCGATATGTTGTAATATGAATATGAAACAGATAATCAGTGAAAAGACCGAGCTCCTCTAGAGCTAAAGGGGGAGGGTAAACTAAAGTTACTGCAACTTAAATTGGTTAACGATAAATTGAAAAACATCCAACACACTGATATTATTTATGCTTTCAGTACTTTCTACTTCAATTATCTTTACATATTGTCCTTTAGAAGTAAGTCGTTTGCTTCTAATTAAAGTATAATGGAGAAATCCTCAACATTGCCCAAAACTAAGGATGTTTCTATAATGTGGTTTTTGTTCCCACTGTCAATCTTGAGTTTTTTTAAGAATACGCAACTTCTGAAAACCACTTCCAGTAAAGTTATAGAAAAAAGCAACGGAATGATCAGAACAGATCAAAAGTTTGGCAGTGAGATTAAATTTGTACACTTTACCAAAAAAAACCCAGATGTGATACAATCAGTTATTTGAGGTTTTCTTACTCTCTTCAAAGTAACCTCCTCTGGATTTTCGATCATGGCCTGATGGTTCTGTAAAATCCTCGAGTTCTGCTTTTATTAACCAGAAATGTTTGAGGGAAAAAAAAACCGTATAGAATGTTTATTGTCATTCGTGGCATTTTTGTTGATCCAAGTGTTCCCATCTTCTTTCAGGTGACGGAGAACATCATCTCCAAACAAACCTTCATTGGTGAGCATCTCTCTCTCTCTCTTACACACACCCTATTATTCATCCGCAGCATTCTTTCCTAAGGTTTTCTTTTCTCCCTGACAGAGGCGAGAACAATGCCTCGCTCTTTCAACAACTCAAAGTTCATGAGCTCCGTGGTCCAGAGGCCGTCTGCCCACCTGACTCTTCGGGACACCAGCTCTCAAGGTGAGATGGGGGGATGAAAGTCACCCAGGATCCTCCGTTTAAGCAACAGTGGAAACGGCGAAGATGCTGAACGTGATTTCCCCTTTGCCAACACGCGTCTGTTCAAATGATGCTAAGGTCTGATCTGAGCGGAGCACCATGTTGAATCGGTTTACAGGAATACAAATCCCAGCAGAACTTTGTCAAAAGGCATTAGCAATCTCGTTTTTAACGACGAACAGACACAAACAGTGGGGAAGACACTTCACAGGAGCAGCTGTTGTTCATGCTAACTCACACGGATTGCATTAAATGTTCTTTAAATCATCTTTACTTTCATATCTATGTCTGCTCTCCAGGACAAACATATGTGTTTTTAGATTTTTCAATTTTCCCAGCTCAGATTTGGTTTAAACAAGTCCTTCAAAAGCCCTGATTTCATTCGAAACAGCTGAAATCCTGTTTCTTTTGCAATTCAGAGCCATCCGAAGAGGAATACAATTGCTCAACCCGTCAGTTATTTTATGGTCAGCATCCAGTAAGATGGGCACCCAAAATCACTTAGCAGAGACATTTACTGGTTATAAATGATGATTAAACAACTGCTTGTGTTGTTAAAAATACTTTGCAGTTGGACTTTTCTTCTGCCTGTTATCCAGACTTTGGCATTTCATTTGAAACTGGCGTGCAAATCTAAGGGTGTTAACAATCTGGCAAAGGCTGCATGATGTCATTTCCACTGCGTTGACAAAGGGCAAGGAATGTATGTGTGTTTGCGTGTGTGTGTAAGGGAAGGAGGACGAGAGGGTGAGGTTCACACATTCAGCCTGGATTTCTCATAAGGAAGTTCAGCAGTGAGACACACACCGAGGGAAGTCCTCTGATGACATAGAGGAAGCATTTATCCTGCAACTGCCGAGAAAAACCAAAGCATGTTAGCTTAGCTGCCCTACTGCTGTTCATAAGTTCACCTTATGTGAACCAGTGTTGTTTCTATTCAGCTGGAGAAAGCTGTGCCACAACCAGGCATTGATTTGTTCTATGAATCTACTGAACATTTCAGTGGGTTCATCGTCACCTGGTTACATTTTCATAGAGCTGAGTGTCATCTGCATAGATGATAACTAATCTGAGCTACAGGCTAAACTCATTTGTATTTCCTGTTCTCTATTTGGGTTTTGGTTTACATAAGAGAGCTGGATCACTCAACGTGACTCAACAATAATAAGGAAGATAATAATCCAGAACTGCACCGTCTAGAATAGTAATTACGGAACAGCAGCAGTGAAAATATGGCAGAACGGATAGATACATCCTCCTTCTGATTTAGGCCAATATACAGCTTGACATTAAAACCATTTTTGACATCAACTCAGATAATGTGCTCCCTTTCCAAATTATGTGTCTAGAAGTCAGCATGAGATGTCAAAAAATGTTATCCAGATTATATACAATTACAAAATAGCTTAATATGCATAAACACTAAAACATGTGCTTTGATGAATTAAAGAGTCACGTAAAAAGTCACGTAAGTTACATATTGTTACACTACCACTAAATTTTAATTCTTTTTGAAAGTCGTTTGAATTGTGCAGCTGCCGACTTTGGTCACAGTGCATCTCATCACTGCTTCGCCTTCACATTCTGCTCTATCAGATGCCGCCTCCGCTGTTGAGCTTTTGGCAATTTCTTTAGCACAATCCATCTTGCTGAGAATCTGCAATATTTCAATACTTTTCTAATGTGTACTCGCAGGGTTCTCTCCCTATCCGATTCCCACAGCGGGGCTCCACCAGTCCTGTCGCCATGTGGTCCGCTCATGGGCCAATCAGAGCTTTGGCGCTCACCTGCACAATATGACGCTGACCAATGGGAGGCTGCGAGTGCCTCAAGACGGGCGGTACTACCTGTACTCACAGGTGATGATTCTCATAATAGTGGTTCAAATGAGAGAGAAAGGTTAAAGGGGCAGTATTATGTAAAATCAACTAAAATTTTTTAGCTTTACATCATGTTACATTGTTATTCCCTCATCAAAAACATTCCTCGAGTGTTGCCTTAATTCTTTCATGCATGTTTAAGAAATTCTTTAATCTCCATGGCAACCATTCAGCTGTGCAAAATGCCTGGGTGGACTTAGCTCCGCCTACGAAGACGAAGCTCCTCCTTGAAGTTGCAATTGACAGAGTATCTGCCACTCCCCCACTCAACCCCTTCAGACTAGCCAGCAGCAATTAGCAAACCGGTGGATCTACGGATCTGATTTGATCAAACGAGCTACTTCACAGCACAACACTGGTAAAAACGTTGTCAAAGGGTTTTAATAGAGGAGCCATGTTGTGATGACTTCCTGAAGATGGAGTTTCAGAAAGAGACGGAGTTTCTTAAAGAGACAGAGGTCCAATTTCAAGCCATTAAATTACAAAGTAATTTTTTTTCATTCTTACTTTACACATATATATATATATATATATATATATATATATATATATATATATATATATATATATATATATACACAACTTTTTAACAACTGAAGGTAACACAGCTACTTCATTTCACTATAAAATATCACTATGTGCCTGGAAAATACATATTACTGCCTCTTTAAAAGAGAACCACAGCTTTACTGGTTCTAAATGCTCACTTGAAAAACTCAACTGTTGTATCAATAGAAAAGATCCTTGACTACTGAATGTTCTTAAAAAGCAGTGGAGCTAAGTATGCGTGACTTGTCAAAAAGAACAAGGACATTATGCACCGGTCATAATCATCCTTTGCTCCTGGTTACTTCCAGGTATATTTTCGGTATCCGTCTCCAGCAGCCAGTGATGGGGACCAGCGGAGCGTCAGCCACCAGCTGGTGCAGTGCGTCTACAAGAAAACCTCCTACCCAAGCCCGATACAGGTATGCCGTCAGGTTTTCTCTACGCAGACCAATCGGATATGAACCGTTAACTCACTGTGATTGTCTCTCTCTGGTTCTTCCAGCTCCTGAAGGGCGTGGGAACCAAATGCTGGGCTCCAGATGCTGAGTACGCCCTGCACTCCGTCTACCAGGGGGGCCTGTTTGAGCTGAGGGCTGGCGACGAACTCTTCGTCTCCGTCTCCTCTCCTACTATGGTGAATGCCGATGATTCGTCCAGTTACTTCGGGGCCTTCCGCTTGGACCTTTAAGAGAACGTGATGGGAGATGATTGGTAAAACGAGACACTACGGAGGAAATGGAGACAATGAGACAGACACCTTTTTAATATCAATTGATTACAATTGTGAGCCTCTTTTTTGACACACTAACTGAGGAAAACATTTGGGAACCCTGCAAGAGTTTTGGGTGAAAGGGAGAGAAGAGTGGATTTGTCTTTCCTGCTTCCCACTGAAAGAAAAATCGGTTGAGAGATGTGCAATCATCAATATGAGAGAAGAGTACTAATTTGCAGTCGATTCTTGCAGTTTGGATTTCCCAAAAGAAGATCATTTGGACATCCCCGCTGAAAACGATCTCGGTGAACTTCCTGTTTCAAACAAACTTTGTTGTATAAAGCAATCATACCCACGAATCTCCGAACCAAAGAATGTACACACCCGTCTTCTGCATCAAAGATGTGAAGAAGGGCTTTTGAACAGTAGCAGAAGAAGCGCAATGATCAAACCAAAGCAAACTGTCTTGAGTTTAACTTTTCTAAGCGTGCCATGAGAGTACTGTACATATATAGACCTAAAGATGAGATGTGACCTGTGGTGATTTTTTTTAAAGTCTAATTCATTTGTATTTTTACTTTGACTTGACCTGAAAACCACTTGGACTAGAACCATGAACTGTATGGAAAGTATGACAGAGGATAAGGATTTCCTTTTCCTGCTGGATACTGTAAGGAACTGTGATCAGATGAGAACTTTCTGAAGAAGAGTCTGTAAAGAAAAAGAGAAGTGAAAACAAAGAGGACAAAGGTGAAATCTTGTAAATGGTAATAAGAATGAGCCCAGCAAAGCAGAGGAAGATAAAAAAAAGACTCAGAGAGACTCAGGGTGGCATGCAGCCCAACCAGACTCTTGATCTTCCCTTCTGTCAATGATTTCTTCATGTTTTCTGATAAAAAGTTTCATCTTTGTTGCCTTTTTTGTCTAACCTGTGAAGTTGCATCGTGTTTTACTGTAAGAAAAGAATCAGAATGTGCAGAAAAACACTAGTTGCTCAGCTGCAAACATTCACAGCTAGCATGGTTGTAAAAGTTAAATTGTGAACATTTGTTGGGTTTTTTTGTTTGTTTGTTTAGGGACTACGTTGCATCTAGCACCTTGTACATTGAAATACATTCAGACAAATGTTCAAATGCTAAATTTATCTCAGTTTTAATCTTCCTTTATAACAACCTCTTAAAATAGGTGAAAATAACTGGTTAAAATACTTGCGTAAACCCATGCATCAATGTGTGCCAGAGCAAGATTTTAGTTGTTTTTTGTTTTAAATAAATCAAAAAGCCTTTTTGCTGCCTTCTGATAAGCCACCACCAGAGGGTGCTGAAAAGTCAAAGGTGAATTTAGTGTGGGAAAAAAAACAACACATTAATTTGAAAGTTTGGGTGGAAAAAAGTGCAAATATATGTTTAATTTCATCCTGTGAAATATTCTGTTTCTTTTTTCCTGATATCAGTTTGCTAACGCCTAGTGTTGCCTAGTTTTACCGGATAAATGGAAAGACAAAGGGCTTGTTTATTAGACGAGACACATTTTAAAAAAAAAAAAATCTTAATTGGTATAAAGCTGGGAAAGCTCAGTCAGCACCTGAAGCATGTGTCAGATAAACTAGTGAGGGGGAGTGGACTGATGGTTTTACACTACATAGAGTAGCAGAAGCGCCAGTCGTGCTATGCTAAGCTAACCCTGTAAGAGCATAAAGTTTCATCTAAATGATTCACTCTATATTCTGTTATTCACATTATATTGCTTTGTCTGATTTTTAAAAAATTAAGTTAAGCCAGTAATACGGAACAGACCACTGATGTTATACCACACAGCTCAGCTACCAATGAGGCTAGTTTAAGCTAACCCAAGCCCATGTGTTAAAGGAAGCATAACTGGTTCACTCTATTTATTCCCTGTGCTCGTTTTGGTTGATTTGGATATGGGGTTCATTGGTGTTTGGCAAATTCATTTCAAATAATAAGCTGGCTATTACTTAAAATAATCACTCTGCTGCTGTAGTTAGCATTACGAAGTGCTCCATACGAACTACCACGCCTTGGTCTGCTACAGAGAAAACCAACATCGACGACTCCGGAGTTCGTTCCCTGTTAAGGTTTTATTTCTTCAAAATTTATCCAACTAAGATGTGATCTATTTGCTCAAGAATTTGTGTTATACACCATGTGGAAATTTGTTTACTTAATTTTGTCAAGAAATTGTAAATAATGTCGTAGAACCAGTTAATTACTGTGATATATTCTTTTCCCCATGGACCAGGGGGCCTTAAATATATTTTAAAATCAAAGTTAATGTTAGTATTATCTCCTTTATTTACATTAGAAAGATGTAATTTTGCCTTAAATTTGTAGAAAAAATAAATAGTTATAGCAGTGATATGCCAACAGCTAGTCTGAACCATAAATGTTTTTGATTATTTTAGCCATTTAAAATAACTCATACTGAAAATGCAGACCTTGTACACTTTCACAAGAGACCGCTGTTGTTTGTCACCATTATCTTGCCACATCTCTGAAATTACATCAGCTCATGCCATTAGCTAACTTACTAGCATGATGTGGCAGATCCGCTAACAGTCAGTCTGCTGGGTTAAGTTCCAGCCGACTGACAAGTCGCAGATGATGTTGTAGTCGGCAAAGTCAACCAACACAATGTTAGGCTTCCAACATTCTTTTGGGAATGTTTCATCTTGGGGAAAAAGAATACATTTAACAACAAAGCCTAGAAGACTTATACCTGCTAATATAATAATGTGTGTTTATATGAACAAGTTCAATTCGAGCAGGCTAGAATCTGTTAGCTAGCTGTTAGCCTTGTACTACAAAATCTTTCTAATGTAGATAAGGGATCCATTACTGATTTCACTTTAAGAAATCCAAACTATCTTTGTAACAAGCTTAGACACTAAACTGTTGAGGTTAGCATCCGTAACGCCAAGTTTCACTTGGCCAACAAAAGGATATAAACGAAAACCATTGGCTCTTAAGACAATAGAAACGTGTTTTTTTTTCTGTCCATTTCCCTTTTTATTGTAAATTAGGGTTACATCAACCAAGAAGTTACTCATTAGAACCGCCTCTTTTTTATTTCACTTCCTAGTCTAAATGTTTTGTGGGAAGTAAAGCAGAAAATGTAACTGTCAGAACTGAAACTGGTGGTGATAGTTCAATCTAGATGGAACAAGATAGCAGGAAACATATTGTCCAAAAAGTGCCTTTACGGTTTGTTGTTGAATTTCATGTCTGATGTACTTTGCAGTTTTGTAAGAATTTTACAACTCTTACTTCAACAATAAAATAAAATGTAAAAAAAATGAGCTACCTCTAATTTGTCAGGGATGAAAGGTCAAATTAAATATGGCTGTACGACAAAAATAGACTGTTTTACACATGCATCAGAAAAATAAGACACCTCTCCCCGAGTCATGCAGCAGTTATAAGACAAACCCCAAAAAAAGTAAAGTTTTGGAAGACAGCCCAGATAAAGAAAGTCACAGACAGACATAAAAAAAAAGTGTTTTGGGAAGAAGCAAGATATTCACTGACACAAACCATGCACCACCCAGCACTGAGTCGACCCCTACACGTTTTCTTTTCGATGGTATGTGGACATGTATGTCCATAAAAGACACACACACACACACATTCACATACATCAGCTCGCACTACATGCCTGCCAGCATGTGCTCTGCAGACACACACATCATTTGGTGTCACACTCTGGAAAAGCACAAACACTCAGATTTATACACACTCAGAAATTTACGGCGCCGCCTCCCTGTGCCATCTGGTTGTTGTCAGTGGTCAGGCCTTGTGTGTGCGCGCGTGTGTGTGCGTGTGCTCTTACTGTATGGGTTTGTTTAAACAGCTTATGTCACAATCACAATTAAGAAATGAAGTCGAACAAATCAAATGCACTTTTCTTTGCCTTTCCACTTACATGGTTTTCCCAGGAGAAAAGAACATTTCTACACACAGGCTGACATTTTGACTCAGAACAGAAATTTATGCAGTCAGGTGAGGTAATAATTCAAGTTAAATGGTTTAACTTGAAAAATTATTGCAGTTTCACCCTTTTTTTTATTCTTTTTTTGGGCTGGTTGTGATTCACATCAATGTTCTGTCTTGCTCTTCATGTTTGACCCTCAGCATGTTATTTCAAAAGGGCAAAAGCCTCCCAGTTCCCCCTAATCCCCTTGAAAACATCACCTTATTATTACAATATACCCGACCATATTGTAACAATAAATCCATCAGTCTCTTCTTTAACATTTGCATTGAATGTCTAAGGGCTTTGTTTCTACTGAACAGTTTTATACGTAGCTGTGAACATTAGTGGCGCAGTGTTGTTGGGAAAATAAACAAATATCTGATTACAACCCCGCGTCTGTGAAAATGTGTTGATTGAAAATGTAAAGTTTCAATTTAGTGATCACAGTTTTTCGCTTGTTTAGATTATGATTCAAACGCAACCTCTACTGACTTTTGCTTGGCAAAAAGAAACAAATTTACTTCACGGTTATGAAAACACGTTTCTGGAGGTAATTATGCGTGTCGAAATAATATTTAAAATTACAAACAGCGTGCAATGTTTTTTTGTGCAGGTCTTGAGTCATTACTTTTGGTATGTTAGGTTAAGTCACTAAATTCACACCTGTGCAAGACAAACTTTCTAAACTCAGGCTATGAACTGATGTCGCCTGCCATGCTAAAGATTTTCTATTTAATTTCAAGCTGTTAGGAGTTTTTCCATAATAATTACAGCACTGTCTTTGTCAATTATCCACAGAGTATATCTAACGAAGTCAGGTGTGTCCTGAGCTTCATAAGTCAAGAAATTGATACGATAAATTAGCTACTCACACAGATTCATGTCCCATAACAATTCATATTGAACCAAGTGAGAGAAGCGATTGTGGTTTCTGACTTAATTTGTTGTGCAACTGTCGCACGGCTGATCTCTGGACAAATCTAACGAAAATAAATCAATAGAAGTTGTTTTAAAAACTTCCCTGCAGCCCATTTAGGTCTGCTGGGTAAGCAAACGAATTAATATTATTCTTTACGAGGTGGTGAGAACGCTGCGTATCCTGAGACACACAGCGACTCTGCAGGAAAGAACGATGCCAAAAGATATATAAAATGTGTTTGGCAGCAGCTCAGTTCAGTCAGAAGGTTGTTTATGAATTTTAATCGGAGCACTGCAGAAGTTGTGATTAATGCTGGTTAACAGCATTTCTAGAGATGTTCTCATTATGACTTCCATCTGTTCCCTTCCTGCAAGGGAACGCTGCTGCCATGCCACAAGGCCAAAGAGTCCGCTTCTGCCACATTAAGTAAATAACTTCAAAAATTCAAGATATGCATGTCAAATGCTTGGGTTTGAGGAAAAAGTTGCACAAATCATCTGATTGTCACGAGAGACGGACACCAGCTCCATTTACAGTCAATGTGACAAGAGGAGTCCATTCTCAGACAGACGACGCCAACTGGACGGTTCACTCATGAGGTCTGTTGACAAAATGATACAATGTGAAAAGTGAGGTTTGATTTCTCTGTGTGGTCAAGGTAATTGGTAGTGTTGCTCTGTGGCAGAAACGATGATTCTACTAAATATGCACTTTGTTGGTTTATCTTAATGTTCTGGGACTGAAGTTAACATGGTGAACTTTGTACTTTTGGAGATGGAGCTCTTTGTGAAAATGATCAAGTTCAAATGACTTCAGTTTGAATGAACAGAAGTAGATCCAGAACAGAGTCAAGTGCCAAGACCGAATCATCAAAACGTTGACGAGTAGACCTTTTCATACAGACTACTGCAAAAGTGCTTCCTGTCTATTCTCCACCATTAGCCACGTCACAAAACCAAACATGAACATATTCACTGAGACTTGAACGGACGTAGACACAGAATGTAGTGCATAATCATGAATTAGAAGGAAATTTTGAAACAAACCCCCAAACAAACCTATAAGTGCACATTTGTATTCACACCATGTCGGTACTTTTCACTGCAGTAACAGCTGCAGGGTTTTTGAGGCAAGTCTCTACCAGGTTTGCACTTTTCGTTTTCTTTTCGGAATAGCTGAGTCACTGTGCGTCGAGAGCAACTGTGAGCAGCAATTTTGCTTGATTTAATATTCCAGTTAAGTCTGAACTTTTACTGGACCATTTTAGTAAATGATCCAAACTTCTGAAGATAACTGGTTGTACCAGATGTTACTTATTAGAAGAATAAAGGGGGCTAAATGTGCCATCTTAGATTTTTATACGTTAAAGATGTCCTATTTCCTCTCCCCAATGCCTCAGGAAATTAGGTTTGTGGTTGTAACGTGACAAAATGTGAAAACACTGCAGAACGCATTTAATTTTTGTTAATAGACTGCAGACCAACGTGTTCCTCCCTTGCAAATAACCCTCAGTGTCTGTCAGTAAACACAATGCGATTTTACATAAATTGCTATGATATTTTAGAAATAGTCATTTTAAGATAGTAGAAATCTGCTTTTGTTTGAGCCTTTCTGACCAGCTGTTGGCTCAACCCTTACCTGCATGTTATGAAATGCATCACAGCAGCCAGATGTTTAGAATTTAAGAGTTTTGACATCCTATCTAAAGCTTTTGGTGGCAAATCATAAATTCCCAATGTTCCGTTTACCTTGGAAGCTCCTGCAAAACTGGGCACATAAATAGTTTGTTTTCTGCAATATCACTGGGAATAAGTTGGAGTCGCAGTCTTTGGAAAAAATATCAGGGATTACTCGCTGGTTTCCAGACTTGGAAGAAAGACACCAAGCAAGCAGTTATGATAAAACTCTGTAAACTATATGTAAAATCGGCCCAGACTCCAGGTTCCAGCTGCGCCGACTTCAGCTTCCATTCAGGATTCACTCAGCGCTCCTCCATGTTTTAAACGACTGCGGCTTGCTGAACACGATAACATATCTTCAAAGGAAGAGAGCGAGCTCTATTTGACAGACCAGCTCTCCAAAAGCAGAATTAATTGTTTCTATGGTTTTATAGCAAAGTGGAACAGCTAGCCAATCTATCCACAACCACATTCAACAATACTCTATAACCATGTTGCATCATGTGTGAGGCTCTTTTAGGTCAACGGTAAATTTTGGCCTCCTGTAGATTCTCTTTTGTATTGTTCAATTATGAACTTTGACCTTAACTGTGGCAAGTCACCCTGGATTTACACTTTATGCGTCTCTGCTCCTCTGCGTACTTCGCTGGTGGATCACCCTTATTTACACTATAAGTGGCTACACTTTGCTGTAAAGCCCAAAGGAGAAGCTTGCATGGGAAATGAGAGATTACACCATAAAGGCACTGATAAAAAGGATGAGTAATATCATAAAATAATGTAGCTCTCAACTTCCAGAGTTAATATTTTTGCGGAAGTTTTGTATTTGCTTTCAAGTATTTTTGTCTGAAATTGAAAATTTGTTTGACAATCTGAAACATTCAAGTGTGACAAATTAGCAAAAACAGCAGAAATCTGTAATAACTACTTTTTTATGGCACTGTGGTTTTGGACCCAGGAACGCACTGCATAATTTTTCATAAAACACCTTGAAAGCTAAAAGTACTACACCCTACAATTGTCACCCTTGATGTTTATTTCATATTAATGTAAACCAGAAGTTTCTCCCAAAGCCCATTGGCAACATGTCATATCTTCTTCTTCTTTGCTCATTAGTGAATATTTGTCCAACACAGCTGCCATTGATCTCACAGGTGCAAATAAACAGCCTTTCCAAATTTCATCCAAGAACATCTGCAGGGCTAAATATATATATATATAATGAAGTGCTAGTTAATCTCTGAAGGGTCCCATTTATGAAATCTATCCCCAACATGTTTAAAACATTAGAAAGAAGCAGTGACATCATGCTGCAGGCACGGAGGCATGGCAACAAACAGAACTCATCGGGACCAGATTGCTGAAGCGGCTCCACTTGCTGTAATGGGTCGGTGTTGCAAATGATCCACTAAGCGTGACACAAAGGAAGGTGATGTTTGTAGCATTTGGCTAAAATATCAAGAGGTCATAAACGTATCCAGACCCCTGGATCACGTTATTGAGTAATTAGTTGAAGAAACAGATGATCATGTCTGATCCAATCTTCTCTCAACTGTGTGACTCTTAATGACAAATGGAAGAGTTTAGTTCATTTAACAGAAAAGTAATTTTGGATATTCCACTGGGGCAAAGCTGATCCATGTGATCAATCATTTCTGCTATTTTAACTTTAATGGTTTTAAGTGCAGTAGGTTTAGACACTTAAAGCTGTGAAGTTAAAAAGACAAGCAAAGATTTTATGTTGACCTCCCTATATTATCTGAATAAAGGTTTTTAATGGAGTTTTATTTCACAGACTAGTGTACGACTTGGATGTAGAAGGAAAATTATGGTTTAGAATTTTTCACAAACAAAAATATGAAATGTGTACTGTAGTGTACATTTGCACCCGGTCTCCCTAAGTCAATGCCACATTTTTGCCCCGTCTTTGCAAAATAGCTCAGGCTCAGTCAGACTGAATGAAGGAGCCTCGGTGAGCATTAAGTGTTGGTCTGAACCATTTAAGTGGAGCTCTGCAGTTGCAAAGCACTGTAAGTCAAAGTTAATGACAACAGGAAAGGCTGAAGTCTGTCACTGCTTTAGCCATTCTTGATCTTTCGTATAGTGTCAATTTTGACACTGTTGCCACCTACTGGCCATTAACACCAAACACATTAATAGTTTTAAGAGTTAAAGTATCGTCATGTTTTTCTTCCATTTATTTAATTTAATCTAAGTAAATTGATAGATACGCAAGAAATTAGCTAGCTAGCTAAATATCTAGCTAGCTAGCTAGATAGCTAGATACACATGAAGTAACGTTTTTGTTGACAATTAATTTCTTTTTGTCAGTGCTGATACATTGTACATTTTCTGGCCGTTTCTAGTCACACATGGATTAAGAGACAACAATTCAGACATGTTTGTAAAACGAAGGGCAATGTTAAGTTCTCAATCCTGGCTCCCTTTCTCTTTAGAGGTTTATCCTGACAGTGAGATTGAGATCTTACCTTAAATTTAACTGAAATGAAATATCTCCTTTGACTGATGAATAGCTCCTCTGAAACATATTCAGTTGGGACATTGTTGCTTTAAAACAGCCGTGAAGCAACTGCTACAGTCTCTACAGTCACGCCCAAAGACAGAGAGCTTGATACCTGCAGCTATTCCCACAATGTTTCCTAACAGGATGTATGTTTCCCATTTATTTGTTGGGTTAAGAGGTCAATCCAGAACTGAGGCGCACCTGTTGTGCGTTTCTAAACGGCAACTGCCTAGAGACGTGTAATTTGTGATAATAGTGATGTTTTTAAAATTCTGATCCTACGTGAATTTACTACATCTGCGGTGCATAAACGAGAAACTTTAGCAAAGTTATACTTAACTTCCAGTAGATGTTCCAGAGCACAGCGTCAATTGAATAATCAGAAAATACGGCAAGATATTTCAGTGAAACTGACCGGCCAAGGGCACAAAGTGACTTCATTGGAGCATCAACCACGGATACTTCACTGCTCCTTCAACCTTTGCTAACGTTCCTGCTCATATTCACGCAAGGAACACACTGCCAAAGAAGACACAAAACCAACATTAACCAGCTAGAGTAAGACTTGACGCTCTTGGACTACACATTAGCTTCAACCGCTTGGACAAACTAATCTACAAGTATGGTAAATGAAGATTTTAAGAGACTTATATACTACAGGTAGAAGATAAACTGCTAATGTTATAACAGAACTTCATTCCAACACTGCAGAACTGTCCCTTTAAACCTTTGAAAACATCCTGTTCCCTCATTTATTTCTCCTCATCCTTTACACTGATGGCATAGTAAGTGTGTTTTTTATTTTTAAAAAAATCTTTGCAAAACATGAAATCTATTAAGATTTTAGTGCACCAGCCTGCACTTAAGGATTTATCTATCGCTTTAATGTTCATCATTACTTCCATCTTTTTCATTTTTTCCACTTAGCCAAAATTATAAAGGGAAAACTAAATGCATAATTGTCTGTTGACAGTTTTTTTTTTTTACTTTAAACCCATTTTCTCCTAAAATGAGTTCCCAAGATATCTTATCAAGTGGCATCAAGTCTTAAAAGTTCTTTATCTTTGTTGCAGCAGTTCCCATGTGGCACTGGGTATGACGACCAGAATTATCTCTAAATCACTGGAAAACGAAAAACAGACTTTTCTGAGCAGCTCAAGCTTAAATGGTCTCCAAAGAATGTTTGTCTTCAAAAAAAAAAAAGTGGTTGAAAACAGGCAAAAATATCTTCTTGTCAAATGTAATCTTCAGCCCGGGTTTGATCCGGTTGTGTTGTGGATAGATTCAACCGGCACCTGGGCTCCTCTGGACCTGCTCCGCAAAACACATGTTCAGTGGTTCTGACAAAGTCAATGCGGTTTTAGGCGTGTTCTTCTGGCCGTGTGACCGAAATATCTTGGCAATGGGTCGAAAAACGAAAGCATGTGTAAGTGCTCGGCCTTCTGACGCTTCCACTAGCAAAGATTTACCCCAAATGCTGTCATGACATCAGAGCAGACGCTATCTAATGAACTTCATAATACTTTAGAGTTGATTCTTTTTCTGGCCTTCAAAGCCCCAAGAATAATCTGAGTAACAGTTGATTTTGTGTTTTAAATTAGAGATAATCTATAGCAATGAGTGGAATAACCCTTTTGCACCAATTGGAACACAGATACCAACTTTAATGTTGTTAGCAGCTAACAGTTAGCATGGTGTTTTCTGAGTGCTTACAAAAGCAGTTTTAATTTGTCTGTTGAGACTGGACTGTTTAAAAATGATGTGAAACTTTTTTTTGTTGTTGTGAACAATCCATGCCACTGGCCTAAAAAAACTACTTGTGTGCGTTTTCTGACTGTGACATTTTCCACGCTCCTCCTGAGCTTCACACTAAGACTCCAGGAGGATTAATAACATGTTCTACCTTCAGCATTTCATGCTAGGAAGACATGCTAGTGCAGATTTGCGCTACAAGGATATCTGAAGGTGATGGTATCCTAATTGCATAATCGACTTTATTAAACCAAGACTGTGTGCAGCATCAAAGTAGACAGCTAGGCCACATCGATGTAATAATACGCTTTGACCTTCAACCATTTGGATCGCGTGTGTAGAAATAACTGTGTCTGTGTTGAGTGGGTGCATATGAGCAAGTTTGTTAGCTGGAGGTGTGCAGCTGCTAGAGGGGTGAAAACATTACACCCTGCACCCCGGCTCTTAACAGGTCTCTCTTGTAAATGAGACAATGAGTCTCAAGAGATTTTCCTGCAAACAAAAAAACAAAAAACTCAGCGATAAAGAGCAGCAAAAAGGCCCAAGGCAGACACATACAAGTGATGGCCTCAAACAGAAGTAGGTTGTCAGCAAAGAAGCAGTAGCACCCAAGCTAAGGAAACCCCCCGAATCACCAGCCAGAGCCTAGAAGGACTAGGACAAGGGGGTGGATTGTCTCCACCTGGTGAACCCATGGGAGGTTAAGAAGGATGGAGGTTCACCAAAGCCCTGGGCACCTCTAGGCCCACCAAAGGCCCCCACACACTCCCAGGAGCCATAGGCCACCCAACGGGAGCAAACCACCTGGCCAAGGCTCCCACACAAACAGCAACCCACCAAAGGTGAACTGGAATTGTAAATACTACAACTCCCTCCGTGTCACAGCCATTCCCTGGTCTCTTCTAACTGACCAAAACTCAATGACTACAAGGGAAAAAAATTTTTTTTTTGCATGGTCAAAATCATTACAGACATCATGAGAGGCGCAGCATTAAAATAAAGAGAAAATAATTAACTTCACATTCACCCAGGCGTACGCTTCTGATCTTGCCACTGTTTGACTACTAATCTTTTCCACCATAACATCATTGCAGACTGTGGACCTGATAGGGGCCCATGTCGGCTGAATATAAATGGAAAAAACTGCCATTTTTAGCACTTATCTGCCTTTCTCTGACCCTACTGTGTTTAATAGGAGATTTAACAAATGACCTTGAGTTTGTTTAACCTGCCCCTCAACCTCTATCCACATACATGTAACACCACCCTTCCTGACAGACACACACACACACACACACACACACACACACACACACACACTAACAGTCATACAAACGGTATATAAATCCCTTTATCTAACACCAATGTAGCCTTCACCCGTCTCTCACACATCAACAAATCCACCAAAGAGCAGGAGCCCACCCTCTGCTCTCTCTGTGTCTCCCTGATTATTGCCCATCATGCTTGATGTTTTCCTTAGAGGCAGCCAGGAAATGAGTTTTATAAAGCTGGAAATCATACACGCATACACACAGAAAAACCAACACTTCCTGAAGAGACTACGTGGGGCCAAACAAGCGCTCAACCTGACACACACACACTTTTCTTCGAAGAACAATACTTCTGTTTCAACCCCGCTGCCTCCACTACCGGCCATTGGGAAAGGGAATTTCAGAACCAGTGGGAGTGGCGCTATCAGAATACCTTGCAGGGCACCTAAACAATGTGGTTATTCCTGCGGCAGTGCGACAAAAATCGCCTAGCCTTTGATAAGGTCTTTAAAGCACCCTTCCTTGGCACACAACGGGCTTGTCTCAGGAAGCTGAGGGGAACCGCCAGCGAGGAATGAGCTCAGGAAAAAGCAATGTGGCTCCATGTGATTGCTTTCTCACACTTATGCAGGGTTCGTGTTGGAGACGGTCAGATCCATGAGAAAAAAAAGCCATGGAGACCCACCGAGGTGGTCCACACTGATGACCAGGCACCACATTGTTGAGGAAGGAAATGGGGAGGACAACAAACAGCATATGCAAATGAGCAGGTCTGTGAGAATGAAACAGAAGAGGAAGGAAGGAAGTGACTAAAAAAATAAATCAGTTCATATTGAACATCTTTGGATAAATCAGCCGTAATGTGACAAAGTGATAAACAGTAGCACAGACAAAGGGTAAAAAGGACGGAAACAAATCAAGCTAACGCCAAATATAAGTTATTCCAATATATACTCCAAATATAGGTTTCCTCTTCAACTTTAAAAGTTTATGACATACACTTTTGTCTCACACTCTTTTATTCTCGAAATTAAAAATATGTTAAGATTCTCCAGTCAGTATCTGAGACAAACTTCGTACTGCCCTGGTTACAAGTGGAAAAGCTAGCAGAAGTTACATGTTGCTATGCTAACAGGCTAGGCTAATTATTAGCAATAAAATATCAAATCCATTTGTCTGCATTTAATTCATCCCAACACCATAGCAAAAATGTTATTAAAAAACAATATTACATGTTTAAAGGATTTGAAAAAGGAAATAAGTCTATTAATGCAACGATGGTAAAAGTTTAGCATAAAGCGGCCATGTTGGACTTAGAGGCTGGAGTATTAGAGAAACTTAGGGGAGAAAACAGTTTTTTTTTAAATTTCCATTACAGTTGAAATTTGA
The DNA here is from genome assembly GCF_051168715.1 of Poecilia mexicana. Taxonomy (NCBI): domain Eukaryota; kingdom Metazoa; phylum Chordata; class Actinopteri; order Cyprinodontiformes; family Poeciliidae; genus Poecilia; species Poecilia mexicana. Next base: position 8,373,321 of record NW_028263387.1, read on the forward strand.
TTTTAAAAATGCAAAATGTTGAGAATAAAGGGGAATTAACATATCAAGGGAAAGGCTATAACTGCAGGTTATGCGACAGGATAACCCTGGTGCTGACTGAGTATGGGTCCACAGGAAGGTTATATGCAAAAATAGAAAGGATTTATTAAATCCTACTCCGAAGTATGAAGGAACAAGCTCATTTACATAAATCATGGCTCCAATATCAACAACATTGACACTCTATTGTTGATATGACTTTCTCCACAAGTTTTTTCCCCTAAAGTGACCGAAATATTCATTAAACATACAGTTTTAAATCTTAATACTCCAGTTTTTCAAATCTTACTTATGAACATTACTTGTGACATTGTTTCCTTGCTCTGAATGAAATCCTGGCCCATACCACTACCCCACCTCCACTTCTCCGTTTCCAGTCTAGCCTCGGGTCCATCCATCTGGACCAACAGGAGACAATCCTATCCCATCATTCCAATAAAGCGTTTTTTTTTTTGTTTCTTGGTATTTTTTCGTTTTTTTTTTTTTTTAAACACAATCTGTCCTTAAATATTCCTCTGCCCATTCTTCAAGTTTAAACTCGTGCATCTTGTTCGGCAGCGGTCGGGTTTCAGCCCTCCTTGCCTTGGCCATGTCTGAGTTCTGAACAGCCTTTCCGTCTGGGCCCTCGGGTGGTTCTGGAATATGAGCACACTGGAGGAGAGCTGGTTCCTGGTAGCTTCATGTTTGATTCCTCTAACACATATTGTTTTTTGTCAGTAGGTTGGAAACTATGCACTTTTTTCCCCCACATCATTTTCTACAAGTAAATTCCTGTAGAAAAAAATGTATACGTCTTCTTGTCAAAACATGTTTTTTTCTTTGTTTTAAAACCTACAAATAGAAATGAATTGATGCGGCATTACAAATGTCAACAGATTTCCTACAGTAGATGTTTATCACAAATGTTATTTCTTTTTTTCAAAAAGTTATGCACTCTTGGTATCTCTAAAGGAGTTTAATTAGCTGGACTGAGGAAGATCACAGACCTATAAGAGCGTTGATATAGAATTTAGGCCACGCCCTCCCTATTTACACAAATACACGTCACCTGATACGCTTGCATTCAATTAATGTTCAACCTCGTGATCCTGAGGACTTGGTTGTCGATCAGTTGAAGGTTTAGACTTTACCAGAATCCTGAGATGGAAAAAAAAAAGAAAAAAAATATCACTGAACAGCTGGAGGAGAGCACCGAGCAGAGAAACTGATCGAAGGAGATCAATAAATCCACAGAGAACTGAACCAACCACAAAAGCATCTACAAACCAACGGGAAAAGGCTAAGACTAACACAAGAGTACGATGAAAACTTCACAGAACCCAGAACAGAAATAAATAAAAAGCAAACTCAATACAGAGGATTGAACCTGATATGGCAAGACATTAGTCACAATAACAAACAACCCAGAAATGATCAGGAAAAGAACACCAAAGAAAAACAAAGAGCCATGGATCACGACATAGCTGTACTGATCAAAAGGTTTTAGCTGCGAGCAGCAGTTCCAAGCTAAAGCCATTGGACTGAGCTAACATTTTTGATTTTTGTTTCCTCAACATGGTTTAGACAGAATAAACCTTCTGTCAGGATGAAGCATTTAAGACAAGTTAGAAACCACAACAGATGTTTGTTTTAGAGCCAGTCGCATCCCAACACAAACCTTTGCATCTAGAAGATGGTGGTCGGCTCCTTCTCAGCTCTGAGGACAATTTTTATTATCCAACTACACTCACCTTGTTTCATTCTGTAACTTCAACCAGTGTGCTTTAAATACGCACCCAAAGTGAATCTGGATTACTTCCACCAAACGAGGAATCGAGACGAATCTGGATGCAGCATCTAAATTTAAAGTGACAGACTGAAAGTCTATATCTGCTTCTAAAAGCAGATATATTTTAAATTTAAAATGTAAAATATAGCAATAGCTTTATCATTACATGTTGGAATAGGGACAGTGGTGATTTTTTATAGATAGAAGAACCACAACATTAACTTTTGCCTCTGTCCAAAAACGTAAACAGTTAAACCAAACTCAGTCCCATTGTTCCCAACATTTGATGTTTTAATTCGACTCCATTCTTCAATTTCTTCTCTACTGACTGTAATCACAAGCTTAATTATATCATATGATGAATGACACCTGGAAAAACAAATGTCTGATGAAAGGTAAACAAGTGAATTTGTTAGATAATTATCTCGGTGTATTTCAGTCTATAGCTACGCAAAAATATACACACAGTCTGCAGAACAGGCGGTATGAATTAGTGACAAGTTGCTTCTGGGATGTGTGTTAATCCAAGTTCTCCAGCAGGGTTTGGACAGGAGAAATTGCACAATAACTTGGAACACATTCAGCGTGTGGAGAACAAGTGAGGTCTTTGAAAAACACGGCTTGGGAAATAAAAATAAGCTTGACTCGGGCAGCTTCGATAGAAATCCTGCCCACCTTATGCACAGTGTATAAGAAAATTGACTCGAAGTATTTTGTTTTTTAAATCGCTAAGACGACTTCTGCAGCTTAGATTGGCAGAGAGATCAGGTCAGATTAAAATTCTCGTCAGTGTTCTCGGAGAAAGAAATTAGAACGGGAACGCGGCGTATGCCTTCAATGTGTGTGTCCAGCAGAGCTCCAAATAATTCACAGTAGTCTGCTGGATTGGTCACAGTGGCATTGTTCAACAAATCATAGACATGCGTGACTGAATCTGTTACAAATAAAGCCTTTACGCATCACCCCGATTTAGGAATAGACCTGAGCTCCGAACCAGGGCGCAAAGCTTGCGAGTGAAGAGTCGGCCTGTAAAACTGACTCCTCCTGGAAGCCGAAATCCTCTGAAAAGCACAAGAAAGGAAAAATAAAATAAAATTCTACCATTAGTTCGCTACCACATGACAAAAAAAAGATGTTTAAGCATAGAAGTGGTACAAGAATGCACATCAAACGCATTATTATTACCCACAACAAGAAAAACAACACAAAAAGCGTTTCAGGAAGTGAATACTTCAAAGCAACATGTCAGAGCTTCATCCTGAATCAAACGAAGCTTAACTTGTGGCTCCAGCTGATACATGTTTGTTTGTTGACTTGATGGAGACCTGGATTACTCCTGCAATCAGTGCATTATTTTTCTATCAGTTACCAGCTGATGAGAAACCAAAATAAATGTAGCTGAAGAATCTTGATTTAAAACAACCAACAAAGACCACAGAGGTGTGAAAACTAAAGCCCAGGAGGAAAACTAGCGTTAGGATTAGGACCAACAACCAAAAAAGAAATATCAGCTTCTGAAAAGGACTAAACATGATCCTGGGGGTAGATCAGAATTAATTTTAGGTGTATTCAGGAAAACCAAGAAAAAAACAACCAAAATAAATAAATAAAATGGCTCCACCTTATTCTTGGCTGTCTTGCTGGAGGTATGGTTATGATAGCAATTTCATGTCTTAGCTGTAGTACGCTAGTTCCCCACAACAGGAACTAGCAAGGAGCTTGTAAATCAGCATGATTGAGAGTACTGACAGTGTTATCAAACCTCATAGTCAGGTAGAATCGGTTCCATTGGGGAGAAAAGTTGCTGGTACGGTTCGCTTTCACACTGCACTCTGTCAAACTATCCAAACCCTTTGATGAACCTTTCAGAGTGTCCCTAATACCCCAGATTGTAGGTTTTAGCGGTTGTAGGATTCCTCTTTTGTCTTTGGTAAAGACTACAAGCCATTTCTCCTGCTAGCGGTAGACTCAAACTTTGTTTTGGTTGTATTTACCCAGAATGCCCTGAGCTAGGGTCCGTTTCCTGCTTTTGAAGTGGCCTCTTGGCATTAACATATGAATTAAACTGCACCAGCATTCACTTCAAACTAATGGAAACTTACGTTTGTAACCAGACTAGAGTTCACTTTCTTTTAAGTCTGCTTCAGAGTGCGACTGCATATTCACACCTCTCCAAATGAACCGGACTTTCTAGACAAACGAATCAGAGTTCTATTAAAGCGGACTAAAATGGGCTGGCGTTTATGCACCTTACGACTCGCCTCCTGGCTCTGATTGTTTGTTTCTGATGTCACTTTCGGATTCCAGGGGTAAAACTGATGCAAAGGCTGAATGAGAGATGTTCTCTCATACTGTATGCCTCATGTGTGTCACCGTAGGTTCAACACCCACCACTCTTATGACGTTTCTACACTATGACTGGACCAAAACATTTTCAGAAATGCCTAATTTTTAAGGCCATGGTAAAGCTTAAAACAAATAATGGATATGTCGGCAATAAAAACAAACTCCTCTATTTTTTTTATTTATTTCTCAGCCAAAGATAAAAGATGCAAAACACAATTAATGCAGAGCCGAATACCAATCCTGAAGAAGACGGTAGAGCAAAAAAAAAAAGGTTCCCCTCCTCTGACTGGCCTCGGGTTGTTTGTTATTTTTGGCAGGAAAAAGGTCAGCATGATTACTCTGTTACATGAGCAGCGGCAGCGGGGAATGAAGCTGTGGGAACCTGTGCCTCATAAGTTCAGGTGAGCCCGAGTCAGCCTGGTTGAAACAGTGCAGAGCAGATTGGATTGCACACCTACACACAGCGCAGGCAGGGCTTACTCCTGAATGTTCGGTCAACCTGCGCAGCCCTCAGGACGCGCACACACACACACACACGTTTTCGTGGCCATCTTTGCGGGGACTTTCCATTGACTTCCATTCATTTCTACAGCCTAAACCTTACCCTTATTCTAACCCCAACCATTACATACCTAACCCTAAACCTAACCAAAACTCAATTCACATCTTAGTCCTAAACCTGGCCCCTGATCCAAAAACAACGTTTCCCCTTGTGGGGACCAGGCTTCAGTCCCCACAAAGAGCAGCGTCCCCACAACGTTGTATGTGTCAAGAAAATGGTCCCCACAAGCCATCACAAACAAACGCATATACACACACACACATAGAAAGAGAGAGAAAGGGAGAGAGAGAAGGGGAGAGAGAGAGAGAGAGAGAGAGAGAGAGAGACATAGGTATGTTAGAAAAGACGGCTCTGACACTTCAAGGTGTAGGATGACACCTTAAAACTGGCTCGTTACCACATCCAAATATTTCAGCTGCTTTGTAATGCACATCAATACAATAGCAAGGCCTGGGAACAGGGGGATTCTGATAAGAGAGAAGCAAATTTAATAAGAAAGTAACACAATTACAACACAGGAAAGAAACAGAAAATCAACAGTTCTAAAATGGAGAGAAAAACCAAATACTTTGAGCGCATCGGTGAAAAGAGAAAGAGAGAGACGTTCAAGGTGTGAGAACGCAGAACCCGCAGGCAGGTCTGTAACCCGAGCCCCATGTGAAGTCTCAGGAAGCGAGCAGGACGTAAGATCAAGCCTATGCCGAGTGATTACAAGTTGGATACAATGTGCTCACATTCCTGAGACGTACACACACTCACTCCTCTCTGGAAAAAAAAAAAAAAAGAACTGTTGCAGTAAACATTCAATTCAGCAACACACACGCAAACGTGCAACAAATAAATGAATCCATATGCAAAACACCCACATCCATCACCGCGCTCCTCCTCTCCATCTTCGGCGAGCAGAAATTCCTTCTCACAGGGATTATGTGGCCAGACACATGCTCTGACTCGCTGCAGGAGACCGTGAGTCAGAAGTGACCATAATTAACTGCGGGGGTCAACATGTGGTCCGCGGTGAGGATGGTGAACGGGTCGTCAGCACAACTCTCATTCTTTAACAACCATCACAGCTCAGCAGATATCAATTTATGGCTTGGTTTATTCATATGCAGTTTTCCCTCTTGTTTATTTTAAAGCAGGTTTTCTACAATTTTGACAAGATGGGACATTTTATTTTATTATTTATTTGTTTGTTTATTTATTTTTGAACAGGGGAGGGAATTGTCAGTTTCTAGAAGTGCTAAGCTTCATTACATACAGTTAAAGTTTAAATTATAAATACACACAGATGATTTAGGCTTATATATATTTTTAAGTTTACCAAAAATATTTAATCTAATCTGACTTCACATTTGAAGTTGAATTTGATTGAGACAAAGATTAGGGATTTATTGTACTTCAACATGCCGTTTCTTAATAAAAATGTGAATGAAAACATATCCCCCTTTCCTTTTCCCCGCAACTCCTTTTCTTATCTTTTCATAGCTGCCCGTCTAGAAATCAGCTTAATTGAATAAAAATAATCAAATCTAAACTAAACTGTGCCCCAAACATACTTAATCCTTGTGCGTGCGAGGACTGAGGCAAACGTAGAGGACTGTGGCAAATGATGCAAGGTTTACTGTGTGGGGTCGGTTGGACCCCATTTCTACATACAAAGGTTATAGAATAACTTAAAAAAAAATGTGGTTTTAAGTTAAAACCCAGCTCAAGTTTCTTTCCATTTCTAGTGTTTCTGGTGGTTTGACCAACTCAAATTTAAAGACTTTTTAAGAGTATTATGAATTACCTATATCACAACAGCCGCTAGCAAGAGTTTACTAGTGGCTAGCTAGCAGTAGCCTCTAAGCACGTAATGAAGATGTCCTTGTGTGACTCAAACTTTTGCCAGACAGAAAAGTCCCACGAGAAAAATAAACATCATCACAAAAATCTCAATAAAATACTCCAGAGTGTGTGTTTGTAATATAACACTATATGAATAATCTGTGTGTGGATGAAACAGGCAGGCGTTGAAGTTCCTATTGATATTTTGCACCAATTACACAAAGGCTTTGCTTTTTAAAATCAAAGCACCAGCCGTTCTCAGTGGCTAATGGCCTCTTTGTGTCATTTTATTGATGCCTTTGTTGGTTTTTAAGTCCAGGCTTCCGCAGGTCAACAGCAGACATTGTTCAAACCCTTTGGGGCCAATACATGCACAAGCCTGATAATAAAAAGCTTCAAGTAGGCCAATCACCCGCTGAGTAATTCATGTAGACATTCCTCTCTAACAAGGAGAAGGTATTTGCAGCTCTACCTTGTAGAAGTTATCCAACTTTATCAGACAGTGACAAAAAGTAATGTCTACAAAGTCAGTTTTAGTTGTGGATTCTAGCTGGACCACAATAAGTTAAGTAAGTTTGATGAATCCATTATTTTTCTTTTACATATTCAACTTAAAAGGCTAAATGTGTATAAATACATACATACATATACATGTATATATATATATATATATATATATATATATATATATATATATATATATCTTCAGCAGTCATCCTATAGAATTGGTCAAAAACTGACTGATGTTCAGAAATGCTATCCTGACAGAAATAAAAATTTACCTTGATATGTAGAGAAGTCATCCCAGACCATGATGCAGCCACCACCATGTTTCACTCTAGGTATGACATTCCTTCACTGATGATTTCTTTTTCTGTGTAGCTTCTTTAGTGTTACCTTTTCCCCTCTACAGAAATGCTGTCCCATATTTTCTTCTGTAATTGACCATCTTCTCTCAGTGGCAGTTTCTGATATAAGGGGAATGGGGCAACTGCCCAGGGCAGCATCTGATCAAGGGGCGGCAGTTGATTTGTGCAGATCATCTCATATTTAAGGTGAAATTATGCTTTTTGTTTGTTTTTACTTAGCAAAAACTTTTGATTTTACTAAATATAGGTTAAATCTTTAGCTTAGGGAGAACCTTTGAATGACCTACAGCTGAACTAAAACCCCTTCCACACTCAGCCAAGCTAGAATAACTACCCTCATCAAAGCTAAAAGAAGGTTTCGTCACTTCGGATTTATTGTTTAATTTTTTTTTTTTTTAATCTTTTACACGTTCCCTCAGGGTCTTCAGAGACGTGCAGCTGCTGTGGAAGAATGGGAGGTAAATGTTTCAAGATGTGTGTCAGCCTGACCTACACCATAGCTCAGACCGGTAGAGGGAGCGGCAACAAATACGGGTTGGAAAAGTTCTTTAAAGGTTTGTGTGATTAAACTTAATGGTGAAAACGGTGAAACAGCCTCGATTTTATTTTTAGTTGCATCTGAGAAAGTGGAGAGGAAACTTGTGAGGCTTAAACGACACTAAAAAAAAATTCCTCTTGTAGGCATTTTTGAAATTTAGAAATTCAATATTTGTGGTATCGCTTTAGCAGTTGCTCTGAAGGCAGGTTAAAACGTCTCCAAATGCTAATTTTAGTTCAAATCTAGCAAAACTCTTGTGAAGTTGGAAGCGTAGCTACATGTATCTCAGCAATGGGGCTCCAGGAATGACTCAGTATTTTCGAATATCATTTAATTTTCTTCTCCAATCATTTAGAGGTTGAATAAGAAGTCCCAGTATTAGGATTTAACTTTGTGACGCATCTCTATTAAACAACCAGCAGTGAAACAAATTTCAGCTTCAGATGGTTGATCCAGAACGAATGAAAACAGTTTTGTGGGGGGTGGAGGGTTTCCTGGCGCTAAACGAAAAGCATAAATTGGATGAAAAACAGGAACTTGTGGATAACAGATGGAAACAGATAGATTGATAAAGAGTGAGGAAGAAATACTCTAACATTAGATTAGATTTTAGAGTTAAATCTGATTAATCAGGACTCATTTAGTCTCCTCCGGAACGCTGCTTTGGTCTTGTCCGTCAGTTGGATCTGATGGGAGGTAATAAATCGGATTCAGTTCATTATCTTTGCAAAAAAAAAAAAAAAAAAAAAAAAAGGTTGTATGTTGACTCAATACAGTCAAATTTCAGTCTTTTTTGTGGTAACCACGCATTTCTAAATGTATTTGAACATATAGAAATAACGGAGAAGCGGAGTTGAATAAAAGTTGCACCTTTGAACGAACAAACGTTTTTTTCATGGCTTCCCAGGACACATTTCGTTTCTGTGCCAAACTAACTCTGAAAGGACAAAGAGTATTTCTGAAATCAATTCTATCGGCCCTCGCCTCGGTGTTTATGCTGGCCATGCACAGCAGCTCCGGGCCCTGATGGAAGGAAAACAGAAAATCAGCTCAAAGGATCAATAAAAAAAATAAAATAAAAAAACTTTATGAGTCTCGGCTTCCCTGCATTAAGTCATCAGAAATGAACCCTCTGGGACTGTAAAGGGTTAAAACTGAGTCTAGGATAATATTGTTCGGCTCGTGAAATATTTGTGAGCGGGATTTGACGGGGATGAAACGTCTGAAATGAAAACAAGCAGCGGCTAATTGCACATTTTCCCGATTCCACTAATTAACTTTGAAAAGTATTTACTCAGAAACGTTTCCGCATCACGTCACGCTACAGCTGGGAATGCACCGATGTGAAGATTTGGGCCAATATTTGATATTTATATTACTGTTATCTCTTATAAATATCAATATAAGACATTGATATTTACCAGTGTCTTATATATTTTTACCTTAAACTTTGACACCTTAAAACAGACCCCAACTATTATTTGGTGAGCTTCCTAAAATAATGGATTAAGTCATTTTTTTCCCCCAAAAGATGATGGGGGGGCACAGGGGGAGAACAAAAAAAACACATGGCAAAAAATTACTTAGGCCATTATTCTAGAAAATGACAATTTTAGTTATTGATTATTCCTCCAATTAATCAGATTTTAAAAACTGGCACATTCTTTAGACATAATTTAACCACCTGAGCCTTTTTTATACAATATTAGTTATATCTTAAAAAAATTACTAACAAATAAGCAATTGACTTTGTTTTAATAAAACATTTTATTGTCTAAAATGCAATAAAGTATTCCTGTAGCATACGCTTAATCATTCATAGCAAAGACTGTAGTTAAAAAAATACTTCTAGCATGATTAACTGATTAATAATTGGAATTGATGCTTATTAGTTGAAGCTAAAACTGTTACTTAAGGAGTTCTGGGTAGAAAAGATTCAGCAACAAAGATTGTATTAATCTTAAATATAAAATGTATATATTCCTATTTAATGTATATAATGATTAATCGCGAGTAATTCAGCCTTATTGCACTTATGGGTCAGTACACTCCGGTGAACAATTAAAGAATTACTAAATTAGTTGACGCTTACTTCAATAATTGATTAATCGCAATTAATCACTTCAGCCCTAAATGCAGTTGCATGATGCAATAAAGAGGTTGAAAAGTGTCTCAGTATTTCAAACAAGAATATTTGGATGTCTTGGATAAGATTCTGACAGGATTTTTAAAAATGTAGCCTGTTCAAATTAAGTTCAACCAGCCAAAAGGAAAAACGTCAACATAAAAAGAGACAACACAATCTGTTTAAATCAGTGTAATAATTTAGTGGGGTCAACAATTTGACATTAAATTAAATCAAAGTGTCATGATTCTTTAAGCCCTTCCACTGCGGCGCTCCCATAAGGCATGGTGTTCGGATCAGAGCGGTTCTGCTACGGTGCCGGTCCGGACGGTGGCTGGTCGGTTCCCAGGCTGCCGCCAAACTCTCAAGCATAAGGGAGACACTTGTGGGGACTTCCCAGGCGGTCGTCAATGTCTTCGTTGGAGTGTAGATGTGCAATCCTCTGCGTGGGACTCCTGAATCGATGCCCTTCGGTGTTGTGGGCGAGCCATCGGTGCATCCTCTGCTCCTGGAGAACGGCGTCTTGTCTGGACTTGCGAGGACAGCTCCGGGGCATTCGCGGAGCTTCCCAAACCTCTCCATCTTCTTTTCACCCACTTCATTTTTTAAAGTTTTTTCCCCTCTCCCTTCACCTCCTATTTTAGTTTTCGGCATCCGTCACGTCGGATCATCTCCTCCCTCCGGTCGATTCAGGACGATTCCAGACTTCTTCCGAGTTTCCCCCCTCGAAAAACGAGAGAAAATGCAGAGAAAGGAAAAGTGCCAAAAGGAGAACACGTGAACGAGTCGCCCACACCCACTGAAGCTCTCCGGGTGAGTCACTGCTACAGGGAGCATTTTGCTTCATTGGATCCAGGAAGGCCTCCAAAAAGAAAGAAAAAAATTCACAGGAATTCCAACTCAGCCGGCCGTGAATTGTTTGTGCAAATGAACGCTGGAAGTCTCTGGTTTGAGGAGAGGTGAGGCGTGTCCGAGCTGGTGTGTGTCCTCCGTCCCGCTCTGTGGACGGGAGGTAGAAGCGTCAAATGAAAGGAGTTCAGTTGAAGAGGATGGAGTCGGGGTCTCTGTTGGCTATCTGTGCCATGTGTTTCAAGATGTCCTTTTTAGTGATGATCCCCAGCAGCCTCCTGATGACGACACACAAAAAGATGGAGGTTAAGCTCGGACTTTTAGGACGAGAAAGTGGTTCATTGTGTCGTTTTTTTGTTGTTTTTTTAATATCAGCTTCTGAAGGAAACATTCTAGAGAAAGAAACTGATCGTTTTCTTCTTATAGACACTAGAGAAGTCTAAAAATGGGATGTACAAGTGTGGAAGGACAGGAGGAAATTGGGATCAACCCTGACTGACCCGCCTTATACGCTTGAAGTATGTCATGGTATATTTTCTTGACCCGAGTTTCAAATTTAGGTCAACTAAAGGTTCAAATCTGCTTCAGCTGAAAGGAAGGAATAGCTTAGAGCAGGGTGCCACATTTATTTTAATTTTAGAGCACGTCTTTAACGTACGGCAGAGGATTAGGGCTACTGGAAAAACAACAACAAAGGACTTGGACTTTTCTCAGATTAAAGTCATAATTCTGAGAAAAAGGGTCAAGCCTTTATCTTCATTTCAACCAACAAATAAACAGAGTGATTTACTTTCAATATTAGTTTCAAAGTAAATTCTTATCTCTTTTTTCGCCAATGCAGATCAACTAAATTCCTCTGTACCCTCAAATGTGGATCCACTCTGATCAAAGTCTGGGCCTCGTCCTGTTGGCCTCAGCGCAGGGCATCTAAAGCAGACGTGTGTGAATCCTACAGGGGCCCGTTGTGCCTGTCGACGGCCTGCCAGAGGCCGTGCGTGATGCCGGGAAGTACAACCGGACCGAACCCCTAAAACAGTTCATTTCAGAAGAAACGTTCCAGGGGAACCCCGAGAGGAGAAAGTGTTTAAGACTCTTCTGCTGATGATTGCTTTAGATCCAACAAAGACACTTAAAGAGGCATGAAGAAACTTTAAACTGCAACCCTGTGGGAAATGTCAAAGGGACTTTTTGCTAAAACTAATCTGAAAGATTGTGCGCTTACTTTTCAATCTCCTCGAAACTGTAAAACAGAACAAGAAACTGCCGTTTCACACCAACACTCACAAAGAAACTGTTTAGATTAAGACTTTGAAGTTGAAACTCTCCCGGCCGCAGCCTGCGTCGGTGGTGGCATTCCTCCTGAATGAACACAATGTGCCAAAGACAGAAAATAACAAAGGAAGACCACAACATGTGTACGTAGAAGTTGTTTGGCGGTGAAATCGTGAGAATACACACAGACTTCCACTTCCAAACCGCCCCGAAAGCCGAGATTCAACAAATCAGAGAGAGAAAGAAAGAGTTGAGGTCCGTTTGTCTGATTCCAAGAGAACAATATTAGACTTGTATAAAGTCTGACATGCAGCTGTACTGTGGGTGACGTGTTCAGGTTAGTGGGCCTCGGTGGAGAATGGAGTGGAAATGATTTCAGACAAAGTGAGGTAACTTTTACAATTAGCCGAGCAGCAGACTGAGTCCACTTTCTGGCTCTCTGAACAGAAATGTATCCCGATTTTCCAGCACACAGAAGAAAATCCCCACTCAGGTGTTTGTCGTACGCCCTCACAGGAGAACTAACTTGGCTAAAAATTCTGTAGGAGTCCAACAATGAGATCTCAGCTTTCATCTGTTGCTGGAAAGTTCTAGAAAAACCAAAAATGTCAACTTTTTTTGTCCGTTTACATTGTAAAAGTCATTCAACCCATCCGTACCGCACCATTCATTTGGTCGTAGGTCTATAACTCCAACTGGTAAAGTGTTTTAACACAACTGCTCAAACATTGCATCAATAATTATAACATTACTTAATCTCATGAGACATTATGCACACGCTCAGTCTACACCGAGGAAGATTCACTATGCATTTTAGAGAGTGACTAAAACTCAATGGCATGACCAATTTTCGGATTACGTCAGATAATTATTTGAGTACTTGTGGACGCTAAAAAGGGCGTTTGATTTTTATATGTAGGTTTCGCAAATCACAAGCCACCCAACGCTGAAGTTGGCTTCTGATTAGACAGTGCGCTATGTCACTGAACTCACCATTTTGACATCTGGTACAGTTCAAAATCCACCTCTTTCAAAGGTGGCTTGAATTATGCTACATTGAACACCGACTCTTTAAAAGCTTTGTTTGTGATCTGTGTTTGTAAAATGTAAAAATAAAAACTTCCACCTCTATGTTTGGCCTCTCAACCAGGCCAAGAAAAACCCCCAATCTAAGAGTGAGGAACTCAATAAAATTTGCAATAGCCTATTTTCAATAAAAGCTAGACTCATCTTAAGACCTTTTTCTTTAAACATCCCTCTCTCCATGGGTGTGTGTTATACAACACAAGAAAATCATACCCGTTATGTGTGACCAGACACTGGCGGAGCCCCAGTTTCCTGAAAATATCCACGGTGATGTCCATGGGTGTGTGGTCCGTGACGGTGAAGGGGCTCAGGTCCATGATGCCTCGGAGGCGGAGGGGAGGGGGCGCTTCGGGCGGCTGGGCAGGGCAGTGCTCTGTGAAGACCACTAGGGAGGCGCTGACGATGCCGTCCTGACGCTTCCGGGCGTTATCTGACAGGAGACGCAGAGCGGAAGAAATCTAGATGAAGAACTCATCGGCATTCCAGATCAAACGTTTTACAATTCAACCAGCAAAATAAACAGTTTCAGAGGCTAAAAACTACGACAAATATCTGCTAAGGTATACAAGAATTGCTCAGAAGCCTTTTAAACCAGGACTTAATGACAGCAAATGACAATCCTCACAATCACATAAAATTTGAATATTTATGTCAATTAATGTTTGTATTCAGTCGCAATCCGAACCTATTGATATGAGCAGGTCTCTTCTGAGCACAAATCCCACCAGCCTTTGGGATTCCTGCGAGACGACCACAGGGAAGCCGCTGTAGTGAGTGCTCTCTACTAACGTCTACGAAAAAGACAAAAAAATAAAAAAAAAACATGTTAGGAGTTATCGTGTGGAAAACAAGACATCATTCAAACATAACATGAAAAGAGATTGCCTTGAAAATGTATTCACACCTCATGAACTCCTCCACCCTTTGTCACAATGCAAACACAAACTTCAGGTATTCTACTGGGATTTCATGTGACAATTTCAAATCACAAAGTGATTCTGAGTGTTAGACTGATTGATCACTACAGTAATCTTTCGTTGCAGGCTTGTTGCACGGGGTTTTCGGTGTCCGTACCTCCACCTCCCCTATAGTCATGGAGTCCTGAGTGAGCACAGCCAGAGCAGGGTCCCCCCTCCTCGGCCTCATCACGTCCACTGCCAGGCTGCTGTGCTCAAACTCTTCCTTCGGCTCCAGGAACGGGTAACCGTTCAGCCGTATGTGAGCCTGCAGATACAAATGAGTGAATCTCTCAGATTAGACATACAGGAATAGACGTGGCAGGAAAAAGAAATAAATGCAAATGCACCAGAAGAAAAGCAGAACGAGCACAAGCAGAGTCACTCGTTCACACCTTTTGATCAGATCGTTAACTGGAGATGAGGGCTAAAGAAAACACAAAAATCAAGTTTTTGTTTGCAGACACTTCACCTCATAAATTCCCTCTCTTCCAAAGGCGTCTGCCACCCACTTGCTGGTCATGGTTGCGGCCATGAGGGGAACGATGTACTCCAACCCGCCGGTCAGCTCAAACATGATGACCACGAGCGACACCGTCATTCTGGTCACGCCGCCTGCAACGGGACACAGGTCGGAACAACGTTAGACTTCGCCGACACAAAACACCACCAGCCACCTGACTGCTGCAGCTTCAGGAAAAAAAACAGAAATGATTGCAGTTGCATCGAGGTAAACGGCTTCAGCCTGAATCCAATTACATGTCTCTTGGTAGCCTCGTCCTTCTGACAAGAGCTGGACGGGAGATTTATGCTGTGGGTCCGGCAACCATTTTTGAGGAATGAAAACGAGCTTGTTAAGATGTCAGAAATGCAACAGATAATACGGCTCTCTGAATTGCCTCCTGATGTTTACTCTAGAAATGCTAAAACTCTTTTGGGTTTCCTGTAAGACCAGCCAATAAGTCAACGATGCCTTTTGTCCGGCCTGTCAAACATGAATAGAATTTATTTAATGAAGTTTGTGTGCAAATAAGCTCACACTGGCTCGTCTTTCTTTAGTTTTAAGCTTGATAGAAACTTAGGTAAATACTTAAACGCAACTATGTTAAAAAAATGCATGCAGCACAGACACACAAGAAAAAAGGAAACAGCAGAAGCAGAGCTAATTAACATAACATTCAGTTTCTTTGTGTACCTTGTGATTAAATATTCAGATCTGAGATTATTTACCATTTAAATCACTCTGTTCTGTGAAGGGAAGCAAATATCAGATGTTTTTTTTTTTTTATCTAAATAAGGGTAAACTCTAGCAGGCAGTATTTAAAGGATCAAATTTACATTAAGTAATAAGAATAAAGCAAAAATCTGTCTCTGTAACAAGTTTAAATATATAAGAACAATGTTTACCAATATTTATCTTCCATAAAAAGGAGCACACTTAATTTTCTGCTTTTTTCCAGTCCGACAACCGTCAATAAAAGGTCACTAATGTTACAAAGTTTTACAAAAATGAGAAGAAGAAAATCATTTTAGCACATGGAGAATAAACATTTGAAATATTTTAATTTCTTTCAATTACTAACCCTGCCCCCAACTTCTCCAATTTCAAAAACAAAGTTAGGCATCATCTCTCGTTGAAGAAACGTCAGTGGTTAACAATTTATACACACAAACTAAAAATACTTGACATTTGTTCTACCTACATCTATATCATCCCATCGCTGCTTTGGTTTTTTAAGTTTCTAAAAACATTTCCAGGAAGGACTGAACACACAATCTTAACCAGTTCAGCATGTTCAAGCCACACATTCTCAGAATACCACCACGCAGAGACTAAAGCTGTCTTTATCGAACGGCCAAGCAGCTGCCTGCTTTTCATCAACTCCAAGCTGCTTCCGGACTTTCAGAGGAAACCACCAAACATGACATTCGCGAATCCCCCCGTCACAAGCTAGATCTCCTGAATGTCTCATGTAAAGTGCCAGAGATAACGCTGAGCTGCAGAAATAAACTGAACTGGGCTGAAACAGCAAAAATCCAGAGAAGACGAAGCCCCACCTAAACAAGCAGCGGCCCCGACCATTGCGTAAAGGCCCGGTGTGATGCAGTCGGCTCCTGGGGAGCACCACCCTCTAAAGATGAGCCAGTCGTGGTTGTAGTAGGCCAGCTGCTCCATGCCCACGCCCAGCAGTCTGCCAGCAATCGCTCCCACAGCCATGCTGGGGATGAAGAGGCCAGAGGGAACCTGGGTGGTGATGGAAGAGAGTCAGGAGGCTTTAAGAATGCAGTTTTCCACCAGAGCAGAGTTTAAAAAAAGCAAAGTGAGAAGGTGCCTAAATTTAGGGTGTTTTCACACTTCATAGTCCGGTGGACTTGGTTTCATTTGGAACCAAAATCGTAACATTTGTGTCAAACGAACCAAAACATTTGATAAACCCGTTTCTTCCCTCGCCTGTGGTGGCGCTGCATCAGGGACCACAGAAGAAAACGACATGAAAACCTCTGAAGAAGACAGGAGCAACTTACCACTTCGCAAAAGGTAAACAAAAATAGAGTAGCGTCAGATTTTAATGGTTGTAGGATTTCTCTTTTGTCTTTGGTAAATGACCACGAGCCATTTCTCCAGCTAGCACTGTGAACACAGATGCATTTGTTTTGGTTGTATTTACACAGGATGTTCTGCGCTATAGAGTCAAGAGTCTCTGGTCCACGTCAACTGAACTGGGACATATATATTTAGATAGACCAGAGCTTGCATTCTTGGTCCTCAACAGATTTTGATTGCACATTCACACCAAACAGGTCTGGTATGAATGCACCCTAAATCTAATTTGTGAAAGTTTAATTTAAAAGTTACATTTAAGGGTGAATTCACACCAGCCATGTTTGGTCCACTTTAACTGAACTTCAGTTCATTTGGCTAGAAAGTCTGGTTCACTTGGGGAGGTGTGAATATGCAGTCGAACTCTGGTCCACCTAAAAACTTTGGTGTTCACTGTTTGGTGGACGTGAACTCAAGTGCGGTTCTAATGCATATATGTGTATGTCAAGTGAACCAGAGACCACTCCAAAAGCAGTAAGCGGACTATAGAGCATGGTATTCTGGGTAAAAGCCAACAAAACAAACACAAGAGTCCATCGTTAACAGGAGAAATGGCTTTTGGTCTTTTGCCAAAGACAAAAGGCAAATCCTACAACCTCTTAAGAGCTGACACTACACCATTTTTGTTTGCACTTTGTGAAGAAGGATTTTGTGCTCATGTCTTATTCAGAGGTTTTTTTGTTGTTTCCTTCAGTGGTTCTTGGTGCAGCGCCACCACAGGCGAGAAGATGATCAGATTTTTCAAAAGATTTGAATAGTTTTGACACAGTGCAGTGTGAAAATGTAACAAATGTTGCAATTTCAGTGTCCAATCAAACCTGACTCAGTTGTGAAAACACTCTAGCACACATAAAACTCTTTTTACAAACATAAAACATTTACAAGGAAAGAAAAGAATCTTGTATTTCAGACATTTTTCCATTTCTACTGAGAAAAGTTCATGATGAATGAAAGGGAAGCCCGTCTTTAAAATGTGGCTGCAGTTTCGTATAGTGAACACAGTTGTAGCTGTGGTTTCCTCACATGCTTAGCAATCCCACAGAGTCCACAGCGGGGGAAAAACACCACGAGTTCAAAGCGGAGCGATGACGATTTAACAAGCAGCTAAGTACAAACGGCGATATAAAACGTCTACAAAGCGCCTCTCCAGAAAGCGAGAGCTCACGTGTGTCCTGAACTGACCTTCATGCCAAAAGTGATCACAGTGATCAGGATCTTGAAGATGAGGGCCAGGGCCAGCTGCCACAGCGCCGTGTAGAGGCCTGCCCCTGCTGGCCGGTCAGCCAGGCTGTTATCGACGCCCGTTTCTGATGTGTTGACCGGCTGGAAGTGAAAAATGGAAGAAAAAAAAAAGATGTATTATCCATAACTTAACTTGTCTTACTGAGACAAAGAGCCACCTGCTGACCTGTTTGTAGCCACACAGCTGAGAGGAGTCCAACAGGGAGCAGTCATTGAAAAGCTCGGATATGAGCTCGGCTCCACTCATTCTGGTGTAACTGTTGGGAAAGGCGATCAGGGCGGTTACCGCAGTGACCAGCAGCACCTCGATGACCGGGTAGTGCCCGAGCCGAGTGGTTTTCCCTGCAGGACGAGCACGGACAAGCCGATTAGTACACACACATATCAACAAAACACAAAGAGTAAAAAGGTTACAACAGGCAGCACTCACGCATCCTGCACCATGCGATGTTGGCCTTGATGAACAGCGCCCCCCAGAGGCCGCCGAATATCCCCAGCAGGATGAAAGGTGCCAGCTCCAACAGGTGCCACGGGGCGTGGAACTCCACGTAAAACAGCACCAGGCGGCTGTTTCCGAACGGGTTGATGGAGCGCAGCGTGAAGGCCGCCACCAGGGCGGCGAAGAACGAACGCCACAGGGTTTTCAGGGGGAAGTAATAACTCACCTGGGGGGGGGGAAATCAAGAAGTAAGTAAAAGGTTGGGTTTTTTGCCTATATATGCGCAAAGGATTACTAAAAATATTGATTCAATGGGAGAAGCTGTAAAAATACTACAGTGGCTTGAAACTGCATTCATACCTCCCAATGTTTGTCACATTTTGATGCATTACATTGTATTAAACTTGGATTTTATGTTATAAACCAACTTAAAGCAGTGCTAAATGTCCAGTTTTACTTCTCAATGTCACATAGTACTGTGCATGCAGGTGAAAAATAATTGTTTTTCTCTCTTCTTTACAAGAATATCTTCTTCCACATGTTTTGTATTGTTTTCTTTCTCCTTTACTTCTTAATTACGAACTCTTATGTTGTTTTGTCACATAAAGACTGAAGTTTGTGATTACAAAATGAGACAATGTTAGAGCATATGAATATTTTTCCAAGCCACTGTACACTTATTTTCAGTTTAAATGCCTACTAGTACACAGAAAACATCTTTAGAAAATAAACAAGAATAACAAATGAGTTCAATTTTGAAGCAGATTGAACATTTCGTTATTTAATAACCAAGAGCTGCCAAGAACACAATGACTCTCCGAACTATTGCAGCAAACGTTTATTCCCGGTTTATCACGTCTTAATTAGCTGCCAGCGTGCGTTCGCTCCAGTACAAAGTCACACGGCTGGGAGAGAACAAACAAGGAGGGAAAGCCAGACGCGACTAATTCAAGTCGTCTGTGTCATCTGGTGCCGATAACTCTACTGGCTCCGTAGCAGGACAGAGAAACAGGTATGCACACTGCAGCTCATGGTTTATTTCTCAACTTCCTACCCACCTCCTCCAGACTGAACAGGACTCCCCCTATGGGAGCGCCGAAAGCCACGGACACTCCGACTGCGGCTGCCGCCGACAGAACCTGCAGGAAGAGGGGAAAAAAAAAAAACGGAGAGCGTTTCAGAACAACAGATCCATCCGAACCAGAAGCACTGGGAAAACATCTGCTGACCAGGATCAGATGATGTTTACGACTCGCTGCTCAGAAAGACTGAATCGGCGGAAACGTCACAACCGAGACGCAACGACAACACTCTTCAGTGTGGACGTTGTTACTGAGGGAAGATGTGTGAAACTAGGATATTTCCAGTATCAATAAAGTGTTTAAAATAGAAAGTGAAATGTCTGAAGATTCTGAACTATTGCAAGTCATTTGGGAGATATTTAGCTATACTTAGCCTTCAGCTAATCAAGATAAAGGCTAAATATTACTGTGTGATAGTGACTGTTCTCAGCCTTTAATCCTAATATAAATAATTAATTCCTGATCAGCCACAACAGAAAGGCTATAGATGCAGTTTTATAGTTAAAATAAAGTCTGAAAGATTAAGAAAAACATATATATATAAATTGCAGATTTTTCTTCACAAATGATCAGAAATACATTTCATATCTTATCTTACAGTGGACAAAAATAAAAATTTGTTTTCTTTTATCTATCTGAAGAAGTAAACGAGATATTCTGTAATTATGTTCATCTGGTTTATATCTAAAATGTTGATGTGATTGCAGATTGATTGCTTTTTAGAGAAAATGATTTGTTTTCACTCTGGTGTTAGTCTTTACGTTTTAACTTTAAATGTAGTTACATGGTTGGAAGAGCTGCCAAGAATACAGCTTCAGTTTGCTTAAACTTCAGTCTACCCTGAACAATCACTTGGTGATGTCCAACAACAAAAAAGAAAATAAACCATCATTCCATCAGCAAACACAGCAGCCCACCTCTCGCCGTTTGGCCTCGTTTTTGCGGTATTTGGTGAACAGATGGCAGAGTATGTTGGCACAGCAGCAGGCCACGTGAACCAGAGGTCCCTCCTTCCCCAAGCTGAGGCCGGAGGAGACGGCTAAGACCAGAGTGATGGTCTTTATGATCAAGGTCCACTTCCCAAGGTAGCCACGAATGATGAACCCACTGAGGATTGTTTTAATCTGAAAACGACAGGGAGAGAGAGGAGGAGGGGTGTGAACGGACAGGTTCTCCATTCCAAAGACGACGACATGTTTAGACTTTGGTGAGGAATCGCTTCAGACGTGTGTCTGCTCTCTCTCTCAGAGTTAAAAACCCTAAAAAAAAAAAAAAAAGGGGGGGGGGGAGAATAAGTTCCCTTTTTTTGTTTTGAGAATATTTTCTTTCAAATAAGACATTAATCTCCTGACCGCGGGCCTCCTGACCAGAGTCTGACCTGCGAGAGATTACAGTCAGAGGAGAAAACGATCCGAGTACGTGAAACTAGCCGCAGCGAGAGGCCGACAGCTTCGCTTGGGTTTTTTATCCCGAGATGGATCAATCAGTGAGACTTTCAGGACCACACAGAAGAGTTTAAAAAAAAAAAGAAAAGCCTTTATCTGTTCACTTCTTTAGAAATAAAAAGTGGAAACAGAAGATTAAGTGCTGGAAGAGGGACGAGGGAGGGTTTAATAAACAGTCTATGCTTTTAATTCTTGGGTTTTACGTAACAAGGCATAAGAGAAACAATCTGATCTTTATCAGGTTCTAAAATTATTTGATTACTTTTTAACCATCAGTATGACCACCTCTGTAGAAGTTCACTGGTTTGACACTTAAAATTGTGTAACAACAGAAGCCCAAGAGAGAAAGTCAGAAGCAATGACTTTAGAGAACCAAATTGCCATTTTGGTTTGTGGCCTTTATCTGGGACAATACAAAAGATTATCCGTCATCATCCGATTAATCAATTAATCATCAGAATAATCTCTAGAATAATCATTTACTAAAATAATGGCCTTAAAACGCAGCAGCATTTTTAGCTAAATCCTTACACTTACTACTAGGCATGGTGGTGGAGGGGTAATGATGTGGGCTTAAAAGACTCCAGGCATTGCAAAGGTCCAAATCTCAATCTGTAGTTGCCGAAACAAACATCGAGAAAGCAATGCTGCAAAGAAAAGTGAGTCAAACTCCCTTAAAGAGGGAAGGCACTAAAAATCATACAGTCACCAGAGTGCACTGGATTTAAACACATTTAAAACCTGGTGAAGACTAGATTTTTTTTCTAGAACTGAAAGAGAAAAAAGAAAATCAAATTCTGCTATTTAGAATATAAAATAATGTTGGTTCTCCCATTTGATCTAAAAGAGGAAAAGTTTAGTCTGATTTAATGTCAGACACTGAGAGAAAAAGGGTTTGTTCTTTTTGTGTGATGTATGTAAACATGTGGCTGTAACTGTAGGAGAAATCCAGTCAGTGACGGAAGAAAATATAGACATAAAACAGATTGGTGTAACACAACATGAGGTCCACTTTTACCTCTGGTATTCCTGATCCACAGGCATACGGAGCAAAGGCCCTGACCAGCGTCACGGCCAGGAATGAGAAGAGCAGAGCCCAAAATATGTACATCAGGTAGTTCACTATGTAGGCAAACGGGCCCTGAAAACACAACAAGCACATTTATTAACTTTATGAAGTAAATGTAAATATAAATCCAGTCAGAGAAAGAAAAAAAAAAAAGTCTAACGATGACATGTTGCAGCCAGTAGATGGAACCCAAGCGTCATTATCACTTACGTTGCTGTCCAAGTTGCTGAGATTCTCATTAGGACATAAAAACATGCAGCTTTCGAAGACTGGTTGTGACAATAAGGTAGAAAAAAAGGTTCTCAAGCTCTTTATGTCATATGTCAACACAATTAGAATCAAGATGTTCACATCTATGTCCGTTTAGAGCAGAACTCAAAGATGTTCCTAAAAAACCCCCAAGCATATTCAGCTGCTTGATAACAGTTGTTTTACGAACAAACGAGGGAAGTGCTTCAGTTTTTATCGATTATTGAACTTTTAGAAGTTGCAGCAGCTGCAGCGTGCCACACCAAAGGGAAAATAATGGTGATTAACGGGTGTGAAAAACAACTTAAACTCATTTATATTCTGCTTTTTCTCGTTTTTACTCTACCAGCAGTCCCGTTGTCATGACAACCGACTGACAACAGCTCCATGCAACCACAGAGCAGCGATTATGTTCAAGAGTATCATGAATGGACATCAAAAATACACATTTTCCACACAAAAAAGGGTACGTAAAAACACCAAAACAAAGTATGCAGTCAGTCCGTTACAGTTTCAAGTTTTCGGGCCTGATGTTTTTTATTTTTTTTCTTGCAACGGTTAAGAAGTCACAGTCTGAACACAGCGGTCATTGATTGGCTCGTTTAAACATCTGGTCTACTGATGATCTGTCAGAAAATGGGTGTGTGGATCACCTTTTTTTTTTTTTTTTTTTTTAAATGAACCAAACAAATTGAATTCCACAGCACATCTACATGTTAAGTTGTCATAGTCAAGCTAGCATAACTAACCACTTCCTCACTTTTTTTAATTCACACTGATCTGTGAAATATGATACTCTGGGAGTGTTATCTTACTGTTTTAGTGTTGAAAATTAATAGTGAAACATTGTGCCCTTTTTTTCAGATTCTTTGCGTGACGGTACCACCATTGATACTCCTGACTCAATGGCACATGTGTGGCGCACAATAAGTCACGTGATGTCCAATCCAGTAATATTTATCAATACGTGTGACCCTTTGGAACTACCTGAGCCGTTCCTGCTATGAGTTCAGCCCAGCTCTTCCACTGCGGACAGCGGTCCCTCTCCTGGAAAGTCGTCTCGTTGGACGTCCAGCAGCAGTGCTCGTGGTTGAACCAGAAGCCGATGAGACACACCCCTTCTTTCAGGTCCGTCATCCAGTGAGCTGCGATGTCGATACCACCAGCGAGAGAACCTGCGGGTCAGAACGCGGCGCTCAGGACAAAGGCTGTTTGTGGTTGAGCGCACAATATTTTTCCAGGTTGTGTTCTGAGCCAATTTAAGTATATGAGCATCCTCAACTGTTTTCCAAGCCAACATGGTGTGCATTGACAAAGTAATTATACCCCCAGTGAGGACAGCGAGCTAGAAGATGTGTTGAGATGTAGTTTTCCCTCACACACAATGATTTGCATGTAGGGAAAACAGTTACATTTATATAATCAAACTGTCTAATCTGAACAATGGATCTTCCTCGAGGCGACATGGTAGTCCTGGTTTTGACTCCTGGTTATTCTGCCCACAGGTTCTCCCAGCCTGAGTTGATGATCTAATGGCTGCTTCTCTGAATAATCCCCTCCTTGCCTGATCTGTCGGTATAGATGGTCGGTGCATCCGGGTTAGGACTTGTGTTAAATTCAGACATTTAAAAAAAGGAAAAAGAAGTTTGAGCTTTAAGTTTCTCCCCTGCTTTATCCATAAAAATTATGTACTACTTTGTGTAGTTCTTTTATATAATAGTAGAAAAACACTCTTAACTTTGCTGCCGTTATGTTACAAAAAGTGTAAACTCTTCAGCAAAGTGCCTGGCCTGCTTTCCCTGAGCCCTAACCCAAGTTTCCTGCTGGGCTTCCGGTCAATCTGCAGAATAATCATTTTCTTTAAAAAAAAAAAAAAAAAAAAGTCACCTTCCCCGTTTTCAGCGCTATCCCAGTTCTATTTTGTGACTCTACACCTGCAGTTTTTCCACCTTGTGGGAAATCAAAACTCAACTGTTGCAGGTTCGTTCTGCGGCAATGAACCGAAGAGCCACTCTGGATTTAACAGAGCTTTGTCTGGACTATTGACACTGTAAATATGACTCATTTTAACTCTACCTGCTTTCAGGAATGTTGACTCATTGCTGTAATGACTGGTATCAGCTACAACATTTGGGATGAATAAAGTATTTTTGAATATAATTGCACTGAACACCCAGTGTTTGACGATTTAACTGCAAGCTTTAAGCATCCAAGCATCTCATCAGGTGTAATGTACATCAACCCACCCACCATTTAGGTAAGCTTGTAATTACGTAAAGGTTGAGCGTGTGAACTACCTGCCATGAGTCCCACCAGCAGCATGAGCAGCCATCCAGAGAAGGCATCGCTGACGCTGTGCAGCAGGGCCACAGTCGACTCTCGGCTCTTATTGGTGATCTGCAGGGTGACAGAGACAACAAAGTGCTTCTTACTTTATTTAAATGACACAGTAACAGAAATTGATCGAATAAAGAGTAACAAAAATACACTTTTACCAACATATACATAAAGTGCATATGTCACTAAATTTCCTGCAAATAGAACATATTTACAGTAGGGCTGACACGAATAATCGGATTTATCGTGATGAATCGATTACTAAAATAATTGTCAGTTAACTAACTAAGTATATGGGCTCTAAAAAAGATAATTTGCTGAAAACACAACAAAGCAGTAATCAATCGTGTTACTGCAATTAGGGCTGAAACGATTAATCAACTTAATCGTGATTAAATAATTATTGAAACAATTATCAACTAAATTAATAACTGATTAATCATTAATTGGAGTTTACAGCCTAAAGAAAGTCAATTTTCTTAAAGAACAACACATTCAGAGAAGTAATTAAGCCAAAACGATGCAAAAAAATATGTACATTTTATCCATGGGATTTAGAAGAAATACCTGTCTGTAAAGACGTTATTTCAAAAGGAATTGAATTGTCAGCATCTTTTAATGTACTTCAAATACTGTATAAAATAAGTTTAAATGAAAAATCTGCAGAATGTGCTAATTTTTTTATCTGATTAATCAAATAATCGTTTAGATTAAATTGATAACTGAAATAATTGATAGCTGCAGCCCTAATTTACAAAGTTTTTTTAACCTTAAAAGCAAACTCTATACGTTTTATACTGTGTTGCCTTAATTACAGCTCTTAATACATAGTTATTTCAGAAAATGACCTATTTAGAGTAGAGTTAATGATTAATCAATTGCTAATTTGATTCATCACAACTGATCAGATTAATCGTTTCAGTTTTGGTTTTTAAATTGTCAACATTTGATGCACGGTTCTTTGATTCCCTTCCTCCAGAGATCTGAACCCGACTCCGTTTCGCCTTAGCGACACCTCCATGCTAACACCTTCGACATAACACACATGCCTTCTAATCTCAAAGTAAACACTTCTTTATCCCAGATTCTTGTTTAATCTTGCTCTATTCCTTCAAATGTACTGCGTACCTCTCTGTGTCTGTCGCGGTCCTTGCTCTTCTCCCTGACCCAGTCGATGGTGTTGAAGTCTTCGTAGGTGCCCACCCCAGGCAGTGGGTCTTCCAAAGGGTCCACTAGCTTAGTGGGGCCGCTCCCGTTCATACCGGCTGCTCTGCTGCTGCTGCCGGCGCTGTACTCATCATAACCTCCTGAGGGAACAGAGGGGGAAAGAGGTAAAGGGGGGGGAGGAGAGAGAGAATAAAGATACATAGAAGTCAATGATCAACTCATCGGTTCTGACTTCATTGTTGTGCTTTAAAATGGGTCACTTTCTGTTTTATTGACCTGCCACGGTTCTTAAAAACAAGGAAGCCGCATGAACTTTATCACTTGCGCTGAGGTATAAGATCTGGTCTCTCTCACACACGTGCACACACACTCACGCAGTGTTTCTCAGTGTTTTTCCATTTAGATGGTGCAGTAAAGTGCAATTGCATGAGGCACAGGTCTTCCCTGCCAGGAGTGACTAATGCACCTAATGGATGGTGCACTTAAATTCATCACCAGGTTTGACTACAGACAAAAAAAATAAAAAAAATAAAATCAAACATATTTTCAGCATATTCATGATAATTGAGCACAGAGTAGCTTAGTTCTATTAAGACTAGACAGGAAATTAATCTGTAACAGAAAACTTGCACTTAAACATGCTGATGTAATCATAAATCAAGCGCACAGCGGCGCTTTTGTTTACAGAAGTCTTCCACAGAGAAAGCGAGATTGTTTTGGCTGCTTCCACTTCCTGTTACTTTGTCATGTCATGTGCCATTTGTGACATTTAAATTAAATCACTGAGTTCATGAACCAAGAGACAAGCTTTCTCTGTACATTTCGTCTGCAAAAGATTAACTAAGGCTGCATTGATGGATGAAACAAATCAATGAGTCACAACAAAAGTGCTGCGTAAACGAGCTAACATCTGCTAGCTGCAGCAAACTGCTTAAAAATCATTGGCAGCACGAAGTTTATTGGAGAGAAACTATACTGTGCGTCATGCCAGAGCCATCTTTAGAGGCAAAACATTAACCTGAAGAAATGTCTGTATGAAGAAAATCACAAAACGGAAAATTTGTAAGAAATGCTGCAGGGATGCACAGATTGCAATTTTCTGGCCGATCACCGATTTTTAAAAAACTTGACATGCCAATTCTGATTGATACCAAATGTTTTCCTGTGGAAAAAAAAATACTAAACATAGTGACAAAGTCTGCGAGTACTGGCTGATCAATCTCCCAAAATTAAGGAAATTGGACCAAATTTCCTTATCAGTCGGTTGATTTGCTGCGATAAGCTTAAATTTATGATGTTTTAAAATAAAAGAAAATCTGATTGGGATAGCTTTAGGAAAGTATAAACAAATTCAGTATTTATGTTTCAAAATGGACTGACGTCCATATTGTGCACGATAGTGTAGCCACTTTAGAGCAATATTCTAGTCTCTTACTGAATGCAATTAAAAAGTTAGAGCTGAAAACAAAGTGATGAATTTTTCTCATCACTTTCATTGATAATTTCAGGCCCATATTGTCAACAATGCTGATGTGATGTAATGTGTTTTTTTTAAGCTATCGAGTCAAAAAAGAAAAATCCACAGCAGTGAAACGTATATTATTTAATAACTCTTATCTGTATAGATGACAACTGATCAGAGATCCATCAGCTGTGGGAAAACCTGAAAATAATGTAAGAAATAAAAAAAGCAGTGTATGTAATGGAAAAGTGTCATAACCATCCTTTTTGACACTATTCTCTTGTTCCGTAACTTAAAAACACTTTACCATAACGTACATCAGAAACTCATTCTGGAAAAAGATCACTTTCCATTTTTTTTGTTTTTGTCCATCATGACAGTTAGGAAAAAAATTCATATATATAAACATATATCCACACAGACACATAATTACAGGCTTGGTGGTCGGTAATTGTTTAGATTTAACTATATGTGACAGAACCAGCAGATGTTTTAAAATTGCCACATCTGGTTTATTACTAGCTGGAGGCAAATGTCTGAGCTTGATTTTGTTTCATGACACCAACAGCGTACAGTTCACCGTACTTTTCACCAGGGTGACCGTTTCCCCTCACTGTGGTCTTCTCCAGGAATGTGTAACGCAGAGACTTACCCTGGCAGCTTCAACCAAATTAAAGTCAACAACGTTCACAACAAGATTATTCCTGCAAAATGGATCCAGACTCATGTAGAAGAAAAATGATTTCTTGCCTTCAATGAGGAAAAGAAGCTGAGAGCAGTACATAATGTGGTAAAAATGACATGCAGGAGGTCGACTGTCAGCGTTTCTCCCAATAAATGTTTGGATAAAAAAACGAATTCTGATGGATTCTTTTTGAGGATTTTATTTTTTTAATAAAATTTTTTTTTATATAATCTATTCCTTAAAATGACTAAAAAACAAAACTAAAAAAACAAACATCTGGTGCTCTTAGAAGTCCTGCTGAAATTAGAAATTAACCACATGAGTGCACATATGTTAATGTTCAGATATATGCAGATGACGCTGTGGTTTTTAAACGACGAAGAAAAAAATATCCAAGGAGCACCTTTGATTGTGGAATTGGGACTTTTAAAAAAAAATATTGTTTGTTATTGACTAGTGAAATACTGAGTAGCATGTTCTGTTAAACACATTAGATGATGTTATTCCACTATATTAACATTATAGATAAATACCTTGATTAGTGCAATGGCATTTCAAAATAGATCAAATTTTAAAAGCTTAATATTCAAGTGAGCTACAAAAGCTTTTTAATAGAAAATCTTAACGTTTGATTGCTTCACCACACAGAAGCAGATCCCAATGGAAACAGGAAGTAACACAGGAAGTCAGGCCCTTTTAGCTCGAAGCTCATACAGATGGGTAATTAAGGGGGTAAAACAACAATTTCCGATAAAATATAATTGTGTTTTTATTTCTGTGTTTTACTTGAGAACAAGTTAAAGTTGGAGGAGGCAGGTCCAGCTGTCACTGTGAATACACTGTAAGAGTTACTTCTTGCAACAGGCTCAACCTTGGCCGAAACCCACGATATAAATGCACCTGAGGCGAAGCAATCACTTTAATAATATTTGATTTTGGTGATTTCACGGTGACAGAGTACGAACTACAGCGTATTTCAGAATGTAAATACATTCCCCGACCATCCAGAAACGCAGCTGGAATCCAGAATTCCTTCACACTTCGCCGCTGAAAGAGCTCCTATCTGCACAGTCGTCGGCATGTCACACCAAATCCAGCTCTGTAGAAAAATGTTGCTGCGCATTAAAAGCAGAAGTAGCTTTTCAGCCGTCACCTGAACTGACAGGTTAAACTGGTCTGTACAGTGGACTAACGAGAGCGAGTAATGGCAGAAGTATGTTCCCCTGAGGCCGCGCTGGCCTGAACACCGACAACATTCAGGGCAATTTGCTGTGACAAAACTGTTGTTTCAGAACTAAGTTTAAAACTTACAGAAAACTGCAGAGACTGGGGTGAAATCAGAAAGCTGCCTGATAAGAAGCATTAATATAAGCTGATCTGACGGCATAACTGTGGAAGACGAGACACTAATGTAACAAGAAAGAGCTCATTTTTCACCGTGGCGCCTAATGCTGATTTTTTTTTTTTTTTTTTGTCAGTTGATAGATACTTCATACCAGATTGCTGACAGGTCTTACTAGCTACAAAAACTTTGGGTGCAGATGTTGTTACTGTTAGACTCAAAGTTAGCCAGGTGGAGCAACAGTGGCGTGTTTGAAAATGAAGCCACAAAAGTTACAAAGGATAAAAGAAGCTGTTGAAAAAGAAAAGGTTTCCAGTTTGGGTCATTACCCAGAATCAGTCGTCCTTCACAGGACATCAACTTGTACCTGCAATCGAACCTGGAGAAGAAAACAGGGAGGCTGAACTGAGCGTCATTTTATCCTTTTGAGGTGGTTTTGGACGTCTCTGTGGTCTTTTGGAAATCTCAAATGAATACACTCAGAGACTGCGTCTAAGGTCAGTAATGCTAACTGTGCTATTCTAATTATTTTACCCTTGATTTAAATAATAAACCCTACGTGTTACTGTAACTGCTAGCTTAACCACACAGTGTGACATCGCCCCTGCTGCTAATAAACTCAATTAATGAATGTTCAGAGCAAGAAGGCTAGAAAGAAACATTTAATTGATACACCAATATTAGAATTTGGGCTGATTTGGGCCGATATCTGATATTTAAACTTTATGTTAGAGCCAATAACCGACATTTACCAATATTTTATATCAGACATTTTCCTAGTCTTGTGTCTGACTGACACTGTCACATGACCAAACAAATATCATATGATCAACCTCTGACCCTCCAGAAATATCAACAAGACGGAAATAAATATCGGTTGTTACTATCAGCCAAGTTTTATTCATTCTATTTTATTCCTAAAATAAGGACCCGGGTTTTTTTTTTTTTTTTTTTGCCATTTGATTTTTTTGCCCAATTCACCTCTTGGTCAAAGGAAATTACTTAGACCGTTATTTCAGGAAGGTTGAAAACATTCATTGCAACATACTCAAGCATTTAGGATACCGTTTATCTCCTGAGGAAAGACACACAAAAAGAGACAACAGTGAACAAGTTTCCTCCGTGTCTGCAAAAGATTTGTGGGAATATTTTTGGGGGCTAAAATAATAAAGGTGTGTTGTGTCCACCTTGCAACAGGATGGATATTCTCTCAGCTTTGAAGTCACAACAGAGTCAGCAGAGACTTGAGAAATCACAGTCCAAAGACTAGAAAAGGTACACAGAATCACCTCACTCAGATTAATGATAAAAAGAAAAAAGCTTCACCAAAGTCAGATTTCGTCTGACCCCTTTCACTATTGTGCAACCTGAAGCAGTTACTGGACCCAAATCATATGACGGGTAGTAAATGTACCTAATGATTAAACTCTGCTGTGGAAAAGTTAAAGTCAGCACAGCAGAGAGAACCACTTAAACAAGATGAAATGATTAAAACACAGGAAGCAGACGATTAGGCAGATCTAGCAGCTGTACAGAACGGGATGGACAAATACCAACAACTTGTTCTTAATGGCACGAGATCTGCAAGCGGTTCGACGAGAAAAACACGTCGCCTTTTAAGCCACATCGCCGGGACGCAACAGAAATGACTAACTCACCATCCGCCACCAGTTCCTCCTCATCCAGCTGCTTGCTCCAGAACTCCCAGCCCATCTCTCGTTACGCTCCCCCCACCCTCGCTCAGGATCCGCCGTCGAGCCAAACTGGAAGTATCTTCCTTCTCCTCGAGGAACAAGCCCCAGCGCAGGTCCCTCCCCCCTCAGTATGTGGAGCTGACTCGTGACTGGCTGAGCTGTCTGGGAAGTGGATGGTGATTTGCTGAAGTATTTTTACAGGTCTTGAGTAATGAGCTTACTGTACTCAAGAGGCTGAGAGGTAGGTGAGTGTGGAAATAAATTAGATTGCAGAGTTTAAAAAGGTGAAAGACTGCATAAACAGATGAGTTTATGTTGTACACAGAGCTGCTGAATGTCAGGGTGACTCTACCTGGTTTTCACTCAGTTCTGGGAATCTAAATGTTTTTCAAAGGTCTCATCGTTTTTCATGGTTTAATGACTGAACACAATAAAAAACATTTCAGCAATCTTGGATAATACACTTTACAACTCAAGTGTCTCAGGGCTTTCAGTGTTCAAACTGAAATAAAAAAGAAGCTACTGTGCTATCAGAAGCAACACTTACAGTCCAGACATCACACTGAAGATTATCTTTCCATTCTGACCTGATTAGACTGCAATATTACATTACAAATGCACCGATCACACCGATTTCTACTTTTATTTTAAGTCTGACCTGCCGATTCAGATTTTAAAGGGAAACATTTTTTGTGAAAGTTTGAATTACAAATTATTCTCCTTAATACAAAAAGGTACATCTTCTTGACTTTTTAAACTGAATTTTATAAAACTCAAGAGAGAAGCATGAGACGACATTACTTTTATTGGTTAATTTATACATGAAAAGCGGGAGTTCTTAGTTTTGATGCAATAATCAGGATTTAGAGGAGAAATAATGTTTTAAAAGTCAATAATTTCAGCTAATCTGGGGAAATTAGCACCAATTAATTGGTGGATCTTGAGTACTTGAATTTAGAGATTTGTATATTAAATTTAACTTTTTTAAGTTTTAAGTTTCACTAAGCTTAAGATATATATATATATATATATATATATATATATATATATATATATATGTGTGTGTGTGTGTGTGTGTGTGTGTGTGTGTGTATTTTGTGAGGCATTTCTGCATTTTTTTTTGTTAAATTTAATCTCTTATAAAACTGAAACAAAACATTTTATCT
This sequence comes from Poecilia mexicana, assembly GCF_051168715.1. Classification (NCBI taxonomy): domain Eukaryota; kingdom Metazoa; phylum Chordata; class Actinopteri; order Cyprinodontiformes; family Poeciliidae; genus Poecilia; species Poecilia mexicana. The sequence continues at coordinate 8,405,542 of NW_028263387.1, forward strand.
GTTATCCAATATCCTTTTAGGTAAGGACGCATTAAAAAAAACAATAAATAAATAAAATAAAGACTGGTGGATGTAACTAACGGTGAAAGTAACATTGCATAAGCAAGTAGTTTGCATCAACAGTCTTCAGTGTGGATGTTGTTACTGAGGAAGGGAGATTAGAAGTACTAAAAGGGGAGTGACATTTCAGCGAACAGGAAGTGGTTCAGCTTTGTCCATTTAAGCTTTCAATGTCTCTCTCATGCATTGTGTGATGTCACCTCTGCTCTCAACGTAAATAATTAATGCTCGCTCACCACAAAAAGGTTCCTCAGAGCCCCAGGATAAATAAACAATAGATCACAGCTTTGTCCTCTGAAATACTTGGTTAGACATGAATCTTACTTGTTTTGTTTCAAACATGAAATGTTACTAATAATTTGTAAATTCAGCAACAAATTATTTTCCCCAAAAATTATTCTCCTGTTATTGTTGTTTCATCATCTTTTGATATACGCCGGTCTTATTTCCTTACAGAAACGCCCTTCATCGTTAGTTGAAAATAAGTTTGACTCTAAATCCAAGTTACTCTTTTGCTCAAATATTGAGCAGTTATTTGTTAGTCTTCAGTCAGAGGCTTAATCAGATTCGTTGTAAGATTGACTGCTACTGAAAATCCTTCCTGACTCATAAGACACAAGTTATGACAACATTTAAAATGTCTCTTTGGGATAAAAAAGATATTTTAGAACTGAAAGCATACGCAAGATTTATTTTTAAAACCATTTTATTTCTAAAATGACCACCTAACTACCAGGAACACAATAGCTTCATATTTAGAGAAAATGTTTTGTTAATTTTTCTAAGTTATGATTTATCATAAATACAGGTAGGATTCTACCAAAGGTGAGAAAAGGCCAACTTATTATGGTGTCACACAAAAACTGGAACTTTACCAGGAAAGAGCTTCTGAAGATCTGCTCCAGAAAGTTACTGAACAGCTACTGAAAATGGTTTTCCCACCATTTCCTCCACTTGTAAGACTTAAAAGTCCAACATTTGTTGTTCACTGGGAGGTTCCCACACGCTTTCTGCCGCAACCAAACCCTCACGAGTTTCCAGAACAGTTCTCCTCTCGGCGTGACGTCAGAGGACATCTTTCCCGTAATGTTCAAAAACATTTAACAATCTGTTCCCAGTGGGAGCGCTTGTGCTCTGCTCCATGTCATTTGTTTATGTCAGCACACTGCGGATGATTTCATGCATTTAAAAGTAGGTCTGATCAGAGATCTTTTTTTCTTTTTTTTGCCCATTAATTATTTACATGTATGCACAGAGGACCGGAGGGTTGAGGGGAAGGAGGGGATATTTTCCTTTGCATCCTGGGAACTTTGTGTACAGAATCTTTTAATATTTCTCTGAAGTTCAGGAAGATTTTTGATGCGATCTCTTGGATCGCATTTCTGCCAAAACACGCACTGCTTCAGCAGAAGCACGTAAACGAAGGTGGATAAGACGACGCAGGTTCAAGCTAGAGTTCGAACTTTGAACTCTTCAGGTCTGATAGCCATGGGAACATGCGTTTCATGTGACCTCAATGACGGTGGCTGCATGATGTCTGGATTATTGATTGTAATTACTTTGAAACTTTGAATTTTAATCACATTTACAAGGTCAGAGGAAATTGAATGAAGATGGCATCAGTCCAGACCATGTCTCTTAATGTTTTTTCTTGAGCATAAGATCATTTTCTATCTAGCTAAAGATTTAAAAGAAACGTTCCTCGCCGGATTTAGAGAGACGAAGACACAGTAATGGATATGAAAGTGAGAAAAGAGCCAAAAAATGTACAGTAAATGTCATCGCAATATCCAAAAACAGCATCGGAATCGCGTGTTGTCCTGATGCTATGCCGCCCTAATTCACAGTATTTGCCCAGTTCATGGCTTCTAATCATTACAGTCATTATCACATGTCAAGAGGCTCACGGTGTGACTAAGCCGATCTGCTATTTGAACCACTCAGAGGACTGTAAGCCAATATGTCCAGCAATAAAGTCATTAGAGGCAATAACAACACACTAACTGGTAATAAATCCAACAAATACATTTACACAGTCGAGATTGAGAGCAGTAAAAAGAGCAATGCATGCAAAATGAGAAAGATAAAAGCTAACTGGAAATTCAGCAAATTAAAGAGGAGAAAAAGCCCTCCGCACTACTTAAGGGGTGAAAGCATCCATATGAATGTCTGAATACATTTTTCTTGTTTTACAACCCAAGAATGAAACTCTTAGCAATTCAATCTCTGGTCACTATATAGTAATTAAATTAGCAGAAACCATCTGTTGTTGAATGCTCATATGGAAGCATTTTTTGTATTAAAACCATAGCAGGGTTTACGCAGGTTTCAAGAACTCAAATTTAAGACTTTAAGACCTTTCTGAGATCATTAGAAGTCAAATTAAAAGTCTATATCATGACAGAGATGTTCAAAAGAAATTCAGGGAACCAAAATGTTGGAATTTTTTTGTGGCTCTTGGCAGCAGCTTTTGCTAAAGAGCTATATGCTAGCTGCTAATGGTTTGTTTGCTTGCTTGCTACCAAATGTATATGCCAGCTGCAAATGGCCCATATTCCAGCTGCTAATGACTGGTCTGCTTGCTAGCTAGCTAGAAAGTCATATGTTAGCTGCTAATGAGCCATACTGCTAATGAGCCAATTGAGATAAGGGGGTAGGATTAAATAAGTGTTCACATCTTCCTACTCCGTTTCCAACAGAAATTATTTTGTTCTTGGTTATGTATGGATTTGTTTTTTCTCTGTCCTTCTGATTGCTTCTTTCCTTGCTTTTAAAAATCTGTTTGAAAAAAGAAATCAAGTCAAAAATATGTTAGCTGCTGGTGGCCAGTTTGTGCATTTGCTAGCTAGATAGCTAGAGAGCCAAATGCTAGCTGCTAATGAACCCTGTGCTAGCTGCTAATAGATTGTTTGCTAACTAGCAAGTAAGTATTAGCAGGTTGTTACTGTAGCCTTAGCTGCTTTGAGTCACAGAACGCAGTGAGTGAAGATGTCTGGGTAAGACTCAATACTTTCGCCTCATAGTAAAGTCCCACAAGAAAAAAACCCTACAAAGAATACATGATATTTAGGGCCTTAATTTTAGATTAATGAATTAAAGACTTTAAGGATCCGTGGACACTGCAAAAAACAGAATGCTTTGAGTTTGCCAATAGGGCGTCATCATAACTCATGGCAAAGAATCAACAAGAGAAGAAAAAATAAATAAATCAACCCTAGTGATACATTTCATGCAACATGTGTGGCTAAAACCAGGCCCAGAGCAGCACCTTATTAAAACCATCTCTTGGTTCAGACAGGGTGATGACAGCATCAATCTGTGGGGTTTTATTTCCACAACAGGGCCGTGGCAGAAAGCCAGGGTGGAGGTTAGGAGAGACCCATACTGAGAAATCCGCAGAGAAAACATTTTCAAGACGCTACGATCTCTGAATTGGTGCAGACTTTTTTTCATCTTGGCAAGACTTGGACCACCCTACTATCAAGAATATAATAGGGGGAGATGTGTGGGCTTTGGAAAAGCCTCAAAGAGCGGGTCCTGGAGTGACCCAGAGAACGTCTGGTGCACTCCAGGAATTTTTGGAAAGTCCTGAAAAGGCTGAAACGCTGGCGCTGCCCATCAATCTAGTTGAATCTGAGCGTTTACGCCAAAAAGAGCTGGAGAAGGAAGAGAGAGGAAAGAGGAGGATTGCTCCAGAAGAAAACATGATGGTGCCAGAGGTGATGTAAGCAATAACACTTATGTGCACTTAATCCTCACGTACAAGGATTTAGAATTACTTAAGATCACTGTGGAAACAGAAAGTGCACCCTCGTTCATTTCTAAGCAAAAAAATAACTCAAAATCATTTCAATTTATTACTCATCTGTCTCTTACTGATTATGAGGAACATGGGCCATGTCAGCATCGTAATTTATTAAAATATATATTGTGTGGGTGTTTTCTCTGCTCCCTATACATTATATTTTGGGGGGTTGGAGCACAAACGTTAGCCGATTTTGCCTGAAGATATATGGTGTCTTGTCATAGCTTCCTAAATGTGTCAGTAATTCGCCATTGGTGGTCAGTATCGAAAGCAGAAACAGAGGGAGAAACAGAGTTCATGTCAGGCAGTTGGACTGATTTCTACAATCCTAATTACCAGCATGTGGGCATGTAGACAAAGTCACTGACTCTTTTTAACCCTCTGATGCGTGAGTGACTGACTATGCAGTCTTACGTGAGTGGGTCCTTTTTGACCCGGGTTACAATCAATGTGTTTTTATGCTACTTTTGTCATTTTGATTCAAAATAATGTTTTGTATAATACTTTCTACTGTGTTTTATTTCACACAAGAGTTATTTCATGTTTGAAATATTTTTATTTTTCACTATTTTAAACATTTTTAGAACAATTTGTAGAACATTTCTGACAATTTGTAGAACATTTTTAAAACAAAATGACAACAGCAGCAATTTTACAACAGCAATGATCAAATGTCAATAATGGGCAATGTTAACATCCATTATGTGTGTGTGGGCATGTGGGGGGCTGCAAAAGAGCACATTTCTTGGAACTAACTAGCTAACCAAGCTAGCTAACATTATTGTCTCTATTCTATTATGCTATGTCTATCATGCATGTGAGTGTGTGTATGTGTGTGATTTATTTATCCATCCATCCATCCATCTTCCGTTTATCTGGGGTCGGGTAAAAGGGTCAGCAGCCTAAGTAAGGAGGCTCAGAGTTTGCTCTCCCCAGCCACTTGTTCCAGCTCCTCTGGGGGAACCCATGGCATTCCCAGACCAGCTGAGAAACATCGTCAGCGTGTCCTGGGTCTTCCCTGGGTCTCCTCCTGGTGGGACATGGCCTAAACAGCTCACCAGAGAGGCATCCAGGTGGTATCCTGACCAGATACCTAGTCACCTCAACTGGCTCCTCTCGACATGAAGGAGCAGCGGCTCTACTCTGAGTCTCTCCTGGATATCTGACCTTCTCACACTATCTCTAAGGGAGAGCCCAGACACCCTATGGGAAAAACTAATTTTGGCCGCTTGTAAACGTGACCTCGTTCTTTCGGACATGACCCAAAGCTCATGACCATAGACGAGGGTAGGAACTTAGATCAACCGGTAAGTCAAGAGCTTTGCTTTTTAGCTCGGCTTTCTCTTCACCATGACAGATCGGTACAACGCCGCTTCACTGCAGACGCTGCACCAATCCGCCTGTCGATCTCCTCCTCCATTTGTCCCTCATTGGTGAACAAGATCCAGAGATACCTGAACTCCTCCACTTGGGGCAAGACTTCCTCCCCGACCCGGAGAAGGCACTCTATACTTTTCTGGCTCATTTATTTTTGCATTTATTTTCATAGCTATGAATTTTTATTTTATTTATTGAGATGATAAAAGACTAAACCTTGAACACACTGACCAACAGGTTTTGCATGTCATTCAACACACTCTCTCTCTTGTTTTCTTATGCACGGTGTCAGACACACACAGAGACACACACAAATAATACACATCCACAATAAAGTATAGGTGGTAATGTTAGCTAGCTGGTTAGATAACTAGTGTTGGCTAACTTTGAAGAAGGCTAATATGTTGATTTGTGACAATAACACTGTCACAGGACTCATGACTGACACACACAAACACATTTGTGAGATAAAAAAATAAAGATAATACTTATATGTAAGAGTTCTTGCTTTGTAAAATATAATTACTCAGGGGTGACACTTAGGTCTCAGTGTGTTTGGTTCACAAAAAAATGTTTTCCTGACAGTAACAATTGGTAAGAAACAAAGATTCCCATTAAATTCCATAGGAAATGAATGCGGGTCATTTTGGACCCACTCACGGAAGAATGGGGTAGTAACATAAAACATGCCATTTCTGAAAATGTATAAAAGGTAAATTAAAAATTTGAATTGCATGATATCAGTAACATGTTTCTTGAGGAATACCTGGAATATGAAGTGATGAAAACTTTTCATTACAAAGATATTGCAAAAAGATGACCTCACCAGGTCAAAAAGGACCCACTAAGGCTTTCTTAAAAGAAGACAACAACAACATCCTACAACTTACTCCAAAACCTCAAGAGGGAAAAAAAAGAAGAAGTAAGAGTTGGACTAAAATCTCAAGAATTTCAAAACAAGCTTTGGGTTCATTTGAACGGAGACAAAAACTTGTTCAGCGTATAAGGCAATGAAGTCTTCTGAAACTTCTACTCAACTCTGCATGACTGAGGCCCGCATGAGTCACAACTCTTCTGATAATCCCACATCTTGATGCGAAAACAATCTGAGGTCACAAAAGCAAAGAGAAAAAAAAAAACAAACTCCTCCGGTTTTCCTCCCACAACTTCGACCGGACACTCTGAGGTCTGACTGTAAATTTGCAGACTCCCTAATTTACGAAGAAAGTTCCGTTTAAAAGTGAAGTGAAGGGTCTTTCCTTTCCTTCAGCTGACACAGCAGGAACAGCTCACTGTTGAGTTAAAACGTTCTCCAGACTTCCTTCCTGCTGACGCGCGTTTTATTCTGTTTGAGTTAGCCGGCACGGTGAGGTCACCAGTAACCAGGCAGCTCAAATGTGCAGGGGAATAAATAGATTCTGCTACCTATTCAGACACACCACATTTGTTTACACCTTTTTGTGAAATGCATCGTACATATATGCATTTATTGAACTGCTGGTTTATTAATTAAATTAGGGCATTTTAGGCTCTTAAAGGGCCGCAGTTCAACAAAAACCACAGCAGCTCGGGTTTAGAAACAAAGAAGACAGAACTTTCCATCCTGGTCAAACATGCAGTCGTAATTAAATCTCCATAAATCTCATTTTATCTACTCACGTCGCCTTCTTACAACATCACAAGGACGTTGCAACAGGAACTTAATTATCTGATGATGACATCATCAGTAACCGGGCAACAATGGGGAGGAGGAAAAAAAAAAAAAAAAAAAAAAGAGTATGACTTCTTTACACACTTTCCTACGATTGAAACTAGAATGCGGATCTATGGTGCCTTGCAAGAATACTCAAACTTTTAACTTTTTCAAGTTTTGTCTCGCTGCTTTAAAGAGATTTAATCAGGATCCAGATGCAAATGAGTAGACAAATAAATAAGGCTAAAATGGAGGTGGTGTGGGTGCAGCTAAAACAAAATACAAATGTACTCCGTAACTGTGAGCATAAAAGAAACTAAAAAAAAAAAAAAAAAACAAAGAATAAAAATGGGTCTTTTGAAGAAAGATTAAAAAGTCTCACAGCCTCAGCCGTCCGTACATCAAAAGGTAAACGGTTACAAAGTTTAGGAGCACAAGTTTCAAATCTCTCTTGAGACTCCGTTCAACCGGAGAGAAATGAACACAGTGGAGGAACTTTCCAGACTTAAATCATACTGATTATTTGGGGAAAAGACTTAAACGTTTCCAACCACAGACACTATGGATGCAATCCGACCAAGCTCGATTGAGCTACTTTGGAAACAAAATGGACAGTGACAAAGACAAACTGCAGTGGTTTCAATGAAACATTACCACACAGGGGCCGAGTACAAATGCATGTTGCAACTTTTCAGATTTTATACGATCTATATCAGACTTACCAATATGAACCCAACCCACAGACTTAGGGTTTTAAGACTTGCTGGGGTTACTTCAGGGAACCTGTGCTCAACGTGCATGTTGAGCACGTTTCATCCAGTAAGATGAAACTTGTTGGCTAAAATGAAAGACTACCACCACATCTAGAGCTGTCAGTGGACTGAATAATGTCAGGCGTGGGTCAGTCTGAGTCAGCCAGGACCCAAATTAATACCAGACCTCGGTCAACGGTCGACACCTGTACAGTGGTGACTCCACATCCGCGTGCAGGTTACCTGAGCTGAGCGGGGGGACGTCATCTGTGGTCGAAAAGTCCAGCGTGGCTCCCGCGATGTCCACCATCTCGTCATCGTCGTCGTCGCTGGGGTGATGGAGGCCGTCGAAGCCGCTGCTGTAGCCGGGGTTCTCCATAAGTCCAGGGGCTGTTTCACAAACCACGCACACACAAAAAAAATTAAAAATTGAGCATTTTACTTCCAGTGTCTGCAAAATGAACCCCTCCTCCTTCTCTAACTTCAGCTAATTACCTCTGTCCACGACCAGAGCATAATTCCGATACAAGCGTGACAAAAACTGGAACATTGGCTCTGAAAGTCAGCGGGGTGCCAGTGTGTTTATTCCACCCAGAACAGTGTTCAAAATGAGGAGGGTGTTATAAAGACCCGCTGCATATCCGCTCCTCTTATCCAGACATGACTACAGTTTTAGTTAAAGGGAAGTTTTGTAACCACTTCCGCTCACTTTTTTCTGTCGCATCGTTGTGGTTCAGCTGGTTGAACGAGCGTCCAGCTCTCACTAGAAGGAGACCCGGTGGATTATATTAGCTGGGGCTTTAATAAGCGCTTTGCTGCTGACGAGCAAATTCACATACCTTAGTGTGTACCTTAGGCTAACTTGGTGTGTTGTTGGTGTTCTGACCAAATGAGAAAAGTAGAAGAAGGTGAGAAGTTTTGGCCTTACTTTAAGCCTTCGACTGGAAAACAGCGGCGATGAAGAAGTCTTGTGACTCGGATTTGCCCCGCCGCTCTCTTCTTCTCCTTCAGCTGGAACTGCTTATGTCAACAGCAGTAAACTTGAAGATAAAATCCTGCGTCATTCTCCACAGCGGCTAAATCTCGGCTTTTACACGGCGCATAAACACGAAACGAGCGGGTTTTAATATGATTTATCTGTCCGAACACGTCACATTGGAACTGACTGTATTTTTCGGTATTTACTCGGATTTTTTTTTTTTTACCACTTAAACTGCAACATGTAAGCTAGTGTCATTTATGTTATACATGGCTACAACTTCCGGTTTTGTCCTTCAAATTTCAAAACTTTCGAATCTGCTTTTCAATCACAACGTAACAAATTTTACCATCATATACTCAACATCAGAGGTGTGTTTTTACAGATCTATTCATGTCTTTGTGATGTGAATCGAAATGTTCTTTTCCTTTCTTTTCTGAAAACGTCAAACTGTGAATTTTATTTTGGAGGCATTAGGATATTTATTTCCGGTTACACTGTTGCACTTGATAAGAAAATGCTAAATAACTAAATACCAGGACAACTAGTCGAGTGAAGAGTCATTGCTTTTCCTATTGATATGTGTCTGGCGTTTTCAAATGGGTCAGTGGAGCAGTTTTACTAATCAATCTTCGATGTTTTCGTAAATCTTACAGGTCGGATCGATTATAGTCAGTTTCTAAATTAATCCAGAAAATGCTTTGATCATCAAACGAATTTGAAAAGTGGAATTTTAATCTGAGTACTCAGATTTGACGGTCTTTTTATGTTTCTCAGAAACTGGAGACCGAAAATATTTATTTAAATAAATAAATATTGTATTGGAATCTTGTATTGCATTTCTTAAAAGCAAAAAGCTAGCCATTTTAATGACAAATAAGGCAACGTGCCACATAATTAACCTATAAATTATGTAAATTATATGTAAATATTAATTTACAAGTATATAAATTAATATTTAAAAGGTAAAAAATAATATTTAAAAGGTACAAAACATCATACAATTTATTCATTATTTAGTAGTTTTTGCAGGTCAAAAATTATTTAAGAAATGTATGCAGGACAAAAAGAGAAAACTGCATCTGTATGTAAATGGAGACATGTGCATATTAAATGTAGCGTCAAACTGATTGAGGCAGGTCTTAGTTTTCTCATAAAGCCCAAAAGCTCAACTATACCATAGAAGCTGCAGCCATGAAGTGAATCTTTAGGAATATGCGTCCATGTTCTATTTCACAGTGGTTGGAGGGCGACACCTTGTGGCCACTCACTGAACTATTTAGGTCCTACGTGTTCGGTTTTATGCAGAAAGTGGCTCCAAGTTTCCAACAGACATCACTGTTTCAATTTTAACGTCTTAAATCATTGATTTAGCCATTGATGTCTTCTTTCTTACTATAAACCCAATCACACACAAAACAGTTCATTCCTAGGAAAACTTTCCTTTTGGCGGTAAATCTTCTGAAACGTCTCACCCATCCCTCTAAACAAGGATTATCATGACCAAACTGAGAAAGAAGGAACACTTCCTCATCGTTTTGTCCCTCTTGTTTCTTGTTTGACAGTGTATGTGAACTAGACACTTTAGATCATAAGTTGTTGAATCATGAATTACCTGAGATTTTGACTTACACTAGTCACAACATGTCTGATTATTGTCAATAAAGAAAGCAAACAGAATCCACCTCATAACATGAATTAGGCTACAAAAAACAGAACATCACGGCTCATTCTAAAGAAATTTAAAATAAATTTGGTGTTACCAATTTGTCAGAAAATGGGTGCAAAGCCATCGAGGAGGTCACACAATAACCCAGAGTCACATCTAGAGCAAAGCAGGCACCATTAACCTCAGCTAAAGGACGTTTTCATCATTAACCAATAAGAAAGACTGGATGAAAATTTGCCACACAACTTGATAATTATATGGCAATTGTCCCAAAACACTGCCAGTTATTTCTAATGCTTGTTTTCTTCTGTTACTCCCCAAGGCGAAACAACCACCAGTTTAGAAGGTGATTTTGTTTTTGATTTCACTTGCCATTTAATAAATATGATCCTTCGAAGGCTGCTTTGTTCATTCACTCTGTGTAACACAGAGGCAAAATGGGGTGCCTACTATTTCACAGCACTACTTTTTTTCCGCTCCATTTCTGGTCTCGTTTTTCAGCGTTTACAACTTGAAGCAGGAATATTTAACAGCCTTGCTTCCAGGAAACGTAACTTGACAGAGCTATCAGTATTATCAACACATGATTACCGCTCAATGTGCCTCCAGGGTAAATTTCTCCACCTCCCACAGACGTGCTCAACGACTCCCCTCACTCCACTTGTCATTTGTCAACCTCCATATAACCCAAAGCCGTGTTTACTCAACCATCCCACGACTTTAAAATGTAAGCTTCCCCTGAGAAGCATTCACACGTTCACTCAGGACATTAAAGAGGCCCGTTAAAGCGTAAATCACCACAGTACGGCTCGGACGTAGTTTGAAAATCATTATTATTTATGGTACAATTTCCTCACACAAGTGTTTTTGCAGTAACAAAATGTTTTCTTTTAACCAAAAAAAAAAAAAAAACAGAAACAAAAGAAACACTCTCTTACAGGTCCATCAGGCAATGTTTGTACTTGAAACATCAATATGTTTCCAATGAATTTTCCAATGAGAATTGCTGTTTGCAGCACAGGAAAACATTCACAAATATACACAGTAACAACAATGAACAATGTAATTCTAGGGTCGCTTACAACTAAAAACAACAGGAGTCCTTTGAATAGACTTCAAGCTACTTTGAAATGGAACAGGTTGACTTTTACAACAATTAACGAGTGGCAATGTTTCTTTACTTGACTTCTCAATTTCTTTTGTTTTAAAGTGTTTTAAATTTGTTTTTATCAGAGGCAATTCTCAACTCCTTTAAGCATGTCCGTTCTAAAATTTTCACTCAAGTCATCATACACTAGCAGCTATTTCCCAGTAGGTGGCAGTAAAGTAGCATAAAACTATTATAAAATAAGTGAATAACAAGAAGGCTGGTAAAACGCATCTCTCTCTGTATCTTGTATTCAAATATCGTGGCAAGATCTTAACTGACCGAGGTTGTAGAGTACTTTAGGTGACTGATTTAATGAGATACCAACTTAAAAACAGAACTCAAACTAGGAATGTTCAGCTAGATAAAAACCTACACGTTTTTAAAATTTAAAGATTTCTTGATCCTCAACAAGATTCTTACAGCGATTTACGCCCAATTTAGACCTTTGCTCTGTAAGGACAAATGTGACAGGAGATGTGTTCTCTTTTAGCTGCTTGTTAGCTGAATTTGTAGCATTTAGTGGGAATGGACAAAGCTACACTTAAACCTGCCTACCTAGATTTTAAACTCAGCTGTTGAAAAGCTCTTAGCTAGCAAAACAAGCTAGCTGATGTAATAAGTAGTTTTCTTTGCTTTTGTTTGATGCTTTGAGCGTGAAGAAAACACTAACATTTCTTTAATTTTGAGTTTTGCTGGTGGAACAATAAATAAATTGTGACAGTCCCCCCAAAGATTAAGTTTGTATGCTAAGCTAACCTGCTAGCTAGCTTGTCATGGCACAATGGTACAGCCTGAGAAGACTAAAACATAATAAAAAAAATACACATGACAGCAACAAAAAGAAAAACATGGAGAAAACAAAAACATTTTGAAAAATATTTAGTACTTCCAAAATGTTTTAATTTTTGGTTTTATTTATTGATGTGTATTTTTGTCCTTGAAGTGCTTTTCATTTTTGGCAATATGGTATATCTAATTTTGCAAAACAAGTTCTGCTTAAAAATGGTTTAGAAAAATGTGAATATGTTGGTAAAAGTTAGGTTTTATTGTTGCACTTTGGAACTAAAAGTCATCTAACTGATGTACAGATTTATCTCCATATGAAGGTAAATTAGCATAGTTTTCAAGTCAGCTGAGGTGACAGCTGGGAATAAAAAATGGCCGAAAATAAATTTGCAAACTTCACTTGATGCAATACAAACCGCACTCCACTCCGGATTCATTCATTGTAAACATATACAGTAAACTTCAACTCTTCCAGGTCTTCTCACCCATCTTTTAAAATGAATGTTCTCGAACATCAACACCATAATATACAAACCACATAATAAACACTAGTGCCTCCTGTACATAAAGGTCGTTACGTGACAGTCAGTCCATGGAGTGTCAAACTCCACACAAGTACAGTAATGTGACACAAAATAACACAATAACAGTATATTTATGTCTTGCAGAATCAATGTTTAGCAGTTAATAAAGCTGACAATGGCACTGTGAAACATTGGCTTTAGTGTGGATATGAGAAGCACCAGAGAAAACAAAAAAAAAACCCTCCTCAAGTTCTCTGAACCAGGAGGTTTAAATATAAAAGAAAACAGAAGTGAATGACACAGTCATCTCGCAAAAATGTCTTTGGCAACAAAGTGTGTAACAACAGAAAATACATAGTGTCAGTTTAATAGTACAGTACATGTTTAAGGCACAAAGTGTTTGATTTCTTTGTCGTAGCCTTGAAAATATGCGACAAACGGGCTTTTCGGACCCTTATTTATCATCTCCTAGCTGGTTTTGGTCTTCGCTGTGATGCTAAGAGTCCGTTCTTGTCTTAATTTTTGTTTTTCCATGCCTTACTGTTTGCCTGTTTAGCTGGAAAATGTCTTATAAGACTGTTTTGGGATGACTTCACTTGCTTCTTGGATAAAATCAAAAGAGTCAGAAGATCATTTGTTAAACAGTTTTTTTTGCCAGTGGTTGAGTGCGAATACTCTTACTATCAGATAGTATCTTCTTAAGCAGTTTTAATTCCTATATTCATGTCTATCTAACCGTCTGCAGCAGCTTAGTGTTTAGTGTCATCATACAACTGTTAAGATATTGTCCTTAACTGTGCGATTGATAACATGTCTTCCATGTGTTGGACTTGATTTGAACTTAACGGCTTCATCCTTCATTCACTTCTTGTTTATTGCTCAGTAATGTCCGTATCCCATTGATATTCCCATCCCCATTCCCAGGCCCAGGCCCAGGCCGAGGCTCTCTCTCAGCCCTCTGAGTTGCTCCTCTCCCAGCCGAATCTTGTCCTCCAGTTGTCTCTGCTCCACCAGCAGGGCAGCCTTCATCTTCACAAAGTGGCTGGAGAGGAAAAACAAAAGTACACAAAGCAATTTAGCACTCAAGGACAGTTCACCGGCCAGGCTGAATGCGAGTTAATTCCCATTCTGATGCGCACCTGTAGTCTCTGTGCTGTTCTGGAGTGAGGCAGCGGGCCAGAACCCGACTGACGGCCTGCTCTCTGCGATCGACATGGTCCTTCAAGTCCTGAGCCTCCGACAGCTGCCTCATGAGCTGACGTTTCTTTTCCAGCAGGGGGAGCTACAGGACAAAAATTACCTTATTTTATTAGGTTTATGCAGGTTTCATCAATTCAAATTTAAGAGCTTTTTAAGAACTTTTTAGATTACTATGAATAAAATGTATTGCCCATATCATGACAGAGACGTACAAAATAAATGCAGGGGACCAAAACTGAAACTTCTTGAGTCTTTATGTGGTTCTTGGCAGCAGCTTTGTGCTTCACACCTTTCTAGCTAGCTAGCTAGTTAGTTAGTTAGAGAACCATATGCTAGCTGGTAATGAGCTATATGCTAGCTCCTTATGGCTTGTTTGTTTGCTAGCGAGCAGGTAATGGAACAGAACGCAGTGAGTGAAGATGTCTGCACACATCTCAAACTTTTCTTTGATAGAAAAGGCCCGCTTAAAAAAATCTACATAAAAATTTAAGACCTGTGATTGACTTACTTAAGGATTATTTATATGAATTTAAGATCTTTTACGACCTTAATTTTAGATCAATTAAATTAATGCTTTTTAAGAGTGTGCAGACAACCTGACTATAAATAATAACTTTGATCTTTAAAATCTGTCCTCCCCTCCCAAATGAAAAGAAAAAAAAAAGACTATCTCTTCTTTAATCAGCATTTAATTTCTGGTTCTTTATGTAAAAGTTTTCTCCTCACCCGGTCCTGGTGCTCTGTCTCGGGGTCCAGTGTGTCCAGTGTGGTCTCCACTCTGAGCAGCCTCCCAGACAGAGACAGCATTAAGCTCACCACCTTGTCAAGGTCGCCAATGAACATGCGGTATTTGTCCACCTCGTTGGGTTTACACACGGATACCACCATGTTCTCCACCTACAGGAAGTAAAATAAATAGACAGAGAGGATGTTTGACTACTTTCATCCTTGGTGGGATGAATATACAGATATCCTCTGGTCTAGAAAAGTCACGTTCTAGAACCTCCTGGATGTAGAGTCTAACTCTAGCATCATTGATGTAAAATGTTGAGCTATTCACTATAGATGGATGAAGAGATGGACGAATAGGGTTTCTGCTGGTGTCACCAACTCAAATTTAAGACTTTTTAAGACCTCTATGAATGGAATTTAAGACCTATATTTCAAAAGAAATGTACAAACTTCGTCTAGAAAACTTGTGATAAATTTGCACTTACTTTTTTGCACTTACTAGCTAGCTTTTCAAAAAGCTGGCTAGTACGTTAGCAGTGAGTTACAGAATGAAAATGTCTGCCTGTAGCTCAAACTTGTGCCTGACAGAAAAGTCCAATGAGAAAAAAAACTACATAGCATATACGAGAATAGAAAAAAATTTAAGATCTGTGATCAACATATTTAAAGCCAAGATACTTTTTAAAATGAATTTAAGACATTTTAAGACCTTAATTTTTTAGAATACCTGATGAATGACTTGCTGGATAAATACATGAATGGATTGTTGGTGGAAGAACGGACAGATAGATGAATGGAGGGACATTAGAGGGATACAGCTTAGAGCGTAGGATCAGAAGTCTTACTCCTTACAAATCCAAACCTGGAAAATACTTCCATCAAATTCAGTATTTTTCCATACTTTTCCCAAACTGTGGAGGAACACTGAAGGTTGTAGAAAAGAAAAACAGTAAAAAGGCCCAGGAGATGCCTCTTTTCCAAGATTTTCATAACTTTTCTAATCCCAACTTTTTTAAAACCACCATCAAATCAAAAAGCATCTTTAAAATAACACAAATTCTTCAGACAACATATCTGATATATGACTTTATAATCTGAAATAAGGTCCAATCCTATTTAGAGAAAGCATTTTTGTAGACGTGCTTGTATAAAGTGAGTCGCATCAAGTTTTCAAAGTAAGAGTGGCTGCCAACATGCACAGATTATTTAAAGCACTTAATCTAGTGAGCAGGATTGGACTGGACCTCGTCTCCCAGCTGTGCGTTGGCTCTGATGTCCTCCTGCAGTCCCCTCTGAGCTTCCCTCAGCACTCCCAGCTTCTTACGTAGGCTCTCCATCAGCTGCTTCTGCACAACATGGAAACAACTGTTTCAGCTCGCAGTGAGAAAAACAACAGAAGAACAAATTTGGACTGTAACGCGTAACTGGATTTTTTTTTTTTTTCCCCAGATTGGGCTGATTACACAACAAACCCCTTCAAGGAGATTTAAAATCAAGAATTTATTATGGATTTCCTCTGACCCACAAAGGCTTAAAATTATACATTAAAGTTAAATATATAAACATGTACTTTCAAGAATGTTTGGGTAACTTGAACCTGCATCAACATCAGCCTCCCTGCTCACAGTGACGCTTAGAAGAGATCAAGATTGAGCTTTTTAATTAAAAGTGACAAAACGTACATTTGATGGGTTGGAGTAGGGTAACTTTAAAACCTTAGAACATTGTGTCTACTACCCGGCATGGTGGTGGCAGCATCATACTGTGGGGTTGTTTAAGAGTGCTTTATTAATCCCCAAAGGGAAATGAAACTTTGCTGTAACTCATATCAGTTTCTTCAATGAGTTGTTGTAGCTGCTGACAGGATCTCTTGTTGAGTCTGTATGATAGTGAATTTAGAGAAACCAGCCTTGTTTATCAGAATGTTTAGTCACTTTTATGAACCCTGGTCTTGTTTTTGAAATTAATTGAAGTTGTTAAATGTATGATAATTTCTCTCCATAAAAAACTCCTTAAAAGTGGTTCAAAATGAAGCTGTGTCTACCTTGTAGGTGAGCTCGTCGTCCTCGTGCTTCTCTCTGCTGTCGGTGAAGTCCTTCATCTGCGACAGGAGCTGAGCCTTGGCTGCTGACGTGTGATAATAGGACGAACAGCTGGAGCTGGCACCGGACTGCCTGAAGACAGGAGGACCGATGGAGGAGGTAGTTTGTTTATGCGTGTGGTTAGAAACGGCAGCAAACGCGAGGGTTTTTAAAACGGCAGTGAATTCTGAGCATGTCAAAGGAGCAACGACAGCGATATGAAAATCATCTCAACCCCTGGTGAGCAACTAAACTACAGAGGCAGGGAGGAAAGCCAACAAATAACATGGAAGACAGAACGGGTTTTTGCACATGTACAGAACTAAATAATTTCTATTTTAACTGTCATTCCTGCACTCTATAGTTTATATTTATATTCATATTTTTATATTGTATTTTATTTTGGAGTAACCTCACAACATTGAAAGCTCAAAACACTGTCCTGAGCCGTATGCAACGAAATTTCGTTCTGTATACACCTTGTGCATGCAAAATGACAATAAAATCAATAAAGTAAAAGTAAAGTAAAGTAAAGTTTTCTGCAGGTTTAACCAACTCAAATTTAAGACCTTTTTAAGACCGTTATGAATGATATATCACAACAGAAATGTGGAAAATAAAACTGCTTATTTTATATTGCAGTGCCAGCAGAGAATGCACCTAGAATTTTAAGGCCTTAATTTTATATGCTCAAATTTGAGATTGCCTAAGGATATGCAGACACCCTGTTAAAGGATGAAGTATTAGTGACGACAACAGGTCTTGCCCAGGTTAAACTACCTGTCCAGGCTGTTGGTGCTGTGCTCCACAGACTGACCGGCTTCTCTCCAGCTTTCTGTCCCAGACTCTCCTTCGCCACTCGGAGGGAAAAGCTCCAATTCCTCCTCGTCCAGCGAGCCGCTCCCATCGAGAGTCTCAGCCGACGGCGAGGCCTCGGGATCCGGCAGCGTGTCGATGTCCGTCTCCAGCACTGTGACGGGTTGCGCGAAGCACGGCAGCTCGCTGGTGATGGGCATGTCCTCCACGGACAGCTCCTGGAAATCGTCGATGTCCGTCTCTAAGGGAACCTCCAGCTCGGCCTCCAGGCTGTGGACGGGGCTCGGGCTCAGAGTTTTTTCTGACTCTGCGTGTTTCTGCTGACCTTCAACCTGGAAGTCTCTGTTTGTGAAAGCCTGCTGATGCTCGAGCTCAACTTGACTGAAGTATGCTTCTGTAGGATAACCCTCTCTCAGTCTGCCAACTTCTAAACCCGGAGAGGGACTACGAACTCCAGGAGATGGGGGTCTCTCCCGCTCGGCTCCAGGTCTGATGCTGGGTAGTGGTTTGAGATCTGGACTAAGGCCCACATTCAACCCAGATGGACTGGAACAGAGATAGCATTTCAGAAACATCAGTTTAAACTTCATAAGTCCTCTTAATACAATGATGTGACAATAAAGACCTTGAACACCTGGTTTCTGTTGCGCAGAAAC
Source organism: Poecilia mexicana (assembly GCF_051168715.1). Taxonomy (NCBI): domain Eukaryota; kingdom Metazoa; phylum Chordata; class Actinopteri; order Cyprinodontiformes; family Poeciliidae; genus Poecilia; species Poecilia mexicana. The sequence goes on from NW_028263387.1 coordinate 8,423,822, forward strand.
CAGGTGTTCAACCTTTACGGTTGCAGCGTTTGTTACATTTTCAGCTGCTGCAATTTAATTTCTTACTGCTCTGTCAAATGATACAAACTCTTTGAAAAACCTGTTCTCTCTCTCTCTCGCCAGTAGTGGCAGTGTACCAAGAACTATGAAGGAAACAACATGAAAACCTCAGAAGAAGACATAGAGGGCAACTTCCTTCTTCATAAAATGTAAACAAAAACAGTAGATTTTAGCGGTTGTTGGATTTCTTTATTGTCTTTGGTAAAAGACAACCAGTTATTTTTCCTGATAATGTCAGTGTCAGTATTTAATCTCACCTTCTCAGTCTGGTCTTGGCAGGTAGAGGTGGAGGTAGAGGTGCTACAGGCTCCGCCACAAAGTCATCCTCCCTCTCCACATGGCGTGGCGCCACCGGCCTGAAGGCCTTCCTGGAGAACATCGGGCTGGACTGGGCAACAGCGAAAGCGTGCTCCTGAAACGGAGCTGGACTTTGGCTAGACGGTCGGGAGAAGGTGTGCTCCTGAGTTTGAGTCTGACTGCAGCTGCATCGAGAGCAGGTCTCTGATGCTTCCTGCCTCTCTGGGGGCAGGCTGTAGGACCTCTGCCGGGACTCATCGGGCGGCGGGACGTAGGACGATGAGTGATCCGAGTAGCGTCCCTCTGCGCTGTCGAAGGCGGATGGGACGGGCTGCGGAGCAGCAAATGCGGAGGACGCGAGCAGGGCGTGGTGAGACGCCCGTCGCCGGTGGAACTGCTCCCACTTCGGGGGTGGTGGTCTCGGCGGAGGTGGGGTTTTCTTCTTCCTTTGCCGCGCTGCGCTCGATGAGTCTCCGCCCTCCTCCATCTCACTCAGGGTCTGGCTCGAGGAGGCGTAGATAGAGGGCGACCAGCGTTGGCTGGTCTCAAAGCGCAGATCGTTTTCAGACATGGCTCGTCCTCGAAGGTAAAGGGGAGCCGGCGGGGGGGCGGCGTTGTAGACATCTCGCTCATCACCGCGACTGACAGGCCGTCTGGAGTCCCAGTGCACCTGATGATGGTGATGATGCTGCTGTTGATGGACAGCTGGCGGTGGCCTGGACTCCCGTCTCCAGCTGGAGTAGTCTCTGATGAGGAAGGAAAGTTACTTAGATTAATTAATCTTCTTATGTAATGTTACATTTTGGTCTCATCTGATATGAGCATAAATTCACATTAAAAGCCTTTGTATTTTTCTTGAAAAGTTCCAGATGTTTCCTTTCTGCGTTCCCTGCTCACTGAGTCAGGTCATCTTAGGCCACACATACCCTACATGCCTTTCTCCCTCTCCTACATGTTTACATACATCCAAAAACATATCACTGTGGTCACATCTTGAGCATGGATGATTGCCCCACACACTTAGAGCTCATTAGAGCTAAATCAGAGTCAGCCGTGACTAAGTAGGCTTTCCGCCTGCCGGTGCACAATGACCAAACCAGACCTGACGTCTCTGGAGGCTGGTTGGAGCAGAGACGGAGCAGGTGAGCGTCTCAGAAAGACTCCCATCAAAGAGCGAAAGGTGAAGAAGTAATGTTTTATGCTCGATTGACAAATGATGCAAGTTGTTTCCAAAATGAGGTGCTCACCTCTCCGTCAGGCTGTACTTCCTGTTGAGTTTGGCCGTTTCCTGTTGCGGGGCGTGAAAAGTCTGGGAAGAGATTTAAAGAAGGTTAATAACACCTAGGCTGAAAAGCGTTGGGAAGAGGGTGTGTTACTCCACCCTGCAGTGCACTTGAGTGGAAATAAAGCCGATTAGGGTGGAGGCTGTTTCTGCTACATTAAGAACACTTTCTTCCTTCTATTGTTGTTTTACGCATTCTTTTGTTATCTCTATCTTTTTTATCAGGTACAGTTTAGTTCAAACACTTGCTTGTTCAGTACTTAGCTGAAATGTTTGTTAGATATGTTAGTCCAAAGATATTTAATTTCAGTCCAATTTCAGTTTCATTTAAATTGTCAGGATTTCACCAACTCAAATTTAAGACTTTTTAAGACCAATATGAATCAAATTTAACACATACACAACAGAGATATACAAAATAAATGCAGGGAACCAAAACTGTGAAAATTCTGGGTTCTTTTTGTGACTCTAGCTAGCGAGCCACATGCTAGCTGCAAATGTCTTGTTTGTTTTCTTGCTGGCTAACTAGCAAGCATGCATTAGCAAATTACAGACCAAGATGGATTTGGTTATGTTGGCTGCCATTTTGGAAAATAGAGGATCTGTTTTCCGTCAAGAAATGCCACAAAAACTGTTGTTCACAGTTAGTCATGGTAGTCGCTTAAGTTTACTTTTTCTCTGTGCACTAAAATTTAGTATTTCTATAGTAGATCAATACTTTCTTACTAATTTACCATCTAACTGATCCACTCAAAACTAAAAGAAAAAGTAAAGTTTTGACAGCAAGAACAAACCTACAGATACTTTGTAACTTCACAATTTTGAAGTTTTCCTTCACTGCTAACTACGTCAAACTCTTTAATGCTTATTTGAGTCTTACAAAAATCAAAGACAGTCACAATACCTCCAATAGTAATTATACATAATCCTACAAGACACTACTTTATGCTGGCAGATGAAGAGTTTAGGGGTGCTTAACATATTAAAGTCGAGTAGAGGAAGTGGTGAACGAACTTATTGCACTCTCTTGGTTTAGAGGTGAAAGTAGCCAGCAGGTCCCCACAGCGTGGACAGGCTACATAAATATACTATGAAGGAAAAAGAGCCTGCCTTACTGTCTGTGATGCAAATCAGAACATCCAGATGGTATTTTTGTTGGCTTAACTGGGGGCGTATTTTACACATTCGGCCGACACCTGCTTTCAGCAGCGGGTAATATTCATGAAATAGTGTGAAGTAACTACTAAAAGATAATGTGTTCTGTTTCATGAGTGGCTAATTTACATTTAAAGGTCTGTTGACATTTAAGGAGGCACCAAATGTTTTGATGACAGATTTTTTTTTGGCCACTGCTGGGATAATTAAAGCTGGATGCACATTTTTGCAGAATAAAGCTAATAAAAGTGGCTTTCTAGAATAATATATTTGCCAGGAAGTCTGCAATGTTTTAAATTGAAAAATCTAAGCACTAGAAAAAACATTAGTTAAGAAATAAAAATGATAATTAATAAGATAAGTTTAGCTTGATTAAGCTAATAATAATGCAAATGATGTTTTACTTGGGGCCAAATTTGGCCCTAAAAGCGATTTAAAAATGCAGTTCACATGAAGGGACACATCATTTTAACCCTGAGAAATAAAAGATAAAAGCTCACACCTTAATTGATAACGCATTAATGTCCAGTCAGACTGAACATCTGTTGATACTTTCCTAATAGAGGGGTTTTCACAGGCATGAGTTTGTGTCTGCAAAAGCACAAGTTCAGCACATCTGTTCCCGTTAAAAATAGTTAGAGGTAGATTTCGACACTTGAGGTTATCGCCGTGGCATCAGAGCCGCAAGCTTTGATTTGAGAAGGACCACAGCATGGAGGGGGGCAGGGTTCAAGACTCGCCCCCGCCAAGTTTCAGTATAGCAAAAATCACACTGAACAACAAAAAAAACGAGTCCGCTTGGCTCAAATATTTGCTGATCTTACAAATGTGTTTAGTCCCAAAACAAATGTCAGTTTTGATTACTTGGTGTCAGATGATAAGGATACTTAAGGGATGCATTTCAGGGGAGTCCCCAGAGTCTAGAATCAATTTGCGGTGAAGCTGTAACCCAACACTGCTATTAGCACCAGAACCATAGAGCACTGCCGTTGCCCAATCTCCCCCTCAATTCCACGAACTATTTCAATGATCTGCCGAATTTCTATGTGAACTTCAGACTTTGACCACAGGCAGGATGTGAGGTTCAGTTCAGACCAACCATTTAACCGCGGAGCACTTGGACAGAGCAGCAGCTTGACTACAAATCCAAGAGTGACCACTAGATCCTTTTAGGTGCAAGTTGACAAAGCAGAGTTAGTTTTTAGTCTTTCAGTGGTCAGTTGGGTTAAATCTAAAAGAGCAGTCTGTTTTCAGGGAGCTTGAAAGTTTATTTTTCACCCTGAAAGACTTTACTTAGACTCAGGACTGAAAATACACTGGATGTTTGGTCTGAGTCGGCAAGTTTGTGAACTTACTGAAAATGTATGCACCCAGAGCCAGAAATATAAACCTGAAATTAGATTATCTCTACTATTGCTACTTAACAGCAGAAAACTATTCCTTCATTAGTGAAGAACGTCAAACGTTAGCAGGAATAGTGAGATGTTTGAACTATTTTCTACTGAGGCAAATCGATGTTTCAGTTAGGCAAAGGAACAAAATGGATATTTTGTACCCAGGCTGGGGTTATGTTCTCAAACTGATGAATGTGTAAAGTACAGTAAATAAGAAGAAGGCTTAGCAAAGCCTCTCTGTTTGATCTTATTTGGCTTTCAAACTTTGCCAAATTTGAAATGTTTGCACCATTAGTGCAAACAGACACCCTGTGTTCTAACACCATTAGTTAGAACTAGGGATGTGCCGATCAGGTTTTTTCCTGCCGATACCGATCACCCATGAGGGCCGATACACCGATACCGATCACCGATACCAATCACATAATTATTTTTTTTTTTTTTTTATATCATAAACACTACAGGTTACATTATGTGGAAAAAGGAACCATGAATTCACCTTAATTTAGACAAAAACTTGTTTTTAATAACTTTTTTCAAGAAGAAAACTAAACAAAACAGGCATTGTGCAAATTGTACTGCTATTGATAATACTACCTTTAACAGACTGATAACATATGAAGGCTCTGAAGAGGCTAAATAATGCAATGAGCCAAAATAAAACCTCTCAACATTGCCAAAAAAATTCAAGTATAAAACTTAACATTCAAAGGCAAAAACAGGATCCATTACAATAAACAATCCAGAGTTACTGAATGAAAACTTCCTGTTAGCATGGCGGCTAGCTGATTACTGCTAGCTCTGATTGGCTGTTTCTGACTGAGCGGAGTAATTATGCAGATCAGGGAGGAGATCAATTATTTTTTCAGAGATTATCTGTCTCATGTTAGGACAGCGAAAGTTTTAATACGTATGTAAAATGTTTTTTCTTTTAAGTTAGATGCTGCAGCTTTAAGCAGAGATTCGGTGTGAGAGTCACTACCAGGTGGAGCAGAAGCGGCGCTCCGTCTGTGAAATATTACTACCTGTAGCGCAGCAGCGGTTCAACAGCGAGAGCAGAACCAGCGTCTTACATCGCAGCTCGAAGACTTAAATAATTTTGCGGGTTATTTGTTTAGCTTTCTGACCGTCATGCTAATCCGGGTGAGTGTTTGTAGCTGTGCGCTGCTTTACCTGCTATCTGATCCTCCGTATGTCTTTTTTACTGCAGTGAGCCTCGATGTAGCCAAACTCCGTCAAGTATGGCTTTGTTTTTATGTCGTATTAGCTTCATTGTGTTGATGCATTTTGACGTGCTTCAATTTTCCGCAGCAACACGCAGCAAACTTCCCCATTCATTCAGTGCGTTATAGTTCCACATCGCTTAGGATTTGTTGTTGCGCGTTTGCGCAGAGTGAAGGAAAGAGGAGACCAGCTGCACAGGCAGGATGCGAAATGAGAAGTAGGTGATCGGTATCGGTAAAAGAGACAATGATCGCCGATCACCGATCATGCACTTTTTCACGAAAATCGGCCCGATTATGATCGGTGACCGATGATCGGCACACCTCTAGTTAGAACAGTTTAGGATTTATACAGTCTCAGGAACATACACTGTTTAGTTAATAATGCTAATCCCTTATTTAAGACTCCGTAATTATTTTGTGGTATTTTTATGAGAAAGGTTTTGTTTCACAACTGTTGTCTCAAACACACAGTGTGACATCACCTCTTTTTCCCAACATAAAGTATCTACTGCCTGCAAAACAAAGGTTCAAAGTCTGTTCTTAAAGACAAATCAGAATCAACTAAAATTGTTATTAGCAGGTCAAATAATTTTATATGAAAACTGGAAATTTGTGAAGAATCTCTGACTGGTGGAACTCTATTCAAAATCCTACAAACACACTCATTTTGAACTCTGAACTGTAAATCCAGTTATGTGTCTAATGATGAACCCAAGCAAGAAGTCCTCCTACCTCTGTGGGTGTGTAGCTCCTTGCATTGTAACCCTGATGCAAAGACTCTTGTTGCTCTGGCTGCAGATGATGACTGATGGGATAAAAAGCTGATCCCTGGATTTGGTTTTGACAGTGAGAAAATGTCTGAGGTTTGGGCTGCCAGTTGTGGAATTGGTCCTTAAGCTGGATTTCTCGCTCTTGTTCTCTGATGCCAGAATGACTGTAACAGTCCTGAGGTGAGGCATGCTGAAAATGTTCAACTCTTTCCTTCTCAGCCTCTTTTTTTCTTTGCAGTTCCCTCTCTCGTTCCCTCTCTCTCTGCCTCATCCTCTCTTCTCGCTGAATCTCTTTCAGCCTTGCCCGTTCCATTTCTAGTTCTATCTCCTGTCTTTCTAGCTGTTGCTGCCTCTCCATCTCTCTCAACCTTTCCTCCCTTTCTCTCAGCTGTTCCCTCTCCATCTCTTTCTGTCTCTCCCTAATGGCACTGACAGACTGCCTCCTAAGTTCGACATTGTTTGGAGGATGGGCACTTTCTTCTTGTACTCCTTGGTAGGAGTATCTTCTTTGGGTGGAATTTTGCCCTGAATCTCCCGTCTGTTGCTCTTGATGCCGGTCTGGTTGGTTCTGCCTGTGGTTGGACCTTTTTGAGGTGTTTGACACAGGTACGCCTTTGGAAGTCTCCTCAAAAAACTTCATTCTATCCGCAAATGGAAGAATATCTGACTCCTCTATTCGAGAGCTCAAAGAGGAGCGACTGTAGGAGGAGCTGGATGAGGAAGTGAAGGCACAAACTCCATGACGAGACCCTGTTACACCCAATACCCTTTCACCCGAGTCTCCACACCTTCGATCTCCATCTGGTTCTGGTTGGAGCTTGTGTTCAGGCGTCCATCGCCAACGACGAGCCTTGCCAGCAGGAGCCGGTTCTTCAACAACTCTGATGCCGACACCAAAGCTGGGGACACCTGGTTCCAGAATCTGAACAGACCTGGATCGATTATTGCCCTGAGGGATGGATGTGGTCCGAGTCTGGGAGATGCCACGGTCTGGCTCTCTGGAGGTTTGTGATGTCTTGACCTGTGAAGAGGTTTGGGAATCTTGAGGGATTCCTGGTGTAGCAAAGGCAACTTTGGCAGATTTGTTCTGGACAGGCCTGTTTGGGTCTGTTCCATCTTCACAAAGGTCTGAACATTCCTCTTCCTGGACAGTTTCTCTGCTGCACAGCAGCCCTCCTGGACCATGACCCCTCTGAAGTTGCGCCTTTTTCCTCTGGATTTCGTTGCGGAGGTTGGTGGCAAATCGTTCACTGCGTCGACGGTTCCGCCGAATGTTTTTGGATGAGCTTGACTTCTTCGTGCTTTCCTCTCTCTCTGCCACTTCCTCATTTTTATCCCCAGTCATCCGCTTTTCTACAAGCATTTGCTCGTCCAGCAAGGTGTCCACACTGGCAGCTGCACTGAGTGGCTGAAAATCACTCTCTGCCATCTGATCAGAGTTCAGCCGTTCCCGGGTTGTTGATCCAGTGGGTTCACCTGGTACGCTTACAGAACGACCCCAAGGTGTATGATGATGAACTGGTGACAGAGACGTCCCATTTACACCCACAGCTTCCAGCCTCTCAACTGAAGCACCATCCTCACCTTCTCCCTCCAGGAAGACAGATCCTGGGGTCGAGCATCGACTACCTTCCAGCTTATGTGATGTGGGAAGGGTTGAGTCTTCCGTTGTGTGCTGAAGTGATGAAGCATGGGACCACTGGCTGCTGCAGGGCGATACAGAGCGATCAGAAGGGTGTGATGGGTTGAAAGGCTCCAGAGAAGAGTCATTGCTGTTGAACTGCAGTAGCTGAAGCTGAGTGGCGAGCAGCTTCTCGGGTGCACTGTGCCGGTGAAGGCTTGCTGAAGAGCAATTGGTCTGACAGTGGTCAACATGGGATTGCCCTTGAACCTCTGTGGAGGATTCAGAGGGTAAGGAAGCAGAAGCAGAGGGGGTGATGGGAACTATTGAGGTTGGAATCGAGTCAGAGAGGTGCTCTGATGGTGCCTCGGACTTAGAATAATTTTCAGAACTGCCATCACATTTAATATGTCTAAATTCATCAATTTGTCTTTGACTGAAGTGTGAGTGTGTTGAATCTGTTTTTAAGTTCTCGGTTTGGTCACCCTCTTCTGGTACAGGGAAACCATTTTGAATTCCAGAATCGGCATTCAGACAGGGCAGGTTTTCTTTACAACAAGAAGCATCTTCAACCGCAGATGATATGCAATGTTTGTTGACGTCATTAGTACGACTCCGGGTGGCCCTAAAGCTGTCCTTTCTTGTTGGAGGCTGAGGGGGGTTGTTCTCTCTCCCCACTTGAGATTCTCCATTTCTAACAATGTCCAAACCTCCTTCCCTCTGGTCGTGCTCATAACAGCACGATGACGGCCGCCCTTTTACCTCGGCGGGCCTCGTTTTAGGCCTGGTCAACGATCTGGACTTGTGCATAATTAGATGTGCCTCATGTGGGGCCTCACCCGGCGACCTCCCTAGAGTGGAAGCCTCACCAGGGTAACCTTGATATGCTGGGCCGAGGCTCTGGAGGAGGTTATCCATGGAAGAGGCCTCACCGGGCCTTAGAGGCACAGCAGCGTAGTCAGATGTGTTCGAACTGGCAGAGAAAGAGCTGTAGGCGGAGTCTCGCTTATTGTTGAAGAGGGTGGGGTCGACGGGGGAATTGTGGGAGTCGGAATATGGCTGTGTGGTGGGAGTTGGTGTGTCCAAGCTCTCCATAGATCCCAAGGAGCTGCTTCGGTCAGTGGAGGAGTACGGTCTGGGTAACTGAGACCACTGCATGGACAAGTCACTGCAGAGACAGGAAGATAAATGTCTTACTGATACATAAGAAAATTCAACATGAGAAACAGGTCACGCAGCTTCAATTTATCTAAAGCTTTGAGTAGTTCTAACTGCTTTAAAAAATGTCAAATAGTCACTAATATTTTTACTAAACGCAGTGCCTTGCAAAAGTATTCCCAACATTTGGTCACTGTTTCCAATTTTATATATATATATATATATATATATATATATATATATATATATATATATATATATATAAAAAGTGAAAACATGAATTCCTGCAATTGAATTTAACAATCATTCAATATTTTTTTATAATGAATAATAAACATTGACGTTTGTTGTGACATACCACATTGTGACAAAGGGGTATGAATAGTTCTGCTAGGCACTGTTTTCCCTAAAGGCAGGATTTATATGGTTTCTTCAGGAACACTATGGTGTCAGTTCAGGACAAAAAAGTAATAATGTTTTCATGAACTACACTGAAGGAGTTATCCTTAAATTTCAAACATGCAGGGCATATTTTCCTTGCATATATCGTTTCAACTCTGCATCTGGAGAATGTGTTTCCTATTAGAGCGGGGCTGAAGATCCACGGCAGCCCCATGTGTTTTTAAAGCCCCTATGAGAAAGACTCTTTAGGCGAAGAAGGATTTCCTCCTCATCAACTCCCAACACCACAAGTACCAATCTTGAAGCAATCTCTTGATTCCTCCCATCTTCTTTCCACCTTTCTCTGTCATTCTTTTCTTCCGCCATTAGATTGTTCCCATCTCATCTCCTTTATATCACAGGTTAAATGGCACTGAAACATCGGCTTAACAAACAGCTTCCTTTTACTCTTTTGATGATTACTGACTGCAATGCAAACATTTTATAAGAGAACTTCTTCATGGTTTAACTCTCAAAAAAGATTCTGTAAAGGCAACAAACGGCTCAGTTGTACAGCCTGTACAAGCACTTCTCAGACTTACAAGTGTGATGCAGTGAAAGATTTTCCCTCATGCTTGCCAAGGTAGCTTAAATGGATTGGGTCTGCAATGGCCAAAATCCATTTGGCCAGAAATAAGTGTGACCAAGCGAGGGATGAAAATGCTCCAGAAGTTCCCTGTAAACGCAAGACTAAGTCGAGTTGCTGGAACCAAACCAAGATTCAGCCATCACCCTTACAAAATATGAGTCATTGTTTATGGTCTGTTGATCTGAATAAATTTGAATATTTTTATTATTAACTAGCTACATACTGGGAAAAAAGATTATATTTGACCACTACAGCAATGCAGACAAGTGCTGAAAAATAGCCTCCAATGTTCAAGTTTAACTTAACCTGGACCATTTCCCAATGATGGATACGTGTTGAGGGAAAACAGCTAACAGATCTTTTCCAGGGCAAACAGCAATGCAATAAATGTCACTTATACTTAATAATCAATGTAATTCTCAGCGGAGCTGTCTTTCACTCAATTTTAACCTCATGGAATTGACTTGTGACATCAATAAACCTTCAACCAAACATGTTTTTCTCAACCCACTGTGCAATTGTAGTTTCACATCTTTGTGAGGAGATTATTTCCTGATGAAATCCATAAAAGACATTTTGGCAAAAGGAGTTTGTATTGGCTCTTAAAGTTAGCTGGGGCAGGTGGGAGGCATGCAGTTTTCCCCAGCCTTGGTTCAAATGGTTTGAATTGATTTTGTGAAAAACCCCCACAAGGCCTAGATACATTTTATTGTGGTGTTTCTTTTTTTTTCCAGTAAAGAAGAACAGAGTGATCCCTCACCCTTTTGTAATTCTTTGGTGTCTTATTCATACAATGGCCAAAGTTTCCAGGGAGACAGAGGAGGGGAAAACAGAGACAGAAAGCTCTAACGAGCTTTGATCTCAAACAAGTATTGAGGTCTAACCAGTAGATGACCTCTAAGAAGTCTCTGTGGTATTTATGATTCGCATTTCATGGTTGAAAAATCTCACCAGCTGCAAAATACTCCAACCTGGTAGAACTTTGTGTGAACACAGTCTTGTGTTTTATTGTGTTATGAAGGTTACTAAAGGAATTCCCCATTTGTCTTTAGGGAGGATCAGTTGTTTCTTTTTGTTTTTTAGATTCTAATCATGCACTTTTTGCTACCAGATGAAGTCCCAGTGAGTTTTTGGCTTCTCTGGTGATACGCATGGCTGGATTTTAAAAAATTCAAACAGCTGACTTTTCTTAAAGAAAAATGGGGAAATTCCATTATTGTACCATTACACACAGCTGTTTGAGAGTTCACAGCAGTTGGTGGGGTAAGGGAACCCAGCATCATCGCTGGGACCTTCTAAAACATATCAAAATTGTACAAATGCCAAATTATTTGTCTGTTTTGAAAGTAACTTTCTAAAGCATTGATAAATTTGCCAATGTCTTGTAACAACACATTTTATTTGGGACCATTTATTTCAACCTATTTCTGTCCAAAATTTAAAAATTAAACAGTAATAATCTGATAACTTATACCCGATGAACCCAAGTGCAAATGTAAAAAAATAAAAAAAACCTTTCTGAAAAGTTAACTGCATCCCAAGCCACTGACCACATGGCTTCAAAACATTTTAATAGTTGTGACCTGATTAACTGCTCATATATACCAAAGTGCTACTTTTTGGATGGTTGTCCAAAAAGTTGACTAAGTTGATTTTAATTTGTGTTAAACAATTTTTTTTTAAAAACTAAAGCAAGCTGAAGTAGAGAAAACCTTGAGGCTGGACCAGCAGTCAGCAACACTCAACAACCTTTACAATCTAAAAAAAATTGGTCTTGAACAGCAATATATATTTGAGTCTTAGGAAAAGAGAAATGTATCAATTATCAATATATGTCATATATATGTTTATCATACAAATATTCATCAGTAAAACAATGCAAGTTGAGACATTTTAACAAAGATGACAAACATAATTTGCAGCCTACTATAAAATCATTTCAGTAAGTACGTTTCTCAAAACGTGCTTCAAACATATTCCTTGTTAGATCACTTAAGTTTCATTTCATCTTCAATTCACTGACATTCTGATAAATGACGAGCTAAAAATAGCCTTTCATATTGTCATTTGGCTCATTTCTGCAAAATCATTTCTGCTCAGTCACTGCAATCCTTGGAGAAGGGCTGAATAGCTTCATTTGGTTCTGGAGCTGCAGACTGCTTGACCCATTACTATTTCAGTAAATGTTAGTGTCTCTGGGGGAGTAACAAAACCAAACAGAAGGTGGCATATACAATAGGTGGGAGAGAGGCGCCATGGACAATAACTAGTATGAAGGTATGCCGAGACTTTAAAATTCAAGTTTAAAAACTACAGACATTTTTGTCCTACCGTTCCTGCAGCTTAAGGTCTTTTTCATGAAACACCAGAGAACATATTAGAGTTTTCTCTTCATAGAGTAATGCAGAGCTCCCCCTCGCCTACCTGTTGCTGCTCTTCCTCATAAATCCAGAAACGACCAACTTGTCACTCTTGATGTAACCCTGTTTTAAAACTACAATTGGTGAAGACGAAGAACACGAAACCTTTTCTTAAATTTGTAAAGGACTATGGACGAAAAATACTGAGTGTGGGAAAGAAAGCTACATTATCTGCATGGGAAAACATTTCTTGGGAAGGAAGTGAGCAATGAATGAGTGGAGAGGAGGCGGCTGTATAGATTTGACCTGGTTGACAGAGAGAGGAAACTAGAATATAAGGTCAGAACTGGACAGGAAATGACAGTCACTTCTGCCCAATCAGAGACCAATCTGGGACATGTGAGGGCTGTCGCAGAGATACACCCAGGGATCGTGTAAGGTCGCTGGATTAATCCTCAGTGTGTCAGCTAAACACACCAACAGCAATTTTTATTAGCTGATCAGAATGGTGAGAACAGATAAACTTCCTTCCTTCAGGCCTCATATTGTGTCGGTGCTTGGATAAAAACACAAGTTGCACATTACAAACCCATTCACACTGTACAGATTGTCCTCTCTCTTCAGACAAACAGAGTTTACTGGATGTCTTCCTCTCTTTGTCCATGTGTTCCGGGAGTCACATGCCATTGTCCAGAGTTATGCCAGGAGCTGCCTCCTCATGTGTGTGTGTACTTGTCTAGCTATCCTATTTAGGACAGTTTCTGGCATATTTACTAACCTTCTAAGAACCGCTGGTTCTTATGGGGACAATCAGACCTGATATGGTGCACCCCCTTGATTAGACTTAGGGGTTAGGTCTAGAGGCATGGTGTGAATTAGATTTTGGTTAAGGGAAGGGTTAGGAATATATTAATAATGGTTTGGGTTACACATAAATGTAGATTCTTAAATAAATGGTAGTTAATATGCCACCCTGGGTGAGGGGCCTTAATAAAAAGTTGAATTTGGATCAAAGTAAGGAGTTAAATTCTAGCCACTGTGGTGGTTCTGGTACTAAAAATTGTTCTGAATCTTTTTCAACTCAATGGAATCTGTTTCCTTAGATAAACACTTTTAAAAGTACTTTAAATAATTAACTGAGGTAAATGTACTGTTTGATCATAAGGATCAGTTGGAATGTATGACTAAATTGAATAAATTTCTTTTGAAAAGTACATCGAGACGAAATTTTTTTATTGGCAGTATATAAATAGAACTGAATTGAATTAATACCAGGTCCTATTGTGGACAGAAATACAAACGTGTGTGTGTGTGTGTTCTTGTTTATGTAGCATAATCAGGACCTGACATTTTCCGACCTTATGAAGACCTATAGGCATTATGGGGACCAAAGCCGAAATCAAATATGACAGACCCTTTTTAAGGATGTGTGTTAGTTTTAGAGGCTTGGTGTGAATTATATTTTTGTTAAGAGTGATTTAGGAATATATTGGCAAAGGTTAGTGTAAGTCTTATGATTAGGCAGCCATTACTTAACTTAATGGAAATCAATGCAAAGTCCGAATATGGGTAAAAATCCAAACCTGTGTGTGTGCGTACAGAAACTGTAGGAATGAAAGGCCAACACAGACACACAAACACACACACACAGATGTACTGGTTCTAATCCTCGTGGGACTATTAAATCTAATAGCAGTGCATTATATCACTGATTCTTATCATAAGGAGAACAGTACAAACCTCTTACATAGCATGCAGCTGACAAACAAGGACAGTGCAGCTATTTTTATTGTGAGTCAATATGTAGACGCCGCAGACTTCCTCTTTCTTTCTAACAGATTACAGTTTACCTCGGTGAGATCATACAGACACACAAAGGGTCTTGTATCTACATCACATGGTTGATTTTAGTTCAACCTGAACGGACAATACAGTCCTCCAAGCCTGCTGTGTTACAGGAACAAAAATATATCCATTATACTCGACACTGAGGTCATGAAGGTTGTCAGCTGCCTAGCTCCTCAATTATTTAACAATGTTATTGTTTTAGTTAAAAATGTCAGATGTTTCTAAGCTGTAGCCAGTTTGTTTCTTGCGTCAGTTCAAAAAGTAGCTAAATCTTATTGACTTTTGGGTAAAACATAAGCTACAGACACAGCATTTGGCTAATTTAACAACTTTATTAAAGGCATAAATATGTCCAGCATATAACAAATAACTGATATGCTTGTTCATGACTTGGCTTCTTAATGATGTTTTCCTGTTGTGCTACTTGTTATTTAGCTACTTAAAGCAAACTACACTCCTGGGGATGAATACAGAAACTGAAACGTGTGTGTAACCTCCACAAACAATGCAAGAAGGGCTTTGGATGGATCCATAAGTTTCAATTTCATATAAAGTCAAAACTTTATATGAAGTCCCAACTTCATATGAAGTCTTCTGAGAGCGATGTGATTGGCTATCACTTTAGGATGTTTGAATAGGAGCCGAAAATAGATCAATGCTTCCTGCGTGGGCTGTGTTGACTATAAAATGCAGTGATGTCACCTGTTTCCTGACAATTGTTGGTTTTTCGAGATTGAACCAGTCACAGAGAACAAAAAAATCCCCGACACTGCCTTGCAGCATGAAAAAAAATCTGATGGGAGTCACAGGAAGGCAAAGAGTGACTCAAGTGGACAGGATGACACACTGTGTAAATAAAAACTGCTGACAAGAGTAATACGTTAGACTATGTGAGAAATCTAAGTTTATCAATTCAAGCTTATTTAAGAATGATATGGTATTTTGTATTTTTATCTTTTTATTATCTTTTTATTATCTTTTATGTTCTTTGATAATCATTATTCTTTTTATTATCTTTTTATTATCTTTTATTTTATTATTCATTATGGTTTGATCTTTATTTGTCTGATAAAACTTATTCTGCTCAGAATTAGTATGCAAATTGAACATGCTGCATCTTCATGCAGATCACGTGAACAGGGCGTGCTTGGCTCTGGTTGACTTGGGTTGGGCTCTGATTGGTCTGCTGGTTCGCGCTCTCGGCCCATGATTGGCTCATGGTCGGAGAGCGGCTACCTCTGATTGGATGGCTCGCCTGCAAGGATGGAGATGGCCACTCCCCCTTTCCACGCAAGCATCCCTTTGTTTAAGAGATAAAATATGAAAAAGCCCGCGGTTTTAGTCAGAGTCTGCTGTGGATCGCGTTCGAATGCCCAGCTACGTTGATGCTACTGCTTGTCTCTAGGCCGAAGGCTCTCCGGCCAAGTTTCATGAGGTAAGCGCTGGTAACTTGAATGAATCGAGCATCACGTGTTTAGTCATAGAGTGTTTTGTACTGTATTCTGTGGGGAATAAATCGAGCATATTTGTTCTAGCAGTAACAGTGTTTGATGCATGTTATTCTGCTGTAATCTGTGGGGAAATAAATCGAGCACATTTAATTCTAGCAGGAACAGCGTTTGGTTTCGTTATTGCCGCCGATCTCCTTCGACCCTGATTTAAAATTTCATAAAACATTTTGGCGTCACGATTACAGGATTTTAAAGGAGACTGCGGCAAATATGTTTAACATGTTTAAGAGAAAGAATAAAAATAAGAGTAAGTATGACGTTGGGAAGAAAGTTGAAATAATCCCTGGCTGGGATCAGCCTCACCAGGATGTAGCGCAGTGTTTGCGCGAGGGGGGAGGGCGACCCGAGCCGTGGGGAGATGCGCTGCGGGAAGCCGAGCCGCTGGAGTTGTTAGCTGTTTTGCAAAGCATCGAGGTGGAGGCCAAAAGCCCTGTTGCTGGATTGCAAAGGCGTATGTGGGCTTGTGTAACCGCTTGGAAAAAGCAGCATGAGATTAATAAAGAAGCACAGGCGCAGCAGCTGAAAGATAGACAGGCCTTAGCCGATGCATTAGCTGCAGAATCGTCACATAAGCAACACGTGCAGCTGTTAAATAACCGGTTACAGCAAATGACTGAGTTAGCTGAGAGAACTGTGGTTCAGGTAGCTGCACTGAAGAAGCAACAGAAACTTAGAAGGAAGCCCCGGCAGCCTTCGCCAAAAAATGTTCGTGCGTTTGTTGCTGGTTTAACTGCAGAATGGGACCCAGAGAAATGGGATGGAAATATTTCGGGAGATGAAACAGATTACATTTGGGAGGAGGGGGAAGATGCTTGTGGGGGAACACCGAACACCCCCCTTCGCCCTCGGCTGGACCTGAAACCTGTTCGTCGCAGGAGGCAGGAGCAACGACACCTGCCGGATGTGCGACAACAGCGCAGGGACAATGCGGGGCAGCTGGTAGTTGATGCTCAGGGAAATCCAGTGTATGACATGGTGGCGGCTCCTCAGCCTGATCCCATTTACCGTACCATTGTGGAAGATTACACACAGGAAGAAGTCTCACATTTAACGCGCAGACTGCGGCAGCAGAATGGGGAGCCGACAGATTTGTGGTTAGCACGGATGCTGGATAAAGGGGCTTCACAAGTGGAAATAGATGCAGTTGATGGGATGTCCTTTGCAGGATTGTCAACAGAGGGAGCAATAAACTCTAATTATCGCCAAGAGGTAAGACAAATGCCAGATGCAGCATCATTGTTCGTGGTGTGGGCGGCCGCGATACAAAACCAATACGCCGCGTTTACTGATTGGCCAGAAATCACTGGAGCTTGGATAACGTTAAGAGAATGTACACAGCGTTTGACTCGGTTGTGTGTGAGAGATGCGTTGGTAGTGGGCATGGCTGATCAATATCAAAGCTTAGCAGTTCCGAAAGCCGTGCGGGATCAGCTAATTCGTACTGCACCCCCCCATTACCGAGCAGCAATGCTAACTGTGATGCTAGGCGATCCAGGTGCTTCCATGTCTGACATTAAAAATCGTATAGGGGAGTTAGGAGCCCTGGGGAATTGGGAGGAGCCACGAAGAAGGGATGACCATCAGCAAGGATCCCGTAGCCCACACAGGGATAGGCTAAGACAAGGACCGTCCAGATCTGCGTACTGGAGAGCACTGATCCAGACAGGGGTCTCTCCCTCTGAAATAGATGGACTTCCCACAGAGGAATTAAAGAAGAAATGCCATAAAAAAGGATTGAAGGTAAGTTGCACAAGATATTCTGAATTTCCAGGACTGCATACTTTGGCACAAAGTCTCCGCGACGTCGTCCAGGAGTCCATGAGCGAAGCACGTGGATCTGAGTCGGTAGGACAAATACAGTCGGTTGGGCCCTTTAAGAAAAAGATCATCGCTGAAATCTCGGATCAAGAATCAGGATCATCTGAAGAAGGGGAAATACACCTGCGGACTGTTAAAAAGAAAAAGAAGGGCAAAAAAGGTAGGAATAAGGATAGGAGACATTCAGCCCTGTATCCTGACCTTGATGAAAGGGCAGAACTTCCTATCAGAGCTACCCCAGGCTCCGCAGGGTTGGACTTGAGAATACTGGAACCCATGACCCTAATACCTAATCAGGTTCAAGTTGTAAAAACAGGGCTCGGGTTACATATTCTACCGCGGTCAGGATTGTCCTTAAAAGGATTGACCATTCAGGCTGGGGTTATTGACAGTGATTATCAGGGAGAATTGGGTGTGGTGTGTCGCCACCAAGGCGAAAGTCCCCTGGTATTACAAAAAGGAGACAAGATTGCACAATTGCTACTGCAACCGTGTGACATGTCAGAAGTTCAGGAAATCTCTCCACCCACTGAGATAACAGTAAGGAGAAAAGGGGGCTTTGGTTCCACAGATAAACCTGGGGCAAAGGTTTGGGTGAGACAGGAAAATGGTCCACCAGAAGCCGCATAAATCATTGCCCAAGGCAACGATGCAACTGTATATATTTAGGAGAAGAGAAGTGGTTGAATGTGCCTGTGTCAAAATGTTATTTAAAAGAAAACTAATCAGTATTTTTCTATTTTGTGTTATAGCAGTGCTAATTGTCATTTCAGCTCCATACTCCTGTGACGCCGGCGGTGACGACGTCCGCCATCATGGGAGGCGCCGAGGAGGATGTACCGGCTGCGAAGTCATCGTGTGCCGTGCCTTGGTCGCCATGGTACTGCTGACAATGTCCCGCTTCGCTCTCGAGTTAAGATTCGACTGTGGTGGGAAAGCAGTACCCATGACCGGAGCCAGGATTCAAGGTCACCCATGCCTATTGTCACCAAAGGATGTACATTACGGATTCAATCGCGTGACCGATGTGTCAGTATCATTCTGACACCGACAGACGACTCATGTGCACGGAGAGGACGTGAGTGGTATGACAAAATTTTAGGTGGAGCTGGAACACTGATGGGAGTATCCAATGCGGTGGATAACGAGGTTACCCGCACGATGCTGTCCAACACCGGACAACATGCAGCTAGAGCTGTTCACCAAATAGGGGTCTGGATGCCATCGACAGTTATGACTCAGGAAGAAGCAGCGAAGATCTTCCAGCAACAACTGACATGGGACCTAAGTATGTGGAATGCCACATCCGAGGTGTTGAGAAACATCTCACAAGCTTTAAAATGGATGAAAACAATACATGCCCACATACAAAGAGAACGACTTGCGTATATATTAGACGAGTAAAAAGGTCTTTGGTTCATAGAATTTATAACACAGCCTTAAGATGAAAGTTACTTTGCGAATTCGGGATAAAAGACTAAAGTGATTATCAAAGACCAAGGGGTGGAATGATATGGTATTTTGTATTTTTATCTTTTTATTATCTTTTTATTATCTTTTATGTTCTTTGATAATCATTATTCTTTTTATTATCTTTTTATTATCTTTTATTTTATTATTCATTATGGTTTGATCTTTATTTGTCTGATAAAACTTATTCTGCTCAGAATTAGTATGCAAATTGAACATGCTGCATCTTCATGCAGATCACGTGAACAGGGCGTGCTTGGCTCTGGTTGACTTGGGTTGGGCTCTGATTGGTCTGCTGGTTCGCGCTCTCGGCCCATGATTGGCTCATGGTCGGAGAGCGGCTACCTCTGATTGGATGGCTCGCCTGCAAGGATGGAGATGGCCACTCCCCCTTTCCACGCAAGCATCCCTTTGTTTAAGAGATAAAATATGAAAAAGCCCGCGGTTTTAGTCAGAGTCTGCTGTGGATCGCGTTCGAATGCCCAGCTACGTTGATGCTACTGCTTGTCTCTAGGCCGAAGGCTCTCCGGCCAAGTTTCATGAGGTAAGCGCTGGTAACTTGAATGAATCGAGCATCACGTGTTTAGTCATAGAGTGTTTTGTACTGTATTCTGTGGGGAATAAATCGAGCATATTTGTTCTAGCAGTAACAGTGTTTGATGCATGTTATTCTGCTGTAATCTGTGGGGAAATAAATCGAGCACATTTAATTCTAGCAGGAACAGCGTTTGGTTTCGTTATTGCCGCCGATCTCCTTCGACCCTGATTTAAAATTTCATAAAACAAAGAAATACCACAAAAGATCACAATTTTGTGTTTGTAGCCTTTTTTAACAGAAAATATCAAACTACACCTGGAATAAAAGCCTTAATATGTCACCCGTTGCATCAAACAAAATAGACACTTCTTAGCTTGATCTGAATGTACAATAAGCATAGAATAGAATTTAATCCCATATCAATATAAATAAAATAAATAAATACTACTGGTGTGGTCCTGCCCGTCTCTATGTAATGAAATGCTGCTATCACATACTGCCAAATGTTCTCAAGTCAGTATCAAATTATTAGATATAACACAAAGTATCTGTGTTTTGTTCACCATTTTTTCCCGCTTTTATTTCCATTTCATAGTAAAAAAGAACCACAAAGATCTTTGCTTAAAACAGACATTGGAGTCCTCTTTCTTTAACTTAGAACAAATGTTTTCAGAGAAAGACTGAAGCATCTCTAGTTGCTTTTCAGCTACAAGAACCCAAACGTTTCTCCTCTATTCGTTATAGAGCTCTGATATACAACTTTTCAGATTTTCTGTACTGAAAAGCTCCAAAAGGCTTCAGTCAAATGTTGCTCTAAAAGTTACTGTATCAAGTAAAACCTAGAATTCAATCATTTTACTGGTTATTGGTAAATGTGAGGTCAGTCCATCTGTTGTGTCTCACCTGTTGTCGGTTGTGTGCCAGGGTAGGGTGTAGGAGCCGGAGTGGAGCTGCATGGCAGACGGAGGCGGAGGAGGGGGGAGCGGAGGGGAGTTGGTAGGAGGGGGCCGGGGGGTCAGGAGCGGAGGAGACGGAGGAGGGGGCAGGGGCAGTGGCTCCGACAGCTTGGCCAAGTGCCAGGAGTGAGGCCTGATGAGAGGAACGCTGCGTCTGCGTGAACGAGAGAGGAAGACCCAGGTCAGGATTTATTCCCAAAAGAATATTCACAGTTTAAGATTTCAAATTAAGCCAGTAAATTACAATTAACACAAGCTGAGGAATTCGGCAAAATGTGTTTTTGGACGTGGTTTCCTTAGAAGCTGTTTTGACTTTCCCCCCGCGCTGCCATAAAACGCTCATCTCACATGAGCAGTAAGTTCTCCAGTTAGAGCCGAGGCCAGGCATTCCACCGTATCCCAAAATATTCCCTAATTCCTTTATACAGACTTCCGATCTCACACGCTGGCCAGATTCAACTGAACCCCCCACAGAGAAAGTGTGAATTTAAGAAAAAAGAAACAAAGAACAAAAAAATAGTAAAATAAAAAAAGGGGGTCCGGGAATGGGACCAGAACAGTATCGATGTATGACCACTGGAGTCTGAAAGAAAGCTCATATCTTTTAAACCAACACACTGTCAGGAATGCTGCTGCTGGATGGAAGGAGCTAGAAAACCTGCTGAGTTGACAGCTAAGGTTGGATAAGGTTTAGCTTTGGAAACACGAGGTCTGTCTATAAATACAGCTGCTGCAAAGCACAACGGATTTGAAAGGTAAAATCATTACTCTTCTAGCTGAAAATGAGTAAAATTGATAGGCAAGAAATCAAGAAAAATCTCCCTTTATTCTGTTAGAAAAGGCGAAATGTAAAGACTTGATATATAGATGGATGGACGGGTTGATGGATACGACTTTTGGGGAAAGAGACAGAAATTGAAGTCTAGGAATATAAAATATAAAATTAAGTTAACACTATTATTTGGACATATGTCAAGAAGATTTGTACTTTGAAAAAAATAGAGCTGGGTGACCTAAAGTTGAATTCCCAGCACCAGCCCAGAATGAGATATATGGTTCCTAAACCAGAAAGTGCAAAATCCGTAAAATGACACTATTCTGGGTATTTCACAGAAGCACTTGGAGGTACAATTAAGGAAGAAGAATGCAGACCCTGGCACCATGAGGGAGAGGAAAAGACCGTTTTTGAGTATTATTGTTTATGATAAAGCAAGAGCAGGAGACCCACTTCCAAAATAAACACTGTAGTTTCCTGGTTCTGGCTCCTTAAGACGGATTTCTATCTGATTGTTCAACTTTGCTGACAATGTCCTTGAGTTATCCCCTGAGAAAGTTTATGTCAAGCCCGCATATGTGCTTCTATCCGTTTGTTTGTGTGGGAACTATCTGAAGTCCAGCTAGACAAAATGCCATTATTAAGCGCACCACAAGTATTAGCGAAATGCCACTTCAGTGCCACTTCCTGTTTCATTAAGTTTAACTTTCAGAGATTTACGACCAAGAAAAAAACAAAACAAGCGACGTTTAACAGAGAATTTGATAACTGAGGGGGTGGGAATAGAAAAATGACAGACAAATATCCCAAAATGCAAGTTGTTTTTTACTGTGTTGCCAGGGAGAAATAATGTGTTTATTTTAAAACCAGATAACTTATCCTTTTCTCCAAAAGCAAAGTGATCCCGAGGCTGGATCAGAGATGATGTGAAGATTAAAACTCTGAAATCTACAACAGAGGGTTGTATTTTTTTTTTCTCGTTTTTACCGTGTTAACTTAGTAATTTCAGACTATCAGTAAAACATTTTAGCAGAAGAATGTGTGGGAAAAGCCTTGCAGCATGTATGCATCTATTCTGTCCGGAAACATGATTTGTAACATGTCAGAGCTAAGTGAGACTCTTAGAAATCCTAACCACACTAAAGTTTTTTTTTTGGGGTTTCTTGACAGTTTAATGGCTTTGAATACATCAAGAAATACGCAGCTATTAAAATATTTTAAAACTGCTTCAGATAAAAGTACAAGTTAATAATTACAAGTAAATCACACATACCAGAATTGCCATAACACTCCACATAGATAGTGAGTTGCTGGACAAGAAGAATAATATGGCGGACAAGAGGAACTTCCAGAACTTACAAAGGGGAACCTTCTCACGAAAGTCTGTGAAATGCTGAGCAGCTATGTGCACTTCTTTTATGTTTTAGCTATGTTGTATTTTATAAAGTTGGGTCTTATGTATGTAATCAAGTTTTTCTTCCATCAATTTTCTAAGTATATCAGTAGACATGTATGAATGTAGCCAACAGGAGAGCTAGCTAGATAGCATTTTCCATTTCTGAAGTGGTGATACTGCTTCTGAGTAACAGAGTTAGAAAAACTAACTCTAGGACTAAACCCTGACCTATCTCAACCTAAGTTCGCAGCCTCACTAAAAGGGAAGAACCACTTTTGTCAGGTGCTGTGGGGTGAGGTCGAGGGACACTGCAGCAAATCAAAACATTGTGAGCACTATGCTTAAGGACCGTTTAATGGCTATTTAAAAGTGCGGTTCTCCATTAGTCAAATTTAAATACAAAATCAGTTTCCATCGAATCCATAATCGTTATTTCTGACAGGTGATGTACCAGTCTGAAATTCAAAAATCCACTCCCCGGAGTAAATTTTGTTACTGTGTGTAGAAGAGTAAAAGTTAGTTGGTTTTCAGGTATTTAGAGGTACTTAAAAATGTAATTTAGTGGGATCACAAAAGATGTAATGTAGCAAACAGAAAAGTTTATTTCAGTGGATGCTGGTCATTTTGTAGATTTGCAGTTTTGATCTTCCACAACAGATCTTTTCAGTTATGAACTGGAGATGACTCCAACATCAGTTTATAGGATGTCTCGGCAGACTGGCAAATGTGAGTGTATTAAAGCGAAGTTGCTCCAAAGTTATTGTTTTGAGTCTTTAACCTCTCTGTCCTGGAAATGTAGGAAATGTTTTGGAAATCTCAGTGTGACCGTATCTGGCTCCAATCTCTTGGGAGATAAATGACAGGTCAAAACTTTACAAAAACCAAATATCAAAAATCTCAAATCTCCAATGCTGCCTCTCTATTTTTGTTTTTTATAAATATAAATACATACAGGTCTCGAGGTCTGAGGGAATCTTGAATTTAACCAAATAAAGTTTTAGAATGACTTCTGCTTTCTTCTCTCTGACACTTTAACCTACTGGGTAACCTGTTGCTGCTTGAAACAACAACCAAAGAGGAATCACATGAAGTCTATTTTGAGTCCACTAAGCTACAGTTTGTCAGATAAGAGTAAATCTTTAATCTGAACATAGAGATAGTGTCTTATCCCACCACTTCTGTTGGCGTCTTTTTGTAAAGAAACCAAGAAATTCGTCAAAGTTAACAGAACTTTCTTTTTCTAAATATCCTTACAGGATTCTTGCGCAGCATTTGAGCATCTTGAACTGAAAATCTAGTTAAAGAGGGAGATACTGACAACTAACATCAAAATCAGTGAACAACAAAGATCAGAATTCAAGGGGGGGAAAAGCTCTGACTCTGAATGGGCCTTTATGAAAAGATTTGGAATGTGGCATTTAATGGCCAGAAACAGCAACAGCTGACTGAAACCGCAAAGGTCACAGCGCATAATCAGAGTCACACATGAAGCCTCACCAAAGCACTGAGCAAATGCCAGACAGTCGGGAAGATCTGAGCTCTGACAGAAGCTGCTGCAAAGCGAGACGAAACGCGGACTTTGGCTAAGGTGAGTTTGTCTATGAGAATGAGGCAAACCTCAAATGCACACCTTCATTTTCTGTGTTCAGATCCTTCACAGATTGAGTTGTAGAGCAGATGTAGTTTTCAAAACCTACCTGACAGCACAGGTATCCACTGCTAAAATGATCCAAGCTCAGCCCTCGGGATCCCAGACAAGCCGAGTTCAAGTTCAGATTGTGCGCTGTCTGCTCTAACGTCTCAAACTTCTTCCACTCAGAAGGACTCTGCTCATATTCATCAACCGGAATCCTCTTCCCTGTCCCTCAAGCCAGTTGAGGTCTGATGAGAATTGGGATGTCATGCAAACGAGTGACACCTCAACGCCTAAGAGCTGACGTGAAGTAGTCAGCTTCTGACCAAGAGGGAAAAACCAACTGATGATCCTCACATCCCCTCTCCCTCCTTCTCCTCTTTTCCTCCTCTGCTCCTGTCGCTGGAAGACAAAACATGGCTATGTCTCCCAACTGGACTCGGCATATCTCTCTCTCTCTCTCTCTCTCCCATCCCATTCCTTCCCTGCCTCTCTCTCGCTCCCCCCCCCCTCCTCTACACCAGGATGTGCGAGTCCGTCAGAGAGGAAGCCTTGTGGCGGACAGATAAAGCGCTGGACAGCCCGCTAAAATAATACCAACAGTTCCACACTGTTATTGTTTGACAGGAGGGGAAAAAATGCAGAGGTACTTCCTCCTTGGACGTGAGTGCGTCGGCGTCCGCGTGTGTTTGTGGAGCATGAAAAAGAGGTCTGAAAGAAATAAAGAAAGCAGAGACTTTTTGAACAGATGGGGGGGGGGGGGTAGACGGGGCCAGATTTTCTCCAACCCCCCGCTTTGGCAGAAACACGAGAAAACAAAATGTGGTGAAAGACGGGGAATGTAAGAGAGGATGGGAGGTCTGCAGGGGAGTATGAAAAAAAAAACTGCTCAATAATTATAGGCCAACACAATGAGTGGGGGTGATGGATGAACAGAAGACCTTATCCCTGTTTTTATCGCTCGGACGCATTTCTTTTACATACAGAAATATAATGAAAGCTGTATGACTTAGACTGCTGCGTTTTGTGCTACTGATAAGTAGCCAGTTAAACTTTGTGCAACAGCGTCAGTCTTAAAAGGCAACACAGCTGCAGTTTAGGGAGTTGCCATGCCAAAGAGTAGACAAAGGACAATTTGGAGAAACACCAATCTACAACAATCTATGGAAAGTGCTACAGCATTCGCTAACTGCACCGGGTTCATCTGGATAAAACCCTGATGTCATTGGCATACATTAGACGGCTTGACTACAATCTGATCAGCTTCCCTAACTTAGCTGGAGAAAAGCTTAACCCATAGTGGGAACAAGTTGTTATGGCTTCTTGCAACAACAGCTTTTCAATGAAGACAAGATTAAAGGAATACATTCCTAATTGCTGTCCCATCTCCCGAATTAGGGTCATAATTCATAGAAAAAACTGAGATTTGTTATTTTTTCTTGCCTACCTGGTGTGAGGGTTCTTACATCTTGCACTTGACACACCACTCAAGTCCAACTTTTATCCTGATTGCTGACCAAGAACTGCAGTAACTGGTCAAAATATGAAGTGGGCGGGGCTACTGTGCTGACATACGCTGCAGCTAGAGGGATCTTCTAAGGTAGTGTAGGTTCAGGTCTAATTTCTGGCACATATCATGTATAGCAATCAGCCGGAGGATTAGACCTAACCTCCTCCAATTTGCTGTATGTCGTCATGCCAGCTAAACAACACTGATTAATCAAAGCGTCCATGGTCTCTGAAGCTGACCTGTGGCATCAAGGACAAGGACAAAAACATACACTGGAAAATGGGGCCAGTGGTAATAAAAGTTTATTTTACAGGCCCATCTTGAGGCACCAAGCAAACAAAACTTTTTACAGCTTTTCTGCAAGTTTCACCAACTCAAATTTGATACTTTTTAGGACCGTTTTCGATGAAATGTAAGACCTATATTTCTATAGAAATGTACAAACTTCGTTCAGCCAACTGGCGATAGATTTACACTTTGTCATGATCAATACAAAAGAGCTGGCTGGAAAAGGTATGTTAAAAGCTAGTTAGCAGTAGCCACAACCAACTTGATTGCAATGAAGATGTTGGCATGTGACTCAAACTTTAGCCTTAAAGAAAAATAATGCAAGAAAAAAAAAACTGAATATGCGAGATGTAATTGTCCTGCCAAGACCTGTGATTAAAATATTTAATATTTAAACCTTAGTTTTCAAATAATTCAAGACATTTTATGGCCTTAAATTTAGATACATAAATTTAAGACTTTTTCAGGATGGATGGACATAAATATAATTGGGTACTTTGGGAAAATGTACAGATTGGCAGTGCTGCAAGTCTATATGACAATTGCAATACATATTCTTTAGTAAAAGCTAATGCCAGATTCTTCACATAATGTTTAAGTAAATAAAAAAACAGCAAAGAGCACCATGTAAATATTGTCTAAATTCATGGGACTATGTCATGCTATGTAAAGATTGAAATTAAATGTCTATTTGTGTGAAACCTATTCACACGTACAGAAAAGGAGGATTATAACTACATAGTAGAGATGTGCCGATCAGGTTTTTTCCTGCCGATACCGATCACCCATGAGGGCCGATCACCGATACCGATCACATAATTATTATTTATTTATTTTTTATCATAAACCCTACCGGTTACATTATGTGGAAAAAGGAACCATGAATTCACCTTAATTTAGACAAAAACTTGTTTTTAATAACTTTGTCCAAGAAGAAAACTAAACAAAACAGGCATTGTGAAAATTGTACTGCTATTGATAATACTACCTTTAACAGAATGATAACATATGAAGGCTCTGAAGAGGCTAAATAATACAAAGAGCCAAAATAAAACCTCTCAACATTGCCAAGAAGTTCAAGTATAAAACTTAACATTCAAAGGCAAAAACAGGTTCCATTACAATAAACAATCCAGAGTTACTGAATGAAAACTTCCTGATAGCATGGCGGCTAGCTGGTTACTGCTAGCTCTGAGTGGCTGTTTCTGACTGAGCGGAGTAATTATGCAGATCAGGGAGGAGATCGATTATTTTTTCAGAGATTATCTGTCTCATGTTAGGACGGCGAAAGTTTTAATACGTATGTAAAATTTATCTTTTAAGTTAGATGCTGCAGCTTTAAGCAGAGGTTTGGTGTGAGAGTCACTACCAGGTGGAGCAGAAGCATCGCTCCGTCTGTCAAATATTACTACCTGTAGCGTAGCAGCGGTTCAACAGCGAGAGCAGAACCAGCGTCTTACATCGCAGCTCGAAGACTTAAATAATTTTCCAGGTTATTTGTTTAGCTTTCTGACCGTCATGCTAATCCGGGTGAGTGTTTGTAGCTGTGCGCTGCTTTACCTGCTATCTGATCCTCCATATGTCTTTTTTACTGCAGTGAGCCTCGATGTAGCCAAACTCCGTCAAGTATGGCATTGTTTTTATGTCGTATTAGCTTCGTTGTGTTGATGCATTTTGACCTGCTTCACCCCACGTGCTTTAATTTTCCGCCGCAACACGCAAACTTCCCCATTCACTCAGTGCGATATAGTTCCACATCGCTTAGGATTTGTTGCTGCGCGTTTGCGCAGAGTGAAGGAAAGAGGAGACCAGCTGCACAGGCAGGCTGCGAAATGAGATGCAGGTGATCGGTATCGGCAACAAGAGCCAATGATCGCCGATCACCGATCATGCACTTTTTCACGGAAATCGGCCCGATTATGATCGGTGACCGATCGATCGGCACACCTCTACTACATAGTTATCCAATTTTTGGTTATTTTCTCAGTTGAATATTCACAGTTTAACTCTGAATTAGGGAAGAAAATTCATGGCTCTTTAAAGCCTGACTTCTAAGATGAGCCCAGTATGTTATCTTCTGCTGTCACTTGTGTAACAACAGAAACAGCTTGTTAGACCACCACTCTCACGTCTAAGAGACTCCCAAGAGGGTGGTCACAAAGTCCACAAAGTCAGGTTAGCATGTAGGTATGAAGTGGTAATTTCACAAAGGTCTAAAGGCAACATCTCATTGCTAGTTACCACAGCTCACAATAATTTGATCCAAGTATTTCCTGTGTTCATCCATCAAAGTTTCAGGATAAACGGGGTTGACACATCTTCCGAGAATGATGATGTTAACAGAGAAGCCTGAGAAATCAGCCACCACCCCTGACACAAAAACTTTTGTAAGGGCCGCAACTGATTTGATCTCCGTGTGTGAAGCTTTTCAGGTTTCAACTCTTTGCCCGGACTGGAACCATGTTGAACAAACATCAGCAGGTGTGAGTCGCTGATATCGACGGTGTTAAAGTTTAACCAACCCCTTAACAGCAGACACTTCCAAACACAAGTCCCTCAGTGGGCTTCAAAGATTTCCGGGACACATTCCATAGACATGTGTCCATGTTGTGCACATGGATGTGAGGAGATTCTTGGAATTCCAAGTCTTCTCCCTAAAAAGGTGAAAGGTTAACTATGCCAGAGAGCCCAAAGAACCTAACCTTCTCCCCTCTACCCCCCCTGGCCACCTGATTAGAATCTATTTGTTTGCTTTATGGGTCTCCCATTCGTATATGTGCGCATATCAGCATGCAATCAGACCTCCTTCTGTTTGCCTTGTAGCCCCTTGAACTCCTAATGATGGATGTCTGGATGACAAACGTACTTGAGGACATATCTTTACTACACAGAGGACCTCATACAATCCTGTTTGCTACAACCAAGGGTCAAATACACACAGACATCTTACATACCAGGTAATCAGTACAGTGAGACTAGGCCCATAGAGGGGGTCGATGGCAGGAAGGGTGAAGTCCAGTTTAGCCTCTGCAGCACAATGAGCTGTTTGTTACTGCTAAGTCCCCAGACTATCAGAGAGTGTGTGTATGTGTATGTGTGTGTGTCTCTAATCAGCGGTCCCTCCCTACTTATGAAAGGAAAGACATTTTCAAGTGATTTTTTTTTTCCAGCATCAGTTTGGTTCGCATCAGCTGCATAGATGTAGGAAGGTGACAGATGCAGTGACAATGCAAATTCTGCATGCTAATGATATATAGAGCCTGTTTCTGCAGGTTATGACGGCTCTAAAGTTTTCTAGATATTGGCATATTCTAGTTTCTGAGAGGAACATCAAATGGTAAACACCTACAATAAACTGCATTATTACTTTCTCACTCAACATACAGTACACTCACAAAGCCACTTTATGCATGTATGATTTATGAAGAGCTTTATTTATTCTCAGCCTTATAAAATGGTCAATGTGAGTTAAATGAATTTAAATGGTGCAATTCAAGTAAGTAATTGCTGAAGCAGGTGAAGGTCCTGAATTCAAATTTACTCAGATAAATACAAGTAAAACCATAACATTTATTGCAAAATGTATTCGTCTACCTTCGCATGCATTTAAGCTGACATGATATCCAGTTTTCAATCCACAGCACACCCTTAAGTTTTTTCTCAATAGACTTTCTACAAGATTCAGCAGTGTGTTCAAAGGATTTTCTTTTTACCAGTTTTTCCTGGAGTGTATTTGTGAGCTTGGACAGTGATGTTGATTAACTCTGTTAATTCACCTTAAAAATATTGAGGTAAGGAGTCTTTGCAGGATAGTCAAGCTTTTTCAAACCAAACTTTTTAATTTATGTTTTTATGGACATTGCTTTGTGAACTGGTGAACACTAATGTCAGAGTCGGAAGGGAACCATCATTCCCTTTTAGACGAGTCTGACGAATCAGCATCAGTCCTATTCAGGTCCATTTGTCAGGTGTTCAAACCCTCAAAACACCAGACATCCCTGGATGACTTTTACCAGTAGGACAATCACCATGATCATCATCATCATCATCATCATCATCATCATCATCATCATTTCGCTGAAAAAAAAAAATTTAGAATGAGATTTTCTTTGGTTGGTATATCTTGTTGAGATGTACCCTTTAAAAATACATTGATAAGCACATTTTATACTCACTAACTTTTCATTGGATTAAGTGTACACTTCAACTTTGAAAGAAGTAGCAAAACTATAAGAAATACATTTTCAAGCAACAGAAAAAGAGTTGAAACAAGTATACAGGTGCTGGTCATAAAATTAGAATATTGTGATAAAGTTCATTATTTTCCATAATGTCATGATAAAAATTAAATTGTCATATATTTTAGATTCATTGCACACCAACTGAAATATTTCAGGTCTTTTATTGTTTTAATTTTGATGATTTTGGCAAACAGCTCATGAAAACCCAAAATCCCTCTCTCAAAAAATTAGAATATTATGAAAAGGTTCTCTGAACGAGCAATAAAAATAATCATCTGAATCAACAAAGTAACTCTAAACACCTGAAAAAGATTCCTGAGGCCTTTAAAAACTCCCAGCCTGGTTCATTACTCAAAACCGCAATCATGGGTCAGACTGCTGACCTGACTGCTGTCCAGAAGGCCATCACTGACATCCTCAAGCAAGAGGGTGAGAAACGGAAAGAAATTTCTGAACGAATCGGCTGTTTGCAGAGTGTTATATCAAGGCACCTCAGTGGGAAGTCAGTAGGAAGGAAAAAGTGTGGCAGAAAACGCTGCACAACGAGAAGAGGTGACCGGACCCTGAGGAAGATTGTGGAGAAGGGCCGATTCCAGACCTTGGGGGAAGCAGTGGACTGAGTCTGGAGTAGAAACATCCATAGCCACTGTGCACAGGCGTGCAGTCTGACCCATGATTGCGGTTTTGAGTAACGAACCAGGCTGGGAGTTTTTAAAGGCCTCAGGAATCTTTTTCAGGTGTTTAGAGTTACTTTGTTGATTCAGATGATTATTTTTATTGCTCGTTCAGAGAACCTTTTCATAATATTCTAATTTTTTGAGACAGGGATTTTGGGTTTTCATGAGCCGTTTGCCAAAATCATCAAAATTAAAACATTTTAGCCTGAAATATTTCAGTTGGTGTGCAATGAATCTAAAATATATGACAATTTAATTTTTATCATGGCTAAAATCCAATTAAGAGGCTAAACTCCATCACTGCCTCCTCATACACTTCAGCTGAAGTTTTAAGAGAGCCAGGTCTTGAAACATCCCATGACAATTGTTTGAGCTCAGCTTTCAAACAAACTCCTGTAGCTGCTGATGGACTGAGCCTTAAACCTTAAAGAACTGGAGGAAACGACCAACACGAATGTTACGATCTCAGCTGACGGCAGCCAACATTTTGATTCATGTCTTCACCTCCAAACGGAGTTTTAGGAATTTATTTTGGGGCGTGAGACGGCACTGTCTGCTTGTTAATGCCTCTGCTCTGTTCGTGTGTGTGTGTTGGGGGGACAGCGGTGTCATGTATCTCGGAGTCGCAGCTTAATGGGCCAGTTAATAAAAACCAGGCCTCAGGAGACAGCTCAACTGTAGGAGACCACACGCAGACGAAGAGGAGACACTCACTCCATTACTTCAACTGCAGAAGTAACAATCATTGTTAATGCCAATTTAAGCTGTGAAATACATGCAGCTTAAATACAAAAGTGTCTATTTGCTAACAGAAATACCAAAGTAAATCTGTAAATATTTGATAAATGATTAATGAAAGAAACGGTTCCTGTAGGTTTAACGATCAGTGGCCGGTTTTGACATGAACCATACAGGCAGATGCACAGGGCAGCAACAGAAGAGGGAGGGACACTAGCACAACCTTTTAAAACATCACTCGTCTACACCCTGAATAAGTTTTATGTTGCTTTTTATGAATATGTAGACACCCCAAAGCTCAGATTATACTGATGAAAGGACCATGTGAAAGCTAGTTGTTGAATTGAATTAAATTTAATAAAAAAAATATCATCCAAGAATGTTCAAAGAGTCGTCGTGTGATGCTGTGGGCAGAAAGGATTTTGAGTAGCGGTCGGTTTTTCAATGAATCTTCAGAGGCCTTTTGACTGATGACACTGTGAAACGGTCTCATGGCTATCAAGACATGCTAACAGCTCAATATTCAGGCAGCAGAGACGACACTGTGCAGTAAACATGGATCTGCAGTCGTAGTCCAGGTATTATTTGGGATTTTTTTTCAGTTGTTCCTGGTTCTAAAAATAACCCACATTGTTCCTACAGTAACAGATCCTTAAAACTGTCTGACTATAAAAATGTAAGAGCAAAAATGACTTTAGGCTACCATCAGAATACCAATATGTTAGCTTAGGTTTCCTTTTCTGTATTTTAACATAAACTAATTTTCTCACCAGAAATCAATCGGAAGACATTTTTGTCATTTTCCATATAATGATGAGAATGAAGTTCAGATACACATTTTTCAATAAAAAAAAAAAAATCGTTCCATATCTATTTTGGATTATTTTTTTCCCCCCCAAACCAAAAATAAATAAATAAAATAAAATAGAAAGCAGCTCCAACAGACCAGTTACTGGAGCCAAAATGTTTTTAATTCAGTATTGCTGACGGCCCTGAGTCATTCAGTCTGACGTAGCTGGTGTGCGTTACCCTTTCATGGGTTCCCTCAGTGTATTATTGGCTTTTTTATTGTAGATTTTTTCAATCACCAGTAACGGTGAGAGCAAAGACAGAGTACAAAGTCTTTTTGGTGAAACAGTTGGAAACATAATGGTAACGTAGTATGGTCAGTATGTGACCACAGGAGGTCTGGTGTCACTTTTTTATTCACCACAACTCTGTAACCTCTGCCCGCCTTTATCAGTCTACATGCTGACAACTTCAATGAATAAAATGACAAGTTATTTATTTTAAATCTGTATTTTTTTAAAGACTTTATAGATGGTGTTAACGTCTTCCAATAAAACATAATTTTCAAATTTTCTGTCAACTTTAAACTTTTTTTTTAAAGTCAAAAACATGATGGGCTGCTGGATGACAACCCTAGCGCCCCCTACCAACGGACTTAGGAAGTTTTCTGGGGAAATCCCGTCTATAGTCTCTACTTGAAGGTTTTTGTTAAACAACAACTCACACACTGCAAAACACCTAAAAAGATTTAAGATTTGTCCAAGCAGCTGCAACAAGTGAAAGACAGAAAGGGTATTGTGATGTTACAGACGAGATGCATTTTTAATAAAAAACAATTTGTTATGCCGCTTACATGGCACCTTCCTGAATAAAAACGGAGTTAAAGTAAGCCCAAACTAAGCTCTGCAATACAGTGGACTTAAACGGTAACTCCTGATTAGTAATTCTTTTGCCCCAGGCCAATAGGTATCTTGATGCATACCCCCTTTTTCTTCTCATCGCTTTAATTTGGCCGCAGCTTTGATCAAGACGATCTCAAGCGCCGGACAGGCTGCATAAGGTTCGAGTTAAGCCAGGCTCCCTCAAACTCAGTAGTCCCATCTTTGCCTGTTTGCTAACAAATCAGAATGTGAGCAGAATTAGATTTAAATTGAGGGGGAAAAAAGACCTTTATCAGATCTTTTTTTTAATGAACTAATGCAGCAAAGATGATTGAAAGCAGAGAGACGCTCTTGTCCGTTCAGTGTCCACTTTACTTCTGATGTACTGCGCGGCCCAAATTGTTTACGGATGGGCCTCTAATCGGATCCAGAAAGGTATATGTGTGTGTGTTTGTGAGTGTGTGAGGAAGAGGTCCTGGGGAATGCCAAGAATGTCTATTGTTCAGCTTGGGAAGGAGTGATGGGGGGGCAGACTATTGTGCTTCATGGTTCTTGGCACCGCAGACCTCAGCATGCCCCGTTCTCCAGGGAGCATGTGGTTCAAAAATCCCAAACAACGGATGTGTGTGTGTGCGTGTGTGTGTGTATGAGAGCTTTTTTTTACCCATCCATCTCTCTGCAATAACATTCCAAGCAATTAGATGAATGTTTGTGTGTGTGTTGGAGAGTGAGTGTGTGTTGTGTCTACTGCCAAAAAAGCTCCTGACAGTCCCAAGCAACTTACTAATGAGAAAAACAAACCAAAACAAACAAACAAAGAAGAAGAAGAAGAAAAGAGTGAGTCAGCGTTCAGAGGCAGAAGCACTGGACAATCAGAGATCGAAGCTTGGGAGGAACAGATGAAAACAAGCGTTTCAAATGAGCACAAACAAACTGTGAAGCCGAGCGGCGGATGGGATCAGAGCCGAGAGGGCTTATCTTTCTAGGAGCGATTCAGGAGTTTGATGTTCTGATCAGACTTCACTGTTACCGATTACGCTGATTAGATGGGCCCCGGCTACATCCTTTTTTCGCTTCTCATGGGTTCAATTACTAAGATTTAAAGTGAAAGGCCAGCCGTAGGGGAGCCAGCAGATGGCAGCCTGGTATCAGCTGGATCCCACTCGCTGAAATCCTGACTTTCTGAACATGTGGGAGGTAAAGTGAGGCCAAGGCTGTTTGCGGGGAACATTTTCAGCAACGAGGGCTGTTCAAAATGTTTTACACCGTAAAATCATCACGCAGTCACCAAACACTGCATTTCGTTAAATGCCACCATTCAAAATCATCAAGCAAAAATGTTGACTAGTTTTCCATTTACCAGTAATCAAAGGC
Organism: Poecilia mexicana; assembly: GCF_051168715.1. Classification (NCBI taxonomy): domain Eukaryota; kingdom Metazoa; phylum Chordata; class Actinopteri; order Cyprinodontiformes; family Poeciliidae; genus Poecilia; species Poecilia mexicana. The sequence continues at coordinate 8,458,618 of NW_028263387.1, forward strand.
CAGAAGACTTGAGAGGTCTGGAAGGTTGACCTCTCAAGTCAACCTTCCAGATCTTTAATGTATTTTGTTGCGCTCTGTGATTTATAAACTAACAGAAGTATTTTGAAGTATAGTCTCTGAGCTACAGGGAGCCAGTGGAAGACTTAAGAAATGGGATGATGTGCTCCGTCTTCCTGGTTTCAGTAATCAATGCGACTAAAGATAAACAAATGGATGAATTTCTGTAGATCTTGCTGCGACATTAGTCCTTGAGTCATGGAAACATTCAGATAGAAGGTGCAGCTTTGTACTTTCTGAGTTGTTTGTGGAGACATTATAGCACACCTGTAACTATAGCACACAGTCAAGAAACAACAGTGACCTGTCATTTTACTAGTCACTTTACGTAACCTGGTAGTTGTGTCTGCTTTGAGGTCTCATCATATTCATGCCATAAATGAGCTAATCTAGCGTTAGCTTTGAAAGTGCTAGACATCTCCGGTGTGAACAAACCTCAAGACTCATTAAGGTCAAAATGACAAAGGTTCCCACTCTCATGTTTCACAACCATGTCTTCTGCGTATTTCTGTTGTTTTCAGGTCTGAAAACTGTCGGGAAACTGAAGTAAATATTTATTTTGTTCATCCACAAATCCCAGCCTCAGTTGAGTGCCAAAAAGACGTGAAAGTGTTTGTGCTCATTTCTGAGGAAGGCGGCGAGTCAAAACATGTCGATATTTTATCGCCGTAATGTCTAAGAGAATTCCACGTGCTAGCTCCTTTGTCTTTCTACCACTTTTCCCCATTTCCATCCTTTCATGTGCTCTTCCTCTCCCTCGTTTGGGCTTCGGCTAAAGCCAACATTTAGCTAATGTGGCACGGGGATCAAAGAGTGAGCTGAGATCAAAGAGCTTTGTCATAAACAGCAGTTTATGCTGCCATGACAAACATAATATCATCCCTCTTGTAATTACAATTTTGATTTCTGCACGCAGACTTCTGCTGCCACTGTGAGCGCGTCGTGTTGCCACGTAACTCCAGCCTGGGTCAGACTGGGATGGTTCCTGCCTTTTATCCTGGGATTAGCTCCTTTTGGAGTTAAAGTAAAACAATCAACACATTTACTTTTTACCAGAGATGATAGATATTCTCTCTGATTTCATGATCTTTGAGACGTCTAGTCCACGTGCTAAATACACAAGGACTTCTATCTACAGCTAGCAATGCTAAACATGCTAACAGAATGTGAAGATATCAGATAGGGTTTTCAAGGCATCCAGACTGTCTTGTATTCTTTGTAAGCGCTTTTGCTCAGCATTCCCCAGCTCTTGATTCATTTGTTTTGTTTATGTTTTTAGTTTTCCTTTGGACTTCAGTTGCTTTTTCAGCAATTTTATGCCCAGTGTAGCAACATGGACAAGTCCAGGACTGGAAACTTTGCAGATGGGCTATGTCTGTCAGTCACTTATTAAAGAAACAGCAAAGACGTGACACAGTTGACCAATAACAGCTCTTTGGAAAATACTTTGTTAGCTACTTTAATATCATTTTCAGTCAAACTGGGTTATTCTTGATATTTGCCACAGAGTCAGCAAAACTAATCGAAACAAACTTGAGAAATTTTGTGTCTAGTAAGCTACATACAACCTAAGTTACAAATGTGTTTCTTTTTCTCCTGGTATATTGTCTAATATGCCTCTTACTGGTTTATGTTTCAAATTTAGGAGTCTAGAAAAGCCTAAGAGGTGTAAAGGAAGAAGTAGTTTAACAAACCCAAAGCATGCAAGCTAAAAATGAGCAACTATTAATAAGGAACTATTTAAACGTCTGCCTTTGCAGCCTTCATGTTATACACACCTGCAAGCTAAAAAGAGCAGCTTCCTCTTCAGATCAGCAGCCATAAACAAACTGTTTAGTCTTTTGTTCACTCCCTGTGAAAGCTGCTTTTTTTCACACAAAACGCATTTCTTCAGCACTTTAGCCGGACAGGAAGTGCTGAGGGAAAACTTTGAGAGGAACAGGAAATGATACATTTGCTGGAGAATGCCCCTTTGCAGTGTTTATAGCTGCCCAACTGGAGTAGCTAACACACACACACGCACACATAGAGACATAGACAACAGATCTAACAAAGGGTCTCAGAAAACAGGAAGAACTGAGGAAGGAACATTTCCAGGTTGGGAGAACAAAGATGACCAGAGCCTTTTCCCCTTACAGATACACATCAGACAAAAAAATATGTGAAGATATTCCATTGGAAAAGTACAAGGGTGGGCATTACGATATTCAAAAGACTCTCCCTTTTTCAGGGTTTATTTTCTCATTCAATGGCATTGAATTATTTGTTTACTTGTAAATTTTATGTATCTCTAATATTGCTTAAAAATGCTGAAGTGGTAAAATAACAAATCTACAAAATGAACCAATTTCTTCATCCGATTAATTGTCAGAATTAATTACTAAAATAATCATTATTGCAGCTCTAATTTCAAGCAATAGATATACTGACTGTACAGTTCTAATATATAGAAATTTACTTATATTATCCATTCTAATATTAGCTCATTAGTATAAGTATTATCCAATAAAAACAAAATTTGAAAAAAAAAAAAAAAAAAGATTGATTTTTAATATCCAAATCTGCCAAGGTATGAATAGTTTTGGGCTCAACTGTATATCTCTAACAAATATAAGTGGACAAATTAAAAAAAGCGTAAAAAATGTAAAACGTTTTCAAGTTCATAGCCATATGTTAATGTTAGAGTATAACTCACTGCTCCTTTCGCTCACAAATAAAAAGCAAGTAAAGAATCTGACCTGAATTGTGTATCTAACTTTTACTTTTCTGCTGGTGGAAAAAAAAGTAAACTGTGGCGTCCGTTCAACTCTCAAGGCTTTCACTCTAAAATAGTAATGTTTTTGTATTCTTTGCGGCTTGTTTGTCAGGTTTCACTACATTCTCTAAAAGAAGGGTCTGCCTGAAATACAAGGGCGGTTAACACCAGTGTGGCTTCTCTTTGCTCCTTAGCCGCCTTGTTAAAATGCCAATAAAGCATCAGTAGAGAAATAAAAAAGGAAAACTGACCAAAACACAATGCCGTCTCACCCGGCGCTGAACTGCTGCGCAGGCCAGTAAATTCCTGCGGTTAGCCGGATTTAGCCTGCAGGCCTTCCTTTGGCAGAACGATACAGTAAGTCAGAGCTAAATTACCTTTTTGTTTAAAACACGAACAACACGGTTGAGAAAGGAGGGCAGCCCTCAAAGGCATGATGGGATGTAATTTTGAGACTTAATAATGTCCTGAACAATGACAAAGCCTGTAATGAGATTTACAGTTCGTCTGTCCTTTTATACAGCGATCATGGAAATACCCTCGTGTTTTCCTGTCGTTTTAAATTCAAACTTCTGTGTTTCTATTGGATTTCAAGTAGGACTTGAGTGGTTAATTGAAATAATTATGATTAATTGATTATTGAAGTAATCACCAATTAATTTAGTAATTGTTAACTGGAATATGCTGCAGGGCTTCCCCCGGTTTATGATAAGCCTGGCGGGCCACCAGGCTTTACTTGAGCCCCCACCAGGTTTTTTTTAAGACTTCATAGCAAGTGATCAGGTATTAATCTTTCAATCTTTCAATAACACATTGTTGTCAAGTGATATTTTCAGATTTCCTGTAAATGTAAACATTTTTTAACTCAAAAACATGATGGGCCGCTGGACGAATGACAGCCAACCACCAAGCTTAGCAGGTTTTCTGGGGGAAACCTTTCCACTGACTCAAAAAACAAAACAAAACAAAAAACAAAGAACGAAATTTTGTGAAAGCACAACATATTTAGAACAAAATTAAACTCAACAAAAAATATAAATTTTGTATGTGTATGTATCCTCAAGTGCAATAGTTTTAGATTAATCTGGTTCAAATGCAGCAAAATGTTTCTTCAATGGCATTGACTTAGAGGAGACTGAATACTAATTCAACACTCAACTTTCATATTTAATTTATTTAAGAAAAAGAAAACAGTATTATTTTCCTTCCAGTTTTCAGTTACACACCACTTAGTGCTGTTAAATAAAAGAAACACTTTAAAGTTTGTGGTTGTAACCTGACAAAAATCAGAAAAGTTAGAGGAGTGACTAACTAGTAACTAACAATCCACTTTGAATCTCAGATCGGCCTCCGACTCACGTGAAGCAGAAACGTTACACAAAAGCAGCTTCTTTTAAATCCCATCTCTTCGCCAGCTCCACATTCCCTTCCTCTGCATTTACATCATATAATTAATTCCGCTTTTTTTCTTGCCCGCTCCATCAGCTGAAAAGGCCATTTATTCAGGGGTGCACTGTAAAACGGAGTACAAGGAAGGCCATTAGTGGCCAGTTTCCTCAAGACTCCACAACAAATCTGCCGAGAGTCTGAAAACAGAACCGTGAAGCTGCTTTCAATCAAAGCTTTGGTCATTTGACATGGAAGTGGCCATAAACCAACAGACCCTTGATAAAAACACGCGGGTTAAATGCAGATGAGACACCGAGTATAAAGGATGTTGAGAACCTCAATAAATAACACCCTCTTATGGTGAAGAAGCAAAATGACTCGTGTGTGTATAAAGTTTCAAGTGGACATGTAGACGTACTGATTACAGTGTCGTACCTTATTCCACTTCAGCGTTGCCCCATACCTCCTCATATCTTTTCACATTTCTTATAAAGTCCCCTTAAGAAACATGGAGCTCCATACATTCACAGGCCATCCTTGTTCCAACATGGCTGCCCCCCTCCCCCGTGTCATTAAAACAGACGGTAATGAGTTCTGGTTTGTGACTCAGGAGCCTGTTCCACTGTTAAAACTATACGAGAGCCAGGAGTTCGCCATGTGAGCGTTTCATCATCGCTCAACAAGCCGCTTGTTTTGTAGGCTGGCCTAAAAAAAACTCCCACCGTCCTGGAGGCTTTCCTGTTGCCGTGGTGACGACTCGGAGCCAGACAGAGACATGCTATGATACAACTTGAGAAAAAAATTGAGGTCAAAGTGCAATGCTGTTTGCCCTACACGATAGGCCCGACGGCAAATTTTGCCGGACGATAAATTGTCCCAGAAGTTATTGCGATAAGCGATAACGTTGTTTTGAGGCCATTTTCAAGTAACGTTATGGTAATGGCACAATAATGCAAGGATTCTCTAACTTTGACAAGCTTTAAAGTCTAATAAACTGGAAGATATTTTAAATGTCCAAAAGAAATTAACAAAAGAGAAAAACTTAAATAAAAAAAGGGCTAGTTGAGACCAAAGCACCAGAATGACGGCTCTCATCCAGTTTTTGGCACAAAGAGAGAGAGAAAAAGGTAAATAATGTAAAAGGAAATCACTGAGTTCATTTTAATTCAGCATGCGAAGAAATGATTCATTACTTACTGTGACAGGCATGGCCTACTAATTACTAATTAAGATTTGGTTATTTGTAGGGGCGCACCGATTGAAGTTTACTGGTCGATCACCAATCTTTAAAAATCAAAATTCAATTTTGTTCAATATCAATTTTTGTCTGAAAAGTAAGGATGCACCGATATGAAAATCTCAGCCAATATCTAGATGCAATATTAATATTGCACACAACACATGACCAATCTCCTACATACCAAACACAACATGATGGAAATTAATGTCGGCTGTTTAAATCGACCCAGCTTTATTTATCGGATCGATAAAAATGACCATCGATGTTGGTGCCGATATATCATGCATTCCTACTGAAAAGTCAGAAAATATTGTGAGAAAAGTTGTAAAGTTGCCATCAGTGTGTTGATTAAACAAAAGTTAGAGAAAAGCTACACAATACAAACTGTCTTATTTTAACCAAATCTACAGCTGTATTTCTTGGAATGAATTTCTGTTTTTGTTGTTTCGTATAGTTTTAACAGTGGGAAAATAAAGAGAATCTAACATTACACAAAAGCAATGGAAACATTTTTTTATCGACAATTATGTCAAAAAGCAAATACTTTGCAACCAAAAGACATGTGACTTTATCGAAAAGAATTGTCCTCACACTATTACTGTCATTCTTTGTGAAAAATCCTTGCGTAGATTTGAAGAAAAAAACTTTTTTTTTACCTTTGCATCTTAAAACAGTAATTCTTTAGCATAAATTGCATGGGGAGCGTTAATCATCTCGGAGTCCTGGTAACTCTGCAGGAGCTGCAGAATGTTAAAACGGCGTAGTCAAAGTCCAGATCAGTGGCAAGACTTGAAAACTGATGCTCACAAGCAGAACACAGTAGATAATTTATCGTCAAACTCGCAATTAATCACTACTCTGTGTTGCTCTGTCACATAAGCTCCAATAAAACACGACGTTTGGAGTTGTAACTAAATATGAATCACATTCACACACCCCAGCAGCAGGAAAGTCCCCCACAGTCTCCACACCAGACTGTAACACACTGATGAGTAACAGAGCGACATTCTCATCATAACTAGTAGCATTCCTCAGGCTCATTTCTGTCTGTTTACCGTCTGAATCACCACCAATTATTCATCCTGCGGATTCTTACCATCATTTGAGATCGGTGCGGCTGCTGCTGCTTCAACAGACCAAACCTCCCTGCAGATGCCGTGCCTGATTCCAGAACCAGAGGCGCTGCTTCCAGAGGGCTGTCTGAAGAATCTGTCAAATCTTTTACACCACGTATGCGACCTAATCCAGCTGGGATTATCTCCTCTCTCTTCAGAGGCACGAAGTGTTTACACACAGTGTTGAATTTCAAATCGGGACAAAGGCTCCATGGTTTCGCTTCTGTTTTCCAACATTTTAAGTGATGAAAACCTGACGCAGAAATGTGCAAAAAGTCAGGAAATATTTAAATAATATCACCATAATGTAAAGTTTAGGAACCAGTTTAGTTTGTTAACCCACTTAGTTCTTATGTTTCCTTCACGTTTCTTGGATTCGCTGCATATTTTGACCAACTTATGCCCACTGTTTTTCCAGCATTTCTCTAGAAATCCTTTTACACTTTAAAACGCATTAGGCTGCATCTGCCTAAAACCTTCATTTGTTCAAACATTTCTCAACACTGAATCAACTTCTCGGCTGTTGGAAGAGGTAAAAAAAAAAAAAAATCTCCTGCAGTTCATCTAAAGCCTGCGGTTGTAAATGTGGAAATGTTGTTAGGTGACCTCAGATCGGCGATGGCGGTTTAACCCACATCCTCTAATTAAAGGCTGAAATTCCAACTGGACCTTTTTTTTTTATATACATACATATATTCAGAGTGTGGAAATGTTCCTGCTGTTCGTTTCTCTTCCAGAGCCAAAAATATTAACAGAGGCTCAATATGTGAGAAGTGGGAAAACACACTTTCACATCCTGTACCAAGCAAACTTGTTAGCACACTTACTATGAATCGGAAAATCCAGCAGACCCTAAATGACTCGTCGGCCGTGACGTTTAAAAGCTGAAGCTTAAATCGAGGATTTAACTGATGGGAGTTATTGATATGCATCACTAAGAATCATAATCACTGTGTGCTAAACTAAGTTTAAATCGATGCAGGTGTTCCCCCCCCCATAATAAGAAAATTTCACATTAGGAACTACTTACAGGCTCAGCTTTTCCAGCCTCAGGCTCCAGGGTTCAGTTTTAGCTGAACTGGGATTAGCTAAAGATGACGCAGTTATATTTCTGTGTTAATAATTCCTCACTGCTGTTTAGTTTAGCAGGTTGTAAACATTTACAGTAGCTGGTATTTTATTATTGAGCAGTCCCTCCAGGTTGTTGCAATGTTTGCTTGTTTGTTTTTTTTTTTAAGAATGTGCGGCACCTTTCTCAAAGTTTTGTATATCAAAGTTTTGAATTCTTTAAAGCTTTATTTTTGCCATAACATGGTCTTACAAAAAAAGCTGAATTAGCTTCATTTCTCTTTTTCTTATCTAGTTATAATCCCTCCTTACCTGAGAAGATGCTGCATCATCGTCCTGCTGCTGCTGTAATGACTGAATAAAGTAACAGAGACACAGGAAGTGCACCGATGACTGAATATATACACAGTGGAAGGAAATTCTACAGAGCATCTAAAAATGGTTTTGGAAAAAAAAAAAGAAAAATGAGACGTTTAGCATCACACATGCTTTTATCTTGCAGGTTCGGTTTTCAAGAGGCGAAACATGAAGTTCAGTTAGAATGGGGGCAAAAGGGACCAGTCAAAAATTCAGTCGAGTCAGAAAAGCAGGAAATACAGATTTGCAGAAAAGTTGCAATGACTGTTGGAAACTTTTCTTGTAAACCTCTAAAGGAAACGTAAATAAATGTAGAACCTTGCACAAATGAAGAACAGCAACAGGGAATAAAGAAATAGGGATATAAACCCAACGCAATAAAAACAGACACAACAACACGTCTGATTAAAAGCTTGCTTGAATGAAACGGTCTTCAGTTGGTTTTTGAGATAATCAACCAGAGTCTGAGAACGACGCACGGTGCCTCAGAGTGCAGGTGGGATGTTTCATCAGGGTTTAGGAGATGGACATTTGTGAGGTCAGACGCTGATGTTGGATGAGGATCTGACTCTCAGCTTGTTCCAAAACTGTTCTATTGGGTCGAGGTCAGGAAAAATAAATAAAATAACTGACATTTATCTTTGCAAATTAGCAGTAAGCAAACAAGCCCAATGTCGCCACCTCTAGGACTGAAGTGGAAACTGTAGAGCACCGAGTAAATGTTGGACCACAGAATCCCGGCCGACAGTTCGTGTTTGGTTAGTAACCGACCTGACACGGTACCCACTAAGATTTCCTTTAAATGTGTCTGGCAAACAGAATCCTAACAGGAAGCGGATGATCACGTCCTCCTTCCTTTGTCTTGTGTTGACGTGAGTCAACGTCAACACAAGGGAAGAAGAAGAAGAAGAAGAAAAAAAAAAGCGACTGCGGCTCATCTATTTCTGTTAGCCAAAAACTCCCTTTTAGACGGTTAGAATAACACTCCAGCTGTCTGAATGCGTGTTTACCTCCTCACTGTGAGCTTCAGTATCCTGTACGACCCCTTGATGAGGATGAGGGCTTCCTGTCGGCTGCCGTACAGGGCGGAGCCGTTAATGTTGATGAGCTCATCTCCGACCTTCAGCCTCTTGCAGTGCGCGGCCTTCCCTCCATCCTCGATCTGAAGACAAAGATGAGATTCGGGAAAATTAGCTGGAAGGCTAACAAGGGCACATTCACACAAAGAAAAAGAAAAAAGAGAAGAAACTCATCGTTAAGATTAAAAAAAAAAAAAAAAAAAAAAGAAGCCCTGTAACGATCCCATGGAGCAGTCAGGACAACGACTCCTTTAAAACCTGTTTTTGGAGACATTTTTAGTTAAACTGTTTCCGTCCCCATGGCAACCTTGCCCCAGAGAGCATCTCCAAAACATCCCAAATCAAAACATCCCACAAACCCCGTCTCATTCCCTCGTAACAAGCTCTGTGTGAGAGTGTGTTAGGCTCAGTGGTGAGGACTGAATTGTTAATGCATTACTGGGATGTTTTAGACTGGTTTTAAGTTAAAAAAAAAAAAAAGATGGGTGTGTTGCAGTGTGAAGCAAGGCTAAATTCAGACATAAATCACACACACAACAAGAAGAGATACTGAACAAAATCCAGAGAGACAGAATCACAGACAGGCGGTGAAACTGAGGAAGATTCAACGAAAACCCAACAAGTGCGACACTAAAAAGCTGAAGATACAAACCGCAGCCACAAAATGTTTTACTCACTTTAAGAAACAACTAGAAATGTCCCCATTAGGTTTTCTGAGGGTTCCACCAACTCAAATATAAACACCATTGTTAATATGATTGAAGACAGAAACGCACAAAAGAAAATCACAAATAAGGAAACCATGAGACAGAAGTGAGCCAATGGCTTAGATGAACAACTGGTGATAAATTTGCACCTTTTCAAGCTAGCTAGCAAGGGAATATTAGCAGCTAGTTACTGCAACCACGTTGAGTCAAAGAACGCAGTGAAAATGTATGTGTGACGCAAATTTTGGCACAACAGTAAAGTCCTGTGAGAAAAACAAAAACTACATAGAATATATTAAATTAAATAGTTTTACCACAACAGCATTTAAGACCTGTGATTAACTTATTTAAGGTCAACTTGTTTCTGTTCAACGGATTTAAGACTTTTTAAGGATGTGCGGACACCTTGCTACCAATAATGACAGAGAATTTTCAAATACTGAGTCCGAATCCAATTCTTTGTCAAAATCCAGGCTTTGTATTAAAAAAATACAAAAAACTAAAGCAGCTTTAAAATGCAGAACCGCAACACCCTGTATTTCATCAACACTACATCGCGCTCATTGCAACGACTTTCCAGCAGTAAATATTTTCTCTCTGTTTTGATATGTCTTGTTGATTAGGAATAAATATAGTTAAAATATATGAAAATAAAACAGTAGCACAATAACACTTGTGCTCAACATGGAGTACAAAAGTTAAAACACGACAGCACCGGTATTTTAGCAGAGGTTTATAAACACTTGAGAAATCTGTATCACAAAAAATATTTTTAAAATGGTTTTCATTCATTTTTGCAAAATAATGTGTATGGATATTATTAAAGTGGAATAAACAAAAAACATGTTTATAACTGAGGACAGCAGCAACAAGCAAAGTTAGAAAGAAACATAGCGACATAAAAAGCACTCTAATCCGTTTGTTTTTGAACCCTTTCCAGTCACTTTTTTTTTTTAAAGCCACAGACACAAGAAGGGCACCGGCTGAGTCAAAGGCATTCGACTGTGTTTATTTTCACTTGTTTCTAATGAGCTTTTCACTCTAAAAACAAACCAGAGGCCAAAAAGGGCTTCAGTGGACGACTGTTTATTGCTGCTCATAATGTGGAATACTGTTCACACATGCACACACACACACACACACACACACACACTTACCCTCAAAACACCAGAGCGATAAAATGACCTTTCATTATGCAGAAATGCAACAGATGTAGCACCAACGAAATAAACTCTGCTGGTGGAAGATTACAAAATACACAGGAGGGGGTCAGATCCCGGTCCTGCTAAAACTATCAATGTACCGTTAAGCTCAGAAAATAATCCATCGGTTTCCCACGGAAACGAAACCATGGGGGGAGGATGGAGGCACACGAAGGTGAGGCAGGATGAGCTGAACGTAAAACGAGCACCAGAAGGTAACGAGGCTCAAACAAATGATTCAGAGAAGGCAGAGGAAACGGCGGAGAAGAAAGAAGGAAGGGAGGAGACGACCTCAGGGGAACGAGCTGTAATTTGTCCGACACACGCTCACCCACACACACGAAAGCACGCGCACACACACACACACACACACACACACACGCACACACACACACACACACACACACACACCTGTGGATTTTATATACTCAACCCCAGCATGCAGAGATGTGAGGTATAATTAGAGAGTGGTAATAATGGAGTTGATTATGGCGCGTATGTTGCTACGTGCGATCTGATGAGGTCATTAGCCAAAACCCCGTTTTCTCTGGAGGGGATGGAAGTCGTTAGCCGCTGCTGCCGCTCGACAACAAACACCTCCAGACAGGAAACCAAGGTCCGACTTCCAACAGAGAGAGGTTTAAAGTTGTTGCCGGTAAATAAAATTAACTCTGGCAGCTAAAACGTAAGCTTCTCGCATCACACAAAAAGCTCGCTTTTTAAGGTTTTGCCGTAACTCGGTGTGGGGTCCCACAAATGAGCCGTCATTGTTTTGTTTTTTTTTTCCATTTACTTGTTTGCCCTTTACTTCACCCAGGAAGACCCCACCGAGAACTCTTTTTCCTGAGATTCCTGGTCATGTGGGTGGCACGTGTAATAAAAAAAGATTTAATGTAGGAGTCTTAGATTAAAAAGAGACAGAAGGGGGGAAAAAAGTGAAATGTGTTGATATAACTTTGCAGAGCTGGACACTCCTTTCTCACGGATCCAGGAATGTGTCTAGTTACTCAGAAGGTGCAAAAGGTGAGTCGAGAAGGCGGTTGGGTTGCACCGGATCTTAATTTTCTTTGAAAGAAGTTGGAAATCACCATCGCCCTTCAGTTTCAGAACTATGCACCGCTTTCTGTTGGGGTCTGTCAAATAAAATCTTGATAACATGCATCCAAGTTTAGTTAAAACTTGGCAAAAATGTTGAAAAGTTCAAGGTGTGGGAAAACATTTGCGAGGCAAAAGCTGAATTTCCTGCTCAAATCTTTAAATATGCTAGTTCCTGAATTAGAACGTCAAGGGCACAGAAAGGCATTTCAAGCAAAAATATTGCTATAATATCAATATTTCCAGTAAAACGACAGTCCGATCCACCTCTCTCTGCCCATTTCCTGGCTGAATGTTGTAAACATTGGCCACTAAAAATCACAACGATCTTTAAATAAAAATGTTGAATGACAATCACATTTTTACGTCTTTATTTATTTCACTAAATGCTGATCAAGAAAGGAAAAAAAACTCATTTAGTAAACAATTAGACTGAAAACAGCACGTCTAAACATCACTGAATTAGGTAAAACTACTAAGAATAATTCTAAGAGTGAACAGAGTGTAGCTGAAAGTCCAGTCCTTAAAAACTTTACACAAAGAGCAGCGTGAAGAAAGTTAGTTCATGCTCAATTAACTTTAAAGTGCCATCATCAAAGAGTCATATCAAAACAAAGAGTCGACACCAATTTGAAACAGAAATTTGTTGCTTAGGTGAATGAAATGCACAATGTTAATGTCAGTATTGACCAAAATAATCACAATTATAGATTTTTTCCTTTCTTCATCTCTTGTATACTCTCCAATCCCCTCTTTTGCACGCACGCGCGCGCACGCACGCACGCACATTGCCTTTGCTCAGCAATGGCTAAAGTTTCCACTTTGTTATTGTTTCCTAGCGAACTGTAAACAACGGAGACAGATGACCGGTCAGTCCCAGTTTTTTATGATGGTTTTGTAAAACTCAACCTGGCCTTGAAAAGCCTCATGCTAGTTAGCAACTTGGTGAATTATCGCCTCCTTGTGGATCAAGACACACACCTGGTACACTTTAAAGATTTCTTGAAGATTTATAAAATATTCCTCAAACTTTCATTGCAATGATTTTCAATCATGTTTGAACGTATCAACGAGGAAAGGACGAAATGGCTAAATAACTGCAGTTGATGGAAACGGTTGTGTGTGTTGTTGTCTCAAAGTGAGGGATTAAAAATTTTAAATATTATGCATTTTTTATTGCTCACCTTTTAGTCTTAGCAGCACTTTTAGATTGACAGTTCTGTGTTTTTAACCTCCACGGTTTGAAGCAGTGGAGTTTAGCGCCATGCCTTCTAGCTAAATATTAACTGTCGGTGTGTTGTTTTCACTGCGACTTGCTGTAAAAATGAATTGCCCTTTTGGAAATGAATACAGATCCGAATCTGACAAGTGTTAGTTTTAAGCTCCAGCCAAAGATATACATTAACCGTACCCAACAACATGTGCTTTCATTCATATGTCATTAATAACCCCTACAACACCCCTCCAAAAAAAGGTCACAAAGCAGAGCATACACCAACTGTGTCCACACAAAGCACAGAAACAACTCGTGTGCCAAATAATCACCGAGGATGATAAGTACCAGCCTACCTCGGTTTTTTTTATGTTAACATCTGGTGAAAGAAGGTTTTCTTCTTAGTGTACATAAAATAAGCAAATGACCTGACCAGCGTGCCTGCCTGCCTAGTGTTAGGTGTGTGCGAGTCTGTGCCATGCTGCTGTCTGTGCCGTGGGATGTCCAGACTGGGTGAGGTCAGCCCCGGCACATGGGAAATGTGGAAGAATGCCCTCTCTGTACGCTCACACTCGCACAAATCAGACACACACCTTCAAATTTAGATTTAAGGAGCTGCTTTTTCAGTGTTTGTGTCATGGCGCAGTGCCAATTTCTAAAAAAATGGAGGGAAGAGGTAGATAGATAAACAAAAAGAAAACCCTGAGTCTTCTGAATCTCTATCACAGACTAGTAAAAGTGATGAGCTCTGGTCTGTAGCTTAGTAACAGCTGTGTGTGGAAATCTGATGTAGATGATGAACAGGACAAACGTGTAACAAGGTCGGATGTCACATGCATGCATGTGTGGTTGTATTTCCTGCGTCATAGTAACATTATCTGTTTACACAGTCACGCTGTGGGGGCCGGACTTGCCTATGAGGCCAATAATCAAGACCCGTTAACATAAATGAATAGATTTTATGTAAATGACGGGGTTTAATGTTACAGTAACAGCAAGAGTAAGTGGTTGGGCTGCTTCATTCGATGAAAGGCAGCGTGAAGCCTTACAGGTGGAGGAAATGTGGGTCCGTAACTGTTAGCTACTGTCAGTGGGTCCCTACACTTTCTTCCCGACTCGTGAAGAATCAGGTTTCTTGGTCGATGCTCAAGATGATGATCAGCGTTACTGTTCTGCCAGACAGCAGCCGTGTTTCCATCAGTGCGTATTTTGACGTATCGGATTAGAAAAGGTTGATGGAAACGGCAAAATTCGAGATAACTTCCTCAATTTCATTAACAAAACGTTTTTATGTTGGCTTGAGACGCTCGTCGGCTTTTCCCAAAAAAAGAGTTGGAGGCAAACGGAAACACGTTTGCCAAGCAGGTTCTCATGTAGCGAACGTTTACCTTGGATGACTGATTGGCATTTTCCGTTGTTGGCGTACATTAGCATGTGACATCGTCAATGCTAGTTGACAATTACAAGTTGCCCAATATTAACACATTTCTGAAAATCTCTCTTCATGTTTCTGAGACTTGTGGTCTGTGCTGGTTTGTCAACTTCCTGTTTATTACGGCCATGCACAACGCCGACATCTGAGGAAATCACGCTCTGTGTAGCCTTCTTACTCACTACCGAGTGAGTAAACTGTTAACCAGACAAGTCAGAATTAACACTGATGTCATTCATTTCTCTCTGAACATAATGATGGAAACGACTGGTAAAGACGAAAAATGAAAGAAAAACACTTGAGAGTCATCTGAAGACTTTCTCTCAGAATGAAGACATGAAAGCCATGTCATGATGGCAATGTCGGCGGCCCCTTTTAGGGACAAAGACCCCAGCAGGGGCTATTGTTTGTTGGGCTCCCGTGAATAATGGCCGTGTCCCCAAAGTAAAATATGTGCAGAAACATGAGTAGAGGAGCTGGAGGTTTCACTATCACCTCTTTCAAAAAGCTCTGAAGGTTTTTTTCTCCACGTTTCCTGTTTTGACAGCTCCTAAATTCGCCATTATTTCCACTGACCCTTCAGGGGAGTTTATTTCCACAAGTCGCTCTATGTGTGGTGATTTCTCCAGAGTCAGGCTAAGGACTGGGAATAAAACATAAACTCAGTGTTTGTATGTGGTGAGTGGGTTACTGCCAACTATCCAAATGGAAGTTGAGCTTAAACCAGAAGAAATCTCGGCCAAGTTCAGTGGGAATAAGGTGTGATCACAGGTATTACCCTCTGCATTCATTTACAGAGAAGCACATCCTCCAATTCAAACCACTGTACTTTAGCTGCGCTCTGAGATATAAAGTTTCCAGTAGTAGCCCATAGAGGGCGATAATGAGCCAGTTTATACACCGTCTACCTAAAAGAGGAAAATGACAAAACTGCAGAAAGAATAGAAAAAATTATTTTATCACCAAATTTGCTGCTTATGAATTTTTAATTTTTGAAAAGGTGCTTTTTTTTTATTTATTTTTTTACACTCTGTGGACTTCCGTAGTTCAGAGTGACGTCAGCAGTATTTTGCAGCCAAGAGCCATCGAGCTAAAAATGAGGTGATTTCTGTTACCAGCACATTTCTCTGGGCCTCTGCAGTAAATATTCACATTTTGTGCTATAAACATAAAATCTCATCAAATATTTTTCTCTGGTTTCTGGTGCAAATATTTCAGACTAATTTAACTTACTAGTAATACTGCAGCAAGATATAGGAGTTGTTTTAGGTAAATAATTCCTTAGTATTGATAAAAGTACCATTTCCACTTTCAGATGTTTTCACTTACAACGTGGGGAAATGTCTTGATCAAAGTGAAATAGTCTGCCAGTGGAAATAGTACTTTTCATCGACATTAAGGAATTACTGACTTCAAACAAGCTCCTATATTTAGCTGAAAAGTTACTTGTACATCAGTTTGTTTTATTTCAAGTGTTCTAAGATATTTGCACTGAAATACTTGGTGAGATTTTATGGTTTTGCTGTGGATCCAGTTCAACTTATTTCTTTCTTTTTTTTCAGGAAATCATATTGAGGTCCTAATCATTCATTTAAGCCAGGGGTCCCCAAACTTTTTCCTGCGAGGGCCACATAGCTGTTCCTTTTTCTGGTCGGGGGCCGGTTTTAGTTTTTGGAGAAAGAAACCTTAAAGGGGGCGCGCGCGACGACACATTCGCGCTATTAGACAGATTGTTACCCAGAATGCAAATGGAAAAAACCGTGAGTGAAACGGTGACTGACTAGTATATATTCCATTGAGGGAAAGTTAGTTTCACATCTGCTCAAGAGCCCCCCTGGTGGTTGAAGAAAAATCCACATATAAACCGGAAAATACAATATATGAAAAAAAACACTGAATGCTCTCTGGTATGAGGAGGCGGGCCAGATCCGGCATTGTTCAGGGGGCCGGACCAAATGCCGTAGTTTGGGGACCCCTGATTTAAGCTCTTCTAAGCAATTCTAAGAGCCTTTTCCTTACACCTATGGCATAGCGCTCCTCATGTCTTGCATGTATGGAAAAACAAGCTCCTCATTCTTATTCAACTGCTCCCACAAACACACACACACACACACCCTTCCTCAACCTCTGCCCTCCAGTCTGAGCCATGTGAGGTTCTCCTTGCTTCCTCACACCCACACTCGCACAAGGCCTTCTTTATCAGGGCGGGAGGAGGGGAGCCGTCGACATGGAAAAGGAAAGAAAGCTCCCACGCTCGCAACGAAAGCGACCAGCAGACGGATCCGTGTTTGCATGTGCACTGCCGTGGCGCTTCGTTGATCCCGGGCGTTGCAACTGTCCTCAAACGGCCTTCCCATGGAAACGCCGAGGGGAGCGAAACGAGACAATGATGCCCCCGGACGGATAAGCCCTCCGTGGCCCCCCAATCCCCCCTTTGGGGATGAGGTTTCAGCAACACGCCCTCGTAGGAGAGCGGAGACCTCGGGTCACCGACAGTTGGATCAAATTCAATGGCGGAGTGACAGAAGGGGGAACGGTTGAAATGAGTGAAGTGGAACAGACAGAACATGAAGAAAATGTAACTAGCTAAACGGGAACAGGCCAGACAGGGGGGTGGGGAGGAATCCCAACCCTGACTTTTTTAAAGTCACTGATTGTTTTCTGACCTTCTGCAGGCAGACTGGAAACCACAGAACGATCCTGTGAGTGCGATCACATGGAGGAGCACCAGCATGTGAATAAATGACGGCACAGTTTTATCTGGTAGATTAAATCGTGTTCTTCCTTCAGGCAGAGGAGCTGCGTTTATCTCCTGTGTCGATTTCAGACTTCGAGTGGGATGATGTTAACTAGGGTTGACACACGTTATAGACAAATACTTCACCTCAAACGACCAAATTCGAAACTTGGGAGAAAAAATGTCAATCGGGAATTCAATGATTTACGACTCAAAAACGTGAAGCATTTATGAATGGAGATGATAGTTTTGCTGTTCATTCTCATTCAAAAACTTATTTTCTTGCAATTTTAAGACAATCTGCTGGTAAAATTGTCCTTTTTATGCAAATATTATGACTATATTCTTGTAAGAAAAACTAAAATTCTCATAGCCTGTCCCTAATATTGCTTTGTACAACTCACAGAAGGGTCGATTGAAATTTTTCACTAAAGTTTTTGTCTGTTTTTTTTTTTTTTTTTTAGAAAAGACAGAAAAAAAATCGGAAATCATATCTGGTATGAAAAAAATAAGCCATATATCGCCCATTCCTACTCAAAGCCTTTACTTCCGTGAGCAGATGTGTCCACCTGACATTAAAGAAAATGGAGTGAGCATTCCTCCACAGCCACATTGACCCAACAGCAACTTCTTCTGTTTGTTTTCAATGCGGAGCCGGGTTGGAGACTATTTAAAATGTGCCGGAGTCACTTTCTGCTGGACTTCTTCGTCTGTATATTTTGCTAGGCTGCACCGCAGAAATGAGACTAAATATTACTAAATAAGAAGTCGCCTAAACTTTGCGCTTAAAAAACAAAACAAAAACACAGATGCATTAATCCACATAAGAGTGGCTGTGAAATAGTGCATGTAAAACAAACAGCTAAAGGAAGGCTTGAACTCCCTTGTTAAAGAAACTATTGAGTTTAATGCCCTTTAATATCCTTTATAGAGAGATAAAAGGGATCCTACAACACAAAGGATGAAAAGATGAAGAAGAAAAAGCAGAAAGATGGACTTAAGCACAGTTAGAAGTCGTGTGTCTTCTGTGTTGTTTGAATGACAAGTGATCTCGAGGAAAAATCCCCTGCTGAAACCCCACCGCTTTGCACCAAAGACGTTCTTACCACCTTAAGCTCCGCTAATGCCATTAAAGTCGAACTTAATCTGTTAAAATAAGCCCCTCGTTACCGTCTCCGAGCTGCGGGCCACATCAAAGCTCCGTCAGCCGCAGCCCTCTGGAGAGATGCACAGCAGCGCCGCACTAACCCCCGACCCTGACGAAACGCGAACCTGTCACTTAGATCCCATCCGTCATACCGCGTAGCATGGTTCTGAACTCCCATAATCCACCGCTACAACCCCGTCACATACAAACACGTCGGTGACTTCGTAACCCACACAAGCCTGACACTCACACTGCGACATCTGACCTCCATTCAAAGTCTAGAGACAGAAAGACTTTCGTGGAACAATATATCTAAAGAGACGTGGATTTTGTCACGAAATACTTAAAGGGAAAGTATCCTGGTTAATGTTTCTAAATGATTGGGTCAGAGGTTCATCATGAAGTCATTTCCAAATACTTGTTAGTCGCTGTATTTCCAACTGAGCAATTTGACATTTTCAAAGTTAATTTGCTTAATGGAAACACGCCAATTTTGGAAAAACTCTAATTTTTCAATAAAAAGTTTTAGCTCTAGGTTGAGGTGGTTTTATTGGCTGTATCAACATTGGTTTAGTTCGCAATGGAAACACTTTTTGTCGCATCACACAAGTCACATGATCAACAACTGGATGTTACCATTGGCGCAAACCACAAAGACGATGATGACAGGAAGTGGTAGGAGGATGATGGCGTGACTGGTTTTTAATGACATGAACAAACTTACTGAAGGCTGTAACTTCAGTAGGACGAAATATCCTTTGCCAACAAGTGGGTGGCAGAGCAGCCAGGACATAACTGATGAGTGAGTTAAGGCGAACACAATCAAAACAGTGATTCTTAACTGCATCTCGAAGGTAAATATAGAAATACAAACTCTCAGCTTCTCAGGAGCTCTTCCAATATCCCCGGTCTGGAAAGTTTTGAGAACTAAACATAAATTCAGACAAACAAAAGGATGTTTGTGCACTGCTGGGAGCTCTTACACCGTTTGCCAGCCACAGTCTCAACTTCACAAATTTGCATCTACAAGCACTGAATTTTTGGGACGTTAAGTCGGTGGACTTTAGGGCGTCCGCAGGGTCGCTTACGCACACCCCCGTGAACGGCCTCCGGCTGTGCGTTTCTGGTGGGTTATGGAAGCCATTAGATCCGGTGATCAGCGACGACAACAGCCTGGGTTAAAAGGTCGGCGGCCTGTTGGGAGCAGGATTGATCCATCAGTGTCTTTGAAAAAAAAAAAAAAAAATCTGCATGAAAGTGTTGCCCTTTATCTTTCTTCCTGACACCCCTCCTGACACACACACACACCATTTCAGTATGGGTGAAATATTAACTTCTTAAAGTGCACCTACTGGCCTCGGCCTCTTTATTTTCATGGTTTGCTGGTATGGCTCAATGTGAGCAACATAGATGTTGAATTGTGTCTTTATTTTTGAGAAATCAAAGAAGCGCTGCCACCTTGGAACATCAGAGGTCCTTGAGCAGTCACAAGAAATTCTGTGTTTTGCACTTCTCTCAACACAGTACTGTGGTTCAACCAGCTAACTTAGCGTTGAAGCAGCAGCATGTAACCTTTATAAAAATATGCTTTTTACACATTTGATGAAACTGTTACCAGGTTGTCACAGTATAATTTAAAACAGACAACAGATTGAGCTCCTCCACCTCCTCCCTGTGCTGCCATTACAGTCCAAGTGCTGTCAATCAACCTTGTGAACGTGCTGCCAAATGTGCCAATGGTGGAGAAACAACTTGCAGGAAAACTATTTATCCGCCATCATCGGTGGCCATGCTAACTACTCTTAGCATGGCCACCATGTCAGGCTCACATGGGCGTGATTGACTGCGCTACAACCTGCCCCCTGGACCTGATTGGTTGTTTCTAGTTAGCAGTGAAAGAAGGCAGAAAAGCTAAATTATTCCACAGATTATCTAATAATTTACCGTCACGACATAATGACAATTCCAACAAACAAGTAAAAAAATTTTTTTTTTTACTACAGTCACATATTTAGCTTTAAACCTTATTAAAATTTGTCTTGGTGCTGATATCCATGACATGTATGCGATATGATACAATGTGCTCCCTTATCAAAACAAATTAATATTATTTATTGGCTTCATAAAACTACATTTTCCTTAAAGTGGACTAGGATTATATTACAGAACGTCTTTCTAAATCATAGGCACACAATGTTAAAGGGGTGAACAGGCTTAACTGTACCCTAGTCCGCCATATTAAAATGAACTAAAGAGACGCCAGACCGTTTGTTATTTACATCAATTTCTCTCCAACTTTCTTTTTCAATGCAGTAAAATTGCTTCATTCTTTTCTTATGTGTAACCGTTTTATCCCGCTTAATCCATGTCAGCTTTCCTCCATTTTAACCTTACATCAACCTGTATCAAAAACAGAGAGAGTTGTGCATGCAGAACTCTGAGAGGTTTTAGACACTTTTCTGCAGGCTGCAGTGATTGGAAAGGATATAAATACACACAGAAGGAAGAAACACAAGATCGAATTCAAGCCAAAAAAAATAGCTCCACTGTCTGCTTTTGTTTCTGCAACTTAGGAGATCCAGAGGTCTCGGTTCTAACAAGAAGAGAGCAGAGTGGAGGTTCTGAGTCACACTAAACCTTCCCTGAGAACCGTACCTTCAGAGAAACAAGGAGGAACGCGAGGATGTTTCCGACAGACGCCACAGAGTACGAACAGCGCAGACAGGAGGGATGGCAGCATGACAGACTCTGATACACAAAGAGACTGTTGTGTCAAAACCTTGGCTTTAGTTCCCCTTGTTGGGTTAGCCACGGGCGTGGACCGCACTGTATCGTGGAATGTGTTTGGGGATACGGCACGCATGTGTGGTACAGCATTTTCCTTTGGTCTGTGGTGAAACTAAATTACCATAAAGTGTAAATGTAAACACAGATGCGTAGGACTAATCATGTCTGTAAAGGTTCCCCATAACCTGCCGTAAAAGCATGGAAACGTCTTCTAACAGCAGAGAGCTGAATAAAACAGCTGGAAGGCAAGAGGAACAGGAGCTAAAACCAGGATTAAGTTTGGATTAGCTGTAAAAAATCATTAAAATAACCTAAAAGGGTCAGCCTTGCCCGTTTACTTGCTATACGTTTGTCTGCAAGTAAAGGGGCAAACAAACGTCTTTGAATAAATGCAGTTGTTGTTATTTGGATTTGCATCATCTGTTTCAAACAACATTGTCTTTATCAAATACTGGCAACAATCCAGGTGGTTTAGGATAAATACTGAAAAAAACAATAATTTTCCAGTAAAGACACTCTACCCCTGCGTTAGCGGCAGCAACACTCTTCAGTGTGGAAGTTGTTCCAATGGGAAGATGATTATTTTGTTTAAAAATTAAGTCAAAGGAAGCACATGAATGTAAAAAGCGTTTTAAAAAATGGAATCTTAACTAATCCTCTTTCCACAATGTTGGTGAATTTTTAGAAAGCACAGAGGAGTCAAGATGTCAGTTCCTAGAAATACTTTGGATATATCCTCAATTTGGCAAAGACTTCAGTCGGTACCAGGAATACATTTCTGCAAAGTTACCCTATTTTATCACGTGCAGGATATCAGAAAAATATACGACTGCGATAATTCAATTGTTCAAAATGGCGATGATATAATCAATTCTGATTAACCCAGATGTTTCTGCGTCTTTATACGTTTACATCCGTCTACCTGGCCAAATAGATCGTCAACATGCAGGGTGAGACACTTTAAACATGATAACCTACCAATTACTGCAGTGTCACAGTGACCGCCATCGCTGTCATGGCGGTCACTGTGACACTGTGATGATTTTTTTATCCAACTTCTGTTTCACTAACGGGAGACACGCGGTGTAATGCTGCCTTAAAGCAGCCTTACATGAGGACCGTTGGGTCCTCATGTATAGAGAAAGTGTGTGTATGTGAGTGTGAGCCTCCAGACGCAGCCTGAGAGAAACAGCTGAAGGCTCTGCAGATCAGAGATGCATTCATTCCAACCCCACCCAACACACACACTGCAACACACACATTCTGCAACATTCCTCCAGCAGCCAAGTATTTGTCTGAAAAACATTTCATTTGAAAACTCTGTTAGATTATTTCTGAAGAAAAAAAAAAAAAAAACTGTCATGGTTGCTTTTACCCAGCCTTATTGATCCAGATTTAATTATTTTTGTATATTTTTTAAAACATAGTTTCATTATAGTTTTTATTTTCTTTTTTCACTACATATAAATCAATATGGATTTGTGCAATCTGAGTGCGCTTCAAGAGCAGGGAGAAAATATTTTCAGGAGTCTGGAATGTAATTATTGACTTGTTGCTAAATCTGCAACCTTATTAGCAATTTAATCTTATTACAAGTGATTCTCTTTTCTTCTCATTAGTTATTCTCCTATGACTGGAGATATTTGTTAAGTGGTTAAACTAGAGGTTCACTGATTGTAATTCTGTCGTTAATTTCTGATACCGATTTTAACAGATTCTCATTAACAACCAAAATAGAAGATTATAAAACAACAGCTTCTTTACTAGAAGTAATTCATCATTTACAAATAAGAGCAGATTCTGTGAAACAGGCTTTTATTAATTTAAAACAGAGGAGAAATGATTAGTGGTCTTTAGCCTCCTACATTAGCATGGTTAGCGGGCCTGGCGCCAGTAAAACAGCAGTCTGTTCCCTAGACAATGTAGACCCCGAAGAAACTCTGCGATTTCCAAAAGCTGCCAACATTTTCAAATCCACCATGTTCTGTAACACACTGACAGCTCAAAATGACAAAACAGAAATTGTTTTGGTGTAATATGTTTAGCCTTCCTGTTATCTGCTAATGCTGTTGCTCTTTCTTACCATCTCACAGTTTCTACCAAAATGTGTCTGGAGATGGAGGAGAAAATATAGTTTGCTAAAAATAAAAACTTCTTGTGTCAGTTGTCCTTCTTCTGACTTCATATCTGTAGCATTGATATGCTGTGTTATTATCGAGTGTTCGTCCTTCTGTGTCCACACCGATCTGCGTTGTTGCCAGAGCGACCGAGTAGCATTTAGCGTTGCACATTCACCGAGATTCCAGATTCATAGTCCTGAAATTGGGCAGTTCCGGTCACCAGCTGCTTCCTCTTTGCTCCATCCTTCACATTTTCAACTTTAGAAAACATGAAACAAATATGGATAAACTGAATCCTCCTGTGCTGACAATACTGCATTAGCTAGAAAAGGATTTATATTAGTGATACTTAGTTTCCTTTTATTTTTTTCCTCCAGGCTGAAAATCTGACAAAGATGTTCTTCAATTTCATAAATGGTTTCACAAAAACTAAAAATAGAACAGGAGGTTGATATGTGAAAATTTTCTTAAGAAGAAAATTTGTGCTAATTCATGGCATAACTCATTACTTTACTGATGGAAATTGTCTGTTCAACCAGCCTGACATTTACCCAAACGCTAATAACAGCTGGTTTCCTGTTATTTGTTAATTTGAGCTCATTTTGTAAAAAGAAAACTTCTTCAAATGATGACATGATAACCTGTTTTGACAAAAAAAATTTTTTTTTTACCTGTTTTGAAAGTTAAACGCAGCAGAAATTGAGGGAAAACGTTTCTTTTTTATTATGATGATCAATGTGTTGTGTACTGTACTCCGCTGCAGTGTGACATATGTTTTTGGTTAAGCAGACAGTTGGAAAAGACAAACACACAGGAGAGACAACAGCATCCCTATCTGAAGGCATCCTCATCTACCCCCCACTGAGCGCAATGCTACTGGAGGCTACCTTTCCAGGAATGCAGAAGGAAAACACACACACAGACACACACACACACGGTTGTTTACAAGATCTAAACAGGACAGTTGGAGGCAAACCAACAACCTGACGTCAAAACATTCTTCTTCTGCATTTGTCTTAATGTCAACACAAAGAGCAGCTAATATTCCTCTGGGTGAATTAAATTATATTTTCAAAGATTTCAGATATTAAGAGGAAAAACTAAATGTTTCCTTTCAGCAACAATCAGAAAAGCCTCTGCAATGCTCTGTAGTACCAGGATTAACCACAGTTTGATCTTAAGCACTCAGGATGCTTCATAATCCTGCAGCCACTGTTTCAACATTACATCCAGGTTTTTGTTAGTTGTTTTTTTTTTAAACACAAAGGCTTGATGATTTAAGAAGTTTATCCTGCGCTAAACCCACTGAATCCTACAGGTCTGACGACGAGTTAGGGATTTCAATACATCAAAGGAAATCCACTGTCAGATTGATGAGAATAAGTGTCAAGTAGGTGATTAAGGCAGCATTTCAGCATGACATGACGCATCTTTTGTTGTGAAGAATGCAGAAACAAAGCCTGTATACCCGGTATAACAATATAACGCACGGTTGAAAACGCAAAGCTTTTATTGATGTTTTAAATTGTTTTGCGGTTTCCAAAGATTCTTCACGGCTCAGCACAACATTTTCTCTCCAGTATCAAGTCCAGCACAAATGTGACGTCTTCGAGGATTTTCTACCAAATCGACAACAACAGACAGGATTGCTGTTCTGTTTCCACTGTGACTAACCCCGACACCGACACCACAGCCACTTTTCAGCACCCGAACCAAAGGAGGCGCTAACATCAGTGGCTGACGGCAGCTTCATGGAGAGAAACAGCCAATCGATACGTCTCGAGTTCAAAGCTCTGCTTTGGATCAGACAATTAAAACTGAGAAGCTTTAAGAATAGGAATAAAAGGAGCCTGCTGTCTTTTATCTTTGCTGCTGGTACTGATCAGAGATCAGCTGGATGGGATCATTGTGAAGCATGTTTTTACAGGGATCTTCTACTGAAACTCAAAAGACAAGAAGGAAATTAAAGTAGAGTGTCCCACTACTTGTTATTAGAGTAAACCATGATTTGAAAGCGTAGTCAGCATGATGGCAGACAAGAATGCCAGATGTGTAAAGCAACAGACTGCAGGCTAGCCAGCCTGGCTTGGTCTCTGACGGACGTTACAGACGATCCCAGGTGCAAGGTTTTGATTTCTCCACAGACGTTTTTGTACAAAAGATGCACATTTTGGGTTTTT
This sequence comes from Poecilia mexicana, assembly GCF_051168715.1. Classification (NCBI taxonomy): domain Eukaryota; kingdom Metazoa; phylum Chordata; class Actinopteri; order Cyprinodontiformes; family Poeciliidae; genus Poecilia; species Poecilia mexicana. The sequence goes on from NW_028263387.1 coordinate 8,484,298, forward strand.
TTTAATGCAATGAATTGCTTACAAATGTGTTCAATCTCTAGATTCATCTGGACATGTGTGTCTATGCACAAAGGTGGATAATTTGTCATAAAAGATGGCAAATGGTGATTGGTTAATCCATGTGAAAAAGCTTAGAGGTCCAAACTGTGACACCAATTGAAAAAGATGGCTTAACATCTGGCTACATTACTGCCCAGGTGTAACTCGTTGTTGCAGATGACGTAGGAACTTTGTCTGATTCTGCTGAAAAATTACGTTTGAAAATGACTCAGAGCTGCTGAAAGTGGAAATCTGCTTCCTGCGACTTTATATGCTGGACACCTATAAGAGTCAATAACACATATATGAAATATAAACCTTTCTGCGGTTTCGTTAGCTAGGAATAAGGGAATATGTCTAAAGCTGGTTAAGACAAAACCAAGGCACAGTTCTCCTTTAAAAAAAAAACTAGTTTGAAAAAGCTCAGTAGGCGAAATCAGGCGCATAGCAGCCACAGCAGAAACAGGTTTCCCATAAAAACGGGTGTTGAAAATATTTCTCTAATGTGAAACCACTAGGCTGGGAAAAAGCGCCCCGACACCAAAATACGCAAGCAAGACTCTCAAATCACGCAACAACTGCTTCTCATATTCCCTGACGTTCCGCCGTCCCACGGGAATGTCGCCTCGATGGTTTGGGACCACAGCGCAGTTAGAAACAGAAATATGCCCCCCCTCACTCACCCCAACACAACACAAATCAGAAGGGAGCGCTCAATAGATCATAAAACCACATATGAAAGTGAGCTGACAGCTTTACAGGGGCTATACACGATAATCAAAGCAGTTCATCATGCCCACATTCTGAACACAGACACAAATCTACATAAAAATGTCCCCGAAACACATGGGGCTGACAACTTACATCGCTGCATGTCAGTAAACACACACACACACACACACAACACTCCCACTCGGGTATTTCCACAGATTGACACACTTTCATACGTGTATTTGTGTCGCATTAAACAGCGCAATCCTCCCGCATGTGGGTTTTATCTTTCAATGTTTGTTGGAGAGGAACAGTTGTAGAAAAGAGGGACTCAAAGTGAATCTGTTTCAATATTATAAATTGAGTCATAAAATTATCAGCAAAAAAAAAAAAAAGAAAGAAAATATGCGCCACTTCCTGAGAAAGGCCAACTGTTTAACTGGACAGTCATAACATCTATAGAAGAATAAACTGAACCGAAGTGATTGTCATGATTTAAAACTATTTTTGCTGAATTAGATTTTTTTTTACACTAATTAGGTGTAAGTTGTTGGCAGACCCTTTATTTGAAAACATCCAAACATATACTGTTATGATTTGTTCACAGGCCAAGCCGACTTTTGAACAAACTGACATACACCAGCAAATCACCAAATGGACGGTTAAAATGTACACTCTAAAAAAAGATGTGTTAAAAAAGAACACAAAAAATGTGTTATTAAATTAAAAGCATATTTTGTGTTAATTTTACACATTGTGTGTTAAAATGAATATAATATGACACGCAGTATGTGTTGAATATTTATTTGAATATTTCAACACATAATTGTGTTAGTTTGTGTTTGTCAGGTACACAACCATGAATCTGAATGGCAGATTATTCTGCCATTCAAATAGTAATTCATCTCAATAAATTTTCCTTTTAATTAATTTATTTCCTTTTAATTTATTTTTAAACTGTGGTTGTTAATTTAGGGTTGTGATGAGATTTAATAATTTTTAAAATGATGCAGAGGTATTTTTGGGGGGAGTAAATCAACACATGATTGATTATCACTTTTCATTAAATTACTACTATTCTTACATAATGTTAATACATGGTTATTATAGCTTTTTGATTGTTTTAAAGCAAATAACTTTTACGAGGTGAAGTTTGAAATTTATGTTCTTGTGATCACGTTAAGCAATCAAGACTTGGTTGGATCGGTTGGTTGGTTCTCCTTCACACTGTACAATCCAAACCATTTGAAAAACCAGTTCCCCCACCTCACCTGTGGTGGCGCCGCACCAAGAACCGCTGAAGGAAACGACACCAAATCCTCTAAAGACGACATGAGCGTTCTTCCTTCTTTGTGAAACAAAAATGGAGCAGCTTCAGATTTTAGCGGTTGTAGGACTTCTCTTCGGTCGTTGGTAAGAGACCGTGAGTCATTACTCCCACTAGCGCAAGACTGACGTTTGTTTTGGTTACCCAGAAAGTCCATTTCCTGCTTTTGAAGCGGTCTCTGGTCCTTCTTGGCATTCACATATGCATTCGAACACACCAGAGTTCACTTCAACCGAACAGAGATCGAGGTTGGTAAATCTTTTTTTGCTCGATTCAGAGCACCAAGGAAAATAAATGGCACTCTTGGATTGGCTGTTTTGCAAATTCCAGCCAATAGCACATCGAGTGGCACTGCGTCTAGGGATTTCAGCTAAATTTGGTGTCCTGACATCCTGACGTAGCCCAAGTTGTTCTTTACCGATTTCTTTTCTAGAGAGCACCATCTCTGTTTGTCTTTGACTGGAGTGAGCCGAGCCTTGGCCACCATTGTAGAGCATTTTGAAGTGAGGTATCATGGGTAATATTGGAAGAGGCTTATATGTCTAGTTTTAAACTTACAAAAAGCAGCCCTGGACAAGAATCAAACATGGAGAACCAACCAACATTTAGCTTTATGCTTTTAATATCGGAGCAAAACCCAGAGAAACTCCTGTTAGTTTACTTAGCCACCCAAAACAGGAATCAAACATGGAGAAACAGCATTTAGCTACATACTGTACAAATCTAGAACTCAACCCAGAATAACTGGAACCAACAATTAGTTTTATACCTCTCTGATCCACAACAAACATAAGATTAAGAGAAACCATTAAATCATTGACTACTTATTCCCATTAAAACCAATAGTTTAGTTTTGTACCTCTGTCTTTCTTCTCATTTTGTTGTTTGTATTTCCTTCTAAATTACGTAAAGCACTTTGAACTGCCTTGTTGCTAAAAAATGTGCTATACAAATAAGATTACCTTACCTTATATTCTACTAACATTCAGCAGCATAGCAATCTGAGCCAATCAGCTGCAAGACCCAGCAGATTTCCACTGGAATAACATTGCAGCTGTTGAATGTTGCATTCAGTGCGGATTCCAAACCAATAAGATAAAGAAACGAACCAGTGACAAATCAGAAATGTCCGAATTCTTTTAAATGAATCAACATGACAGTTACAGCTGTTTAAAATCACCAGAAAGGGGGAAAAATATCCTATAAACTTACTTTTTAAGCTGCTCAGATTTCTTGATTTTTACAAAAAAAAAAAGAAAGAAAGAAAACTCTCTCTCTTCCACTTGATCTTCAAAGCAAACTCAGGCCATTACATGCCACCTAAATCCTGGCCACTAACAGACTGACTGCCTCGCTAAATGGCTGAGTGAGCAGCACAGCAATTGACTGACTGAGTAACTCATTGAGCAGACAAAACCCCAGACTCACCATGTCATCGTACGTCTAATCGGCTGCCGTATGGAGTGAAGTTTTCCAGTCAGAGTCGTGTGCGTACGCAAATACGCTTAAGACTCGCATGCAGACATGCACACGCACACACAATCTACTGCAGTAATTAGTTATGCTCCCGGAGGAATGTTGACCAAATGGCTTGTATCCCTCTGCTGTCTCGAGCTGCAGGAGTTGCCCCTCCCCCGTTCTGCAGGGCCATGCACGCCCGCACAGAGTCTTCAGGACATCCTGAGAGGGCAACTGGCACTCTCACACATGAGCACCAACCTTAAAAAAAAAATGTGGGGAAAAGTGGGGCATACCCACTCCAGTAAAGACGTGCTCTTACGAGACAGTTGTAGAGACGTAGGCCATTCTTTTCTCCTTTTTCCCCCCCATCTCGATAAGAGAATAACTTGCAGATTTTTATCCTGACAGACCGTTTTTTTGGGGGGGTTTTTTATCCATTAGCTGGCAAAGAAATGGAGGCTCTGGCCTGCTGTATCACATTAAGACAGGAAATGGTTCAGGATGGATCCGTAAGCTAAACATCGAGACTCTCATGAGAACCGAGAACCAAAACATGTTTAGGTATTGAAAAGTGCTATTGTGAAGAAAAGCCAAACGGAAAAAAAGTCTGTTCATGAAATCTTTCATGCAGCAGAAGCTCCAAAGCAAAGACATGAAGGACAATTACAGTGCGCCAAACTGTAAACAAATAATCCCCAAAAACCTCCTGAAGACGGATCGTGTCTTTTGTTTTGTCCTCTCCCGTGTCTGAATAGATGCTTTTGTTTTCTACTGTTCCTGTGACTGATGCATATCTGTGCCTCCAAAACAAGTTTGTTTTACAACATTTCCAGAGAAACTAGCTTCGAATTTGTTTGACAATGTCGACGAATTACACAGAAACGTCAACACGGCATGGCTGGGGAAACACACGGCCTGTTGGAAAATTCTTCAACAATTCTGGGGCGATTACCTTGATTTAGTGTTTTTCCTGCAGAAGGAGCAGCCTGTTTACCAGCATCGAGAGCAGACTGTATACATACCATTATAAAGCAACTTGCTACGTTTGAGGGGGTTAACAAAAGCTACATTGTAAAAAGTGAAAAATGTGAATAAAAAAACTCAAACTGCACAAAAAAAAAAAAAATGCTGTGGGGGGTAAAGTTCATCAGAGCTGCTATGGATGAAGGCATAGTTTTAGCTTACCTGGATTCAAATTCACTGTAGGAATGTTATGTTATTTCATTTAAGGCAGTGAAATGTTTATTTTAATTTTTTTAGAAAAAGAATGACTATTTATAAACATTGTTAATGTATTTCTAATATTGCATTAAAAAGGCCTAAGTACTTAAATGGAAAATCTGCAAAATGTGCAGATTCTTTTGAACGAACTAATCGCCAGAAGAATCAATTAATCGTCAGAATAATCGATAGAACGATCGATAACTAAAGTAACTGTTCGTTGCAGTCCTAGTTATCATAATGTTAATGTCCCCAATATCACAATCTCAAAGGACTGCTCATGTGTAGTATTTCATAAGATATTATATTCCATGCAGTTCCTCTATGGCAATAAAATATTGGGCCGCTGGGATCAATTCGCCTTGCCCTCGATGCCAACACTTGACTCACATTTTTAGTGACTGAGAACTTAAAGCTGGAAAAGAGCGGTGAGGGCGCAGTGAGGAAGAGAGGAAACTCAGGAAAGTGTTGGTGAATAATAATTGACGTCCACTTGGCAATATTCAGCAGGAGTATCACAATTACAAGCCTTCAGATTGCAGATTGTAGACTTGAACCTGGAGTAGACCTGAACTGAAGCAAAAGTTTCTGCAACGAGGAGTGCAGGAGGCCTGAACTAGGGCTGCACCGATTGCAGTTTTCTGGCCGATCGCTGATTACCGATCTTTTAAAAAGCCTAACCTGCCAATTCCAATACCAATATTTTCTAAAATGTTGCTCAATATAGCAATAAAGTTGTTGAGTACGCAACAGTGAGGTAACAATTGTTAATTGTAAATGACATAACTTGTTGGGCCGATCTGTCAGTTGAACCTTTCTCACCGGAGAGCAAAAGAAGACAGTGGTTGACTCTTAGACCTTTGCCAAGCTAGATAAGATCAGTGGATAAGATTGGCTTCACATATAAAAATCGGCAGATCACTGATCTCCCAAAATGAAGGAAATCGGCGCCAATAAATTGGTGTAGCCCGTCTCCATGTCTACAAAGGCTCATCGCCCTCAAACATGCTAGCTTTGTGTTTGATTGGTTTGTCTGAATGAGTGCAGTCTGTTTTCTGGCGATCAAATAAATGGATACCCATTTCTCCTAGGTAATAAGCCTTAGAATGGAAAAAGTGGAATTGGGGAAATAATACAGATTTTGTAGGACGCCAACTATGTGTGACCTGGTATTCACCATAAACCGATCTGGTGAATTTCACAAGATTAGGTCAGAAATTAACATCAACATTAAGATAATTGAGTTTCAAATCTGACAAAATGTAATGTTTGTTACTGGTTTCTCAATTGCTGACTGTAGGGCTGTTGTAAACGAATATTTTAGTAATCGAGTAATCTATCGATTATTCTTACGATTAATCGAGTAATCGGATAAAAAAAATTATAAAATGAAATATTGGTAAATCTGGCATAATACCAATGTTACTATCAGATATCAATATCAGTCCAATTTTTCATATTTGAGCATCCCTAACAGTTGCTTTTTTGTAGTTTAGAAAACTAACCTGTAACAATAATAGCTCACTTTCTAAGTTAACCAGAAGAAAAGTTATAGAAAAATCTGAAATTATATTGAATTTAATAACAAAGAGGCAGGCTCACAAATATGCTTATAAAAATGTCTACAATCCAGCTTTTAGTTTATGTATTCATCTTCAGTGAGTTTAATAGATTAAACTCACCTTGCCACCTAACCTGTCACGCTTTGGGTTTGAAAATACGGGAAATGCCGCCTGGAGTGGGAGGAGAGGGCGAATGAACGAACGTAAGATGGGATGGAGGGGAGGAAATAGACCAGCGGACTGACGAACCGTTAGACCGGGGGACGAACACGGGGGGAAGCAATACGGGATATTTACCACACCTTCACTGGTCACACTCAGAAACTCATCTACCAGCCATGTACGATGCGCTCCGCCACCCGTTTCTTCAGACCGGGATATGAAATGTATTGTGCGGTTCGTCGGTAAAGCTACATTTACACGGTAAGCATCAGCTACTCAGCCGCCCGCCCTGTTCAGGCTATCCGCTCACCTCAGCGCTCTTCCCGCCGTTCGCTTTCAACCAGCAGCCCCGGAGGAGAAATGCTGCCGTACTCCAGGCATTCCCCCAGTCATTTTAAGGATGCTTATTGGTTCCCCAAAAACGATAAAAAGTCGGGCATTATCATCAATCAATAAAATCCCCACGGGCCAATCTTGAAGATTGGACTTTATGCCGCTGAGACTTAGCTTTTGTCAACAACTCAGAGGCGGAAGTGAGAGCTCCGCGCAACGCAAATGAAGTCCCGGCCGGAACACGGTGCGCTAACTAATAAAACATAAATTAACGAAGCTTCGAGGCAGGTAAATTTTCCTCGAGGAATTTTAGTAATCGAGGTACTCGAACCATTCGAGGAATCGTTTCAGCCCTAGCTGACTGTATGATGTTTTTATTACTTTATTTTTGTGTTTTTATGATGTAAAGTACTTTGAACTGCCTTGTTTCTCAGACTTGATTGACTGATTGATAATGTTCAAGTCAGAATCATCTCCTTCCAGTATTGGAAAACAGATTTTATCCTCCCGTGCATATTGATTCCTTCTTCACACACACCTGTGCCAGTCAGAAATGATGGCATTCAGCAGCAGTCCATTACCGAGACAGTGTGACTGATGTCCTCAACACACACACACACACACACACACACACACACACACACACACACACACACACACACACACACACACACACACACACACACACACACACGCACACACACCCCTTTACTGGAGCTTGTCTGTTGTTCTCTCTATCCATTAAGCACCTGAAACCCTTCTCTGAACCGTATTCGTTCGTTGTCAAGCACTCAATTGCCTTCTGAGTGGAACAGACTAATGAACCAATGGACACAAAACAGCCATGATGTTTTGTGTCCACCAGCACAGTCTGATGTTTATCTCCTGCAACAGTCTCTCTCCCCTTCCACCAAACCCTCCAGTCACATTTTCCCAGGGGCCGTGTTAATGTGTGCGACTCTGTGTGTGCGCGCGCGGGCGTTTCCAGAAGACTGAGCCAGGCTTTCCATTCCCTGCTGTGGTGAATTCTAAAACGTACACTGGCCAACGTTTACACCACCACAGCAGCTGCTGCCACCGCCGCTGCTGCAGGTCCTCCATAAAGTGTGCGGGATGCAGCGGAGGTAAAAGGCAGCCCAGGCCACCCCCAGCAGAACACACACTGCAATAATTACTTTCAGCAATTCAAAGACACATTTCTTGTTTGCAGTGGCTCAACGCCCGCAGAGACTGAACCACCTCAAGAGGCAAGGAGGATACTTTGGCCGTCCTCTACTTTTAGAACAAGATGGAGTCACGTCCTAAAACTTCCCCCATACAGCTTTGGAACACGACACCATTTGTCATCCCGCATGGCTATAACGTAAAGGACAGTGTATGCACCCCACTCACTAAAGTAATCCAAGAGCCACGTGAAAAGCAAAGATATTTTAAGAATGCCCCCATCAGATAACCAGCATCTTTCATTTCTAGGATTCCCACATCCTACAGACTCCCTCTAACCCCATTCCACCAAACCCCCCCTCACATCATTCCTGCCCCAGGCCATGTCTTCTGTGAAGTGGTTCTAGCCGTCTGTCAACACTTTGGGGGTTTTGCCTGGAATTGAAAGGAGAATCATGGACAGGAACAACGTCCCTTTTTGTCTGGGGACTCCCATGTAAACTACTTTTAAGAATCACCACAATTCAATCAATAAATAAACCGACATGTAAATGCTGAAAGGTGTACAACAAATACATATTGCATTTTCTTTTACAAAAGCATAAAAATTAACTTTTTTTGTTTAATTTCTGTGCACTGTAATATATCATGTAGTTATCCATCAAAGTCATCAAAGTTAAACGTTAGCATCTGCTTGACCTGTCACAATGACCTTTTCAGTTATTTCATGGTGCATTGGAGCACAAGAATCAAACTTAAGAAATAAAACACTTCAAATTCTGATATTTAACATCAGATTTTAACTTCAAATTGTTAGATTTCAGATTTATGACCTGCACAAAATGTACTCAATAATATATGCATCTTTAAATATGTGTAAAACATATAATAAAACATGTTGCACTGTCAGTTAAACCGGTGCACAAGCTGAAGAAGTGCAGTCAGTCACGACTCCCCCGTTTTTCCAACCTGTTTGCTAATAGTTAAATTCAACAGAACCAACAGTAACAAAAGTCCTTGGATGAAAGTCATAACATTCATGCATTTTTGCAGCAGTATCCCTGTTTTAAAATTCCATTACAGTGAGACGCGGAGGCAATGTTGGCAAACTGAAGTTGTGTATGAAGAATGTTTTTTTTTGTTTGTTTGTTTGTTTTTTTAAAAGAACATTTGTGTTGTTAGCTTACTTTAGTGATGATGAGCGGCTCGCCATGCTCCAGTCCTCCTTTCAGTGTAAACCCCCAAGGCGCGCCCCCGTTCAGCTGGACCTGGATGTGGTGAAAGGAGACGAGCTGCTCCACGGTCTCCATGCCGCTCCGTACCGAGGCTTCTCTCTGCCGGTGGTTAACAGCCCAGCGGCGCCGGTAGCGGTCCCTCTGGCCTCTCCATCACCGCTCAAGCATCAACAACGAATGGATGGTGGGAAAACGGGAGTGAGTGAACCCGAATAGGGGGAGGGCAAAAACTTTTTTTCGCCTTGTGTAAAGTTATTGGCAATGTTGCCAGCTACATCCGGTCGGTCTGTTCGTAAAACAAGGGCACTTTGGCATAATTTCGTCACAACAGACCAACTGGGTATAGTACTAGAGCCTACTTTAAAAATATCTTGGGTCAAATATTTGGCTAAAGGAGTTTATTTTTTCTAAAAATAGAGCAAAACAACTGTTTTATTTTTGAGACTGAGACGAATATTTCCGGTTTCATTTCTGCACTGGCGACCCAGCCGAAAACTTTGGGAAAACTTTTACCCCAGCACCTTTCCCAAGCGAGGAAAGTGACTCCTCCCACAACTGCAAACGCGCGCTGTGATTGAAAGAACGGACAACCAATGGCAGAGCTCCATCAGAGAAGACTATCCAATAGAATAACTGATAGGAAATCAAGCGGAAAATTTAAAGCGACGGTACAAAGATATGAAAAAAAACAAGGAAATCTGTGTAGTTTTACAGTTAGGTATTGTCTATTCTTGTTTATTTCAGATATGTAAAAAAATAAAATAAAAATTTACACACTTGTATAAACAACAGAAAGTTTTATTTCAGACATTTTTGTTACAATAATACAGATTTATTGCGATTTTAAGCAAGAATTGCACATTTAAAGGCAAAGATGACCACATGAACATTTTTTTTAATTTATATAAAAATGAATATATATCACTTTTAAGGCCCTATAGAAAGGGCTTTATTCAAAGGTGTGTAAATCAGGTCTGTATTGAGGTTTCTAGGAGGGAATTGAGACAATTTCAAGTAAAACTGGAAAAAGAAATGAAAACATAACATTGAACCAAAGCCTCAATTTCTACTACATTATCTAGTGGGAACATATTCCTGCTCTTTTAAAGTTACTGGTTGTTGGATTTAGATTGGAAAATACCTGATTTTTTTTTTTTTACTTAAATCAATAAGGAAGAAGGCCAAAGTTGTCTGTTTATTATGAGCAGTCTGATGTCTTCACAGTAATCTGGTTTCCGGTTTAACTAAACCTAACACCATTTCAATTCATTATATTCCAAATCATTCTAATTATGATCCAAAATATTCCAATTCCAAAAATCTCCAAATAAATAGGCCAATTTGTTTTAAAAAGGGGTTCCCTCCAAAAACAGGCAAAGATAAAAAAAAAAGACAAAGATGAAATGTTTGTACTGTGTACATGTATGCAAAATTTCAAAGCAGTCACATCATACTTCAGAATTCAATTTCTTAAAGAGGTAAAACTTTAACTCTAAAGCACAAGAGTAAGCTTTAGAGTCATCCAACTCCGCGTTGCAGGACGCAGAAGTATTTGTTGACCAGCGATACCGCTCACGAGAATGGAAGCGCTTCAGAAAAAATCTTTAACGTTTTAACAATCAAATTAAAACATAGTTTTTTTCAATTTGGGGATATTTCTTAGTTCCAAAGACAACTGACTGATTAGGGAGTGAGAAGCTTCAGCTGGTGAATTCCAGTATGTATTTATTTATTTATTTATTTTCAGCTCAGACAGCGCCGTTTCGGGCACATCGACCTTTGATGCCCTCAGTCGTTGTAAATCTCTTCCTCCCTGAGTACACCCGTCTTTACCACTTGCTGCCTTAAGTTTTCCCACAGTCACTCTGCAGACTGGGACTGGAGATAATCACTGTTGTGGAATGTCACCGCATTAAAGTGCCAATTGACTCAACGTGTGTGTATGTGTGGTGGGCTAGGGTGGGGGTTACTCTCTTTTGCTATTTTAAGGCAAACGAGAAGTAAAGACGACATCAAACAGAATCAAAAAGGAAGGGAGGAATGTTTGAACAAGTCCAGACATCTCACCTTTTAATTCGGACTGTGGGGAGTTTGTTGTTGGTTACATTCTTCGATTATTATTTTTGCTGTTGTTTGGTTTTGTTATCAGAAACTAAACAGTAACGACAGGAACTCTTTTTTTGAGACATCTAATCATACCGCACACATACAAACAACTAGAATGCCATAAAGCAGTAGGATTACCATAAATATGAATTGCAAATAACATTCAAAAGATTGATTCAAAAGAAAAGGTCCATCCTCTTTTGGACATAATTCTACAAAACACAGATTTAATCTGTAGATGTAACCCTCTCCAGTTTCAGTTACTCAGAATATTGTGCAGTCTACCATCTCCAGGTTGGCATCTTAGAAGTCTACTCTTTACCAAATAATAAGCCATTTTTGCCCTCAATCCAACTAAATAAATCTCCTTTTACAGCTGCTAAAATCAAATTATTTTTCTTTAAAATAAGGCAACTTTGAATTTTTGACACATATTTACTATGGGACATTAGCTGTAATAAAAAAAAACAACACAATTGTATTTCTATTTTTACATTTTAAGATTAAAAAAAGCTACAATTTTACACAAAGATGATGAATAAATCTTTTTATGTGACATTGATTATTATGGGGAGGGAAACTAATGACAAGAAAAACATATTAAAATATTACAAGTACTCTTAGCTGTGCAAATTTTACATATATATATATATATATATATATATATATATATATATATATATATATATATATATATATATATATATATATATACACTGCTCAAGAAAATAAAGGGAACACTCAAATAACACATCCTAGATCTGAATGAATGAAATATTCTCATTGAATGCTTTGTTCTGTACAAAGTTGAATGTGCTGACAACAAAATCACACAAAAATCATCAATGGAAATCAAATTTATTAACCAATGGAGGCCTGGATTTGGAGCCACACACAAAATTAAAGTGAAATGTTCCCTTTATTTTTTTGAGCAGTATATATATATATATATATATATATATATATATATATATATATATATATATATATATATATATATGTATATATATATATATATATATATATATATATATATATATATATATATATATATAATTTTTATTTTTTTAACTGCATTTACTAATATATCTACATGTAGAAACATGAGTTTATTCTTTATCAGTTTTAGCCAAGAATCATTGCGAAAGCTCCAAGGAGCCTGCAGGTTGCAGATCCATGCATGATGACAATAATGAAGATTATTCTGCCCCCTAGTGGTGTTAAAGTTATGCAAGTACAAAGTATGCTGAGAAACTTGATCTACTCTTTAATTTCAGTCGGATTAAGTCTGGATTTTGTCAAGACTGTTGGTCTGTTGGGTTTCTGCTGTTCACTTGTTTTGTAAGCTTGTTTTGGGCCATTACACAAATCAGTTCTATCATACAACTTCATATTTAAACAGCAACAGAGTCCACTCCTTTTGGTAAAGAAAAAGACATCAAACTATGTCTCTTTTTAAGAAGAGGCACAAAATATCAAAACTTATCAACGCTATTAAATCTATGTTACAAAGTATATTGATTCTGAAACCCTTAATATGTTTTCTGCTATTATATTTAGGAAATAATACAGCAGGCATACGAAAATGTAAATGTTTCTAAACATGTTCTGCCAGCTACTCCATGTCAGGTGAATTAAGCTGCTTAGAAACAAATATAAACTGGAGCAATGCTGAAATATAGGTGTAAATGCAAACATATTCTACACTGACACTAGGTCATAGAGGAAATGACCATGTCAAGTTATTATGTTATTCAGTGAGATAAATTGTGATTTTTTTACACACCCTGCTTTATCTAACACAGTGTGATAAGTTGTGTATTTTTATTAGTTTCTTGGTTCTAAACAGGAACTGTCATTGTGTCCTACAGCAAATACCGAATGCAGTGATGGATTTTAACAACAAAGCATAATCCTCTATAGAGGATTAGTATAACAAGAAAATCTCTGTAAGCAGAAAAACATATCAACTACCAAAGAAGTAAGCATTGATGTCTTATAGTGGTCACATGCTAATTGTTTGGATAGGGTTGATTCTGGACTTAGCTGGTTCGAACTGAGCAACGGTTCAAATATCCAAATTGGTCACAGATGTGTTTAGTTTGAACTGATTTGTATTAAATCATTTGAGAACCAGACAAGATCTACTGAGGGCTCCAAACTGGTGTTGCTGCTATGGGAAGACGTGTGTCAACCTATCTAGTTTTCATGCAAAAAAGTTTATTGTGCATTTCGTAGGGTAAAAAAAATCAACATGGTTGGGTCTTTCTGTGTCTCGTTCCAATCCACGTAATGTTTTTCCAAAAGTGCCTCAGAATGTGGGAGTTTTACCATTTTTTACGCACCTTTACGCAACACTCACGTGGCTTCCCTGCGTTCTCGTTGGCTTATCGCTCCCCTCCGAGTGGTTAATTGGGATCGCCCATCAATTGGTGCAGGAAGTGAAGTGAAAACGTCCAACATGGCCAGCCGTCAGGTGCGCCAGTAAGTCACGCCCACGGCCGTGCGGAGGATGGTTGCCGACTATAGCCTCGTTGGTGGAGCTCGCTAGCACCAGAGGTTGTATTCACGAACAATGAGGGCGACCCGCGCAAAGCACGGCTTCCTGCGTGTCTGCGTCCTGACCTGCTTCATCTACCTGCTATGTTCCACCTGCACCGGAGTCCTCACCGGGCGGAAGATGGCCTCCCGCCAGCTCGCGCCGAGGCGCAGCCGACGGAGTCACCGAGGCGCGCACCACCGGCCGCTGACGGACGAGCAGAAGGCCGATCAGAACCTGCAGTTCATGCTCAGTTTGTACCGGAGCGCAGCCGAGCCAGACGGCAGACCCAAGCAGCACCGGAAGTTCGGCTCCAACACAGTGCGCCTTCTGAGACCCGCGGAGTCCTCGGTCCATTACCTGCCCGCTTCAGGAGGTGAAGGAACAAACAGTTTGTCCATTTTTTTTAAGCAAAGCTATACTATTCATGGTTGGATTGGAAAAATCTGGAGCCAAAAATAATTCAAGTTTAATATCTAGGTACAAAGTCTATCATAAGTTTTCGAACCTTTTTTTTTCAATTTATGAGGAAAATGTATCCCGATTGTCACTTTATAAAAGTAACCCCATCCCCCACCAAAAAAACGGCTATAACTTTGAAGCAGCTGGGTCAGGAGGCTCAAAATGCATCTAAACCAAATGTTGAAGTCTTGAAAGGGTAGTAGTTCAGTTTATCAATCCAAAAAGTAGGAAAAATTTCTTCAACTTTTTTATGAATGGAAAAATTGAAGGATATCATGGCTATGAATTCAATTTGTTCTCAAAAGTGAACTTTTAAGGTTTTGAAATTGGAACTATTAACAGAACAGTCAAAGCAGTTGGAATTTCATGCAAAGCAGGTTTCTTCCCAAACCTAACCACATTCAGCATGGCTGTGTTACATCGTAGCACAACAATTTAAAAAATAAATTGTACTTCTGAGAATTTGCTTAAAACTAAATATTTGATATCAAAAGTTATGTCCAACTTAATGCAGTGGGCATATTTCTACAGGGTTTGAGAGTACAAAATAAAGAGGATTGTATCTTGCCCATTTGCCAATGGTAGTTAGCTCAACTCCTGACCATATCAACTAGCTCGCACTACTGGTTTTTGAATTTGGATTGATTGTATTGGTTGATGTTTCCATCTTCAGTCTATTTCATCAGTCTATTTGACCAACCCTGGGTATCTGAAGGCAGCCTGTATCACCAGTGGTCTCACCATTAACTGCTAATTCCATCTATTGTTGTACTGAAATAAGTTTATTGGCTAATTCAAAGTAACTCTGTCTTTATGTTCATGGGTCAGTGGAATGAGATCCAAAAACCCCTAAAAAAAATTACAAGACAAATCCAGAACAGATTCAATCAAGTTCAGTGATGATCTGAATTCAGCATTGGTTGAATCCTTTGTGAAAAAGATTCAACCAACCTTAGTGTTCAAGTGATGTTGGACACTAAAATCAGTTTTAAGTCTTGTTTTAAACTTCATCTTCAGACTTTGGCTACAAATGAAAATGCAATTGTTGATCAGTTGGAGGATGAATCCTGTCTTGGTTGGACAGTCACCCCTTCCGGTCCTCTTCTTTGAGTCCTCTTCTTCAGCCCTGTAGGTTTTATAGATGTAAAACGACTTCCTTTGTACCCTTTTTATCCACTTTGCACTGCTTGCTCTTTTGCATTCATACAGATAAGCAGCAAAAATCAAGAACATTTTTGAAAGCCCTTTAGAAAGTGTAGAAAAACTGTGGCTAAAACTTTTAACAGACAAGGATCTGCATACATTTTCTTTCCTTATTCTAGGACACTGATTGCTGAATCTAGATCAAAGGCCCAAATAAGAGAATCGATCCTGAAGTTCTAATTTGAGGCTGATTTTGTTCTTGTATAAAGAAAAGAAAATTAAATTTTTCTCAATTTCTCTCAGATCTCACCTATACCTTCACTGTACAATACAAAGTGGACACGCTGCCCTCAGAGCAGCTTGTCAGAGCTTCATTTGTCCACCTGCGCACCTCCTCCACACCCTCGGGCACCACCCAAGCTGTAGAGCCGCCCCTCTGCAGGGCTCAGATCACCTCACTGGGCGCCAGCAGCCTGGTCACCTTGGAGCCCCACCAGCGTTGGACGGAGACGGACATCACGGCACATGTCAGTGCTCACATCTCGCAGGAAAAGGATCAAGGTGAGCAAGGACACCTCACCCTCATCGCCCAGTATTGGTGTGCAGAGCCTGCTGACGGGGACGCCAGTCCCTCGTGGTGGTGGACTCCTCTTTGGGGTAGAAGGGGCTTGAGCGGCGAACCTCAGCTGGAAGTCCCCTCTCTTCTTCTGTATTTGGAGGAAGAGAGGGAGGTAAAGGAGTGGATGGGGGACTTGCTTGGGGCAGAAGGGGAAAACCTAATGAGGCGAGTCGGGTGGTGGGAGCAGCCTACGATTCGCCGCCGGCGTAGCTCCAAAGAGGCCAAAGATTCTTCTCTGGATGAGCTGAAAGACGCTCTCGCCTCCTCCTTGTCTTCCTCCACCTCCTCTACAGCATCCATCTTTTCCGACATCTCAAACTTCAAACGCAAAACTGAAGTCCCAAAGAACCGCTGTAAGCTCCACTCCTTCAACCTGGCGTTCAACGAACTCGGCTTGGGTCATTACTTCATTGCTCCCCGGGCCTACAATCCCAGATACTGCCAAGGGGACTGCCCAAGGGTGCTCCACTATGGCTACCACTCGCCCAACCACGCCATCATCCAGACACTCATCAAAGAGCTGGGAGTGGGGGACGTCCCTCCACCGTCTTGCGTTCCCTACAAGTACATGCCCATGAGCGTATTGGTTGTCTACAAGAAGAAGGTGGACTACAGGGAGCTGGAGGACATGGTGGCTGAGTCTTGTACGTGTCGTTAAGGACTTGAGGCAGTGCCCAATGACTCAGTTGCTCAGCACTAACGCATTGACCCAGGAAGAGTTGAATAGGGCTTAGTGTGATTAGTTCAAGACTGAAAGCAGGAAGTTTCCGATCACTGTTAAAGCACTTTAAAGGCAGTTTCTGTGTGTGAGTTTACTTTTTTTTGTCCGGTGTCATTTTAAATCTGATCAGTGCCTCACAACAGGGCTCAAGCGGACCGAAAAATATTTTTGTATAAAAAGAAAGCTCTGGATGATGTGGCACCACTGATGAAGGCCAGTTTCCTCTGTTATACTATATTACCAAAGATAAAGTGGGGTGGGGGGTATTTTAATGGACAAGGCATCAGCCATGTTGGACGTACCTACTCAGGGGGTTGCAGGGTTACATTGTTGCTGTCGCCAAACTGAACTTTTTGCTGTTTTGGATGTATTTATGAAAAGAATCTCCTGAAGAAAACTTTATGCTGCCACTGGGATGTCCCAGAGGGCACCAACTGAATATGATGAGGAGGTATGACGGTGTTGGATGTTAAAAGGACGGGAGAAGAGAGTGCAATTTTTATTATGAGTGAAAGTGATTAATAAAATAAAAAGCATATTTTCTAAAGCCTTATCTCTGTGTGTTGTCCAAAACCAAAAGTTTCATTTGTATGGTTTAAAAGCCCCTTTCTTTGAAATGCATGTCAGGATGTCTTTACTAAGTCATCAACTTTGGGATCAATAATTTTATCCTAAAAGAATGACTCTCAGAAAATTTGAATTCTCTCAAATATTTCTTTTGTTTAATAGAAAGGTACTTGGAGATGAGATGAGATGCTACAACTCAATTGACTTGCATTAAATGCTCTGTTAAAAGTATAGAAATGATGGCTCCCACTTGTTTCAGGTGACCAATTTTATTTCTGATTGTCATTGGAGACATTGATATATCTGCACTCAATTATTTTAAAAATGAATGGTTTATTCAATTCAAAATTATTTTACTACTCCCAGAGGGAAATTTTTAAGTTTTAACTCATATTTTCTTCAGAGTTGTAGATGCCAAAAGCTGTGGGCAGATTATCTCCAGTAATGCTATATTGGCATATTGGAGAAGCTTCTGACTGAAGACTCTGTTTTGTAACAATCATGAAGACGATCAGTTGTCTGTTATATTGATTTTTTGCTTTTTTTAAAATGAATATTTCTTTTTTTTTTTTTTTTTTTTTTTAAAGTGACTTTATCTTCCTGTAGGACCTAGATGTGCAGTGCTAAACAAAACTTTAAATTTAATGGGTTTTTTGTTTTTCCAAACAAGTTTCAAACTGGAGAAGCTGGGGTAATGGGTTTGGTTTTACCAGACTAGTTCAGGCTGTTGGTGAATTTTAACATTTTTTAAATTATATTTCAGGCAGTAATCCAAGTTGAGTCTAACAAGTTAAATTCAACTCGGCAGTCCAAAAGATGTGGCTGCTTAGAGAGCTTTTTTTTTTCTGTCAGTACAAACATTAAACATTTTTTAAATCATTTTTTTGCTCCAATTATCTTTGAGTATGCAAATCTGTTTAATCTGAAGCATGTAGGTGTGACCCCTTAATTTAAAAAAACAGAAGTGGGAGAATTATATAAGGGACACATATTTTGGATGAACCTGAAGGTGGGGCAGGTTCACCCAAAGACTGGGTGGCTCATTGTTTTTCAAGCCAACGGGGTAGAACATATTAAACTATACCCAAAGATGGTACTCTCTCACAATTATCTTAAAACCCAACCACATATAAGAACTAAGTTTATTCTGAGAGGAAACCAAAATACACTTCCAAAAATGAAGATGCAGTACCACAGTACACCCACCAGATGGTGCCCTTCTGTCAGAAAACTGCACAGGAACAAGCGTGCAGCATTTAGTTTCCGAGAAGGCAAATTAATTCAAAATTACATACTTCAAATGACCCAGATATTCTCCAGAAAAGCTTAGGTTGCGTCTTGAGTGTCTGCTTTGTACAAGCTGATCTCGCTCTCCCGTCTTCCTGACCTCTGTATCAGGAAAAGCCTTTTAGGAATGACACGTAACATTCACATGAAGGGCAGAAAAGGTTAACTGGTTACAAATAGTCAAATACATCACGTTTAGATCTAGAAAGGGAACATTCAGAAGATAACCCATTGACACAGCAATCGACATAAAGGAGAAGAGAGTAAACAGGAGAAAGAATGCTTCTTGTGGTTACGTTGGTCACACAAGATAGAAGGATGAATCATCTCAAATTACAGTCACAGATTTATTTGATAGAGATAAATTCAATATGCCTGGAACTGCCTGGAAGCTACAGCAAATTTTTCAACCTCACTACTGTTTTTTTCTCAACCACAAAATCTTAAATTTGATCTTTTAACTATTTTTTTTTTATATCAAACAATACCTAGCAAGAAAATTATTCATAGGTATAGGATATTGGTTTATGCTGCAGAAAATGTGCAGGATTGGTCTTTTAGCAGCACTGAAACGTGAAGCTAAGTAGGGCACAAAAATATCAGTCACCACTGTTTGCCAACCTCCCTGCACTGACGGGTATCCACCTTAAAGGCCACATCTACAGTTTGTGGTTTCACAAACTCACATTGGGGTCACCCTCACGAGTGGAATTAGACACGTAAAAATCACGGGCCTCGGTCATGGTCATCTGCAGCCTGTTTTCAAGTCACTATGTGAAACATGTTCAGTTCCTCCTCACCAACATTTCCACCAAGAAACTGTTTGCCTTTTTTCTAGGGTCAGTCCTGATCTGTTCGGACGGGTGTACAGTTCAGAAACTACAGGGACACACACACACACACACACACACACACACACAAGTCTGCATGTTCCTGTAAATGTTTCCCTAGAAGGTGCCAACAAGAGAAGCAAACAGACAGTCTGAGTCAGAAAACCAGCGATGACAAAAAGAGCAGCCTCATCTATTCTGGGTAGTTAATGGAGAAATGAAGTATTTGTTCATCCAAATGTAAGAGGTGATGAAATAAGTCAACAAGGGAGACTTTGTGCTTATACAGTCACTTTTTAGACGCATTCTGAGAATAAATGACAATGTTCGGTGTAATGTTTTTATTGTTTTATGCCTGTCAGACAAAGGAGTATTGATAGTAATCGCCAGTTTATCTTAGGGGGAGTGGGATAATTGACGTTCCCGAACAAAAGGATTTAACATCTGAGAGGGATCCCATCAAGCTGTTGACTCCTTCATGGTGCCAAATGGAAATCTGCTTTCACACCTCAGACTTTTTTGCTGATGGGGAAATCTCAACACAAGCAACCATTGTTTTGGGTTGGTCTTTTGGATGTATTGGGTTTTTTCATCACTTTATATTTGGAACACAAAAGAAAATGCTGCTAAAGGAAGTCACTAAGTTACTGTAATATTATAGGAAATTCACACAAAAATTAGACTACAATGCAAAAAAAAAAAAAAAAACGTTAATCACAACCAGATCTGACAGGTAGATGAAGCCTATTCTGACCCGGTCAAGCAAAATGTTCTAAGGCTCGTTCTTAAATCATGCTATGTGAAGAGTCATCATGTGGTTACCATAAACCAGTCAGAGGCAGAGTTGGGATAACATAGGAGAAACTTCCAATTTGACAGCCAATGTAAAGAAACAAATCAACACTACTTTAAAAATTTAAGGTTGCAAAATGCATTTCAATAATTGAAGACAGGATGACACTCAAGGTTTGAAGCTGGAGTATGTAACTTTTTTAAACTATGCTTTTTGCATATTTGTTAAAATTGTCACTATTACAGTATGAGACGGGTAATTAAAAAATGATTTAAGCTCTTTTGCGTCATCCCTGCGGTCCTTCTGCTGTTTGAAGAAATACACCAGAAACAACCAATCAGAGCCAGGAGGAGGGACTTAGTGCTGTCAATCATGCTTATACACATGCTGTTCACAACTTCCCCCTTGCTCTCTGTTAGGCCAGAGCAAGTTCACCACGTTAAGCACATACACGAGCTTGATTGGCTGTTTCTTACCGAGCGGTCTATTTCTTCAGGAGGCCATCGGAGCACAGAGAGGAACCAGAGGAGCTTGATTTATTCACAGATTATCTCTAATGTATCCTATCATTACATGGTGACAAGTTTAACAAATATGTAAACTAAGGATTATTTCCAAATGTAATGGATTTATAACATATTAAAAAAGGATCATATAATGTTTCAATGCATTTAACTTGATGCTTGTCATATTTTGTAAATCATGTTGTGAACAGACCTAAAACTCCAGCACGGACAAACTAAAGTAACCTTAAGAAGGTCAACTAAATTAGGTGAAAGGTCAAATATGGTGCAATACTTCTTGACATGTAAATTAGTATTCAAAGGATTACAAGATCTTTCTGCTTGATGTTTTGCAACTTATAACATAATCCCAATCAACCTCCGGTACACAAGTAAAATTGTGAATACAATGTAAATTTTCTGGTACAGTTATCAAGTTCTTTGGCTCATTTGCATAAAAGACTTGTTAAACTGAAAATGAGCTAAATTTCTTTGTACTATGACAGTGTAGTTTTGGCTTTCAGGCAATCCCTTGAACAAGTGTCTGGGACCTGAAACTACAAAAACTGCATTTTTAGAATATCTATCATTTTGTCTGTAGAAATCTAACCTGTCATGCTCAAGAGCTAAACCATGCAAATCTAAATAATTTCAAGTGAAAATAAATTTCTCAATACCACATATTATGTTTTATTTACTTCTTATTCCTATTTCTGAGAAAAAGAAGTGTCAGACATTATTGCAGCTGAACTGTTACCACACTGGCTATCAGAGATATTGGCCTTTAGTCAAGGCCTCTTCAAATTTAGGGACTTTCTGAGTAACCTATTTCTGTGAACATTAGCCTGGGCCGTACACACAGCCGACACATGAACTGAAAGCCAGTCAGATGTGGTCATGTCTGACACCTGCCAACAATCGGGACGCAAAGTGGAATTTGAGTTCGGCTTAAAGTTCAGAGATCATGGTGAAGTCAGACTTTTTAAAAACGTTCTTAACAAATATTAGTACTGGAGGGGAAAGTGGAACAACCTTCATATCAGACACATCTGATAATGACAAGTCTCTCTGAGAACGCCACAGTTCTTCTTTGTGACCTTTGAATGAATGTTTGGTGGAACATTAGAATCAGCACTTTAGTCATATTGTTGCACATGTTTTAATAGTCGATATTTCTGTCCTGTCAATTCAGATATTTTTTCTGGAATATATTGAGTTAGCCTAATGCAGGCTTTATGCAGGTTTCACCAACTCAAATCTAAGACTTTAAAAAATAAATAAATAAATAAATAAATTAAGACAAGAGATGTACAAAAGCAATGCAGAAGACCAAAACTATAAATTTTCTGGGGTCTTTTTGTAGCTCTTGGCAGCAGTTTTACGCGTTTCACATGGCATATGGGTTGCTAGCCAAAGCTAGAGAGCTGTAACTAGACTGTTGTGGCTCTGATGTAGTTCCTCACACCAAAGCCATGACAGGTAGCTGAAGAGTAGCAGGGCTAGCTAACTAGCGCTCTAGTTAGCTAGCTAACATGTGAAGCTCAATGTGTTATTGCAATTGTGATATGGCTCTAGCTAGCTACATGCAAAGGAGACAGCATATGGCTAGCTAGAGAGCTAGAAATTGACTCAACATTGATAGTAAATGGCTCTCTAGCTACCTAGAGAGCTATCCTGGCTTCTATTGGCCTGTTTGCTAGCTAGCAAGCATTAGCAGTTTGTTACTGATATCCTTATTGAGTCACAGAATGGAGTGAGTGAAGATGTTTGATTTATGCCTGATAGAAAAATCCTGCAAGAATAAAACTACATAGAATATATAAGGTTAAGTAGTCCTAACATGACAAAATGTAAGACCTGTGATTAACATATTTAAGGCTAACTTACATTTTTAACCCAATACCCAATACATTAGCAGGGAGCTAATAATATTAGCTCTTCTCCATTTGGAGGTTTCATCATCCCATGGAGCCTGTTAGGGTCATTCTGATGAGTCATGTTTGATGATAAATTATGACACACACAGTTCATACCAGTCTTTTTGGTGAACACAAAACTTACAGGAATTTATATGATGAAATATGCATGTCTTCAACTCAGGAGCATGTTCACCTTTAAGTTACATAATTTATTGTTAAAGATGGTATTTTTAAATATTCTTACAGTAAAAGGAGAGTTGGAGGAACAATCCAGTTGTTCCATCTAGTCGATGTGAACAGAACACAATGATCTTCACATTGTTATCTTTTAAGGACACAGATGCTACAAAGTTCTTGTTTTTGTTAGTTTGCTTTGTAGACTAAAGGACATTCCTACAAATGACTACAGCAAAAATTGACCAAATTCTTCCTCAAAACAAAATAAACAGCAGCATGCTCAGACCTGCCTCCTCAGCTAACACTTAAATGTATGAATCGCACACATGTGTACACATGTGACATGCTGAGGTCCCTTTGTGTCGCCTGAACTGCACTTGTTACAGCATATTGTATATGACTGTTGAGCTGAATTTGACTAATGCAGTATAGCTGATGCACAACAGTACAAGGATTTTCTCATACAGATAGCATTTATGTCTGAAAATGGAGTCAACATTAGTTAGTCTCTTACTGGAAGCATCGTTTTTCCAGTAACTTTCCACTCTGCTGAACATGGTTGATGGTTTGATTTATGACAACGACACTTTTCTGCAGACACACCATGTCTCGATTAGACAAAAAAGAGAGATAAAGGCAGACAAGGGTGCAGGGGGTGGGAGGTTATAATTACACTGCACGGACTGGAACTCTGTCCCTCTCTCGTGTTCTCCACCCTCTGGGATCTTGGCCTTACTATATAAAGGAGAACCCGACCCACACAGGTTTACTCAGTCATGCAGATCTGGGTTGTACGTTCAGCAAAGCTGAAAACTTTTGCTTCACTTCCAGAGTCAGTCAAGTTCTCCTGCTGAGTTCTCGATTCATCGTTGGACATCAGGGAATCCACCTGGTCCAGGATAAGTCCAGAGGTCTTTAGAGATAAAAGAAACCGACCCAACTTTTTCTAAGTCCATTGAAAGGATGGAACAGCAAAGCTTCTTCACTCACAGAAAAGCATTGGTGGTGATGTGCATTGCAGTATTTTTGCTGGCACAGCAGGTAAGAAGATTACTCATTTGATTAAAATGTGGGAAATCTTTCTGTGGCTATTTTAGGGGAGATACATACTGATTTTAAAATGTTTTAAGTTACAAATAGAAAATTCAGTTGATCTTCCAAAAAGTAGATGATCATCATTGGAAGATGTTAAAAACGTTGACATTACATTGCTCAAATTTTATACACCTAAATTGATTTTGCTCTTACACACCAAAATCCAATAACTTAGAGACAGAAAATCAAAATCAACATGGTAGTTTATCGACTTGTGATGAACTTTCAACAACTAATAGACATTCCTGTGCATTTTCTTTTTTGTGCGGTTGCCAGGCACACGCAGGTCCGCTGGTATCACGGCTCCAGTCTGGCTCTGACCAGATCCAAGACGTAAGGGGGGAACACACAGAGCACATGCTGAAAAGAATTGCCCGCATGACCCCTCTATGGAGGATCATGAGCAGCAAACCATCTGGAGCTTTCTGCCAAAACAACTTTGAATGCGCGACTGGACTCTGCAGGTAACAGGAAAAAAATTATATTTTCAGAAATCAAACTGTGATGCATCATTACCATATCTAAGAAGGGTGCCTGACTAGGAGTTAAAAGTTCAGGTAGTAGGGAAAATTTTTAAATCCACTAGGACTTACTTCTTGGGTCAGCATTGAGCTACCTGGTAATTCATGCATCTACGCGGGTTAACAGATGGAGATTATGCATTATATAGGGGCACTAATGAGATCCACAAACCATCTATTCCTACAACTTTCACTAAGTTTTACATGTACTGCTCATGCTCATGCCTTCCTGAGGGCTAATTTCTGTTTAATTTTTCCAACTTGAAACTTCAAAATAAAAACTTTGGATTATAAATTGAACACAGCATAAAGGAACAAGGAGAGAAACGTCACTTAAAGTTATGTCACAGGGATTACTAACGAAACTAGTGACTGGCCCAATAGCTTGGACAAAATGTTACTAAGCCAAAACATTTAACTAGTTTTAAACTTTATAACTGATGTACATTTAGATTCATATCCAAAAAATTTAGATCTAGGCTACAAGTGTCATAAAGTAACTTAAGATGAATTTGTTTTAATTTCCATTTGGATAATGCTTGGGAGTAGCCATTAGTCGTAATCACTGCTGAAGCTAATTCAAGGCGAAACTAGTGTATTTTTTCCTTCTATTTATCTAAATACTAAAAAAAAATTGTACTATACCATGTGCGCAACTTATTTAGTAAGAAACAAAATGCCCGAAGAGCAAACAGTTTTCTTCTAGTTTTAGCTATATTCTGAATTCACGGCAGCCGTGTTGCATTCAAAGTCAGAGACCTTTGGCTTTCCAAGTTGACATGACTTCATCAAAAGACTCTGTATTTGATTATTACCTCACAAAACAAAAATAGAGCAACAACCTTTATTTTATTACACTTGCATCATCAGCAAAAATAGACCCTGACCTGCTAGCTTAAAAATTCAGTAGCCTAGCTTACATAGCTAAGAACAATCGGGGGTTTTGCCTCATATATTGCCTTATGTTTTGTGTAATTATGAACAACTTGGAGATTAAATATTTCTCATGAAAGAAACAAAACTCTAAGCAAAGAAATTTAGAGTCTTGATAGATTTTCTAAAAAATTAATTTTATTTTGCTTTTTCTTTGTGTTTTTTTTTTTTTTTTTTGCAAAAATGACCAGGAAGAGTTGGGGCTACATGTTACTGTTGTTAACTATTCAGTCATGTACTGTATTTTTTCATGACATTAAAAACTTCTGTCTGTCCTCAGGGAGGGACGCTGCTCTACAAACCAACGCCCCTCGTCAGAGCCTATGAAATATTAGATCCTGCAGGACGCCACCAGCGAGTTTACATCAGTGTACAACCCCAATCTGGATGCATTCTGAAAACTAGGATACAAACTTTATTTTTATCTGTATTATCTGAATTTGTATTTATAAATATGAGTATTATATCTGCATAGCTACTTGGATTTATTGCCAATTTAACTACCAGAAAATGTATACAAACAGCTAAATATATGCATAATTTTGTATGAACTGAGGAAAGTTACCAAAAATGACTTTGGTGCTATGATTTAAAAGTTTTAAGCCATCGCCCAAAAGAAGAAGATTTTTCTTTTTGGGATGTTCAAGTTACTTTAGCCTTGAACTTCATTCTACAAATGATGTGATGGAGTTTTGTATCCACACACCCTCCCTAATAACACAGGGTTGGTTGATAGTTCAGTTTGATTCTTGTGATATAACAATAATGACCCCTAAAAAAAGAAAAAAAAAAACAGACATAATCCCACCATTTTTATGTCTTCTGGACAGAACTGGCTTAAACTGTTTTCTTAGGTTGTCTTTTATCTGTAGTTTTATTCTAATGACAGACGGTAGGAGCAGGAACCGAACTGCAGCACAGAGACTTTCACGACCTTCGCTCCTTCCGATCTTCGTCAGAAGTTGACGTCATTATGCTGTTTTGAAGTACGCACGCATTGCTTTTATCTCAAGAAAGTCTATGCAGCAGAAGATAACCTACATACATAAAGTGATGTGATTAGCAGAGCACGGAAACCCTAAACTGAAATACTTTCAACAGAAGATTACAGATTTTTCTTCAAAATACCAATCATTATTTATTCTCTAGAAGAGGCTGTGTCCTGCACAGCTGACAAAAGACTAAGAGAGAACAGGGCAACATGGATCAAACTTCAAGTTGGCAACGATAAACTATATTAAGTTCTAAAGGGAGAAATAATTTTGTTTACAGGATAAAATCTCAGAAATATTTATTTGCCTTCCTTGTCTAAATGTCAAAATTGTTCCTGTTTGTCTTTAGCTCTTATTTTTGGTTCAGTCTAGAATAATTTATCATCCTGAATTGATTTTCTTCAAGCCCTCAACATGGATCCGATTCATAACCACGAGCTGCACGGCCTTAACGTTTGCACATCTATCCCCTGACAATGGAAGGGTTTAGAGTCCTTTTTTAACACGCCTGCAGAGTTTACATCACGCACACGGCAGGCGGAGTCTGATGTTTTGCACACTTTGTGTGTCAGAGAGAGATTTTAGTTGGACTGCACTTTTTAAATCTAAATATCATTGTACTGTACGGTGTTACAAACATGTAAAAGAGAGGAAGAAAAGCCAAATAAAAGCTTTTGAAAAAGGATTCAGTTTCATCTTTTCAATCAGAAGGTTTTTGCATTCATGGTGTGAGTTACGTTTCTGGAACGCACAGAGCGAAAAACAAAATGGCAGCAGCTGCTAATCAAACATTTGGGTTCACGTTTGGAGCAGAACATTATTTTCAGTCATTCTAAAGGCAGAGAGATTAAAATATTTTAAATAGATGCCCTTCTTTCCATGCATCAACTCTCTTGATTGCATCTTTCGGCAGACAAAACCAAAATGGAAATGCTAGGCCATTACGCATAGCATGCCTGTAAAAAACAAAACATACATCTCATAACTGTCGAGCAAAGTGGGGAGACATCATGAATCTCTTCAGGGCGCGACACGAAGAAAAGAGAAGGAACAAGAAACAGTAACAGCATACGTTTAGCCAACTTCATCAACCCTTTCATTCATCCAGCCATTGTTGCTATTTATCTGCCCTTTACATCCTAAACTTGATGAAAACTTTACGGACGTACAAAATTCAGTGGTGAGTTGCTTGAGGCTGATTGGTTGTTAATTTTACTGCTACAAACTGTTTAGTACTTATTTAGACTTCTCCGCTCATGGAAACATCTGCTGCATGGAGTTTGGTATGTTTGTGCTTAAAAAGGTCCTAATATAGGATGACTGATTAATTTTGGTTAATATTTTAAGCATCCTTAACGATTTGGCTAAACTTGACATTGCCCTGTTTATGTACTTCTTATAGTGTTTTTGGCATTTTTTGAAATGCACATCCTCCTTCAGTGCATTTTTTCAATTCAAATCAAATTTATTGTCTTGAGTGAATCAAAGGTCAATTATTGCAGCAGTAAAAAGTTTCACAGAAATAAAACTCTGCAAAAACACAAAATCTTACTGAGTATTTTTGGTTTATATGGCATAGTGTCAATATTTTAGCACATCAGAAATAAGACAAAACTAAAACTTTTCAGCAAGATACAGGAGCTTTGTTTATAGTCAATAATTCCTTAATATTGATGAAAATGTACCACTGGCAGATTATTTCACTTAAAACATGGTGAAAACATCTTGGCATAAGTGAAGTAATCTGTCGATTGAACTAGTACTTTTTCATCAATATTAAAGGAATTGTTGACTTAAAAACAAAGCTTCTGAAGAACTTCTTGTTAGTTTTGTCTTACTTCAAGTGTACTAAGATATCGGCACTAGAAAACTGCACAACAGTTCGTGGTAAGATTTGGTGTTTCTGCGTGTGTAGCTGGTTGTCATTCCCACTTTGAAAACCCCTGCAGAGCCCAGGACCAGCAGCCTTGTTTAACACAGATTGGTCCTTTTTTCTCACCTTTGGTCAACTTGGATAGAAATTCCCTACAAAAGCGATTTGGAAGTGAAACAAATGTATAAACAGAATCTTGCTGCATATCTCTGGTGGGAGCAGCACACCAGCTTGATTCCAGCACTAAACTGGAAAGCGTGTGAATCATAAAGCAACATCTGCTGCAGGATAATGACAAGACATCTGAGTCATTTTTTCTTGCATTTTTTCTTATGCCACTCGAGGGAGCGAAGCCGCTGTCAAGAGTTTAAAAGTCAAAGAGCCGCTGGTGTTTAAATTGTCAGTCTTTCACAATAACTGGACCGAGCCAAGTGTGTGAGGGTAAAGTTCTGTTGATTTCACCTTGCATTGACCTTGGACATAAAAATCACATTTACATAGAAGCTATTAAGCATTCTGAAAGGCAAGAGAGAAAGAGATGTGTTTTTTGACTGATTTGAACTGTTTAAAAGCAGCAAGCAGACCAACAGTGAGGTCGTGAAGGCCTAAAAATATCAAACTTCAATATCTGAAAAGTGTGGCTTATGTTTCTATCTATCCCACAATCGTGCAACGACTTTACAAAACCACCTTTTCCTCACATTACAGCTTCAAATGTTTCAGGGGAATGTCTACCAGTTTTGCAAATCAGGGAACATTTAGTCCCCTGATTCCATAATGGATTCCCTAAATGTGTGCTTCAATCTCAGCATAAACCCAAACTGTTCAAATCCAGCTCATCAACTATAATGTAGGTGCCAACAGCTGTTAAATGGGCTCACTGTTTGGTCGTGTTGGGGTTTTCTAATCTGTTTACTGTTCACACGTGTGTTTTTGTAAAAAAAATGTTTTCGCTGCGATGGCCT
Source organism: Poecilia mexicana (assembly GCF_051168715.1). NCBI lineage: Eukaryota > Metazoa > Chordata > Actinopteri > Cyprinodontiformes > Poeciliidae > Poecilia > Poecilia mexicana. Next base: position 8,513,558 of record NW_028263387.1, read on the forward strand.
GATGTTGACTTGGCCTCTTCTTCCTCTCCAGTCTGGGCAGAAGTCATCTGGCGCTGCTGTCCTGCACACGCTGTTCCTCACGCAGACTGTGCTGATTCGAGTATGTGAGAGATGGGTCGAAGAACTCCTAGTTGGCACTTGTTTAACAGCTCCGTCTGGACCTTCAGAGGCTATCTAAAGCTTTCCAAGCATGTGAAGAAGTCAGTTTGCTGTGTGGAAAACCCTGGCTTACGACACAGGCTAATTTTTCTACTCATACCATTAGCCTGCTTAGCCTAGCACAGCTTAACTGCATACTACTCTATTTTTAGCGCAGTTATGTCAACTTATCGACTTAAATTGTCAATTACTCAAGATAGTTATAGACTACAAATTGTTTAATTATCTCCTTTTCTTCTTTTTTGTGCTGCAGTGTAAAGCATCTTTTTCTTATTATTGTAATAATATCATCAACCTGCCGATGGGACCAGGGATGGAAATTAGATTTTGGTTTGATTTGCTCTCAAATTATATATTTTTTGCATTTTATTTATAAAATAAAGCAAAATAATTTGTTTTGTTTCTCGTTATCACATAAATGAGTTATTAAAGTATTTTGTAAGGTAGCTATAAACTTTGTCCAAAATTTGTCACAAAGCTTTAACAAAAGAATTCAAAGGAAAAACAACAGAAACACCTAAAGGTCAGACATTTCATGATATATCAGTAATAAGTATCGGTATAGGCGATACTGGTCCTGTATTTTTATTTGGTATCAGATCCTAAGCTATGCAGTATCACACTGTGATACCGGGGATGGGAAGACATCGACCAGTGTTTTATTTGTGGTTGAAAAGGTCTTTGTGTCTGAACCAACCACGACTTTTAATATGTTGTGGTAACATTTGGACCCAGAAAGCAAAACCTACTGAGAAAATTAGACCTGACTGACACAGAAACATTGGCTAAAGACATTAAAGGTGAAGTGAAACAAATAAACAAATAATTACAAATATCAAGCCTACAGGTGATGTTTAATTCGTATATCTAAAAATTAAGAGCCAAGTCTTGGGTTTACATTGATATAATCCAGACAGGGATAAATGTCAAATGCTTTTCACCCCGATTTCACATGAATCTGGTTTCACTTTGTGCACCACAGGAACTCACTGACTAATCTGCTGAACCTGGTTTGAATGTTCAGCAAATGGCTTCCAGCCAAGGGGAATGTTTTCCATTCGCACCACGATGTAGTTCAAGGTGATCCATCACCAGGTTCACTTTTTTGCCCGTTTATGACACACAGTTGACAGATTGGCGAGCGTGTTTGGAACACGTGTCAAAGTTTGATATTTTCAGGCCTTCACGACCTCACCGTCTGTGTTTGTCCAGGTCTGTTTGCTCTTTGGGGAAAAATAGAATTGGTCGTTCTGGTCTTAATATTGTTAAACTTTGAACTCCTGCAAGTTACACTCACATTTTCCATTTTCCACTAAGTGCTAAAATGCATTGTTGCAATAGTTGTGCCACCTACGTGTTGGTCTTTTGTCCATTGAGTCTTTTGACTCAATGGACAAAAGACTTTTTATATGGCTTTTGGAGTAATAGCTTCCTCCTTACTGAGCAGCCTTAAAGTCCAGACCAGTACCAGTTTATTAGTGGAAAACGATACTCCATTACAGGTTTAGTCAGCAAGTTTGCAAAGTGTTTTGTTCTGTTGTTTCCCACTCCAAATTTCTCGGCATAGTTGACGGCGAATCTTAACGTACAGCTGTGTCCTGGTTTTGAAGCAGAATTAGCGACTGGCTAATAATCTTGAATACAAACACAGTTCCACAGAAAGAAAAAGTCTATGCGTGAAACAGGTTTATAAAAGTTTTGTGTTTTTCAATATAGCTTACTTTTAATTCGTTGCAACTTTTTGTCTAATTCAGTTTTGATTTGTTTTTAGAGAGTTTGCTGAGTTTTATTAGTTACACATTGTTTCAAATGCGTTTCTATAGTCATTTTTGTTGTTTCTTACTTTCCTTTATTCCCCTCATTGCGCATTCACCTGTCCTTAGAGTTTGTGTGTCTTTACCCAGTAAGAGCCTCAGTGCAGCAGAACTGGACAGACTCTAATTCTCCATCTATATACTAACAAAAATCAATGTTTTAGCAGATTGAGTTGACACAATTACACTCAAACATTTACATGATCAGTAGCAGATTATTAAGTGCCAAATAGCAACACTGGACATGAAGTACTCAGTACACCATTCAAGTTATCACACAAAATGGGATAATTTTAGTCAAATGTGACAACACAGACGTACAAAATTGACCAAGATATAAATATGGAAAATTCTTCAACACAATATCTGAAAGTAAAAATATATACAAATATAAACTACCTGTCTCCTTCTCCCTGTGATACCTACAATTAAGTAAGACATTTTTTAGAGAATAATTTTGAAATATCTGTAAAAACCCTGTACAGCAAATATCTGTTTCTCAGCGAGTTCTAGTCTCTCCTTACCTGATGAAACCCTGCATCACCGTCCGGTTCAGGTCTAATGTCGCCATCCTGACTCTTTGCTCTTTCTATCGTGACAATAAAGAATTTTTTAAACATGTGGAAAGCAACAGTAAGCGCAACTTTTGTACAGAAATTTAGTGTTGGGTTTATTTCTGGCGTTAGTTAACTAGCAATGGATGTGAAATAGGCAACATCTTGTTAGCTAGCTTAATACCGTCGTGAATTATTAACTAGTCATTTAGCTAACTTTATCTCCATTAGCTACTCAACTTACATGGTCTATTTCGAAAAGCCAAGTTGGTTTTTTTGTTTTTTACCTTTTGGTTCTGGCTAATTGCTCCTCTCATCAGCAGCTGGTCTGCCCTCGGTGATATACGTACATGCGTTATGCTCGTGGTGCGTTTAAAGACGGTTCGGAAAATCCCCTTACCGCATCTTAAAAACCGATTAAACGGTTGTAATGGCTGAAAAAAAGTAGGTAGCGAAACGAAAATGAAGAGCATTACAGCTATAATTTCAGTATGTAAACCTACGATAGAATACCAGTTTGTTGTAGTTTTTCTCCATTAATTACAGTTTTTATAAAGTTCAGTTAAACATGTTTTCTCAATTTTAGTTTGTTATTTCCTTAGTTTTTGTTATCTATAGTAATGTTTGTGTGAAAGAACTTTAAAAGTGTGAAGAAAAAGCAAGACAAACCTGGGAGGAAATTCATACAGATAGACAAAAAGAAGAGATGGCACAAAAACATCACAACCTAAATGTAGCAGGGTAATTATCATTGATTGGGCAATACTTGTTTTCTCATAATTCTGGTTGGTCATCATTCTTTTTCTGAAGCCTAAACACAAATCAGAAGACGATTTGGTGGATGTTGCAGACAGACCATACTTTTGCTATATTTATTTTTTAAATAAATCCTTTTAAATATGTGGGACGATTCCAGTTTGCTAGGTGTCCAAGCAATTTCTCATAACATCCTCTCCCTGACTCATTATCATAAAAACACTGATTCTAGCTAATTTCTCATCCATTCCTAGATCTTTCTGTAATTTTCAACCAAGTTCTCATATCAGGGTGAATATAATCACCTTGAATAACAAGTCCAAATAGAAATGAGAAAAGATGTGTAAAATAGGATCCAATAAGCCCAAAACGGGGGAAAAAAAATATTGGAAAGATAATTTAAATGAAATCTAAATACTGGAACAGACTAAATGAATTAATTTATTTTGTTTATAATAACGAGCTCCACAAATTGCATAGAAATATAGAAAACAATTTTTTCTCAATCATGTTTTGCATTGTGACGGTTTTGTGATATTATCTGTGATGTTGTGCATTCATAGAAGAAACTGATTTAGGATAACATCTACAGTTTTATTACAGAATTTGTTTCAAAAACAGTCAACAAGCAGCTCACTCAGTAGATGCACTCATTCTCTTTTCACTGCGACCGTCGCCATCGAAGGGTACGCTTAAATACGTCACATAAAATATATAATATCAGCTCGTCAGTGAACCAGAGGCACAGTCAGGCATTTTCTTCGCCTACATTCAATTCATTCCTTCCTGATCTCCTCTCAAAATATGGGACAGTGAGCATCTAAACCAAGGGTCAAACATGTTCGAAATATAGTGCAAGACAACAGATGTGTGTATAAACTGCTGACAGTTCACTATAATCAAGCAAACAGCTCGGTCTACGGTAAGCACTAAGTTCTGGACAACATCACAGCTTATGCTTGAAAGGAGCGATACGCTCACTAACCCAATAAAGGCAAATATGAGTAAGATATACGCTGATTTTCAGTATCACAAACTGAAAAAGCTGCTTTTTAACAGTGAAAACTAAAACAGACGTCTCTTGAACATCCTTTAGTTGTGTTACCATCTTAAAATCTCATAACTAAATAAATAAGAGTAAAGATTTATATACATTGCTGTCCAATTGCGAACCCCAGTGGAGATACAGTTGTACTATATTGTGAATTATTAATCTATTTTGAAGTTTAGTCAATGAAAATCACACACACAAAAGCAAATGCCTTCGTTATAATCAGCCTAATTTGTTGTTGATTGTTCAATTCCTTTACTCCAGATAAAAATTGTTTTCTATATAAAAAAAAGAACAACAAATAAATGGGTGGAAGACATGTGAACCTTTGACACTTAACTCGGAACAAACTAAATTCAAAAATAAAACAAAATATTCAGACAGCATTGTAAAAAAAAAAAAAAAAAAAAGCCTAGGACCAATACTAAAGTGGCGATAAATTAGTCAGCATTTTTCTTTCTTATTAAGAACAAATGCAGTTTGTAATCACAGCTCTCACCCATAAAAACGGCAAGATACACAAATATTGGCTTGAAAATCTCAGGCGGATGTATAGCTGAAGTTAGCAAACAGGTGCAGAGTACAGTAACAAGACCTCCAGATATTAAAAAGTAGATTTCTCTTCAAAGCCGTTTATCCGTTTTATGAATGTCGGACTTCATTTCACTAAAAGAAGTTTGAAACTCACTTTTCAAAACCATACAGGAAGTAGTTAAACTGCCCTGTGGCACTTAGTCGACTAAAAGGATAATAAAAAAAAGAAGAAACACTGGTAAAAACCTTTTCAGTCTTTCTGTAGATATTTTAAATCATTCATCTGTAGCATTTTGGGTAGAAGAAAAAGAAAAAGTGAGAGGGTGATTAAAAAACCCCCAAAAGAGTAATTTGTAAGCAATGTGGAAATAATCCTAACCGTTAAATGCTAACTCTGGCTAAATGCTAACGATGGCGTCTTGGCTAGTTTTAAATCATTTATCTGTAGTAGAAAAAGAACAGGTGACAGAGTGATAAAGTCAAGCAAAGGATGAATTTGTAAGCACTGTGGAAATGCTGCCAACCGTTAAATGCTAACAATAACATCACAGTGTTAAATTTAAGGGATATATTTGTCATTTCTAATAAGTTTTGCCTCTAATTCAGACTTTTGTCAAACTGGAATTTGGTCACTCTACACTCAGCATCAACAATATTAGCAAGTCCAAGTTAGATTTATGTTAGAGTTTCTCAAAGGGCTGTGAGGTTCAGTTTAGTAAATCTATTCATGAAACTCAAAAGCATAGGTAAACTTTTGTTGTGAACCTTAAACTGTGTATAATCTCCTGAGCTTTTGCTTCACTACAATCCTAATATTCCTCAACTTATTTTGAGGAACATATAGATGGGATCTGCTTGTGGGTTTAGTTTTTACATTTTAATGTATTTAATCTGCTGGTATGGAGGAAAATGCAATCCTGAGCAGCTTCAGGAGAAGAAAAAAATTGATTTTCTGTTGCTGTCCAATCATGTTGCATGAGTAAAGGATGAAGCAAAGGTTGTTAAATAAATATGAGCACTAAGGACGTCCTTATAAATGCTAACTTGTAAAAAAAAAAAAAAAAAAAAAAAAAGCCAATTAACTAGCAACATGGCCTTTACTCTACAGCAGGCGTGTCAAACTCCAGTCCTCAAGGGCCTCTGTCCTGCAGTTTTTAGACGTGCCACAGGTACAAAACACTGGAATCAAATGGCTTAATTGCTTCCTTCTTGTGTAGATCAGTTCTCCAGAGCCTTGCTGATGATCTAATTATTCTATTCAGGTGGTGCAGCAGAGGCACATCTAAAAGCACCGGCTCTTGACACTTGTGGTCTACAGCCTAATAAAAACAGCAGCACACTCTCTGCTTTAACACTCTGACCTTGTGGCATCTCACCATTCTGTTAATTTATTACTGTTCTATAAAACACACCACATCGTTTTCTTGTAGACCATCACTGCACCGCACACGCCCCGCTGGGCAGGAAGTCCTGCACATACGCCGCCACTGCCTTAGTGAGGTAGGTCATGCTCCCAAAGCGGCCACTGGGAGCGCTGTCGTACAACAGCTTGCACACCCCTGTGGACGGGTCCTTCTCCAGGATGTGGTCTTCCGCTCCCAGGTCCTTCTGCGGGGATGGGAGGCAAAACAAGAAATCCGTCTGAGCGCCAGGCTGAAATTCAGACGCGGGCGTACGGAGCCGCCGATTCTGACCTGATCTTTGTAGAACATGTCGTTGGCCTGGTGGACGATCCTCTCCACGTGAACGATGGAGCCGATGCTGGGGATGTCCACGTCGGCCAGCATGGTGAGGACCAGGATGGCCTCCACCAGCAGCTGCCGGTACTCTGGCTGGGGGACACGGTTCAGCACCGTCTCCACATGGACGGAGAACTTAATCTCTCCAGGGGTCATCTGAAGATGGCAAAATATAAATACGGAATGAGTCAAAATCGTCATTCTTGCATTAAAAAAAAAGAGTTTGGTTTAATTTTGCTATTCAAAGCCACATCAATGGTGTTTTATCCAAGTGATTTCAACTCTTCGTTGGCATAGATGGACTAAAACATTTGAGAATTTTTAATTGGAGAGTTTTGAGCAATAAAATCCTAAAAACTCTTCAGTAACAAATCAAATATTTCACCAATCCCAAACTGAATTTGACAGTCCCTTAGAAAAATCTTTAACATTAATCTGCAATAAGTCTAACTTTGACCTGCTGATATATTGTAGTGTTGGTGCTTGTCTAATGCTGAAAAAGCATTAAAATGTGTGTTTTCACAAATAGAATAAATGTTTCAAATCTCAGCGTACAGTGATGAAATTACAGTTCGATAAAAGTACTTTGGAGCTGCAGACTCCAAAGTAAGAGGAAAAACTCATTAGAAAAAACAAATATCTCCCAGGTTGCTTTGATATTAAGTTAATTCGAGGAAATGTAAAAACACAAGCAGTGGAGTGATTTCTTACCTCTCTGGTGGTTGAAGATGGAAGGACAAAGCCCTCTATGGACAGACCGTGGCACTGCAACACAATTAGGGCACTTTATCTCTGCCTTATAAAATATTTTGAATTTTTTGATAGCATGTTTACCAAAATAAAATAGGACCTTTAGGTTCTAATTCTAGCACCATCCAAAGAGACTAATGAGGACTTAGCTGAATGACGCTTTCTTTAACGTATTCCAAACTTGTTGCACTTCACAATAGGGTAAATCATTCACTGAATAATGGATAACAAACATCAAGCAGACAGACCTTCTGCAGGATCTTCCACACTTTCTGGTAGAAGCCAACGGGGACTCTGTTCAGCGCTCCGTCCAGCCGCCTCCTGCGCAGCCACTGGCCATGTCTGGTGTCCTTGGAAACGGGGAAGCTGTCCGGAACGTCAAAGGACTCTACAGAGAGCAGTCTGTACCGCTGCAGAGCGAGGAAGACAAAAGACAAGGCTCTGTGGCCACTGATGGTATGTGGTGAAACAGCACCCCCTGCTTGTTTAAAAGCACAGTGAAACGTTTTTAGACGTATTCACAAAAAGTGACATCAAGTTGTTGTGTGCTTTGGAAGAAAACATCTGCATCCTGCTAGTTAATCTTTTCCTTTTACCAGGGGAGAAGTTTCATCAGTTCTACTGAAGGATGGGAGACATTTCAATATCTGTTACTAGATACAATTAACCAACTTACGATTAATTGTCCATTAATGGTTTATTAGATTTAAATAAATTCCAATCGATTAACTAATAACTTAGGCCTTCTTTTAGTGTTGTAGTTTGGCCGCCATCCAGCAGAGGGCGCCACTGGTCATCCTTGGCGGAGCCAGCTGAACAAAGATGGCGGAGCATCTTTGTTCCGCCATCTTTAGTAGAAAGATAAGACACCTACAAGCTTCAAACAAAACATTGTGTAAACATGTGAACTTCTGATAAGGAGTGAAAACAATGCATGTTATACGAGTATGAAGCTATTACACAAATTGTAACAAGTACAGATCATTTTAAATGCAACACTATGACCAGATAAAGTTAACAAAATGACATTTACTACTGAAATAATCAATATTTTTTCCATAATGGCTCCTAAACCATTCTTAAAACGTGTATACCCAACAATCCCACAGTTTTCTCTACCAAAAATATATAAATACATTACTAAATCCAGGTGATGTCTCTATAAAAATTCTAAAAACTGGCAGATAAAAGCAGATTTTTACCCCAGATTCGATGTTTTCTACGTCCACTGACTGAGCTCGGACACCCTGAGAGACAGAACAACAAACAAACAAATGGAGACAATGAACAAAAAAAAAGAAAAGAAAAAAAAAAGGCAAAAATAACCCCAAAATTGTAGAAAAAGTGATGAGTCGGATCAACCCCAGACCAGTCGAGTCACAACATGCATGATGGTACACCGGTATCAGAAACAACAAGGATTAACGGGTAGTTGAGAAAAATCACCTGCAGGAATTAGTCAAGTTATTATAAAAAAACAAACATTTAATTTGAGAAAATTAAATGGATTCACCATCTTAAAGATAGTCAGGCAGCAGACAATTCCCAAATCAATCGTCCTGTTAAAGGTTTAGAAAGAAAGAAAGCACCAGAATACACCATGTCTCAGAAACGAAAGGCGCTTCAGACTGAAATGAATGATCTCTAGTGAACCCCTGCTGTTTATTTTATTGTCACCTTCTCGGTGGGCGTCACAGGCTGGTCGAGCTGAAATACAGAAACATAATTTAAGGTTCTAAAAGGTTTTAAATTTACACCGATGAACCTGGTTTTATCCTGATCAGATCTTACAGTCTGCTTCAACTAACGCAAAGAAGAAGCTAATGAAAGGTTGGAGGTGTTCACAGTCATGCTAATAGCTTTATGACCGATTGACTGATTTTTGACAGTTCTTAACCTGCAACTTTACATTTATTTATTTATTTTGACCAAATTCTGATTTATTTTGAAAAACTCTAAACTTAACAGTGCTAAAAAAAGAAAAAAGATTGATTATGGTAACATATAGCTGCTTTCAACTTAAAATTAATCACTTCAAAACTCCTCTTATTATCTACTATGGCTACATGTGGTAATGATTTTGCTAATTTAAATTCATAAATGTGAGCAAAAATGGCTGCTTTGGTTAAAAAAAAAAAAAAAAAAAAAAAAATATATATATATATATATATATATATATATATATATACAAAGAAGGAAATAAGAAGAGAATACAAGAAAGAATGAGAGAAAAGTAGAAAAAAGGGTAGAAAAATAAGAAAGCAAACAAGGGGAAAGAGGAGATAATAAAACTGATGAAAAAAGAAAGAAAAAAGAAAAAGGTATTTTCAAGCGTTCCATCTGTATTTATTCATTAATTCATGAAGCTAGACGCAGAAGCAATGTTCCACTGTGTGTCAGAGAGAACTTGCTGTGAAACATTGATGCTAATTATTAGCAGTAATATGCTACTAATTAGCATAGTTAGCATTGCTAACTGTAAACATCGTCACCGTGTCAGAGATGATGACTCGAGGTTCGGACTCTGACTCGTGCCGCACGCAAGTCTCAAAAACAAAGACTTGAGACTTAAACCCCTGGTCAGGACCTTGAATCTCTTTAACAATCTTGAGCTCATGTGAAAACAAAGATGAGGATGATGATGAGGTAAACTAATGTTCTGTCCACATGTAACACACAACTTAGAAAAGAGACCAGATTTGTGTCAATTTGTCACCAAAAATGCAATTTGTTCCTACTTTTTATGTATTTTTTTTCTTTGAAAATCAGTAACGTTAAACCCAAATTTTAAACAGATCTTGACAGTAGATAACCGAACAGTATTTTCTTGTTGGAGACCCAACACCATCAATTTTCCCATATGGATTACCATCAAAATAAGATCCAGCAGAAAAAAAATTACAAACCCCAGCTCCTTTAGTAAACTGGATTTTTGAGTCAGTTTTAAGAATTAAGATAATTTTTCTCGATTGGCGCAATAAATAAAAAAATCTTTTTTTTTTTTTTTTTTTTTACTTAAAATCTCCTTCAGTGAAACTGAAATCATTTCCCCCCCATCTGCACCCGTGAGGTGAATTAACACCCACTATAACGTTCAGCATCACCTTACTGGGGTCCAGCATAGATAACCTGCGCTCCAACTGTAAAAAGCACAAAAGTAAAGTTCACCACATTGTTTAAGATAAGATAATCATGTCCCAGAATCTCATTTTCCTCCATTTAAAAACGGTTGCTGAGTTAGCCTCTCAGTCCTTAGTGCTGTTTAAAAGTTTTAATCGTGTTTCTCACTCCACTTCTGAATGCAGGTCGGGTTAAAAGTGTTAATGAGCCTCAGCTGCCTACCATCTTCATGTCACTCTTCAGTTTACTGATGCCCGCTCTCTCGCTCTTGGTGGCACCAGTGTTGCCTAGGTGATGGATGGAGATGGCAGGACTGACGCCGACGTCTGCCTCCCTTACTGCGGACGAGGAAACCAAACACACAGTCTTACATTTTACAGCGGTCCTGCATAGTTTTCCATGTAGTATTTACTGACTAAGGTAGAACACATTAAATGTTTACGTTTTATTGTTGATTTATGGAAGATCTCGCTTCATAAAAACTTCAATAAATTAAAACCTCAAGAGAGAAAAAAAAAGACACAAAGAAAGAAAGAAAATCTGAAAGGAAATAAAAATGAAAAGCAGAAAAAAAGCAGAGAAATAAGAGACAGAAAGACAAAGAAACAATGACTGAAATGAATAAAAGTAGAAGACAGAAAGAAACAAAAGAGAAAAGTAGAACAAGAATAAAGCAGAAAGACAAAGAATTTAAGAAAAAAGAAAGAAAGGTGGAGAGGAAGAAAGAAGGAAAAAAGGTAGAAAGAAAAGCTGAAATAAGAAGGAAAAGAAAAATAAAGAAAAAAGAGAAAGAAAAGCTGAAGTAAGAAATGCAGAAAGAAACAAACAGAAAGAAACCGGAAGGAAATAGGCAGAAAGAACAAAATAAAAAGCAGAAAGAAAGTAGGAAGGAAAGATACAGGAGGAAAAGAAAGAAAGAAGCAGAGAAAAAGAGAAGGAAATGATACAAGGCAGACAGCAAACAACAAAAACATTGGGAGTCAAAGAAGAAAGTGAGATGCTGTACGGAGGGGAAGGAGGGATGGAAAGAAATAAGGACAGAAGGAGGAAGGGAAGATGGACACATTTAGACAAAAGAAAAAGGAAGAAAGTCTGGACCACTGATATCAAATCCCAGATCTCAGATTTTCTAGGTAGCATGGCAACTAGACAATAAATAAAATGTATGTAGCCAGGCTGTGCAAATTATTCAAAACTTTAGCAAGAAAAACAACAACAAGTTGGAGGACTGACCGCTGCGCTGCACTCCGAACTCTTTCCCACTCAGGATGTGGTGCAGCAGATTCTTCAGCTCAGACGGGCTGAGACTCATCAGGCTCTCTGTGGCTTCCTCTCCTGCTCAAGTACACAAAAACAAGTCCTGGATGTTCTTCTGTCGTTTTCTATTTGACTCAGTTAGAACAAAGCTGTTGAACCTCTGACTGACCAACGAAACAAACAGACCTGAGCAGCTGAGTGACTGAGCCAGTTCGGTGGCCATGACCTGAATAATGAGGCCAATTCGCAGCCGGAACATCTCGCTGAACAGAGACGGCTGAGTCCTGATGCTCATCGCCAGGTACACCATGATCTCCTAGGAGACGGGCAGGGATTACGACAGGTAGGAGCGATTCACAGGAGGTTATGTGGAGGGGGGCTCAGTGAGCCACCTGGGTGAGGATGGCCACACTGATGTTGTTGTCGCTGGCCTCGTCGATGAGAGCGGCCAGCTGGTCCGGAGGGATGGGGGCCGTGATGGTCTTCTCTCTCGGCTCAGGAGGAAGTCCCACGGTCAGGTGCTTCTGGTGCGCTAGCAGGTCAGAGCACGCCTAGACAACGTTGGGGAGATGGATTTGGAAACATTTCTGCACTTCTAAAACGCATGTGTTTAATAAGGTTTGTACTCAATTTTCAGTTAAAAGTTTTCCCAGACTTTCCACTCTTCCAGGTTATACACTGTTTTCATATATAACATACAAAAACAAACTGAAGTTATGGCTGATAATTTGATAGCAGACAGCTTGGACCAGAAAAAAAAAAGAAAAAACGGTACTAAGGGAGGAAGGAAAGACATAAGAAAATGAGGGCACAAGAAAAATGGAATGTAGAAAAGAAAAAGGGAAAACATCAGAAAGAAAAGGAAGAAGTTAAAAAGTGTCAGAAGAAAAATGAAATGCAGGCTTTGTACAGGTGTCACCAACTCAAATTCAAGACCACTATGAATAGAATTTAAGACCAGCATCACAACAGAAATGCACAAAGGAAAATCGCAAATAGAAAATTACATGGGTGGCAACAAAGTGAGCCAATGGCTAAGATGAACATCGTCCTGTCAACTAGTGACTGATTTGCACTTACAAATGATGGATGTAAAAAAGCTAGCCATTACTGGCTGGCTATCAAGGGTCAAGCTAGCTAGCAAGAGTAGAGCTTGCTCGCTAGCAAGTAACAGCTAGCTGCTAATTAGCATCTTAAAGATTAAATAGAGATTAAATAGTCCCCCCACAACAAAACTAAGACCAGTGATTGACATATTGAAGGCTAACTTATTTATTTCAGATTCATTTAAGATAACGAATTGGTGCTTAAAATCAGGAGATAAACATTTCTTTATACTTTCAATTTCTTTTTTCCCATATTATTCTAGGACCTGGAATTACTGAAATCAAGTTCTGGACTTTTCCAGACTGTGTGGAAACTTGGGTTTGACTAATCTTCCTGAAGTTCCCAGGAATTGATGGCAGCTGGTTTTGTGCAAGAATCCTTCACACGGCGACACGGCCGCTCCGTACCGAGTCGAGCTCCTCCACCTTCTTCTTCAGCATCCCAGAGATCATCCTGATGAGGCCCCACTGTTTGAGGTCACCAGCCTTCTCGTAAAGCTCGCTCAGCAGAGAACTGACTGTGGAGCCTTTGCCTTGCAGCTGGGTGTCCCACTCCATACCCCTGAGGACACACAAACAGGATGATTACTGTGGACTGCAGCAGCAGTAGCAGTCCTGTTCGACTGCGCTAATATGCATAACTCAAAGTCTTACTTGTCTTTGAAGAGGATGTAAAGGATGTCTGCCTGGTCCTGGAGGCTTTTTGTGTCCTTCAGCAGCTGCACCAGAGCGTCGTAGTCGACGGCTCCGCTTTCGTCTCTGGGGATGCCGCTCTCCACTGAGATCGACACCGCCGAGCTCTGGAGAACGGACGGAGGGAGATGCAGTCAGAGTGAGGCGGGCGTTTGGTGCCGGCGAAGAAGAAGAAGAAAGAGAAGAACAGGGAGAACCTGTGTTTCCTGCGGCTCAGAAGGGTCTGGGAGATTCAGGTTGAGTGACGGCTGACAGGAACGAAACAGCTTGCTCGGTAGGTACATGTTGACATCTGGACGAAGTAAACAGGGATCACACCGTTTATGCAGGTTTTACCAACTCAAATTTAAGACTTTTTATAACCATTTTAAGACCATTATGAATAAAATTTAAGACCTGTCTCACAACAAATGTAAAAATGAAATGCAGGAAACCAAAACTGTGAAATTTTTGGGGTCTTTTTGTGGTTCTCGGCAGCAGGCTTTGTGCTTCTCACATGGCATATGGCTGGAGAGCTAGCAAGTTTGTTAGAGAGTTAAACAAAATAAAAGTAAAAAAAAAGTACAGGAACCAGACCCAGAAAGGGGGAACGAAATGTAAAAAACCTGACATCACCAAAGAAAATCTACTGCTCTCTAAGCTAACTAGCTAGAGGGTCATAAGCTAGCTGCTGATGACTTGTTTGTCTGCTTCCCAGCTAACAAGCAAGTATTGGCAACTTATCTTATCATAGAATGCAGTGAGTGAGGATGTCTGTCCACAACTCAAACTTTTGCCTGACAGAAAAGTCCCACGGGGAAAAAAATCTACATAGAATATGAGATTTAAAAGTCTTTCCACACCAAAATTTAAGACCTGTGATTAACATATTTGAGGCTAACTTACATTGTCTTAAATTTCTTAAGGCCTTAGTTTAAGATAAATTAATTTAAGATGTCTTAAGGAAGCATGGACACCCTGATTGAGGATCATCATCTTCTTTTAGAAACAGAACTCCTGTAACGACTCACTGTGTATGTTCAGATCCTGAGCCTTGTTCATCAGAGAAACCATCTCTTTGGTCTTGGTGGCCGCCGCCTTGAACCTGCCCAGGCCTCCTGCCTGACGCTTAGACTTCTTGGGGGAAGAGTGAGCCAACAGGTGGTCCAGATATTGGGCGAGGTCGTCCGCTTCTGGAGGAAGGGACAGCGAGGAAACGACAATGAGTAGCAGAAAAGGGCAAATACACAGAATAAATATAAACTAAGAGAGAAAAAGGACTTAACTCACCTTTCTTTAAAAAAAAACTTAATTTAAAAGGTTTAAAGGTCTGAAAAATCTATTTTTAGTGTGATTTTTTCATTAGCATGCAATTATTAAAGGGAAATGTGATGCATTTAAGAGAAAAAGCACCAAACCAGCTGTGCCAAGTCCTGCTCGCAAAATCAGTTTTGTGCCAAAATGTTTTTTGGCACAAAATGCATGCAAGCTACCATGCATTTCTTTTTATATATATAAATGATGGATTGATCCAAACAAAATGCACACACAACATGCTGCCTCACCACATCCACCATCACCACTATGGTGAAACTCTACACAGGATGAGGGTCAGCGTACACATGATGTAGAAGACAGTGGTGATTAATGCAAGTCTGCAGGTGATTTAGGTTTATGATGGAGCTCCAGGTAAATCACGTTAAAGATATGCTCAGAGAGGTTAGTTTAATCATCATTTACAATCAGAGAATTAAATCAACTGTAATAATCGGAAACAAAAATCTAAATTATGATTCAGTTTCTTCATTGGGAAATCCGTGCAACAAGAGATAAATGAATTCTTTGTATTTGACACCATGAATGTATTTTTTGAGTGCATTCTACAAGGAATGGTAAAACCAACCAAGAAAAACACGTAACCTGTAGTGGTGCAAATATCTTATTATTAGCTGGTGTCACCATTCCTCTCCATCATCCAGACTTTATTCTTACCATCATCACAACGTAATTCATGCATGTATCCATCGCCGTCATCATCATCATCATCATCATCATCATCATCATACTGGTCGCCGTGCCGGCCCATGCTGCCAGAACCCTTACCGTCGAGGAAGCTGAGGTGAGCGCAGCAGGAAGTAGTCAGGAACTCGGACAGCTTTCCCGTCTGGGTCCTTGCAGACAGAGAAAGGAGACGGGAAGAAGGTGATTTATGGTGTTTACAGGGTTTGTGCACTTTTCCCACATTAGAATACAAGAACTTTACAGGTTAAGTTTTCTAACTTCACCAGCGAACAATAAAAATGAACTAAAAAAAAAAAAAACACAGTTTCAATCTACTATTGTGTAGTAATTTATTACCGTCACTAATAATGTCCAGTTTTCTACATTCTACAGTAGGGACAATCTTTTTATGTTTTGAAATGTCTCAGTACTCACGCTATACAACTGACTGGTCAGTTGTATAAACATTAATTTAACAAAAAAAATAAAATAAAAAATGTCAAAATACTGTTTTGAAATAGATGACAGATCAATAGGTCATCCATTGACCCATTAGGAATAATTGATATTCCTTACATTGAAACAAGTCACGTAAAGGTTAATTACCTTTCTGCTCAAATTAAATGCTAAACCTGTGGAAAATGTCAGTGTGGGGTTTGTCCCGTCAGACCGTCAGTTCCCGAAACCACACACACAAAAATTCATAAAGGCGCATATGGGTTCACTGCAACCTCACCAGAGCAAAAAACTTGTGGGGTCCAAATGACCCCACAAGACTAACGTTAAGCACAATAAACAAAGAAAGCTACAAAATAATTTCTAAAAATTGTTATCGCTATGTTTTCTGTTATTTAGGAAATAGAAATAATTTTGGTAAATCTCACTGATCTAAAACTATTTTTTTTTAAATTAGTCCAATTTAATTTCAAGCAGTGAGAAAAAAAAATGAAGATGACTTTTTATATCATCACCTGAAAGTAACATTTTCAAAATGTAAGTTTTTAATCAAGTTAGTTTGCACTTTCTTACAAACTTTACAGTTCGACTATCAAGCAAATTCAAGGACTTCATAAAGAAAAATCCAGCACTTGTCAAACCTTAAAAAAACTAATTTAAAGTGGACAATCATCAAACATAAATCCACCTTGCTCCTCCGTAATATCCGTCCTGTAGCTTCTTTAGCGTAGCTATGACTGCAGGGTCCAGGTCAGTGCGGTCTTCAGCTGCAGCAGAACGAAGCAAAACGGCCATCACAGAGGCAAAGCAAGTACAGGTTTCACAGAAGGAACGCTCAGCAGACACAAACACCCACTCAGCATGGTCTGTGAGATGGGAAAGGTGACCGTCGGTCGTCCAGTTATCCTCCATCTGGATGCGAGGTAGGCGATCTCGTTCCTCAGCATCTCCACGATCATCTTGTTGTCCAGAGCCAAGTAGAACTGCTGGTGGTCGATAAACTGTGTTTGGTTTTAGCAAAAAAAGAAAAATCATGGAGGATGAGAGGCTTTCAATGTGAAATCTTTTGGGATTTTAATCCAGATATCTGTTGTTTCTCATTACCTGAGGAGTGAAAGCAAAGATTGTGTTTCTAATGATGTAGAACTTGGAGGTTCCCAGAACTCCTATTCTTCTGTAGGGTCTCCCTGTCAGGCCGAGCCTCGGGTTACGGCCTGAAACGGACGAGGAGAATCAAGAAAGAAAGGGAAGGTGAGGAGGAAATTACATTTTGTGCCACCCAATGTCATGCAACAGAATTTGATGTAAGCCATACAATTCTAAGTCTGTATTAGGACTCTTATTTTGAAGTACAAAAGGAAGTAGTTCTTGGTAACAAAAGCGCCTAACTGCTCTTCTTACATCGTTTATTAGAAAACATTTCGGAAACAAATTTATTGAGGCACAAACAAGATATGAGGTTTCTGAGCACTGTGAGAACACTGGCTAAACGTTAGCCGCTAATGTTTAAGTTAGCATCGGGTTTGAAGCTTCCTATTGGTGGTTAGAACTAGAGATGATGCGGAGCTTGTACCGAGTCTGGCGTAGATGTGGCTTAGGACTCTGGAAGGCTGAACATGGATGGGATGGATATCCGCCACGGTCTCCACATTTATACCGTTCTTCATCAGCAGCGCCTTAATCTCATCCGTCTCAGCCAAAATGGACACTGAAGGAGAAAACCAGTTTGTTTAGGTAAAAACAATAAAATGTCTGTAGGAGTGAATCGCCCTTGGCTGTGAACTCACCCTGTACAACTACATCAGGCTTAGGGATCGTGGAGAACCGTCTGTTAAGGGGATCGATCTCTCCCGGAGCGAGAAAACCCTAAAAGCACAGAACCATTTTTGGGTTTCTGCAGGTTTCACCAACTCAAATTTAAGACTTTTTAAGAACTTTATGGATGGAAAGAAATGTACTAACTTAATCCAACCAACTGGTGTTAAAATTACACTTCCCCAGGAGGGATGCAAAAAAGCTAGCTACCAAGGGTATGTTAGCAGTGAGTGACAGAACGCAATAAAGTCTGCATGTGACTCAAATTTATGCCCAACAGAAAAGTTCAGTGAGAAAAAATATATATGCAAGATTAAATAGGACTAGTAAGACCAAATTTAATACCTATGATTAATATCAACGTACATTTTTAAAATGTCATTTTAAGGCCTTAATTTCAGGCTACGAATTTAACAAGTTTTATGACTTTTTAAGGTTTATTAGACAAATATTTATGCATTAAATAATTCTGATTTATTTTTCAAAGAACTAATTTATTTAATGTTTTGTAAGCTCCTATAATGGAGGCCCAACCCAAAAACTTCCCAGTATTACTTCATTGACAGCAAGCAGGATTTTACTGAAAGTTTTGAGGCCTTCGGTATTGTCTGGATGAGCAACAGCAAGCAGCATCAGGTTTCTCATGTTTGGTCACCTCAGAGAGGAGTTTTCCAAGGATGTACAAGGATTGACCCCATTTTAGAGGACACTTCCCCATTGGGATCCTTTCTACTGAGTGAGGGTTCACGTACTCCTCTTCCACCTGTTTGAACATCCAAGCACATAGAGGGACAGATTTACAATCACCTAAAATCCATTTTCACTCGAAGTCAGTCTGAAGCTAAGATTAGATATGAAAGACGTCCTAAAGCTTGAAATCCATCACCTTATCTGGAGGGACACTGTAGAGTTCTGGCAGCAGCCAGATCCCATCTTTCTGTTTGATCAGGATCGCCTCCAGCGCCTCCTGGTACTCCTGCACCTGTAACCAACATCAGCGGAAATATACAGAAAACATGTCTGCGTACAAAGAAAGTACAACACTGTTTCAATGATTTACCTACAAAAGGACTTATTTAATAAAAATGTGGTATAGAGGAGAAAAATTAGGCAAATACAAACCCCAATGAAGGACATTTAATTACTGATATCTGACCAAAGTTTAGCTCACAATAACGCTTACATGTTATAGTTTTAAGTACAATGGTTCAGCTTGTTAAAGTATGCAGGTTTTGTTAATTCAAGGCTTCCAGTCATTTTCATCATACATGCTATACCTTGACCCTACCTTTTGTAGGGTCAAGGTCCTACAAAAGGTACGTTTTCTGGGATGCACATCACTGGGAAGAAGCCAATTGTCCCAGTGTCCTAATCGATGTACTTGATCAGTGGCACCCAGCTCATTAAAGGCAGACTTGGTCTTAAAAATGTAATTCCACAATCAAGAATTAGTGTCCAGTAAAAGTAAACAAAAGTGAACACATGTTTCATGTTGGTCACTGAGGCATAAATTACCTGCTCATAACTGTTGCTAAAAATGCCGTCGAGTATGAGATACGTCCAAAACAGAGGCCACTCGCACTCTATGTTCTCAAACAGCTTCAGCTCAGCCGACTCATAATACAGCCGGTTTGGATCCTTTACGGAGAGAAACACACATCAAGACAAAGGTTTAGAAATTCAGGCCTCTAACAATAGCAAACTCTAAAAGTTAACTATAATCTGGTAGGGATTCAGAAAGGTCAAGCATACAGTTAAAGCATTTCCATTATATTGTCGAATTTTAAGGCCTTAATTTTGGATAAATGACAGCTGGTGATAGATTTTTTTTTAAATTATGCAGTTTAGTTAAAGGACTCCACTTGTTTCTTTTGAAAAACAAAATAAACAAAGTTTCACACTTTCAATCCTTTAGTCAAAGAAACTAAGAAGATCTGAGACGTGCATTCACTGCCATGGTGACTCCATCTTTTTGTATTCATGGAGCAACCCTCAGTTTATTGTTGCCCGCAGCTACTTTCCACCCAAACAAAACCCAACAAAAACATAAACGCTGCAGCTACAACAATCTCTCCAGTTTACATTACTTTGATAATGAAATTTAAGAAAGAAAAAAAAACAATCACATGCACATTTGAACAAAAGTAACAGCTCAGTTTGCTCCTTCTCAGATGTAACAAGGTAATGTTTTGTGAAAAGAAGAAGAAAAAAACCTGCATGTGTGGGGTTTTTTGTGCTCCTTTTTTACCTCTCGGGGAGTTTTGTGGCCGTCTCTGAGAAACCTGCAGCAGCCGTATCGACCCTGCACACAGAGAGCAGAAGCTGATAAAGACAAGTCCTATTAAAAAAGGACTAGAAATGGTCAAATTAATCCTCAGTTTTCATAAGAATAGGTATTTAATGAAAGCTATAGAAAGTATCAGAGCTGGAAAAAAAATCAACATCTCTGGCAGACTGCAGGAACACAATCCAATCAGTGTTTCACCTACTCAAATTTAAGACTTTAAGACATTTTTAAGTCCATTATGAATGGATACATTTGCACTTATCCAAAAAAGCTAGCACTTAGCAAAAAAGCTAATCAGCTATCTAGCATTAGCAGTGAGTTAATGGTAGCCTCAAGTGTCTTGAGTCACAGAACGCAATGAAGATGTCTGAGAGCGACTCAAAGTTTCGCCTGACAGAAAAGTCTTGCAAGGAAACAAAAAAAGAATATACGAGATTAAATAGTCCTATCAGGACAAAATTTAAAACCTGTGATTAATATATTGTCATCATATTAAAGGCCAATTTGCATTTTAAAATTTTAATGCCTCAATTTTAGATAAATGAACTGAAGACTTGTTAAGGGTGTGCAGGCACTGTGTTTACTCTCAATGCTTAAAACACCCTAAAAGAAATTTGCATGCATATTACTTTCTACTGTTTAGAATCAGAAACTATAATGAAAACATGGAGATGAGCACATATTTCTAAAACATTGCAGTTCTTCACTTAAGAAAAACAAAAAAAACAAAACAAACAAAAGCCTGGAACAAATCTCCAAATCCTGATTTCTACCATACAGGCACACAGCAGACAAGAGGCTACCTGCAGTTTAGAGATGATCTCCTCCTTGGTCATGTTCACTATGCTCATGTCCTCCACAGCGAAAGCGGGGTAGGTGATGATGGCCAGGACTCCGGCGTCCACCTCTTTAGAGATGGACGCTCTGGGCAACATCGACGTCAGAATAGACTGAAAATGAAGCACAGAGGGAATGTTTGAGTTAAACAATGATATTATTACTATTTATAACATGCTGTGTGTGTGTGTGTGTGTGTGTGTGTGTGTGTGTGTGTGTGTGTGTGTGTGTGTGTGTGTGTGTGTGTGTGTGTGTGTGTGTGTGTGTGTGTGTGTGTGTGTGTGTACCTGACAGTGCTGTATGTCATCGGCCAGCGCATGGACCACAGATCCAGGCCCTCCTTTTGCTCCAAACAGGTTGAGTTCATCCAGAGCCTCCAAAGCTGCCTATAGGTCAAGCAGCAACATTAGCAAATGAAAGATTTACCGAATACTCCAGTAAGCAACTTTCAATCGTTAAAAACAAGAAAGAAATGTAGGAACAACTTCCAGTGGAAATCCAAATGGTTAGCAACAGGCAATTCAAGATATACACCCAATGCCAACTTTTAAGGTGGAGGGCTGAAAATGTGGCCTTGTTTCTTAGATCTGAGCACCTTCCCGTCAATAAACAGACAAAAAGGCCTTTTGTTACTAAAGGAATCAAAACCCATCGATCTGAAAGCTTTAGGGTTGGTTTTCATCAAGGACAACAAATGGTCCAGTATGGTCCTCTCAAAGGGGCAGCGCTGTCTTTTCCAGCCACGAAAGAGTCATTTTATAGAACAATCAAGGAACTATGTTAACTTCTGTTATAAAAATTTTTATATGCATCAAATGTGACTAAAGAAATTTTAGTTACAAATTTAACTCATTGAAATTGGGCCTCTGTCGCTTTAAAAACTCTTGCTCTGAAACTCCGTCTTCAGGAAGTCATCACAACACGGCTCCTCTTTTAAACTTTTAACCACATTTTTACCAGTGTTTCACTGAGAAGTAGCTCGTATAATGAGCTCAGTAGATGCACGGTTCCGCAAAGCGTTTGCTAATTTCTGCTGGCTAGTCTGAAGGAGCTGAGTAGGGAAGTCGCAGGGGTTCGGTGCTCTGAGAGGCGAAAGCTTGGAAACTGCACCTAGGAGGAGGAGCTTTGACTCAAAGGCGGAGCTAGGCCCACCTGGGCGTTTTGAACAGGTGAATGGTTGCCATGGGAGATTAAAGGATTTCTCAAACATTCATGAAAGAGTCAAGGCAACACTCCAGGGATGTGTCTGATGATGTAAAGCTGAAAAAGAATATTTTTCACAATACTGCCCCTTTAAATTAAAGTGTGTGTGTTGACTGCAGTGAGAACTTCGTGTGCTGTGTTATTTCTGTGTAGGAGGCTATTCTCAAATGACTGCAGAGAACCTGATACCTCCTGTTTAGTGTCAGCCAAGGACAGCATTGGAATCAGACGGGCAGAGCGCTGGAGTGTGAAGCTAAATCTTCAAAATGATCATGTTTAGAATGAAGCTTAAGGCTTTCTTTAATATAACCTCCCCATCATCAGCTGTCACTTTTAAGCTCTTCTTCTCTTCTCATTCTCTCTCACAAACACCACCTCAGGCCGCTCAATTTCAACCGTCAAAACAAAGCCGCTGCCGCCGCTGCATCTGATCCAGAGTCAGTTTGGAGCGGCCGGGTCACCTAAATGTCAGCGTAAAGGCCGCTGGAGTGACTGTGCAAGATATTCACGGGAACACCTGTTCTGGTTTTAGCTCCGGTTCAGGCCTCCGTTTAGTGTTATTCCTGTGACTCTGTAAAACGGGAGCTAACCTTAGCCGTGCCGATGGAGCTGGCATTGATCTCTGTGATGCCCTGGTTGGTTTTGTCTCCTCTCTCCCACATCCCATAATCCTGCAGGAGGCCAGACAAGGAGACACTCAGAGCAGTTCCAGAACGTAAAGGTGGGTGAGACAGGTGGATGAACGGACACTTACAGCC
The DNA here is from genome assembly GCF_051168715.1 of Poecilia mexicana. Classification (NCBI taxonomy): domain Eukaryota; kingdom Metazoa; phylum Chordata; class Actinopteri; order Cyprinodontiformes; family Poeciliidae; genus Poecilia; species Poecilia mexicana. The sequence continues at coordinate 8,536,427 of NW_028263387.1, forward strand.
ACTTTGTAAGCTGCCTCGATGTAGAACATGAGATTCTGAATGACATCCACTTCGTCTTGGGTGTAGATGATGTGGAGACCTGGAGCAGAGAGACACGGACTTTAGATCCAAGCGCATTCGGGCGTTGGGGCTAAACGGATAGGAGGTCCTTTGCTGCACCTGACGCAGTCATCTGAGCGAGGAAGAGCAGGAACAGAGAGGTGGCGTCCACCTGCAGGTGGCCCCACTGGTCGTCGCCGACGACGATGGCGCAGGTCTTGGTGTTGTACTTGGCGTGGAGCGAGTCTTTGGTGCTCCGGCTGTATTTAAACTTCTCCACTTTGTCCAGCTGTGGGAGGAAAACAAAGACGATGAAAAACAGAGTATTTCTGAAATACCACATTTTCCGGACTATCAGTCACAATTTTTTTTATTTTTGAATAGTTTGGCCTTTCCTGCGACTTGGGGTGTTTTCACTGCCTTACAGCTCATTAGCCCACAGTGGCAGTCGGCTCTTTCAGCACTAAGGCAGCTTTTGTTTCCAGCAGAGAAAAACCGTTCCAGAGCGTGGCTACCGGCCAGGTGGAACAGAATCAACTCGGATCGATTGATTTGTTCCATTTTCATCTGGTGTGCTTCTCGTTCACACTCCACTGTGTCAAACGAACCAAACCCTTTGAAAAACCTGTTCACCTCCTCACTTCAACTGAACCAAGACTTAGGTTTGTAGGCGGACCAGAGTTTTCGTTTTTGGACCCCATTGAAGTTTGATTATGCATTCACTCTCCCCCAAACACACTGTGGAGGTGTCAGACTAGTTTGTTTGACTAGTTTCTTCCTAGACAAATAAACTGGCGTTGGATTAAAGCGGATTAAACAGGGCTGGTGTGAATGAACCCTTATAATCCGGAGCGACTTCATGGCTTGTTTTTTGACTGGTGCTGTGAGGCTTGTGGTCGTGCAGTTACGTCTCCACTTCCTAATCATATATTCTCAAAGGAAGTGAATATATAACTTTGCAGTTGGAACCAAGTCGATGAACGCCACCGCCTCTCTGTCATGCTGGATTTACTGCAGCTCTGCTCTTCACCGACTACTATCAAGTATGCCAAGCCAGGTCCTTCCCGCTACGGTAGGACAATCTGACAAGGTACCTCAGACCTCAGACGGTCAGAGCAAACTAATTTAAACCACGGACATTGGTACTTTCCAGTTTCCATGAGTTTGATAAGAAGCAACTAAACACAACATGTCACTGGAACCCTTCATCAGCATGAGAAAGGCCTCCTCAAGTTCGACAATTTCTAAATAAATGCGGCTTATACTCAGGAAAATACAGTAATTTTACTTTCCAAGCAATTCAACTGTGAAATCCTTTTGTAGGAAAGAAATAACTGTACCAATGATCTTACCTGCCTCATTATACACTGGAGAACACCTCTCATCAGCTTCACCACGCTCTACAGGCAAAGAGGGTGAAACGTCAAAGGTTTCAACGTACTGCAGCCTACATGAAGATGTTGAGTCCATCCACACACACACCTGTTCCAGCTCATAGGCCTTGGCCTTGTCTTCGTCTCTGTCTGCGTTCTTCCTGTAGGCCAGGCTGAGGGCCCACACGGACACAATGCTGTACACATTGTCTCTGACCCAGGCGTCCGGCTGGTCGGTGCTGCCTGGCAGAAGACCCGTCACCGGATCCTGTCCAACACACAGCAACCACAGTTATGGATGATGAGAAAGCTGAGCAACAGGGATGGAAGGTGAGGTGAAAACAATGACAAAATATCTGCGATAAAAACGAGTGTTAATCCCAACCCATCACAATTTTTCTCTTGTATGATGTCTTATTAAATATTTACATCCAGACACTTCAGTGTGTTTTAATATGATTTTATAAGACAGAAGGACAGAAAGTAGAGCGCCCCTGCTAGGTGGAAGGAAAATACACGGGTTTACAATCTTTACAATTACACTGATGTTTATGGTGGTCAAATATTACAGCAGTATTTTAGGCTCACAACATTCAGTCTGGACTACAGCTTTTTGTTGAATATGGCCTCTTCAGCATCAGCTTCAAACTATCACCTTCTGGAGTTCACCAACATAATTATTGATTCTGGCACTACAGCACACCATTAAAGTGAGAAATTTGAGAAATAACATAGTATTAGTGCACAACATATGATATTTCCCATCCCAATCCCAATAATATTGCAGTTGCATGACGTCTTAATTTTGTGAAACCCTGTAGTTTAAACAGATTAATTTAATAAAATTTAAAATTTCCGTTCTGTACAGTCTGATCTTTATGAGCTATAAACGCTTATTTTATTATTATTATTAAATGTGATAAAGGCCAGGCCTTTCACTTATTTCCTATGATTAAGTTTGAATTAGTCTGCAATAAGTTTAGGTATTATGAGAAATCTGATTCTGACCGGAAGCAGCTGATTGTTCTTTTTCTGAATCATCTGTAGTAGTCATAAATAAATAAAAAAAAGAATTGTGCTTCCAGCTCATAACATCTGTACGATTTGAAAACGCAAAACTGTTTGAAATAAAACGTCAGCCGAATTTTAAGTGCAAAGCCATTTAGCGTTCAGTAGGAAATCTGGACATCATCTACCCGGCAACACGGACATCAGAAATTCTACGACAGCAACAAAATGCCTAAAACTACGTTTCCCATAAAGCCCCGTCACCCTCCTGCTGGATCAGGGTTTGTGTCCAAATATACAGCTGCTTGTTCAGCTTTTCTCAAGTGTCGCTGCCTTACAGCTCATTAGCTCACAGTGGCAGTCGGCTCTTTCAGCACCAAGGCAGCTTTTGTTCCCAGCAGAGAAAAACAGTTCCACAGCTACCGGCCAGGTGGAACAGAAGTGCTGCAGTAGAAGTCAAAATGCTGAGGAGTTTTAGGGAAATCTAAGCAGCTGACTCATAAATACCGAGATGCAGAGCAACGTGACTGGACCACCAGAGAGTTTTCAATTGTAACGAGATGTGATAATGGAGGACTGTTGGCCAAGTGCTCTATTTGAGCAGTGAAGTGGACACAGCCACAATAACTGACCGCGTTCACATTCAGATATTGACCTCACATTCAGTTCCTCCTGTTTCAGAGAAAACAGACCCGCGTGATTCAGATGAAAAATCTTTGCACCACCTTGAAGAAGCCAAAAGAACCACATCATCTGTGAAAAGCAAAGATGATGTAAAGAAAAACAGGACGCTCCCCTCTTCACGACTGGCTGTGTTCAGAACTAAACTGACAAAACAAAGTTAAACTTGACAGTGAGGAAACAAATCTGCGAGTTTTTGGAGTGTCATTGTGTTAACGCTTAGAGTTTTTATAGGAGAGATCATACATACGTCCTAATTAATGAGGCAGCAACCGAAACTTGCCCAGTTGCTAGATCAGCTCTTTTAAAATAAAAAAAGGGTAAAAAAAAAAAAATTGGAGTCATTCCCCCCCATCAGAACTGAAAGCAACTTTTTTTTTCCATTCTGTACATGGTCTAGGTGTAGGGGTGGCGATATTGCCAAAAAATAAAAATTATATTATGATATATATTTTTTTTAAGTACCTTGAGAACAATATGCTACATTTTTGGCTTTTTTTAATGTAGGATTTGGTCAAATATACAACTTCAAAATAGTTTTTAAGAACTTAAATATTATGTGCAAAACTGAGAATCTTGTTTTTTAAAAGAGAATGTTCCTTTTAAAAATGCTCAACACCATTTTTTGACGTTGCATCAAAAAAAATTGCAAAGGTTTCCTGCCTTAGTAACAACATCCACACTGAAGAGAGTTGTTGTCAGGGCGACATGTTAGCGCTTTGAAATGGTGCTGAAAATCTCTCTTTTTGGGTCAATTTCTTGGTGCATCTCAACTAGTGATGCACGATATATTGACATTATCATCGGTATTGGCTGACATTAGTAATTTTTTAACATTCGACCTGATAAGTAAAACTGCATCAATATTACGAATGATGTTTATTTCCACCTAGTTACTGTGTGTTCGAGGAAGGGGTTCCCATGTGATACTTGTTCAGTCTTGTGATGACTACAGTGATGATGTGCAGGATTAGAGAGTTAAACTGAAGAAGAGAAGCAATGTAGGCGATGTGGTTGCTTTTACATGGTCTCAAAAGTGTAGCGAATCATATATAAGTAGGGATGCACTGATATGAAAATTTGGGACAATATCGATATCTGATTTTAATATCGCTGTTATGGCCTTTTACTGATATTGTATACATTTCACTACCATTTCAAAACCTTTGTGGAAAAAAAAAACTCAACCAGAATCAGACAGCAATAAGATAAAGATAAATAATGGTTGTTTATTTCAGCCCAATATGTTAAAAAAAAGACTTATATCGGCCAATACCGATGCTAGTGCCGATATATGGTAGATCTCTATATATAATAGGGATATTGATGAACATGTTATCGGTCATAACTAGGGATGCACTATATTAGATTTTTGGTCAATATCCGATATGCCGATATACTAAAACTCATTTGGCCAATAGCCGATATCAATGCCGATATTTTTTTCCAATACCTACTTACTGAAACTAAATGGCTTTTTCTACTGTGGAATTAAAATACTGCACTATCTTTGTCCATTTAGCCTGCTAACAAATGCAAATGCTAAAAATGATATAACACTTTCAACTTGCTTTATGTTTAATGTCAAATTCATCCATAACATCTGCTTTCTCGAAGACAATGACAACACTCAAGTCAAAACAGTGCAAATTTGTAAATCTTCACAAAACAAAATTCAACCTGTTCACAAGCAACAGGTGAACAGGTCAAAAGCACATCAGTTGTGCATTAAGACTTAACAGTTTCTTATGACGTGCTGTGCTGGAGGCATCATTGTCACTGGTTTGTCACATAAAAACAGAGCCTTTTATACTGGTGAATTATTTTGACAGAATGGCCAATGTCCGATATTAAGCTAATATTGGCTGATACCATGCAGATGATATTGTGCATTCCTACCCATGACATAAGTACTAATATCAGATATCGGTATCAGCCCAAATTTTCATATCAATTTATCCCTCATATAATACCATTTTGAGCAAACAGCAAAACGGTTTTTTTTGTTTGTTTGTTTTATAGGCCACATTTGCCATACTTAATCGTTCAGCTAAAACAAAAATGAGTTTTGCATGTTTTATAATACACAGAAAGTAATTCTAATCAGACTCAGCAGATACGGCCTCAAAGAAATACAGAAATTGGTACAAAGCTGTTACAAATTTCAGCTAAATACAGGTAACAAACAACATAATTTAAAAGAAGATTCTTGCAGTAAGGCGTTTGGAATTTGGAAAGTACCCCAAATTTACAGATGTATTTATTTATTTATTTTTTTTCACGAAATCCATGGGGTTAAAAGCAAGATTATGAGCAAAACAACATGTCTTTTCAGGAAGTAATTTCTGTAGTGTAGGTTCTCATGAAAACCTTTACTACATATGCGTTTCTGACATTGCTTTAGTTCCTCTACAGTGACTGCAAACGCGTACAAAAACATTTAAATATGTCAGAGCAGCACAGACTTGCGAAATATAACCTTACCTCGCCCTGTGCATGCTTTACCTTTAACTCTTTTTAGCTTTCGTGTCCTGCTGCAGTGTTTCCAACCACTAAACAAGTTAGCTTAAAGTCATTAAAGTTAATGTAGAACCTCTTTAGCCACTCACTTGGTGCTGCAGGATAGTTTGCTGTACTACCCGGGCATAGTTGTCCAATTTAACGCCAGAGTTGCTCCTACTTCTCATGCTGACAAGTGAAGGTCTAGCTTCTTCTACTGGCGGGTACACACAGTTCGGGACGAAAATCGTCTTAGGTTCTCGACAGAGAGGTCATTTTCTGCTGCGCTGTATTGAATTACTAGTAGCCGGAAAGAAAGACAACTAAGCTGCAGTTTGGCTGCAGCAAACACAGTTCAGCAGCTGGAGGAAGCGAGAAAGCGGTGAAACATGAATCCGAGATGAGAGCGCAGCCGGAAGCAGCTCATCTCTTCTTCAAAGTAAAAGCATACTTCACAGGAAGTGAGAATAGACCAAAATTTCACTGTGTGATTGTGCGTATATAAAAACTTATTAATTTAAGTTTTAACAATACTAAATTAGCCCAGCATAAATGCCAACCCTCACTTGCGCTCTAAATGGGGTATTCTAACAGGATGTTAGGACCTGTAAATATTTAAACCAAACAACATTTCAGAAAGAGAGATGACCACATAAATTGTATTCAATAACTAATTTTAAAATTAGAGTATAAACTTGAAAAAAAAAAAATTCATTATCATCATTAACTTTTTAAAAATTGAATATATAATTTAGAGACTTCAGCATTGTTTTTTACAAACAAATTTGAAAATCTAAAACGAAAAAGGGTTGATTAAAAAAAGAAGTTAACAACAAAAAGCTCACACTGCTTTTAGTTTTCTTTTTAATGCACCTTATTTGGTCAATACATCTCTTGTCTCCTAATATAAGGGCTTAAAACTAAAAAGACTACAACAAATCCCAGAATGCATCACCGTCTACGTTCTTTCCTGCTTGGAATCCTTCCGGCTTGAGAACGTTCCTCCCTTTTTCCAGTGCAGATGAAAGGGTTAGTGAATACTTTAAAAATAACTACATAAAGTTTATCTAACTTATAAATTGAGTTATTTCATAATTTAATTTCGATATTTTGCTTTTTTTTGTTTCAGCGGTTACTTCGCCCGGGTGAGGGGGAATGTTGACGGTGTAACACCAGACCAGAGACAAGAGTCTTTTTGCATCTTTTAGCTAACTGTTCGCTTTTAAACAATTTTAAATAGGTTAGTTTAACATAATTTGGCGCAACTCCAATGAGTGCCAGAGAGCACAGTGATGAAAGCAGCAAACGGAGAGTGGCGTACATCTACAGCCCGGAGTACATCGAGACTTGTGACACTTTATCCAAAGTCCCAAACAGGGTGAGGAGATGAATTCAAATAGAAATGGATTAAAATAGCGTTAGCTTCTGTTTGATTTAAATTCACACGCATAAGGTCGGGTTTAAACGGGATTTTCTCAATGTTTTTTATGGCCAGGCGAGTATGGTCCACTCCCTGATAGAAGCTTATGGACTGCTTCCACACATGAGGTGAGTTGTTTAGGTTTACTCTTTAAAACTGTACAGGTAGACGAAAAATATGCTGACTTACAAAAAACATATTTGTGAACCATTTTAGTTTGAACTTTTTTTTTTTTTTGGAAAACAGAATGAATGAAACATGCATCCATTTTAATCATTATCCCAATACAAGTCAAAGAGTTGACTTAAAAAATACGTTCAAATGTCACCCAAAGCAGAAACAGTAGGTGTTTTAAAACATGGACAATCATGCAAGCATTGGGTTTTTCAAAAGAAGTTGAAACATTTTTAGATACATTTTTAACTTCTGAGGCAGCAACATTCTGACTATATAATAAAGCTGTTGCAGAAATGTATAGCCAATAAGTGAGACTATTGCATCATTGGTGCACAATGGAACATTATTGCTGCTGTGTCTACTATTTTACATGATAACTGAATAAGCTTTGTTTCAAAATATGTTGATGCAGATATACTCTAAGGTTATATGCATGTCTGCTCTATGTATTTTTTCTAAACCTGTAAAGTAAATTTTTTGCATGTTGACAGTGTAATGCATATTTAGCGGATGTCTGCGAAGCCTATTTAGCACAGTTGCTTTACTTCCCTTAGGTCCCCAGTTTAGCCCTTCATGTTTTTCTGTTTTTTGTTCTCTTTCCTCCAGCGTTGTGAAACCTCGAGTTGCCACAATGGAAGAGATGGCCATGTTCCACACAGACTCCTACCTGGAGCATCTGCACAAGATCAGCCAGGATGGAGACAACGATGACCCCCAGTCAGCCGACTACGGCCTGGGTGGGGAATACACAAACTAGAACTTAAAATTGCAATTTATTCTTAGCTGGTAAACAGCACCCCAGAAAAAATATGTTTCACACTTTGGCCATCTGAGAGATTCTGTATGCGTTGGTATTTTAAATTAGTTTTAAGTTCTGTGTATTCAGCACAGGCAGAAGTTGCAGTTTGAAGAGGAGAAAAGAAGGGTACAAACATGTTTGTGGGCACCAGGGGGCAGCATAACACTGTGTTTAATAAAAGTTTTATCTGCTGAGATTTCCATTTCTAACTTTAGACTGATCCTGCGGTTAACCCGTTTTGTTTTTGTTTCCTCGTCTCATTCTGTTTTTATCTGTAGCTCTCACACTTTTCCTTCACTCTCATCATCCCTTTGCTCTGTTCTCAGTTATTCCCACTGGAACTTCCTCCTTTTGTGTCGAATGTGATCCCCCCCCCAGTTCATCCGTCCAGTGTGTTGTAAAACTAACTCCTTGAGTTAAAAAGTTTCCCATTAGACACTGGATTGTTTCGGAGGTGTGAAAGTGCACATGCGCAGAGCGCACGGCTGTACGGATTTATTCGGCCCATGAACTAGCAGGAAGCTATGGCGGATACCAACTGAAGCTGGACAGGTTCGGCCGTGCTACTTAATCTGTCCAGCTTAAATAAATTTCTAATTAGGAATACATGTGTTACCTGAGCACTTCGTTCACGGGAGACGACGTACTATGTGATATAAGGTGGAAGCTAAGGGTCTAAAGCGCATACGCGTTCGACATCCTAAAAATAACAGCGCCATACGGTGACCTGGCATGAGAACTGCAGGTGACTCAAGGTGTTGCGGCGGTGCTGTTGATTGGGAACTTTTTCACCAATCGACATCCGAAAATCCCGGCAGTTTCCGGGCAGCGGTCTCGTGTAAACATAGTACAAGTACTAACTTTGTGGTTTTGTTTTTGTCACATTACGCTCTTTTGTCTATTCTCCTTACCTCATGTCTCTTTCTACTCGCAGGCTATGACTGTCCTGTGGTGGAGGGCATATTTGACTATGCGGCAGCAGTAGGGGGCGCTACTCTGACGGCAGCCGAGTGTCTGTTGGACCAAAAGTGTGACGTGGCCATTAACTGGGCGGGAGGCTGGCACCATGCTAAAAAGTAAGCTCTACAGCTCCACACATAGTCAACAAGTTTAAAACGCACGATGTCGGTTACGATAGAAAAAGGGCCAGACAAACTGAGTCTGTTCTAGTTTAATAGCTTACCTTTCTTTACTGTTTTTCTTTGATCTTCATGACGCAGCTGCTTGCTCTGGCACTTAATTTGGTGATATCAGAGGAAAGTGGAGGAAGTACTAAAGCACTACATTTTTTTGGTTTGTAAAAAATAAAAAATCAACGAAGCGTTTTTCTTTCGGTTGCTTTTCTTTTTACAATTTTGTGTTTATTTGTCAAATAAAATCCCAATTAAATACATAGGAGTGTGTGGATGTGACAAAATTTTGGAAAGCATTAGTTAGATTATTCAGCTTGGATCCATATTTGCCATTTTACATGCCAAAAAGCAAATTCTCAAAAAAATATATATAAGTGAATAAAAACTATATTAATAAATAAAATATATAAATAATATTTAATTTACCTGATTTATTTAGTCATTAAGACGACATAACACCTGTCATGAACATAAAGAAGTCTTTATGAATGTTTATGACTGTTGTCATTTAGTGTTATTCAGTAAATAATGAAACTTTTAATGCAAAGTTGATTTAAACGTTGCATTAAAACTCTATTAAAAGTGCCACATTTTCATTAGTGTCGGTATTTACCAAATAATGCAAAGTTGACACTTTTAATGGACATTCAGTCATAAACATTCATGAAGACTCATGTCATGTTTATGACAGTATCATGTCAGTCTTATGAACACCCTTTCAAATAAAGTGTAACCTTTTTTATTTACTAAAAGCTATATATATAAAAAAACATATTTTGATTTTTTTTTTTATCTATGTAAAGAAAAATGTCTTGATTCTTTCTCTCTTCTGTGTTTTCCAGGGATGAGGCTTCAGGGTTCTGCTACGTGAACGATGCTGTGCTGGGGATCCTCAAGCTGAGGGAGAAACATGAGCGGGTTCTGTACGTGGACGTTGACCTGCATCATGGAGACGGTACGGGCAACGCGCACAGAGATGGAAAGCAGCTCTTTATCCTCCTTAAGATGGGTTTCATTTCTATACGTTGGCTCTTTCTAACTAATTAAAACATTTCAAGTTTTTGTAAAGATTACAAATGTTGAATGCATGTTTTTACTGGTGGATTATGAATTTTTGATTTTACTCTGTGGCACAGGTGTGGAGGAGGCCTTCAGTTTCACATCCAAGGTTATGACGGTTTCTCTGCACAAGTTTTCTCCTGGATTTTTTCCCGGTCAGTGAAAACTCTGCTTTTTTTTTTTTTTTTTCCCCTATTTTCTAAAGACCTGATATCTTTGTTTTGCAATTTAGCACATCGATTTTCACATTTTACTCATCAGACTTCAGGTTTTAGTCACTAAAAGATTTCACTAGATTTTTTTAGAGTGGAGCTCAGTTTAAACTGGACTTGTGGTTTTTAAACTAGATCGGTCCAGTCCAGGAAAGTCTAATTTTGAGAAGAAAACGTGAAGGAACTGTGATCCTTGTACGATCATCTTCATTCTGAGTCCTTAAAAATAAGGGCGTCGATTTTTAGGCACCGGCGACGTCTGTGACACGGGGCTCGGAAAAGGCCGTTGGTACGCTGTGAACATCCCACTGGAGGACGGTATCCAGGACGACAGATACTTCCAGGTTTTCACCAGGTAAATAAAATCGCTCAAACATAGAGAGGAAGGAAAAAGGTTTGATTTGAAACCTTTTAGACTTTAGTCAAGCAAAGGCAGCTTAATAATTCTTTCTCTCAGTATTATTCTAATGTTCCACAGAAATCTGTAATCCTTCAATTTAAATTTGCTTCTTTAATTTTTCTTAAACTTTTCTTTTCGAAGCTCTAAAACCCACGTTAGAGGAACGGCCTAGTGCCACTCCTGATAAAGATGATTAAAAAGCTGTCAAGTCGATTCGGCTTTTACTTCAGCAGCGCCGCTGATGATGGTCGAAACAATTCTTTTCTAATGTGCCCTGAATAAATGCAGGCGAATTAAAGTGTGAATTTTGTTTAATTTAAAGCTTTTTACGTCTCCTTTAATGGGGAAGACAGTCACTGTACTGAGCAAGACCACTTTAAATACTCCGTCTCCTTTAATCTGGGAAATATAAAGAAATTAAGAGTGTTGAGGTTTTTTTTATTTTTTTTATAGAACTACACTGAAATGTCTCAAATCACTATAAGCTGGCAGGTCAATCAGTCAATCGATCAATCAATTATGTTGATCAGTATTCCACTTACTACTAATCAAAAGCTGCTGGGTTTTTAGCCTTGATTGAAGGGAGCTCAGTGTTTCAGCTGTTTTGCAGTTTTCTGGAAGTTTATCCAGATTTGTGGTGCATAGAAGCTGAATGCTGCTTCTTCTCGTTTGGTTCTGGTTCTTGGGATGCAGATCAGAACCAAGAAGACCTGAGAGGTTCTGGTACAACAACAGCAGATCTTTATTGTATTTTGGCGCCGCTCGGTCATTCATAACCTCCAGTTTTTACCCGAGTGATGCGTAGGGACCAGGTGAGCTCCATCACGTCCGATGACCGTTGAAGGCTTTTGGTATCAAATTGTAACTGTTTGGGTTAGTTGTCGTCTGAATTGATGTCACTGGAAGGGGTATCTACTGAAATGCATGATGGGAGACGTTTCCGCTTGCTCCGCAGCGTGATGCAGGAGGTGCGGTCGCAGTTCAACCCGGAGGCCGTACTGATGCAATTGGGCGCCGACACCATGGCGGGCGATCCCATGTGCTCCTTCAACATGACCCCTGTAGGGGTGGCCAAATGTCTGCTGAACGTCCTGCAGTGGCAACTACCTACCCTGCTGCTGGGAGGAGGTACTCTCTCTCTCTCCTTCTTTTCTCTGTGTGTGTCTATGTGTGTTTGCGTGCGTGTTATTCTGGCCGGCCATGTGTTTTTGAACGTCCTCCAGATGTAAACGTACCTGTGACTTCATAAAGATCCAGAATGCGGGCCGTATTCTTCGCGTGCGTTTGAATTTTCCTCACACACGGCGCCCTGTTTCAGACTCCTCAGCCCCTCGGCCAGATGATAGCGACTAATTATGCGACACAATGAAGCCATTTTACTCCACTACAATCCGACCTCTCTTCCTCTCTCCCCCTCTCCCTCCTTGTCCTACATACTTTCTCTCTGTGCTGTATCCTCCTCTCCTGCTCGCTTCTTGCCATCCTCCTGATTTCCCTCGAATCCGCCCTCTTCATCATCACTCCTTCATTGTTTGTTTGGGGAAGAGGGGCAATAAGCTTTTGACTTACACGTACTGTCCTGGAAGCATCCACCAAATTAAGCTGTCAAGACGTGACAAAAATAAAATTGTTACTGTGCTCATCCTTGAACTCATTGCGCCCTGCTTGTTTTGTCTCCAGGAGGTTACAACCTGGCCAACACGGCCCGCTGTTGGACGTTCCTGACCGCGACGGTCTTGGGAAAGACGCTGTCCTCAGAAATACCCGACCACGAGGTACGACAAACGGACCCCCGCGGTCTGTCTCGTACCGCCGCAGTTACTCGCATTTACATATTCCCACATGAGCACAAATGTTCTCATTCATCGTACCCCCTCACACACACATACACACTTGTTAAGAACTGTCCTGCTGAGTCACTCATCTAATCAAAGATGGCTGTTGACTCAATAAAGGGGGTTTGTTTCCAGGTGAGTCAGACGGCCAGGGGGTGCTGACAGTTAAACACAGCCTCCTCTCAAGCTGACTTGTGAGGCAGAAAGGTCACCGACCGACTGTTGGGACGTTTTAAAGGAGAAATCCATGATCTTATTTGCAATAAATGGGGGGAAATAAGACATTTATGACACTATAAAACATAGTGTACACACATCCTTAAAAAGTCTTAAATTCATTTATCTAAAATTAAGGCCTTAAAATGACTTAACTTCATTAATGAAGTGCAAGGTGGCCTTAAATACATCAATCACAATTGTATTTAATCTTACATAGTCTATGTAGGTTTTTCTTGCTGGACTTTTCTATCAGGCTAAAGTCTGAGTTGTCCGCAGACATCTTCACTCACTGCGTTCTGTGACTCAAACCCATTAAAGTTGCCAGGAACAAGCTGCTATACCAATCAGCAAGCAAACAAACAATCCTTTAACAGCTGGTATTTGGTACCAGATTGTACATAATAGGGTTAGTGGACATCTAAATTGATGTCAACTATGCTAGCTGCTAATGACCACGTCCTTATTAGCAGCTAGCTAGCTTGTAATCAAACAATCCTTTAATTGCTAGCATGTGGCTCATTAGCAGCTAACATATGACTCAGCAGAAGCTAGAATATGGCTATATAACTACCTAGCTAGAAAGTGAACCATTAGCAGCTAGCATGTGGCTCTCTAGCTAGCTAGTTAGATGGAAAGCAAACAGGCTAACCATTAGCAGCTTGTATATGGCTCATTATTATCTAGCATGTGGCTTTCTAGCTAGCTTATTAGCTAGAAAGCAAACAGGCTAACCATTAGCAGCTTGTATATGGCTCATTATTATCTAGCATGTGGCTTTCTAGCTAGCTAGTTAAATGGAAAGCAGGCAGCCCATTAGCAGCTACCATATGGTTCATTAATATCTAGCCAGCTAGAGAGTCTGTTTTCTTTCCAGCCAGGTAGCTAGTTGAAATCAAACAAACCATTATTAACTTGCATATGGCACTCTAGGTAGCTAGTTAGTAAGCAAACAAACCATTAGCAACTAGCATATGGCTCTCTACGCAGTTACATAGGTAGCTAGCTAGCGCTGTACAACATTGTGCATGTGAGAAGCACAAAGTTGCTGCCAAGAGCCACAAAAAGACCACAGAAACTTCACAGTTTTGGACCCCTACATTTGTTTTGTACATCTCAATGGTGGTATAGGGCTTAAATTTGATTAATAATTGTCTTTGGTAAAACCCTCAATGCTCACTAGAGCTTAAAGCAGGGGTGTCCAAAGTGGGTCCTCGAGGGCCAGCATCCTGCATGTTTTAGTTCTCTCCCTGGTGATAGTAACAACCTTTTCAGCTTGTCAATGTTCCTTTTAGACTTTCTAATGAGCCATCATTTGATCCAGGTGTGTTAAACCAGGGAGAGAACTAAAACATGCAGGTTGTCGGCCCTCCAGGACCGACTTTGGACACCCCTAGCTTAAAGTGTTCCACATAAATATTTAAACTGGAATCTAATCTGAGTGATTAACAAAAGCATCCACTTTAATTAAATGTTTAAAATGTGCAAAATTACAGATTGTGCATCTAAAATGTAGGTAATCACAGAATCTAAATATAACTATGGAAAGGAAGGAAGGTAAAGAAAATAGTATCAGATTACTGTACAAACTCTCCTCTAGCACATAAAGATTATCCGTTACATTAGGCTCTGCTCACTGTAATTTAAAGAATAGATGTGCTGTTAGGGCTTCATAGTTTTGTAATGGTGAAGCCAGGTTTCCTCATCTTGAAATATGCTCATGAGATCATTGAGATAAGATCTATTGGAGAAAGTCAAACCTCCTTTTTTTTCTTTTTCTTTTAGCAAATGATGCTAAAAGTAAAAAGATGACTCATCTGAAGGCATCAGACTTTATATTTCAGCTCGTAGGGATTCTAGGCCTTTTTCCTCAGCAATATTCTAAGGATTTTCTTCACATTATGAAACCTCAGACATCATTTTAATTCATGAGGTCAATAATTTCTAATTAATCAAGTTATCCTTGTTGCTTTGTTTAAGTGCACATGTAAAACCTTTATATAAGAAAGAGTCAAGACTCTCTTTTGACTAATTTAGCTATTTAGATTTCTATTTTCCTAATAGCTCAGTAGATTCCCTTAAACAAAAAACCCTCCTTAAATCATATTTGTTGTGCATTTCTCATAAATCGCAGTGATATCAAGTATTCAAACTGGTTTAAATGGTTAAAATTGAAGTTGTTTTACAGATTTATACAGAAGAGAATAGTAATCTGGAAAGTCCTGCAGCACTTCTGTGGCAGTAGACGAGGCGTAGCAACTAAACCGACATCTGACGGCTAAGCATTGACTGCCTTGTATAGCTCTTGGTCTTTGTTTGCTTTCTTTTCAGTTCTTGATGCAGAACAATAAGTGATCCTTGTAAGAAAGAACAAGATCTTTTCCCCGACCACAGGATGTGCCATTTGACACGGTCATTTAGAGAACGAGGGCAAATCTCAGCATCCATTAGGGTTAAGGAACTTGGTGGCAGCTGGAACATATTACTCAGTGCAGTACACTTCCAGTGGGTGGATCAAGCCTATTTGCTTAGTTAGAACCAGCTGGTGGTTTCTCTTTTTGACACCAATCTTAGTGATCGGTTTTGATTTCTTTCTTCTTCTTTTTTTCTGCCAGAGAAGGTGTCGATTATTTCAGCAAGAAAAACCAACATTATGTCCCACACAATGGCTTCTGAGTGAAAAAGTCCAAGCAACATTCGGCTGAGATCGAATGTTTTATGTTTCACCAAGATCATCTTTGCCGTTGTGGTTCTAGAAAGAGTTCAGGGGAAAAATAATGAAAGTCAAACGCAAAGTCCTTGTGAAGATAAAAAGATGCAATGTGTGCAATGTGTGTGTATGCCTGTAATTGGACCAAGATGAGGGTAGCTCTTGTTTCTCCTCGTCGCATTCAATGGTCCTAAATACCCTTTGACCTCATTAAGGGGCACTCGTGGAAAACAAAGCGGCTATCAGTGCGGGCAGCTGCTGCAGAAGAAGAACCCAAGGAGGCTTGAGTCAAAAAACAAACAGAGGGGCGTCTTAGCTTCATACTGTGTTTTTAGTATGCAGATGTTTATTCTTTATTTTTGCAATGTTGCAGCTCTTCAACTCTGCACAGAAGTGTGTGTGCCAGTGTTTTTCTGTGGCCGATAAGCGGGGCATTTATCCATGATGGCCAAGCAAAGCTGAAGTCCCAGCGACATGGGGGAACAAAACCTACCTTTGTACCCTCCTGCCCTACTGTAGACTACATGAATACGCACATTCATTACTGTCGGATAATGCCCCGGCCTGTTTTCTAGCGTTTTCACGCGCTTCATTGTATGATAAGTTTGGCCTCGGTTGTGAGGAAGCAACTGTTGGTCAAATAGGAAACTGCTGAAAGTGCGTCCTTATTGAAGAAAGCTCAAGTAGAAGCAGACAAAATGTTTACTACGTTTATGCTTTATAAACTCTTTGCCCTGCAGAAGTATCCATATGTGTTCAACTTTTTCACATTTCTAACATTATGACAACAAACATCAACATATTTGATTGGGACACAAATGAGCACATCAGTTCTGAAGTAGAAGGAAAATCATTCACAATACTTTCACAAGCGGTTGCACATTCAAACAGGCTATAACAAGGTTCGTTTCATCACCTGAACCCAGCCTCAAATATGTTAATCAGAAGACCTAAATTTAATCTTGACTTATAGAACAGTCCTGTATGTTCTGTATATGTTATTTTTCTTCTTCTTGTGGAGCTTTTGAGGCTATTGGTAACTCACTGCTAGCATAACCTTGCTGGCAAGCTAACTTTTTATGTTTACAAAAAGTAAATGCAAATTCATCCCCAGTTGGCTGGACAAAGTTTGTACATTTCTGTGGAGGTATAGGTCTTAAATTTCATTTGCTGTGGTCTTACATTTGAGGTTGGCGAAAGCTGCAGAAAGCCTGTTTAGATCACCTCTAAATAGTTTGTGTTTAATTGAAACCAACATTTTTGCCAGCAGCGACATGTTTTGATTGTGAAAATACACAATGAACCTGAAAATAAGAGTCGAAGAACTCATCAGTCAAAGCGAGGCAGTCACATCAACAATGGTGCTGCAGTATTAAATGATATCAGACAAAATATTGCAGTGCAGATAACCCACACAATGGCTGCATGCGATATGCTTCAGTATCAAACCGTAGCAGAGGTAGAAGTTGTGTTGATAGCCATAAAACCCCGTTGACTTGTATTGTCGGATAGCTGTTAGCTGATCCTGACTGACCCTCCATTGTGTGATGCAGGTCGATGATGGCAGCGTGCGAGTTAAAGGTCAACAGTTCACTGCTTTCTAATAATAGCAGTACGTGTCAGAGGTCAGGTAGTGTGTCTGAGTCATATTTCTTGGTAAGAGTGAGTGAAAATGTTCTTAAAACGTTTTGACTAGATTTCTGCTTGACAACAGATGGTGATAACATGACATCGGTTTTATTTATGGAGGGGAAAAAAACTAATAAAACACAAAATTAACAGTTTTTTAATTTTGAAGAGTAGGAGAAGAAGAAAGTGAGGAGACGTGGTCAGTTTGTCCTCCAGCAGCCTAAGACTATGGCAGCATAATTACAGAACCGTCTTTCTAGAACGCAGTCACCGCCGCCGGAGCCGACCGTACGCTCCATCTCTTTACTATTCAGAGCTCGGGCCAACTCTTTTTATCTTCCAGAGAACAGGGCCGAGCTCTAACCCCTGTGGTACTCCACAAGCAACGCTGGAGTGTAAAGATTTGTCAATTACAAGAACAAACTGGAATTTGTCGGACACATAAGATGTAAACCGGCGGCTTGTGTTGCATGTTCAAGCTTTCCGTGAACAAGAGTTTATCAACATTCAACCGGCTCCCCCCCCACCCCCCCCCCCCCGACTGTACGGCAAATCTCTTAACACCGCAAACCGAACATTTTGAAGTAACTTATTTGCCTTCGGATGTGAGAAAATTAGCTTTAGCTTGTTAAATATCTTCAAAAAGTTTCAAATCCTCGCAGTAAAACAAGTAGGCGTCAAAGAGCAATAAAGTCTGAAAAGGTGAAACATAAAAGGTGAAGATATCAAAAGTGGCAGAGCTTAGTCTGATCTAAACGATGAGCTGTATTCTACCACCATGCCACGATTTAGTGTTTTGTTTTTACCTTCAGCAAATCTCTGACCAGTAGTTTGGTTAACACGTTTTCCCTCGTAATTTAGATTTCTTGGATCACTGTACTAATGACGTCAGGTTCCTCCTTGTCTGATAAAGGTGGGCTGAGCTGAGCCCCTCCCATTGCATGCTGGTCAAATACGCAGAGTCTGCACTTTTCAGCGAGATGTGATGGTGCTTTTCACTCCAGACAGCAAACAATCTCAGGTCATCTTCCGTTTGTGGAATTTTGCACTTCAGCATGTTAACGCTGGTGTCATTTTGTACGTTAATTATTCATTGTTTTTAGCTCCATCATGTTGCCGGGCAGTTTTTGAGCCAAGAAATAAAGTGCATAACGACCGCTGGCATGCTATAAAAACAAATGAGAAACATATTTTTTTTAAAGTTTTCTAATATGCCCTAAAGTTTCAATTTCCAGCACAGTGAAGCAAACATCCCTACCAATAAAAAGGTTTTATTATTATTATTATTATTATTTTCCTTCTACTTGGAAAATATTGATAGAAGTTGAGCCAGTCTTCTGCCACCGATTCGTCCCGTCTCTCTCTCTGGTGAGATATACAGTAAAACACATCCCAGCAATACGAATTCCCCTGGATTCTGGTGAGGCCAGCAGAAGTAAATATGAATGCGTGTCCGTCTGAGAGCCGCACAGGAAGGGAAGGACGTCTCTGGCCCCCAGATTGGCAGCAGGGACGCGTTCCGCCTCTTCGCTTCCTACTTCCTCGCTTCCTGTCTGCGACCACTTCCTGCCCGGCCCCTCACTGCCGTCAGAGTCGCGCGGGCTCCCCGGAGTCACGGACTCAATCGCAGGAAACGTCACCGGGCGCTGGCGTTTGGGTGTGTTGTGATTTTGCAAGAGGATGACGGCAGGGTGATCCTGCTTGTGAACGGCGACCAATAAATGTGAATGTTTTACTGGAACATTCTTCAGCGCTAATGGGTTCCATGAACATTGTGCTTCTATCAAAAGTAATCTGTGAGCTTCAGGAGGCAAGGGCCTTATTGCTGTTTTTGTTTAGCGTGTGTTTATTTTTCCATGTTCGTGGTCAGGCTCCGTCCAGGAGGACTGGAGAACATTTTGTTTTCCTGTCAGGCGAGATGCTTTGCTAATCCTCCTGGATTCATAATCACAATACTCCAGCGTTTTCTATTTAGTTTGTGAAAATCCTCTGGCCAGTCAGTCCATTTCACTCACATCGCCAGCAGTTTTGATAAAATTGATCCTTGGATTACAACGCACTTTTACTGTGTTTTCACCCCGATAATCTGGTTTTTGCAACATTTCTTACATTTTCAGCTGCTGCGGTTTGTTTTCACACTGCACTGTGTCAAACGAACCAAACTCTTTGAAAAAACCTGTTCCCCCTCCTCGCCTGTGGTGGCGCTCCAACGAGAACGACTGAAGGAATCAACACAAAAATGTCTGAAGAGATGTAAACAAAAATGGAGTAGAATCAGATTTCAACGGTTGGAGTATTTCTCTTTAGTCGTTGGCAAAAAAAATACAAGACATTTCTCCCACTAACGCTAGGCTCTTGCGTTTGTTGTGGTTGTATTTACCCAGAATGCCCTGCGCTATAGTTCATGTCCTGCTTTCGGAGTGATCTCTAGTCCACTTGCATCCACCGATGGATTCAAACCGTACTAGAGTTTGCTTCAATAGAACCGAGACCTCGGTTTTAAGGCGGACCAGAGTTAGCTTTTTTGGGGGTCGCATCAGAGTTAAATTCAAGCGAACCGGACTTAGGGTGCATTCATACCAGCCCCGTTTAGTTTGCTTTAATCTGACTCTACTTTGTTTGCCCAGAAAGGTTCTGGTTCGTTTGTGCAAAGGCACAAGGCGAAGAGGGGGAGGGGAAGGGAACAAGTTTTGCAAAGAGTTTGGTTTGTTTGGCGTAAACCCTAACAATTTTGGTCCCCAGTCAAACCAAGTCTACCGGTCTATAAGGTGTGGTGACAACACCTGTAATTATTTTCCCAAAGTTTGTGTAGCACTGTTTAACCCTGTGACCCTCCAGTGGAGGAGAACTAGCATGTACCCCTATGTTTTCCACAAGCACACAAATGTAATCTGTTGACTACAGGGCCTTTAAAGGAGAACTGTCAGATGAGTGTAAAGAGGACGAAGCGATGAAATGGCAGGGAGGACCAGTCCAGATGTGAAGCCTACGTGCATTATGTGACCACGATTTGAGTATCGGACTGTTTTTTTTCCTTCCTAAAAACATTTATTAGATAGGAGCATGATAGCAGATGCAGCCCATTTGTTTTCCTGAGACATTTTTCCTCTCTGCTGCGCGGCTCGGCGTCCTTCATAGCAGGGGATCCTGCTGATCGCTGTAAAAACAAACACCCGCAGACGCAGCACTGCTGTCCACAGATGGGCCCTTGCTCAAAAAACACATACTCCGACTTTCTCTGAGGCGTGTTTGGATTACTCGTGTATAAACTCCATTCACGCGTGAATCAATGTGTCTGCACCTGACAAGAATGGATGGCCACGGACGGTGCGTTTTGTCTAGAGTTTTACGGCTTGCACTTTTCAAATTCTGGACATTTTTGGGAAGCAAACTAAGACAAATGAAATCATGCTCTGAAGCAGAGTTGATAAAAGAAGTAGAGAAACTATGTCAGGTTCTCTTTCGTGCTCGTCTGGGGGCAAAAGATTTCTCATAATTTGACACAATGAGGTGTTCTGTGAGAGGAAAGTCACAAACTACAAATAAAGACTTGTTTTGGAACAGATGAAGCTGGCTAACAGTTTTACATTATGTTGAAAAACCATTTCTGTGCCAGGGAACCAACAACTTAATTGAAATCTTCCAGTTTTGCCAAGAAGAGTGGTCAAATATCCGTCTCAGAAATATTCGAAACAGTGTTGATGCCTCAAGTGCATCCACTTAATTATTTTTTATTAAAATCACTTCACCCTGGAAGAAAATGGCTGAGATGCAGCATAGGTTTCATGGATAAAATGACAGGATGTGAGTTTGGTTTAACAAAGTTTGATGTCCATTATGTCACATTAATAATTAGCTTTACATTACATTAAAGTGGAGTTTAATCTTCCCTTTGATCACAGCATTTTTTCCGTAATTAGTGTTTCTCTTGAGAAGTTTGTACAACCAGTGAGTAATGGAGTAGAGGTGGAGGGTCTGTGTTTGGGACCATGGCAAAAGAAAAACAGCTTTTCCCCTATTCATCTCCCAGAGTGTGTCTGCTCAGGACACAGGAGCCAGTCGGTGGGTATTTTCTGTCTGCTGACCTTGTCCAGTTACGTTGATGTGCTGCGTCACTGGAACAAGCAGCGGAGTTTATCTGTTCCCCTATTGTTCCCTCATTCTCACATGTTCGCTCACATTTTGTCTTTTTCAACCGTGCTCCGTACGATCTGGAGATGTATTCGCAGGGTGTGGACCTGTCTCCCCCTCGTCTCCTTTCCGTCTCTTCCTTGGTCATCCAATGCAAACAGGCTGCCAGCAGGAGACTGTGTGTGAGTGTGTGTGTTGTTGGACTGCAGGAGATGGAGCACTGAGTTCATGGGAATAATTTGGACGGGTCTCTGTGTGTGTGTTAACTACACTCACATTGAAAACTGGTGGTAAGACACTAGGATTCATGAAAACAAACTGGAAGCAGATTCATGAACTTGGAGCCGTACATGAAATTTGCATACTTTCACCTTGACTTTGATGTCATATTGGGGATGAACTGTTCTTTTTCTGCCTAGAATGATTTGTACAAAAATCAACTTCATACTAAACCCTGTGAGAAATGTATAAAAAGCTCAAGGGCATTTCTACAGCTAAGCTAATATTTGGTTAAGTATCAAGCATACAGTTTGTAGCTGTCAACAAGTTTCATGTATACATCTGGCAGGATCTCTCACCACTCGTTTTCGCAGTATCTGTTGGTTTTTCTGTGGAATGGTCTGGCACCGTTCTTAAATTTTGAGGGTTGAGGACGGGGCAGTTCCAGAAGCTCAATGTTGGCCTGTTGCATTAAGTTCAAAACAGGTTTGGATGTGTATTTGATATCATTCTCCAGTTGGAAGAATGAGTTTCAACTGTCTGACCCAAATTATCACCCTCTGATGAGAGGTTTTTGGAGAGGATGTTTCTTTGAGCTCCAAGGTTAAGGCTTACCACAAGCTGGAAACTGCTGGTACTTAAGTGTTATTACACATGGCGAAGCTCGTTTTACATCGCAGTAACCGAGGGGCTCCTTACCAAGAAAGATGTTCCAGCTTCAGAATCGACACAATTTGCGGCAATACCTCATGGACAAGCCAAATCCCTTATGGAGGAATGTTTTACAATCAAAGAACAGAAACTGGTGGTGGAGATAATGAAGAAGCAAGACTACCTCCAGCTTGGACACAATTGGGTTTAAAAAATGCATTGAGTGTGGTTGAAAGCAAATTATTAAAATGGACTCCTAACATTTCTAATCATAAAAGGGTTCAAAACCTGTTTTGTACCTTTAAAATGCGCCTTGAGATGCTCAAAGTACATGTATTAGTGGATGAATCGCACGTACATCCAGGTTTCTGCTGTTTCGCCAGTTCAAATTTAAGACCTTTTTTAAGAACGTTATGGATTACATTTAAGACCTGCATCATAGCAGATATGTACAAAGGAAAACTGCATATTTCATGTTGCAGTAGTGCCAAACCATCAGATGGGTTGGCAACATCTGATGGTTGTTGCCAACCCATCTACAATGTTTGCCTAGCCTTTGGCAAAGACAAACATTGTAGATGCGAAAAAGCTAGCTAGCTAGCTAGCTTATAGGCAGCTAGTTAGCAATAGCCTCAAGCGCCTTAAGTCATATAACCTAATGAAGATGTGACTAGAAATTTTGCCTGACAGAAAAGTCCCACGAGAAAAATAAACTGCTTAAAGCTAACTCCTAATTTTCGATTGAATTTCAGACATTTTAAGGGCTCCATTTTCTAACTTTCTGAGACTTTTTAAGGAGACATGGACGCCCTGTAAATACACAAACTGATGCCTTCACATGCATTGACTCGCCTTCCCTCTGACCCAGTATTAAACAAAGACAGTGTGGTCTTTGTGTCCAAATAAGCAGAAATGTACTCGTGCTGCATGTTGGCTGACTTCTGCTGTGTAAATCAATGTTTGTTGCCAACAGACCTTCAAAGCTCTTTTCTAATGAGATCTACTGACTGTACTAAAAATTGGAACAACACATTACCTAGAAAAACCCCCATATGTTTGGATTTAGCAGTCAGGAATCTTTTGTGCTTGTCTTTTCTGGAGGTCACCTTTTGGTTTCACATACTGATTGTTTTGTACCTTTGTTTGCCTCTTGTTAATGTGGCTGAGTTCAACTCGTTCCTCGTTAGATTTCAGTCACCTTGGCTCTCTTGGTATGTTCTGGTCAGTTTTCAGTTCCAAGGTTTTCACAACAGGCTCTGCACACGAACTGACGCACTTGTGGTCAGTCATGGCCTCAGAGTTTGTTTTGCTCTCACGCCACTGACTCATGGCCCAAGCCAATCACCGAAAATACTTTCTTTGCCTCTCTTCTCCCCTCCCCCCCAATCTGACAAGGCTTGGATCAACTTATGATTAAACAAAGTCTCTAGATTTCCACCTGTTTCAGTTTTTTCTCTTGGCTGTGGTCTGACTCGACACGAAATGCCAGGGAGACTTTGGCATTTGCTGAAACAATCTCTGAGCCTTTTTGTTCTCATTTGCGAAGCTCCGACCGTTATGGTGGAGGTTTGATTGATTTGTGGTTCCTCCTTTGTGTTCTGGGTTGCATTTTCTTTCTGTTTGTGAGGCAGACGAGACTGTTTTAAATGTTTGCCTGAGCGAGTAAAATTCCCTTTCAAGAAAATAAGTTCAGAAAATGGAAGTAACATGCAGCCTTCTTATAAGTTATCATTCCTCTAACAATGAGAATGTTAATCCCTTGTCCAGACATCCAGACTTTGGTAACAACATGTTCTTTAATTTACAGATACCTAAACATGTTGCATGAATTTGCATTGCATAACGAGTTTATTCTCTTTATCCCATGCCGTCAAAGCTAATGTATCTTTTTAAAACTAGATGTCCATTGAAAGATTTTGCTCTGATTTTGAATATCTACACATGTGCAGTGCACAGGTTGGCAGAAAGCAATCATTGTTGGTGGAAACCAATTAGTATGCCTATAAAGATAGGAAAGATAGGAAAACTGGGATCCGTCTCCTCTTTTTGCATTTACAGTTGTGGATTTCCAGATTTTCAGCATCAGTCGATCAGTGTTTGGCTTTTTTTTTTTTTTTACCCTGCTGACCCTTTTCCACTACTACCTACTTTACACAACTTGACTCTACACAGTTTTCCGTTATAGTTGAGCTACCAGATCTACGTGTTTGGGGCTTTCCTAGCAGGGCTGCCCCAGAGTCTGAAAAGTAACGCAGTGTGGTCTGTATGTGACAAAATGAAGACATTCCTCAGCATATTTTGAGATCCAAATTTGTAAAAAACAAAATGTGCAAACCTCAAGGTAGAAACGATCAGATTTTAACAAAGAACACGAAATGAAGCCTTAATGGAAGCTGACTGGATATTTTTTTGGTCAAACAAGATTTACACTTAATCAGGGTTTTAGGACAAACACTTCTGCCTTTAACCCAGAAGTGAGCTTGTTGCTATGGGTCTGCATACGTTCAAAAAGTACTTTGTAAATCATTTACAGCAGGGCAAAAGAAATCTTTCAGTGAAAACTGCAACAAACAAAACACAGGAGATAACACTCTTTGAATTTACTCATGAAAGGTTCTTTTTGTTGTTTTTATTGAGGTGCCTATGTTTTATTATTTAAATACCGAATATTAAGTTTCTGATCATGTGAAACTTAAACCAGGGTTTGCTTACTGTAACATGGATAATATGCCAAGAAACGCACACAAATCAGAGTTGTTGAAAAGAAAGCCAGCTCGATCGAATTGATATCACCCTGAATCTTGATGAGACAACAGCATAAAGGGACAGACGGTATTTGAAAAACACCAAAGCTTGCGACGTTGATCTGTGAACGCACGCGTGTCTGCAGTTTTTTACAGAGTACGGACCAGACTACTCGCTGGAGATCAGTCCGAGCTGCAGGCCGGACCGCAACGACAGCAAACACCTGGAGCGGGTCATCAGCACCGTCAAAGGTATCAAAGATGTTTGTGTTTACTGGACTCTCCAGGTGCGTCTCTGTGTGGGTGTGGAGCGTAAACAGGTGTGCGCCTGTTTGTGCGGACGTGAACCCTCGCTCACCTACGGCCCCTTTGTCTCTGCATGGCTCTTTCAGTGCGTGGTGTCATGTGTCTGTTCTTGTCGCTGTGCACCTCTCTGCTGGATGAAAGTATAGCTTCTTTAGTGTTTTGTTCCTTTGGCTCTTATCGTCCCTTTGTGCATCTTTGTATGTATGATCTGTTTTGTTTTTTGTTGTTTTTTTTGGCCTGTGTCCTCTCAGTCACCTTCTGGTTCTTAACAACTCGGTATTCTTTCAGATGAGTCTGTATGGTTTTATGTTTGAACTAAATCTTCATCCTTGAGTGTGTGTCCGTGTGTGTGTGTGTGTAGCGATTTGTGGTTGAGTGTAAAGTCAGCCTTTTGGTCTTGATGCTGACAGCCCGCAGCTCTCCAGAGATGTTGCAGGAAGGTGAAGCTGAAGTGAAAAGTTGAGCGGCAGGAAGATTTCTGTACGGTGGTGCGATGAGGAAGGAAACAGCAAAAATCTAGACAATGCTTACAGTCTTATTTTCGCTTATTTTCATCCAAGATTTTGGAAGAAAAAAAAATCTGACTAGGAACCCTGTCTAGACGTGTAAACCACAGACTAACACAGTATTTATTTTTGATATGGAAGTTAGCTTGGTCTTTCGTGAATTTTTATTAAAAAACAAAAGAGATTTGCTTTATTAGCAAGGTGTAATTTTTTTTCTGATTACACCTTACCAAGCTAAGCTGGATCTATTTCATATATTGCAAAGCATTCACAATGTTCTGGTTAGGATTTTTATTGACACAAAAGGTATTTCCTGTGTCAGCTGATCACAGTATGCTCAATCAAGGCCAGGCTCGTGCTCGAAAACTACTTTAAAGTGCAGTAGCACTCCACAGTTCACCAGTTTTACATTGTCTCTATCAGTATCGTGGTTTTATCCCTCAAAACTCTTTGAAAGCAGTTCCTGTTGGAACTCGGTAAAATGCTAGGCTAATGCTAGCATGTTTCTTCTCTGTTTTCATAGGACTTGTTGATATTTGGAAACATAAGAGTTCCCGTTAAACATGTGGATAAAACCTACAGAAAATGCTGCTGTTCTTCCACATCGCCACCAAATGTTGGGCTTTGGCCTGAATTTGTTTTCACGACACATCCAGGGATACGTTATGACAGAGTCGCACGACTCGGACCAGGAGGAGCAGCAGCAATTTGATTCTAAACAGGGAAAAAAAAAACTCTTGGACTTCACCATAGTTCCCAAATGTTTGGAAGTGCAGACAAAGTTCCTTTTTCCACGACTCCAACCATCCCACTTCATCCAGCATTAGGACCAACTCACCTGATTCAAAAGAGATGCTGTGGTGGAGTTAGTTTGATAATCTTTTTAAATTAATCAATTAATCATATTGTATTAATTGTAGTTTATTCCTGCCTGGTTTTTATCTGATGACCATTTTGGAAACCTGCAATCAAAATAAAAGGATTAGGGTTAGATTTGTGGGGGAAACATTTACCTTGAGCACAGAGGAGAAACTCACTTTTCTGGCACCTGTAAATTCATTCAAGAGATGCCACTGCTGGTGGAAGAACTGGGATTCAGTGTGAAAGCAAACCCAGACTACAGGGAAGAATGTGCTCTTTGATTGTATCTGAAGCGGTGCGGACATGGCAACAATTAACAACTCGGTCTCTTTCCATTTGAACGCAGAAGATCGTTTTGCTGTGGCAAAGGACAAAAAGCCTGCTGGGAGTAGATTCTCTTTACCCGAACAGGATTCGGTTCCTCCAGGTCACATTAAAGCAAGAGATGAGGAGTTTATTTGGCAAAATGTGGCCGGCTTGGAATCAGTCGTTACAAAAACGAGGGATTGAAAGTATCTCCGCTGCTTAGTCATACGGCTTTTATTAGGGACAACAGAGGCCTGGTGGATGGAGCGAATGAAAGGGTGGAAAAAGAAAATGGGAAGATGGAGTGAAAACAGGAACTTGTTTTATCTGTTGTTCCCATTTTTTTTATTTGAGTACCAAAAGTGGTTGTTAAAGAACTTAAAACCATTTAGTCCTTTTTTTTTTCTGAAATCTTTGGTTGTGCAATTATGTCTAGTTTTAGAGCTTCCATTGGCATACATCTGCTAAAAATCATTTGGGAGACATAAACTTTGTGCCATTTATTCTGTGATAAAACTATTTCTTTTCATCCCTTTAAATAAAACCAGGAGATGGGGGGTTGGGGTCCATCTCTTTATTCTCCTGACATTTCAGACATGTCACGTCTGTTTTATGTAGCGACCTCCATCTTGCAGCCTCAGCCTTTCGCCATGCAACATACGAGACTTCAAAGTGTCAGTGACAAGTCGGTATGTTATACAGTAAATATCGGGGCGCCGAGTTTTCTCTGTTTCTGATTATATGAAGACTGGCATGTCTGCTCGACTAACTGATATGCCTTCTCACAAGCGCTGGACTCAACAGACACACACCTCCAGGCAAACCGGTCCGCATGACATCACCGGGGGTGGATAAGTGTTCCTCTGGTCTGGACACAACGTGCCGCTTGTAAACACCGGTTTCAAAGAGAAATTGGGCAGTGTGTCTGTGTGTGTGTCCACATCTGCTGCAGCCTGTTTTGCTCTAGTGACCCACAGACGAAACGGTAATTCATCAACAAGATCACCTGAACGCGAATGGTCGACTGAAACCGTGTGAGTTTCACGAGACGTCACTGAAAACACAAACTGGAGAACGTGAGGTTGTTCAATATGTTTCAGTCATTTTTATCTTTAGATGATCACAAAAACAATTCACAAAACGACAGTGAAGATTACCAAAATTATTCTGAACTTGGTGAATAATTGTGTTAATTTGTTATTTGTTGTTGTTTTCACAGCCAAACAAATAGCTTGTAGATTATGTGGCTTATTAAAAAGTTTGGTATCGGCTTTGTAGAATAAAGCAGCTAAGACCACAGAATCTCACTGTTTACTTTAATTTCCACCACAACTCCTCAACTTTCTGATCTTGGTTACTAAGATCTAGTCCAGGTGAAAAAAGTAAGACCTTATTGATTAGAAGTGTTTTAAAGGACTCAAATTTAACCAACATTGCATCCAAGCAGCCATCTGAAATGGTGATTTTGCAAACATTTATATGTCGATAATGACTCAGGTTGATTATATCATGTTGCCCTGTTGTACAGTAAGGAAGTGAGTTTATGTGACCAATAGCAATGAGCAGCAGGGGGTCGTTTAGAGCAATTTAGGTTTCATTGGAAGCTGTAATGATTGGAGTCGACTGTCAACAATAGTAATCAGAGCCGACATATTTTAAAATATTGTAATAAAAAAATTCAAACGTTTATGTTCAAGCACATTACATGATGTGAGATTTGTCTTTGCAAGTCGGAAATCAACAAACGGATGTAAAACAGGTTAAAAGGGGCTGATTTTACGTCTGTGTTAGGTACAAAAATGAATCCACAAACTGATTAGAAACATTGTTGTTCATTGCTACACTGTTCATGTCCGCATCGTTCGGATTATGCTAATGTTTGCTCCCTGATTTCTCTGTCCTATATTTCTCCTGCTTAAGCTCAATTAGCCCGCTCGCTAACAGTAGCATACCACACCATGCAGCTACAAAACTAGTTTCATGGCTCCTGCCAGTGATTCCAGCTTCCTCCTAATGAAATCGTACTGCTTCACTTTCTATTATTAGCTCGTTTTTCTGCTGGCTTCAGGAGATGCTGGTCTTCATTTCTGGATGTTTAATAAGTAAAGAAGAGAGGAAAAAAGTAGCAGCTGAACAGACACTGCAGAGGAGCGATCAGAGAGAGAGAGAGAAAGAGGAAATGACAGAAAAACACAAAAAACATCTCACGGTTCAATTTCCTGCTTCAAATTATTCATTTACTTCCTATGAAATCTGTTACTGGTTTTAAGTCTGAACATTTTACAACATATGTAGCTAATTATAGCAAGTTGCGTAAAGCTAACTGGAAAAGTTTGAGTTCCTGAAACTTCTCAAGAAAAAAATCAGGAAATGACTAAAGTATAAAATACTCACCTAGTCTGGTGTAAAGTGAATTTAGGATGCAAGTCGTACCACAGTTTATTTTTTTTTTTTCCTTCCATGATGGCAAACAAAGCGCGGCCCACCAAAATTAAATGACCAGTATTTGCAAAAACAGTTGCAGTCCTCATGCTAACATTCCAGTTAAGGCAAAGGCATAAAAAAAAATGACGATATTTCTGTCGGAGACATCAGAAACATCCTAGTTTTTATTACGATTGTAAACCAGCCATTTAATGTTCTTTGAAGCGTAGTAAAATAAATACGTCGGGTGCAGCATTAAAGGATTACTCAATTTTTCCTGACGTTTGTCATTCACACATGACGACTGAGACAGTGTAAACTAAAATATGCTTTTTATTAGGTGTTTTTTGGTTGCCGCAGCCATCTCATTGTGTGTATTTACAGCTCTGCTTTTACAAGAGTGGTAGCATAATTTCCCCCGAGGCTTTGCGCACAATTGTGACTCTTTTCACTGGCGTGAAGTTTCTTGTGCGTGTGCACAGCTGTCTTTTTCCCCAGTCTGTCTGCAGAGTTGGACGTGTTTGACATCCAGCTCCCTGTGCGGATTAATTCTCCGAGAAGATCATTTTTTATACTTTAAGTATGAGCCAGAAGACTTGGCACAGAGAACTGTCAAGATATCATCTGATTTGACGATTCGTGGACTTTGCCCACGTAGTCTGAGTCGGAGTTAAGAGAAACGGACAAAAATATCTCTACATGTGCAAAGCTGGTAGAGACGTGCCACAAAACACTTGGTGCTGTAATTGCAGTGAAGGGTTGTGTTTTTTTTTTTTTTTACAAACTTTTGACTAAGTGGGGCTGAATATAAATGCACACCACACTTTTCACATATTTTATTCCACTTCGCAGTTATTCTCTTCTTTTTTTTTTCTTTTTTCTTTTGTGATTATCTTTCTCACAAAATCCCCCAAAAACACAAACAATTGAACTTTTTGGTTGTCTTATACGGAAGCAGAAAGCAGATATTTTTTCCAGAGGGTTTTCTTAAGAAAACGGGTTAACTTCTCATTTTCCGCATATAATTTTCCGATGGTTTTCTCGGGTTAACGAGTTAATCTGAGGTCACAAGATGATCGGTGTGTGTGTGTTATACCCGATTCCATCCACAGCGGCGTGCATTTGGCGGATGGAATCACCAGTCATTAACTTATCTTGATTGAACTTGTATGTGGAAACAGAAAATTAAGTAGTTATCTTGAGAAAACCATCTGGAAAATCTGCATACTTTTGTACGTCACTATATCTTGACTGTAATGACGTGTAGGTTGGGTAACTATATTAATTATAACAGAATAATTTAACTTCAACTTGATTTTCCAAGTTTCCCAGTGTTACGGTAAAGTTTCTGACAGAGTCCAACCTTTCCCCAAGACAGATGAAAACGCCTCAGTTCCTTTCGACGTCGGTTGTTTTTCATCGAATGTCCTGTTGCCGAGGCCCCACTGCTAAAGGCTGTTCCTCTCGTCCGAGCTCCCTTTCCTGTTTTTAGTCTGCATCAGGATTTTTGAGTTTCCATTTGTCATACTTTTTAGAAGAACAAAAAAAAAAAAGGTCCTGCGTGTAGAAAGTGCCTCCATCTGGAACTGTTGGTGCGTTGTCAAAGCTGCGGTTGACTGTACATGTGGCCTATGGTTGGCTTTTTTACCAATGCTGCAACTATTTAAGAAAGAAGAAAGTCCTAGAATGCATGCCATGCTAAAGAGACTTCTGTATTTTTGTTCTTGTGGAGCACACGAGGTAAGGTTTTGACTGAAACTACTGTTACTTTTTTAAAAAAAAAAAAAAAAGATTGACCAAAAACACAAAAATCCATCAAGTCTAACTTGTCCAATCTCTTTTAACCTGGAGGTGGGATCAATAAACTGCTTTCTTCAATGTGAACTCTAACAGTGGTGTTTCTTTATCTAGCAATCAATTCCTAGTCTGTTTCCATTTTATCTCCAGATGTTTTTTTGTTTTTTTTTTTACGTATCTGAAGTTATCTCCCAGGACTGTTTCCATTTCACCATTCCTAAAGCTCCTCCTGATCACTCTTCTTGGAATCCAGTGGAAAACAGCTTAATCTGAAGGAGCTGCTTTCTGTTCGCAATTTAAAACAAGTTATAAATAATCCAAAAGCACATGTGGCCTTTCAAATGTTTTGTTTTGCTCAAATTATCTCGTTTTCTGAAAACGTGTTTTGAGTCTCTGGCGGATTTCATGTGAAAGTCGGAGCGGGATGAAGTGCAGGTAGAGAGAAAGGAATGACATTTAGCAAATGTATTTCATCTCGAAGAACAAAAACAGCAAAGTGGAGAAATTCTGATTTATGCTGTTGTGCTCATAACTCTAAGGTTGGAGAAGTAAGTAGGACAGAGCGTGGAGTCGTAAATCCAGCAAAGGCAGAGGTTTTCCACCTACTCTGGATTCAAAATCCAACATGGCTGCAGGACGGACAAATCTTACTGGTAATTGTGGTAGTAAAATGTTAATTTGTAATTCCGATTTACAGCATTTTGTGAAAGTATTCATACCAGTAAATCTCTAAAAGAGTCGTAGCTAAACAACCAAACTGTTAAAAATGTGAGGAAAATAAACTGCGACAGGCGCTAACGTTTTGATTTCCATCCGCCTTTTTCAAGCGCTTCCTGTCTTTAATCATACAACAGATGATGGAGGAAGTTGTGTACAGTTTAGCTTTTGGAAAATCATCCATGATGTCTGCGTGTTTGTTCTGCTTGCAGGAACGCGTGGTGCAGATAAGCCTTCTTGAAGCAGAAAGAATGCAAACTGTATGGGGGACAGAAGAAGGAATAATAGCCTGAAGATGAACACGACTGGCATGTCTTGATGTTGCAGCTGAGCTTTATCTGCAGCAAGAAGCCATAAATCAGTCGCACCAGTAAACCATCCTGTCATAGTGGGTGTGGGAGGTTTGGAAGTTTGCAGCATCTGGGCTCATTTGCTGCTTTGTTTCTTGTAGTTTTCTGCATTTTGCACTTTATCCTCTCAGTGGAAGGAACACCAAGTAATGCAGTTTGTCATCGGAATAAAAAGAAGAAAAAAAAACGCAATAAAGTTTGTTTTTTATTTTTGTCCGATGGCTCTGAGTCTTTACAGTGTTTTCAAAGTTTAACCGGTTCACGTTATGCCCTCTCCCTGAGGTGAAGAAGCTGCAGCATTCCCTACATATTTGTAGGCCCGAACACCAGACCGGTCGGTATTAATGTTTATACTTCAGAGCTGCCAGTTGTTGTTCCAGTTGTTTCGATAAAGCTGTTGTTCACTGTACTCGGGGAACGTGACGGGGGACTGCACTGACAGCTCCACAATGGCCGACAAACAGGACATCCTCCCTCAGTGCGTCAGGGCAATTACTCATCCCCTCAGAGTGCACGTGCCGCGCGTTTGTTTTTACCAATCGGAGTGCTTTAGCATGACAAAGGACCAACAATGCGACATTATTCCCGCCAAAGTGAACCGTCAACTACACTTCATAAAGCGCCTATTGTGTCCAAACACTTGCTTTGTCTCTGTATTTGAGCGTTAGTCGGGCGTGGAAACCAATCTGCGTCCTCATGCAAATGAGCTCTCGGCGATTGGCATTTTCATACCCATTCCCTGCTTTGCATGCTTTGTGTTTCTTCGGGAGACTGACGGGGCTCACCTCTGCCTCTGCCAGATGTTGCTTTGCATTTTCCATGGCACTGGTGCTCGGTTTCCCTTGGTGTCTTAATATATGTGTTTAGCCTGGCTTAATGAGAAGGATCTGACCCTCTTCTGCCGTTCCTCCTTCTCTGCGGGTTTGTGTGCTTTGAGTGTTCACCCATGTAACCTCTCTCACCCCTCTCATTTCTGTCTCCCCCTTGTTTACAGGGAATTTAAAGAATGTGGTTTAGGACCTGGCAGCCTCAGCCAAGCTACACACACACATACACACACGCACACACGCCGTCTCTCCGAACCAGGTCTACGCTCGGCAGCTCTAATGAAGACAATATGGAGTGGACCACTCCTGCCCCAAGGCAGGGATTGAGCGAACAAGGGAGAAGAGAACAAGACAGTTTTGGAAAACATTAGTTGAGTGTTTCCAGGGGGAGAACAGTTTAATAAGGGATGGGGGTTGACGTGGTCTCTATTCAATGTTCACTGTTTTTAATTCCTTGTGTTTTTTTTTTTTTGTTTGTTTGTTTTTTAATGTATGTGGGTTTGTGCAAATGAAAGTTTATTGTATGTTCTTTGTAGTTTTGTAAGACTAGATGACAGCGGTTCACCCCTGAGCGTTTGGTACCAAGGGAGGCATCAGTCGGACATTAAATGGAAAAACAGATTTTTCAGGGCTCCGGTTTCACGGTCTGCCCCGGTCCCGCTGTGCGATTCCAGCCTCTCGTGGACAGATGAGCACTAAAACAGACAAAACATTCGAGTCCCTCCAAGGCCCCGTTAAACATTTGTTTCTAAACGGGTCTGGAACCTGTTAAAAGGTTTGTGAAACATCTAGAGAGACCTACAGCCTACAAATTGGGAGTCCGGAAAAGTTTGGAAAATGGACGGTCACGCTTGCTTCCAGCTGTTGGCAGACGGCAGAAACATTTGGTATTCTGGGATTTTAAATGAAAAAAAGAAACAAAAGATAAAAATAAAGGCCTTCTCTTTTTGTTTTGTTTTGTTTATTTTAGATGTAAAGCCAAGATTACATTCTCTTAAGAAAATAAGAGCAGCTTCTCCACAAATAAATGTAGTTGAAGTTGGTTGGAAGCAATGGAAAGACTAGAACTGTAAATATATCAAGGCCGTCCGTAGCAACAGCAAACATACACCGTATAAGCAGCGTAACATTTTACATTTACTACTCAGAGTGTCCAACATACCAAAACTGTGAAACTACATGTTTGCTGAAAATTTATTGTGAAGGTTTGAGCAAGCTGTGTAAAAGTTTTTGCTAGCTTCCTCAGAATTATAACACTTAAACCAGCAGTGTGAGGCATCCTGTGGTTTCCTTGTATTGGGAAATTAGCAGCGGTCAACATCATCAGAGAGAACCATTTCTCAAAATGTCATGGTGCTGTTTGTGCTTGAGAGACGTCTTCAAATATCCATTTGAAAGGATTCTTAAAATACTGAAATGTTTTTGTTTTTTATTGTCATTTTCATTAAAGCATTTTAAAAGACAATTTATTAGAATGAGGTTTTGCACCACCGTGTCTTTGCAGATGGATTCAAATAAACATTGAAATGTTTTCTGTAACATATGAGAGATGTTTAATTTAGCAGCTTAAAAATTATGGCTTTGCTAAACATAACTACAAAATAATGCATTTCTTTCAAAGTAATAGTGGTGCCATTTGGTACTTAATGATCTGGCTACTTCCCCTGGATATTCAAGGGTTATTGCGTCAACCAGAGTTTGGCAGCAAAACTATATATATATATAGAGAGAGAGATGTATAAAGTCCAGTTATACATATATTCCAATTATTACACTTATATGTATGTATGTACATATAAGTGAGAGATGTCACTTATTCATGACATCTCTCATGATATATATGTATATATTTAATTTATTAGGGGTTGCACCAGTTAGTCGACTAGTCGATTCTTTTCTCTGCAATGACTTTTTTCTGGCCCAGTCGACTAGTCGCAATCACATGACAAAACAGATTTTTCCAAGGAAATGAAAGAAGATGGACTAGGCGAGTTCGTCCGAAAGATCAAATTGTATAAAAATGTAAATAACTTAACAAAGACAAACTGTAAATTACATCACAGGCTACCGCAATAGGGGCGTTGCGCGGCGCGGTGGTTAGCGCAGCGCCCCGCATACAGAGACCTCAGCCCGCGGTAGTCAGGAGTCCGACTCCCGTCCTCCTCTCGCTGGGCCCAGGCCTCTCTCCGCTCTCTCTGCCCCCTTACAGTCAGATTGCTGTCAAATAAAATAGTACCGAAAAAAATCCTTAAAAAAAAAAAAAAAAAGACTACCTGAGTAATGTGCGACAACGCGTCATGATATCAGGCTTTTTTTTATCCCTCATCTACCCCCAACTGATCAGCGTCACCCTGCGTATTGAAGCTTTTAACCTGGCAGCTTTACGCTCTTATAAAGACATGGTTTGACTACATCTGGAAACTAAGTCCAAGCTTCATCCTGAGGATCTGATAGAGGAGATCTCGGCCGCCGTCTGCATGTCGGTTCAGGGAGCCGCTGCTGAGTCAGCAGAGCGTCCTGCTGCGCATCGGGCGGAGGAGCAGCAAAGTCAGACCCGACTTTGTGCAACGAACTTTTCTCCGCTGCTCACGAAGAATGATCTGTTTATTGCTCTTTTATTTCTGCATAATAGACTTAGTAAAAGCGGGAGAAGGGAAGAGGGTGTCAATTTGCCGTGAAAATAGCTGATAAAGCCTCCAAGTAGTTGTGACGCATTTTGCTCTTACGTCACTATGACCTAAGCGCGACTAGTCGACATCGATTCGACTATTATCATGATGTAGTCGACCTTAAAAAATATGTAATGTTCAACCCCTAATCACACACACACACACACACACACACATATGTGTATGTGTGTGTATGTATTTTATTTGGGCTGAATGATGGTCGCAGCTCAAATTCAGCATGGAGTGGGTAATTAGGAGAATGGGTAGGTAGTTAGATGGGCAGGTAAGATACCCAACTAACTACCTAGGTGGGTAGGCAGGTATCCACGGTTATATTGATTTTTTTATGTGGAGCACCCGGAGAAAACCCACAATAACACAGAGAGAACCTTCAACCACCTACAGAAAGAGGCGCCCAGTTAAGAAATGAGACGTCTTTTCTGTGTGGCTGCGGCTAAGCCATGTGGCTTATTTGTGTATTTTTTGTTTTGTTTTGTCCATAATTTGAGATATATTTGGAGAATTTTGAAAGGGTTCTAACTGCTTGTATTAGTAGCCTTCTTGCATTTGACCCATTTTTGCAGATTCTTGAGACCTAGAGAGTGCAGTATCTTTTCCCAAACTTGTTTTAAGGCCTCTTGGATCTGGGCTTTCACTTTTCTCTGACCTGAGTTTTCATACAGAGGTCTGTCATTTCCAGTGTTTGGGATCAAGAATGCTTGACTCTCTCAGCATTTCTTCTACAAAGTCGTTTACCTCCTTATCTGATGCATCAGGTATCTCAATATCCTCTGACAGGGTTTCCTCCAAGAGTTGGTCGAGATCCATGGATGCCGGGTCGGAGATGTTGTTTACAGGGGCAGTGTGTTTTTTCCCATTTGGTTCCGGTCGCCTTGCCACTTTCCTTCTTGGAGGTTCCACTTCTTCTCTCTCTTGGAGCTCCGTTTTCAGATTTTCCACCTCCTTTTTATAATTAACGGAGCTGGTGGAGTACATTTGTTTCAAGGCAGTGAGCTCTTTTTGGAGATTTTCCTTCTCGGCTCCAAGTTCCTTTATTCTTTCCAAATGCGCTTCTTTCTCATGATTCATCTCAAGCTGATAACCTTCTGCTTTCTGTCTCAGTCCAGAAACATCTTC
Organism: Poecilia mexicana; assembly: GCF_051168715.1. Classification (NCBI taxonomy): domain Eukaryota; kingdom Metazoa; phylum Chordata; class Actinopteri; order Cyprinodontiformes; family Poeciliidae; genus Poecilia; species Poecilia mexicana. The sequence continues at coordinate 8,573,262 of NW_028263387.1, forward strand.
TTCATACCTCCAGCTTAGTTCTTGGAACGAAATCTTAATCTGCTCCAGCTGATTCTGCAGACATCTCTCCGTTTCCTGCAGGCAGGCGATCTCCTTGGACATTTGTTCTTGGAGATTGTTCTTCTCTGCTCTCAGATTTTCAAAGAGCTTTTGGTCCTGCTTGAGTTTCTCTTCATAAAACATCTTCCTGTTGACCTTCGGCTTCCCCTCACGAATGTCGGCTTCATATTTTGACTGAAGCTCCTCATAGCGAGCCTTGATCTCGTCCAGCTCTTGTTGGAGGGTGTCGCTTTTCTTTTTTTCTGCCTGGATCTGTGACATAAATGCTTTCTCTTTGACAATATGAGCAACCTTCAGTTGCTCTAAGTCCTGCTGCAGCAGCCTTTTGCTCTTGCGTTTTATATCGCTGTGCACCTGGGAAGCGATAATGGCAGGGCTGAGCGCCTCTGGATCGGTAAACTTCTCTACTGCCAGTAGTTCTCTCTTCATCTCTTTGCCCTTCTTGATGTACATGTCCTTGAGATTTTTTTGCTTCTGCAATTCAGATTTTGTTTCTTCCAGTTCTTTCTCCAGAGTGACTACCTTTTGGTTCAACTCAAACCATCTTGCTCTCTCCACTTCCAAGAGAGAGCCAAGTCTCTGGTTCTCTCTCTGGACCTTATTGGCATATGGTCTGTTCTCAATCCGGTCTTGCTGATGTTGTCCAGCTCTCCGTGCCCACGACTGGGATCTCAACCCGATGTTGGATTGCTGTGGCCTTTGATATGACATATCTTGATCTGTAAACAATATCAACCTTGACTTCGAAAGCGCGTTGCGTACTTCTGAACTCTTCAGTGTTGTAGCAAGCAATGACAAGAAGGTAGAAGTTTGTTACATACATACAGAGCTGATGACATCACAAGCATGACTCTGGTTATGACATCATACAATGTGTTGTGACGTTTGAGAACTCTACCACATTGACCAGCCTCCCTGTATTGGATGGGGAGGGGGATGTATTGTTGGCGTGTTTCTGATGTATTTTTTCTGTAGACTTTTGTTTGTGTTTTTTTTTTTTTTTTTTTTTCATTGAGGTATTGCTTATTAGGACATGTTACATGAGAATATCATACATATTGTCTTCAGTCACAGTCTTCTTCAGATTTGTTGGAAGATTCAATACTGGAGATCCTTCCTGCCCTTGGCAATACGATAAATCCCCAGTCCTATTTAGGGCAACATTTATATTTCTGTTTGGAGAAACTACTTTAAAATTCTGTTCAATTTAATTTGTGGAAAGGTGCGGAACAATGGCTTAATAACTTCGTAAATGGTTTTGGTGTCCGCTCTAGAAAGCAAGACCGCTAGCCCATGAGCTGGCAAAAATCCAGCCCTTGGCCGTATTCACAATTCGTGTCCATTTAGTTTCGCAAAACTTTAACAAAATATGAGCGGAAATACCGATTATACATACTAAATTAATGTACTAAAGGCAACCAGACCTCTGTTAAAACCACCATGAATGCTTCTTTACACAGATACAGTAGCTAACGTAGCTTAGCTTGCAAAGTTAGCTGGGGCGCATTGAAATAATTAGCTTCAAAAACAAAATACTACATAATATTCAAATAACACGAACTTACATATGAATAATGTTCAAGGAACACATTTATTTGAATGGCAGCCAGTAATAGCATCCGCCCAGCCTGAGCCGACCAACTGATAAAATTCAAACTGTTGAAAAAATGTCCACTAGATGGCAGTAAAGCGATATAATGAATTTTTAAGTCTATATAACTAAAGCCAAACAAAACTGATGGAGACAGCACACTAGCATACTAGCCTTTGAACAAGAGACATTTTCTTTGTGGTTTTAATGTTAAATTTAAAAAGAACTCTTGTGCCTTGTTTTCAAATGTTGAATTATAAAACGCTTGGTAGCGTTACGGGACATAAACAGACACCACAGACCTGGGCGTGGCAAAGGAGCCGTCCTCGGTTCATGTCACTGCAAGACATTCTTTGGTTTTAAAATAAAGAAAAACAAGCCTTTAGCAAAAAGAAAATTGATTTTTTTTTTAATGGAAAAACTGCTAACACCTTAATTACATCTGTATTTTGGTCCTTATGTTTTAAACCAAAGAGCTGCTGTGGAAAGTCCTAAGAGTCAACTTTGGCTCCAAACTGCAGCTTGCATACTCCCTGTTCAATCTTCCATGATTTATCCATTCCCAAGCCAGCTTTTATGTGTGTTTCGCGTCATTGTCCCGCTGGAACACCCAGTTGTGTCAAAGTTTCTACGATTTTACTCAAACTGTCGGCAGTTTCATACCAACATGTATTAAAAGGGTGACAATCTAGAATAGAGTGACAAGAAGAATGTTTGGAGATCAAATGATTAAAATCAAACCCAAGAATATCAATATCGACTCTGAAAGACATTAACGATGGCATCTGCGGGTGTGTTTAGATGCCAATGGTAATGTTGGCAGAGTAATGAAAGATTCTTCAAGCTCACTTTGAATTTTCAATTTCCAACAGGGTGATTATCGGACATCTATCAATCTGGTTTTAGGACGGACAAAGAGGACTGACATTTAGCTTCAATAATGGCCCCAAGAATTGACATTATGAAAATGAATCAGATATGCTTATAAGCCTGGTGACCAACCAGTTCAAAGAAACTCTACCAATTCTGATAAAAAAAGTTATCAGTCAGAATGTAAAGCCAGAATTATGCCAGAACCTTGCTGAGAGCTTCAAAGCGACCCTATGCACATCATTTAAATTCTGTACAAGTTAGAACAAAAATCTATAAATTTAAACTTGGGCAAAATAATGAAAACTGTATGTTGTTTTAATTGTTTCTCTTATTTCTCTGGGCAGTTTTAAGCAAAGGCTTACCTTCATGTTTCCCCTTCAAACATCCCTGTTGTGTACAAGTGTTGCATTGACTTGCTTCCAGGTGATTTGGAACAGCATGTCCTCCCTGACTGCACTGTAATGAAGTGCTAAACCCTTTGCTGCCAAATGTTCTCTTCAGGGTCTCATGACTTGTAGCTGAGGTGGACACATCCATTCAAGGCACCAAGAGGAGTCTGGTGAGCAAAATTTACTAGTGAACCCAGGAAGACTTTTATATCTTATACTAGGATAACAGGGCATGGACCTTGGGAGAGTCCAACAGAAGAAACCACCAGTGAGCAATGAAAACCGGGTAAGCACAAAGGAGGTGTGACACGGAAACCAGCTTAGTATAATAAGGGAAATGTTGAACAGCCAAGGGAAAGTCTGAGCAGGGAAGTGAGGGAACGAGACTAATTAACACACAATGAGCGCAGAGGGAGCTGAACCAGAGACACAAAAGGATCTACACACCAGAAGGGAAACAGGCTAACATTTCAATTAAAGGCTGAAATGAAAATGCAGGCAACGGAGCACAAAACGTGACTCAGAAACTCGACATGCAACAATAAATGTATGATTAAAGACCATAATCGACATCTTAGATTATCAATATGCAAACACTAATGACAGGTACTTCTGAAGAGACATGGGAAATAAGTGAGTACAATAAAATAATCTAATGTAAAGACCAATGAAAACCAATTTAGACTTGGTGAAAATTCAAATGAGCAAATTTACCCCCATCTTGACAGTTCTCTTTGCTGATTAATTATGAATATTGTCTGTACGGGTAGATAATCTGTTAGAAAAACAAACAATCCCACAATGAGGATTCAAAGAATCGAACTGCAGAAATCATGTGATCAATTTCTGTTCACCACTGGTTTCTACTTCTTTAGATGGAAAATGTGAATATTGCTCAATTTGTATCGTTTTCGAATTTACTTCCATGGAAGTAGAGACATGAATGCATCTTTATTTAATTTACAGCTGCTGCTGTTTCAACAACCATCCGTTTAACCTCTCCGGATTAAGAGCTTTTTATTATTATTATTATTTACATTCTTTCAGTACTCATCAAAATTTGGAGCCCAATCTCAGTTTTGTGTGAGCAAAAGCTATTTTGAAAAGTACAGAAAAGGGATAAAAGATTTTTCACACCAAATGCCAAAAAAATAGAATAAAAGTCCAAAAGTGTTTGTTAGTGTTGCACACAGTTATTAATAAAAACGTCAGGAGATTTTGACTTTAACGTATTGGTTTGTCAACCGTCCAATGAGGGATTTCTTTTAATAAACAGCCAGAATCCCAAATCTCAAACAGCTAAAAAAAACCCAAAATGATCATAAATTGGATATATAAGGTTTGATCACCGAGACAAACTCTTTGTTCCTGTATTAGATTTTCTTCTGCTAACATGTTGTTGTGGACAAACCGCAGAAATTAGTTAAAAATAAAAGTCAGGACACCAAGTTATTGTCATGCGTCTCCGTGGTGTTTTAATCTGTGATTTACGCAGTGCCAGCAGGGTTAATGGAGGTTTTAATAGAGAGTGTTTGAAAGAGGAACCACAAATGTCAGGCAGTTTCCTTTAGAAGTGATGTTCCTTTAAATTAATGGCCTGGAAATTCACACCAAACTTAGGAGTCACCAGTCAAAGCAAGCATGTGCTGAACAGAAGTGAGCTCAGAGTCTGTGTGTGTGTGTGTGCGTGCGTGCGTGCGTGCGTGCGTGTGTGTGTGTGTGTGAGGATTCCCTGTGATCTTTATGAACAGTGCTGCGGTCATCAAGGCGGTTTGAGCCCCACATAGCCAAACCTAGTGAAATTCATTACACCATTTACGAGCTCGGAAAAGGAGAGACGATTGAAATTCTATCTCATAAAAGTGGGAGGGAAAGGAGGGGCGGAGGCCTTACACGGTAACCGGCCAGGGGCTGTAAACATGAGAGACGTGAGAGACTTGTGTGTGTTTATGTAGTTTTTCTGTTCTCGGTGGGGTCAAATTTAAAAAAAAAAACTTTGGGGCCCCTTGAGGCGTCATGGGACAACTGGAACTACTGGACTTTGTTTTCCTAAAAAGCAATTCCCAAGTTTTGGGTTTCTTATTTCTCTTTTTTTTAGTTGGTAAAGGTAATAAAAATAGTAACAACTGATCAAAACTAAAACAAAATATTTTCAAGAAGAGAAATCATCAAAAACAATCATGCTGTCAACTTGAGACATCCATAAGTTACGAAGCCAAAACATTATATTTAGTCTGATGACATAACGATGCTACATCCTGCCAGTAAAAATGCAATCTGCTCGGCGAGAAAACACAGCAGCAACATCCAGTTGAACGCAAGAAAACTGAAGATCTTCTAAAGTCTTTGTGAAACACGCATTCACAAATATGGAACAAACTTCCAGAAAACTGCAGAAACAGAGTTCCTTTAAACCAGTTCCAAAAACCCAGCTGTCCAGAGCTGCCTTTGGTTCATAATCACTGGAACACTGATTGATATATTTGATGTGTTTCTGCTTTATGATTTGGATGACGGTATTTGACCAAATGTAAGGTTTATGGCTTGATTCACAATCGGTTGATTATTATGTTTTTATGGTGTGAAGCACTTTGAACTGCCTTGTTGCTGTAATGTGCTGTACCAACAAACTTTACTTGACTTCATGATTTATTCATTGGTCTCCGTAGGGGTGATACTTTGGTCACACGGCCAATACAGTCTCTTTTCTTGTAAATTTTGTTGTAAAAGGTTAAATACACTTCATGGCACTTTTCCACTGTATGACAGGTAACGTAAATCCCATGGGCCTTTCACGCCTCAGCCACTCCTCGAAATACATGTGTTTACATAAGCCGGAATAGCAGAACCAGTGAGTTCCGCCCCCCACTTCACACCCACTCACCAACTTGAGTGTGTAACTGCCTCTCTCTCTCACCTCAAAGGCATAACAATGGTCAGTCAGCTTCACAATAAATGCTTCAGTGCTTTAGAGTTACCACAACTGCTATAAATGTCGCAGCTGTGACGACATTAATTAATCTCTTGCTATCCCATGCAGAAGCTCTGTTTGCACCAATGAAGAGTCACTTATATTGGCGTGTTTGGAGTGGCTCCACCTGACCTGACGTGATTTTGATGACCTACTTTTTAAATAGTTCAGCTAATGAATATTTGATCACTTATTCATAGACAGTGTGTGGAGCGTTGAACTTTCATTTCCAGCTGGTCAGGCGGCCATTAGGTATAGAAGAAAAAACAAACAAACCAGGACATCCAATAAGAATGTAAAGTATTTATGGTAAGCTGTTGGTTTTATGCACTTCATCCATACTTTGTAGATGTGATAAAGTGCACCACTTTTCTTCAAATTCAGAAAACAGGCAGTACAAGTTGGGGAATAGTTCACTTCCACAGATCTAAGGAATTACACAATATTCCTCTTTACCCTTTTTTTTTACAGTGTATTCAATTTCTTTTGTCATATTCTGCAATTTTATGAGATTAATCTTTACAGTAAGTAATACAGATACTTCAGCCAATGACAGAATAAACGGATTAAACATTGTTTTGTTTTTTATTAGAAAGTGCTTTTGGGACTGACCCAACCCAGGCCAGCATACAAGAAAGTTAGATAATCCTGGTGATGGGATTAAAATGACGCGGACGGATAAATATGGAGGGCAATTCCTCCATCTTACATAAAGCTTGACTGTGATTCAACATGTTCTGTAAAGGAAAATCATCCGCCACCGGTTCGGTGAGGTCAGAGCCTGTCAGGAGTTGTTCTTGGCTCCGTTCGTTACGCCTTCCAGCGGACGGGTACTGATGTGTTTTTTCCTAAAAGAAGGCAGAATGGATAAATGTGGAAACAGCTTTGTATTTTGAATGGCTGAATCACACAGTTTGATGAAGTCTAATCACGTATTCAACATGGACTCTGTAAAGTAGATGTAATCACATGGGTTTTTGTTTTCTTCCCGTCGTTGCTGCTCGACCAAATGAAAGACGCACAACAGAGCTAATGCAAATCACCCGCGGTTTCGCCTGCTCTTTGAATAGAGTACATCATTTGACCTTTGGTGTTGATTAGTTCAGATAAACCCGGAGCCCTGTCCTCGCTGCTTCTTCTGTTTCTCTTGTTAAAAGCCTTGGCAGCCACTCTAAACATTTGCATGAGTCTTGTAATTCTGGACCTTCTCCAAATCGCCCCCCACCCCCCAAAAAATGAACTAACGCAGTAAGCTTGAGGAACTACTACCGTATTATCTTTATTTACCCCCCTCATTCCCCCCTCCGAAACTTTCTGGCAGCTTGGAGGAGAAAAAGAAGAACAATCCACTTTTCTCTCTCCGGCGGCTCGGCTCATGTGTCATAATTATTTGTCCGCGAAGATGGAAATCACAAACGGTTTGTTTGATTTGCATAACGTCTCCCCCCCCGGGGGAGAACAAAGCGGCGTCCTCCGTCTATACGTCCTCCACCGCATCAACATGTGAAGTGTCGGCGGTCAATGGCGGAGGGGATTTGCTCGCACAATAAAGACAGATGCCACCTTTTTATCCGCTTAACGGAAGAGAGGCCGAGCGCGCGGCACCTGACCGCACAGGGGCACGCTGTTTGGCGCCCGATGACGTCTTCTCCCTCCGCAGGCTGCTGACATGAATGGGGAATGGACTTGTTCTTTTTAAGTGCTGACTGGGGGAGGGATGTTTATACAATACCGTTGTTTTTTTTTTTTTTGGGGGGGGGGGGGTTTCTTCACAAAAACAACAACAACAACAACAAAAAAGATCTGAGTGATTTGAAAACATGAAGAGAATCAGATTTTCTGCAGATTTGCTTTTAAGTTCGAACTTCTGCTTCTTCCTTCTAGTGGCAAGTAAATAAATATTCAGACAGCTGAACAAGCATGTCAAATGAAAGGTTAGTGTTTGATACATTATCTGAAATATTAATGGAATTTGAGGTCATGAAGGTGTTTTGTTTTAATTCTTCTTGTTGTTTTCTCTATTTGGTTTTTGTTTTCTCCATCATTTGTTTTGTTGACCTTTACCCGAACTTGGACTGATTTGAATTGAAATGGATTTCATATCAGTTTTTTGTTTGGACCTGCAATGTTTTTTTTTTTTATTTTTTTTTATTTACGTTTAACAAAGTAACAAACTCAAGGAAAGATATCTGGCCCACCAAAGCTTTTTATGTGGCCCTCTAGACTCCAAACTACATCAATAGGTCCCTCCAATTTTTCATGAATATGCAGAATTCGCACAAAATCAACAGATCCCCGTATTTTATCTGATTTTTACTGCAAATGTTTCTCGAAATTGGCCAAAACCATTGGGTCTAAGTGACTTACTTGAAGTTATAGTCCGTGGTCGGTATGGCGATTAATAAAATGTTACATTTAACATTAGCACAAGAATTGTAAAAAAAAAAAAAAAAAGCCTTACAAATATTTCTGAATTAGCGCCACAAAATCTGAGGTTTTGATTTTGAACCACAAAAACAATCGTAAAATCCTAGATGGACTGACCAGTGTGTAAAGATGTTCAATATTGTTTAATTTTAAGACAAACGTATTGAATGCTGAAAGAAGCAGATATTCATTGGTCATTTAACAATGGTTTTACCAATACATTTTGGCTCAACCTGCCCTTTAAGAACATTCAGAGTTTTGATAATGAGTTAGACGCCCCTGGATTAAAGTGTCATCCGATCGAGTTTATAAGATCCCGATGAAGACACTTTTTAAATCTTTGGTGGCAATGAAAGTGAATGACCGACTGATGCAGCTTCCTGTCTGCAAGAGCACAAAATCTTATCAAAGTCTTTTTGGTCTACTTTTTAGGGCAAATATCTTAATCCATTTGAAATAAGACAAAACTAGCTTACAAGTAACTTTTCAGCAAGATATAGGAGCTTGTTTTAAGTCGATAATTTGCTAATAAAAAGTACTAGTTCCACTGGCACATTATTTCATGTAAAATGGGGAAAATGTCTTGGAATAAGTTAATTAACCTGCCAGTGGAACTAAGACTCTTTTGACACAAAACTCGAGCCTGCTTTATCTCCCTGATGAGTCATTCAACAGTTTCTCCTCTGCGTCTTCAGTGACAGTGAGCGAAGACCTCGTCAGAGAGAACGTATACATATGCAAATAGCCCGCAGACCACCATGGTCTCCCTGTCTCATGTGTGAGTGACAGGGACAAAGACTGAGGGGTTTGAAATGGTCCATCTGATTCCTGAGAGTGTTTGCCTCAGAATGAGCAACATCTGCCCTGCAGAGCGGCCGCCTACAAATGCCGGAGACCGGATCCAGATCCGGATCCGGACCTGCTCTGACTTTTAGCAGATTAGAATGGGGACAATGCAGGGATGTAAGTTTAATTTTTAGAAGTAGTCGGTTTGGATTTTTGTATTAAAAATGCTGTTTTTAATGACTGAGTGTTGATTTTTTTTTTTTTTAAAGGAAAACCTCTTAAAATTACAGCCAATTGTGGAGCAATTAAAACTGAAATGTTGGAAAACTGTTTATGTTTCCTTGAATCAATTATTCTGGTTTCCTTCACATAAAATTGTACAAATATACTTTGTAATGACTGAATGTGTCTATTGATAAGTTTTTTTTTATACCCAAGTTAAAATTTCTGCCACATAGAGCTGGGTTTGCTCTTCGTCCAAGCTTTGGTCAGCATTAAAAGGTTGGAGGCCAGACATCATATATCAAACTATTTCTTTTTAAAATGTCTATTTATGTTTCGTTAGTCACTGAATACCTGACGATTGTGAGTCAACTTAGTCCCAGAATGCGAAACGAGCCTTTGTTGTCCTCGTTATACTGATAAACGCAGCAGAAATGAACATTTCCAAACAGGTTTGATGCTGAGTGACGAAGCAACGAGCAGCTTCTTCCAAAGAATGAAAACTAGGAGTCTCAGTCTGTGGATATTGTTTGCCTACGTACCATAAAAACGCCTTCCTTGCAGTTTTCTGCTCTCTTCCCGTGGGAGAGAGAACATAAAAATAATAGTATTAACCCTGACGTAAAACTTCTGTGGCTTAAGACTTTTATGACTTTAAGTCAAATTTACTTTTGAGTGAGCACTTGTGGCTACACTGAACCTTATGTCAGATAAAAGTCCCAACAATGTTCCGTTACTTCACAGCGATGGATGTGTTCAGCCCCGTGGTGGAGCCCACGGTTACTTTAATCTGAAGTGCAAACATGAGATAATCCCTGTAGATGATTGCTGCCATGTGATCACACAGGTGTTTCACATCTGATTTTCCAGCACTGACAAGCACAGATACACAGGGGAGGACATTTTGATTACAGCGTACATGCCCGGTTACGCCCTTTTGGCAAATGTTTTTTTTTTTTTCTGGTAAATTGCTCCGTAGTGTCAGAGTCAACTTTTCTCTGTTAATCACACACTGTTATGGATGCATCCATCTCAACAGCAGATAAAATACGGACTGTTTGCTTTATTGATTACATTTTAACAGTATTTTGAGGGAAATTAAGATTTTTTTTGTTAGTTTGTTTTCACAAGTAAAGGTTTCTGGAACTTGATAAAAAAATAAAATAAAATAAAATAAAATAAAAAAACCCTCCAATTCATGTAGATTACGGTGGTTATGGTTTCCAAAAAGCTAACAAAGCGTTTGATATGATGTTTTCATTAGCTGCGATCCCATTATGAGTGTACGTAAACTTGCCAATATTTCGCTAATGTCAAAAAAAAAAAAAAAACACCTACAATTTTGCAACTACGATATTTCCATCAATTAGGAAACGCAAAAGAAATCACTTTTCTTTTGCCTTTGTTAATTAAAAAAAAAACATGCCCGGGCATTATCCTCCGACTACTTGTACTTCCTGTCGTCTTCTTTGTAGTTTGCACCAGTGGAAACATCCGGTTGTTGATCACGGGACTCGCATGATGTGGAAAAAGTGTTTCCGTTGCAGTTTTGTGAAACAAAGTAATCTTAACATAGCCAATTTTTTTATTTGGCTGTGTTAAAATTAGTTTTAAAAAATTCGTCATGTCCTAGCACGGAAACGTTTATCGAAAAACATGTTTTTCAGAAATTGACTTGTTTCTATTATGATTTTTTTTTTTTTTTATGTTAAATTGCGCAAATATTGGTCACTGGAAACACAGCTAGCAATAGAATGAAGGTTTCACAAATCTCCAAGTGTGTTTTAAGTAACCTGAATTCAACGTTTCATCTAAACATTTTGTGGAGAGGAGAGACACCAATCAGATCTCAACTTGAGCATAAATGTCTGATATCCTTTTCCAGTGCAAACCTTTAATTTCTGGTCCACAAACGTCTAACGTACTTTGCCAAAAACAGAGAAATTTGTTCTCTCTCACATGGCTGCAAGAACAAAGTAACATCATCCTGCTCTTGAAAACTTGGTTTGGGAGGGTTCCAGTGTTACATTAGCGTTTGAAGGAACGCATGTTGAAGAGTTCTTTGAGTTCTTATGAAGCACTGTATGAAATGTCCTGTCCAGGAACAACTTTGTTCTTGTTCTTTCAGCCTTGAATAAAAGAACAAATGTCTCTGATCATGCATCTATACAAACCACAACTCCATCACAGTTTTCTTTTCTCTTCCAAGTGCCCCAAACGTGGCCACACAAGTGATTTAAAAGTGGTGGAGGCTTCCTCCAATGCTAACATGTCGTAGCATGTTGTCTGCAATCAACAAGAAGCTCAACAATAGAACGAGAATTTAATCACACAGTTAGATTCACCATTTGTTGCACCGCTAACTACTGTCAGGAGAATAAGCCAACAACAATACTTTTCTCTCCTTCTTATGTCTTTAAACTAGTGCTGTCAATCGATCACAAAATTTCATCAGATTAATCACTCTAGCACTAATCATGATTAATCACGACATCATGGAGCGTGGCATGCTAATGCTACCTAGCATGACAGCGGATAAACAGTTCTCCTGTAACGGAAAGTTGTTTCTCCGACTTTTCCACGTTAAGTAGAGCATGGTATGCTAATGAAATAATAAAATAAAACCATTAAAATGAAATCTAGAAACAGCCACAATAGTTTTCTTCTTGTCTGTGCTAACCAGACTTCAGTCCAGATCCAGTGAAACTCCACTCCTTGCTTTGCGGATGTTTGGACTCACACACTCACACACACACACACACTGGGCTTTTCAGTGAGGAGGAGTGACACACAAACTGCTTTTTATTCAGCAAGCAGCTCTCTGAGGATCTGACAGAGCCTCCTGCAGTCACTCTGTGAACACGCTTCTCCCTGACAGACCTCAGCGTCTCCAGTAATTCACGTTCACATCCACAGCAGACACGCTCTCTCTTCCTGGACTGGGCTTTTTAAACTCCTAGCAGGTTGGTCCATCTCTGATTTATTTTATTTTTTTTCTCCACATCATGACAGCAGATCATTGAATGTTTGTGATGAATCGAGGGAAAGTTTTTATATCCGCGATTTCACCAATTCTTTTTGTCATACTGCTGCTATTTATTGTTTCTTGTAGTAAATTGAATGAACATCTCAGGATTTTCTTTAGTGTATTAGGAGACTATCATTATGTTTTAGCATTTGAAATAGTGAGAATATATTTAAAGTTAAAAGTCAATGCTTGCTCTCTGTATAACAGGCAGAAACCGTAAAATTTTACTCGTGAAAATCAGACTGTTGTTTCTGTTTTTAATTTGCCTCTTAATAACCATCCTCAATATGGAGGCAATTAGAGCCATTGGTTTGTGTGTGTGAGCAGGACAGACACACTGACATTTTAATTAGCTCGCCAGTCTGTAACTGTGTAACTGAAACCGCTGTTGTTGTTGTAGGGGGTTTGTGTGTCTGCACTCAAACAACACTTTGTGATTTCCCAAACTCCCAACAACGCTCTTCATATTTGCTGCACCACAAAATCTCTGTTATGCTGATGTGTAGTCCTTTAGTACCATTTGATGATGTTTTGGACTTAGAACTGTACTAACTAACCAAATCCTTTCCCTAATGTACTATTTTTGAATTTCATCTTATTTAGACTATTTCCAGCATTAAATGAGAATTAGCATCTAGCTGTATTAGCAAATTATCTTGGTTTAACAGTTTTTAAAGCTTTTGTTAGCTGAAGATATTTCAGTAAAGTCATGTTTCATGAGAAAAAAAAATAATTCAGATTTTTTAACTTATGTTTTGTGAAGGTATTATCTATAGTAATTATCTTTCCTCATGTCATACCTTGCAGATAGTTTGTAGAAATATAAAGAAAGTTCAGCTGATCAGAAATTAGCATGATTTTGCTCATTTTAACTTATGAAAACAACTTTGACTAAAAATGTTCATACCCGGTGGATGCATCTCTAAA